>NC_081838.1:22545832-23930482 GCF_030867095.1 Alligator mississippiensis | reverse complement strand
TCCTTCATGGCGCCCCCGGGCTTGGGCAAGACCCCCCAGGACCCCCCTCCGGCCCCTCCACCCTGCTGCAGCAGTTTCAGCAGCAGCTCCTGCTGCCGACACTGGGGGGGAGAAACAGAGGGGGAGGGGGCGTCAGTGCAAGCCCCAATCCCAGTGCCTGACTCCCACCCCCCTCATACTAAGCCTATCACCCCCGCCACTGTCCCAGCATGCCCTAGGGCCTGGCTCTGCACCCCCTCTGCTATCCTAGCATGCCCTGAAACTTGGTACTACCCCTCTCCCAATCCCACAATGCCCTAGGGCCTGCCCCCACAATATTCCAGCATGCCCTATGATCTGACTTCCACCTACCTCCGTCCCAACCCTATGAGCCTCTACTATCCCAGCGTGCCCTATGTTCTTGCTCCTTCCAATATCCCACCATGCCGTAAAACTTCACTCCCCTCCGATATCCCAACGTGCCAAGAAACCTAGTTCTACCCCCCCGCACTATCCCTGCATACACTGAGGCACCCACCTCATCCTGCAGCTCCCTCCTGGGCCCCTTGGCCAAACTGGCAGGTGGTGGCACCAGCACTGACTACTGACCCCATGGCAGGGGAGGGGAAGCCAAGGAGTTAGGAGCACCCAGGCATACAGGGCTCCCTCCGCCCCTGAAGAACCCAGGCATCTGGACCCCACCTGCTTGCGCCGGAAGAGCTCCTCCTCCTCCCCGCCGCTTCTGCTTCTCTTCTTCCCGCTTGGCCCTGAGTTCTGCGTCACGGCGCTCCTGGAGCTGGGGGGGGGGGGGGGGGGGGGGGGGGGGGGGGCGCGGCAGCCAGAAGGGAAGATGGCGGGTTGTGGGACCCAGGCATCTGGTCTCCCAATAAAAACCCTACCTTTCCTGAGCAGAAAGAACCCAGGCATCCGGGTTCCCCATCCCATAGACCTGGGAGAACCCAGGCACCCCCGGCTGCCCTCCCTAAGCTGAGAGACTCTGGGCTGGGTCCCCCCCCAAGCAGAGGACCCTAGCGTCTGCCCCCCATTCCCTCCCTCCACAAGCAGAGAACCCAGGCGTCCAGGCATGCTCACTTTCTGCTGTAGTTGCAGCTGCTCCAGGATTGGACCCTGAGTTGATGAGTTAATTGGTAAATCCCATAAACTGGCATCACTGCCTGGAAAAATGGAGGATGGGGGTCAGTGCCTGGGGGACCCAACCCCTCCCCCAGCCGGGGGGGAGGTGTCAATGCCTGCCCTTCCCCCCAACAGCTCAGTACCTGCCAGCCTGCCATATGAGCACTGTCCCCTCACCCACCCCCCCTTCTGTACCCAACCCCCACCCCTGACCTCCCCAGCCCCTCCCCCAGCCCAGTGCCCCCCCCGCCCCCACCTGCAGGCTGTGATGCTGAGGTATGTGTGTCCCACAGGGACCCGGTGTCTGGCACAGACAAGGACCTGCTCATTGCTGGTGCCAGGCTCTGCTCCCCTTGCCTGGGAGGGGCAGGCACGCGCAGCAGGGAAAAATAAATAAATATATATCAGTGGAGAGACCACAGACCCCCCATACTGCCCTCCTGCACCCCCATAGCACCCTCCCAACGACAGCACTGCACCTCACAACTGATTGGACCCAGGTGTCCGGGCTCCCAGATCATCCATCCCAGAGCAAGGAGACGACCCAGGTATCCGAGCTCCCCCTGCACGAACCCCCCACCACATCCCCCATCCCCTTTCACAACTGAGAAAGAACCCAACTGTCCAAGTCCCCTGCTTGAATCCCGCCCCCATATCCTCCAACCCCCCTACAGAGCTAAGAAAAAAAACCATGTGTCCAGGCCACCAGCCCTTCTGTGTGATCCCCCCACATCCCCCATCCGTTCTCAGCTGAAAGAACCCAGGTGCCCAGCCGCCTCTACGTGACCCCCTGCCCCCACATCCCCCATCCCCTCTTTGGGCTGAGAAGAAACCCAGGCATCCGGGCTCCCTACCCCTCCCAGGGACTGAACCCAGGTATCTGGGGCCCCCTCACCTGGCCTTGAGACCCTGGAGCTGCTGGAGGAAGGCGCTGAGTTGCTGGGGGTTGAGGTCCCCAGCAGCCGCCTTCTGCTGCAGTGCGCACTGTGCCCAGCTGCTGCCTGCTGTGGGGTTGGGGAGATGCATGAGACCCCCCCCCCCCCACACATGACCAGGCCCCCTCCCCCCAGGACAACAGAGAGCACACTGACTCCCGAGGGAAAAGATGATGGACCTGTTTCCAGGGGCAGGGAGCCAACTGGGGGCAGACCCAACACCCTGCATTGCCCCTGGGGAAGGTAAGACGAACGTACCTATTTCCCAGAAAAGGAACACAATTAAGCCTGAATCTGTTGCCCAGAGGAAGGCAATAAAGAATGGAACTAACACCTTGTGCATGGGGGGGGTACAATATTGATGTAACTAACGGGAAAGGCAATGTGGAAAAGATACATCACTGGGGGAAGACAACAACAGATAAACCCTAGTCTCCAACAAAAGGGGGAAGGACAATAAGAGACGAACCCATTGCCCTGCATTACCCATGGGGGAAAACAATTGGAAACAGGTGCACAACCTTGTATTGCCCTAGGGGAAGACAACAGGGCACAGACCTGTTACCCTGCATACCCAAAGGGGAAGACAATAGAAACCTGGCCCATTACTCTACATCAGGGTAATAGGGAACAGGCTATAAGCAACAGAAAACAGATCCATTACCATAGGGAGAAGACCCACTGCCCTCCAGACCCCAAGCGAGAAGGCAATGGGGGTCAGGACTGTTTCCCAGAAATGAAAGCAACACCATGAACCCACCACCCAGAAACAGAAAATAATGAGAACGAACTCCCTGCACTGTATTTCCCAGGCAGTGAAGACAATAGGAAATGAACCCATTGCTTTGCATTGTTCAAGGAAGCAATGGGGGGTCAGACCCATGCCAGCTAAGGGTCCCCCCTGGCCTGGGCCTGGCCTGGGGGGAGGGGGCAAACCCTGCATGGGGGGTGGGGAGGTACCTGTTAATGAGCTGCAGGAACTGCTGGTGCTGCAGCTGCTGGTACAGGGCAGCAGCTGCCAGCTCCTGCTGCTGCTTCTTCAGTCGCTCCTGGTCCATGTTACCCTGGGGGTAGGCAGGGGGTGAGCGGGGCAGCATGCAACAGCCCCCACTAACTGCCCACAGTGGAGGGGAACCCAGGTATCCGGGCTCCCAGCAGCCCTCAACCCATCTTGGAGAACCCAGGCGTCTGGGCTGCAAGACGCTGTCTGCCAGAGACTGATTTATGGTGTACAGAAAACTGAAAAAGGACGGCTGGTTTAGCACAAAGATGCAGCCAGCTCTGGGGTGGGCAACAACTGAGTAGAACAGTCCTCCAGGGGGGCAGGGGATGAGGGGCACATACCAGCAGTGGGGGCGGAGAAGGGCCAGGGGCAAAGGGCACGCGGCCCCACATCTTGATGACCTCGCCCAGCGGCTGGAAGCCCTCATCACAGCCCCTCTTCACCAGCAGTGACATGCTGAAGTACCCAGCCTGGAACCACTCGGCCATCTCTTGCGTCGTGAAGGGGCCTGCGGGGGGTGAGAGCGGGGGGTTAGAACAAGGATGGATGCGCCCAGCTCAGGAGTACCAGAGTGGGCAGAATGGAGCTCACCCTGGATCTCTCCCTGCGGGTCCTTGTAGAACCACTTGCGGGCAGCGTCGTGACACAGGGGGTAGGGCAGCAGCTGTGTTGCGCGGCTCAACCATGGCCTGTGTAAAGCGCTCCTCCTCCACCGTGCTCTCCTGCAGTGCCGCCACCATCTTCTCTGCCTCCTGCGGGGAGGGGGGGGGGGGTACGGGAGTCAACCCCGAGCCCCTGCCCGACCCACCATATCGCCCCACATGAACTAGGAAGGAACCCAGACATCTGGCCTCCCACCCCGCACCACTCAAATCCACCATCTCCAACTCCCCAAGAGGGATCTGGGGAAGAATCCAGGCATCCAGGCTCCCCCCACCCCTCCTTTAACACCCCTCCCCCCGCAACCAGTCTAGACGTTGAACCCAGGCATCCGGGGCCCCCTCCGCTCACCTGCTGCAGGTGCTTCATGCCATCGTCGTCCTCAGGATCCCCAATAGAGAACTCTGGGGCGGCCGAAAGTGGGCGGGGGCAGGGCGGTGGCAGCCCCAGGGCCGGGCTGGGCCCGGATGCCTGGGTCCCACTGGAGGGGGAGGGGAGGAGAGGAGACATGGGGCAGTGTCGCAGGGGCTGCGGCCCCCCCAGCCTCCACCCGGATGGAACCCAGGTGTCCCAGCACTGGGACAGAGTCCCTCTCCAACCCAACCCCCAGCCAGGATGGGATCCAGGTGTCTGGGCAGTCAGTACCTTTGGCCACGGCAGGCTGGAGCTCTGGGTCGCAGGAGACAGAGGGGCCACTGGGGGGGGGCAGGACCACCCCTGACAGCCCCTCCCTCACCATCACCACTGCTGGGGGGAAGCCAGGGGGCACCAGGGGGGGACCCCAGCCTCTCCTCTGGGGGGGCCATGGTGGGGGCTGGCCCGTCTGTGGGGGAAGGACACAGGTCAGTACAAAGTGGGGCTGGGAGGGTCCCAGGTTCGGGGGGCAGGGGGGGCACTCACCTCTGTCGGGGCCCCTGGTGGCCTACCAGCTCGGGGGTGGGGGGCCGGGGCTGGAGTGGCTCTGGGCCCTCGGGCAGCAGCTGGAAGGCAAAAGGTGGCTCCTCCGGTATCAGGTCCTTTGGGCTCTTCTGGAAGTGGTGTGGGGGGAGGAAGAGGGCATTAGTGCGGGGGCCAGGACCCCCAGCCCCTGCCCCCTACCCACACCAACAGGAGCCTGGATGCCTGGGTTCTCTCCACGCTCTAGGGCTAGGGCAGAGACTCCCAGATGCCTAGATCCTCTCCACACTCTAGGGCAGGGGGCAGAGACCCCCAGACACCTGGGCCCTCCTTGTGCTCTAGACCTGGGGACAGAGACCTGGGGTCCACGGGCAGGTACCTTGAGGGAAAGGAAGGCGCCGGTGGCATCGAAAGTGGCCCAGGTCCTCATCCTCGTCGTCCACGCACCACTCTGGCAGCCCATCCTTGTCCCGGTCATCCTCAGAGGCCTCTCCTGGCACCGATCCTACCCGCCGCCGCCCCTCAGTCCTCCACCTTCCGCCGCCGCCCGTCCCCAGAGGGCTCCCGCCAGCCCGCCGAGCGCGGGCCCCCATCTGGGAGGGAGAAGGAGAGGTCAGATCAGAGCCAGACCTGACCCTGCCCACCACCCACACAGAACAGTAATCTACAAGCATCACCCACAAATCAAAAATAGGCCCTGCCCACTCTAACTCCACCCCACAACCGTACTACTGGGTTCGTGGCTCCGCCCCCTGCTGAAGCCAATGAGCCCCCTGCCCCATCTGGCTCACCTGGGCTTGTGGAGCGCCAACGCTCAGCCTCGCGGCGGCCCCCAGGCAAGCGCCAGCTGCCAGGCCCCCGTCCCCGCCCCCCTCCTCAGCCTCCTCATGCTCCTCACGCAGTGTGCGCCAGTTGGTGCTGTCTGAGCGGGCATGCTCCTTGCGCGGCCCCGGCACCACCTCCTCGAATGCGCCCCGGCCTAGGGGAGGGGGGTGGGCAGGAGCAGAGTCACCTTGCCCAGGCCACTGTGGCCCTACACCCCGACCCCATCTCCTTATATCCCAACCTGTCTTTCTAGCCCCACCCCTGTGCCCTTAGCTCTGCCCCAGGTGCCCCCCTCCATGGGTCTCCCTAGCCCCACCCTGTCTCCTAAGCCCCCCCAGCCCCACCCCCAGATTCCTAGCCCAGCCCCCTTCCTGTCCCCTTAGGTTAGTAACCTGGGGGGCTGGGGCTATCCCCAACCTGTCTCATAAGCCCCGCCCTCAGGTCCCTAGACCCCCCCCAACCTGCCTCCTTGGCCCGCCCCAACATCCCAGTCCCCATCCATTTTACTGACCTCAACCCCATTTCCATATCCCCACCCCCATGTCTCCCAACCCCGTCTGTCACCGCAGCCACAGCCCCACCCCCTAGACCCCTGCTCCCCACACCTACCTCAATACTCCCCTAAACTCCACCCCATATCCTTAACCCTGCCTCATGTCTCTACCCCTGCCCCAAAGCCCATTCCATCTTTAGCCCCGCCCCATCCCCCTCATCTCACCCGTGCCCACCCCCCAGGAGCTGGTGCGGCCCAACAGCCTGTTGCCAGGCGTGGGGGGATACACTGATACTGTGACCCCCCCACCCCCCGGCCCCACCTACCTCCATCGCGCCGGGGCGGCTTCTCAAAGCGCCGGTCCCCTCTGCCGGGGAAGAGGTGGAGTCAGAGGTGAGGTCAGAGCCCCCTGCCCAGTCCCACAGCCCAACCAGGGATGCTACCGCCACACCCCCTCATCCCAGCCTCACGCACCGGTCGTCCCAGCTCTGGCTGCGGTGGATCTCGCGGGCGCCGCGCCCGAAAGCCCCATCCACCTCCTCTGCCGCCGCTGCCACTCTTTGGTAAAAGCCGGTCTCGCCGCGGCCCCGCCCTGGCCGGGGGTGGGGGGGAAACCAGACACAAGGCCATCAGAGCCCAGCACGGCCCTGCAGCTCGCCCCCACCTAGCAAGAAATCTCTGTCTCCACCCCCACCCGCCAGCCAGAACCCTGTATAAACCCTGCCCCCAGGCACTAGCGAGCCCTGCCTCCATAGAGGCCGTGCTCCATGCTAGCCACACATGCCCCAAGCACAACTTCCTTGCCCCCCTGCTGGCCACACCCTAGAACACAGCCACCCTGACCTGCCCTCGTTCTAGCCCCACCCCCAGGGCTCAGCTAGCTTTGCCCTTACTAGCCCCACAGACATGCTACCAACACCTGGACTCTCAACCAAGCCCCAGATGCCCTCCCCATAAGCCTCACCCCCCCCCAGCCTCTGCCATCACTAACCCTGCCTAAACCCACCCTCTTAAAGAGACAGTGCTTCCACAAAGTACCTCGGCTCCGGGCACTGCCCCTGCCCCGTGAGACTCCAGCTGGGGCGGCCCCGCCCCCTTTTCCCATAAGCCTCAGCACCGCCACACTGTTCACTGACAGGGAGAAGTTCCTCTGCGGCACATGGCAGCCAAGAAAAGGGGGTTAGAACGAGAAGAAAGCGCCCCCCGCCCCAAGACCCTCCCACTCCCACCACCATCTGTCTCTGGATGCCGGTGCCTCAGTTTCCCATGGGGAGAGAGAGGGAGGAGATAGAGTACCTGTTCCTCCTCTGTCAGGGGCAGCAGGGCCAGGGGCTGCAGTGGCTCCTCCTGGAGGATGGCAGCAAACTCCTTGTCCTGCATCTCCTCCGGGACCTGTGGGCAGCACCGGAGATGGGAAAGGGGGAGGGGCACTGCACAGAACTCTGCCCCACAGCAGCACAACCCTGAGGGACCCCTGGGGTCAAGGACCTCATTGCTCCCCCCCCAGCACCCATTATGAGGTGCTGATACTTAGTTCCACCCCAGAAGTGGGCACATCAGCCACTACTGGGCCATACCACACGGTGCCAGCGGGGGGGGGGGGGGTTAGGGGTGGTTGAAGCCCCCATCTCTAGTCCCCTACAGACCTTGTTTTCCTTGACGTAAAGTGCTAACATCTCCTCGCGCCCGTAGCGGTACTCAGCCAGCTTGTATTTGGGCAGCGCCGGTGAGGGGGGGGGCGAGGCCACGCTGCCCCCGCTGGACAGCGCCCGGAGCCTGGTGGGGCAGGAGAGTACTTCAGGGCCAGACACCTGGGCCCTCGGGGGGGGGGGGGGGGGGGGGGGGGAGGAGTAATTGGAGGCCCAGACACCTGGGTTCTCTCCTAGCAGAGGGGTAGGAGTAGGGGATCTAGGGACCCAGACAACTGGATTGGGGGGGGGGCCCTCTGGGGGTGAAAGCAGCCTGGATTCTCTAGGTGTTGGGGAGCTGGGGGCTGAGGAGTGGGAGTGGGTGGGACCAAGCAGGAGGGGAGGAGGCAACCTGGATGCCTGGGTCCCGCCCCCTCCTCACCATTCCGGTCCGAAATTGAGCGTCTCAGCCGCCATCCTCCCGGGCGCAGGGGCCGGCCCCTCCCCGTCCGCTGCTCCCGCCACCTGGGGGGGGGGACGGGGACCATCACCCCAAGCCCTGCCTCTTACTACCTGGGCCCTGCTCCCTGGGCTCAGAGCTCCACCCCCGCCCCAGCCCTGGCTCCTGGAATCATGGAGGCAGAGCTCTGCCTCCCAGACATGCCCCCCCCCTCAGCCCCCCCCCCTTACCTGTTGCCTGTGCCCCACGCCCGACTCTGTGCCTCTGACCCCTGCCACCTGTGCAGAGAAGACAAAGCCAGTGAGTACAGGCCCCAGCCCCCCACATCCTTACCCCTCCTCTCAGCCCACATCTACCTTGGCTAGGGTCTCTCCACTGCCGGGGCAGGGGGGGTAGGAACAGAATGACCCTCCCCACCAGCCTGGGGATAGATCAGCCCCACCAGGGGCATAATGAAGCCAGGAAAACCCCCCATGCGAGGCAGCGACTGACCCCGAGAGCAGCTCCGGCCAGGTCGGGGGGGGGGGGGGGGGGGCGGCGTCTGTGCGTTGGTCCAAGCACTGGAGAGTGGAGGGGAGGTCCAGGAGGCAGCCTGGTCCCCCCGCAACAGCGCCAGGAGCCCAACTCACATGGGGGAGCCCTGGGGTGTGGGGGCAGGAAGGGGTTTAGGTCGTAAGTGTAGTACAGGGTGCAGGACACACAATGGGAGATGAACCAGGCATCCGGGCTCCTGGCACCCCCTGCTCTGCCCCCACCCCCACCAGCCAAGGGAAGACCCAGGCATTCGGCCTCCGTCCGTGGTCCTAGAGCAATGACCTGCTGGTAGCACAGAACAGATGGGTTCTCCCGTGAGGAACCCGTGCCCAGAGCAGCTCACAGCAAAAGGTCACGAGAAAGGACCTGCTCCAGCCCCTAACAACTCCAAGCAGGATCGAGTTCATCAGAGGGGGTGGAGCTGGAGTCTGGTCTTCCCATGAGCCTTTGCTCCAATCTGCTCGGCTTCACTGCAGGCACAGGACTCGCATGCTGGTTGGCGGGAAGCAAAGCATGGTGGTAAGGACGCTGGAGGATTGGCAAGGAAGCCCAGACGCCTGGGTTCTCCAGGGGGGGTGAAACTAGGCCTGAACCTCTGGTTCCCGTACAGTGGGAGGGAACCCGAGGACACGCATGCTGCACCCATGTGTGCTGGGTCACATGAGTGATTTCACACCCACATATGACATCAAATATGAGTGACCCTTGACCCAAAAGTGACCTCACACCCACGCACAGCCTCACCTATGACCCCGCTACTTTGTGGCCCTGGACACACATCCAGTACTGCCCATGCATGACCACCCACGTGACCTCACGCCCATGCACAACCCTATACGTGCATGAACCTTGACCCATGCATAATCACACACGCAAGTATGACTTCAAACAAGACCTCACCCCCGTGACCCTTGACACTCGCGTGACCTCACACCCCCGTGATCCCAAACACACCCAAGCCTTCCCCCACGGGCGACCCCCGTGGCCCCGCCCCTATATGGCGTCAAGGTCCCCGCAGGCCCCCACCTCCCCGTCCCCACCACGGGGGGCTCCACAGCGACCGGGGGTTCTCCATGGCAACCCCGGGGGCGGGTCCATGGCAGCTGCCCCCCGGGGTCGCCATGGCAACGGGCGCGAGGGGAGGGCGGGGGCAGCGAGTCGCTAGGACGACGGGCGCGGGCTCGGCCCCGCCCCCCCGGGAGCTCTTACCGGGGGGGCGGGGGGGGCGGGGGTCCGGGTCTCGCCGCCGCCGGGGCCTCCGCGCCGCGGGTTTGTGCGGGGAGCCAAGATGGCCGCCCCGCGCCGCATCACGTGACGGGGGCGGGGAGAGACGCGTCACGTGACGGGGCGGTGGGGCCACGTGAGGTAGGAGGCAGAGCCGCGACGAGGGACGCCACGTGACGGAGGCGAAGTCCCGAGATACTTGTCGGCATGGCGCTTCAGTGGCGCCACTGCGCCTGCGTGACTGGGGGGGGCCGGTGGCAAAACACTTCGGTCACGTGATCCGTCGTTGTGTGCGCGTGCGCATCTCGTGATAGACTGGAGTGGTATTATACCCATCTCCAGGTTTACGATCTCTCCTCACCACGACGTCAGCTGTGACGTCACTGCCAAACTTCCTGGCATCAGGCTGTAGAGGGGAAACGGTGGGGGTGAGCATGACCTCACCCTGGGGCTTCCTGACGTCATCACGGACCCCGCAATTCCTTGCCTGAGCAGAGGGAGAGAACCAGGGCAGGGCCCGGCCTGGCCCCGCCCCCAACCCTGAACAGACAGAGCGGAGGAGCCCAAGCACTTTGAACCCTTCCTTTACTGAGCCTTCTCTGCCAGCGCCAGGCACAAGAGAGTCCCGGTGCGCTGCCCGCTCACACGAGGGCCCTCTGCGCGTCACGAGGCCCGGCCCAGGCGAAGCTGCGGCAGGCAGAGATTGTAGAAGGAGTCCGGCTCAAAGCTACCTAGCTCCCACCAGCACACCCAGCCCCTGGTCTGTGCCCCCTCCCTCGTGAGGCTGCCAGGGCCCCCCCAGTAGTGCGGGTCCAGCACCAGGAGGTAGTGGGTGGGGGGTTCTGAGCAGACCCCCAGGACGCCCTTGGCGCCGTGATCCGTGCCGCCCCCCATCATCACAGGGCCTCCACCCCCCCGGAAGTGAGCGTGCAAGGCCCCCACGTGCGCCGCCAGACCCCGACCCTCATGGATGTGCACAAGCTTGCATGGCACGCCCAGGAGACGGTCCAGGCATATGGCCGCCTCCACCGTGCCCACCCAGTCCCGGGAGCCGGCGAAGGCAGGAGGCTTGTCGCCCGTGGCCACCAGTCCCTCCTGCAGGGCCCGCAAGCCAGGCACGGCCCCCACCCCAGCGCCGGCCGCCAACAGCCAGGAGCAGAGCGTCTGCAGGGTCCGGTAGCCGCAGCCCCAACCCCGGTCATCTGTCCCGTCGCAGCCGTAGTGGTAGTAGAAGTAGGTGCCGCGGAGCAGGGAGAGCTGGGCCGGGGGGCTGGGGCGGGGCGGGGGCAGCCCCTCGTGAACGTTGGCTAGTAGAGACATCCTGCGGAGAGAGGGGGGAGCTGAGATGCAGCTGGCCTGCGCGGGGGGAGGGGGGGCACGGCTGAATGCAACACAGCCTCAATGCGCCCAGCTCTGGGGGGCCGGGCTGGGTGTAACGGGGCCCGGATGCGCCCAGCTCTGGGGTGGGGAGCGGGCTGGTTAGAACCAGCCCAGCAGCCCCCGCCCCCAATGGGCAGGACTCCCGAGTTCCCTGGAGGACGACGCGGGCTGGGAACCCGGTCGCCTCGGTTCTCCCCCCCTCCCCCTGTTGGATCCTGGGTGCAGCTGTAGCTGGGGAGGCATCCAGGGTGCGGGGGAGGACCCAGGCGCCCGGGCTTGCCCCCACCCAGTCCCCTCCCGCCTCCCGGGGGACCCAGGCGTCCAAGCGCGCCCCGGCTCCGCACTCTCACCCCGGGGCTGTTGCTGTAGCTGGAGCCGGATCCTGCCTACGGCTCCCAGCATGCACCGCGGCAAGGCAGGTTAACCCACGAGTGACCGCGGCCCCCCCACCCCCGACGAAACCAATCGGTGCCCCACAGACCGTTATCCCCGCCTTTCTACGTCATTGCTATGTGACCATTGTGAATGTTGCGATAATTCGTGTGGTCTTCAAGCCGCTGGGTTCACGTGGCTTCTCTTTGCCGTCATAAAAGATAGCCGCCAGCTTCGTTCTTGTTTTGTCCATTGGTGGGAAAACGCTGTGCTGCCCTTAGCCAAGATGGCTGCTAGCAGCGCCTTTCTTCCAGTTGCCCTCAGTTAAGATGGCAGCCGTTGCCGCTTTGTTATACAGGAGTCGTTATACCCCGTGCAAATATAGCTGCCTGTTCGCAGCTTGAAGTTTCAAGTGCCCTTAACAAGCATGGGTTCCCTACTGGCAGGGCTGCCCTTATTCAGAATAGCCACCTACCAATTCCTCCCCCCACTTGTGTAGTTGCCCTCAATAACGATGGCTGCCTGGCAGTTTTTCAATAGTGGTGAAGCCAAATATTGCTTTGATAGAAGGGGCAAGGTCCAGCCCCACTCCAGGTCGCTATGGGCAGTGCCATCAGGCCTAATCCAAACCAGGCTTCGCTGTCATAAAGGGGCACAACTGGTGCACCCCAAAACCTAAGTCCTTGGAAGGGGATACTGCAGGCCACACGGCATAGGCATAGCAACCCAACTAGGCCGTAGCCAGGTGGCCCCTAAATAGAGGCCCTGGCAGAGTGCACTCTAAATCTGGGTGTTGCCACAGACACCTGGACTAGGCCTCAGGTAGCTGTACCCTAAACTGAAGCCCTGGCAAGGGGTAGTGCAAAACCAGGCTGCATTGCTAGGGCAACCACGAGGCTACACCCAGATGAACACCAAACACATAGTCCAAGCCAGGCTGCATTGCCATGGAGACACCAACTAGGCCACAACCAGGTGAACCCCAAACCAGGCCCTGGCAGGGATTACTCCAGGCTGCAAGCAGGTAAGCCCCAAACAGACCCAAGCCCGGCTGCATTGCTGCAGCAACCCAACTAGGCTGCTCCATGGCTGTCATACCAAGGGGGCCTGTGAGGAGCCCCTGGCCCCCCAAAAGCCCCTCCCTCAGCTGGGGGTCCACACTAATGGCAGCGACACAAAGCACTGACATCACAATGGCTCTTTTCTACAGCAAACAGTCCCTGAGAGAGCTGGGGCATGATGGGGGGAAATCATTCCCCCCTCCCCTGGCCCCCATGTTGGGGTCCCCCCAGTGGGGGGGAGGAGGTAGGCTGGGGCCTGGCCTCACCCAGCAGGGTAGAGAGGCCCCTCAGAGAGGAGTGGTGGGTCCCCCAAACCCTACACCTTCCGGGGGGCAGCATCCTGGGGCAGGGTCTGGGTGGCCTCCAGGAGGGCACGAACAGTCAGCGCCAGGCGCGCTGGGCTCTCCTCGTCCAGCACATGCTGGGGCTGGCACAGCAGCTCCTGGCAGGGGAGAGGACACGTTAGTGGGGGGCCAGAGAACCCCAAACCTAGGCCCCAGCTAGGCCAGGCTGCGGTCCTGTGACTACCCCACTAGGCCTCACACTGCTGGGGACCCCCAGACATACCCATAAAAGCCCCCGTTTTATGTACGTGTAAGGGAGGGTTGCCCAGATCTGGGGGGTCTGCTCCATGCAGTGACCCCTTCCATACATGCCCCTCCGGCCTACCCAGGCCCGTAAAGCAGACGCCGATGCTGGACAGACGGACCGAGACACACAGACCAAGCGATGATTCAAGGCTGGGGGTGGGGGCAGACAGACCACCCCCACCCAAAACGAAGACAGAAAAAAGGAGTGGACACAAGGGGGGGGGTGCTGGTCTCACACTGGTTTTTACCCATAAAATATCAAATATAAACTCTTCTCTGTCTATAACTTAATAGCGTTCACGGCAGCAAAGGGGGGGGGTCTGAACTTCACCTCACCCCCACACACAACAGAGTAAGGCGTCCACTCGGGTGGGTGCATAGTCTGAGTGGGTGCAAAGGCCACAAGTATAGGGGGAAACTGAGAGAAGGCAAGGGGGTGAGTGAGCGGATGGAAAGGACACACCCTAGGATTCTATAAAGGCCTGGTATGGACTGGGGGGGGGGGAGGGGGGTGGATCTGGGGTGTAATAAGGCCTCATGTAGACTGGGGAGGCAGGGTATGCCCTGGGGTCCAGCAAGGCCTTATGTACTGGGGAGGGGGGGTTAGGGTCTCCCCAGGGCCGGATAAGGCTTCATATAGACTAAGGGGGGGGCAACCCTGGAGTCCAGTAAGGACATGTATGGGGGGGGGGGACGGACGGGGGGGACGGACTAGGGTCTCCCCAGGGGCCTCACATAGACCAGGGGGCCTGAGCGCCCTGGAGGCTCAATAAGTCCTAGTATGGACCAGGGTCTTCCAGGGGGCTGATTAGGCCTTGTATAGGCTGAGGTCCAACAAGACATCATATAGATTGCAGGGGGGGGGGAGGGGGGGAGAGCACCTTCCTGGTAGCTAAGGACTCACTGGGGGGGGGCGCTCAGTGCCCCTAGGATCCAATAAGGCCTCATACAGACTGAAGGGCTGAGGCTTGCCCAAGGGGCTGATAAGGCCCTGTACGGACTGGGGAGTGGGGCTGAGTGCCCCTGAGGTCCCATAAAGTGTCACAGACTGGGGAGGGCAGTATGGCCCCATACAGACTGGCGGTGGAAGCCAGATGCCAGGGCTGTAATGCCCCAAGGGGGCACAGAGGACACTGGGGTAGGGCGGCAGCGCAGAGGGCCTGGCCCTATGCAAAGCAGGCACCTGGGTGAGCAGCATGGGGGCCCTCATGTAAGAGCTCTCATGCGAGGGCCCCGGAGGCAAGCAGGCGACACAGGGGGTGGGGGGTAGCGGGGGGCCAGCCCCCGCCCTCAGAAGGGGCAGAGGCGCTGGTAGGCCAGGTAGAGCAGGGCCATGGAGCACATGTAGAAGAGGGCAAAGGGGGCCAGGGGTGGGGGAGCGGCAGGCGGCGGGGGGTCCTCCGGGTCCGGGGGATGCAGGCCGGCGGGTGCCGGAGGCAGGGCAGCCTGGGCGTGGCAAGAGACACACATGGCAGCATTAGCGCAGCAGACCTGGGCCTCCAGATCCCCCTGCTAAAGAACCCAGGAGTCCAGGCTCCTGGACCCCCACCCCAGACAACTCAGGCGTCTGAGCTTCCAAACACCCCTTCACTCCCCTCCCGGAGAACCCAGGCAACTGGGCTCCTCCCACCCCCCAGTTTGACAGGCCCTGGCCCCCTCCTAGAGAACCCAGGAGTCTGGGTTCTTGCCCCCCAGCTCCCCTACCCCATGCTGGCTTTGGGGCTGGGCTGCCTCAGGGCACTGAGGGAACCTGCGAGGGCCCCTGACTGCTCCCCATCTCCCCAGCCTAGGCCCTGCCTCCAGGTACCTCGGGGACCCCCATTCGCCGACAGGCCTCCAGGAAGCTCTCCACGTTCTTGCGACTCTTCACAGCATTCAGCTTTGGCTGCAGAGGCAGAAGCTCGGGATAAACCCAGGCATCCGGGCCCCCCCAACACCGGATGAGCCCAGGCATCCGGGCCCAGAGGCCCCCGCCACCCCCAGGCCTGGGGGAAAACCCAGGCATCTGGGTTCCCCAACTCACCACAGCAGGGGAGGGCACGTGGATGAGAGGCACAGAGCGGGGCCGTAGCTGATTGGCCAGCTGGCACAGCACCGCCCCATTGGCCAGCGCTGCCCCCAGGTCCTCGCCCAGCGTTACTCGCACCCGCGACTCGATGGCCTGCGTGGAGGAGGAGGAAGCACGACAGGAGCAAGCGCTGAACCCAGAGACCACACTCACATCCCCACCCCTCTCAACAGCCCTGCTCTCACCCCCCAGCCCCCAATTCCTCTCCTATAGTGGAGAAGAACCCAGACCTACAGGCCCCCTCCCTGCCCAATCCCCTGATTCCCACCTGGCGCAGCTGAGCCATTAACTCCTTCTCATCCAGGTCTGGGGTGGGGTCTGGAGGAGCTGCAGCTGCTGGGGGGGGGGGCAGAGGAGGGTTAGAGGGGTTGGGGGGGCCCTGAGCCCCCCCCCCAGGGTAGGGGTGGGAGTGGGGGAGAGGCATGTACCCAGGCTGGGCCGGACAGTGCTGCGGGAGGACGAGCGAAACAGGAAGCTGCTGGGCCGAGGGGCAGGGGCAGGGCCAGGGTCCCGGGACACGGGGCTGGTGCTAGGGGGTGGCTCTGTGGAGAAGATGGAGGTCAGAGTCAGAAGGAACCCAGGCATCTGGGCCCCCCACCCCCAGAGAACCCAGGCCCACATGGAATCCAGGCGTCTGGGCCCCCAACCTTCACACCCCAGGGAACCCAGGCATCTGGGCTCCCCAGCCCTCACCCCTAGAGAACCCAGGTGTTTGGGCCCAAGTCCTTACCCTGCAGTCGAGGGGCTTGTGGGGGGCTGGGAGGCTGCTCTGGTCCCTACAGCAGAATTGGGGGGGGGGGGGGGTGTTGATGTCATGGTCAGAGTCACCAGGCCTGGCCACCAAGCCCTAGCCCCGCCACCTCACCTGGGTCCGAGGCTTCTGCCAGCCACTCTCTGCCAGACTGCTGAGGAGATGGATAGGCGACTCAGCCAATGGGGAGGGAGGAGGCAACCAGGAGCCACCCCCAGGGGGATTTGGGCACCAAGCCCAGGGGGATTTGGGCAGTATACCTGCCAGGAGCGAGGCCAGAGCTGGTGCGGGGCATCCTCCGGAAGCTGCGTGAGACACAGGGATTACGGGGGGCCCCAGGGGGGTTCCCATGGGGCCAGCAGCCCCCCCTCCCCCGGTACCTGTTGCGCGTCTCCAACGCCTGCTGCTGCCGCTCACGCTCCTGCCACAGCTGCAGGGTCTCGGGGCGACGCCGCTCCTCACCAGGGGGGTCTTCGCGGGGGGGGGCAGGCCTGGGCAGGGTGCGGGGGGGGCAGGGGGGGGCTGGGGGCGGGGGGGGCGGGGGTGGGGGGGGTGGGGGGGGGGGGCGGAGGGGGGCAGGGGGGGGGGGGGGGGAGGGGGGGGGGGGGGGGGGGGGGGGGGGAGAGGCAAGGCGTGCGACCCAGGTATGCAGGCTCCCAGTGCCCTGCTCCCCTCCCAGAGAACCCAGATGTCCGGGCGCACCTCGGGCTTGGCTTCCTCATCCTCCTCCCCATTCACACTGCTGTCGATGAAGTCAATCTGCTCCAGGTCAGTGTCTAGGGCTGTGGGGAGGAAGGGGTTAAACTGGGTTGGGTGTAAGAGGCACTGCCAGAGCTGGGGTGTCAAGGGCTGTGGATCAGGAGCAAGGGGTCCCATGTAGCCACCCAAAGGCCCTGTCTGCCTACAGAGCCGAGATGGAACCCAGGCATCCAGTCCCTCCCAGTGGCCCCCTACTCCTCTCCCACAGCCAGAAGAGAACCCAGGTGTCGGGGCTCCCTGCTCCTTCCCATTTCCCTCCCAAAGCTGGCAGAGAACCCAGGTGTCTGGCTCCCCCACCCCCATTCCAAACCCCTCAGCCCTTACCCCTGGTTAGAAAACTCAGGTGTCCAGGTCCCCTGCTACCCCCACCCTGCTCTGACCCAGCGAGCCCACTGCCCCTCCAGGAGCAGAAAAGGAACACAGGTGTCCAGAAGAAGGGGAGATGAGGGCTCACCTGTCCCACAGGTCCGCGGCAACCGGGGGTCCCGCGTCAGCTCGGCCACACGGAAGGACAGTTCCGAGAACTCCTCCACCAACTGGGGGGGGGGGCAGAGTCAGTGCCAGGGGGTGGAGTCAGCCAGGAGGGATGCAACAGGGGGCTGTGGGTCAGGAGTGGGGGCTGGGCTGGGAGTAGGATCCAGACCCCCTGAAACGCTGGCCCAGGGGCAGGGTGTGAGAAGCTACCAGAGGGTCACTGGGGGTGGCTGTGGCACTAGTGGGGGCTAAGGGTTGGGGGGAGCCGCACCTCATTGCCAGACCAGCGCTTGCTACCGCTGTCCACACTGTTGAAGCCAGAGTCAAGGCCGCCATGGGGCCGTGCCGGGTAGAACTCATCGGGGAGCCTGGGGCGGGGAGGCAACGGGGTTGTTGTGTTCGTAAAGAACCCAGGTGTCTGGGCTCCCAGCCTACCCAGCCCCCAGCACAGAGTACCCCATCAACCCCACTCCCCATCCCAGGCCTTCAACTCCCCCTGCCCAGACCCGCCCGCACCACCAGGACCTGGGATAGAACTCAGGCTTCCGGGGACCCCCTGCCACACTCCTCACCCATTGGGCCGAATGCTGGGGTCAAGCCCTGCCTTGCCACAGGCCTCGATGTTGAGGTACTTGAAGATGTGGAACTTCCCTCGGAGACAGACCTGCAGGGGGGCAAATAAGAGGGGCCCAGGGGTAGATGCAGGGGGGCACATCCCATGTTGGGGGGTCCCATGCCACAACTTTTGAGCTCCCTGAACACTCTTCCCCCCAGCCTGTGTGCACTCTATGCCCCAGATCAAGGCCTGCCCCTGGGTACCTGCCCCCCTGCCCTGCAGCTGCCCCCAGGGTACCTGGGCGGGGGGCGACTGCAGGGGGTTGTTGTCCAGGAGGATGGTCTGTAGGTGGCGCAGGTGCCGGTAGCTGGCAGGGATGCGGGAGACATGGTTACAGGAGAAGTCCAGGCGCACAAGGGGCAGCTCCGACAGCTCTAGAGGGGGGCAATTAGTGGGGTCAGGGGGGGTGGATAGACCCCAACCACAGATACACGCACACACGCGCGCACACACACAGTACTACCTGCCCCTGGGGGCCTAGACACCCCCTCCCTGCCCCAATCATATGGTACTGGCTGCCCCCTGGGGGGTGTAGATACCCCCCCAGCCCCAAACACATGGCATTACCTGCCCACAGGGCCGTCCCTAGGAAGGTCAAATTGGAGCAACCACCCTGGGCTACATGCTTTGGGGGCCCCTGAGAAGCTGGGCAGAGCGGCCGCAGCCCCTCTTGCAGGGCCCACCTAGTGCTGCTGACTGTGCCTGATTTGCCCCGGGTCCCACATCCTGCTAGGGTCATCTCTGCCTTCCCATGGGGGGTTAGATACCCCTGCTGTACTGGCTGCCTTGGGGGAGTGTCAAATACCTCCCCCACTGCAAACCAGCATGGTACTGGCTGCCGCCCCAGGGCATCATGGGAATGACTCCCCCCAAGCTCTTCTGCCCCCACTGAGGGGGGGGTTAACCCCTTTCTGCCCCCCCCCAGGCCCCTCAGACCTTCGGGCAGGATGGCCAGGCGGTTGCGGCGCAGGTTCAAGTCCCGCAGCGCAGCCAGGAATGCGACGCCACGCGGCAGTGCCTGCAGCTCGTTGCAGCTCACATCCTGCAACAAGGGGCAATTTGGGAGGAGCATTAGCCCCTGCCCCCCAATCATTCCCCCCCACAGATCCCCAGCACCCACCAGCTGGCGCAGGGCACGCAGGGCGCCGATGTCATCAGGCAGCACCACCAGCTTGTTGTTGCTGGCAATGAGCACACGCAGGGGCAGGCGGCACAGGCAGGCAGGCAGCGAGGACAACTGGTTGCGGCTGGGGGGGGCAACGGGGGGGCAGTTATTTGGGGGGCCCTCTACCTGGCCCAGGGCATCATGGGAATGAGCCCCCCACACCCCAGAGCATCATGGGGTTGACTCCCACCAGCCCTCCTGCCCAAGGGCATCATGGGGGAGAACCTCCAACAACCCTTCTGCCCTAGAGCATCATGGGGGGGAGCTCCCCACACCCCAAGGCAACATTGGAATGACCCCCCCCACCCCTACTGCCCCAGGGCATCACAGGAGTGAACCCCTGCTCCCATCCCAGGGCACTGTGGGAGTGACGCCCCCCACCCTAAGGCATCATGGGAGTGACCCCCCCCACCTTCCCCCAGGGCCTCCTGAGAGGGACCCCCACCTTTCCCACAACACTGGGGCTCACCTCAGGGCATCATGGGAATAATACCAAATGCTATTGTGGGAGTGATTCCCCTTCCCCTCTGGGCCCGGGGCATGAGGGGAATGCCCCTCAGGTGCTGAAGCCTGTCCCCACAAAGGGCTGGGGGTGGCGCCTGCGGGCAGGGGTGGAGCCTACCTGAGGTTCAGGTAGGTGAGAGCCTGAAGGTTGGCGATGGCAGGTGGAATGCTACGCAGGCAGTTGTGGTAGAGGCTCAGCCCTTCTAGGGCCACCAGCTGGCAGGCAGCCACCGGCACCTCTGCAAACCGGTTCCGTGACAGGTCTGGGGGGGTGGGACGGGGAGGGAAGATGGGCCAGAGACCCCCTGGGGTCAGCCAGCCCCAGCTGGACAGACACCCTGAGACCCGGCCCCCCCCCCCCAGCACCCCCTAATCTCAGCCCCAGCTGGCCAGATTCCCCCCCCCAGCACCCTCCCGACCTCAGCCCCAGATGGGCTCCCTCCCCCACCCCACCAAATCATGGCTGCAATAAACACCCGCCATGTTCCCACCCAAACCCCCTGGTAGGCCCCCCCCCCCCCAATCAGGCTCTGTGCCCAGGCAGCCCCCACCCCCAGCAACCATAGCTTGGGGGGGGGGGGGGGTCTTGGTCCCTTTGAGGGCAGGGAGTCACGCGGCCAGGACTTCCGGCAGAGGCAGGATGTTGTGGGTTCAGGGCGGGTCTGGCACCAGGGTAGGGCAGATGTTCTCCCACCCAGCCCTCTTACGACTCCCAGGGGCAAAATGCCACTGGATGGAAGAATGGACACCCCCCCCCCCCTCCCCACTACTACCACTCGAAGCCAGGACTGCCTGTGGGGTCCTGAGCAGAGCCTGGCCCCTCTGCTCAGGACCCCACAATCTGGGGGTCCTGAAGAGGGGGGGGGAACAGGGGAATGGGGCTAGGCAGAGGGTGGAGAGAGATCCTCCAACCTGGGGCACCCTGATCCCAACCCCAGAGGCTCCCGTCCCCCCAAATCAGGCCCAGGGAAGCCCCCTGCTGCCTTCCCCCTCCATGCCCAGAAGCAGCAATAGGAAATCCTGGATGAGGGAAGCCGGTACAAGGCCTGGATCCATGCCTGGGAGGCCGTTGAGCTCGTTAGAAGCCCCTTCATTAAGACCCCCCTTCCCCAGCCAGGCAAAGCTTAGAAGGAGGCAGGCGCCATGGGTGTGGAGCGCCGGGGGGCTTCAAGGGGTAGCAGGGGCCAGAGTCACACAGTACCACAGGGAGATGCCATCAGGGTTGTACAGAGACATAAGGAATCAGCCCTATATGGTCAGAGCCATATAGTTACACAGACATATAGGGTTGCAGGCTCATAAAAATATAGGATCATAGAAAGACACAAGAACATACAAGGTCCCATAAAAACATAGGCTCATAAGAGAAAATTATGGGGTCATAGAGAGACAGAAAGAGACATATAAGGTTACATATGGTCAGCAAGAGACATATAGATTCACATATGCTCATACGAGAAAGATAAGATCATAGAAAGACAGACAGACATATAGAGTCGGACAAGGTCGGTGAGAGACATATAGGGTTGCAGACAGACAGAGGGAGTCAGGGGCCCATAGATACAGAAAAATACAGTCAATCATACAGTCAGGGTTATATAGAGGCATAAAGAATCAGTCCTATAGAGTTATATACTCACATACAGACATATAAGGTGACATAAGAGACAGAGTCCTAGAGCGACATATAGAGTCACAGAGACCCAGAGATGCACAGAAAGAGAGAATCAACTGCACAATCAAAATCTTATACAGACAAAGAATCAACCCTATAGAATCAGGGTCATATAGTCACATAGAGATACACAGAGTGACATCGAGACAAAGAAAGAGAAGTTTGATGTCATAAAGAGACACTTAGAGCCCCATAGAGGCAAAGATGATCAATTGTACAGTGAGAACCATACAGAGACATAAAGAAAGAACCCTATAGGGCCACATAGAGACACCGAGAGTCAGAGGCCCATAGAGACGGGGTCACTCATACAGTCAGAGTGGTATGAGAGTCAGTGTCCTATAGGAACAGAGAGGTATAGGGCCATACACAGCCAGAGTCCTGTAATCACATAGAGACAGCAGCAGTCCCTCAGAGTCCTGCGGTGTCCTATAGGGACAGAGGAACCTATAGGGTCATGGGTGCAGGGTCTCACAAAGAAGTGGAGCTCGAAGGGACCCCTGGGGAGGGAGGGTTCTCCCAGGATCCCAAAGTTTCTGGGCTGCAAACCACCCACATGGAGGCTCCCAGCTCCTGGGGCTGGCATGTGCAAGGTTAACCCTCAAAAAGGGCCTTATCTGCAGTGGGTTCCCACCCATTACCCCTCATGGAGGGGGCTGGGAGGGAAACACCTGTTCTGTACCCAGAGAAACCACCTTCACTTCCTCATCTGGCAGGGGAGGGAAACTGAGGCACGCGGCTGCCCCCTGGATTGGCCCCCCTTCCTTGAGGCTGGGGGGGGCCTGTCCACAGATCATTAAGGCTGTCACAAGTACCAGTGGGTGTCCCCCCCCCGCCCTGAGACCTAGTTAGACTAACAAGCAGCTGCTTCCTTGCAGGCCGGGGACCGGGGAGGAGGAGGAAGTGAGCCCCGTGACAGCCACCGCTCTTCAAGGAGCTGTGACCGGCAACTTCCGTCTTGTCGGGCCCTTGCAGGCCCCAGATCCTAAATCCCTTTGCCAACTTTACGGTGGGGGGGGGGGGTCAATACTCCAGCTCTCGGGGCAAAGAGGGGAACAATTAGGATGGGACTGAGACCCAAAAGAGGTCCCAACCCCCACACACCTCTGCCCTGATCTCCATTAATTGCTCCCATTAATTGCGGGGAGGGGCTACACAGGCAGGGCTTGGGGTGGAGGGGTGCCACTAGAAGGGCCACCGGGGGTGGGGCTAAAGAACGGGGCAGGATTTAAGGGGTCCCACAAGTGGCCATGGCTTGGGAGGTCTCCCCTAGGAGTCACCAGTGGGTGTGGCCAATCAAAGGGGCAGGACTTAGAGCAGGTCCCACCAGAGCCATGGGTCTCCTCGAAAGACCACCAGGTGGCGGGGCTAAAGAAAGAGGCGGGGCTTGGGGATCCCACCAGCAGCCATGGGTTCCCCCTAAAAACCACCAGGGTGCGGAGGCTTAAAGGGGGCGGGGCTTAAAGGGCTCTTACTGGAGAGGCCACCAGGAGGCGGGGTTATGGGGGTCCCACCACTGGATATGGCTTAGGGGGGTCTCCCCTAGAAGCCACCAAGGGGCGGGGCTTAGAAAAGGGCGAGGCTTAAGAGGTCCCCCTAGGGGCCCCAGGGGGCGTGGCTAAGGGACGGGGCGGGGCTCACCGGCCTGGGTGGTGTCGCTGAGGTCCCAACGCTGCGCGGCGCCGCCGGGAAAGACGCGCAAGCGGCGGCCGGCCAGGCTGAGAGAACCCGAGGCCGCCGCCTCCTCCAGGGCTCGCTCGGTGCCGGCGCAGGCCGCGACCGGGGCCGGGGGCAGCTCCGCCTCCGCCATCCCCCCGCCACCGCGGTCACGAGCTCCGTTTGCTGTGGCCACAGCTACTAAACTGAGCTGCCGCGGCCGGGGCAGGGGGCCCCACCCAGCCAAGGGGCGGACATCCCGCCTCCACCAATTGGAGCAGAGGAGGCCGCCAATGAGGCGTCCGAGGGGCGGGCAAGCGGGTGCAGGAGAGCCAATCAGAATCCACCTGCCCTAGGCGAAACTGTTGAAAGAGAGGCGTGGCGAGTGGCGAGGGGAGGGACGGGGCGGCGGGCCAATCACAGAGCGAAGAAGCCAGCCAATCCATGTGTGGGGGAAGCCGGAAGAGCCAGCCAATCTGGAGCTGAGAGGCGGGGTTTGGAAGGGGAGAATCAGCCAATAGGCAACGAGGGAGGTGGGACATTAAAGGCAATGCAGAATGGAGGGGAGTGATGGGCAAGACAAAAAAAAATGGTGCCCAGGTGCGAAGTGGGGGAAGATCAGCCAATCTCAGCAGGCGAAGGTGAGGTGAAGGAAGAATGAAAGTGCCACTGGCCAATCAGATGCGGGGGCTTGAGGAGGCGGGAGAAGGGAAAGTTGAGTGACAGGCGAGGCGTCAAATCAGAATACGAATCACGTCAGGACAAGCGGACGCGGCTGAAGAAGGTGGGCCCTCCGACCAATCAAACGGAGGCTCCCCCTGAGGCGAGCGAAGCGGATGTGTGATTGTCAGCTCCAGTAGCCAATAGGCAGCGCAGGGAAGGTGTTAAGAGAGGGCGGGCCCACTGCTGAAGGGCCTAGGGACCCGGCCAGAACCCACCTGTAAGCCGTGTCATGGGCACATACACGTCCACGTGGTCCACCCCTCAGTTGCGCACACAGGTGCCCACTGTGACACACAAGAGTCACATGCCTGTATGCTCTTACACGCACAAACACACAAACTCCCTCACACACATTCGTGTGTGTGCAGACATGCACACAGGTGTGCACACAACCCGGGCGTCTGGGGTGCACATGCACCCGCTCATCTCACTTTCCACACACTAATGCAGATGCACTCACTCACATGCACACTTTCTCACATAAAACCCAGGCATCTGGGACAAACATGCACATGCACACACACACAGGACCCAGGCATGGACCCCCAACACACATGGAACCCAGGTGTCTGACACCTACACAAGCACACACACAGAGGGCCCAAACATCACACACACACACACACACACACACACACACACACATGCACACAGAACCCAGCCATCTGACACATGCACGCATGTACACAACCTAGGTGTGTCCCCCTGACACACACACACAGTGGTCCAATGCACATGTGCGCACACACAGACATATGCATGCACATACACACACACCCCCTTCCTACACCCCAGCAGCCCAAACTTCCCCGCTCATCTCAGGTGGCCCCTCCCTGCCCCAGACACACACACAAAGCCCAGGCCTCCAGGCCGCCCCAGCCTGGCTAACTTAGTGGGGGGTGAGGTCATAGTGCCACCCCATGAGGTCACAATTCACCGGCCCCGGGCTCCTTGCAGCTGTGAGCTCACAGGCTCTGTGCTGGAGGGGGGGGAGGGGCAGGCAGGCAACCTGCGTGCCCACCCGGGGATGCTGCCAGCCATGGATGATCAGCAGGCAGCCCAGCGGCTCCAGCGCCGGCGACAGGGGCTCCGGCACCTTGCCCACCTGGCGCTCAATGAGGCTGGCTTGCGGGTGAGGTGCTTGGGGGGGGGGGATCATGCTGCACCAGGGATGGGGGTGGAAATTAGGGCAATTAACCCTAATTACCCCCCCAGTCTAAGCGGCCTCCACATAGCCCTGGGGACAAGAAGGGGCCTGCGGAAGCAGCCTCCATCCAGAGCCTGCCCCCTGAGTTGGTGAGTCATGGGGGGCCCTATAGGGCCATATATGGGGGAGGCCTATATAGCAAGGGGGGCAGGAGGAGCCATACTTTAGCAGGGGGGGTTCATACAGTCCAGAAACCCATATATAACCCAAAGGGCTCTATATATGGGGCCCATATAGTCCATATAGGCCCCTTTTGCCCCCCGCCCCCCCACAGCTGGAGCACATCATGTCGTTCCTGCCCGTGTCGGCGGCTGTGGCGCTGGGCCAGACATGCCACACCCTGTACTGTGTGTGCAACAGTGAGGGGGCCTGGCGCCGCGCCTGCCGCCGCCTCTGCGCCCTCCCACCACTCGCCCTGCCTGGCGCTCGCCCCTGGAAGAGGGCCGCCGTGCTCAACTGTGAGTGGCTCACACAAGGCGGGGCGGGCACGAGGGGACCTCCATTGCAAGGTCCACCTGGTGTGAGGTGGCGAGGCTCACACAAGGGGAGCCCGCCAACCTTAAGTGTGAGCGCCACCTCTCACAGGGGAGGAGAAGAAGCTGGCACGAGGGACTAGGGGTGTTGCATGAGGGCAGATCATCAACCTTAGCTGTGAGTTCTGCCTTACATGGGGGTGGTAGGAGCTCACACAAGGGTGGGAGGAGCTTGCACATGGGGCTGGGGGGACACACAGAGTCCATCAACTTCAGTGGCCTGACATGGGGATGGGAGGGGCTTGCACAACTGTGAGCTGTGCCTGGCACAGGAGGGTGCTCAGACTTTGAATGAGAGCCTGTCCTCCCCCATGTCCAGCCTCTCACGAGAGCCACTCTACCCCCGCTCTCCCCCGCAGATACCAAGGGGCTGGTGGTGCAGCCGTTTGGGGGCCGCCAGCGAGGCCCCAGCCGCCCGCCCGCCCCAGCTCTGGCACATGGCTACCGGAAGCTGGTGCCTACACGGGAGCACGTCCTGGTGCTGGACCATGCTGGGACCCTCTTCTCCCTGCGTCATGCACTGACCCCAGCCCCTGGGCCTTGGCGCCGTGCTGCTCGCTATGCTGTGCTTTGCCGGGGCGCCAAGGACGTGAGTCCCCCCTCCAGATGATGCCAGGATTAGGAACCTCTAGGGAAAGACCCCCCTCCCCACCCCCATGACACCTCTCTCTCAGGCTCCCCCTCCCCCCCCCCACCCCGCCCTGCAGTTCACAACAGACCCGCGGAGCGATGCAGCCTGCCGCAAGTACATCTACGTGCTGGCAACCCGGGCAGGGGGCGACGGGGGGCCTACCCCCGACTGTGTGGAGGTCTACCTGCAGGGCAGCGGGCAGCGCATCTTCAAGATGACCTTCCACCCCGCCCTACGCTTCCGCCAGCTGCGCCTGCTGGGCCCTGAGACCGCCCGCGCCCTGCTGCTGCTCACCGGTGAGAGCCTGCAGTGCCCCCCAGATCCAGCTGCATCACTGAGCTGTACTATACCCACCCCAGAGCCAGCCGCATCAGGGGGACCTGTTATACCCACCCCAGAACCAGCTGAATTCGGGGTGACCAAGGGGACCCACCCCAGAGCCAGCTGCATCAGCACAGCATGTTATACCTAGCTGGCTGGGGGTTGGGGGGTGGGCCATGGGAACTGTGATACCCACCCCAGAGCCAGCCACATCAGGGAACCCTGTTAAACTCTGTCCCCAGAGCCAGCCGCAACAAGGGGGAACCATGATACCCACCCCACCCCCCAAGTCAGCCGCATAAGGGAACATAAGGGAACCAGGGACACCCCAGAGCCATCCACCTCAGGGAGCGCAGTACCCCCCACCTGCTCCATTAACCTGAATGGCACTGTGCCCTGCCCGCAGAGGACGGCCGTGTGTACAGCCTGAGTGTGGATGAGAGCCAGCTGGCACAGCCACGCTCCTACACTGTGCAGTTGGCCCTGCGCAAGGTGTCGCGGGGGCACCCAGGCACCCCCATCGCCGCCATAGCCGCCGCGCCCCACAGCGCCGCCTTCCTCACTGGTACCCCCCACGCCGGGCCCTCCCCCGCAACCCACAGCCCCCACCCTGCCCCAGTGTCCCTCACTCACAACCCACAGCCCCCTGCCTCCCAGCCCTGCTGGTGCCCCTCACTCCCGATCTGCAGCCCCTGTCCCCCCTACCTCCCTGGTGCCCCTCACTCCTGACCCGCAACCCCTGCCCCTCACTCCCAACCCGCAGCCCCCACTCTGCCCCCATGCCCCTCACTCCTGACCCACAGCCTCTGTTTTCCCCCGACAGCCCTGCCAGTGCCCCTCACCCCCAACCCACAGCCCCCACTCTGCCCTATTGCTCCTCACTCCCAACCCACACCCTCTGTCCTCCCAGGCCTGCCAGTGCCCCTCACTCCTGACCTGTAGCCCTCCACCAACACCTGTCCCTTCCCTCTCAGAGCAAGGCACTGTGTACCTGGAAGTCCATGCCCCAGGCGTGTACCGGGACCTCTTTGGCACCCTCCATGCCTATGACCCCCATGACCCCCAGATGCCCCTGGTACTGTCCCTGCCTGCCAAGGTAAGTGGGGGGCTAGCCACCCCAGGCCTGGAGGGTGGGCACTGGGCTTGTCTGGTGCCCCTGACCCCCCTGTGCCTTCCCAGGTGCTGTCCTGTGCCCTGGGCTCCAACCACCTGGGGCTGGTGGATGAATTCGGCCGCGTCTTCATGCAGGGAAGCAACCGGCACGGGCAGCTGGGCACCGGGGACAAGATTGATCGTGGGGAGCCTGCCCAGGTGAGAGCCCCCCAGGGGGCCCACCCCAGAGCCAGCCACAGCAGTGGGCCTGTTATACATTGCGGGTGGGTCTCGTTACACCCACCCCTGATGTCCACCCCAGCACCAGCTGCATTGGGGGGATCCCGCTATACCCAGCCCAGTGCCCACCCCAGCACTAGCTGAATTAGGGGGTCCTGTAACACCCAACCTTGGTGCCCACCCCAGAGCCAGCTGCATCAGGGATCCTGTTATACTCACCCCCAGTGCCCCGCCAGAGCAAGCCACATCAGAGAACCCTGTTGTACCCAGGACCCCCCCCCAATACCTGCAGGGCACCCTGAGACCCAGCAGGTACCCTCAGATGCATCCCAGCCCACCCCCAGCCCCAGAGACAGCACCTAATGCCCCTAAGGGAGACCCCCCCACCCCAGCCAGCTCTCTGTTCCCCCTGCAGGTGCCCAGCCTGGCCCGGCCCTTGGCCCTGTGGTGTGGCCTGAACCACTCGGTGGTGCTGGCACCCAGTGGGGCAGGGGGCCGCGAGGTGCTGGGCTGTGGCTGTGGGGCCGGAGGGCGCCTGCCTGGCTGGCCCAAAGGCAGCGCCTCCTTCGTCTGCCTGCAGGTCGAGGTGAGCTTGTCCCCGCTCCACAAGAGCCAGCCACTGTGTGGGGGGCCCCAGGATACCCACCCCAGAGCCAGCCACTGTGCAGGGGAAACTGGGATACCCACCCCAGAGCCAGCTGTGGCATGTGGGGGCCCTGGGATACCCACCCCAAAGCCAGCTGCAATATGGGGGGCCCCAGCATATGCACCCCAGAGCCAGCTGCAGCACAGGGCACCCAAGATACCAGAGCCAGCTGCATTGTGGGGTCCTTTTCTACCCAGTCTCTGACAGCCTACCCTAGAGCCAGTCACGTCCTAGCCCATGTTATACCTATCCCTGATGCCCCACGCCAGAACCAGCCACCTCTCAGGGCCCTGTTCCACCCAGCCCCCTATGCCCCACCCCAGAGCCAGCCACTGCCTCTCCCTGCAGGTGCCCCCCAGCGCCAGCAGCCTGTGCTCCACCCGCGATGGCCTCTACGTGCTGTGCAGCTACGACATTGAGGAGCAGCCAGCCTTCCGTGACTTGCCGCCCGGGGCCCCTGCGGAGCCCCCCGTGCCCGGCCCGGGGGTCCCACCTGCCTGCACTGCTCTCCTGGTGCAGCTGCAGAGCTGTCCCACGCTGCCTGGGCGCGTGGCCAAACTGCAGGAGGCCGTGGACGCCCTGCCCCTGCCCCCCGCCCAGCGCCACTTCCTCTGCCAGGGTCTGGAGCTGGTGCAGCGTGCTGCTCAGGCCCCACCCTGCAGCTAGTGGGGGCCCCCAGGACCCCTCACCCCTGGGACCCCCACTCCTGGGACCCCCGCCAGATCATGGATAGTAATTAGGAGCAGGAATCAATAAAGGCTCCAGTGGGACCTGTGGGTTCATGGATTGGGGGGAGGCAGACCCCTAGAAATGGGGGGGTTATAACAATTAAATGGCCTGTTATACCCATCCACTGCCAGACTGCATCCCAGAGCCAGTTACATCTCAGTGCTGGGCCCCCCATGCACCCAGACCAGGGCAACCAGCGGGCAGCCCCTCCATTTACCTGCCCCCCCATGCCCACCTGGCTTCATGTGGGGAGGCATATCGGCAGGACAGGGTCAAAGGGCAGATAGGGGGAGTCAGATGCCTGGGTTCTTCCCCCCCACCCAGAACTGCACCCCCGCCACAACCAGAGCCCAGAGCCAGTGCTCTCCAAGTTCACCTTTATTTCCAGTTCACACCAGTAACAACCAGTTCAAAGACCCATTTGAAGGTCAGTCCCAGTTCCCACCCCAGCTCCATCCCAGAGGCAGCTGCATCTCGGAGCCAGGTCAGGGGTCCCCGTTATATCCAGCTGCTAATACACCTTACCCCAGAGGCGGATGCATCTCAGGTCCAGAGGGGTCTCGGTTAAACCTGGCTACCACCCAGCCCAATGGCAGCCACACGGCAGCCTGCCCCCAGCCCAGCTCCCATTGGCTGACGACACCCCCAGGTCCCATCCCATGTGCTCACGACAGCTCCCCGCCCCACCGTGCGACGCACGAGGATGCCAGAGCCATGGGGTTTTTTCCCTTTATTCGCATACACAGAGCAGATGGGGCTGGATCCCCCATCACACCAGGGGAGGCTGAGGAGCCGGAGGTCAGCCCTGGGGGCGTGGGAGGCACGACCGCTTGCTGAGGTTGGTGAGGACCTGGTGCTGGGGGGGCCGGAACTGCACCACAAAGCTCTCGGGGGGCAGCCAGGGGCCCCCAGTGTCCAGCTGCCCCATCAGGATGTAGCTGGCGCCTGTGAGGAGACAGGGCGGCTGAGTCTGGGGTGGAGCATCAGGTCGGGGAGAACAGGGCCTGGGTGCACCCAGCTCTGGGGAGCCAGGCTGGCTGTAATGGGGCCCAGATGCACCCAACTCTGTGGGGCCGGGCTGGGTGTAACAGAGCTAGGATGTGCCCAGCTCTGGGGGGGACTCACCTTTCTTGAGCTGGGGGCACTGGCGACAGGGCACGGCCAGGCGCAGCGACGCCCCCTTGTGGGGCTGGGGCAGCGCCAAGGCTCCGGCCTTGTAGACAGTCACCACGGCGACAGTTGCTGTGACGCCCTCACCGGGGCCTCGGGTCACGGCCTTCACAGTCCCAGTGAGCACTGGGGGAGGGGACAGGCACAGGGGTAAGACCATGGTGTCCCCCCCAGAACCAGCGCGCCGGTGCCCCTCACTCCCGACCCGCAGCCCCCTGCCCCCCCAGCCCAGACACCTGGGTTCCTCACCGAAGTCGCTAGCACAGAAGTTACTCTGGAGGGTCCCCGTCCGCCGGCAGGTCTTGGGGCAGGCGATGGGGCCTGGTGGGAGTATATGCAGGGGTCAGTGTGGGGGGGCACCCAATCCTGGTTTAGGGTGGAGGAGGCAAGGGTTTGGGGCCCGATCCTGAGCCTAAGGATCACCTCCCGCCATAGGGGCCTGGTCCCATCTAGGGGGGCTTGCCTCGATTCTGGGGGGGGACACAGGAGGGCCTGATCCTTACCTGTGGGGACGGTGCTGGGCAGCTGCCCCTCAGGAGCCAGCGGGGGAGGGGCCGGGGCTGTGGGGGGTGGCTTGGCTTTGCCGGGGTCTTTGCCACCCTTGCCCTTGCCAGTGCCTGGCTCGGGGACGGGGGGCAGAGGAGGGGGCGCGACAGGTGAGGGGCCACGCTCAGCCAGCTCCTCGGGGTCGCGAGCAGCATAGGTGGCAGCGAAGCCGTCGGCTGTGACACTCAGGTCCGAGACGAACTGGACCAGCAGCTCCCGGCCCTCCGAGATGATAGGGCTGCGGGAGGAGGAAGGGGTTAATGCAGCCCCCTGGTGCCCCTCACTTCCAACCAGCAGCCCCCGCGCTGGCACCCAAGGGCAGGGGCCCCAATCCCAGGGGGTCCAGGGCTCACACAGGGCTGGTGTCGCCGCAGAAGCGCCCCACACGCCGCGCGTCATCACTTTGCCCGCCCTGGAAGACGCTGACGTAGTCGTAGCGGCAGTAGGTGTCGGCCTCCACGTCGAACTTGCCCCAGGTCAGCTCGATCACCTGCCCCAGGGCAGGTGTCAGTCTTTAGGCCCCGCCCCCAGGCCCCTAGCCCTCCCTCCTCCTCTAGGCCCTGCACCCAGGCCCTTCAGCCCTGGCCAGCCCTTTTAGCCATGATCCCAAGCCCTCCATCCCGACCTACTCCAAAAGGCTCCCAGCTGCGTCGGCCCCATAAGCCACATCCCTAGCCCCACCCACTCCAATAGGCCCTGCCCACAGAGCCCCAGCTCCTCCCATATCTATAAACCCCACCCCCAACCCCCCTCCTACTTCAATCAGCCCTGTCCCAAGGCTCAACCCCACCCACCCATAAGCCACACCCCTAACCCCACCCATTCCTATAGGCCCTGCCCCTAAGCTCCCAGTCCTGCCCACACCCGTAAGCCCTGCCACCAAGCACCCTGGCCCTGCCTCCTCCCCTAGGCCCCTCCCCCAGAGCCCTGAGTTGTGTCTACCCTATAAGCCACACCTCCAAACTGCCTAGTCTCGCCTACTCAATAGATCCCACCCCAGGTCTGCCAACCACTGTAAACCCCTTCCACAAACCCCCTACCACCTCTATATGCCCCACTTTCAACACCCGCTAGCTCCTGGCCCCACCCATGCCTATAAGCCCCTCCCTCAAACCCCCTAGCTCTGCCTACTCCAACAGGCCCTGTCCCACCCACCCTCCTCCCCAAAGCCCAGGGGTGGGCAATTATTTTGGGTGGAGGGCCATTTACTGAGTTTTGGCAAGCCATCAAGGGCTGCATGACAGGCAGCCAGGAGCAGATATATATTAATTTTCTAAATTTTTTAGGGGACCCGGAGGCCAGATAGAATGGCCTGGCGGGCCATATTTTGCCTACCCCTACCCATAACCCTACCTCCACAAGCCCTGCTCCCAATCTCCTAGCCCCGCTCACTCAAATAGGCCCCACCCCTAGACCTTCCATTCCCACCTAGCCTGATGGGTCCTGCCCTGCCCCACCTGCAGCAATAAGCCCCGCCCCCTGCCCTGCCCACCTTGCCAGGGGGGGCAATGATGTGCCAGGAGCAGCTGATGCCAGCCGGGTAGTCGCTCTCAGGCCAGTTCGGGGTCTTGATGGTGCCCTGGGGCTTCTCCAGGCGCCCCCCGCAGAACTGCTGGTCTGGGGGACATGCGGGGGGGGGTCAGAGTATGCGACAACTGCCCCTCGTAAACCCTCGCCCACCCTCGTGCATGAGGGTCCAGTGCCAGGCTCCTCATGTGATGGCAAGCATGCCAGCACCCCTCCCAAGCCCGCACACCGGCTTGGGCATGAGAATATGAGAACCCCCCCGAGGTCCACATATCTACGTGCAGATCCCCTAGAGCCACGTGCGAGCTCCTTAGATTCGCGTGTACACACCCAGCTGCACGTGCACCCACCTGCGATCCATGTTCAAACACCCCCAGATCCACATGAGAGGATTCCCCAGATCCATATTCAAACCCCCAGATCCATGTACAAACAAACCCAGATGCCTGTGTAAATCCCAGGCCCACATGCCCACACCCCCAATTCACATGCAAACTCCCTGATCCACGTGCACCCCCCCCACCCACATGCAAGCCCATAGCTCCATGTGAAAAGAGTCCTGATCCACGTGCAAAACACCCCAGTACCACATGCAAACTTCCAAATACCCATGCCAATTCCCATATCCCCGTGCAAACACCACTGATGAACATGCAAACCCCCAGACTCACGTGAAAGCCCCCTGGATCCACATGCAAATACCCCAATCCACATGCAAACCCCCAACTCACCCAGGGCCACGTGCAAACACCCAGACTCAGTCAGATTCACAGGCAAACAACCCCAGATCCTTGTGAAAACCCTCCGAGCTACATGCAAATGCCCCAGACCCATGTGGAAATGCCCCCAATCCATGTGCAAACCACCCCAGCTCCACATGAAAGTCCCAGACCCATGTGCAAACCACCCACACGCCAAGCACGGAGCCCCCCTACAATCTCTCCAACTGCACGTGCCACCAAGTCAGGTCCACGTGCAAACCCCCAGCTCCCCGTGCAACACCTGCTGTGCACACACAGCGCCCACCCCATGGGCTGGTGGGGGTGGCTGTGGCGAGTGGCGCCCGGCAGGCGGGCGCGGGACCCAGGGGACTGCACCAGGCTCGTCACAGGCTGCAATTAGCCCAGGCTCCGCGGTCAGGTTAATTACAGGCCACGCATGGATGGGGGGGAGCAGAGCAAGGTGGGGAGCGGGAAGTGGGGAGGGAAGGAGAGGCCCTGTGCTCCCAGTATCCTCCTGGCAGGGATTTCCCAGCAGCCCCTGCTGCCCCCGGCCCCCCCCCGCCCCGGTACTCACCGCTCCAATAGTCCCAGCTCTCCCCTAGCACCCGGGGGGCTCTAACCTTTGACCCCGGGCGCCGCCGCCTGGGCCCTGCAAAAGGTCCTGCAGGTTGGGATGGGTGGGGGGGGTAGGTGGGGGAGGGGTGCCAAGCAGGGCAGCGGGGGTGGGGGGGGCACCCGGAGGCGTGGGGGGGGCCAGGGCAGCTTCCCATAATGCATTGCAGTAGGTCATAGGGGGCATTTCCCAGCATGCTTTGCTCTAAGGGCCCTGGCGGAGACTGGGGGGACAGCATGGGGGAGGTCATTTCCCAGAATGCTTTGCTTTGCTGGCCTTAAAGAAGTGGCTTGTGGAAAATGCCTTCCCATAATCCCCTGCTGCGCTGGCCCCAGCAGGAATGGCATGGTGGGAAATCCTTTCCCATAATCCCCTGCTCTATTGGCCCCAGCAGAAAAGTGCATGGTGGGAAATCCCTTCCCATAATCCCCCGCTTCAGCACATCACTGCAGAGGGGCACTATGGGTCCTCCATGTTCCCACAAGCCCCTGCTCCACTGGCCCCCTTCAGAGACATGCATGATGGGAAAGCATTACCCACATCTCCTTGCTTTATGGGTGTCATTGGAGAGGTGCCTTGTGAGTAATGCATTCCCAGAAGCCCCTGCTGCATCAGACAAAGAAGGGCAGTGTGGGAAACCATCCTGCACAATCCTCTGCTCTCTGGAGGCCAATGGAGAGGTGCATTGTGGGAAACCCCCTCCCACCTGTCCTGGGGGCAGCCCTGGGCCTCCTGCTGCCTCTGGGTGCGGGGGGGGGGGGGGGGCCGGGGCCCTCACCGTTGACATGGGGCAGGGCGCCGGAGAACCAGAGCAGGAAGCCGCGGCCACTGGTGGCCTCGTCGCTGACCATGCGCAGCTGCACACGGCGCCCGGGCGTGAGGATGGTGCCAGGCCTCAGGGTCCCGCACACACGTGCCAGGCGCTGGGCCCCACTCAGCACCTCCAGGAAGTCGTGGCGGCAGCTGGAGTCAGGCTCCAGGTCCAGCACCCGGAAGGTCAACATCACCACTTGCCCCTCTGGCACCTGCGGGCAGGAGTGAGGGGCACTGGGAGGGCAGGGGACTGTGGATCAGGAGTGAGGGGCACCAGTAGGACTGGGGGGCTGCAGGTTAGGAGTGAGGGGCACTGAGCGTGGGGTGGGGCAGTGTATGAGTGTGTTGGCTGGGGGGATGGGACTGGGGCTGCCAGGACAGAGGGGCTGGGAGCACGGGGGCTGCAGGTCAGGAGTGAGGGGCACCGCCACACTGTGCTCCCCTGACTTCTCAGATCAGGGCCCGGGCAGAAGGATCTGGGCCTGGGGGTGAGGGGTACGGGGGTGGGGGGACAGGATCAGGGCCAGGGGTCCCCGGGGCCAGGATAGAGGCCGGGGCTGGGAGGGCTGTGGGTCAGGAGTGAGGGGCACTGGCTGGACTGGGGGAACAGGGAAACCATGATGGAGCCTGAGGCAGGGAGAGACAGGATCCCCCCAAATTTGCCTGCCCCCCACATGCACTTACTGTGATGGTCCAGGTGCAGTCACTGTTTGGGGGGTAGAAGTTGGGGAACCCCTCACTGGCGACGTACCCCGCATCCCCAGAGTGCTCCCCCCCGCACAGGAACACAGGCCTGCGGGAGACATGGGCTCAGTGCCCCTCACTCCCAACCCGCAGTTCCCACCCTGGGCACTCAAGCCAGCGGCTGTCCTCAGTGTCCGGGCAGGAGCCCTTGTTTGTCCTGGCCGGTGCTTGGGGGCCGGGACAGCAGCCAGGCTCTATGGCGGGGGGGAGGGCGAAACCAGGAGAAAGGCCAGGAGGACTCCCCCAGGGCCCCACATCTGGGAAGTGCGGGGTGTGGGGGGAGCTGCGGGTCGGGAGTGAGGGGCATCATTCTGGATGGGGGCACCGTTATGGACACGTCAGGAGTGAGGGGCACCAGGGCGGGGAGGTTTGTCTGGGTCTGTCCATCCAGCCCCACCCCCATCCAGATGTTGTGCCAGCTGTGCCCCCCACCCCCGCAGCTGTCCCTGACACGGGCTCCAGGAATGCCGGGAATCCGGGCACTTGGCCCGGTCCCGCCTCTGGCAGCTCCAGCCCCGACGGCCTTAAACCCTTCCAGATGTGCTGGAGCCGGGCCCCGGGGCCGCCCCGCCACGAGCGCAGCACCGCGGTGCCCCCCACTCCCGCCCCGCCCCGCCCCCCTCGCTGCCCCTCAGTCCCGCCCAGCTCCCCCGGTGTCCCGCACTCCCGACCCGCAGCCCCCTCGGCCACTGGCGGCTATCTCGAGGGGTCCCGGGAGGGCGGGGGCAGCCCCGACGACGTGGCGGGGAGGCAGAAACAAGGGTCGGGGGGCGAGTGGGGGGTGGGGCAGCGTGTGAGTGTGTTGGCCGGGGGGACGGGACTGCGGCTGCCAGGACAGAGGGGCTGGGAGCACGGGGGCTGCGGGTCGGAGTGAGGGGCACCGCCACACTGCGCTCCCCTGACTTCTCGGATCGGGGCTCGGGCAGAAGTATCCGTGCCTGGGGGTGAAGGGTACGGGGGGGGGGGCAGGATCGGGGCTGGGGGCTCCCCGGGGGCAGGATCGGGTCCGGGGCTGGGGGTCACCGGGGGCAGGATCGGGGTTAGGGGCTCCCGGAGGCAGGACCGGGCCGCTACCTGGAGGCGTTGGGGGCGGTGGGGCCCTGGCTCAGCCCGGGCCGGCTGAGGGCGCAGAGCCAGAGCAGCGGCAGGAGGCAGCCAGGCCCGGGGCTCATGGCTGGGCAGACTCGCTGGCGAGAATGACACCCCGAGGCGCCGGAGAGGGGCTCCCCCCCCCGGGGGCGGAGCCTCTGCGTGGGGGCGGAGATATGGACGGGAGAGCCCCGCCCCCGGGCTCGGGGTTCCCCCGGGGGCGGGGACTCCCTGGGCAGCGACTGGGGATTCCCTTGGGGGCGGGGCTCGAGAAGGGACGGGGCTACGGTGGTGGAGTCCCCTCCTAAGGTCTGGGGGAAGCCCTAGAGGGCGGGCCTAAGGGGATCCCCTTCCTAGGGGCGGGGCTAAGGCAGGGGGATTCCCCCTAGGGGCGGGGCTTCGTCCGGGTGGTTAATGGGCGGAGCTTAGAGTCGGTGGGCGGGGCTACAGGCCTAAGGGCGGGTCCCTATCTGCCCCCTTTGGATCGCGCCCGGGTTGAAGCTCCCGCCATGGTGCTGACGGGACCGCAGACGTCGGGCTCCGCACAGCCAATAGGGAGGCAGGCTAGCGGTGGGGGGGTGGTGTCGCCCCTAGGAGCGGTGCCCCCACTGCCAATGGTACCCCTCACTCCCGACCTGCACTGCCCGGACACCTGGGTTCTCTCCTTTGTCTCCCCCGTGAGTGACAGCTCGAAGACCCGCCCCGGCCGCATGTGACCCAATTGCCCTCCTGCCCCGCCCAGATCTGGGCCCCTGGTATATGCTGCCAGACACACCCCAAAAGTAGCTGCATTTTGGTGGGTGGGGGGGCTCTGCTGGGAGGGGGGACAGTGGGACTGACAAGGGAGCGTGGCCAAGACAAAGGGGCGGGGCTTCCACGTGTCTCCACCCCTCACCCCCTTGGGTTCTCTGTAGGGCTGCGGGGGCGGAAGCCTGTGGCCTCTGGCTGTCGGGAGGCGGTGGGGTGGACACCTGGGTTCTCTATAGGGCTGGGAGGGAGGGCCTAGTCATGTGACACGGATCCCACTGCAGTAGGAGGGGTAGGGGAGCTATAAGCCCTTCCCCTTTCCGTCTGCTACCAACCCCCCATGAAAAAGTCCTTAGCGGAGGTTTTGCACAATGCTCATGTGACACCGATCCCATTGGTGCAGGAGGGGCTGGAGAGTAAAAACCATTCTTCTTTCCCTTTGCTACTCACCCTCTCTTGTGAAAACCTCCCCTTGCATGAGCCCTCGTGCGAGGTCTGTCAAATGACACATCCCAGGAGAGGGCTGTGGGCCATTCCTCATCTCTTTTGCCGCTACTCCTTTCTGTCTGTGATGACACCCCCCACCTCACATGAGGGTCCTTGTGCAAAGACCTCCGTGTTTCATGAGGCCAGGTCAAGGGCAAACAAAGGCAGGCAGAGGTAGAACAACCCCTGCTCAAAGCAGTGAAACGTGCAACCTTGTCCCTTTGGGGTTGACTTTCATTGAAAGGGGAGTAGGATCTGGGCACCAACCTGCCCCGGTTCCATGTGTCAGCTGCTCCATGGCCCAGCGATTGCTCCCTTTCCAGGGCCGCAGAAGGCAGGCATAGGCCAGACAATAACAGTGTCTCTGACTTGTGCATACGGAAAAGACATTCACCTTTCTTGCCAAAAAGTTTTGCCTGAAATACATTTGAAAATACATGATGATAGAAAATACATTACTGGAACAAATATTACTAGAAGATATATACAGATCTTGCTAGACAAGATGCAGTACTACCGTTCTTTCCCTTTTTCAAGTCAGTCGACTTTGGCCTGTGCAGTTTTGATCCCCGGGAAGAGGTGTGATCTGCTGGACTAGCTGGAAAATAACAACATGGGAAAGTATCCCCGATACAAAAGAGAGACCAAGCTGGAAGTGGAGCCAGTGACTTTGAGTGCATTAGGCCATGTATTGCAAATAAAGGTCCCCAGGAGAAGGGGGATTTGTCACTAAATAACCACCCCTCATTTTGAGTTATTACTTTTGGGTCACAATGACTATCATGGATGTAAAAAGACTAAAAATGGACAATTGGACCAAACTGAGCCCCAGGGTCAGGGGTTTAACAAGGGCATGGCGGGTCTCCAAGGAGGACTCGAGTACTTACCCAGTGCCATTGAAGCCCAAGGGTGGAAGCAGCCGTGCCATGAAAAAGGTGGATCCGTGACTTTCCACTACAAACCCTAGGCCACATGTAAGGCGGCCTCCCACAGGGCCCTTCTCCATTCAAGTGGTACCACAGGACGTGGCATGTGGAGGGAAAGGGGCTGCCCAAACAGGATGGTGCCCAACCCCTGCTACACAGGCACTGTAGAAAAAAAAGGTTTGGGGGTATTAGGGGCAAAGGAGGTTTGGGGGTATTAGGGGCAAAAAAGGTTTGGGGGTATTGGGGGTAAATGGGGGTATGAAGTGGGGAGTGGTGACTCTGAAACTCATGCTAAGCTTGGCCCTACTCACAAAAGTTAAAATACAGAATACTGATGCTAACTGTATAATGCAAGAGGATGCAAGTTCATGACTAGGCCATCTAAGAAAGAAATAATGAGGTATCTCTTCCAGCTTATCTTGCTATATTCAGGATGATTTCAGACAGGCTCCTAGTTGTCAGGTGTGTAACCGCGTGAAATGTCTATCTTTGATTAATTAGTACGATAAATATTTATTTTGTGATTAACTCGTGCTTATGTGCAGGAAGAGACATTCTCCCTATGTGATAGGTGTCTCCTCCTGATTTAGTTTTGTTTCTGTTCTCTCATGATTTACCTTGTTTTCCAAGGACATGTATGTTTTTCCTGGTTGTTAATCAGATGCTTGATATGTTCCAAACTGGATAACCTCTTGTCACTGAAGAAGGTAACTCATTCAAATTATAAATTTCTGATAACCAATAATGGACAGGTTGATTAACAGGATTTCCTGTCAATTACTGCTTGGGACTCTCTTTTGATTTACACAACTACAAGAATTCTTTGAAGATACTAAGCTAAGGGTATTAAAAGGCGGTAAAACAGCAAACAGGATGCGTGCTTCAAGAGTGAGAAGTCTTTGACACCAGCTGCTGATGTGCCCAACTTACTCTAGACGTTGAAGAGAAACAGACTGCCTCTTTGTCACCTGTATTGTGAGAAATCATCACCTTATAGCTAATTACTGGACTTTGATTTGGTTTGGGATCACTTGACTTGATTTTGAATACTTGTAGTAAAGAAAGCCTTTCTTATTTATAGATCTAGGGTCAGAAGGGACCTTGCAGATCCTCTAGTCCAACCCCCTGCCCTGGGCAGGAGAGAAAACTGGGCTCAACTGACCCCAGCTAGGTAATCATCAAGCCTCCTCTTAAAGACCCCCAAGGTAGGAGCCAGCATCACTTCCCTTGGAAGTTGGTTCCAGGTCCTAGCCACCCTGACAGTGAAGAAGTGCTTTCGGATGTCTAGTCTGAACCTACTCTCTAACAATTTATGGCCGTTATTCCTTGTTACTCTGGGAGGTGCTCGGGGGACCAAGGTCTCTCCCATTCCCTGCTGGTCCCCCTCTGGTCAGTTTATAGATGGCCACCAGGTCCCCTCTCAGCCTTCTCTTGTGAAAGCTGAACAGGTTCAGGTCCCCTAGCCTCTCCTCATAGGGCCTGCCCTGCTGCCCCCAGATCATGTGAGTGGCCCTCCTCTGGACCCTCTCCATGCTGTCCACATCCCTCCTGAAGTGCGGTGCCAAGAACTGGATGCTGTACTCCAGCTGCGGCCTGACCAATGTCACATAAAGGGGATGTATCACCTCCCTAGACCTGTTTGTCATACATCTGTGGATGCAGGACAAGGTCCAGTTAGCCCTACTGACTGTGTCCTTGCATTGGCGGCCCATGTTCATCTTGGAATTGATAATGACTCCAAGATCTCTTTCTGCCACTGTGCTTTCAAGAAGGGAGTTCCCCAGCCTGTAGGTATGCTGCTGGTTCTTACTGTCCAAGTGCAGCACCCTGCACTTGTCAGTATTGAATCCCATCCTATTTTCATTTGCCCACCCCTGTAACCTGTCCAGGTCCAGCTGTAACCTGTCCTTCCCTTTTAGCGTGCCCACCTCACCCCAAATCTTGGTGTCGTCCACGAATTTAAACATGGTGCTTTTCACTCCCTCATCCAAGTCGCTAATAAAGAAATTGAAAAGTGTGGGCCCAAGAACCGAGACCTGGGGGACCCCACTGCTCACCTCCCTCCAGGTCGAATATGACCTGCCCACCACCACTCTCTGATTGTGGCCCCTCAGCCAATTTGCTATCCATTTGACTGTGTAGGCATCAGTGCCACAGTCACCTAGTTTTTTTAATGAGAATAGGATGGGAGACAGTGTCAGAGGTCTTCCTGAAGTCCAGAAAGACTACATCCACCATGACAGCTGTGTCCAGTGATTTTGTGACCTGATCGTAGAAGGCAATCAGGTTGGTCTGACAGGACCTGCCCCTGATGAAACCGTGCTGGTTGCCCCTGAGCATCATCCCTGCTGCTGGCCCTTCACAGATGTGCTCCTTGATGATCTTCTCAAAGAGTTTCCCCAGGACTGAAGTAAGACTAATGGGCCTATAGTTGCCCAGGTCCTCCCTCCTCCCTTTGTTGAAGATGGGGACCACGGTGGAAAAAAAAGAACTTTCTTCCTCATAGATTCATAGATGTTAGGGTCAGAAGGGACCTCAATAGATCATCGAGTCCGACCCCCTGCATAAGCAGGAAAGAGTGCTGGGTCTAGATGACCCCAGCTAGATGCCTATCTAACCTCCTCTTGAAAACCCCCAGGGTAGGGGAGAGCACCACCTCCCTTGGGAGCCTGTTCCAGACCTTGGCCACTCGAACTGTGAAGTTCTTCCTAACGTCCAATCTAAATCTGCTCTCTGCTAGCTTGTGGCCATTGTTTCTTGTAACCCCTGGGGGCGCCTTGGTGAATAAATACTCACCAATTCCCTTCTGTGCCCCCGTGATGAACTTATAGGCAGCCACAAGGTCGCCTCTCAACCTTCTCTTGCGGAGGCTGAAAAGGTCCAGTTTCTCTAGTCTCTCCTCGTAGGGCTTGGTCTGCAGGCCCTTAACCATACAAGTGGCCCTTCTCTGGACCCTCTCCAGGTTATCCGCATCCTTCTTGAAGTGTGGCACCCAGAATTGCACGCAGTACTCCAACTGCGGTCTGACCAGCGCCCGATAGAGGGGAAGTATCACCTCCTTGGACCTATTCGTCATGCATCTGCTGATGCATGATAAAGTGCCATTGTCTTTTCTGATGGCTTCGTCACACTGCCGACTCATGTTCATCTTGGAGTCCACTAGGACTCCAAGATCCCTTTCCACCTCTGTGCCACCCAGCAGGTCATTCCCTAGGCTGTAGGTGTGCTGGACATTTCTCCTCCCTAGGTCCAGCACTTTGCATTTCTCCTTGTTGAACTGCATTCTGTTGTTTTCTGCCCACTTGTCCAACCTGTCCAGACCTGCTTGCAGCTGATCCCTGCCCTCTGGCGTGTCCACATCTCCCCATATCTTTGTGTTATCCGCAAACTTGGACAGAGTACATTTCACTCCCTTGTCCAAGTCACTGATGAAGACATTAAAGAGTATCGGTCGAAGGACCAAGCCCTGTGGGACCCCACTGCCCACACCCTTCCAGGTCGAAACTGACCCATCCATCACGACTCTCTGGGTGTGACCCTCCAGCCAATTCGCCACCCACCGGACTGTGTAGTCATCCACGTCACAGCCTCTTAACTTGTTTACCAGTATGGGGTGGGATACCGTATCGAAGGCCTTCCTGAAGTCTAAGTATACGACATCCACCCCTCCTCCTGTGTCCAGGCGTTTCGTAACCTGGTCATAGAAAGAGACTAGATTGGTCAGGCACGATCTGCCTGCCACAAACCCGTGCTGGTTTCCCCTCAGCATAATTTGTCCTGCCGGGCTCTCACAAATGTGAGCCTTGATAATTTTTTCAAAGACTTTGCCAAGGATGGAGGTGAGACTGACAGGTCTATAGTTGCCCGGGTCCTCTTTCCTCCCCTTTTTGAAAATGGGGACCACGTTGGCCCTTTTCCAGTCCTCCGGTACCTGGCCTCGGCAAAGACTTTTCCAGGGTGAGCGGGGGAGACGTCACTTCCGGCCTGTAGGCCCCCTGCCATGCAGCCAGCTGAGGGAATTGTGGGTAGCAAGGATTTGGGGGTGGGGGCAGACAGTGACTCATGCATGTGGCAGGGCAAGTGTATGCCCCCCCAGTCAAGATGCCTGGGTTCACAGCCCAAAACAGGCCTGGGCCTTTGCTGTGCCCCCCACAAGGGACAGGCTGAGGGTCCTGCCCCCCTCTCTGGACTCCAGCACAGGCCCTGATACCCAGATCAGGCCCCTGCCCCCTGTGGGGGGGGCAGCATGGAGACACCTTGCTGCAGCCCCTAAGGGCCATGTGACCTCCACAAAGAACCTAAGCTCCCTCCCCACTCCCACGGAACCCACACACCTGGCGCCCCTCACTCCCGACCAGCAGCCCCATACACACACGTGTGACCCGGTCTCACAGGCAGTGACAAGTTTAATGCACAAGCCCCCTCACCCCACACAGACCCTGGGGGGGCACTGCATTCGCACACACCAGGAGCAACCCCCCCCAGGGTCAGGGGCACATAGGCAATAGGATCCAGGTCCCTGGGAGCCCCCCTTCATCGCCCCGGAGCTATGGGACCCAGATGTCCCAGGCCCCCACTCTGACCCACACCCTGCCCTACCAGGAGTCCTGCTCCCCCCTCAGGGGCTCTTCTGTGACCTCTGACCCTTGACCCCATCCCCCTGGGGATAGCAGCATGGGGGGTGGGCAGCACCATTGATCACGAGGGGGATTGTCCATGGGGGGGAGGGGGGAGGGAAAAACTGAGGGGGGGAGGGGCCTTTTCCCATGAGCCTCTGGGAGCCACCCCCACAATCCTCAGCCAACCCCATACCCCTGCTATCCCATGATCCTCCACTGCCTGATTCTCCCCATTTTTTGAAACTCCCCCACTAGCCCACAATCCTTTGCACCTGCATTGTGGCCCTCCCCCAACATCCCACAATCCTTTGCAGACCCACAAACCCTCCCCTGTACCACAGAACCCTTTGCAGCCTGAGAACTGCCCCTCCCCAATTACCCACAACCCTTTGCAGCTCCATCTTGGAGCTCAGGTTTCCCAAAACTTTTTGCAACCCCCAGTATCCCATAATCCTTTGCAACAGTCCCCTGACACCACACAATCCTTTCAGCTGTCTGACCCCTCCCCCCATTATTCCATCTTTTGGGTCTGTCCCTTGGACATCCTACAATCCTTTGCAGCAACCCTCACTACCCCATAATCCATCGCAGCAGTCCCCCTGACATCCCACAATCCTTTTCACCCGTCTCCAACCCCCACTATCCCATAATTCTTTGCAGCAGTCCAACATCTAACAATCCTTTGAAGCTGGCCCCCAACATCCTACCCTTTGCAGCAACCCCCACTATCCCATGATCCTCTGCAACTGTCCCAACATCCCACAACCCTTTGCAGCTGCCTCTGACCCCCCCCAACATCCCATAATCCTTTGCTGTGGCTCCACAGCTCCCCCCACCACTGACATCCCAGCACCCATTGCACCAGTGGCCTGCCCATAATCCCCTGCTCCTACAGTGGGGTGTCGGGGTCCTGCAGATTGGGGGCTGAGAGCTGGCGGCGCAGGCGGGGTGGGGGGCTGTCCCCAAGGGGCTGGCGGCCCCCATCCTGCTGTGGGGCAGAGCCCAGGCTGTGGGGGTGGCAGGGCTCCGGCCGGCTGGCTCCGCCCTCCAGGGAGTTGCGACGCCGGTGGGTGCGCCGAGGGCGTCCCCGGGTGGCGGGGCCAGGCTCAGGCTCAGGAGGGTCCAAACTACCCCCCCAGGCCTGGCGGTGCTGGGGGTTGCTCTTAAAAGGGAAACGCAGCTTGCAGTCCTGGGGGGGCACAAAGCGGCCCGGACGCCTGGATCCACGCCCCAGCTGCAGGCCCTGAAGCCGGGCCTGTTCCTGGCGCAGCCACCGCAGCCGCCCACGCCGGAACGCGGGGTCCTCCTCCATGAGGCGGCACAGACGCTCAGTGCTGGATGGCATTGGCGCCCGCCCCAGCCCTGCCCCCAGGCCAGGCTCTGGCTCTGCCCCCTCATCCCCTGGCACCGGGGACCCCCCCCAGCCAGCGTCTTCCAGATCCTCCTCGTCATCCTGGGGGAAAAGAGAGAGGTGTTAGGGGCTGGCTTGGATGCCTGGGTTATCTGGGTGGAGCTGGGCACCCAGACTCCTGGGTGCCATCAAAGTGCGGGCTCCACCCACTGGTGGCAAATGGCTAAGGCTGGTCTCAGGCCTGGCACTGGAGAGGAGGTAGGCCAAGTGTTTGGAGAAGGGGACAGCTGGGAGCCTGGATGCCTGGGTTCCCTGGGAGAGAGGGGAAGGGGGGCTGAGGATGACAGGCGGGGATCAGGGCCTGGACACCTGGGTTCTACGTGGATTTGGTGGGGTGCAGGATACCTGGGGTCCATATGGATCTGGGGACTGGGGCCCAGACGCTTGGGTTCTACGTGGATCTGGTGAGTCTGGGGCCAGGATGCCAGGGTCCCAAGCCGCACCTCACCTGGCCTAGGGGGATGACACGCTCCATGCGCAGCACGCGGTCGCGCAGCGCCCTAATCTCCTCGTCCTTGAGGTCATTCTGCAGCCGCACGTCCTGCAGGATGCCAGTCAGCTGGTCGATGTGGGCCCGCAGCCCTGCCATATCGGGTCCGGTGCCACAGGGGACCTCGGGCCCACCACCCACGGTGCGCCACACATCCCGAGCCACAGCCTGCCAGCTCTGGTGCTCGGCGGGGTCACGCAGGCCATGGCGGCGGCACAGCTCGTGCAGGCGTGCTGCACTCAGCGCCTCCACCTCAGCTCGCGAGTGCCGGAAGTCAGCCAGCGCCACCTCGTAGCACACCTCCTTGACAGCCTGCAGCTGCAGCTCGGGCAGGCCAGGTGGTGCAGCCTTGGGGGGCCGGCGCCGCGCTGGGATCTGGTAGACACGCAGTGGGGCGCGCCGCTTGCCGCTGCTGGGCAGGCCGCAGCGCCGCACAATGCCCTGCACCGAGGGCGTTGGCAGCTGCTCCCGCAGTGCCGACAGCAGGCGCCAGCTCTGCTCACACGAGCGCCGCTCCGAGTCGTCCCCGCTGTCTGAGTCTGCATACTGCGATGTGGAGCACGGTAAGATGAGAACCCAGGTGTCCGGGCACGTGCCGCCCCCGCCCCCCATCTGCCCCCTGCCCCTACCAGCCTCTGCTGCTCCAGGAGCAGGTCAGCCTCCTCCTTCTCACGCCGGTACTGGTTCTCCAGGTCCTGCAGCCTGGGGGGGGGATGATAAGACTGAGGTGAGGGCCCTGGGGCCCTCCCCGCCAGGCTTGGCTGTCCCACAATCCCCTAGGGTGCTGCCTGTGCTATCTCAACCTACCCTGGGCCAGCCCCTCACTATCCCACCATGCCATAGGATGGCCCCCCACTATTCCAGCCTGTCCTGGGCCAGCCCCCCACTATCCCATTATGCCATAGGCCAGGGCCCTGCTACCCCAGCCTGCCCCAAGACCAGCGCCCTGCTATTGCAGACTGCCTGGGGCTAGCTCCCCATTATCCCAGCATGCCCTTGGGCAGCTCCCCTCTATCCGAGCCTGCCCTAGGCCAGCTGCCCACTATCCCAGCCTGCCCCAGGCCGGGCCCCCGCTAGCCCAGCCTGCCCCAGGCCAGGCCCCTGCTAGCCCAGCCTGCCATGGGCTGACCCCCCATTATACCCTGGGCCAGCCCCCCACTATCCCAGCCTGCCCCAGGCCAGCCCCTGCTACTCCAGCCTGCCCCCCAGGCCAGGCCCCCACTATCCCAGCCTGCCCCTGGGCTGACCCCCCACTATCCCAGACTGCCCCAGACCAGCTCACCGCTTCTCCATCTCAAGCTTAATGTCGATGCCCTGTTCACGCAGCAGCTCGCGCTGGGCGTAGCTCCAGTCCACTGGCTCGGTGGGGGGCTCAGCGGGGGGGCCGCGCTCCCGCTCCAGCCGCGCCTGCTCCGGGTGGTTGAAGCGGAAGACGTGGTTCTTGCCCAGCACCATGCGGTTACCTGTGGGGAGAGGGCGGCAGGGTAACACCCCACCCTCGAGGCTCCCAGCCCCATTGCCTCCCGAGGACCCTGTCATCTGGGCAGCCCCTACCTGACTTGAGCACCAGGGCCTCAGTCACCAGCTTCCCATTGACGTAGGTCTCGGCCCCAGCGCACGGCTCCAGTGTCACCACCACTGCGGGGGAGGGGGACTCCTGAGCAGGGCAGGGGTGGTGGGGAGGCCCTCCTCGCCATTTTTGGGTGGCAAGGGCTCCAGTCACCATTTTAGGGCAGTGGAGGGGCAGACTCAAGAGCCCCATGGCAGGTGGGGGGTAGACAGAGACCACAGCCATGCCCCAAGGGATGCTGGGAGCCAAGAGTTGTGCCCCAAGGGATGCTGGGAGACAGAGGCCAGGCCCCAGGGGATGCTGGGAGATGTGGGGGCATGACCCAAGCCATGATACCTGGAGCCTTGGCCTCCTCCAGTGTCAGCACAAGAGATGAGGAGAGAGAGGCGTTAGCCCAGCCACCCCCCTAGGTCCGTTCCGCAAAGGATTCTGGGATTGAGGGGGCCTGGACAGCCAATAGAGCCCCAAGGGACTCTGGGAGAGAAGGGGCCATGCCTCTGAGGATGCTGGGATTAAGTAGCACCTTGCCAGAGGATTCTATGTGTTGAGGGGAGCAAAGCCCTGAAGGATTCTGGGATTGAGGAGCTCGTTTCCCCGCCCCCCCGAGCATTCTGGGATTGGAGGGGGAGTAGAGCCCTGAAAGATTCTGGGACTACTGGACAGTGGAACCCTAAAGGATTCTGGGATTGAGGGGGTTACATCGCCAGAAGATTTGGGGATTGGAGGAGGATTGAGCCCTGAAGGATTCTGGGATTCAGGGGGTCATGTCCCCAGAGCATTTCGGGATTGGAAGGGGAACAGAGCCCTGAAGGATTCTGGGCCAAAGCCCACAGGGTTCTGGGATGGAGGGGGATGCCCTGGAGTATCTGGAATTTGTACAGGGGACTCTGGGATTGCTGGCGTCGAGTCACAGAAGATTGTGGGACTGAGGGGGTCTGGGAGGGTGCCCCCCACCCTGGGGCACCCCCTACCTTCGCCAGTAGGGGTGGTGCGGCTCCAGATGTTGCAATGCTGCTCCGCAATGAACTGCCCTGTCAGCTTGATGTCGACCCCCACCTGCCCCACCCTGCGGGGACAGTGGGAGGTCACGGGGGGGCCTCAGTGACCTGCTACCCCTCACCCCCACTATCCCAGCATGCCCTGGGGCACTCACCGCGTCAGCCCATCTTTAATGTGATACAGCAGGCACTCTGACATGAGGGGGTCTTCGTTCAGGTTCACCAGGTGGGGGGTCTGTTGGTGGGGGAGGATGAGGGGCGGGGGGAGAGAACCCAGGCATCTGGGGCTCCCAGCACCCTCTGCCCTCCCCGAAGCCAGAGAAAGAACCCAGGCGTCCAGGTTATGCAGTGAGGGAGGGTCTAGGGCAGGCACAAGGGCCTGAAATCCCAGTCCAGGGGGGTCCAGCTCAACAGGTACCCCCTTCCCAATCGCGGACCCCCCTCCACTTGCCTTTTTAGGGGAAAAGACCCCCACGGTACCGCCGTCCTCCCGCAACGCCACCCCCATCTCAGCCAGCAGTGCCTCCCTGCAGAGCGAGAGAGACCCTGTCACCCCCACCCAGACCCCCAAGGGTTCTCGGGTACTGAGAGGACCTCAATGTGGCTGGCTCTGGGGGCGGGCCCTCACCGCTCCATGCGAATAGCCTCGGTCTTCCGCAGCTTCTCTTCCCAGGTCTCGTTCAGCTCCGCAATGATCTTCTCTGTTTCCTGGTGGCCCCAGAGCAGCAGAGTCAGCATGGAGACTGGGGGGCTCTCCAGAGCCCCCAGGGCCCCCTGACCTCCGTGACCCCCTAAGCTCCACGTTGGACCACGAGAGTCCAGAACAGAACACATTTCAAGGCAGGGAGCCTGGATGCCTGGGTTCTCTGGGAACAGAGGGGGGTGAAGGGTGACAGCAGGGAGGCTGGGGGCTCAGACGCCTGGTTTCTCTGAGTGTTGGGGGACTGGGTGCTCAGACACCTGGTTTCTCTGGGTGTTGGGGGGTTGAGAGCAGTGGGCTTGGACCCCTGGGTTCTTCAGGTGTTGGGACCTGGGGGGTGAGAGCCCAAATGCCTGGGGTCTTCCCCTTCACCTGCAGCCTCTCCATGGCTTCCTCAGTGCCCATGGCCTGCCCCGGCAGGGCAGCGAAGGGCTCTGCCTCCCCATTGAGGGTGCCGTGGGTCTCAGTGCCAGGCGCCAGGGGCAGTGTGGGGGCAGCCGGGGCACCTCTGCCCTCCTCCACCTTCACACCTGCAGGGGCGGGATGAGAATTAGGAGACCCAGCATGCAGAGCACCCTTCCCCCTCCCCTGCCCCTCACCAGCGCCCCCCTCACCGGGCAGGCCAGGGCCATCGGACAGGCCCTGGGCGAAGAGCAGCTCACGCAGCCGTGCCACCTCAGCCTGCAGCTCGCGCACCAGCCGCGCGTTGGGGTCCTCGTTGATCACCGCGTTGCAGCGGATCTGCTTGGTGCGGTCTGCATAGCTGGAGGGATGGCGCATGAGGGGAAATGTGGGGGTGGCCCTGCCCCCTTGGTCCTGCCCCCTAGAGTAGGACCCCCTGTGACCTCTCACCCCCAGCTCCCACCCCCTATAGAGACCAGCCCCCAACCTTGACCCCCTAGAGCCCAGTCCCCAGCACAGAGCCTGGACCCCGTCCCTGCTGCCCTCACCCCCTCAGGCCAGAGCGCCCCCACAGCCTCACCGGAGGGTGCTCAGGGTCTCCTCGTAGTTGCTGTCAGCCGGACTGAGGGCGGCAATCATGGCCGTGCGGGAGTTGCCCCCTGTGGGAGGCAGAAAGAGGCAGTTAGGGGGTACCCTCCTGGGCTCCCAGATCCCTCTGGTCTCACCCTGCAACCCCCAGTGCCCACCAGGCGTCCAGGCTCCCAGCCGTCCCTGCTCTTATCCCCCCACCCCAGAGACCCCAGGAGTCCGGGTCTCACCCAGGCTCTCCTTGAGCAGCCAGGTGAGCACAGAGTCACGGTAGGGGATGAACTCGGCCTTCTTCCGCTTTGGGTTTTGCTTCAGGAATGGACGGACAGGGAGTGGGGGTCAGGTTGCCCCCAAACTCCCCCGCTCCCTCCCAGATGCAGCCCCCATCCTCCCCCTCACCATCTCGGCCAGGGCGGAGATGACCTTGCCCAGCGTTGTCAGTGACTTGTTGATGTTGGCACCTTCCTGGGGGGGGAGACAAATGGGGGGTGTTATAGCCTGGTGGGCTCCCCTGCTCAGTCCGGGACTTCACCCTACCCCTCAGCCCCTCACCTTGAGCCGCATGCCCGTGGCCCCCGAGGAGTCAGCCCGCTCGCTGCCTGCCAGGTCCACCAGCCCGATCTTGCTCACCTGGAGGGGGAAGGGGGTCAGTAGAGGGGGCTGGGGGGGTTGGGGTACCCCAACCTGCCCCTCCATAATACTGCTCCCACCCAGCCAGGACAAGGCCCCCGCAAGCCCAGAGCCGAGGCCTGGCATGCTTGTGTCATGCTTGGTACCCACCCTCACCCACTAGGATTCCATGCCCCTTCACAAACAGGCCCTGAAACTGCCCTCCCCCACCACAGCTGAGGCCTGGCACACTTGTGTCATGACTGGTACCGCCCCCGTGTGCCCCCCCCCCGCACACACACCCAGCAGGACCTCCTGCCCGTCCCCCACTCTGAGCTGAGGCCCAGCACACTCGTGTCACCCCTGCCAGCCCCTCTCCTCCCCAGCTGGACCCCCAAGAGCCCCCCAGAATCAGGTCATAACCCCCTCCCCAGAGCTGAGACCCAGGACACTCACATCACCCTCTCTCCAATGCAGCCAGAACTCAAGACCCTCCTATTCCCCCCAAAATTAGTCCATAACCTCCCCACCACTCTGAGCTGAGACCTGGCATGCTTGTGTCATGCCCCGCCCCACCACCCCGCACCTTCTCAGTGTCGAGTCCAGTGAGCTGGTCATGTCGGCGCTGGCTGAAGACGATGGTGAACACAGCGTGCGAACGGCTGCTCGTCTCATTCATGTTGGTGGCAGCCACCGTTCTGTGGGGGACAGGCTGGGGGGGGTCAGGGATGGGGGAACACTTCCCACCCGGCAGCCCGGACACCTGGGTTCTCCACGAGATGAGGTGGGGACTGCGGGGTTAGGGTAAGGAGCAGCCCATACACCTGGGCTCTCTCCTGGCTTTTAAGGGGTCCCAGATGCCTGGGTTCTACCCCAGCTCTGGGAGGGGGGTGGTTGTAGTAAAGACCTGGGCTCCGCATCTATCCCAGATCTGGGAAGGAGGTGGGTTTAGCAGGGACCCCAGATGCCTGGGTTGGGACAGTTTAGGAAGCAAGGGGGCTGGGCCCTCAGATGCCTGTGTCCCGCACCTGGCCTTGTTGCCACAGTCCATGAGGTCGGCGATGTCCTCAAAGGAAGTGACGGCCAGCTTGGACAGGTCCTGGACGTAGGGACCAAGCAGGGGGTGCTCTCGCACCCGCAGGCTGCCCCCGCGCCGTGGGCTCAGCAGGTCCCGCACACGCTCACAGTAGATCTCCATGTAGCTCACCTGAGAGGTGAGGACAATTGTGAGCCCTGGCCCAAAGCAGGGGGGTAACAGGGGAAATAGGGGGACTGGGACTCACCTCCACCGAGTAGGACACATCAGGGGACGGGTCAGCTTTGATGCGGGCAAAGAGGTCCTCGCACAGCTGGGGAGAGGCACGGGATGGCAGGAGTTAACGGGGGACCTCTGAGACCCCCCCCCCCCCCCATATCCCAGCACCCTGCCAGACACCACCCCCCTGGGACCACCTGGGGGATGATGCCCTGCTGCCCAGGCTCCTGCCGACCCATCATGGTATAGGACTTGCCGGCGCCAGTCTGGCCATAGGCGAAGATGCAGACATTGTAGCCCTCGAAGGCGTGCAGCAGCATCTCTTCCCCAATGTCCCGGTATACCCGGTGTTGCGAGGCAAACCGTGGGTCCTCCTCCTAGGCACAGAGAACTCAGGCGTGCGAGTCGAGCCCACCAGACCCTGTTCTCCTCCCGCAGCAGGGAGAGAACCCAGGCATTCGGAGTCCCAGCTCCCCCCATGCTGTAACCCACCACCCCCACTCCCCTCCCAGAGTCGGGGGAGAACCCAGGCATCTGGGGCTGTCCCATGCCAGGCCTCTGGGGACTCACCGAGGTGTGGGACCAGTACGAGTAGTCAAAGGTGAAGTTCTTGGTGGCATCTTTGGATGTTTTGGGATTGGTGATGCCTGGGCCATGGGGAGAGGGAAGAAAAAGACTGGGGTGGAGATGAGGGGCTGGACTCCTCCCCCCACCAGGATTGGGACCCCCTTAGCCAGGATCAGGCCCACACTGCACTGAGATCAGGGCGGACCCCCAGACCTCCCTGACAACCTCCTGGGGGAAGGTAATGCCATAGGGAACCCCTGCCAGCCCCCTCCCAGAGATGGGACACCCCCCCCAGCACTCACAGGTCGTCTTGCCCTGCATCTGGATGATGCACCTCGCCTCCTGGCCGCTCTCCCGGGCATTAAAAGGCCGGACCCGCACGGCCACCTTCACCGAGGCACCTGCCATGGTGGGGTCGTTATATGGGGGGGTCAGCGCTCCAGCCGCAGACTGGCCCTGCTGGAGATGGACAGGGAGAAGGGGGGTTCAGTACTGCCCTGAGCCTTCGGTGCCACCCAGGAGCCAATGCAACCTCCCTTGATGGATACCCAGCTCCTATCACGTTAAGTCTGCCGCCTGCATCACCAAGAGCCCTGGGCATCTTCCCCCTGGGAAAGCAAGGGAGCTGTGGCCACCTGCTGCTGCTGCTGCTGGGTGGGAAGGGTCACAAATGACAGCCAAAGCCAAGCCCACGCCCCTGCTGCAGAGAAAGGTGAAATCCCCCCAGTCCACACCAGTCTGGCCAGGGACAAATCCCCCTGAATGGGAGCGAACACGATCAAGACCTGGTGTTCTCGGCATCACTTTAACTTTGCCCCTTGTTTTTGGGATCACGGGCAGCACCCCTCCCAAACTGCCAGAGGGAAGGGGACCATCGGAATGTGGGTCTCATACAGGTGAAGCCCCTGGGTTTTATGGGGTGAGTCCCACTCCCTTGGGACCTAAGTGATACCTATCGGGGAAGGGACGAGGCCAGCACCTCTCGCTCCTATCCCACGGACAAACCCCGAAACCAGGCGCGGCCAGGGGAGGAGGAGACACTGCCTGATCCTGCCGGCCCGACTGCTTCCCCCGTGGGGAGGAGGAAGCGGAGCCAGTGGTTTCTCCCTGCCCATGCTGTGCCAGCCTCTGGGAGATCCAGAATGGCACGCGCACGCCCGTGTGTGACCACACCCATGCACAGTCCCGGCTGCCAGCCGGACAGGTTGTTGGCCACAGGAGCAAGGTTGAAAGCCCAAGGTGACACAGGGATTCATTAGACCCAGCCTGGGCAATGGGGAATGAGAGAGAAGGAAGGGAGCCCAGACACCTGGGTTCCACACTCATCTCTGCCACCCCCGACCCTTGACCTCGCTCCCTGACAAGGTGTACGTACAGCGCCCGGCACGCCAGGCCCACCCCCAAATGCACACACCTACAGCTGAAGGCTCCCTCCAGGCTGCTGGGAAGGTTGCTGGCATGTTTGCAAGAGGCGTCTAAGCTGATAAACACCCAAAGGGGGAGGGGGGGGTGACCTAAAATTAGATGCAGGGCACAGAGGCCCTGGCACTGCCCCTCTGCTCACGCTCTTCACTCGGGGTTGCTGATGGGATCTCATGTGCCCAGGGGAGCCTGTCTCCTGCTCCAGAGTGGGAGCTGGGATGCAGGGCCAAGAGCAAGAGAGTGGAGTTTCCCAGGGAAATGCTCCCATGTCTGAGACTGAGGGGGGACGCGGGAGCAGCTTGACAAAGAAGGGAGACAGGCTTTTCCCTGAGGCCATGGGAGCAATGGGAAAACTGAGGCTGGAGATAACGAGGAACTGAGGCCAGGAGCAAGCAGTGCCTCTCCCTCAGAAAAAGCAGAGAAACTGTCCCAGTTTGGGACAACCAGCATATGCCCTCACCGAGCTCAGGGAATGCCCAAGCCAGCTGCAACTCTTCTCCCTGTGAAATGGGCTTTTTGCAAGGACATGCGAGGTGATCGTGACACAAGAGAACCAGGGCTATATTTGGATGCCCCTCCCCACGCAGGTGACCCTTTGACGTCACTTGAACGCCACAGGCATCCATCCAGGGAAGGGTTTCTACCACCAGCAGCAGAGATGGGGCTGTGAGGGGACAGACCCCAGAGGAAAGGAGCATGGCAATTCTCAGCTAGGGTGCCATGAGGTCCTTTTAAGGGTGCCTATCTCCAGTGGAAACCCCACCGGGACTCTGGTTCTGTCCTGCTGCAGGCTTCCCCCAGGTCTTTTGTAGGCAAGAAATGAGTGAAAACAAAGAGCTGGCACATTGGGGGGGGGGGCCGGAGTCTAACTAGGCGGGGATGCAGGAAGGAGCCCAAAAGGGTTTCCTGCCCCAGCTATAAGGGCGGAAAGAGGATGAAGGGAGGATTTCCCTTGTACCCGCAGCTCACACAGATTTGATAAGGGAGCACTGGGGCTACCACCCTGAAAACTGGGGGAGAGAGGAGGCTGCTTGGACCTCACATGCAACCCTGAGGGACTCCAAGAAGAAGAGTCTTAGAAGCACCCGTGCAATTAGCCAGCAGCGCCCAAAGACCCTAGGAAGAGCAGAACGAGCACTTGGATCATGAATTCTCCCCCTACTGCTAGGATTACAACCCCCCTAAGGGGTAATATCACCCCACAATGGAGGGATTTGGGGAGGGGGATGTCCTTTCTTTCCTTTTACGCTACCATTCATCCACCGCGAACAAGAATGAGCTTGGCCGGGGTCTCATGCTGGACCAGCTTGGGGAGGAGGGGAAGAGACAGTCACGCAACGTGCTTGGCGGGTCTAAAAATAAGCCCTGACTGCATCGCTCGTGCGTTCCCGGCCCCCCTCCATCCCCAGGAATCCATTTCAGCTCCGAGGTGTGGGGGGCTCAACAGGGACCCCCACCCAATGGCCAGGTCCAGGTGGATCCCGGCCACCACAAAAGCAGCCAGACCTCTGGTGACATTCCTGTTGCAGCCCAGTCTGCCCCCCACATCCAGGGTGACCCCCGCCCCGTGCACAGCTCACCCTACAGACCCCTCTTCACCCTCAGGCCTCCCTACCCCCACCCCAGCTCACCTCTCACCCCAGGGAGATCCCTGCCCCAAACCTGACGCCACCCCTCCACAGCCCCTGACCTCCTGCGACCCCCTCAGCCCACATACCAATTCTGTCCAAGTCCTCCCATTACCCCTCTGCCCCCAAACGACCCCCTGCAGCACTGCACCTCTGTCCAAGTGCCCCCCCCCACCCTTCGCCCCCAAACGACCCCCTGCAGCAACTCACCTCTGTCCCCAGCGACCCGCCTTCATGCCAACCCCATCCCCCGGCTGGGCTGGGGGGCAGGAAGCCGGGCGCCCCCCCACTCCCCGCTGCCTCCCTGCCCCCCTAGGGGCGCTGCATGGGGGAAGGGGGGGAGGAGGCTGCAGCGAGGGTCGAGCGGGGCGGGGGGTGGGGGGGGGACCGGCAGCAGCGGCGGCAGCGGCGGGGGTGGGGTGGGGTGGGGGTGATGTCGCGAGACCGGGGAGCGGCGCCCGGCTCCTCCCAGGGAGGTGGGGAGGAATTAAAGCGGCGATGCATGAAGCAGGGGCCCCGGGTTGGGGCGGTGTGCTGGCATTTTTATTTGCAATGGAGGACGTTTGCATTGCAAGGCAACTCGCGTGTTTTGCAGTTGCATCGCGTCTGCATTGCCTGCGTCACATGACGTGTGCATCGCGATGCATTACGGCGGTGTTGCGTTTGGATCTCCTTTGGCGTTACAAGACGCTTGCATCGTATTACATTACATGTGCATTTCATTTGCATCTGATTTGCATTCTATCACCTTCCGTTTGCAGTGCAAAGCATAATGCCTGTGCTATATTTGCATCATATTTGCATTGCATTACATGACGTTTGCCTTGAGGTGCATTTTGTATCTCGTTTGCATTGCATTGTATTTGCGTCTCACCTGCATTGCATTAGGTTGGTATTGCAATGCATTCCACCTGCGTTGCATTTGCATCTCGTTTGCATTTCATGGGATTTGCATTGTAGTTGCAATACAGTACAAGGCGTTTGCATTGTGCCGTATTAGGTGTGTCCTGCATTCACATCTCATTTACATTGTACCGTGCTTGCTTCTTGTTTGAATTTTTTATTGCATTACTCTGGCATTGCATTGCATTGCATTAGGTGTCTTGCATTTGCACCTCATTTGCATTGTATGATATTTGCATTTTGTTTGAATGTCATGGCATTATGCTGGTGTGTCTTGCATCTGTATTGCCTTTGCACTGTGCAGCATTTGCATTCCATTTGAATTTCGTTGCATGGCATTGCCGTTGCATTACCTGTGTCTTGCGTTTTGCACTAAGCAATACTTGCATTGCAGTATCATTGCATTACATGATGTGTGGATTGCAATACGTTAGTGGGCATTGCATTTGCATCTCATTTGCATTGCACAGTATTTGCTTTTGTCTTTGCATTGCATGTGCATTGAAGGGGGGCAGGCTGGGCAATGAGCACATGGAGTGGGGGGGGACCCTGCTGAACAATGTATGGGTTTGGGGGAGCCCACTCTGAGGCTAGAAAGATCCTTGGCTGAGGTCCATGGCTTTACACACACCCTGCTCCTTAGCTGCGCCCTCCGGCTGCACCAGAGGGGGACCTTTGCTCTGCCCCACCATGTTCCTGGAGACCGCATGAGGCGAGGAGCTGGGGAGGGATCAGCATGGACCAGCCTCACTTTTATATCTATCTTCTCTCTGCCTGTCCTGGGCCAGACTGACCTTTGCTCTACCCCCAGTTACAGCCTTCACCCAGCAAACCCCGCTCGACTACTGGAAAAGCTGAGTCAGGAAGCCCAGCCCGCTGTGGAGGAGTTTCATTGCTGTTCTGTGATTCACGCTTGGTTTTCCCCAACCTTCAGGGGGTCCCCAGCTTTTTTTTATTTGGATCCTGGTCCCTCCTGCAGGCCCCTTCAGAAGAAGCAAACTCTGCCTGTGTAACGCAGCGGTGAAGGACTCAAAAAAGCCCCCTGGCAGGTCACAAATGTTTTCTGGTGGAAACCTCGGATGCAAATCGCACACGGTGGATCACCCTTCAAAGGATCTCCTGGCCTCTACGGTTGAGAATCGCTGCGTTAGGTCCTGCTTTGTTGTGGTTTGAAGCCAAAAAATCAGATCCCCCCTCATCCCTTTTTCAAAAATCTGCTCCTCCCCCCCTTTTATTTTTTAGAGGCTAAACGGCGACAGGCCTGACCCGAGACATCCCTACCCAGCATGGAAAAAAATACAATCCAACTCCGGAAGGGAAGTGCTGGAAGCAGATAAGAAGCACGGGGCTCCATTAGCAAACGACTGCCCTCTCGTGTGCTCCCAACACAGAGCGTGGGCTGGCTTCCCTAGCAGCATCTGCATGGACAGGGCCAATGGTTAACGAATGCACCTCGTTACTTCCAGCTGTCCCATAGTCCCTTGCGGTTTCCGAAACCCCGTCTTGTACATTGGCAGGTTTCCAGGACAGAGAGAGACTCTGGTATCTGCCTGCCTGTAATTGCTGGGCATTGTTAACACCTGCCAGCAAAGCCACACCCCCTTACTTTGATTTTTTTTTTTTTTTTTACTTAAAAAAGTCAGTATTATGAAAAAGGAGGAAACAAGGGTCAAAATGGGAGGAGAGTGGGAGCCAGGGCAGATGCGGGTTGCTTCCAAAGGGGAGCCAGCCAAAAATGGAGGAGGTTATGCATCCAAGGACATCCTTCTGGCTTCCTTGGGGAGGGGATGGTGGCAGGAATGAAGTGTGGTGGAGACGTGTTCCTCCTGGCAGGTGCTAGAAAGGTGGCTGACCTCTGAGGAAGGAGCCGGCTGGGGGGGGTTGGGGCTCTCATAAGGCTCTGATGTATTCTGCAAGGTAGGGAAGAAGTTATTTTTCCTTATTATGGATGGGAAACAAGAGGACTATAGCCTACTATAGCATACCCCAGAATGGAGAATACAGCATGCCCCATGCAGAGAGGATATATGGGGCAAACGGGAGGCGTGTGATACAATCGGACAGGAACACGTTTTTATACCCCCCGAAGCAAGTGTTTTGGGTCTAAAGATGGAGCTTTGGGGGTGGACAAGGTGAGTGTGTGTCTAGGGGTGGCCCAGCAGAGAAGGCAAGGGGTGCAAATGCTCCTGTTTGCAGGCGGGAGCTGATGTGCTCGGGGTGTCTGAGCAGGAGCGGGCGAGGACCGCGGAGCAGCATGAGCTCTGCTGGGAGTAAGGTGGCAAAGGCTGTTGCAGCACGGGACCGGCGTGCTCATGAGACGCCGCACGACCGTGCGGCAAGAGAGCTGGGCGGTCCTGTTCCCTTCACGCCATTTCCCTCCATTTTCCCTTCACGCCATTTCCCTCCATTTTCCCCTCACGCCTTGCCCCCACCCCCACGCCCCCAGCACTGCATGAGTCCCTGCTCAATCATGGCTGCCTGAGGTGCGGGTGCTGCCATAGCCCCGTTCACCCCCAAACAGCCCATAACAAGGGGTCCATAGCCTGACCCTCACCCCCGCCTCATACAGCTTATTGCCCCAGCCAGGGGCCTGCCGGAGGACTTGCCCTCGCCCATCCCACAGCCCCGCGTCCCGAGCAGAGCGATGGGTGCTACGTGGGGTGGGCGGGGAGGGGTATTTTCCACAGAGCAGCACTGCAGCAGGGGCGTTAGTGAGGTGGTGCTATCATGGCTTCCCAGGGGTGTAGCTCAGGTGTGGAGACCATGGAGGGGCACTCGTGGAGTGAGGGGCATGGTGGAGGGGGTATTTTTCAGGCAGAGAGAATATGAATGACACTGGGCTATCATGGGCAGGGTATTCTCCAGAGAGTGGTATCACAGGGGGAGTATGGAAAATGAAGGGTTGGAAAGCACATTAAATGGGAAGTATTATTCAGGTGGGTGTTTCATGGAGGGAGTACTCATGAGGTGAGGGGTATTGTGAAGGTGGGTATTATTCAGGTGGGGGCATTATGAGGGGGTATTAGTGGCATGAAGAGTATCATGGAGGGGTATTTGTGAGGTGAGGTGAGGGGCACCCCGGAGGTATCCACGGAGGGGAACTCGTTTGGGAGCCCCCACAGGGCAGTTGTATGAAGAGGGGCCTTATTAAGGTGGCATCTGACAGGGTATTAACGAGATGAGGCAAACAAAGGGGAAAGCTCTCTGGCAGGACAAAGATGGGGGTCTCCGCACTGCTGAGACGTCTCCCCAGGGAGGGCAGCATCAGGGGGCAGGGGACAGGGCATTACACACCAGGTATTGGGTCCACGCTGCGCTTGGGCAGGCACCTCCCAAGTGAACACAGCCTCGTTTTGTTCTTTACCAGGGCAGCAGTGGCCCCCACGCCCTGAGAAAGATGCATGCATGCTTTGAGAGGGAAAGGACAGAGCCCATCCGAATGGCACTGCACCAGGGCAACATGGAGGAGGCGTTCGGCACATCCTTCAGCCCCTTTGCTAAGTATGTTCCTTGACAGCCAGCACCAGATCCACACAAGTAATTTCTTCTTGCTTTTTTTTAAAGGTGTGACTCTTCAATGTTGAAGTAGACTTGGCGTGTTGGCAGGTAGATAGATAAGATCGATCGATCAATCAGGTATATGGGATGGAAAGAGAAAAAGAGTATATGGGATAGATAGGTAGGTAGATCAATCGAGCAATCAGGTATACAGGATATATAGGTTGATCAATCAGGTATATGGGGTAGGTAGGTCGGTCTGTCGATTGATCAGGTATATGATGGGATAGGTAGGTAGATAGGTGTGTGTGGGGATGGGTAGGAGGGTAAGTACACAGCTGAAGGGGTGTGTATGGAGATGGATGGAAATGTATTTCTGAGGTCAGCGGAGATATAGTGATGGCTAGAGAGACGGGCAGATATGTGTGGGCAGATTAATAGATTTTTATGGGGATGGAAGGACAGATCAATAAGATGTTTATAGGAAGGGATAAATCTCTCTTTCTGCGCCTCATCCTCTCTCTCTCTCTGCTCCTTTGTCCCTCTGCCTGTCTCCATAGTGAAACAGCTCCAAAAGAAGGGAAAATGTTATGTAAAAAAAGTTCTTCAGGCTTTTAGTGACAAGTGTTTCCACCAGGTGGCAAAGATGAGTTGGATCAAAAGAGGCTGCTCACAACTGCGTGGTACATTTAAACATGATCCTACCTGGCAGTGCTAAAAGCTACCTTTCATTCCGCATTGCCAACTTTCATGAGTCCCATCATGTTTTGTGCTTTGCCTAAATGCCTCAGCTCCTGGACTCTTGTGATGACACAAGAAACATCGTTTTCTTTCTCTTAAACAAATATGTTTCTGGCCTACTGGTTTCTACAACCAGGAAAAACAATTAGCACCCTAAATGCAGGAGTACAAATAATAATCATCCACAGAAGCCTTGAAAATGGGTTAATTGCTGCGTTGTTTTTTTTTAATCTCATGATTTTTTTAAAACCTATCTTGTGATTTTTGGGGGCGGGTCTGATTCAGACTACTTTTGATGCATCAGGTGGGCAACTCTGCCTGTTACATGAAGGGTGTTTTTAAATCATCTCCCTGTAAATTTCCAGCAGAAATTAATTTAATAATATGCAGTTAGACACAGTCCTACTAAGCAACATTTTTGTTCGTACTCCTACCTAAAAGCGAGTTGCATAAGGCAGATCTGAACTGTGATTCACTGCAGTAGCTACCAGCGTGTTACTTCTCTCCCCGAGCCTGGCTTTTAACATGTGATATAAGCTCTCCTCTGAGCTAAAGCAGATGCCCCTCTGCCGATGACAATGCAATGTAAGCAGGTATTTGGCTAACAATAAGCTATGTGAAAATAGGCTGAGAAGCCAGAGACAGGTTCAAATTCCACCATCTTCCCTTGGCAGGAAGCAGGGGAGAGATCTTTGAGGCGTGGGTGGAGGCACTTGAGTTTTCTATGCATCTGACCCTCTTTTCCCCTCTTTCACTCTAGCTGGATGGACAATTTTACTCCCCTTTCCTCCTCCAGCAGTGGAAGAAAACCACAGGAACTCAACCACGTTTGTGCAGTGCGTGGATATCACATTTGCCTCTTCACGGGAACAACCTTTAAAACAAGCCAAGAAAAAAACCAAGAAGAACACAATACAAGCTTCTTTTTTGTTTTTTTCTGTTTTCCCCTCTGCCTTGCCACCCTCAGCTGTAAAACCCCCCTGGTTTAATTATTTAGCGTTATTAAACAGAACAAGCCCATCAAATAATAGAAGCCCCGGAGGAAGTGAAGGCAATAGCATTAACGAGCCTGCACTTTTGTGCTGGAGAACGGTAGGGAAATACTGTCGTTGTGCTAACCAGCAGGTCCAGCTTGAATGTGTCTTGAATGCCTGCTTCTTGTTTCGACAGCTTTTATTTTTTCCACCCAGTAGTGGGAGGTTCGTAAATGTGAAGGCCGACAGAGCTGATCTCATCTGGTCTCCTATAAAATGTAGGCTTGAATAATGTTTCCATGTGCATTCAAAGGAGAAGGGACTTTGCTAAGTGCCCAGTGGTATGTGACAGCTCTGCTCTGGGCTCCTGATCATTCTGGGGGTCCAAAGCAGCTGGATGTGTTGCTAATGACTTCACTGCCTGTTGGCTACAGAAACTGGCCTGTCTTTACCATCCTAACCAAAAAGGGTAGCAGCAAATGTTTTCTAGCCTCATATCAGCCCCTTGGTTCCTGTTATGGGCATTTGTAGTAAAACAGGGCAGGAATGGATCTCAAGAGGATCTATCTATCTATCTATCTATCTATCTATCTATCTATCTATCTATCTATCTATCTATCTATCTATCTATCTATCTATCTAGCTAAACACTTTGAACCACAATTAGTAATCCAAGCAATCTGCTTTCAACCCAAGATGATTTAACGGGAGAGCATTGCCTTTCTGGTCTATACCCCACCCTGCCCCTCATTTGCTTCTGTTCACTTCCCCCTCGTTAAAATCCAGCTCCTTCTCCCCACAGGCAGTCCAGGCTGGTGAGCAGGCGCGAGCCTGATGAGGCAGCTGCAGGCCAAAGGCACCCCTACGACCCCAAGGAGCAGCTCTGGGAGTGGCTCTACCAGCCATTGAGGTAGCCAGTGGTGCGGGCTCCAGAGGGGACGCGCCTTGCTCAGTTCCCGGCATCTCTGACCCAGTTACATAACCCTTATTATGCGTGCACATCGCTGGGACACAGAGCTGCAGGGGCGGATGCTAACAATAGCTGTGTGCTGAGGAGCTGCTGGGTTCCATGTGGGGGCTTTGTTTTTTTTTCTCTCCCCAAGTTTGGTTCCAGCTCTCCACTAATTGGCTCCAATTGCAAGGCCCATATCCAAGCATGCTACTGGGGGGCACAGTTGTGTGCTCTAGGAGACTTGGCTTCTCCCATCCCGGCCCTGCCAGTGCCCTGGCAAGTCATTTCAAGGGGCTTCCTAAATCCAGGCCCCCGCATACGCAATCACAGACCCCTCCCCCCCCCCAATAAATAAAAAAAATTCCCCCAATGAGGCACCCCGGCTACAGCATCCTCCCCTAATGAAAAGTAGCAGAGAGGCGGGCACTACCCTATTGTCCCTGCATCTGTGGTCCCTTCCACCTTGTTTCTTGGGACCAGTCTCAGCCTCCAATGCTGTTGCTTGGCAAATAACAACACCCAGGTGAACTGGCAGGATCAAGCCAGCCCCAGGCGAGGGCTGTTATGCTAGGCACTGTACAAAAGACAGCTCCTTCTTTGAAAGGCCGGAGCAGGGAATCTCATAGATCCTCAATGTTGTGGGCTGGATTTGATATTCCTTCCAGCTCTCACAGGCTCTTTTATTGCTGGGTCCTGGATACACATCTCCTCAGCCCAATGAAATCCCAGGCCCACCTCTTCCTGGCCTGGGCCACTTCCTCATGACCCCTGGCCAAGCTATCTATTGATTGCACACTGCCAGTGCACAACAAATAGGTCTGCTTTTTTTCCAGCTGCAGCATCGTTAGCCTAATGGCCTACGGCCTATGCAAATTAGTATGCAAAGGGTGGGGTTTGGAAACTTTGGAAGGAGCTGGGGGGCAGGGACGAATGTCCTTTGAGGAACCACTAAAAAGGCATATTCATCTTTCAGCCCCCCCAGGAGAAAAGAGGACAGAGAACCCATCCAGCTGCTGGTAGGTTTCCACCCAGACCTGGAGGGGTTGGGTTTCATTTATTTAATTGCTGGTTCTTCTCCATCACAGTGTGACCTCAACGGGGTCACGTCTTTGCCAACCTCATTCCCCCACCATTTGTGGCTCTGTCTCAATGGGGCATCCTGGTTGCCTTGATCAAGATTTGCATGGCAGGGGACCAGATAAACATGACTGTGGTTTCCTAACCCATCCCTGGGCCCTTTCCCCCCTCAACAGGATTCCTTTTCTCCTTCAAAACAGGTGCTTTTGCAGCGTGAGTCTGTCTAGGGGTCCCCACCATAGGTGGAAGCCACTGGTGGCCGGTGCATAAGCCCCTGAGCTACGAGTGCTCTCTCTAACTCAGGCAGCTTGCTCTGCAGTCCTCCTCGCCCACTCACCCGTTGCCTCGGTAGCTGTGCTGCCGGGATGCTAGGCATAGTTCTTTTTCCCAAACGCCTGTCCCCACGGCACAGCTCTGCCCTTTCCCCGCGTCCTCTCGAAGACCATTGCACTTGGGATTAAATTGTAGCCCTTACACATGGGGGAGAGATGTACACACAAACAGTGGCTGACCCCTGCTTCATATCGGGGTCCATGCTGTGCCCCCTCTGCCCAAGGTTGGGTCACCTTTCCTGGTCAAAAGCATGGACATCGAGATGACCTTAACCCCCCGGTGCGCTTTCTTTCAATGCAGCCACCAGGTTCTAGATGTCATCCCGCCCCACAGCTCATCAGGAATGGTGCAAGAGGCCTCGAGCCAAGCTGCTAAACATCTTTGAGGACCCGGTTTTAATTAATTGTCAGCTCCCAGCCTAATTAACAGGTTCACTTAGTGATTTTTGGCCATTTCCTTCTAGGGGGAAGGATGCAGAGGTGAGATCTTTGCTTTCAGCTCAGCCCTTGCCTGAGCGCCAGCAGAGACCTGGGCCCTGTGGTTGATGAGGCCCCTGCTTTATGGAAAGCAAAAACTGCTGTGGGCCGTGCCAGTCTGAGCTGAGGGAACACCCTTCCAGAGCCTAAATTTGGTGTTTGACCCTGAGCAGAAGAGCCAGAACCTCTCACCAGGACTCTATGGGTTTCTTAAGTCCTGACAAGAGCTGCTCCCCCAGGAGAAAACCAGCCAAGTTCCAAATCCTAGAGACACTGGCAGTGTCGACCCCTCTCCAACAATGCCTGAAGGGGAGAATAAAATTCTCTCTTTTTAAGAGAAAAGAGCTGTGTTTTCGCTTTCTCAATCCCATCTCTTATCCCAGATTCCTCTTTGCTTCCACCCTGCTGCATTTGTGAAACCTGCAAAAGCTTGGCTGCTTCTTGCTTGGTTTCTCACACCACCCTGGAGCCACATCAAGGGGCGCAGGGGCATATCACCCGTTCTGACTCTCTATCTCTTCCTTCAGGTGTCTGGCTTTGCTGCCCGCAGCCCCAACATGCTGACAGATGTGCTCCCATGCCCAGCACTGTGCCTCTCACAGGAACTCCCTTCGCCCCGTGAGCTGTGCAGGCAGAGACGGGGCCAGGGGAAGTGCAAGAGAGTCGAGACCAGCAGTGTGACCTCGGTTTGTTCCCACCTGGCGGAGCTGAAGCGAAGGCAGAGCAGTATTGATGAGTATGGAGGTGACCTCGCTCCTTTCCCAGCCAGAGGTTTAGGCACTGCACTGGGCTGCACACATATGGGAGCCCAGAGGACACTATAAAGCCCAGTCCCTACACAGTATTTAGGTTATTAGATGGGGTTGCACTTTCTCCCTGCAGATTGAAATCAAAAAACCCAAAACAGGACACCTGCCTCCTTGACCATTTTTTATATATTTAAAAAACAGTTGAGTCCGCTTCTCTCTTTCACACCTGACACACCACAGCACTCCAGCTGGGGTGCCCCAAATCAGGCATGATATTCCCAACCTGCCTATCCCATGTCATGCCATGTCCTGTGAGTGTCCTCAATGCCCCACAGGCTGAAGAAGCAGACGTGGGGAGGTTACATGTCCCACACTGCCTCGGAGGATCAGGACGGCACTGCCGAGATCCCTAGAGACTCACTCACCCACAGGGCCACATTGACAGCTCTGTGGCCAGGCAACGTGGACCTGCTCTTTGGTGGCTGGAGCAAGCAGGTGAGCGGGATGTCACTTATCCCAGAGCAATTCCCCAAATTTATCCTGGAGTCGGAGCAGGCACATGGCCAGCTGCTGAGCTCCAGGGGAACAGGGGCCGTGGCCATCCCAGGTGGCCACCCCATGTGGTAAAGACACTGGGAGCAGACACATGACATATCCTGGGTTAACTTTCTCCAGAGTAAATCCCATTCTGTCTTCATCCCCTCTTTCTCTTTTGGGGAAAGTGCCCTGTCTGGAGCTATGCTGCGATAAACGTGAGCTATTTGGGGATAGACAGGGCCTATTCTGGGATAAATGTACCATGTGTTCAGGGGAGCCACTAACTCTCTCTATCCTGCTCCCTTGCAGCCCAAATATCCAGGATGGAGCCCAGACGTGGGAGACCCCTATGAGCTGGCTCCCATGGATGAGCCCCCGCTGCCGGCACCGTGCTGCTTGTTGGAGACCTTCTGGGGCTTTGGATGGTGCCCAGAAGAGTGACCCAGGCCATAGGACCTCGTTCCTCATCCTTCCCACGGCAAGTGGTGGGGCCTGGAGCACACCAGCACAGTGTTTCCATGGCAATGCAGCAGGAGCCCATGTTTCTCCTCTGCTTCCCCCCACGCGTGAGGAGGCGTGTTGTCACCTGGCGCTTGCAAGCAGGGGGTGACACCGATTGAGCCCCGGGGGAGCAGGTTTGGGGTGTTCACCTCCTCCAGGCAGCCTCGGGTGGGTCAACCCCCTCCCCCCATCCCCAGACCCCAAAGCAGAAGGGCCCCCTCGGGAGCTGGATCTTTGGGTGTGCGTGAACGATCCCCACTCCACCCCACAGAGCCAAGCCCCCTGCACACGCCCAGGAAGAGAGAGGAGAGACCCCCGCATGCTGCCGTCCCACCTGCTGGCTCCATCAGGATGGGGCATCGCTCTCTCCCACCCCAGCAAAGGAGCCTGGCTGGGGACTTCTGCTCCCCCTTTGCTGGAGTTGCAATGTGGCCCTAGGGAAAGCAGCCCCCCGAATCCTGGGACATTGCAGCCCCGCTTTATTATTATAAGCAATTAAATTTGGGGGCTATTTCCTTGCAATTGATCATTTCCCTGCGCCCCTGCTCTGGACCCCCAGCTGCCACGGTGTAAACCCCACCACCCAGGGTTGGATGCACCCCGTCCTCGCACTACAAGGCTGGATGCAAACCCTCCTTGCACTGCACCCCGCCCCTTGCACGCACTCGCCCCGCCCCGGCCGTGCGCGCTGAGCTCAGACGCACCGGGGCTGTCACCGAGCGGCCCCGGCGGAGCGGCAGCCGGAGCATGGCGGCCGGTGGCGGTGGTGGCGGCGGCGGCGGCGGCCCTCGTAGCCCGGCCCCTGCAGGTAAGGGCGGCCCCAGCGGCGAGCTTCACCAGGGGCACCAGCCCCCGTCAGCATGGGGCTCTGCCTTGCCCCCGCTCTGCCTTGCCCCACCCTCATGCTGCAGAGGGGTGGGAGGGAGTGGGAGTAGCTGCGGGGTGGGGGTGTTGTGGGGCCAGGGTGGGTGGGGGTGATGGAGTGGGCTGCAGCACAGAGCTCTGCCGGTGGGACCATGGCCCCAGCATGGAGCTCTGCCAGGGGGACCAGCCCCCCCCCCCGCTAGTAGGCAGCTCTGCCAGAGGATGATGGGGTGGGCCCCAGCGCAGAGCTCCGTCAGGGAGACCAGCTTCCCCCAAGTGCAGAGCTCCAACCCGTGCCCCTGCTCTTCTGTGCCCACCCCCATGCTGTAAAGGGATGGGATAAGGAGGGGGCTGGGTGTAGTTGTGGGGCATGGGGGGCTAGGGGTGTCATGGGGCCAGGGTGGGTGGAGGTCATGGGGTGGGCCCCAGCGTGGTGCTCCCCCAGGGGGACCAGCCCCCCCAGCACAGAGCTCTTCCTGGGGATTATGAGGTGGGACCCAGCACCGAGCTCCACTAGGGGAACCAGCTGCCTCCCAAGCGCAGAGCTCTGCCAGGGGACCGGTGCCCCTGCTCTTCTATGCCCCCCCTCCCCCTATGGTGTAGAGGGATGGGGTAAGGAGGGGCTGGGTATAGTTGTGGGGCAGGGGGGACTGGGAGTGTCATGGGGCCAGGGTGGGTGGGGGTTATGGGGTGGGCCCCAGCGCAGAGCTCTGCCAGGGGATGATGGGGTGGGCCCCAGCGTGGAGCTTTGCCATGGGGACCAGCACCCTTGCTCTTCCTTGCCCCCTCTATGCTGTAGAGGTGTGGAAGATAGTGATAAAATAAGGGAGGCTGGGTGTAGTTGTGGGGCAGAGGGGCTGGGAAGTGTTGTGGAGCCCCGCCATGCACTTTCTATGCTGCCGGGTGGGGGTAGCAGTGGGATAAAGTGGGGCAGGGGTGATGTGTGGGGCCTGGGATGGGGGTGATGGGGTGGATCCCAGTGTTGTGGAGCTCTACCAGGGGCACTGACACACCCCCTCCCCTCCATGCACCCCCCCATGCTGCAGGGTGGCGGAGGGATGGGATAAGGTGGGGGCTGGGTGTTGTTGGGGGGCAGGGAGCTTTGGGGTGTGAGTCTGGGGTGGGGGGCCAGGGGATTGTTGGAGGGCAAGGCCAGTAGAGGCATGCAGTGAGGCGGGGGTTGGGGGCAGGGATGTGGGGGCCCCAATGCCATGAGGTGCAGGAGGGTTCTGGATAGGGTGTGAGGGGGCAGAGCTGGGGACTTGGATGCCTGGTTTCTCTCTGGCTTTGGGGGGAGCTGGTGAGCTAGAGGCGGGGAGGGGGCCAGGAGCCCAGATGCCTGGGTTCTCAGCTGCGGCCTGCCCCCTTATCTCAGGTGCTGCCTACGCCCAGGGCTGAGGAAAGGGAAGCTAGAGGGGAAGTGACTCAAGGGCTCAGAAACTGGGGAGCACCCAAAAGCCCCACTCAAAGCCCCACTTTGGTGACGGACAGGGGGGACAAGGCTGAACTCCTCAACGAGTTCTTTGCCTCAGTGTTCCTAAGTGGGGGGCATGACAAGTCTCTCACTGGGGTTGTAGAGAGGCAGCAGCAAGGCGCCAGACTTCCATGTGTAGACCCTGAGACAGTACAGAGTCACTTGGAAGAACTGGATGCTGGCAGAAGTTGGCAGGCCCAGATGAACTCCATCCGAGGGTGCTGAAGGCACTGGCCGACATCATTGCAGAGCCACTGGCGGGAATATTCGAACGCTCGTGGCACACGGGCCAAGTCCCGGAGGACTGGAAAAGGGCCAACGTGGTCCCCATTTTCAAAAAGGGGAGGAAAGAGGACCCGGGCAACTATAGACCTGTCAGTCTCACCTCCATCCTTGGCAAAGTCTTTGAAAAAATTATCAAGGCTCACATTTGTGAGAGCCCGGCAGGACAAATTATGCTGAGGGGAAACCAGCACGGGTTCGTGGCAGGCAGATTGTGCCTGACCAATCTAGTCTCTTTCTGTGACCAGGTTACGAAACGCCTGGACACAGGAGGAGGGGTGGATGTCGTATACTTAGACTTCAGGAAGGCCTTCGATACGGTATCCCACCCCATACTGGTGAACAAGTTAAGAGGCTGTGACTTGGATGACTACACAGTCCGGTGGGTGGCGAATTGGCTGGAGGGTCACACCCAGAGAGTCGTGGTGGATGGGTCAGTTTCGACCTGGAAGGGTGTGGGCAGTGGGGTCCCGCAGGGCTCGGTCCTTGGACCGATACTCTTTAATGTCTTCATCAGTGACTTGGACAAGGGAGTGAAATGTACTCTGTCCAAGTTTGCGGATAACACAAAGATATGGGGAGATGTGGACACGCCGGAGGGCAGGGAACAGCTGCAAGCAGACCTGGACAGGTTGGACAAGTGGGCAGAAAACAACAGGATGCAGTTCAACAAGGAGAAATGCAGAGTGCTGCACCTGGGGAGGAGAAATGTCCAGCACACCTACAGCCTAGGGAATGACCTGCTGGGTGGCACAGAGGTGGAAAGGGATCTTGGAGTCCTAGTGGACTCCAAGATGAACGTGAGCCGGCAGTGTGACGAAGCCATCAGAAAAGCCAATGGCACTTTATCGTGCATCAGCAGATGCATGACGAATAGGTCCAAGGAGGTGATACTTCCCCTCTATTGGGCACTGGTCAGACCGCAGTTGGAGTACTGCATGCAATTCTGGGTGCCACACTTCAAGAAGGATGCGGATAACCTGGAGAGGGTCCAGAGAAGGGCCACTCGTATGGTTAAGAGCCTGCAGACCAAGCCCTATGAGGAGAGACTGGAGAAACTGGACCTTTTCAGCCTCCGCAAGAGAAGGTTGAGAGGCGACCTTGTGGCTGCCTATAAGTTCATCACTGGGGCACAGAAGGGAATTGGTGAGGATTTATTCACCAAGGCGCCCCCGGGGGTTACAAGAAACAATGGCCACAAGCTAGCAGAGAGCAGATTTAGACTGGACATTAGGAAGAACTTCTTCACAGTTCGAGTGGCCAAGGTCTGGAACAGGCTCCCAAGGGAGGTGGTGCTCTCCCCTACCCTGGGGGTCTTTAAGAGGAGGTTAGATGAGCATCTAGCTGGGGTCATCTAGACCTAGCGCTCTTTCCTGCTTATGCAGGGGGTCGGACTCGATGATCTATTGAGGTCCCTTCCGACCCTAACATCTATGAATCAACTCCTGGAGCCGGGGTGGGACCCAGGTATCCAGGCTCCCAGCCCCACCCCTTCCCTCACAGCCCTGAGATGGGACCCCCACACCAGGCTGGGGGGGGGGGTGCTGTTTGACCCCAGAAATGGCTGCATCTCATGTTATGAGCAGGGCCGGGCTGCTGGGAGGGGTGGGGGGCTCTGGCGGCAAAGGTGGGGGCATTGCCTGTCTAATTTCCTGTTGCCCCAGGTCTGATCCCGTCCCCCATGCACTGTGGTCTGAGCCCCTTGGGCCTCCAGCTGTAACAAAGCCAGACGCCCAGCCCTAACGATGAGTAACAAGGAAACCACGGAGGTCTCGGGTGAGTCGGGAGAAAACTCAGGCATCTGGGCTCCCCCCACCCTCCGCCCCAACACTTGCGACCATAGAGCCTGCTTCTCTTCCAGTCTCAGGGGGAACCCAGGCATCCAGGCTCTATATCATCAAGCCCCTCAGACCTGGGAGGGAACCCAGGTGTCCAGGTTTTATATCAGCAGGCCCCCCTCCAAGCCAAGGAAAGAACCCAGGTGTCTGGGCTCCCTGCCCCCCCTACCTTCCTCCTCTCCATGCCAGGCTGGAACCTAGGCATGCGGGCCTGACCCCCATCCCCCACGTTTCCCTTGCAGAGAAGAACCACCATGTGAAGGTTTTCTTGCCCAAAAAGCTGGTGGAGTGTCTGCCCAAGTGCCCGGCCCTGCCCAAAGAGCGACTGCGCTGGAACACCAATGAGGTAGGTGGCCCTGATCCTGGGGGATTCATGGGGGGAGTGCTGGGGTCCTCCCGCCTCCAGCACCCTGATTCAGGGGGACACTGGCTGGCTGATGCAGGGGGGCTGTCTACACTGGGGGCCCCGATGCAGTAGTACTGGCTGGCTGGGGCAGAGAGATGGCCCTGATCCTGGCTGCCTGGCAGGGCTTCCCCCACCCAATAGAGGCAGTTGGGGGGGGGGGGTCCTGATCCTTTTATTCTCCCCAGGAAATTGCCTCTTATCTCATCACCTTCGAGAAGCACGAGGAATGGCTGTCAGGTTCCCCCAAAACCAGGTAGGGGCGCCAGACACCCCTCCCCAACCAGATAGGGGTGGCAGCCCCCTCGTCGACCGGGTAGGGGTGCCAGACCCTCCAACCACGTAGGGGTGATGGACCCTCCCACAACCATGTAGGAGTACCCAACCCACCCTCCCATTGTGTTCTCCCAAGACCATGTAGGAGTGCTGGACCCTCCCCTCCCCCATTCTGGGGGTGTTTTAGAGGCGAAGGGGAGAGCTGGTGTTGTCCTGAGCCTCCACCCCCCACACTGGCACAGATGAGGTTAAGTGTGGGGGCAAGGGCTATCTGAATTGGGGGAGGTCTTAGGGTCCCTAGAGGGGGCTGGGGGTTTGTGGGCGGTCTCAGAGAGGACTTTGGGGACTGTGGCGGTGCCAGGGAGATCTTGGGGGTCCGGGGGGGTCCCAGGGAGGTCTTGAAGGCTTGTGGTGGGGTCCCAGGGAGTCACCAAGGGGTCTTGTGGGGGCCCCATGGGGGTCCCAGGGAGGTCTTGAGGATCTGGGGGTTTCAGGGAGGTCTCTGGGGGGCTATGGAGATCCAGTTAGGGCAGGGAGGTGTTCACTGACCCCCTCCATTCCCACCATGTGCTCTCAGGCCGCAGAATGGGTCGCTGATCCTGTACAACCGGAAGAAGGTGAAGTACCGCAAAGATGGCTACTGCTGGAAGAAGCGCCGTGATGGCAAGACCACGCGCGAGGACCACATGAAGCTCAAGGTCAAGGGCATGGAGGTGCGGACCCCCTCTGCAGCAGGGCAGGTCGGGGGGGGCTGGAGAGGGGCAGTGGCCCGCCACCTGCAGCCCCCCCACAGCTCCTCCATCTCCCTGCAGTGCCTGTATGGCTGCTACGTCCACTCCTCCATCGTCCCCACATTCCACCGCCGCTGCTACTGGCTGCTCCAGGTATGGACAGGAAAGCAAGTGGAGGGCCTGGCTGGGAGGGAACCCAGGCATCTGGGGGTCCCAGACCCCACTGAACTAACCTCCCAGTGACCACTTGCTTCTCTAAGCTGGGAGAGAACCCAGGTGTCCGGGCTCCCAGTCCCCCTGCACTATCCCCTCCAGACTCAGCCAGGCATGGGGGAAGGAACCCAGATGTCCAGGCCCCTCCAGCCCCCAGTCCTGTCCCAGAGCTGGGGGTAGAACCCAGGTGTCTCGGCCTCTCCAGCCCCTGTCTCCAAGCTGGGAGGTGCTGCCCCCACCCCAGGTGGAGAGAACCCTGGCGTCCCAGGGCACGGTGCTGACTTAGGCACCTGCGTGCCCGCAGAACCCGGACATCGTGCTGGTGCACTACCTGAACGTGCCAGCGCTGGAGGACTGTGCTAAACTGTGCGGGCCCATCCTCTGCTCCATCAACAGCGACCGCAAGGAGTGGCTCAAGTGGTCCAAGGATGAGCTTGTCAGCCAGCTCAAGCCCATGTGTAAGGCGGGGTCCAGCAGGGGGTGCTGGGGAGTTGGAGGGGTCATGGGGGGTCCAGCAGGGGTGACTGGGGGGTGGGAGGGGGTATGGGGGTGGTCCAGCAGGGGGTGCTAAGGGCAGCTGGGACTGTGGGTGGTGTTCACCAGGGGGTATTGGGGGTGGGAGGGGCCATGGGGGGTCCAGCAGGGAGCACTGGGGGGCGTAGGGTGCACTGGGGGGGGGTCCAGTAGAGGGTGCTGGGGGCCAGGAGGCATTGTGGGGGTCCATTAGGGGACATTGTGGAGGGGTAGGGGGCATGAGGGCAGTCCAGCAGGAGGCATTGGGGGCTGGTAGGGGGGGGTCAGTAGGGGATGGTGCGGGTGTCCGGCATGGGGTGGGAGGGGGCATATAGTGTCTGGCAGGGGGCAACTGGGAGCTTTTTTGGGGGGGGGAGGATCTGCAGTGGAATTGGGGGCAACAGGGGCTGTGGGGGTGTGGAGGGGGGCCCCCCCGAGGGCAGCAGGGGGAGCTGGGTGTCTCAGCCCTCCCTCCGTACCCCTCCCAGTTCACGGGATCAAGTGGACGTGCAGCAGCGCTAATGGGACCACGGAGTTCTCCATCGAGCAGCTGGTGCAGCAGGTCCTGGAGAGCCACCAGGCCAAGCCACCACCTCGCACCCATGCCTGCCTCTGTAGCGCTGGCCTGGGTCAGTGCAGCACGTCAGGCTCCCCTGCCTCTCAACGCCCCCCCCCAGAGAACCCAGGCATCTGGTCTCCACTCTCTTAGACCCCCCACCCCCAGAACCCGGGTGTCTGGACTCCCAGCCCCCACTCTCCTCCTTAGGGAGAGTGCCAGGTGCTCCCTCCCTCCTAGAGCTGGCAAAGAACCCAGGTGTGGGAGCTCCCGTCCCACCCCCCCTCACAACCCAGGCGTCTGGGCTCTGTCACACCCCGGTGGCCAAGCTGAGTCACTGCAGCCATCTGCTTTCCCTTCCCTTCATGGGGGGTTCCTTGGGGTTATTGGGGGGGGGGGTGCATGTGCGCCCCCCCCAATGCCAGCCCCAGAGGCAGCCCCGGGCACATGCTCCTTCTCTTTATGGGGGCGGTCCCTTGGCGTTATTATGGGGTGGTGCATTTGTGCCTTCCTTGATGCCAGTATCTTGGCCCCCCCACAGGCAGCCCCGGGCACGTGCCCCACAAGTGCGGCAGCACCAAGCACCGCATCATCTCCCCGAAGCTGGACCCGCGCCCAGGGCCCTACCCAGCCCTGACCGAGGTGCAGAACATCACGGAGCCTGAGCCCCCCCGGCGCGACCCCAAGCCCCCCCGCCTGCCCCCCGCCGATCCCCCACCTGAGCTGCCCACGCCCCTGCCCCTGCCGCCCGCCGGCTTGCCTGTGCTGGTCATGGCCAGCCTGGAGAAGCCCCCACCACCTGCACCTGCCCCGGCTCCGGCCCCGCTGGCCTTGACCCCCAGCCAACACCTGGTGGCAGGGGGTGGCGAGGCACGGGGGTTGCTCCCCGGCACCGATGCAGCAATGGAGACGGGTGAGCCAGCACCCACCTTTGACCCCGACTGCTTTCTCAACTGCCCAGCACGGGGGCAGACCTACGGCTGCCAGCCTCCACTCGAGCCGCCCGTGGGAGGCAACCGCTTTTTCATCCAGGATGACAGGCAGCCGCCAGGAGAGGGGGGGCTCCCACCTGTGCCTCCTGGGCCAGACAAGCCCCCTGGTGGGCTGCAGGAGGAGCTGTACACGCTCATGCGCCCGGGCACTGCCCCCCCCTTCGGCCTGGCCTTTGACAGCCTCATCTCTGAGCTGCTGACGGATGAAGGGGCCCCCCCCGGCGAGCCACCCCCACCCACTGGGCCCTGCACCCCTGAGCCTGGAGACGCCTCCCAGCCCAACACACTGGTCACCATCACTGACTTCTCTCCGGAGTGGTCATACCCTGAGGTGGGTGGGGGGCCCCGAAATCCACCCTGTCCTGGTAGGTGCGGGAGGGCCTGGGGTATCGTATGCAAGTGGGGGCTGCTGTGTAGGCATGATACCCTGGCAGGGGGTATTTGGGGTGTTGGGGGTATCTGGGGTACTGGAGTAGGTGTTGGGGACCCTTTGTTGGGGGATATTTGGGGTATGGGGGGTATGAGTGGGATTTGGGATGGGGGGTATGAAGGAGAATTTGGGGTATTGAGGTGTCTGGGGGACCCATTGCTGGGGGGGATTTGGGGTACAGGTGGGTTATGAGGGGGATTTGGGGTGGGGGGTGTCGGGTACAAGGGGTGGGTGTGGGGATGTATTGCTTGGTGGTATTTGGGGTACAGGTGGTTTATTAAGGGGATTTGGGGTGGGGGTGTATGAGGGGGATTTGGGGTGGGGGGATGTCTGGGGTACCAGGGATGGGACCCATTGCTGGGAGGTCTTTGGGGTATGGGGGGTGTGAGGGGGTATTTGGGGTAGAGGAGGTGGGTGTGAGGGGTGTCTGGGGTCCCAGAGGTGGGTGCAGGGGACTCATTTCTGGGGGTTTGGGGTATGGGAGTGTGAAGGGGGTAGTTGGGGTGGGAGGTATTGGGGTACAAGGGGAGCATGGGGGATCCCTGGCATCTCATGGGGGGTTGTGGGGGCCATGGGGGATCTTTGGGGCACATGGGAGCTGAGCATGCAGGGGTAGGGGGCACCTGGGGGAACTGGGGGGGGTCTGTGGGGTCCCACCCTCCCCTCCTCTGACCCCCCCTTTCCTGTCCCCAGGGTGGGGTGAAGGTGCTGATCACGGGGCCCTGGACCGAGGGCGGCGATGCCTACAGCTGCCTTTTCGACCAGGTGGCTGTGCCGGCTGCACTCATCCAGCCCGGGGTCCTGCGCTGCTACTGCCCTGGTACGGGGAATGGGGGGTGCAGGCCACGGGTCTGATCTGGCTGGAGGTCAATGTAGCTCTGCTCCACCTGGCTCATGGGGTGGCTCCAGGGTGGGGGTCTCTGCTCCGGAGGACCCCAACCCAGGGATGGGGGGGGCTGTCCCTGACTCACCCTGTACCCCGCACCCCACCAGCCCATGAGGCCGGGCTGGTGGCCCTGCAGGTGGCCCGTGACTCCCGGCCTGTGTCCACGTCGGTCCTGTTTGAGTACCGTGCCCGCAACTTCCTGGCGCTTCCCAGCACCCAGGTGGACTGGCTGTCCCTGGATGGTGAGTGCTGGGGGGGGTATTGGGTGAGTGCTGGGGGGTGGGTATTGGGCTAGTGAACCCAGGTGTCTGGGCCTGGCACATGGGTGCTAGGCCAGGAATAGCTGTAAGAAGACACTGCCCCCCCTTGGGTTTTTCCAATCAGTTGGCGTCACTGCTGCCTATGACAAGTGCCGTGGGATTAAGGGGGGTCCTCCTGTCCCACGACCCCCGACCCCAAAGCCAGCTGCATGGGGGGGCTGTTATACCAACCCCTTAGTGCCCTCCCAGAGCCAGCTGCATCAGGGGTCCTCCTGCTATACCCACCCCCAGTGCCCCCCCAGAAGTGGCTGCCTTTTGGCCCCAGAGAGGGGGTCTCTGTATCCCCAGCCCCCTGGGGCACTCCTCTCCACGTGCATTCTGGTGTGGGTCCCCAGGACTCCTGCGTCCTCTGACTGCCTGGGGAGGGGAGGTTGTGGGGGGGGCAGGGACTTCCTGGGTGATGCGAGCGTCTTCATCCCATGGCAGAGCACCTGGAGGCTTTCCCAGGCATCTGGGGCCCCCAGGCCTTTCCCAGGGTAGGGGGAGAACCCAGGAGTCCGGGCTCCTGGGGTGAGAAGAGACATAGGTGCCCACCCCATGGGCGTGTGAGTGCGGGTGTCCCGGATGCCTTGGTTGTGTGTGTGTGTGTGTGTGTGTGTGTGTGTGTGTGTGTGTGTGTGTGTGTGTGAGCGAGCTCATTATTGGCTGCCCCTCCCAGCCCCAAGGGGGCTGTGCCTGCCCCCCCCCCCCCCCCCGGTCTATTTTGGTCTGTGTCCCGGTTGTCCCCGGAAAGCGGGGGAGGCGGGACAGCGGGGACCCCCGCCCCCAGCCGTGGCCCCTCCCCTTTGTACATGCCGGGGGCCTGCCTGCAGCCAGCCAGGCAGACTAGGGGACCCAGGAGTTCGGGGTGGCTGTGTGTGCCCCCCCTTTCCCCCCCCAGCACGTGGTGGGGGGAGCACCCCCCATTTGAAGGCACTTGAGGGAGCACGGCACTGCTCTTGGGGTCCCTTGGACTTGCAGCGATGGGTAAGAGGGGGTTGTGTGGCTAGAGTGACCCTCCAGGGGACACAAAGGGGGACTATGGGGGATGGAACCCAGGTGGCCGGGCTCCCAGACCCCCCAGATCCCACTTTCCCCTGCAAGAGAACCCGGGCACCCAGGCTCCCCAGCTCTCTGCTCCTAGAGACCCCAGGAATCCTGGCCCCCAGCCCCCCTGCTCTTACCCCCCAGGCCGGCAGAGAACTCAGGTATCCTGGCCCCTGACCCCCAACCCCCACTCTCACTGCCCAGACCCACAGAGACCCCAGGTGTCCAGGCCTTCAGCCCCCCCCTCCCCCCCCCCCCCCCGGTCTCACCTCCCAGATCCCACTCTTCCCCAAGAAAACGCAAGTGTCCAGGTCCCCCCCAGCCAGGGCACCCTGGCGGGGGGGGGGGCTGGGGCTGGTACTAATCTCCCCTCAAGGCTGATTAGCTGCTAGCCTGAAACGAGGCTAATCCGGGGGTGGGGGGGGCGGACACCTGGGTTCTTTGGGAGGGGAGGGACCTGGGGTGAGAGCTGGGGGGCTGGGGACCTGGATGCCTGGGTTCTCACGGCAGGAGTAGGGGGTGAGCTTAGGCAGACTGTTGAGAGTGCCGGACGCCTGGGTTCCCTCCCTTCTCTAGCAAGGGGGTAAATCTGGTGGGGGGGATTGGTGTGGGGGGGGTGAAAATCCGGATGCCTGGGTCCCCTGGGATCCTTGTAACCCTTCCACCCCCTCTTTCTCCCCCACAGACAACCAGTTCCGCATGTCCATCCTTGAGCGCCTGGAGCAGATGGAGAAGCGCATGGCGGAGATGACAGCTGCGCAGCCCCCGGCCCCTTGTGGGCCCCCCACCGATGCCACCCTGGGCCAGGTGAGACACCCCCCCCCAGCCAGGTGAGACCCCCCTCCCTCCTCTGGGAGGGGGCAGCAGTATTAAAACAGAGAGCTTCGACGCCTGGGTTCTCTAGGATTGGGAAGGGGGGGGCTGGAAGCCCAGGACACCTGGGTTCCTCCCCTGCTCCCTCTCTGCCCCCCCACCCTTGACGTCATGGACCCCTTCAGCCTTTATCTCATTGCTATTTTGGCCCCCCCCCCCCCCCCCCAGGTTAATTTTAGCCCCACGAAGGGCGCCAGGGCTCGGGTGTCGGGGCTGGCGCGGGCCTGGTGCTATTCTTGGCTGGTGGTTGGGGGTCGGGGAGGCATTTTCCGAGCCGCCACGCCAGGAAAGACGCGGATTCTTTCCACGATGACGGTGGGGGCGGAGGGTACAGGGGGGCATCTTATCTGGTGTCGGGATGTGGCTGTCTCTGGGGTGGAGCTGGGTATAACAGCACTCTGTGCTGGCTCTGGTGTGGGTGCCAGGAGCCGGGTGTCATACCCTCCCTACCCCCCGCAGGCGCCGGCGGACTCCTTTGAGGCACGCATCGTGGCTTTGTGTGAGCAGATGATGGCCGGGTCATGCTGGCTGCGCTCTGAGACCCTGGTCCATAACATGAGCTTCCGAGGCATGACCCTGCTTCACCTGGCAGCTGCGCAGGGCTATGCCCGCCTCATCCAGACCCTCATCCGCTGGCGGTGAGGCCCGGAGGCGGCTGAGGCTGGGGTGGGAGATGGCTAATGTGGGTGTACTGAGACCCTACTTCTCCTTTCCCCTGCAGGAACCTCAGCGCTGAGAGCCTGGACCTGGAGCAGGAAGTGGATCCGCTCAACGTTGACCACTTCTCCTGCACCCCCCTGGTCAGTCTGGGGGGCCCTGGGCTGGATTGGGGGGGGGGGGGTGGGCACGGATGCAGCTGAGTCTGGGGTGGGGCCAGGAGGGACGGCGTCCCCTACTGCTCTATCCTGCCTGAGCTCCATTAGAGGTGGGGCTGGGTATATAATGGAGATACAGCCACCTCTGGGGTGGGTCATGCTGGGTATAACAGGGACACCTCACTGGGCATTAATGTGCAGCTACCTCTGAGGTGGGTCACGGCTGGATTAATGGGAGCCTTTCCTTGGATACTGAGATGCATCCACCTCTGGGGTGGGTCATAGCTAAGTAGAACAGGGACCCCTCCCTGGGCACTGAGATGCAGCCACTTCTGGGGTGGGGTCACAGCTGGGTGTAACAGGGACCCCTCTCTGGGCAGTGAGATGCAGTCACCTCTGGGTTGGGATGTGCCCAAGGCTGGATAGACCAGTCTCCAACCCCATTGCTGCCCCCAGATGTGGGCCTGTGCGCTGGGGCACCTGGATGCAGCACTGCTGCTTTACCGTTGGAACCAGCGGGCGCTGGCCATCCCTGACTCACTGGGCCGCCTGCCGCTGGCCGTGGCACGCTCCCGGGGCCACGTGGCCCTGGCCACGCGCCTGGAGGACCTGCAGCGTGCCGAGGCCGAGACCCCTGGCCCCCTCAACGCTGGCGCTGGCAAGGCCTGGCCCCCACTGCGCATTGCGTCGCCACTCTCCGCCAGCCCTGACACTGGTACAAGGGCGGTGGGGGGGCGGTCAGGGAGGCCTGGGAGTTGGATGGGGTGGGGGTGGGCTGGGGCCCGGATGCCTGGGTTGTCTTTGGTCGGGGGGGCTGTGGGGATGGGGTGTCCAAGCCAGGTCTGGGGAGGGTGCCCCCCACTGACCCCTTCCCACCTCCCCAGGGCTGAGTGGGGGCAGCAGTGCATCGTCGCCCTCAGAGCGCTCAGAGGCGTCACTGTCACTCACCTCGGCTTACTCCAGTGGCTCTGGCGCCCGTGACTCGCCGCCTGCCAGCCCTGAGGCTGAGGTCGGGGCTGGGGGGGGGCCAATGGACGTGTGCCCGCCCCCTGGGGGCACCTGGTACCTGCCTGAACCCCCCAGTCCACCTGGCACCCCTGCACCTCCCTTCTTCATGGACTACGAGGTGGAGAGCGGTGCTGTGGCTGCCCCTGGCCTGCTCGGCTACAGCGAGGATGCTGAGAACGAGGACTTCCTGCCACCCACCGATGTCCTCCAGGTGAGCCTGTGGGGCCCAGGCATCCAGCCTGCCCCCACTCCATCTACAGCTCTGGCCCACCAGACCCCATTTCCCTACAACACCTGGGAGAGAACCCAGGCGTCTGGGCTCCTGGCTTCCCTGGCTGTAACATACCAGAGCCCACTGGCCCCCTAGAGCTGGGAGGAGAGAACCAAGGTGTCCAGGGGCAGGACCCCAGGCATCCAGGCAGCAAAGAACCCAGGTGTCGGCTCCCAGCAATCCCTGTTCTACCCCATTAGACCCCTGGCCCAGGGCTGGGGCAGACCCCCAGTGCGTGGGGGAACCTGGCAGGGGGTGGGAAAGGAACACAGGCATCCTGCCTCCCCCAGGTGGACATGGTGACGCTGGCACGGCAGATCATCGAGGCGACGCCCGAGCACATCAAGCAGGAGGAGTTTGGGATGGTCGAGGGGCCACGGCGGGATCGGGGGGCCGCGGGCGGCCTGGGTGGCGCCATGGCTTGGCTGACCTCCTACCTGGACAGCATGGACCAGCTGCCTGGCCTCATCCCCCACCGGTACATAGATTCATAGATGTTAGGGTCGGAAGGGACCTCAATAGATCATCGAGTCCGACCCCCCGTTGAGTACGGCCCAGCCCAGGGGGCCAGGCCCGATCCTGGGGCACAGGGGCAGGGGCCGTGATCCTGGGGGAGTTGTGAGGGGGCAGGACCCAAATCCTGGGGACAGGCAGGGGTGGAGGCCCCTATCCTGGGGCTACGAGATGGTTGGGACCCTGATCCTGGGGGGGACAGGGTGGGGACCAGGGGCCTTGATCCTAGGGCAGTTGGGAGGGACCAGGGCTGCAATCCTGGTATGCAGTGGATGGGGGGTGGGGTCAATGAAGCAGAATCCCCGATACGGGCCTGGTCCTGGGGGCAGTATGTGAGCCTTCCCTTTCCCCCAGCAGGCGTGAGGCGGGGTCCCCATCACAGCGGGGCTGCCTGAGCCCCCTGCAACCGGGCGAACCAGGTCCTGAGCGTCGGGCGGCACCACCCACAGCAGCCGGCTGGGCCGAGTTCCTCAATGCCTCAGCCAATGGGCGCATGGAGAGTGCCTTTGCCGGCCTCACCCTGTCTGACCCTGAGCAGCGCGAGCTCTATGAGGCTGCCCGTGTCATCCAGACCGCCTTCCGGCGCTACAAGGTGGGTGGGGGTGGGTGGGAGACCACCCCCAGCCCGGCTGGGCCCGGGACCCCCCAGCAAGCCCCTGATGCCCTGAGTTCCCCTGCAGGGCCGGCGCCTCAAGGAGCAGCAGGAGATGGCAGCTGCCGTGATCCAGCGCTGCTACCGCAAGTACAAGCAGGTATTGCCCCAGACGCCAGGGTCCTTCCTTTGCCAGGCTGCCTGGGTCCCCTGGAATTGGGACCCACCCTGCACTGCCCCGCATGAGCCAAGTGTGTCTGGGCTCAGCAGCACTCCCCCCCCCCCCCCCCCCAAATGCTGCTAACCCTGCTCTTGTCTCTGTCCCACAAGCTGACATGGATCGCACTCAAGGTACCAGGTGGGGGGTGCACACAGGGGGCCTGGATGCCTGGCTTCTTTGGAAGGGGAGGGGGCTGGGGGTTGATAGCAGAGGGACCCGGATATCTGGGTTTTCTCTCTGCTCTGGGAGGGAGATGTGGTCCAGTAGGTTATATTAAGGGAGAGGTTTCAAAGCTCCGGATGCCTAGGCACCCTTGTGTGGTTCTCTGGGTGCCTGGATGCCTGGGTCCCCTCCTGTATGTGAGCAGGGAGCTCAGGTCCCCAGCTGCATCTGAGGAGCTAGCATGGCACCGGATGCCTGAGTTCCCCCATGTGTGGAGGAGGGCAGCAGGGCACCCGGACACCTGGGTCCTCACTGTTGTCCCCTGCCCCCGCAGTACGCGCTGTACAAGAAGATGACGCAGGCAGCCATACTCATCCAGAGCAAGTTCCGCAGCTACTGGGAGCAGAAGAAGTTCCAGCAGAGCCGGCGTGCAGCTGTGCTCATTCAGCAGTGCTACCGTAGCTACCGCGCTGACGCGCCCACCCGGTCCCCACGTCCGCCCGTGCCCCACCGTCTCCGGTACTGCCTCCTTGGGGATGGGCACCTGGTTCTATGTGGATTTGGGGGTGGGAGCCCAGACACCTGGATTCTATCTGGATCTGGGGAGTGGGAGCAGGGGGTTGGGGTCGGGGGCCTGGATGTCTGGGTTGTATGTGGATCTCAGGGGTGGGAGCAGGGGGCCCAGACACCTGGGTTCTACCTGGGTCTGGGGGTTGAGAGCAGGGAGCCGAGACACCTCGACTCCCTCCCTGTTGTGGGAGGGTTTTGGGGGGAGCCGTTAGGGTTCTCACTCGGGTCCGGGAGGGGTGTGGGGCTGGGGATCTGGACACCTGGGTTCTCTAGGAGGGGAGGGGGCTGGTGGGGAGATTGGGGGCACTGGGAGCCCAGGCACCTGGGTTCCTTCCCTGCTCCGCGCTCACTCGGCCCCCCCGCAGGGGCCCGTTCCTGACGAAGAAGCAGGATCAGGCCGCCCGCAAGATTATGCGGTTCCTGCGGCGCTGCCGACACAGGTAAGGGGCAGGCCCATTGGGGGGTGGGGGAGGGTCCCTGGGGTGTCTGCCCCTCTAACCTCCTCTCTGTCCCACAGGATGAAGGAGCTCAAACAGAGCCAGGAGCTGGAGGGAGCTCAGAAGCGGGGTCTGGCCACCTAGACCCCCCCGCGCCCCTCCCCGGGCTGCAGGCCTGTGGCAGGAACCCAGGCAGCCGGGGGCCCAGGCATCTGGGGTCAGGACCCCCACATTCAATGATGGAGTCTTAACATGGGGGGGGCAGCCGAGAAGGGGGGGGAAACAAATCCTGCCCAGGGTGAGGTGGGGGGAGATTCACGCCTTATCTTTTGTGCCAAGTTACCCCAGTCCTGCCCCCCCAACCCAGCAGGCCTGGATGCCTACACCTGGGTTCTCTGGGTGGGGGTCCCCCCTGAGGTTGGGAGGGTCCTCCCCACACACCGGTCTTAAAAGAGGCAGTCACCCTCCCCCCTTAAAGGGATGCTGCCCCCCCCCCACGGGCCTGTTTAAAGGGCCACCCCCAACCTGCACTTTGGGAGGAGGCTATTGGCCGTGCCCCTCCCTCCCCACCAGGCCTTTGTATATATTGGGGGAGGGCATGAAGGAGACAGAGAGCCCCCCGCCCCGTGTACATAGGTGTAATATAGGCCCGGGTATTTAATGAGCATCTTCATGCGCCTGTCAGGCAGCGGCGGGGGGGGGGGAGATGCATGCCGCACAGCCCCCTCCGCCGACCCCCCCATCCGTCTACCCCCCCCCCCCCGCATGGGTTTGTTTGTACAAATTTCCATTAAAAAAACAAGGAGGGAAAAAACTTGTGTCCCGGACACCTGGGTTCTCTGCGTGTTGGGGAGGGCGTGGGGGAGCTGCCGGGTTCAGGGCCCGGCTGGGTAAGAGCCACGTGGCAGCGCCTGGGCGGCGCCATCTTGCCCACATACACTTCCGATCAGCGACTTGCGGCGTCGGGGGCCGGAAGCACGGGACCCCGCCAGAAGTTGCTGTAAGTAAGATGGTGGCGACCAGGTCCCGGGGGTGTGCGGGGCTGGAGGCGGGGCAGGATGACTGTGAAGGGTCAGGGACGGCGCTCAGGGCGTGGGTCAGAGTGTAGTGCGAATGGCCAGGCTAGGGGTCAGTGTGAAAGGTCAGGGGAAACAAAACTGGAGTCAGGGGTGAGTTCCTCTCTCTGTCCCAATTAGGGTTTCCATGGTAACGGGGGGCTCTGCAGGCCCAGACTGCCTCGGCCCATGGCGGGTCATGGCCTGGCCCTGTCCGGACGCTTGGGCTGTATCTGGGCTCGGGCTAGGGGCCCGGATGCCTGGGGAAAGCAGGGGGCTGGGGGGTAGGATCCCTGTAGGGAAACACACAGCCTCTTTTTTTCTGGGTTTGTTTTTAATTGAAAACCAAGTGAAAAAAGAAGTGTGGAAGCATCTGTAGATGTAGAAGGGTCTTCAGGGTGGGTGGGTGGGCAGATGGCAGTGGCAGCTGTGGGTTGTGGGGGGCACCCCAGGATGCAGCTGGCACTGAGCCCCCCCCGGCCTCCCTGGGGCAGTGTTTCCGCGGGGTGAGGGCAGCAGCTCGGCTTCATCCTGGCTCCCTGCGCAGCTCTGCTCGGGCTTGAGAGAGGGGAGACACCTTTGGGGACTCCATGGGACATGCAGCCAGCCCCAGATGTGGCATGGTCTCAGCCCCTCGTTACGCCCAGCCATGACACTGCACCCCAGAGCCAGCAGCACTGTCTGCTTCACCTTCATATCTCTACCTGCACCATCAGAGCTGGGCAGCAGCACCAAGAGCACGGAGCAGCAGCAGGCTGAGGCCAAAGACTAAGGAGATAGGGCCACCACCTTGGAGGGGCATGCAGGAGTAGCCAGTGCAGGAGGAGCTACACGAGATGGGGGACATTCAGGCAGATGTAGACATTGCAGGACCCCCAGACAGCACGCAGGATGAGACCTGTTGCAAGCGGTAGGAGAGCACTGGGGGCTGGGACAGCTGGGGGCTGAGCTGCAGGTGGTGCTGGGTACAACAGGGTAGCCCCCTCGAACTGAGGGGTCCAGGCCCTCTGCTGTGTCCCACTTGTTGCTTACGCATTATGGCGGGAGGCAGCATCATGGTGTGGTTCGTCATCAGTGCAAACAGCCCCATTATGGCTAGTGTCCCTGAATCGGACTGGGGTAGAGGAGGGGTAAGAGGAGTCAGCGAGTGCAGCACAAACATCTCTCTCCCCATTCATGGACACCTGGGTTCCTCAAGCCGGGGTCTGTAAGGGCCCCCAGGGGCAAGTCCAGCCAACCCCCCCCCCCCCCCCCCCCCCCCCCGGCCTGAGGCAACAGGATCAGCCCTGTGCAGCCCAGACACCCCCATCCCCTAACCGCTTCCTACAGCTGCCAGCACCCCTGTAGGACTGTGGCCACTATGTTGTGCTGCTGCTGGGGGCCAGAGACTCTGCAGAGAGCCCAGGCCTGGGCCATGCCCCTGCTGCAGGGGGAGGGGAACCCCCCAGGTTGAGCAGGGGGCAAATCCCTGACTCTGAGCAGGGGCAGGACCCTGTAGCCAGGACCCTGCGGGGTTGGTCCCAGAAGGAACATTGTGGCTCAGCCTGGGCTGCAGCAGCACCCGGTGCCTCTGGGGGAGCTTGCACCTTCTTGGGTATGGAGCAGCAAGTTGGAGGCAGCCAGCAGAGCCCGGGCACCGTGACACCAAGGTCACCCCCTGCTAGCGAGTATCCACAATGTTTTTGAACATGGACAATGACACGTCTCCTGCAAGGAAGCGCTGGTTGTCCCATGGTTGCCGTGGACTGTAGCCCCTGTTGGGGAAAAGGCAGGATGAGTGCTGCCCACATGGACCTAGCCAGAGAACCCAGGTGTCTGGGCCCCCAGCCCCCCTCTGCTTCCAGAGAACCCAGGTTTCCGGGCTCCCAACCCCCTTGCTCTCCCCCCCCAGCCTCCCATCCCAGAGAACCCAGGCACCTGGACCTCAGCCCCCACTTCCTTTCCCTCAGTCACCCAGGGAATTGTTGCCGTTTGGGCTCTGAGGGCTCCCCAACCACAACCATCCCTGGCTTCGTCCTGTGGGGGCAGCTCCTCTGCCCTGTCTTCTCCCATGTTGTCACCCCCGGGCCCCTGACTCATGACCCATGCCCCGGTGGCAGCTGTGATGGCGGTGGTGCTTTGGGGAAGGGGGCAGGTGCATGCACAGGCAGGTGCCTACTGCACGCAGTGGAAGCCATGGTGGGTGTGAGCACGAGAAATGGGGCCGAGGCAGAAGGGGTGTAACCCACCTTTGTAACCACCAAGGGGGGACATGGCCCCCTTGAGATGGGGCAGGGCTTGTCAGGGAGGGGTGGGGACCAGGGGTCTAACCCCTCCATTACCCCCTGCAGGGGAGACCCTCCCCTTCATACCCTGTTCCAGCTCCAGCCAGTGACCAGTGGGGGGGGAGGGTTCTGCACAACCAGCTCTGACTGCCTCCCTCCCCAAATTGCTTTTCCTTCCAGGTACAGCTGAGCCCCAGAACTCCCCAGCACACCCAAGATAGAGCCAGTTGGTGCATGAGCCAACATCTGCCACCAGCTGGATGCCCCCCCTTGAAGCTGCCAGCTGAGATGTGTGTGTCCGAGGGGGGCAAACTCTGCATCCCTCAGAATGGGGACCAGTGCCCCAGCATTGGGCCCCCCCTACAAACAGGGTGCTGCAGGTTGGAAGTGAGTGCACTGGCAGGACTGCAGGGTACTTTCAGCCCTATGGATCTGGTGCTCCATTGATGGGAGGGTATCAGGGCAGGCTCAAAGCCCCCCCCAGCCTCTCCCCTCCGAGAACCCAGGCACCCGGGCCCCCAGCTTTCCCCACCCCCGCTGTAACCACTAGCCCTTTCCCTGCCCACCTGTGCTTCCTGCCTGCACACAGTGCTCTTGCCCCATGGAGGAGCTGGATGCCTCGGGGTCCCTCCAGTGGCTGCACAGGCACAGGGCAGGTAGGAGCCCCCAGCCCAGGTGAGGGGTCCCCCAGCTGGTTGGTGTCCCTCACTCCTGACCTGTAGTCTCCTTGTCACCTGGGTGCTCCTCACTCCCAAACTGCAGCCCGCCCCCCCCAGCTTAGCCAGTGCTCCTCACTTCTGACCTGGATACCTGGGGTCTCTCCCCACTTTGGAACAGAAGTGGGGCTGGAGGTTTGGAGCTGGGCAGCTGGCAGCCTGGATGCCTGGGTTCTCCGCCCACTCTGTGGCATCCAGGCCAAGCTGGGTGCTGAGGCAGGCAAATGAGGCTGGAGTTTGTTCTTTATTTCTTATTCCTGCCTCCTGGTTCCTGTTTCAAAGCTAATCTGGGTGCAGTTAAAAGCTGTTAGTAATGAATTATATAAGATCAAGACTGAGGATGTCATCAAAACTGCTGGCTCTGGGGTGGGAGCTGGGTATAATGGGACTGTGGGGAGGGGCTGGGTGTAATGGGGCTTGGAATGCAACTGGGTCTGGGGTGGGGCCTCCGTGAGTACAACAGCAGAAAGGTCAATTGACTAATTAAAATGTGAAATAATATCACACATCAGGGTCATGGCTCTGAAGAAAGGCCAGAGACGGGGTGAGAGCATGGGGTGTGACCATGCGTGGGTCCCTTTGGCTACGCATCCCCTGGCTAAGCATCCCCGCCCTGGGGTCCACTGCTAAATACACCTGGACAGAGTTGGAGCACACGGGTCTGGGGGTGGCAGCCAGAAGCCTGGGGTCACACATCCACCAAACTTTGTGGCGGGCAGGGCTCCTCAGGGGTGTCTGTGGCAGAACCCCCACCCCCCCAGCCCTGCCAGTTCCCCTTGCTCCCTACCTGGATCCCTGGCTTCTGTCCCCAGTCTTGGAGGATATAGGGGCTCAGTGATTAGAGCGTGGGTGGGGGGAGGGACTGGGAGCCTGGACACATGGGTTTTCTGCCTGTGTTGTGGGGACCATGGGCTGTTTCCTGCCCAGGTAGCAGAGATGTGTTTGTGGGCAGCAGTGGCCGGGGGGAGGATGAGGACTGAGCTGTTGGTTTACCTCTGGGGCTGGCACTGCCCCCCCCAGCCCTGCTGGTGCCCCCACAACCCCCAGCCATGCTGGTGCCCTTCACTCCTGACCCACAGCTCCTGCCCCCCAAGCCCTGCTGGTCTCCCTCACTCCCGACCTGTAACCCCTGCTCCCCCAGCGCCCCAACCTCTGTCATGGGCAGGCCTCTCACACTCCTATGGCTGGCACGGCTTTCTCTTCCTGGTCCTGGGGGCCAAGGCGGTGCTGGTGGGAGCTGCTGTGGCAGGGAGTCTGCATGGTGAGTGCTGTTCTACCTTGCCCTCCCCAGGGCCAGCTGCATCGTACAGCTATTCTACGTAGCCCCCAACCCCTGCAGAGCCAGCTGCCTCCCTGTGCTGGGCAGAGATGCGCTGGACCCCCAGTGCCTGACACCTACCCCAGAAGCAGCTGCCTGTGACTCCCCACCCACCCCAAACCCCTTGTTCTCTGCCCCTGCAGTGTTGAGGAGCTGCTGCGAGAACAGGGCCCGGGAGCAGCTAGGAGCTGAACTGTGTGTGGACAAAGCTGGTGAGACATGCAGGGGGTGGCCCTGTTCTACCCGGCCCTGATGTCCCCCCCCAGAGCCAGCTGCACTGGGGGGCTGTGACCCCCCCCCCAGCTGATCTTTCCCCACCCTGCAGGCACCAGCTGCTTGCTCTGCCCCCTGGGCTGGCTGCAGCAGGGACCCTGGTGCTACTCCGTGTCTGATGCCTTCAGCAGCTGGGAGGGCAGCAGGGCCAACTGCACCACCCGCCTGCTGGTGCCAGAGGGCTGGGAAAAGCAGGGGGGCTGGGCCGTGCGGCTTGCCTGGCCCCCTAGGGCTTCCTGGTCAGGCACAAACGTCATGAAGCCTACTACCGGATCGGACTCCGCATCCAGGGCCCAGCCGGAAACGAGCTGGGTGGGCGACCCCGGCACCCGGGGCATCAGGTACAGGCACAGAGATGGGTTGCGGCGAACTGAAGCCATGGGAGCAGTGCATTGTCGGGGGGCAGCAGGCCCCCAGCACCCTCCTCCCCCCAGAGCAGACCTGCTCTTTCTGTCCCCCCAGGCTGAGGATGACCCCGGGGCCACCGCAGGAGCAGTGCGGGGCCTTCAGGGACAAGCAGAGCATCTACCCCGACCTCAGCCAGGCAGCATCGCTGGATCTGCCAGCGCCGAGCCTTGGCCCTGGCCTGACCTCCTCCCCCCCCGCGAGCCAGCCGCATCTTGGCTGTATGAAGCTGTGGGCCCTGGGGAGGCTGTGTTGGCCCTGACGAGTGAGCCGGTTGCCCTGCGGCAGGGACAGCTGTGCCAGGAAAGAGGTGGAATAAATGCCCGGAGCCCCTCGCCCTGGTCCTGTGTGTGTCTGTGGGGGCGAGGGCAGAGGGGGTGCGTTAGTGCAAGGGGCGGGTCCTCCTGGGGGATACTGGGAGAGTACTGGGACGCGCTGGGGGATACGGGGAGGACGCTAGCCATCAGCGTTGCCACGGGAACAAGGCACAACGTCCCCCTCTGACCGTCAAGCGCGGCAGCCGCGGTCCCTTCACTGCCGTAAAACCCCACCCCTCCAGCCGAGCCGTAAAGCGGCGGCGTCGCGAAGCACTTGCCCTGACTGCGGTAAAGTACCGCGGTGCCGCAAAAGGACCGGCAAGATGGCGGCGCCCACGTCCGGAGAAAGGGGTGGAGGTAGTCCGAGTGCATGGTGAGGGGGAAACGGGGGAGAATTCATTTGGTTCCAAATTAGCCCCTCCTACGGTTTCCATGGTAACGGAAGGCCCGAGCTGCTTAGGCCCATATGGGTTGGGGGAGGGGAATGGACCCCTGGCCACGGGCTGACCCTGCCTGGCAGCCCCACCTCAGCCGAGACAGGGTCAGCCCCATCCTCCCCAGACAGGGTTGCCCCCCACAGCAATGAAACCCACAGCCTTGTTCTTTTTTGGCTTGTTTTTCAATTGAAAAACCATGAGTCCCCCCCTCTCCCCCCCCCCAATTACATTCATAGGCTGCTGTCCCAACAATATCTCCCTTTACAGTACCAGAAAACTTCACAAAATAACACCATCTGCCAACAGGTATGAAAATTAAAAACCCACATCAACAATCCTAGAAAATACATTATTTTTTCCCTATACATTAACAAAATATTGCTAGTTTTGTGATGAACATTAAAAAATATACCCATAAAGAAAACACATCCTTGTTATTGCTAATTTTGCTATGTTAAAAACAAATATGAATAAATCTTTGGTAAACACATCCTTCAAAAGTACATAGGAAAAAGTGCTATTTTTTTCTGTATTTGTTTCAAGTTGGTGTTAGATGCAGCACCAGTTTCCACATGTGCAGTTTGACCCCCTGGCAGACGTGTAAAGACAGCAGGGAGTCAGGTAAACGCCCTGGAGAGGGGCCAGGAGATCCCCTTTCATATTTATGAAGACAAGTCTGGTTTAAAAAGGAAAGTGGGGACAAAAGAACGGAGAATCCCTTGGGTAGAGTGAGACAGGGAGAGGGATTGTCGCAGTGTTTACAGAAAGTGCAGTGAAAGGACCCTCCAGGGAAAAAGAGCCATAGAGAACTGGGGCTGGAAAGGCCACCCCAACCCAGCCCTTGCACTTAGATCACATCCAGTCCAAGCCCTGCCTAAAGCAGCTCCAGCCTTGTGCAAACCAGTCCACGTAAACCCGTATCTGACTTATGAGCAACACAATGGAGCACCAGACGTCACCTCAGCCTCAGGGAAAGCAGGGGGGGGCCACAGCAGCCAATGTCCTGCTGCTGTGAAAGGTTAGTAGTGGACACTTGAGAGACCACAGGCCAAGGCCATGCCCCTGCTGTAGAGGACAAACCCCCTAACTCCAAACCAGCTTAACTGTGGGGCAGGGGGCGGGCAGGGGGGATTCCTTCCTGACCCTGGATCTGGTGTCCATTTGGGGGAGACTTAAAATCCCTTGAGATGCATCTCATGCATGTCTGGGTTGCTTCCCATCAGGCAGAGATCCACCTTCCCGACCCACTACATGATCAGCAGAGCTCAGGGCCAAACTCCTTAGTGCTACTGAATATTGTGTATGTGCGAGAGAAAACATTGTTCACTGCCAGGTTCCTGCACATGATGGGAAGGCTGGAGGCAGATGTCTTCCTAGTGCTATAGCCCCTGGGAAAAGATTTACAAAATGAGTTTATTCCTTCACTTTTAAGTTAACTCCCCACCCCTTGCCAGTGCTTCATAGAAATGGAGTGTATAGGACAAACCCTAGAGGGAGGCCAGAGCAGACCAGACCTGCTGCCGTTGACTCCCCCCATACCTTAGAGACCCCCTTTTGTCAACCTTGGTCCCTGCACACAGATGAAGCCTTTCAGGGTTGTTCTTGGCTCTGAAGCTCTGTGCCCCTTGGGGCTGGGAAAGGTGTAGTGTGGCCACCTCCTGGGAGCCCCATTAGACCCCTGGCAGGGGGTGGAGAAATCCAAGGAAGCAAGCAGAACTCATAAATAACACCAGTCTGGTTGGAAAGAGTTGTCCTGAAGGTGGGGAGGGGGGCCTTCATCCTCTACCTCACGCATATGAGGTAATACGGTATGAATAGCGCAGATAAATTAGCTCTGCTCTGCTGTGTGCTGGAAGTGGAATTTCTCCCCTGGCCACCTGTAATTACAGCACTGAAGACCCAGGTTTCCAGCCCAGAGTGGGGAAGACAAGAAAAGATGCAGCTTGGGTGTGACAGAAATGCTCTAAGCTCCGCATCGATCCACACCTGGGCTAGGACCAGCAGCCCTCTGGGGTCTAGAGAGTGGCAGCGGTGGTGATCTCCTGCAATAGCAAGGCCCGACTACACTGCAGCCACTCTTCTTGAGCTCCTCATCCTCTAGGTAGAAGCAGATCCTAGAGGGGAGGAGATGCTGTTAGATGCTCCCAGCCAGCAGCACATAGCACAACTTCGCTAGTCGCTCCCAGCCCATCTCCAGTGCATCCTGGCACCCAGGTCCCCACCACCGAGCTTGACAGGACACTCACCCAGGCTCGTGCACAGTTGAAAAGGGTTGGACCCACACGCTGTTGTAATGCTCTGACTGCTCCTGCAGGGAGAAATGAGACAGCCCGTGGTGCTGCACATCCACCCCAGAGCCAGCTGCAGCAGGGGCCCCATTATACCCAGCCCCACTGCCCACCCCAAAGCCAGCTGCATCAGCCCTGTACAACCAGCCCCAGTGCCCCACCTGAGACGCAGTATCTCAGCCCCTTGTTACAGCCAGCCATGACACTTCACCCCAGAGCTAGTCGCACTGCCAGCTTTTCCCTTGTATACTTGTCTCATGTCAAAGCTGATCAGTTGCTGACCTCATTCTTTACAGAAGGTGACAGACACATGCAGAGTGGCTGAGGGGGATAGGGCTGGAGACAGCTATCCCTGTGGGGCTGCCCTTTGTAGGAGGAACCGGAGAAGTAGCCACAAACTTGGAGGAGCTGGAAGCTGCAGGAGACAGGGGGACATTCAGGCAGACATGGACCACCCACCCCCATCCCTACCAGACAGCATGTGGGGCAAAACCCCTCCCAGCCGGTAAGACAGCACTGAGGACTAGGTACAGCAGGGAGCTCAACTGCAGCTGACTCGGGGGTGGGCGTTGGCCTAGGTGTAACCCGGCTGGGATGTGGCTGGCTCTGGGGTGATGCTGTAAAACGGGGCTCGGCCTTTCAAACCAAGGTGTCCAGGCTTCCAGCTCTACCCATCAGTCCCTGTTCCTCTCAGAGATGGGAGAGAACCCAGGTGTCCAGACCCCCAGCTCCCCACCATTGCTTACAGGAACTGGAGGAAGGTGTCAGCGTCTTATTCTGTGACTGTGTCACGCATCCCTGATGTCTTACACAGCCACACTGTCACTGCTATCACTGGCACCAGCACCAGGGGGCAGACTGGGAGGGGAAGCAGTGGTAAGAGGCAGCAGCGAATGCAGCACAAGCACCTCTCCTCACTCCTGGGCACCTGCCCCCAGGGGCATATCTAACCCAACCCCTGCCTGAGGCAGCAGGATCAGACCCATGCAGGCCAGACCGCTCCATCCTGTAACTCCTTTCTACAGCTGCTGTCACCCCCAGGCCTTGCCCCCACCCCTGCCCTGGGGACAGCAGGGGGGCCACATCCCCATGTCCTGCTGCTAGGGGGGACATCATACACAAGAGCCTAGGCCCAGGCTGTATCCCCACTGCAGAGGTAGGGGAACCCCCCCAGGCTGGGCAGAGGGCAAATCCCTGCCTGCCTCCAATGGTATGACTCTGAGCAGCGGGGCAAGACCCTTCAGCCAGGACTGTGTAGGGCCAGTCGCAGCAGGAGCACTGGCAGAGCCCAGTCCCCATCCCATCCCAGGTTATAGCCAGCACCCAGAGTCTCTGGTGGGGCCTTAAACCCCACAAAACCCATGCCGGGGGGGGGTGGCAGCAGCATGGCACCAAGCAGGGCCAGGAATCACAATGCCAAGATCGTCACCTACCAACATATTTCTTCCATGGGTTTGGACATGACTGACATTTCTTCTTCAGAATCTCTATCATCTTCGTCTGGTGACTCTGGCCTGTGGCACCCAGGTCCTTCCTGCCAGCACGGGGGAGATCAGGGGTGCTGCAGCCCTACCCCAACACCCCAGAACAGACAGAACACAGGCATCCAGGCCCCCAGGGCTGGGGAGGGACACGAGGCACCCAAGCACCCAGAGAAGGGAAACAGAAACCAGGTACCCGGGCTCCTCCCCAGTGGAGCTGTTAAGGTCATTTGGGGGGAGCGGGGGAAGCTGGACCCAGACAGGCCCCCTATTTGCTGCCCCCCACAACATTAGTGAGGCAAGCACACTGCGTGTATGTGTGCGCGTGCCTAGTGAGGCCACCAGTGCACACGTGTGCGCACATCTAGTGAGGCCACCAGTGTGTGTGTGCATGTGAGTGTCTAGTGAGGTCAGTACACTGTGTACATGTGCCTAGCGAGGCAAGTATACTGTGTGTGCACATAGGTAGTGAGGCAAGCACAGTGTGTGTGTGTGTTCATAGGGTGAGTCCCACAAGCACTCCCCACCATACACATGCACTCCCCCTCACACTGCCATACATGCAGACCCCCACACATCCCAGCTACCCTCACCCACCCCAAACCCCATCCCCACCCCACCACATGCTCCCTCGCCCCATCCCCACCCCATACCTAGCCACCCCCCTCACACACCCACAGCCTCCCCCACATACCCACAGCCCCCCACAAACCTATCCCCACCCCCATGCCCCCTACACCTCCACAGTTTACAAGAGTAAGACTTCATTTTCAGCTATTATATGCAATCACCTCTATGCACACTACACAAACATGTAAATCAGGACAAAACAATTTTTTATAATCAAATAAATGGATGTTTTAGATGTTTGATTTTTAGAATATAATTTGGCATTTTTCTCGTTCTGAGATGGCCAAACCACTGTTTGAAAGGAGTACTTCAGGAGGCAAAGGGTGGGGGTTAGGGGGCAGGGCTTCAGGTCCCAAGATGGCAACCAGGGGGCAGGGATCCCTATTCAGCCCTTAACAGCTTGCCAAAACTGGGTAAGCAGCCCTCTGCCTGGAATAATTGCCTGCCCCTGCCCTATAGAGAACCCAGGGGTTCAGGCACCCAGGCTCCAGCCACAGCCAAGGGCAGAACCCAGGTAGGTGAGCTGGGGAGAGACCCCAGGCATCCAGGCTCCCCCTGCCTGTGCAGGGAGCTGCTGAGTGAGGCAAGCAGTGTGTGGGGGGAACAGCTGGAGCAGAACAGCTAGGCCCTATTCTCTGCCCCCTTCCCCAACACCTGGGAGGGGAGAAGCCTCCTCCCCCCACCCCCAGCTGCATTTGGGGCATATTTTGGTATCCAGAGAGAGGGGATTTTGGTACCGGCTTGTGGTGACCCATTTCCTGTCTGCAGAGCTTGTCTGCTTTTAACCAAGGTCTTGCTGGTTATTTCTGGTCAGGACTGGATTAACTTTTTAGCAGGCTCTAGGCAAACAAAATTGTGTAAAAAGTTGACATTTTTTATCACTTTGTTTTACTCAATAATTCTAATAAGTAAAATAAGCACAACTGGGCCTTCTCCACTAAGGGCCCTAGGCATGTGACTAATTTCATAGTAGCTAGGGTCAAGAGGGACCTGAACAGATCATCTAGCCTGACCCCCTGCCACAGGCAGGAATGAATGCTGGGTTCACAAGACCCCAGACAGGTGATCATCCAACCTCCCCTTGAATTTGCCCAAGGTAGGGGCGAGGACCACTTCCCTGGGAAGTTGGTTCCAGATTCTGGCCACCCTAACTGTAAAATATTGCCTTCTGATCTCCAACCTAAACCTATTCTCCATCAGCTTATGACCATTGTTCCTTGTCACCCCAGGTGGTGCTGGGGAGAAAAGAGCTCTGCCTATTTGCTGTTGATTCCCCCCTGATGAGCTTGTAGGCAGCCACCAGGTCCCCCCTCAGCCTCCTTTTGCTGAGGCTGAACAGGTTCAGGTCCTTCAGTCTCTCCTTGTAGCCCCTGTCCTGCTGCCCTCTCACCAAGTGGGTGGCCCTCCTCTGAACCCTCTCCAGGCTGGCCACATCCCTTTTGAAGTGCGGTGCCCAGTACTGGACACAGTACTCCAACTGCGGCCTGACCAAAGTCGCATAGAGGGGGAGGATCACCTCTCTGGACCGGCTTGAGATGCACCTTTGGATGCATGACAAGGTATGGCTGGCCTTGCTGGCTGCAGTCTGGCACTGGCGGCTCATGTTCATCTTGGAGTCAATAACGACTCCAAGATCCCTTTCCGCCTCTGTGCTTTCAAGAAGGGAACGCCCCAGCTTGTATGTATGCTGTGGATCCCTTCTGCCAAGGTGCAGCACCCTGCATTTGTTTACGTTGAACCCCATCCTATTCTCATCTGCCCACTTTTGTAGTCTGTCTAAATCTAGTTGCAGCCTCTCTCTCCCTTCAAGTGTGTCCACCTCGCCCCACATCTTAGTGTCATCAGCAAACTTGGACAGCGTGCTTTCCACCCCCTCGTCCAAGTTTGTCTATGTCTTACTGTGGCCCTGCCACCAATGCCTGTGTCTGCTGGGTGAGAGTGGGGGGCTGGGGCCCGGATGCTGGGGTTGTCGGGGGGGGGGGGGGGGGAGGGGGGGGACGGGGACCCATAAGGCAATGCAGAAGACCCTAGGGCCTGAGCGAGACTCCACAGGGACTCACCTGGCAGGTGTACACAGTCCTGGGGACCCAGTTCTGGTCACCGCTGTTGTTCACCACGTCTGTGTCCCTAGGATGAAACTGTGCCGGGGTGGGGCTTCGGCATCGAAAGTCTGGCTGCCTGCAGCTGCTTTAAGGTTCACATTCATTAGGACGCCTGCCAAAGGATTTGGAAGCATCTGAAGCCCTAGGCTGGGGTGGAGGATATTTGCTGGAAGTAAGACCACATGTGGTTCTTGAATGACTGTTCTTAAAAAGATCTTCCTAGAGCCACCTCATCCTAGCCTTCAAACAAGCACCGAACCTCGCCAACCTCATCACCAGAAGCAAACTTCCTCAAGCCCAGAACACACCAAAAGGATCCAGACCGTGCCATGACAAGAAATGCAAAACCTGCCAACACATCTCCACCACCCCCACTATTACTTCACCCCACAACAGAGCCATCAGCATTCCTGGATCTTACAGCTGCACCTCCAGGAATGTAATATACCTCATCCAATGCACCAAGTGCCCTGATGGAAGATATGTAGGAGAGACCAAACAACAACTGCGCACCAGAATGAATGCACACCGGAAATCTATCAAAGACAGAAACACTCAATTACCGGTGGGGGCATGTTTCTCACAGGAGGGCCACTCTCTCTCCAATCTCTCAGTCCTGATCCTCAAGGGAAACTTACACACTTCCCAGAGACGAGCCTATGAGCTCCATTTCATCAACTTCCTGGATACTAGAGATCATGGACTAAACATAGGCACTGGATTTTTGACATCTGACTCCCCAGCCTAGCCTCTGGCTTCTTTAATACAGACAATGGATTTTTGATACATTATAATCTGCCTGGCAACTGACTCCCTAGCCCAGCCCAGCCCCTGGCTTCTTTACTTTTCATTCCATCCAGGAAGAGCACACACCAACTGCTGAAACTTCCTTAGCCTGACGAAGGGTTTTGGAACCCGAAAGCTTGCTTAATAACTATTCTCCAACTATTTGGGTTGGTCTAATAAAAGATATCAAATTCACCCAAGGAACCTTGAATGACTCACGAATTTGGAATTGGTTTGGCTGATTTGATGGAAACACAAAAAATTGTCCTTAAAAAAAACAAAATTAAAACAATTCAGTCAGCCTTGTCACATGCCAAATACAAAATTATTGTTTTGGAAGCTTAAATAATTGGATTTCTTGACACTCTGGTACACTGCCAAACCCTACCCTCCAGAAAGTATGTAAATAAGTCTGGAGCAATATCCAAGGGTTTCACCATTTCCTAGGCTCAACACAGCAAAATTCTTGAAATACTTTTTTGAGCTGCTTTTTTTGGAGCTGCTTTTAAAAATTAAATGTTAAAATAAATTAGTTGCTAGGTCCTCAGATCTGTAGGGAAGGCAATTACATGCCTCAGTCTTGGGCAAACCTGGCAGCTGCCCCAGACAGAAAGGGCAGTAATTTTTTTTTCTGTCGTCTGATTATTATTATCATTGTGCCTGGCAAAGGGAGGCCTGATACTAAACGTTTGCCCAGGGCCACCAGGAGTCCAAGTACAGTGCTGTTCCCTACCACACAACCAATGTTTCAGGTGGTTCATTAAAGTGCACTTTCAGACCTGACTTTTTTTTTTTTTTTTTTAACTTTTATTTGACACACCATGGGGCTGCCTTTATTCCTAATGGGTGCAGGCCTTTCTTCTACCGGTGTCTGTGCATGTGTGTCCCCTGGGGGCAGCGTCTCTGTGCATGTCCTGGACACCTGGGGTGTACTGTGTGTGGATGTGTGCGCACACACACACTAGATGCCTCACCTGCATGTGCACATGTGTGCGTGTGCTGACTGTGTGCATGTGCCATATGTGTACGTCTGACAGCTGTGTTGGTATTCATGTGCATGTGTTTTGGGCAATGGGTTCTTGAATGACTCATCGTTTTGACCTCATTTTGAGCTATTATGGAATCCCTTCTACATATACACAGTGCAAGCACACAAGTCAGGAGAAAAATATTGTTAAGCGACACCCCGCCCCCCCCAGCCAAAATAAGTACCTGCCCCTGGCCCAGCAGGTAAGTCTGTGTAGGGGAAGGGCAGGGGGGGGCGGGGGCAGATCAAGGTCCCCACAGTGAGGGAGGGAGTGGGGCTGGGGTGAATGGGGCCCTGGGGCCAGTGCATAGTCGGGGGGGGGGGGGGGGTCACCATGTGGCCATACAGCTCCCAAGGCAGTGGTAGCAGGGCAGAGCCCCAGCCTGCAGTGGGCAGCTTGCCCCCATCCCGTGCACAGATCTGGGGGGCACGTGCCCCCACGCACTGGTACTTGACTCTTATGTGTGTGTGGGGAGTGGGAGGGGAGGAGGGGGGTCACTGACCCCCTCCCGGCCCTTGGGACTTCATGGAGCAGGCGGGCAGCTAGGGGAAGTCAAAGGGGCTTTTACATACAGCCCCCCTGATTTCATGTCTGTGTCCCTGTGCCCTGTTTTGCAATGTGACCCCCCGCCCTTCCTCCTGGTGGCCCCCGCCCTTTTACCCATACAGGCCGCGCTGGCATGCATTGCCCCCATGCACGTTTGCAATGCTACCTCCCCCGAAAAATAAAACTACCGTGCAGGTGTCGAGCCCTTGCAGCCGGGGCGGGGGCGGGGCGCCCGGGGCGAGCGAGCCGGGTGCAGAAACGGCGCGGGGGGGCACCGCGGCCGGGAGCACAAGGCGCTGCCACGGCCGCTACGTAAACCCCACCCGGGTTGGGATGGATCTCTCCGCGCCTTCGCATGCAGCCGGGACTACTTTGCAAAGGGAAGGGGAGCGAAGGCCTCTGTGCAAAGAAGGAAGGGCTTCCGCGGGTCCGGCGCGCTCCCATTGGCTGGCCCCGCCCTGAAACGTCACTGCCTGGAGGGGACTACTTTTTCCGGAGGAGGGACACAGAAAACAAATTTTTTTCCTCTGCAAAAACTTTTCCAGGGCGGCCGGGAAGACGTCGCTTCCTGTCTAGAGCTTGCGGGTCGTGTTGTCCTGCCCAGAGAACGCGGGGTCGGGGCTCTGAGGGTCTCGGCCTCTCCTGGGGGGCCCTTCCCCCGCCTTGTCCCTTGAAAATTCAGGTTGGGAGCGAGCTCGGCAGGTCACACGTAGTCCAGCCCCTGCTCCGGGCAGGACCAGCCCCAACGACATCGTCTCAGCCAGGGCTTTGTCTAGCTGGACCCTAAAAACCTCCAAGGATGGAGACTCCCCCATCTCTCTGGGGAGCCTGTTCCAGCTCTTCACCACCCTCCTCAGGAGAAAGTTTCTATCAATATCCAACCTCAACCTCCCTTGCTGCGGCCTGAGCTGGTTGCTCCTTGTCCTGTCACCTGCCACCACTGAGAATGGCCCAGCTCCAGCCTCTGCAGGGAGTTGAAGGCTGCTATCAAATCCCTGCTCAGTCTGCTCTTCTCCAGACTCAGTCCTAACCCTAACCCTAACTCAGTCAGCCCAGTTCCCTCAGCTTCTCCTCACAAGTCCTGTCCCTGGGTCCCCAGCCATTTTCCTTGCCCTCCACTGGACTCTCTCCAACTTCTCCACGTCTTTCTGTGTGGGGAGCACTTGGCCTGCGTCTCCCCTTCAGGGCATGGGGGAGGCACCTGCCCATCAGCAGCATGGGGTGGGGAGCCGGGAGGGCGTTGCCTTGCCTCCCTTCTGGTCCCTGTGTCCCTGCAGCCAGCTGCCTGCATTGCCGTGGGGAGGGGCAGGGGCACCGACACCTGCTCAGTCTCCAGCCAGGGGCTTGGGGCTGCAGAGGGAGCCTCTTCCTGTCCTGCACAACCAGTGTCAATGGCATCCCCTGGCCTGTGCCCAGGAGACCAAGGCTGTGGTGCTTCCCTGGCTTAGCAGATGGGTGCCTCAGCCTGTTACACGGTGGCCCCCACAGGGTGTCTGGCTCCTGCAGCAGGAGCCCAGCCCTTGCCCCCGGACTGATGCGTGGAGGGAAACCCCGTGCATCTGATACTAGTGGCAACAGCTGTTCTCTCTCTGGCCATGGGTCAACGCACAGGTCCCCAGCTCGTGCCCCCAGGTCTCGGGGGCATCACCGCCCAGGGCAGCACTGGCCAGGGTACCCCCCGGAAATGCCCACCCCCTCCCCCTGTGTCCGGGGTGGTGAGCGCTGCATCTCAGTCCTGCTGCTGGGCAAGACCCAAGCACTGCTGTGGGACACGGCGCCCCTGTCCCTGCCCTGGGACAAAACGTCATCAGTAAACATGTACTGTTTAAATGGTTCCCCCCCCAGTCCTGAAATGTATTATGACTGGCGTAACTGAGGAGATTTAGTTGCAACTTTGTGATGAGATTTAATTGTAACTGTTATTTTTTAAACGGGAGAGAAAGTATTTTATCGATTTAAAAAAATAATAATCCAATTTTAATAAGAAAAAATCTGGTAAAAAAAAAAAAATTGATTCTTATCCACCTTGCAGCCCAGCCTCCTGGCAGGGGTCCTGAGGGTCCCCAGGGGCAGTTGTTCTAACGGGTGTCTCCTCCGTCCCAGGGCATCCTGTGGGACAGGTGAGAGACGGACCGCTGGGATAAGAGCAGGACGGGTGAGCGACCCCTGTACAGGGAAGGAGAAGAAACCTGGCGCTCGGGGAGGGAGGGGCTGACTGACCCTGCTGAGCGGGGAAGGAATTGGGGGGTCAGGGGATGCAGGGGGCACTGATGGGGAGGGGACACTTGGCCCCTGCAGTGTTGGGAGCAAGTCTGGGGGTTCCCCTTGCTCACAGGATCCTTCCCTCTTCCAGAGTCCCACCGGATGCTGATCGTGAGCATTGTTATCAGTGTTGTCGTGCTGGTCCTTGCTGGGACGGGCACAGCTGGATACTTCCACAGTAAGTGCTGGGCGAAGCCCTTGGGGTCAGGCCATGCCCAGGCCTTGGCACGGGGGAGCAGAGAGGGCTCCTCACCGCTGTGCCTGGGACCTGGCGGATGAGGGATTCTCCAGCTGCTCTGGGCTCCCAGGTCTATGTGCCCCCAGGGCGGCAGCAGCCAGACCCCAGCACCAGTGCTGCGAGGCTGCCTTGCTGAGGGCCCTGAGGGCTGCCCTTGGGCTCTACATGGACCGAGCCCCACAGCCCCATCTTCTCCCCGGTGGCAGTGTCCTGACCCCACATCCTGGCCTGAGCCCCCGGCTCTGTGCTGTGCAGGCAGCTCCTTCTGGGCTGTGGCCCCAGGTCGGAGCCGTCCCCAGTTGTGGAAGCAGCAGCAGCAGTTGCTGATCTCTGCCTTCTCTCTGCAGGAAGTCAGGCAGCGGGATACAAAGCAGCGCCTGGTTAGAGCAAAGCCCCCTCCCCTCTCTACTCCTTACTGGTGCTGTGTAGCTCTTTGCAGAGCAACCCCGTCAGCAGACGGCCTTGCCCAGCCCCATGCTGCCTCATTGCAGCTGCCAGATGGTGCCAGGGAGCCTGGGCAGAGCCCTGGGTCCCGCTTCTGTCTGGGGAGTCACAAAGGTGCCCGTCATAGTGGTGTCTATATGTTCTTGCTAGCATTGGCTGGTGTGGGGCATGGGGGGCATTGGGTCCCTGCACTCATGGAGCTCTAACCCCCTCTTCCTTCTCTCTCAGTCTGGACAGCTTGGAGAGAGAAGCCTTGCGGTGCTCCGGTGAGTGTCAGTGTGATAGACCTGACCCAGGTGAGGGGCTGCTGGGGCCTGGGGCAGTGGGTAAAGGGGGTGCTGTGGGCTGGCCCCAGGAAGCAGCCTCAGGACAGGACAGTCCTGCTGTGAGTCTCTCAGCTCCCCAAGTTTGAAGGGTGAAGAACTAGGCTAGGGAGGGACCATCATGGTGCTGGTGTCATCTATACCCTCCGTGCCCGAGTGCCAACGCTGGCCCAGCTGGGAGCTCGGTGGCTCCTGGGGGTGGGTGGGTTTTTAGCATGTGGACCCTGGCCTGGGGGGCTACCTTGCCCCTGCCCTGTCTCCCATGGGCTGGGGCAAAGTTGTTTCCTGGGCTGGCATCAGGTCTCGCCCTGCCTCCTGTGGAGCTGGCAGCTCTGGCTGTGTGTGGGGCCACAGGGCTCCTGGCAATGCCACCCACCATGCGAACCCCTGGGGAGGGGCAGAGGCAGGGGCAGGAGCCAGCTCAGGGGTGCAGTTATCAGTCCCATGACCAGGCCAGGCCCTGCCGGCCAGTGCCTGCTCATCATCACTGCAGGGCAGGGTGAGTGCGAGGAGCCTCTAGCTGCACTGGCATTTGCCTGTGCCCACCTGGCTCCCCTGAACCCAGGATAGGAGTTGCAGGGTGGGGCTGGTAACCTGTTCCTAGTGAGAAAATTCTTCCAAAATCCAACCTCAACTTCCCTTGCTGCAGCTTCAGCCCATTGCTCCTTGTTCTGTCATCTGCCCCCACTGAGAACAGTCCAGCTCCATCCTCTCTGGAGCCACCTTCCAGGGAGTTAAAAGCTGCTATCAAATCCCCCCTCAGTCTTTCCTTCTGCAGAATAAATCAGTCCAGTTCCCTCCGCCTCTCCTCACAAGTCATGTCCCGCAGCTCCTGAACCATTTTTGTTGCCCTCCTTTGGACTCTGTCCAATGTGTCCACATCCTTTCTGTGGTGGTAGTGGGGGGACACAAAACTGGACACAGGACTCCAGATGTGGTCTCCTCAGTGCCGAACAGAGGGGAAGAATCACTGCCCTCCATCTGCTGGCAATGCTCCTACCAATGCAGCCCAGGATACCCTTAGCCTTCTTGGCAACAAGGGCACACTGCTGGCTCCTGTCCAGCTCCTTGTCCCATCTCCTCAGGGCCTGTTCTGCAGAGCTGCTGCCCAGCCAGTTGGCTCCCAGCCTGTCCCGGTGCAGGGAATTGTCCCATCCTCAGTGCAGGACTTTGCACTTGTCCATGTTGAACAAACCCCTTATACAACAAGGATTGTACAGACCCAGCTGTTCTGATCCAGCTGTTGCCCCCCAGCCTCAGACAACTTTAGGAGCTCACCTGTGAGGGGGGAGTGGAGCAGAGCCCAGACGCCTGAGTTCTCTATAGGATATGGAGGGGCCTGGGAGGCTGCACATCTGGGTGCCCTTGGAGGGCAGGGGGCTGGGGATGAGAGCAGGGGGGTGATGAGACTATTCTCCCCCATTGAGGGGGCTGGGGACAGGGCAAGGGGCACCAGTAACCTCCCCATGTACCCCCGCAGAGCTGGCTACATCTAGAGCCCATCATGCCCAGAGCCACCCGCACCCCAGTCCTGGGTGAGGGGCTGCACTGTGCCCTGGGAGGTGGCAACATAGAAGAAGAAAGGAAGCCTTGCAGTGCTCCGGTGAGTGTCAGCATGATGGAACCGACCTGGGGAAGGACACTGGGGCCTGGGGTGTTGGATAAAGGGGGGGGCTGTGGGCTGGCCCCAGGAAGCTGCCTCAGGGCAGGACAGTCCTGCTGCAGGTCTCTCAGGTCCCTGAGTTTGAAGGGTGAAGAACCAGGCTAGGGAGGGACCATTGTGGTGCTGGCACTATCTGTACCCTCTGTGCCCGGGTGCCAGTACTGGCCTGGCTGGGAGCTTGGTGGCTCCTGGTGGTGGGTGGGTTTTTAGCATGTGGACCCCTGGCCTGGGGGGCTACCTTGCCCCTGTCTCGTCTCCCATGGGCTGGGGCAGGGCTGTTTCCTGGGCTGGGGTCAGGTCTCACCCTCCCACCTGTGGAGCTGGCAGCTCTGGCTGCATGTGGGACCACAGGGCTCCTGGCAATGCCACCCTCTGTACAACCCCTTGGGGAGGGGCAGAGGCAGGAGCAGAAGCCAGCTTGGGGGTGCAGCTACCAGACTTGTGACCTGGCCAGGCCCTGCCAGCTGGTGCATGGTCACCGTCGCTGTGGAACAAGGTGAATGCAAAGGGCCTCCTAGCTGTGCTGGCAGCTGTTCATGCCCACCTGGTGCTCCTGAGACACCTCCCCTCTCTGAGCTAGCCCTGAGACCTCCAAGTCACCCCAGGCTGGGCAGCCGAGGGGGCCGAGTGCCAGGAATGCTGCATGGCTGGGTCTGTGCCAGCCCCTGTGCTCCTGGGGGATAGGGGCAGAGCAGGGGTGTCCGTCTTCCGCCCTAGGCAGCCTGGGCTCTGGGCCTGCGTGTCTCAGGAAGGGGCTGCAGCCTGGGCAGTGCCGGGAGCAGAGCTGGTGCAGCACAGGGGACCCAGCAGTGGGAGGTGTGTTGGGAAGGGACATTTCCTTCCCTTGGGGCTGGGAGTGACCCCGGGTGCAACTGAGTGCTGAGTCAGTGCTTGCCTGGTGCTGCTGTCCCTCCAGCTGCTACATCTCCTGTGTCTCATTCCCACAGGTAAGCGGAGCCTGCGATGACTGTGAAAGCTTGGCTGGACCTGCATGTAAAATCTAAATGACCAAATAAAAATAACAGTGCATCTTGCACAAGAATGCAAGATCATGGCTTGGACCATGCAAAAGAAAGCAATCCCAATTAATTTAATCTTCTGTGCTAGTTCGAAATGTACCCAGAGTTTTATTATGCCAAATCATCATAGCGTTTGTAATCACTTGAAATGTTAATAGCTAGGAAAGAAACCCTCCTGTGAAAAAGAGAGTGGCTGGGGAAAAACTGGGTTTTGGTGACAAGACTGTCACAAGAAGATCAGTCTCCGTTAATGGTTGCAACCCATCAGGCATAGAAGTGGAGCTTGCGGCACCCAGGAATACCAGACCCCTGCCATAAGATAATAACAGTCATAATGAAGGCCAGGGCAAGAGTGGATGAGGATGGAGAAGCGCTATCAAGAAGAACAAATAGTTGCTCCGCTGGTGGTTGCCATCCACTAGGCATTGAGTTAGATAGACCTCAACCCTCTACCTCACCTGAACCAAAAAATAAAATTGATGGTTCCTCAAAAAGGAAAATTGTTGGTAGAGAGCGGACACACTCATCACATGTATAACAAAGCAATGAGAGGGGCCCAGACTGCCTGAGCTGGTGTAACCAATGCCAGGAGCTTGGGGAATAAACTGGAGGAACTGGTCCTCCTGCTAAACAAGAATGACTATGATCTCATAGGGATAATGGAGACCTGGTGGGACTCCACCTATGACTGGGCCACAGGTATAGACGGCTATACCTTGTACAGGAGAGACTGTGTAGACAAAAGGGGCAGGGGTGTAGCATGCTATGTCAAGGAAAGCTACACATCCCTGCAAGCTGACATTGGCGACCAAGGTAGACGACTAGAGACTCTGGGTTAAAATTTGTGGTGAACAAGGCACAGGAGACATAGTGGTGGGAGTCTACTACAGACCTCCTACCCAGGATCAAGAGCTCGACCAGGAATTCGCCAAGGAACTGGCTGAGGCTGCACGCTCCCGGTGCATGGTTGTCATGGGAGACCAACTACCCTGACATCTTGTGGGAAGAGCACTTGGCCAAATCTGAACGGTCGCAAAGCTTCCTTGTGTGTGGATGAACTCTATCTGACTCAAGAAGTCTGTGGACCGACAAGAGGCAAAGTGCTGCTCGACCTGGTTCTAGCAACAGGGGATGACTTAATCAGTGACCTAACAATCCAAGGGAAGCTGGGAGACAGTGACCATGAGCTGATCACCTTCACCATCTGCCGTAAAGCTGGCAAGTCAGTCAGCAATGCAGAAGTCCTTGACATCAGGAAAGCTTACTTTGACAAGCTCAGGAGGCTTGTTGGAAAGGCCCTAAGGGACCACAATCCAAAGGCGATGGGAGTTCAGGACGAGTGGTTGCTCCTCAAGGGAGCGATCCTGGAAGCACAAGCAATGTCTATTCCGTCTCAGAGGAAAGGCAGCAAAAGGGCACAGCAGCCCCCTTGGCTCTGCAGAGAACTAGTGGACCTCCTGTGTCTAAAAAGAAAGACCTACAAAGGATGGAGGATGGGATCCACCTCCAAGGAGGAATACTCTGCACTGGTCTGGACCTGTAAGGAGTGAACCAGGAAATTCAAGGCTGCAACTGACCTCCAACAGGCTTCACATATCAAAGACAATAAAAAGTCCTGTTTTAGATACATGGGGAGCCAGAGGAAAAGCAAGGGCAACATTGAACCCCTGCTAAACCATACGGGACAGCTGACAACTGACGCCCAGGAAAAAGCCAACCTGCTTAATGGGTATTTTGCATCAGATTTTCACCAGCCCCAGGGGACGGCCCTGTTCAATACGGTACGGGACGGCCAGGGTGAGGGAGAATTGTTACCCTTCATCAATGTTGACCATGTGAAGGAACACCTTGAGAGGCTGGACACCTTCAAGTCAGCTGACCCAGGCAGTTTACACCCCAGAGTACTGAAGGAGCTGGTGAGCAACATAGCTCAGCCCCTGGCACGGATCTTTGAGAACTCGTGGCGTTCAGGTAAAGTGCTCGACGATTGGAAGAAGGCCAGTGTGGTGCCTATCTTCAAGAAAGGGAGGAGAGTAGATCAAGAACTACAGGCCCATCAGCCTGACCTTTATCCCAGGGAAGATCCTGGAAAAAATTATCAAAGAGGCCATTCTTGATAACTGGCTGATGGCAACATCCTGAGGGGTAGCCACACGGGTTTGTTGTGGGTAAGTCTTGCCTGACCAATCTCATCTCCTTCTATGACTAGGTGACCTATCACCTGGACAAGGGAGAAGAGATTGACGTTATATATCTTGTTTTTAAAAAAGCCTTCTATCTGGTATCCCATGATCATCTCATAGAAAAACTGGCCAACTGCAGCATCGGCTACATCACAGTCCAATGACTGGGGAATTGGCTCCAAAGTCGGACCAAGAGAGTGGTAGTTGACTGAAGTCAATCGTTGTGGTGCACCGTGACCAGTGGGGTCCCTCAAGGCTCCGTCTTTGGGCCTGTAATCTTTAACATCTTTATTAATGATGTGGATATTGGTATCAGAAGCGGACTGGCCAAGTTCACCGATGACACCAAACTTTGGGGTAAAGCGTCTGCACCCGAGGACAGGAGGGTGATCCAGGCTGACCTGGACAGGCTCAGAAAATGGGCAGACAAAAACCTGAAGGCGTTCAACACCGAAAAATGCAAAGTACTCCACCTTGGGAAGAAAAACCCGTAGCATGCTTATAGGCTTGGCAGTGCTATGCTTGCTAGCATCACGGCCAAAAGGGACTTGCGGGTCATGATTGACCACAAGATGAATATGAGCCACCAATGTGATGTTACAGCTAGTAAAGCAAGCAAAACTCTGGCTTGCATGCATAGATGCTTCTCAAGCAAATGCCAGGATGTCATCCTCCCGCTGTACTCAGCCTTGGTGAGGCCGCAGCTGGAGTACTGCATCCAAGTCTGGGCTCCACAGTTAAAAAAGGGCATGGAGAAGCTTGAGAGAGTGCAGAGGAGAGCCATGCACATGATCAGAAGGCAGGAGAACAGGCTCTATGATGAGAGGCTGAGAGCCATGGGACTCTTTAGTCTGGAAAAACACAGGCTCAGGGGGGACCTGGTGGCTGCCTATAAGTATATAAGTGGTGTGCACCAGGATCTGGGGGAACACCTGTTCACCAGAGCGCCCCAAGGGATGACAAGGTCCAATGGTCACAAACTCCTCCATGACCGTTTCAGGCTGGACATAAGAAAGAACTTCTTTACTGTCCGAGTTCCCAAGGTCTGGAACAGACTGCCGCCGGAGGTGGTGCAAGCACCTGCTTTGGACTCCTTTAGAAGAGGCATTTGGACATTTATCTTGCTGGGATCCTTTGACCCCAGCTGACTTCCTGCCCTGGGGCGGGGGCTGGATTCGATGATCTTCCGAGGTCCCTTCCAGCCTTAATGTCTGTGCAATCTATGAAACTAGAGAAAGCAGAAAACTACATATATGAGACCTGGAAGCTAACTCCTCTGCTCCAGCCCGTTGTTTTGAGGCAAATTTGCACGCTTGCAGAGCAGCCTCATCACAACAGAACCTCCTTACCCAGGAGAATCTTTCTACCACCAATCCTCATGTGCAATATGGAACATCTTAACAAGAAAGAAGCAAAATTCAACATCCTGCTTCCCATCAGATACCTCTGAGATAAATAGAGGGCTGCAACTTCTATCCAAGCCTAATTTGCATGAAATTAACTTTTCTACCCAGGAGAACTTACACCACTCTCCAGCTCTTCTGTGCAATATGAAGTTTAATTTCTACCTAGGATGAATTTTACAATCTTTGCATTCTCCTTTGCCCGAGGAAGGGTACATGAGCCTGACAGCTTGCAGATAAATAATTTTTTTTGCAACTATCTAGTTGGTCTAATACAAGATATCGCCTCCACCACACTGACTCCAGAGGACTAAATATGCATTCCAAAGCAGAACCAGTAAGAGGTGAAAGACTGAAATGCACTAAATACCCTTGCTCCTGCCTTTTGTTTCAAGACAAATTTGCAGGTTCCCAGAGCACAGAGATGCCTCAACACAAGAGAAATTCTTTATCCAGGAGAGCCTTCCATCTACCCATCTTACTGTGAAATATGAAACATCATAACCAGAGGGAAACATAATTCAACATCCTGCTTGCCATTAGACAACTCCAAGGTAAATAGACTGCTCTTTTTTTGGAGCCTAATTTGCACAAAATGAACTTTTCCAACCAGGAGATCTCACACCACCTTTGGGTCTCCTGTGACACATGAATTTTCATTTCCACCTAAGAGAAATTCTGCAATTTTTGCATTCTCCTAGGCCTGAAGAAGGGTGTGTGTGCCCAAAAGCTTCCAAATAAGGACTTTGTTTTTGCAACTATCCAGCTGGTCTAATCTCTACCAATTGTTCTGATTCCTAAATGCAGAACGTGAGGAACATGAGCATGTTATACATGACTATAAACAATTCTGAGTTAACACATCCCACCTTAATTAAGGCATTCTCAAACAGCCATTCAGTGTCTGCCTGAGGTTTTGCAAATGTCTCCATCATGCAGACTATTGTCAATGTAAATCCTACCCCATTGTTAAAACAGCTACCCAATGATCAATGCCCCAAGGTATCCCGATCAGTCAATCAAAACCCACCACATTTGATTGACTTCTAACCTCGGGGCCGATCACAAACTTGCAAAAACAAATTTCACACCTAGACAATCCAAAACAGAATCCGCACAGTTGGCAATTATAATGTGATGGTCCCACCCTCAGCTTTGTCTGGACTTTAATCGAGCAGCTATCAAGGGGAAATGCATTGAAGTGACACAATTAAACAGTATAAGAGCAAAACAGAATTCCAGAAAGGTGTGCACTCCAGGAGAAACAGAGAAATCACTACAACATTGCACCCAGCTCTTCACAGCAAAGGACCCCACTCAGTGAAAGCTGTAAAGAAACTGCTTCCTGCCCTGTCTTCGTGAGAAAACACTCCTTCAGCTAAACATGTACTCAGACTTTGGTGATAGATCGTTTATTGAATATTGAAAAGGAGTCTTAAAAGTTTTATAGGGTGTTGCGGTATTATTCTTGAAGTTCTTCTGGTCTGAATCAAATAAGGTGTTACGTCAATACTTAATTGCACTACATTTAAATTCTGCCTTTAACTGCAACACTTGCACCTTGTCCTCAGGGTCCTGTAGAAGAAGAGACGGAACAGCACACAGCAGTGTGCTGCAGCTCCTTTCCATCTTCCAAGCACCTTTGTTTTTGCTTGGAATTTGCCAGAGCAAGGCTGTGGGACAGCAAGTAGCTTGCATGTGTAATTAAAACCACTTGGCTGCTGCCTGCCTGGGCAATGTCTGTTGCGGGGGGTTGGGGATTACTTGTACCTGATCAGCTGGTTGCTGATCGTGGACTATAGTTCATTATTTTGTATTTTAGGCAGTAGGCAGAGGTGAGATGCCCTCGGAAATGATTCTGAAATGGCAGTGACCAGGCCTGCACTGACCTGGGCAGTGTGGGGATCGTGCCCTAGAGCCCCCCTTGCTTGCTCTGTCCCTGAGCCAATTGTGCAGCTCACAGCTACATCTGTAGCGACTGAGCTGCTCTTCAACTTCCACCATTGCTTTTTGGTGTCCTGGTTTGCCCAGTGCACAGCACACCTGCTCGCCGCAGTTTGGGGGCTGACACCAGGGCAAGGCCATGGCTCCAATGGGTGGAGTCTTTTCCTCCCTCTTTTATCTTTTCTTTCCTGTTGTGAATGTGGCACGGAGAGCTTTAGAGCCCGTGGCAGGTTAAGGAGCTGTGTCCTGTGTAGTGTCAGGGCTGCCGGTAGTGCTGTGTCAAGATTATGGTTTGTCTGGGACCATTTGGACAGGGCTGACCTGCCTCAGGTAGGGGCTTGATGAGATGGTACCTCTAGGGGGTCCTTCCAAGCCTCACTTCTCCAGGATGTTTAGGATTTCTCTGGGACAGATTGTAAGGTCTTGGACTGGGCATGTGCAGCAGTCAGCTCAGGTAAGATTATTCTAGCAAGAGGGAACGCTTGCCTTTTGCTGACATAAGCAATCTAGTTTTGCTGTCGAGTGTGTATAGAGGCAGATTTCCATCTGTGAAGTGGTGTGGTGCCGTGTGTGGTAGTGTGCGCACAGACATTTGATTAGACAGGACATGGTCCGAGCCAGCGTTTGATATTGTAGATTTATGGTGGGAACTGCTGCAGACTATATCAAGTAAGTGAGAATTTGACTGGACAGTATACTGTCTGAGCATGAGTTGGAGACAAAATTTTGTGAGTGGGCTGCAGTGAGAAGTGATCAGAGGAGTAAAAAGGGGTAATTTAGGGGTCTCAGAGTCTGAGTTTAGCTTGTGTTTGGGGGGTTTCTGTTCCAGAGAGACTCTGATCTGTGCTGTGCTGATCCTGTTGCTGTCCGTAGGCATTTGTGCACAACAGCATTTAACTGGGTGGCACTCACGTGAGCTCTTAGAGCATCGAACTTCAACATAGCTCTTTTTTAAATGATTCCTCGGTGGTTCTCTGCGTGTTTTTCCTAAAGCTGCAGGCATCATAACTTCTGGTAAAGTGTCACCTGATCTTGGACTGGGAGGGCTTGGCCTACGCAAGCCTCACCTGGGCGTGCTAACGTCACCCAGGTAGGACGTCCCGTGTTGCCCGGGTGACGTCAGCGCGCACCCCACATGCGGCGCCCAGCCCAGACCCAGGCCGGGCGGAAGTGGGGATGCGCCCCGCCTCGAGGGGCACTCCTTTTCTCGCCCTGCGCAGGCGCACGCCTAACGTTGCATCAGGGCGCGCTGACGTCAGGCGTATTCACCACCCCGCCGTAAAGTAGCAGGGTGCTGTCGCACTGCCCGGCAAAATGGCGGCGGCGGTGGTGATGGGGCAGGCTGCCCTCGGGGCGCGGCACCCCGACTGGGCCGCGCGGGCCGTCAGCACCGGGGTGCGCCGCGGGGAGCGAGCGCGTGGGGTCCTGGGGGAGCGGGCGGGGGTCTATGAGGGTCCCCAGGGCCTGGCTGGGGGTGCTCTAGGTGGGGAGCAGCACAGCAGGGAGCCCCGGTCCTGCCCGGGCAGCCCACGTGCCCCCCCGGGCTCCAGCGCCCCGCCTTCCCGTTGTTAAAGGCGGGGTCACGGTGTGGGACGATGCCAGGGGCAGAGGGGCGGGCGGGGGTGGGAGCCCGGGCCAGTGCGCGGAGCCTCCCTCCAGGCTGTGGGCCCAGCGTGGATCTCTCCCTCCGCAGACGACCATCATGGCGGTGGAATTTGCTGGGGGGGTCGTCATCGGTGCGGACTCACGGACCACCACGGGGTGAGTGCAGGCAGGAGGGCGGTAAGGGGGTGTCTTGCCTCAGGTCTGACCGGCCCCACCACCCCCAGGGCCTACATTGCCAACCGGGTGACGGACAAGCTGACCCCGATCCACGAGCGGATCTACTGCTGCCGCTCGGGCTCCGCCGCCGACACGCAGGCCATCGCCGACGCTGTCACCTACCAGCTTGGCTTCCACAGGTACCCCCCGAGGTCCAGGGTGTGGACCCTTGGCACCACCTGCAGTCAGGCGGTGCTCCTGGATCAGGGTCCAGCACCCACCTCTGCCCCCTCCTATCCTTCCACAGCATCGAGCTGGATGAACCCCCTCTAGTGCACACAGCCGCCAGCCTCTTCAAGGAGATGTGCTACCGCTACCGTGAGGACCTCATGGCCGGGATCCTCGTGGCTGGCTGGGACCCACGCCGTGGTGGGCAGGTGAGGTCCTGGTCCAGCCAGCTCTGGGAGGCGTCGTTGCCCTACTCAGAGCTAACTGCAGCAGGGGTCTCTTGCGCCCAGTGCAGCCCCATTGCCCCCAGCCGCAGCCAGGTAGAGCCATGATGCCCCCCTCAACTTCCCCAGGTGTACTCTGTGCCCATGGGCGGGATGTTGACACGGCAGCCGGTCTCAGTGGGTGGCTCTGGCAGCTCCTACATCTACGGCTACGTTGATGCCAACTACCAGCCGGGCATGAGCAAGGAGGAGTGCCTGCGCTTCGTTGCTAATGGTAACACCCCCCAGGATCCAGGCATCTGGGATCTAGTTTGGGGCCAGGTGGTAGGCAGACCCAGGCATCCAGGGAGGTGTTGGAAGGGCACTGCCTTGAGTTGGGGAGAGGGGAACTCAGGGGTCCAGGGTGGTTATAGGGGAAAATTGGAGAGGGTGTTGGGACCCAGGCTTCTGGGGCAGCGGGTGGAGGTGGGGTACTAGGGCAGGCTGGATGGTCCTGGGGGGGGTATGGGATGGGATCCAGGTAAGGCAGGAGAGGTGGGGAAGATTGTGGGGAAGAACCTGGAAGCTGGGTGGCTGTTAGAGGTTCTTGGGGGTGGGGTTGCAGTGGATCTAGCGGTTCAGGTGCTGACTGCCCTCCCTCTCACAGCACTGGCGCTGGCCATGGAGCGGGACGGCTCGAGTGGCGGTGTGGTGCGGCTGGCAGCCATCACCGAGCGTGGGGTCGAGCGCCAGGTGCTGCAGGGGGACAAGCTCCCACGCTTCTCATCTGCTTGAGACCAGCGCCCCCCGGGGGCCCAATAAACTGCTCTTGGAACCTTTCCATGGCTGTATCTGCGTGCTCTGTGCTGGGAGCCTGGATGCCTGCGTTCTCTGGCTATGGGAAGGGGTGGGGGGGCTCTCTTAGCTGGGCTGGTGCCCCTCACTCCTGCCCTGTAGGGCCTGCCTTTTTCACCACATGGTCAAGCTCTGTCCCCCTTGAAACTAAGGAGGGAAATACCTCCCTTATGTCCTCCCCTTGTATGCATGCAATTGCAGCTGTCCTGTGCTGCCCCTGGCACATGTGCAGTAATGTCCAGCTCCTTGGCAGCTGTGTGGTGCCTACGCTGCCTGGTTGAGCTGCTTCCAGAGTGTGATGTGGCTCCATGGTTACTGCTGCCTTGGCCTAGCCCAGCCACAGATGGGAGTGTTTCCAGGGGAATTGTCCCATGCACCCAAGAAATAAGCCAGAAACAGCAAACCCCATGCAGCAGTGATGTCACTAGGCAATTTCAGTGGAGATCCTTAGGACCACAAACCCGTGCTCAATGCTAGATGGCAAGGCAGGGGCAGGGGCCTGTGGGGCAGGAGTGAGGAGCACTGACAGGGGCTGCAGGTCAGGAGTGGGGCACCCACCTCTGCCCCCTTCCCCCAGCATTGAGCTGAATGTGCTACCTCTGGTGCTCTCAGCCCATCTCTTCACCACTACTTTCTGGAGTTCAATGCCAGCAACTTTGTGGCCGGCTGGGATCCATACCAGGGTGGACAGGTAAGATCCTGGCTGCCCCGCCCCCCCCCCCTCCTGCCTTCCCAGAGCTGCTGTGCCTAGCCTGAGACCCACCCCAGAGCCAGCTGCCTGGGACAGCCCCCAGCCCCTGCCGCATGGAGCTGAGATAACATCCCCCCCCTGCCCCTCCTAGGTGTACCTGGTGTGGGGCAGAATGCTGCTCTGGTAGCCAGTCTCAGTCTCTGGGAATATTGATACCAACTACTAGCTGGGCATGAGCCAGGATGAGTGCCTACACTATGTTAGCAATGGTAAACCCCACTCCCCTCCAGCAGCCAGGAGCTGGTTTAGGCACCCTGTGGGGAGATGCAGGGGGCCAGGAAGGTGGGGGGGGGGGGGTTAACCTAAGAGCCTAGGGCAGGAGGGTTGGGGCAGTGCCAGCTACAGGGGGGACCTGGGGGTGTTGGGGGCATCCAGGGCAGTGCAGGAGTAGGGAGAGACTGTTGAAGGGGGCTGAGGGAGAACCTTGGAGTCTAGGGCATTGGGGAAAGGGGCGGGGTGGGGGGGCTGGTGTGGATCTGGGTGTGCAGGATTGGACTGGTGGGAGGCATTTGTGGGGGTGGGGGGAGTTCTAGGGGGAAGAATGCAGGAGTCTGGGGAGGCAGGGGCTGCAGTGGACCCAGGCATCTGGGTGTTGAGCCGCCTCCTCCCAAGCTGACAGGACATAGAGCAGGGTGGCTGGAGTGATGGCGAGGTGCACCTGGCCGCCATCATGGAGCATGGGGTCGAGGGCCAGGGGCTGTAGGCAGACCAGCTCCCACACCCCTGAGAGCTCCCCCATCTCTAATCCAGGTCATGAGCCCCTGGAGATGCAATAAACTGCTCTTGGGACCATCTGCACCCATGTCTGTGCCCTCTGTGCTAGGCCCTGGCCACCTGGGTTCCCCAGCTGTGGAAAGGTGGGGTGGGAAATCTCCTGGCCCAGCCAATGCCCTTCACTCCTGCCTGGCAGCCCCCTGCCCCTCCAGCCTTGCTGGTACCTCTCACTCCCAACCTGCAGCTCCTAGCAATACAGACCAGATGCCATTTGATCACCGCAGAGTTGTTTATTGAGGCATTTGGATGTGGGGGGGTTGGGATGCGATCCCTCCCCCATGCCATCGGATCCTAGAGCAGCAGGGCTGGGAGGGGCCTCAGGGGTGGGGGGGGTGGGCTCTGCTTGGTTCCCCCCCATGGTTCCCAGCAGGCGATCGGACCCCTTCCTGCTTGGTCCAAGCCAGTCCTGGGGCCTGGGGTTGTCCCGCGTGGGATGCAGGACCCTGCCCTCATCTCCAGGACACTTCCCCTACTCCAGTCCTCCCATGGCTGGCGGTCTCTGGATCCGTGCCCCCCCCAGCTCGGTGTCATTGCTGAGGGGCTGTGGGTGCCCTGCACCTCCTCTCTCACCAGGGCGGGGGGCTCCAGTGCTGCGGGGATTGCGGATTTGTCCATGTCAGCCGGCCACTTCGAGAGGGGCATCCAGCTGGTGGCGGAAGGACACACGTGCCTTGCCGCTGAAGTAGGCCCGGGGGGTTCCTGGCTCTGGATCCGGCCCTGGTGGGCTGGGGGGGTCCTGGGGCTGCATTGTACCTGGGTGGGGAGAGAGAGCAATAGGGGATCACAGCAGAGTATGGGGATCCCTCGCCTGTCTCAGAGAGTCATGGGTTAGAGCTGGAGGAGGGGGTGTGCATGGGGGGGGGTGTCTCACCTGGGCTCCGGCTCCGGGTCCGGGAGCAGAGGAAGCAGCGCAGCAGCCGAGCCCGGATCCGACCCTGGGAGAGGGCGGGGGGGTCACTGGGGCTGGGTGGAGCTGTCTACCCACTCTGTGTTTTGCCAGCCTGGCGCCTGGACCCATAATTATAGGGCTATGCCTGGGCGCCAGACAGGATGGGGGGGTAACCTCCCTCCGCACTTGTTTTTGGGAGCAGCCTGCGACCAGGTGTCCCCAGCTGGGGCCCCCCCCAGACCCTGCAGGGACCCCAGGCGTCTGGATGCAGAGGGTGCGGGGGACGCAGGTGTCTGCCCTGCCAGACTGAGCAAACCTGGGGACCCCACAGACCAGGGCAGCTGTGGAGGACCCCCCACCTCAACATGGAGGGACCTGGGGGTCCTGCCCAGGGGATCCACGCGTCTGCTCGCCAGGGCCCCACAGGCAGGAGACCCAAGTGCCCTGGAGCCCCCTCACCTGCTGGGCTTCCCCGGTCGGGGGGTCCCTGCGCCCCCCCATGGCTGCCCCGATCCGGCTGCCCTGGTACTAGACATGGCCCCGCCCCTTGGATACGCCCCCGGGACACACCCACGAGTCGGGAGTGGGCACCGCAGGGTGGGGGTCACTTGCCACGGGAAATAAGGGGGGGGAGGGAGGGGCATGCCCCCCTCCTTAAGGCCACATCCCCAACAAGCCTCGCCCATTACAGACCACGCCCTCTCAGTTCTAGTTGTCCGAGGCAAGCCCCGCCCCCAAGAATTGAAAACAAGGCGGGAAGCACCTCTCTCGCCACCTCCCTGTGCTCATTCGCAGTCACAGCCGCCTTTCGCTCTCCCCACGCCTCTCACTCGGTCTCCAACGCATGCGCAGCAGTCCGGCTCCTCAGCGCCGGCGCGGAGCTAGGGCTGCCCACCTTCCTCTCCAGCGCAGGAGCGCATGCGCATTGCTCACTGTTTCGTGAGGTCCTCCCACCCACTGACGAAGGGTTTTTGAACCCGAAAGCTTGCTTAATAAATATTCTCCAACTATTTGGGTTGGTTTAATAAAAAATATCAAATTCACCCAAAGAACCTTGTCTGCCTACGTCCTTAAACCAACACGGCTACAACCTAAACCCCTCCTACTCACTTTTACACGCATGCTCACAACAGGGATTCGCCCCCTGCTCCCGGGCCAGCTACGCATGCGTACCAAGGTAATCGTGCCCTTTACTGCACATATGCTTCCTGGTAATTCCTTCACACTGCGCCTGCGCCAAGACTGGCGCAGGCGCAGTTCGGTGCTGCTGCCCGGGCGGCGCATGCGCAGTTCGGTGCTGGCAGTCGGTGCGCGGAGCCGCGGCCGCCGGGGGCCGGTGCCCGTGCCCGGTGCCGCCCCTGCCCCTGCCGCCCCCAGCATGGCGGACCCCGCCCCCGCCCGCAGCCTGGACGACATCGACCTCTCCGCCCTGCGGGTAAGGGTAGGGGTCAAAGGTCGCCGGGGGGTTGTCAGAGCGGGGTCAGAAGTCACGCCTGTCCGGGCCCTGGGCAGGCGGCGGGGTTTAAAGGTCAAGGGCGGCTGAGGGGAGGGGACAGGAGGTCAAAGGGGTCCGGGGGCAGGACATGGGGTCTGCGCCAGGGGAGGGGGTTGAAGGGTTAGGGTAGTCCCCTATTATGGGCTGGGGTCAAAGGTCAGGGCTGGGGTCGGAGATCCACGTATCTCTCCCTTCAGACAGGTCACCGAGGGGTGCGATACCTCGGGGGAGCCGGCGGGTTTCCCGGTCCCCCTCCCCCCCCCCCCCCCCCCCCGAGTCCCTGCATTGCACCCAGTACTGCCCCCGGTCACGAGGAACCCCTTGCCCCAACACCCCCTCCCCCTATGCAGCTCCTGGCCAGATCTGGCATTGCTCCCAGGTGCGGCTGTGCCATGCCGTGGGCCTGCCCCAGCCTGCCTGCATGGGGGGGTGGTGGGGCGGACTCCTGGGCTCCCCAGGTCCCCCCTCCCCCGCAACCCACATGTGTCAGGAGCTGTACACCCCCCCGCCCCGATGACCCCATTCCAGCCCCCACTGGGATCCTCTGCCGGAGCCAAACCAGGCCAAGGAGAGTGGGGGGGGCTTCACTGGCTCCCTTCCCCCGCCCTGAGGCAGGCCCTGCCCCTGGAAGGGGGTGGGGGCAGTCTGCTGGTTTCCCCACCCTGTGACTGCCCCCCCTCTCCCCCCCAGGACCCTGCTGGGATTTTCGAGTTGGTAGAAGTCGTCGGCAATGGGACCTACGGGCAGGTCTATAAGGTGAGACCCTCCCACCAATTTAAATGCCTCAGTCCATCCTCCCCCCCCCGCCTGCAGACCCAGAAGCCTGAGTCCCTTCGGCCTCTCCAGGCCCCTCATGACTGTAGCTGCCCCTCACGGTCCTTGTCACGTGGCTCCCACGGTGTGTGCTGCAGGCTACGGGAGCAGGGCAAGAGGGGACGGGAGCCTAGGTTCTCTGGGAGGGGACAGGAGCCTGGTGGGGAGGGGCTGCACACCCAATGCCTGGGCTCCCCACCGAGAGCCAGTGGTGGGGGATGGCCATGGAGCTGGGGTTCCTGGGAGGGAAGTGGGGTCAGGTGGCCCACTGCCTTCCCCCATCTGATGCCCTCACCCCCTAGGGCCGCCATGTCAAGACAGGGCAGCTGGCAGCCATCAAGGTCATGGATGTTACTGAGGTACGAAAAGGGGGCTGCGGGTCGGGAGTGAGGGGCACCGGCAGGGCTGGATGGACAGGGGCTGCGGGTCGGGAGCTGACCCCCTGGCCCCCCAGGACGAGGAAGAAGAGATCAAGCAGGAGATCAACATGCTGAAGAAGTACTCGCACCACCGCAACATTGCCACCTACTATGGGGCCTTTGTCAAGAAGAGCCCCCCAGGGCATGATGACCAGCTCTGGGTGAGGGCGGGTCCTAAGGGTCTGTTCAGATTGGGCCTGGGGGGAACGGGGGTTGCTCTGAGCCCCTTGAGGGGAAGAGAGGGGGCCAAAGAGGAGCTTGGACCTCCCACAGCTGGGGAGGTGGGGGGTCGAGGGGATGCTCAGGGGATCCTAGGGTGCCCCCAGTCTGTGACCGACACCCCTCCCCCTGTGCCCCCTCCAGCTGGTGATGGAGTTCTGCGGCGCTGGATCTGTGACTGACCTGGTGAAGGGCTCCAAGGGCCACGCGCTGCGTGAGGACGTCATCGCCTATGTCTGCCGCGAGATCCTGCGGGTGTGTGGGCCCCCCCAGACACCGGGGTTCCCCTGGGGCCCAGATGCCTGGGTTCTACTGGGCAGGGGGAGTGACTGGAAGCCCAGATGCCTGACTTGCCCAGGAGAGGCTGGGAGTGGCAGGGACCACAGCAAAGCCTGGATGCCTGGGACTGTCCTCACTTTGGGCGGGGAAAGGGGTCTTGGTGCCCAGATACCTGGTTTCTTTGGTCCTATTGGGCCTCTGGGGGGACAAGGGATTTCTGGACATCTGGGTCCCTGGCTGATTTCCTTCCCCCCACACTCCTGTAGGGCTTGGCCCATCTGCACGCGCACAAGGTGATTCATCGTGACATCAAGGGGCAAAATGTGCTGCTCACCGAAAACGCTGAGGTCAAGCTGGGTACGGCCCAGATGCCTAGGTTCCCTTCCCCCAGACACCTGGGTCCTGTCCTGTCCTGGCCCCCAGATGCCTGGCTCCTCCCCTGACCCACCCCCCAGATACCTGGGCCACTTCTCTCCCAGATGTCTGCATCTTCTCCTGTCTTGAGCCCTGGGCACCTGGGTCCCTTCCTTGGCTCAGATGAGGGCTTCTCTGGGGGGAAGGGCCAGGGGCGGGGGTAGGGCTGGGGGCGGGACCTGACTGCCGTCCCTGCCTCCCCCCAGTTGACTTCGGGGTCAGTGCACAGCTGGATCGCACAGTGGGCCGGCGCAACACCTTCATTGGCACGCCCTATTGGATGGCGCCCGAGGTTATTGCCTGTGACGACGACCCCCATGCCACCTACGACTGCCGGGTGTGTCCCCGGATGCCTGGGTTTCCCCGGGTCCCCCCACCTCTCCCTGGGGCCCCCAGATGCCTGGATTCCTCCAGGACTCTCCCACCCCTCCCTGGAGGCTGGGATCCAGCCCCAGATACTTGTGTTCCACCTCGACCCCATTTGTGGGGTGCTCAGGCACTGAGTCCCTCCCGCCCCTGGTCCATTGAGCCATCAGATGCCTTAGAACCCAGGGCGCCGGGCCAATCAATCTAGGCAGCCTTGTGGGGTGGGGGAGGGTGCTAGATGCTTGGTTTCCCCCTGGCCAGGGCCCAATCTTGACCCCTCCCCATATCTTTCCTCCCAACAGAGTGACATCTGGTCCCTGGGCATCACTGCCATTGAGATGGCTGAGGGAGCCCCCCGTGAGTGTGGGGGGCCTTGGAAGCCTGCATTCTCTGGGAGGGGAAGGGACGGGGTGAGAGCAGGGTGGGGGCTGGGAGCCTGGACGCCAGGGTCTGCATGGCTAATGCCCCTCCCTGCCCCTCTGCAGCACTGTGTGATATGCACCCCATGCGCGCCCTGTTCCTCATCCCACGGAACCCCCCCCCACGCCTCAAGTCCAAGAAGTGGTAAGTGGGGGGGGGGTCCCCCAGTTTCCCCTCCCCCAACTCTGCAGGTGCCCCTCACTCCCAGCCTGCAGCCTGTGCTCCTCACTCCCGATCTGCTGCCCCACTCCAGGTCGAAGAAGTTCCTGGACTTTGTGGAGACCTGCCTGACCAAGGCCTACACAAGCCGCCCAGGCACCGAGCAGCTGCTGCAGGCACCATTCATCCGGGACCAGCCCCCTGAGCGCCAGGTCCGCATCCAGCTGCGGGACCACCTGGACCGCGCCCGGCGGCGCCGCGGGGAGAAGGGTGAGGGGCTGTGGGTCGGGGGTGAGGGGTACTGGGGAGGTGGGGGATTGCAAGTTGGGAGTGTGAGGGCCACCACACAATGACCACAACCCTCCCCCCTCCCCCCACAGATGAGACGGAGTACGAGTATAGCGGCAGTGAGGAGGAGGATGATGGCCACGGCGAGGAAGGGGAGCCCAGGTATGGGGGCCGGAGCCTCCTCGAGGAGGGGGGCCTGGCAAGGTGTGGCTTAGTGGGCGGAGCTAACTGGCTGTATGTGGGGTTGGGGCTTGGGTAGGGGTGGAGCCTGGGGCACTGGGTGGGTGGAGCCTCCACAGGCATAGGTGGAGCTTGTGTAGTAAGTGGGGCCTGGATTCTGGGCTATGAGCAGAGCCTGAATGGCCCAGGTAGGGCTCAGGAGGCAGCGCCTATGAGGCTTATATCAAGGGGGTGGGACCCTGCAGGAAGGTGGGTTGGTGTGGGTGTAGCTGAGGGGTAGGGCTTCCTCAGGGGGTGTGCCCCCACTGGCCCCGCCCCACCCCAGCTCTGGCTCCACCCCCAGCTCGCTGATGAATGTCCCTGGGGAGTCGACCCTGCGCCGTGAGTTTCTGCGCTTACAGCAGGAGCACAAGGGGGGCGTAGGGCCCGGGCCTGGTCCTGCTCCCGTGGCCCCGCCCCCACCGGGTCCTGCCCATGACCCCGAGGCCCATGTCCAGCGACTCCTGCTGGAGCGGCAGCGACGCCTGGGTCAGCAGCGTGAGGAACGACGGCGCCTTGAGGAGGTGGGTGGGGCCCTGATGCCTGGTGTTCTCTGCTGGGGGGGGGGAGCTGGATGCCTGGGTTCTCTAGGGGGGTGACAGCAGAGATTCTGGGGCCTAGACTCCTGAGTTCTCTGTGGGTGGAGAGAGGCCCAGACCCCTGGGTTCTCAAAGTCCCTCTTCCCCTCCTCTCCTGCAGCAGCAGCGCCGGGAGCGGGAGCAGCGGAAGCTGCAGGAGAAGGAGGCACGCCGCCGGGAGGGGGAGCGGCGCCAGGCTGAGCGCCAGCAGGTACAGACCCGCCTGGTCCCCCCAGACCCTCTCCAGGCCCCCATAAGATCACCAAGACCCCCCGAGACAACACTTTGGACCTTCTCAGCCCCCAGTGACACCACCCAGGTTCTGTGACCCCCTCAGGACCCCCCAGCCAGGGCTCCCCCCACTCCCCCCCCCCAAACTCTGGGCTACCCTGTTCCTTCTGCTTGTCTGATCTGGGCCGGGACGCCTGGGTTCTCTGCTCCTGCTTGTTTGGGAAGGGTTGCTTGGCTGGGCCCAGACGCGTGGGTTCTGTCAGTGATGGGAGAGGCTGTGGGGCTGGGCCCGGATGCCTGGGTTCTCTTTTCTCTCTGGCTGGATGCTGCGACCTGTCCTTTTCCATTCGCATCTGTCTGCCTCTGTCTGTCCGCTGCCCTGTGCCTCCCGCTGCCCCCCCCCCCCCCCCCCCCCCCCAGGAGTTCATTCGGCACCGGCTAGAGGAGGAGCAGCGCCAGCTCGAGGTCCTCCAGCAACAGCTGCTGCAGGAGCAGGCCCTGCTGCTGGTAACGCCCCTGGCTTAGGCCCTGCTCCTTGGTCTGGCCCCACCCACCCTGCTAGAGCAGCCTGGCGGTGGCTCTCAGAGCTCTGGGGGGTGGTGCTGGCTGGACACTTGGGTTCCTTTTGTAGGGTATAGGGACCCAGACACCTAGGTTCCTTGGGTGTGGAGGGGTCTGGATGCCTGGGTTCTCTGGAGAGCTGGGCCAGGATGCCTGGGTTCCCTTTTGGGGGACTGTGGGGCCTGGACACCTCGGTCACCTGGGGGTACATGGGCCTGGACACTTGGGTTCTCTTTAGGGGCCTGGGTCCCCTGGAGGCATGCGGGCCCAGATGACTGGGTCCCTGACCCCCCTCCATCCCCCGCCCCCCAGGAGTACAAGCGGAAGCAGGTGGAGGAGCAGCGCCAGGCAGAGCGGCTCCAGCGCCAGCTTCAGCAGGAGCACGCCTTCCTTAGCGCCCTGCAGCGCCAGCACCAGCAGGGGGCGCCACCTGCTTCAGCCCGCCCTGGCCAGGTGCGCTGGGGTTCTCCGGGGGAACAGGGGACCTGGATGCCTGGATTCTGTGGGAGGGAAGGTGGGGGCTGGGGGGTGAGAGCCGGGATGCTGGGAGTCTGGGTGCCTAGGTTCTCCAGGCCTGGGTGGGCCACACAGGCAAAATGCCTGGGTCGCTGCAACACCTCCCTCCCTCCTGCAGGGGGATGAGCGGGCGCGGCTGAGCAAGCAGAGCTCCCCTGTGGCGCCAGCAGGGGCGGGGTCCATGCCTGAGGCCCCCCTTCCCCCTGGCCTCACCCCTGCTGCCCAGACTCCCCCCATGCAGCGCCCGGTTGAGCCCCAGGAGGGGCAGCACAAGGTATGGGGGTGGGGGCAGACGCATGGGTTCTCTGGGGTGGGGTTTGGGGTGCCTGGACTCCTGGGTTCTTTCTTGGCTCGGGGAGTGGGGGGCAGCAGGGCCTGGAGGGGAGTGAGCTCCTGTGTTCCTAGCCACTTCTCTGACTCCCCCTCCCCTTGCTCTGCCCAGAGCCATGTGGCGCACCGCGTACCGCTGAAGCCGTATGGGGCACCGGTGCCACGGTCCCAATCCCTGCAGGAGCCACCAGCCCGGGTGGGAGGGGGGGGCTTCCCTGCTGCCCCCCCTGCCCCAGCCCCACCCCGTGCCCCCCTGGCCCGCCAGAGCTCGGACCCCACTGCTCCCCCGGACACCCCACCCAAGGTAGGCTTGCCCGGACACCTGGGCTCTCTGGGAGGGGAGGGGGCTGAGGGTGAGAACGGGAGGGGTGGGAGCCTGGATGCCTGGGTTCTCTCTAAGCTGAGATTGCGCCCCTCCAGGTACCACAACGAACTTCATCCATCGCCACCGCCCTCAATGCTGGCAGTGCTGGGGCCAGTGCCCGCCCCACCCATGCCATCCGCGCCAGGTACCCCCATCCCCTGGATGCCTGGGTCCCCTTTCCCACTGAGCCCCTCGCCCAGTTCTAGCTGCAGCCAGCTCTGGGGAGGGCCAGGCTGGGTAGAACAGTCCCCAGGGCAGCCCTAACTGCTGCCTTCCCATCATGCCCTGCAGCAACCCCGACCTGCGCCACAGTGACCCTGGGTGGGAGCGGACGGACGACGGGCACCTGCCCCAGGCTGGGTCCCTGGAGCGCAGCCGCGGCAGAGGTAAGGCTGGGGGCTTGCAGGGGTCATAAACGATCAGCTTAGGGGTTATGGAGGTTGTGGATTATATAGGTAATGGGTTGGTGGGTCACAGGGAAGCTGAGGGAGTTCATGAGGTCATGGGTTAGAGGGTCACGAGGGGGGCTTTGGAAGGGGGTGAGGGGGTCATGGGTAGCTGGGGAGTTAGCAGGGCTGTGGTCATGCGCTGTGAGTTTGGGTGGGGCACTGGGGCTTGGGAGGGTTCTGAGAGATTGGTGTCACAGGGCTTGTGGGAGTCTTGGGCTGGGGGTCACAGGGGGTGTAAGGGGATGAGGGTCACAGGGGTGCCTATAGATTTAAGGGAGAGTCACGGGTTAATATGGGGTTGTGGGGGTCACGGAGCTTGAGAGGGGGCTGGGCTCTTGCTAACACCCCCTGTCCCCGTCCCCCCAGCCCCGCCACCACCGCGGCCCCCTGGCTCCCCTGTCCTGGCACCTGGTACTCCCCCGAAAGCTGAGGACCCGCGCTCCCGCCCTGGACGGCCTGCTGTGAGTACTGCGGGGGTGGGCAGAGAACCCAGGCATCAGGCCCCCAGTCTCCTCCAGAGAACCCTGACGTCCAGGTTGGGGGAGGGTTGTTGGTGCCACCTCTAACCCTGTCCTTTCTCTCCCCTTGGTGCTACCCAGAGCTACAAACGAGCCATTGGCGAGGTCAGTGCATGGGGCCCCACTACACATGGGTGCTCGAGCTGTGGGGGATGGCATGGGGGGAACCCAGGAGACAGAGGGGGTGGGGGGAGGGCCCTGGCGTCCGGGCCCCCTTGGTTTTTATCCTGCAGTGTCTAGAGCTGGGGAGGACTCAGGTATTCACCTGGGCACTGACCTCCCCTGGCCCCCCAGGCGGCAGTGGCGGCGCTGCGGGAGCGCCCGGAGGAGGCGCCACGGCCCCCCCAGAAGGCAACAGATTATTCATCCTCCAGCGATGAACCCGGCTCCAGCGACGAAAGTGATGGCGACAGCCCCACTGCACCCCCTGCCAGGTACAACACCCCCCTCCCCACCCCCGACTCTTCCGCACCACCTAGCTGGAAGGAACCCCCTGGTCCACCCCTCAACCCACCTCACCTAGCTGGAAGGGACCCCGCCCAACCCCCCTAGCATGTAAAGTCCCCTCTAGACCCCCCCTAGAACCTCCCACCCCATTTAGCTGGAACAGACACCCCCAAAGATCCTCCTCTTAATCCCATAGCTATAAGGGACCCCCCCCCCACTTGCCTAGTTGGAAGGGACCCCCAAACCCCACCCCCCCAAGGTCCTGTAACCCTTTCCAGCTGGTAGGCACCCCCCTGGACCTCCCAGCCCCCCCAGCTGGTAGAACCCCTCCTGCCGGACACCTGGTGCCGGAAGGGGTGCCCCAGCTGGAAGGGAACCCCCTAGACCACCCCAGGACCCCCCAACTAGAAGGGACCCATCTCAAACTCCTGCTCCCCCTCCCCCAGGACCCTACAGCCTCTTCCTCTCTTGGCCTGGGGTTGCAGGGGGGTCTGCATCATGGCATGGGGTGCCCCCTAAGCCTTCCCATGATCTCTAACCCCTACCCCAAGGCCGCCCCCTCCCCCGGGGGGCCTGGGGGGTGCGGCTGGATGCGACCCAAATGATTTTTGCCCTCTGCCCCCAGGGACGGGGACACAGACAGCGTGAGCACCATGGTGGTCCATGACGAGGCACCTGGCCCCCATGGACACTTCGGGGGTGAAGGGACCCTGCCCCGGCCACGGGTGAGGGGGCACTGGGGGGTAGGACAGGGCCCTGGATGCACCCTGCTCTGGGGTGGGGGAGGCATAGCTGGGTATAACACCTCCTGCTGCCCACTCCCAGAGCCCAGAAGCGGAGCGTGGTGCCCGCCGAGTCCCTGACGCCAATGGCTTTCCCCCCCTACCCGATGTGGTGCAGCCCAGTGAGGGGCCCCCCCGCGCCGACCCCCCCGGTGACTCTGGCCCTGATGTGAGTTGCTATGGGCGGGGTGGAGGGGGCTAGATTTGGGGGTTCTTGGACTTGGGGGGGGGGGGGGGTTGGGGGGACCGGGGTGTCTCATCCTCCCTATATTTTTCCCCCCCCCATCAGTACCAGTCACGTGGGCTGGTGAAGGCCCCTGGGAAGGCCTCGTTCACCACCTTCGTGGACCCGGGGCTCTACCAGGCAGGGGGGGACCCCCTACCCCTCACTGGTGAGTCTGGGGGGACTGGAGGGCAGTATCTGGGTCCTTGGTGGGGCTGGAGGGTGGGGAATGAGTCATGACCATTGATTTGGTTGGGGGGGGAGGGGGGGCTGGGAGCGATAGGGTTAATGACCCCTGACCTCAGGACAAGGGTGGGCCGGGTCTTGCCTTGATCTATGACCCTTGATCTTTGGTCTCTGGCATGGCTGTGGGGGGGCAGGGGAGCAGGGTCCTAACCCAAGTGCAGCTGTTTCTGGGGTGGCTTTGACTCCTGACCCCTGATCTTTGACTCCTGACCCCTGACTTTGGGGTGGGGGTGGGCTTGGGTTCACCCTTGACCGGAGCACGGCTGCATGGGAGAAGTGTGGGGGTGCCTGACCTTCGAACTCTGCCCCCCACAGGACCAGGCCGAGCATGGCCAGGGGTCGAGAGCCGCAAGGGCTCGGTGGTGAATGTGAACCCAGCCCCCCCACGGCCCCCCAGCGACGCGCCCGAGATCCGCAAGTACAAGAAGCGTTTCGGCTCTGAGATCCTCTGTGCCGCCCTCTGGGGTCAGCGGGGGTCTGGGGTCATGGGGTGGGGAGAAGTCTTTGGGGGTGTGGGCGTGAGGGTGGGGAGGAGCAGCAGGGTTCCAGCAGGATCTGGGGGACTGCATGGGGGGGGTCCTGGTTCCTGGAGCCCCCCTGATGGCACCGTCCCCATGAGGGATCCACAGGTGTGAACCTGCTGGTGGGCACGGAGCAAGGGCTGCTGCTGCTGGACCGCAGCGGGCGCGGGCGTGTCTATGGCCTGGTCAGTCGGCGCCGCTTCCAGCAGATAGATGTGCTCGAGGGCCTCAACCTGCTCACCACCATCTCTGGTGAGACCCCTGCCGCCTCCTGTGACCTCCCCAGTACCCCCAATCTACTCAGCACCACCGCGGTGCTGAGACCCTCTGCCCCAGCCCCCCCTCAACTGTCCTCCCCCCGCAGGGAAGCGCAACAAGCTGCGCGTGTACTACCTGTCTTGGCTGCGCAACAAGGTGCTGCGCAATGACCCTGAGGTGGAGAAGAAACAGGGCTGGGCCCCCGTTGGCGACCTTGAGGGCTGCACCCACTACCGCCTGGGTGAGCCGGGGGGGCTAGGGGCTCTGGGGATTATCTGGAGGTCATTGGGGGGCTCAGGGTGCAGGGCTGCCCCCCCAGTGACGGTGATCTTGGGGACTGCACCCACTACGACCTGGGTGAGCCTGGGGTGCTGGGGGGTACTGAGGGTCGCCAGGGCTGAGCCCCTGTTAGTGACCTTAAGGGCTGCACCCATTACTGCTTGGGTGGGGGAAGGTTGGGGGGGTACTCAGGGTCACTGCAGGGGTCTGGGGTCAACAAGGGGTTCAGGGGTCACCAGAAAGGGCCAGGGGGTCATCGGGGGGGGCAGGGCAGGCTCCCAGGGCACTGGAAGGGGTTGGAGCTCCCCTTGCTGGGGGGGCCCAGAGCCCTGGATCGAGGGTCTCATGGTCACATGTGTCCCTGTGCCCTGGGTGTGTCGGACACGTGTGTGCGGGGCTACAGTGAAGTACGAGCGCATCAAGTTCCTGGTGATTGCACTAAAGAGCTCAGTGGAGGTCTACGCCTGGGCCCCGCGGCCCTACCACAAATTCATGGCCTTCAAGGTGCGCCAGATGCCTGGGTCCTCTGGGAGGGGAGGGGGCTGGGGGCCCGGATCCCTGGGTCCTCTGACCCCCTGCCCCTGCAGTCGTTTGCGGACCTGCCGCACCGCCCGCTGCTGGTGGAGCTGACAGTGGAGGAGGGGCAGCGCCTCAAGGTGGTCTACGGCTCCAGCACCGGCTTCCACGCCATCGATGTGGACTCGGGCAACACGTATGACATCTACGTGCCCGTGCACGTGAGTGTGCAGGCCCCCCCATCCTCCCCTCCATGCTCCCCCAGGACCTCTGACCCCTGTGACGCTCCCCCTCCTCCACATGCCCCCTCAGATCCCGGGCCCAGTGACACCACATGCTATCGTGTTCCTGCCCGACACCGGTGGCCTGGAGATGCTGCTGTGCTATGAGGATGAGGGTGTCTATGTCAGCACCCATGGGCGTATCACCAAGGACGTTGTGCTGCAGTGGGGGGAGACGCCCAGCTCCGTTGGTGAGTGCTGGACACCTGGTTTCCTTCCCCCACAGACGCCTGGGTCCTTTCTTGGACAGGTTCTTCCCCTCCTAGATGCCTGGGTTCTTCCCTCCCGAACAGCATCCTCTCCCTGGATGTTTGGGTCCTTTTCCTCCCCGGACGCCTGGGTCACTCGATGGTCTCTCTGATCTGATGGGCTGCAGCAGGGATGGAGTTAGTTATCTCCCCAGATGCCTGGCTGGGGTTTAAGGACGGGGGGCTTGGCTGGTGCTGGTAGCCCAGATGCCTGGGTTTCCTTCTAGGTCTGGCACGAGTCCAGGGGGCCGTAGCAGGGCATGGACGGCCCCTCCTGGATGCCTGGGTCCCCTCTATGTTGCTGTCTGGGGCTGGCCCAGGGGCTGCTGGGAGCCTGGACGCCTGGTTCTCTGGGCTGATTCCCTTCCCCCCCACCCCACAGCGTACATCTGCTCCAACCAGATCATGGGCTGGGGGGAGAAGGCCATTGAGATCCGTGCTGTTGACACGGGACGCCTGGACGGCGTCTTCATGCACAAGCGGGCGCAGCGTCTCAAGTTCCTCTGCGAGCGCAATGACAAGGTACAGCCCCTGTTCCACCCCAGAGCCAGCTGCATCTGGGCCCTGTTACACCCAGATGTGACCTTCTCCAGAGCTGGGTGCATCCAGGCTCTTACACCCAGACGTGAGCCTCCCTGGAGTTGGCAGCATCCAGGCCTGTTCTACGCAATCCCAACCACACCCACCCCAGAGCCAGCTGGATCGGGGTACCCTGTGCCCCTCACCCCCTGACTTCTGACCCCTTGCCCCCAGGTGTTCTTTGCCTCAGTGCGCTCGGGCGGCAGCAGCCAGGTTTACTTCATGACCCTCAACAGGAACTGCATCATGAATTGGTGAGGTCCCGCCCCTGGCCTTGGAAGGGGCGGGGCTTTGCTGCCAGACTCCACCTCCCTGGACCAGAGGCCTTTCCTGCTGCTGCTTTGAATGGGGAAGGGTGTCTCTAAGGCAACTGGTGTGACTGACAGCTGGGGGACCCCCCCTCTTATAGCCCCGCCCCCAGGGGGCATTCTACTTGATTGCTGCCCCCCAGAACCAGCTGCATTTTGGGGTCCCTGCGTGGCTAGTGCCCCCCAGCTGGAGGGGGCAGGGGGGACCCTGGCGTTGTCTCTGCTTTGCTTAATTACCCCCAGAGCCATTAATTACCTCCCCAGTGCAGCCTGGGGTGAATGTTGGGGCTAGCTCCCCTCCCCCAAGTCTGTATATTTTGCTCTAATTAATCCTATTTTGTTAATTCCTTAATGAAGCACTTTAATGCCCCCCCCCTCTGAAGGGGGGGTCCCCTGCTTGGTGTGGGGGTTGGGGCCAGCCTGGAGGGGGTGGGGCTAGCAGAGGCTCCACCCCCTTTGGGGGGGCTGATGGCTGCTGCACTGCAAGGGTTAACACTAGGGGGGGCTGGGCTGGCCCTGGGGCTGGTGGGGCGGGGAGGGTCTGGCTCCCCCCCCCCCCCCCCCCCCCCCCCCCTTGTTGTGGCCTTGAGATTTCATCTGTTAATAAAAAAAATAAAAGATCCAAAATTGAGGATTTTCTGCCTCTGATTTCCCCGGGGGGTGGGGGGGTGATTCTGGGGGGGACCTGATCTTGGGGGGGCAGTACTGTGAGCCCCACCCAGCAGGGGACAATTGAAGCCTGTTCTAACTGGCCACCTCCCAGCCCAGAGCCAGCTGCGTCTGGGTGACAGGTGGGGGCGCCAGGCCTCTGGTTCTGGGGGGTGGTGCTGGGAACCCGGATGTCTGGGTTCTCCCCCTGTGGTGTTATTTCCGGACGTGCCGGGAACAGGTGTGGGACAGCGGGGGGTGCAGATCCAATGTCACTCCCGCCCCGGAACCAGCCGCAGCCTTAAATCCCCCCGGGGGCCACGGCAGAGACCTGACAAAGGGCCATGGAAGGGCAGGGGCTGGTGCTGCTGGGGGCCACACTCTTCTGCCTGGGGGGAGCAGGTAAAGGGGGGCTGCAGGTTGAGAGTAAGGGGCACTGGAGGGGGTGGGGCAGGGGGCTGTGGGTTGGGAGTGAGGGGCACTGGCAGGGTGGGGGCTCTTACCCCACTGCCCCCCAGGTGGGAATGAGGAGCGCCGCCTCTTCGAGACCCTGTTCTCTGGCTACGACCCCAGCACCCGCCCAACCCGGAGACCCCAGGACCCAGTGACTGTAGAGCTGCAGCTCACACTGACCAACCTCATCTCATTGGTGAGTCAGGAGGGGCACCCCAAGACACCACCCCCAACCCCTGCCCTGCCAGTGCCCCTCACTCCTGACCTGAAGCCCCACCAGGGTCCCTGACCTCCCCCTGCTGTTGCAGAATGAGAAGGAGGAGACACTGACGACCAACATCTGGATCGAGATTGTGAGTCCCGTCCTGTCTTGTCTCGTCTCTTTCCCCCACCACCCCCCTGCCTCGGCCTGACCAGGGACCTCGACCTGCTGGTCCTGCATCCCCGCAGGCCCTCTCCTCACCCAAACTCGCTCATTCTCCAGAATTCTCAAAGGACCCAGGTGTCTGGGCATTGAGTCCTGCCAGTCCCCCTCACTCCTGATCCACAGCCCCCCTTACTCCAGTGGTGCCCCTCACTCCCCACCTGCAACCCCTGTACCCAGCCCTCTCTCTGCCCCAGCAATGGGTCGATTACCGCCTGGATTACAACAGCAGCGATTTTGGGGGAATTGAGTCCCTGAGGGTCCCATCCACGCTGGTCTGGCTGCCAGACATCGTCCTGGAGAACAAGTGAGGCCTGGAGGGGGCTGAGGGTTGGGAGTGAGGGGCACCGGCAGGCCTAATGCTACCAACCCCCCGTTCCCCCTCAGTATCGACGGTGGGTTTGAGGTTGCCTACTACTGCAACGTGCTGATATACCCAGGCGGGTCTGTATACTGGCTGCCTCCTGCCATCTACCGCAGCTCCTGCCCGGTGGCCGTCACCTACTTCCCCTTTGACTGGCAGAACTGCTCCCTACTCTTCAAGTGCGTGCGGCTGACTCTGGGGTGGGCCCTGGGGGCCGAGTAGAACAGGGGCCCCTGATGTGGCTGCCTCAGGTGGGACATCAGGGCCTAATCTCATGGCTTCCCTTTGCCCCCAGGTCGGGGACATATGGGGGCCACGAGGTTGACCTGCGGCTCTACACAGACACTGTGACAGGGGCTGTGGCTGACAGCATCACGATTGACCCTGCAGCCTTCACAGGTTGAGGGAGGACTGGGCTGGAGTTGGGGGGAGTGGGTGAGGCCCTGGTTCTGGGGTAGAGGGGTGTTGGCAGATTGGAGATCCAGGATCTGAGATGCAGTCACCTCTGGGGCGTAGCAGAGCTGGGTAGAACAGGGCCCATATGCACCCAGCGCTGGGCTGGATCTGAGCTGGGTCCTGGGGACTGCAGGTTAGGAGTGAGAGCCACTGGCAGGGCTGTAGGGCAGGTGGTTGTGGGTTGGGGCACTAGCAGGGGTCTGCAGGTGGCCTGGCCCTGACCTTTGACCCTGGGTGCAGAGAATGGGGAATGGGCCATCCGGCACCGGCCAGCACGCCGGGTTCAGGCAGGGGAGGCCCCGGCTGTGCTCTTCCTTCTGGTGATCCAGCGCAAGCCACTCTTCTATATCATCAACATTGTCATCCCCGTTGTGCTGCTTTCGGCCCTTGGCCTCCTCGTCTACTTCCTGCCTGCGCAAGGTGGGCTTGCACAGGGGCTTGCACAAGGCCTCGCACGGGAGCTTACATGCTTTGCACAATAACCCAAGGGAGGAGCTTATATGGGTTTGCACCAGGGAGGTGCTTGCACATGGGTTTTGCTGGTGCCCCCTCCCCTTGCTGTTTTGGGGTAAGGGTGTTTCTAAGCCTTCCTCAGGAATGTGCCCTGGGGGCCCAAATACCTGGGTTCCCGGGGTAGAGGGGGTCCCTCTCCAGCCCCTGACCCCCCCCCCCCAAAAATCTGGTCCCTGCAGCGGGGGGGCAGAAGTGCACGCTCTCCATTTCGGTGCTGCTGGCACAAACAGTCTTCCTCTTCCTCATCGCCCAGAAGGTGCCGGAGACCTCACTCAGCATCCCCCTCCTGGGCCAGTGAGACTCCCCCCCCGGGACACCTGGGTTTTCTGGGAGGTGCGAGGAGGGGGGCTGGAGGCCTGCATGCCTGGGTTCCCTGGGCAGAGCCCCCCAGACTCTTGGGTCCTGCTGGCAGGTACCTAATGTTCGTGATGGTGGTGACAATGTTGGTGGTGATGAGCTGCGTCGTGGTGCTCAATGTCTCCCTACGCACACCCAGCACCCACCGCCTGGTTGGGCCCCTGCCTGTGAGCCCCCCCACCCCAATCACCTGGGTCCCCTGAGGCCCCCCAATCCCTCCCCAATGGCCTCCAACCTCTGCCCCCAGGTGCTGCTGAAGCTGTTGCCCCGAGTGCTGGGTGGGGAGGTGGCTGAGAGGCAGCAGGACCCAGGACCACCCCCCTATCTGCTGGCAGCTGAGGAGGAGGCACTTAACACTCCTCGCAGTGAGGTCCTGTTCCGGCACTGGCACCTGGGCCCCTCCCTTGGTGAGACCACCTCCCCCCCCCCCCCCCCCCAGACACCTGGGTTGCATGGGAAGGGAGTCGGGCCTGGAGTCCTGGACAGCAGGGTCTTTGGAGACCAGAGAGCTCGGACACCTGGGTCCTTGACTGTCCTCCCTGCAGGGGGGCTGGATCCAGCGCGGGAGCTGTGCATCAGCCTGGCGCAGGCAGCCCCAGCTATCCGCGAGTGTGTTGCCGCCTGCAACTTTGTGTCGGCCACCATCCAGGCCCAGAACGATGCGGACAATGTGAGTACAAGCCCCAGTCCCTGTGCCGCCCCCCAGCAGGGCCAGGAGAGAACCTAGGCATCCTGTGCCACAGGAGGCAGGGCGCTGGGTGCTGGTGGGGAAGGCGCTGGACACGCTCTGCTTCTGGGTTGCGCTGCTGCTCTTCGCCGCCGGCACCATTGGCATCTTCCTGGTGGGGCAGCTCAACCAGGTCCCTGACAAGCCCTTCGCCTAGGCCAGGTAGCGTTGTGTCCGGGTGGGTGCAGCATCCTTGGGGAGTCATGGCGCCCAGCCCAAAGCCAGTTGCATCTAGAGCTTGGCTCTGATGCACCCTTTTCCCTATCCTGACCCCCATCCTTCTCCCCCCAGCCCATAGGAGCTGGGATTGGTACCAGCCCTTGCTCTCTGCTAGGACCCTGGTGCTCCTGGCCACAGTGGAGAGCCCTGTTCTACTCACTCAAGATCTGGCTGCATCCTGGGCCCAGCTGAACCCCCTGGCTGTGGTTGTCCATTAAAGGAGTTGCTTCCACCCCACAATGCAGGACTGGTTTGTGTGGACAAGTTGTGGCTGGCTCTGGGGTGAGGGGCGGAGTATAACTGAGGGTCTGGGATGCAATAGCGGAGGGGGGCTGAGATGTGGCTGGCTCTGAGGTGGGGCAGCAGAAGGGGGGTATAATGGGTAGTCTGGATGCATATAATAGTGAGGTCTGGGATGTGACCCTCTCTGTAGTGTAACACCTGTGGTTGAGATGCAGCTGGCTCTGGGTGGGGATACCAGGGGGTCTCCACTGTGCCCACCTCTGGGGTGGAGGTTACATCCCCCCACAAACCCCCCAGGATATCGGCGCCAGGACAGAGGCTTGGCCGCAGTTGGTACTTTACTGAGGTCAGACACAGAGGGACAAGGTTGCCCCCCGCAATAAATAAGCCGGGGGGGAGGGGGGAGGGGTCAGGGGCTGAGGAAGAGCCGGTGGTAGAACTTGTTCATCTGCTCAAGGAAGATGAAGGTGAGCACGGTGTGGGGGCCCAGGCGGGCATAGTATGGTGTGAAGCCCTTCCATAGGCTGAAGAAGCCCTCATAGCGCACCACCTTGGCCAGCACATCCTGCAGTGGGGACAGGAGGTGGGGGAAGGTCAGGGGGGACCCAGATACCCACCCCTCCCTCACCAGCAACCGGGGTCACCTCCAGATGGCTTGGGTTCCCTACTGGCCCAGGCTATTCCAGCCAGAAGCAGACCACCCTGCAGCTACCTATAGCAGCCCCCCTTTCTCTCTGGCTACCTATATACTCCACCCCTTCCCTCTGGCTATCAACAGAGCACCCCCTTGGCTACCTATATATCTTTCCTCCAGCTACCTGTAGTCCCTCTTCCCCCTGGCTAAATCTAAAACCCCTCCCTGGGTAGCTGCCCAAGGATCCTGCTGGGGGGCAAGGGCTCCTCCCCACCAGCCACTCACCAGTCCATTGCGATACTCAGGTTTGCCGTCAATCATCCTCATGTTCTGGATCCTGGTAGGAGACCGGGGGGTGGAAGGCAAGGGTCATGAGGGGCATAATCAGGCTAGGCTGGGGCCCCCCACCCCAACATCCCCTCCTCAAGGACTCACCGGGTCTTGGCAATGTCAACGGGCATAGATGCAGCCGTGGTGACCAGCCCACTGATCATGCTGGCGCAGAAGTGGCAAAGGATGTCGTCCCGGAAGTAACCTGGCAGGGAGGGGGTGGGTGAGACCCCCCTGCACACAAAGGAAGGGAGTTGGGGGAGGGGGGCGCTGCTAACAACTCCTGGCTTTGTTAAGGGGGGGGCCAGGAGGGGAGGGGGAACTTACCGGAGTCCAGCAGGAACTGCTTGGACTGGGAGTAGGAGGCCAGCTGTGCCGCGTTCACCACCACTGCCCGGGCCATGGTAGGGACACAACCCTGTAGGGGAAGTGGGGAATGAGGAAGGGGTTGGGGGGGTCCCTGTGACCCCTGACCCCTGACCTGGCCATACCCTCCAGAGTGTGAAGACGCCTTCCTCCCGGGTGATCCGCACCAGGGCATTGAAGACATTGGTGTAGCCTCTCCTCTGGTCAGGGGGCAGCCTGGGAGGCAGAGGGCAGGGGTCAGGGGGCATTGGGGACCAGAGACAGGGGGCAGGGCAGCTTCAGGACACAGGGCAATGGGAGAGGGAGTCCTGGGGGTCAAGTGTCACAAAGAGAGGTCAGGGGTCATGGGGGTGGAGAGAAGGCAGAAATAAGAGGTCAGGGGACACTGAGAGTTGGCAGGAGTCAGGGGTCACCAGGGCAGGTCCAGGGAGTAGAGAGGCAGGGTCAGGGGGCACTGGGGTGAAGACTGAGCAGATAGAAGGCAGGGACCTAGGGCAAGAGTCACCAAGGTACAGAGAGGGGTCAGGGGCAGGTGCCATGACAAGGGTCAGGGGGCACTGGAGTGGAAACCAAGCAAAGATGAGGGCGGGGTCAGGGGTCACAGAGAGGGGTGAGCGGCAGAAGTCAGGGGCTGTCAGGGCACAGAGAGGGCTCAGAGCCAGAAGCCAGGGGGTGCCAGGTCAGAGGTTGGAAGGCACTCACCGCCCGTCTGCTGTCATGCGGATAAGTGCCACCTCAGCAGGGGTGCCCACGAAAGCGCCGGCAGCACCAGCCACCATCCCCAGTGCAGCCTTGAGCAGGAAGGGGGGCGGTGTACCATCGTCCCGCGTCAGCCGCTCCAGCAGCACGGTGTAGATGCCCAACCGTGTCGTCGTGTAGGTGGCCTGGCGCAGCAGCCCCGCTGACAGCCTGCCATTTGGAGGGGGGTCAGACCTGGCCCGGATGCCTGGGTCCCCTCCCTAGTGCCCCATGTCCATGCCCTGGGTGTCTGGGTCCTTCTCCAGCACCCCATGGAGAGGCCTTGGATGCCTGGGTCCCTGCCCTGTGTCAGGTGGAGATAACCCAGGCCCCTGGGTCCTGGCTGTACCTGGGGTAGGTACCCCAGATGTCTGGGTTCCCCGCATGGCTGCCTGTACCCACTCTAGGTGCTGGATAGCTGGGTTCCCTGGCTGTACTTAGCATTAGATGCCCCAGACACGTGGGTTCCTCCCCACATGCCTGGGTCCCCTGGACACCTGCCCATACCCAGCCTAGGTGCCCTGGACACCTGGGTCCTAGCTGTAGCCAGTGTAGGTGCTCCAGACATCTGGGTCCTGGCCATACCCAAGGCAGGGTCCCCAGGCACATAGGTTCCCCTGTGCCCATACCCGGTGTAGATGCCGCGAATGCCCTCGTGGCGCAGGATGCTGCCCACGGCGTGGAAGCTGGTGCGGTACTCGCGGGTCTTGGCGCCCTCCCCGCTCAGCTGCATGCGGTTCTTCACCAGGTCCAGTGGCTGCACAAACACTGTAGCGCCCATCCTGGTGGGGGAGAGGGTGGAGGGTGGTCAGACCCAGATGCCTGGATTCCCTGTCCCACCCCCATGCCCTGGAGGCCTGGGCGGGACCCTCTATCTCCTTCCAACCCCAACCCTGAAATCTCCTCCCCCTGTCCGGAGGCCTGGGTCCCTGTCACGCTTGGCAGGCACTACTGGGGACCCTCCCTCACCAGCCTGTAACCATTAACGAGGGGGACATCAACCCCTGGGGTCAAGGTCCAGCTGAGGCAGGTGCTTGTGACCCTGGAGGAAGCTGGGTTCCCCTGTCCCCCCCCCCCACAGCTCCCCCCCCCCTCAGCAGGGGTTTGTGGGAGGTTATTCTGGGGCAGGGCAGATTTCTGCCCTGGGTGGAGGTTGTATTGTGAGGGGGGACACCCATTTCTTGCCTTGGGGGTGTCTGGGGTTTATTGGTGGGAATGGGGGTGCAGGTGTCTTTGGAGGGGGGCTGGGGGGGGACCATGGAAGGGGGTGCATCAGCTAGCCTCAGAGATCCCTGTGGGGGTTGGGGGGGGTCAGGAAGGTAGAAGGAGGTTTGTGGGGTCTCCTAGGGGGGCCAATTCAGTTTTGGGGGCTCCATGGGGCGGGGCGGCTCTCACCCGGCCAGGCCGCCGAACAGGAACTTGACGGCCTGGGGCGAGGTCCGCGCCCGCTCGGGCCCCCCCGTCCCCGCCGCCACCGCCATCGCCGGCCCCGCGCTGCGGCCCGGGCCAAGGTCACGCCGGGGGGGGGAGGGGGGGGGCTGCGCGCGCAGTCCGGAAGTGCGGCCGGTAATCCCGGGAAAGGCGGTGCTCACGGCCCGGAAGTGGGGCAGAAGGACTTCCGGAGGTAGGGTGGCTGCGCGCGCAGCTAAGAATCCAGGAGGGCGGGGGACTAAAGAATTCAGGGAAGGTGGAGGAGAGAGTTGCGCGCGCAGATCCCCGCCCTCGACCCCCGTTTTGGCGGGAAGAGGTTGGCGGGGCCACTGGGTCTGGGGGGAGGGAGGGCTAATGGTTAGGGCTCCAATACTCCCCATTACCGTACTCTCTCGAGTATCACAGGAGGTTTATTCCCCACCTCCATTCAAGAGGAGGGAAGCCCCCTCATCTTGGAGAACTGGGGGGGTGCATCTCTATTCATAGATTGTAGTCAGAAGGTACCACAATACATCGTGTCCGACCCCCTGCCTCCTCTTGAAGACCTCCAAGCTAGGTGACAGCACCACCTCTCTTGGAAGCCCATTCCAGAGTGGGGAGTAACCAGGAGCATAAAGATAATACCCTCCAGGGGGAGACATAAATAGGACCGGCATCTGGTAGCAATGATACTCCATAATACCCCAGGGATACAGAATAAAGGTGCTGGTGGGGGGGTTGAATGCTACACTCCCCCAACAGAAATAATGCTCCAGGGGTTGATACTCCATAATACTCCCCATGGATTGATACGTCAGACCACAGCCCCCCAACACTCACACTTCAGCCCCTGCTGGGTCTGTTTGCTACAGGGCTCCAGAAATACTATTACGGGTCAAGGACCAATACTCCATAATACTCCAGGGCATGGATACTCCGCAATCCCTCTGGCGAGCCATGCTCCATGTTATGCCAGCAGATCAATACTCCATGGTGCTCCTGGGGGGGGTCAATGCTCTGTAACCCTCCTGGCAATCAATAGTCCATAATATTCCAGGGGTTTGATGCTCCATACTACTCCAAGCGATTGATTTCAGGAACTAATACCCCACAGTGCCCCAGGAGATCAATACTCCAAGGGATCAATACTTCATAACGCCCCAGGGGGTTGATACTCCATAATACTCCTAGGGGTCAATGCTCCATATGGCTCTAGGAATCAAAGGCCAGACCACTAGCCACGCGCTCCCGCTAATACTCGTTTGGGATCAAGTTTTAGGCCTCGTCTGGACCTAATCCCCGGGGATTAATGCTGTCCACGCAGGGTCCCGCATCACCCTGGGGAGAGGTCCTGCCCCACTCTTCCCTCCAGCAATAATCCCCGGGAGTACCGGCTGGGGCAGGGATCCCCCCCCGGCTCTCCCGCCCCACTGAACCCCGGAGGAGGAATCCGGACGTCCGCTCACCCCGCCCGCATTCCTGGGGGCGGGGCACATTCCAGGAGGGGGCGTGGCTCCCACCTGCTCTCGCGAGATCCGCGCGCCGGCCTGGTAAACACAGGCAGGGAGCCGAACCCCCTCCCCCTACCCAGAGGGCGCCCCCTGCTGCGGCCGGGGAAGCCCCCTGCTGCTGCGCCCAGGGAACCCCGCTGACGTCACTGACGGAGGGAGCCCTCTGCTGCCTGCTGGGGGGGGGACTCCCGTGAGCCAGGCCTGAGTGAGGGGACCCCCCCCCCCCGGCCCCATCATGAGCAGGTGAGGGGTAGGGCAGGTAGTTGGGGGGAGAGGGGGGCATCTGGGGACTGCTGGGGGGTCAGGGAATAGCTGGGGGGGGCAACTGGGGGGTGGTAATGGGGGCATCCAGGGGCTCAGTTTGAGCCTGGGGGGCTGCTGGACTGCGGGCATAGGCCTCGGGGTGGTCCTGGAAGGGCCTGGATGCCTGGGGCCCCATCCTGGCTCTGCGTGGGGGGTTGGATGTGGGGTGCCGCCTGCCTCACCCCTGCCATTCCCATGACACCCACGAGGTACTGCTTGGGCTTGTTACTGCACCGGCTGGGCCTCATCCCCCACGCCCTCAGCCTGCCCCGGCTTGCCAGGACCTCGCCCCCTCCCAGCCCCTGGGGCAGGATTGGGCCCCTCGAGCTGTGATTGGGACCTCCCAGGGGCTTTTTGGGGCCACCAGGCACTGCCTAGCCCCTCTGGTCAGGATTGGGCCCCCTAGGTTGGGATCAGGGTCCTCTGGGTGTAGCTGGCTCCTTCCAAGCCAGGATCGGGCCCCTCCCAGGCACTGCCCAGCCCCCACTCCCTCTGGCCACGCTTGAGGCCCCTGCTCTGTGTGTGTAATGGTTGGAAGTGGGGGTGGGGCCCCGGACCCCGGGCTCTTTCCTGGGCTCTCAGTGGTTCTAGGGGATTAGAGCCTGGACGCCTGGGGTCTTTGCCAGACTTGTGGGGGGCAGGGGGCTGGAAGGGGCAGGGTGTTGCCCCCACCACCACCACCTGGAGAGAACCCAGGTGTCTGGGCTCCCAGCCCAGGGCATGCGACTGCCCCGGCTACGTGCAGGGCGTGGGGCTGGGAGCACGGGACCCAGGTGTCCAGGATTGGCCCTGCCCCCTGACTCTGGTATGCTCCTGCCCTCAGGTCATCGTGGCCCCTGGTCATCGCTGCCCTGCTGGTGCCCCTCGTCCTGCTGCTGCCTCCTGCCACTGCCTACATCCATGCCGTGAGTGGGATGGGGGTGGGGGGACCCCCAGTATCCCACAGGCCTTTGCAGCCATGCCCTGGCCTCCTGCTGGCCCATGATGCTTTGCAGCTGTGCCCCAATCTCCCAATGTCCCGCAGTCCTTTGGAGCTGCACGTTGTTCCCCTGACACCCCAGTGTCCTTTGCAGCTGTGTCCTGGCCCTGCCGATGTCCCAGCATCCTTTGCAGCTGCTGCATCTTGGCCTCCTGATGTCCCACAATGCTTTGCAGCTGGGCCCCCGATCTCCTGATATCTCACAGTCCTTTGGAACTGGGCCCCAGTCTCCTGACTTTCCATGATGCTTTCCAGCTGCTCCGTGGCCTCCCTGCATCCCACAGTACTTTGCAGCTGTGCAGTAGCCTCTCAGTATCCCATAATGCTTTGCAGCTTCACGCTGGCCTCTCAGTATCCCATGATCCTTTACAATATCCCACAGTCCATTGCAGCTGCACCCCAGTCCCCCCATGCTTCTTTGCAGCTGTATAGTAGTATCCTACTGCCCCATGATACTTTGCAACTGTATAGCAACCTCCCAGTGTCCCACCCTGCTTTGCAGCTGCACCCCCCCAGTATCCCACAATTCCTTGCAGCTGCCCCACACCTTCCCAATATCCCAGGCTCCTTTGCAGCCTGATTATGCCCCCCCTCTGTCCCCAAACTACCCACAGTCCTTTGTAGCTTCACCCCAGGACCCTTTGCAGTGCCCCCCACCATCACACAACCCTTTGCAGGTGTCAGAGCACAACTCCAGCATGGACTTCTCGGACCTGCCCGCAATCTTTGGGGCGCCACTGCCCCGCCTTGGCCTCCTGGTGCGTGCCCAGATGCCTGGGTTTCCTCCTGGGGGTGGGGGTAGGGGGCTGGGCCTGGGTTCTCGGGCGGGGGGCTGGAAGCCTGGGTTCTGCCTGTGCTGGCGGGGCAGAGGGGTCCTGGATGCCTAGTGGGGATAATGGGAGTCGGGGACCTGGATGCCTGGGTCCTGTCTGGGCTGGGGAGGGGCAGTGGGGGTCAGGGGCCCAGATGCCTGGGTACTCTCTGGTTTTGGGTTGCGGGGCCTGGATGCCTGGGTCCCAGTGTGGCCCTCCCCAACCAGGGCTTCCTGGTGGAGGCGCGGCCCAGCAATGCGTGCCAAACCCTGGAGCCGCCACCGGGCCCCAATGCCAGCGTCTTTGTGGCCCTTGTGCGCCGCTACGACTGCGACTTCGACCTCAAGGTGCGCCCGGAAGCTTGGGTCCTCCAGGGGTGGGGGGCTGGGCACCTGGACCGTTGGGTCCCTCATGACCCTCCTGTGCCCCCCAGGTGCTGCACGCACAGCAGGCTGGCTTTGGCGCAGCTGTGGTGCACAACGTCGGCTCCGACAACCTGCTCAACATGGTCTGGAACGACGGTGAGTGGGGGTCGGGGCCGCCCCGGACACCTGGGTTCAATCCCTGGGGGGGAGTGGAGACCATGCCCCCCCCTGATCCCCTGCTGTCCCCAGAGCGCGTGAGGGAGCAGGTCTCAATCCCGGCTGTGTTTGTGGGCGAGACAACGGCTGAGTACCTGCGCGCCGCCTTCACCTATGACAAGGGGTGAGTGCCTGGATGCCTGGGTCCTGTCTGCGTTGGGGGTTGAGAGCGGGGGGCTGGGGGCCCAGATGCCTGGGTTCTCTCTGTATCTGGGGGGTGAGAGTGGGGGGCTGGGGGCCTGGACACCTGGGTTCTCTGTGGAGGGGGGGCTGCAAGACCCAGCCTGATCCTGTGCCCCCTGCTCCCAGTGCTCATGTGGTCCTGATTCCCGAGTCCATCTTCCCGCTGGGCTACTACCTTGTCCCCTTCACTGGCGTTGTGGGTGTCATCATCGCCGTCATGTGCACCATCCTGGTGAGCTACCCAGAGCCCTGGATTGTGTCCTAGCTGGGGTGAGGGTTGGCCCAGACCCCTAAGTTCTCTCCTGGCTGCCTAGGGGATCCAGGACCTGGCAGGTCAGAGTCAGCGTGGCAGGGGAGCCTGGACGCTTGGGTCCCCAGTGACCCCCTATTCCTCCCCCAGATTGTGCGCTGCGTCCAGCACCGGAAGCGCCTCCGCAGGAACCGGCTCTCAAAGGAGCAGCTCAAGAAGATCCCGGTACACAAGTACAAGAAAGGTCAGGGCCCCTAAGGCCCCCAGTGTGGAGCTGGGCCAACAGGGGCGCTGGGATGTGGGGGTCCAGCAGGCAGCACCATGCTGTTGAGGTCCAGCAGGGGGTGCTGTGATTGGACGGTGATCCAGCAGGGGGCTCTGGGCTGTGGGGGAGGCATGCAACGGGATGCTGGGCTGTGACGGGGGTGGTCTAGTGGGGGGCACCAAGCTATGGCGGGGGGTGGAAATACCCTCTGCGGCTCCCCCTCCTTTGCAGAGGAGTAGCTCCTGTGGCCAGCAGAGGGCACCCCTGACCCTGGGAGCTGCCTCAGGGGATGGACTGGGCCTCTGGGTTCCTTTACCAGCACATGGTGGGGGGGTTCCCGGACCGCTGGGCTGGGTTCTTTCTTGGCTTGGAGGCATCTGGGGCTGTGGTTTTTGGGGGTGGGGGGCGGACGCCTGGGCTCTGTTTCTAGTGGGTGACAAGCGGAGCCGCTGGCCTTGGTCACCTGGGTTCTGTCCTCGCTCAGGGACCACAGTGGGGTGGGCGGGGGCTGGGCCCCCTGGACGCCTGGGTTCTTTTGTTGCAGGAGGGGCTGGTCGCCTGGGTCTCGTCTGTGCTCAGGGAGGCGTGTAGGGTTGAGGGTGGGGGCTGGACGCCTGGGTTCTCTCCTCAGCTTGTCACAGCCAGACCCCACCCAGGGGGGCTGGGAGCAGAGCATGCCAGGCTGTCTTGTGGGGCCTCCCCCAACAGGCTCCCAGCTGCCTCCTTTCTTAGCCTGAGTTAGGCCTGGGGCCTCAGACGCCTGGGCTGTCTCTGGGGGAGGGGGCTGGGGGGTGCGAGTAGTGGGGGTGGGGAGCCCAGATGCCTGGGCTCTGCCCTGGGTGGGGAGCCCAGATGCCTGGGCTCTGCCCTACTCTCTGTTCCCATCGCCGGGGGCAGGGAGGGAACCCAGGCGTCCTGGCCCCTCCCTCCCACGGCCGTGTCTCGGGTTGAGTCAGGAGGAAGCCAGGCCCTAGCGTCTTTTACCTTATAAGGCCGCGTGGCGGCGGCGGAGGGGCCTCCGCTTCCTGTTTTTCCCTCCCAGCTGCTGGCCCCTGCCCCCACCAGCACCTCGAGGCAACTGGCTCTGGGGTGGGGGGTGGCTGAATGTAACAGGCTCCTGAGATGCATCTGGCTCTGGGGTGGGTGTAACAGGGCTCTTTGATGCCCACCCTAGAGTCAGCTGCAGCAGGGGCTGGGTGTAAACGAGACTCCCCCCCCCCCCCCCCCTTCCACCTAGTGTTGAGATGCGGCTTGCTCCTGGGTGGGCATGGGGGTGGCTGAGTATAACAGGGGTCTCCAATGCAGCTGGCTCTGGGGCGGGCACCATGAGCTGGATATAACAGGGACTCTCCCCGCCCAGTGTTGCAATGTGGCTAGCTCTGGGTTGGGCACTGGGGGCAGCTGAGTATGATAGGGGTCCCTATGTGGCTGGCTCTGGGGTTGGCACTGGGAGCTGGGTGTAACAGGGACCTCCTCCCTGCCCAGCACTAAAATGTGGCTGGCTCTGGGGTGAGTGTGGGGGCAGCTGAGTGTAACAAGGGTCACCGATGCGGCTGGCTCTAGGGTGGGCCTCATGGGCTGGGTATAACAGGGACCCCTCCACCTGGTGCTGAAACGTGGCTGGTCCTGGGTAGGGGCTTGTAAGGAGAGGCTGCTTATACAGGCCCCCCGGCACAACAGAGATGTCAGCCTGTGCCCCAGTTTCCTCCCACCAACATTGCACCTCAGTTTCCCCGGTCAGACAGCTTCTCCAGGCTGCGCCATTCTCCACCCCCCAGTCTGTGCCTCAGTTTCCTCAGCCGGGCTGACCCGTGTCTCCCTGCAGGGGATGAATATGATGTCTGCGCCATCTGCCTGGACGAGTATGAGGAGGGTGACAGGCTCCGCATCCTGCCCTGCGCCCACGGTGAGTGACCCCTGACCTCACTGTCTTGCTGGGGCTGGGGAACCTGGATGCCTGGGTTTTCCACTGAGGGGGGAGGGGGGGAGCTGCCTGGTACTGTATTTTCCGGCCTACAACATGCCCCCCACCCTGAATAAAACCCCGCTGCCTCCTTCAAAGGCAGAACAAGGGGAGGGGGAGAAAATTGGACATAGAGTCAGTCCTCCTAGGGTCACAGAGGGGCCAGGAAGTGTGGTGCCAGAGACTTCCTGCTGCTTCACCCAGATGGTCTCCTGGGGGTACCATGCTTCCTAGCCGCTCTGTGTGCCCTGGAGGACTCACTCTATGTCCTCCAGGCTGCTGGTTCTCCCAGAAATATTGTATTTCCTGGGGTAGAAGATCAGGGTTCCCCCCCTCCTTGCAATTCAAGAGGGGATTGTCTTGGATTCATGTATAAAGGTAGGTCAGGTTTCCTGTTCCCCTCCCCCCAACCCCGCTACTTCCCCTTGCAGTGGGGGGTTGACTTATTTTAGGCAATCCTCCAGCAATTAGAGTCCTTGTATGGAAAAAGGGCTAACAAATTAATGTATTTTCCACATTTGAGACTAATCTTGGGGCATCTTGGATTTGAAGCTGTCTTGTATTTGGGTAGATACGGTAGCTATAAGGAAAGGGTGCATGGTGACCACGCTCTGGGCAGCTGAGTATAACGGCGACCATCTGTCTGATGCTGAGATGTGGGTGGTTCTGGGTGGGTGACAGGGCTGGGTATAACAGGATCTCCGATGCATCTGGCTCTGGTTGGGGGGGAGCCAATCAGGTGGCATCCAGCCATGGAGCTGCAGCAGGAGCACTGCGAAGATGCACCAGCGTTGGCATGTACTGATTGGCTCCCGCCCAGGCCCCCCCCCCCCCCCGGGGGCTGGACAGGGCCTGCAGCGGGGTGGGGCTTTGCGAGGGGTCCCATCCACCCCATGGCTCTGTGACTAACTCTGTGACATCTAGAATATCCCTTCCAGCCCCACGTCTCTATGATCTCTAGGAGGTCCCTTCTAGCCCTGCAGCTCTGACCTGACTCTATGACCACCACAGGTCCCTTCTAGCTCAATTTCCCTGTGCCCTCTGACTCTATGACCTCTAGGAGGTTCCTTCCAGCCCCATCTCTCAATGCCTGTGACTGTGACCTCCATGGGTCCCTTCCACCCCCGCTTCTCTAGACCTGGGGAGGACGTCTGAGGACACGGGAGGACGTGCAGGAGCTTGGGAGACATCTGTCTATGTTCTTCTGTGCTCTGCAAGTGCCCGGGCCAGTCGAGGACACGGGAGAATGTATCAAACCTTCTTGCATGTTCTTGGATGTTCTTAGCATGTCTAAGGACATGGAAGAACATGGTAGGACATGGAAAAGCTTTTAAAGTGTCCTTAAATGTTCTTCCATGTCCACTGACGCTCTGGGTACAGAGAAGCAGGTCTGATTATGTTCTTGTCTGGTCTTCCCTGTTCTCGGTCTCGAGCTGATTTTAGACATTCTGAGCGCGTGGGAGCCCATGTCCAACCTTCCTCTGGGCACTTAACTGTTCCTGCTGCTGCTCTGCCGCGTGCGCAGATGTCCTTTGAACACATGCAAAGGCTTTGCATGCAGGGGGCCCGGCTTCTCCCTGCCCGCAGCCCCAGGCATCCATCTACCCTATCCCTTGCAGGTTTCCTGCCATAATGAGGCCTAGATGCTAATTGGCTATTTTCTGTGCCCCCCTGGGCACTACTGATTTCTCCTCCCCTGCCCCCCCAGACTCTGGGCTGGGGGGGCTCTGGCCTGAGTGGAGACATCCTGACAGGGCTAGGAGCCTGGACACCTAGGTTCTCTCCCCTCTTCCCTCCAGGTTGTGTGTGGGGGGGGGGAGGGGGGGCACAACACCAAGATGATAGGTTTGCTCCTAGCTGGGGTGGGGGAGCTGGGACCCACGACCCTAACCCCCCTGGTTCCCTCTCTCTGCAGCCTACCACAGCCGGTGCGTGGACCCGTGGCTGACACGGACACGGAAGACCTGCCCTGTGTGCAAGCAGCGGGCACTGCACAGCCCTGATGACTCAGACTCTGAGAGCGAGGAGCACGGGGGGCCGGACCCCCCACCTGGTGATGGCGACCCCCCCTCTGAGACCACCCCCCTGTTGTCCCCTGCCCCTGCTGCCCCCTCCTTCGGCAGCCTGGACCCTGTGCCCCCTGGCCCTGTCCTGGTTTGACCCCCCTACAATGGGGGGCTTTTACCCCCCATATCCAGCTGGGGGGGCTTTTAAACCTACTTACACAAGGGAGGGGGCTTTTAACCCCCCCTTGCTGGGGGGAGCACTCCTAGGTTCCCCATTCCCCTGAGAATCCTGGGTGGGCAGGGCTGTGTGTGCCTGAGCCCCCCACCCGCAAACACATGGATTCTCCAGGCAGCCCCCCCAGCAGGTGCTTGGGGGGCTATGCGCCCCCCCCATATGAATATAGAGATGGGGGGGGCAGTGCTGCCCCCTTCTCCCACCCCCAAGGCTGTAACATAGTGCCTTCCCCAGGTCTGGGGAGGGGTCACATGGAGTCCCCCAGGGGCAGGTACAGGGCAGACAACTATCAACTCTATAAACACCCCCTTGATATGGGTTCCAATTGCCCACTCATACTGGTCCCATTTATTAACCTCTACTGGTCCTAGTAAACACCCCCCACAGCCCTATCAACTGGTCGGTCCCAGGTGCCTGGTTATACTAGTGCCACTGGCCCATGCCGCCTCCCCCCCCTTGCTGAGTTCCATGTTGCCCAGTTACCAACCTCCCTCACCCACCATACTGGTTCCAGTTATGCTCTTCCCTCAATTACTGGACCCAGTTGCCCCATCATATGGGTTCCAGGGAGTGCCACCCCTCCCTCCCCCCACCAAACTAGGCTCAGGTGCTGGGCTATACTGGTCCCAGTTACCACCCCCTCCTTAATCCAATTACCCTGCCACCCCCCCACAGGCCCACATGTGTCTCCCATGATAACTGACACCCCCCCCAGGTTTGTGGGCTACTGAGTGGGGGGTTCTCACACCTGGATCCCTACTTGCAAAGCACACCCCTCCCTCCAAATTTTTTTATGTTGCCAGGTTTTAAAGCTCCCAGCCTGGGGGTGTGGGAGAGGTGTCTCTCCTCCTCCCCCCCCCTCCCCCCCATCATCAGAAGGTAATGGGGTGGGAGCCTGGTCCTGCTTATCGGAGGGGCCAGCTGACACTCCCCCCCCCCCCCCAAATAAACAGTTCCCACCTCCTCTCCCCATGTGCTGTATGTCTTTCTGGGCCAGGTGTGAACCCAGGCATCTGGGGCCTGCTGCACACTACCCCCCCCCCATGACTCAGGGGCAGGCACCTGGACTTTGGACAGCTGATGTGGGGGTGGGGAACCCAGGCATCTAGGAGCCACTACCCACCCCACCCACTGCTGCAGATGGGAACCAGGCATCCAGGCCCCTCCCTACACACTCCTCCTGTTCCAACTTGGTGTTGAAGTGACAGGCATGGTGGGGGTCTGTACTAGGAGCAACTGGGCCCAGTCTAGGCCTGACCTCAGGGCCTGGTCTTGGTTAGTTTAATGAACCCTGCAAATGAGAGGGTGTATTGTAGGCAGGACACTATGGTACTAGACACAGCCTCCTACAGTAAGCCTAGTACTGTATTTCCTCTTCTACCCCTCACCCTTGTTACTGGCTACTGGGCTCATTAAGGTGGGGGGGGGGGGCACAGATCCACTTTGACATGTAAGGACAGGAGAAGCCAAGTAGCCAGGCACCTCCCCCCCCTCCCCCCCCAAGACAGAAAGAACACAGGTGTCTCCCAAAAACTGCAGGGATCCAGGGCCTCCCATTGAGATCTAGAGATGAATCTTCTTTTTTTTATTTTTTATTTTTATTTTTCTCTCAAAAAAAAAAAAACAAAAAAAACCCCCAAAAATTAAAAGCCAGTAAGAAAAAAGGTGAAAAACCCCAAAATGGGTGACTCTGGGGGTCCCCCTGGGCAGGGTGGGGGGGAACCCCAGGGTGGGTTTGGCAGCCACAAGGGTGGGGGGGGTAGGTAGGTGGGGGATTCACCCCCAAGGTGCTGGGGAAGGAAAGGGGTGCTGGCCTCAGTAGTACCGGAGGGGGGGGGGGGAAGGAGGAGCAATGGGTGCAGGAGGCGGGGCCAGGCTCAATATTGGGACCGCCGCAGGTGATTGGCCATCTCATAGCACTTCTTGTTGACGCAGCCGCCGTGGATGCCCTCCTTGCCCATGACTAGCAGGATCGCTGTTGGGGGAGAGGAGAGATCAGGGGGGAACCCAAGCTCCGAGCCCCCAGCCCCCTCCCCTCCCACAGAACCCAGCCATTGGGGTTCCCAGCCCCCCTAGACCCTTTGCTCTGCAGCTGTTGCTGGGGAAAAATTAGCAGCCAGCTGCTGCCAAGGAGATGGAGGGGCAGGTGGTGATGAACAGCTGCTGAGCAAGGGGGTGGGAAAGAACGCAGACCTCTGGCTCTGCTGGTGCCCCTCCCAACCTACAGCCCGCCCCCAAGCCTGGTGCCCCTCACCCCCTGCCCCCCAGGCCCTGCTTGTGCCCTTCACTCCTGACCCCCGGCCCATACCTCCACCAGTCCCACCCCGCTGCCCCTCAACTCCCACCCCGCAGTCCAGGCTCACTCTTGTGGGTGGTGGCAACAGTGACGTTGAAGGTGGGGCCGCCGGGGCTCTTGGTGCGCAGGTCCATGGTGAATTCACCATCCACCAAGAGACTGTCGCGGATCACGGAGCACTTCTGCCCCCCCAGCGTTAGCCCGTTCACCAGCAGTGACGCCCGGTCTGGTCCCACCAGCACATTCACCTCAGCCGGCTGCGGGAGGGGGAAGCGGGGTCAGCCATGGGCCCTGGGTGCCCGGATCCCCCCGCTGCTCTCACGCACCAAGAACTCAAGTGCCCGGGCTCCTCCCCGCCCCCCCCCCCCCCCCATGGAGAGCCAGGCATGCGGGCCCCACCCAGAGGCAAGGGTGGAAGCCAGGCATCCCAGCCAGGGAAAGAACCCAGGCCCCACCCAGTGCCAACGGCAGACCTAGGTGTCCAGGTACCCAGTGCTGGGGAGGGAACCCAGGCCTCCGGGCTGCCCCTCCCCCCCAGCTGCTGAGGTCATGGGGGGGGAAGGAGGAAAGAGAGCAGGACTACAACAGCTGGAGCTGAACAGCTGGGCCCAAACAAGTCCCCTATTCTCTGCCCCCATTCCCCTAACACCTGGGGGGGGGGGCAGCAGGAGAGGCTGCATTTGGGGCATATTTCAGCATTAAGAGAAAGTGAAAGAACCCAGGCATCTGGGCTCCACCGGGGTTGGGGGTGGGAGTGGGAGGCAGGAACAAGAACCCAGGCATCCCGGCTCCCAGCAAACTCCCAGCTCTGGGGAAAGAACTCAGGCATCCAGCCTGGGGGGGGCTCAAGCCCACATAAAGGGGGAGAGCTGGGGGCTCCCCAAACCTCCACCTGGGGGGAAAGGGGGGAGGGAGGGGCCTGGCCACACCCAGCTGCAGATTGGGCCCGAAACCCCCAAAAAAGGTCAAAGCTGGGCAGGTGGGCGGGACCCAGGGGATGTGGGGGGGGCTGGGATGCCTGGGTTCTTTCCACCGTGCCCCCCCCTCCCAGGAACCCAGGTGTCCTGAAAGTTGCAGGGGGGGGAGGGGCAGCCAGGCCTAGTAGGGTCATAACCCCCCATCCAAGGAACCCAGGTGTTTGGGAGGGCCAGTCTGGCACCAGGCAGCCCCCCCACCCCTGCCAAGAGACCCAGGTGGGGAGCAGGGAGGGCAGGAATCGGGGAGCAGGAAGTTCCTTAAGGGCCTGGAGGCGGAAGGGAGGATAATTTTTCCTGTTAGTCTGTGGCACCCAGCCCCCCCATACCTCCAGGCCCCCCCCCTCTGCCCCATATACCCCAAACACTCCGCTCTGTGCCCCCAGTATCCTCCATTACTCCTATATGTCCCCAACTACCCTGGTTACCTCAAACACCGCTTCTTGCCCCAGTACACTCCGAAGTACCCCTCCTTTACCCCCAAACACCCCAACTGTCCCTTTAGTCCAATACTCCCAAACACCCCCCTCCTTACCCCAAGTACCCCCCATTCCCCCTAATGCCCTAAGTGACCTCCCTTTATACCCAAATACCCCTTTTGCCCCACATCCCCCCAAATACACCTTTGACCCCCACATCCCCAAACACCTTCCTTTGCCCCTAGTTCCTGCCCTTTCTGTCCCCATTGCCCCCCCAGTGCCCCCATGTTACCCCAGCAGGGTGGGGGGGGGGGGGTTTGGGACACCCCCTCCCCAGACCCTCATGTCACTTCCTGGGGGGAATAGGGGGAGGAGTTTGCAGAGAAACCAGGAAGTGGGGGGGGGGGGTGGCTGCAAGAGGAAGTGGCTTTGGCTTCCTCGGGGGACCGGAAATGGTCCCTGGGGGGCTGCCCCTCCCCCACTTGGGGCCACTTCCGGTCCAGGAACAACCCCTTCCAGGGGCAGATGGGGGGCTGCCTCCCCACCAGAAATAATGCCCAGAAAACTGCCCCCCCCAGGTGAGGGGCTGCCCTGCCCCCACGCACGTGTCTGGGGACCCTGCAGCTTTGCAAGGCGACCGGCCCCCTCCCTTGCTCAGGCATACATACTGCCCGCCAGCCCCCTCGCATGAGCCTGTGGGCCCCAGTTTTTGCTACACAGCCCCTCTTCCCCTTCCCTCCTCACCGCTCGGGCTCCCACCCGCTCTGGCATACGTTTTGTCCCCCGCCTAGCAGCCCCCCACGCACGTGCCTGTAAACCCCCCCCCCCGAATTTGCAATTCAGCTCTCCCCTTCCTCCTCCCTCCTGGTGGCCCCCTGACTGCCCCCCTTTGTACCCCCCCCGCAGCATGCATCCCACACCCCATGCACGTGCCTCCGGACCCTCTCGTTTTTGCAATCCCCCCGCCCCCATTTCCTCCTGGCCACCCCCCGCGACGCGCCGCGCTTTTAGCTGCATCCTCCCCCCGCCATGCACGTGCCTGCAGCCCCCCCGGTTTGCAATTCACCCCCTCCTTGCCCTTCCCTCCTGGCAGCCGCCAGCCCCCCCTTCTACCCACACCCCGCTCCAGCCTGTATCCTGCCCCTCCCCCAGCAAAGCCCCCCGTCCACGTGCCCCTACCCCTCCGTACCGTGATGTTGATGAAGGTCTTGCCGGGGGAGGCGGCCCAGACCGACGGGGCGTCCTTGTAGCCCACGATGGCCGCGTCCTGGCACGTCCCGTCCGCCATGAGGCTGTCGATGTAGGAGCTCCACCCGCTCATGGCTGCAGCCGGGGGGGCGCGGGCCGGGGGGCTGCGGGCGGCGACGGCACGAGGACCCGGCGGGGCGGGCGGGAGCAGAGTGCGGGCCGGGCCCCCGCGGCGGCGGCTACATAGGGCCCCCCCCCCGGGGCGGGGCTGGATCCCTCCGCGCCCCCCCCCGCATGCTATCGGGACTTCTTTGCAAAGGGAGGGGGAGCGAAGGGCCCCCCCGTGCAGAGAGAGGGCCCCACCCGTGCAAAGCAAAGTGCCCCCCATGCAAATAGCACGGGGAGCAAAGTGCCCCCCCGTGCAAAGGGAGAGGGAGTAAAGGCCCCCCCGTGTAAAGGGATGGAGAGCAAAGTGCCTCCCTGTGCAAGGCAAAGTGCCTCCCCCCCCCGTGCAAAGAGGGGTGCAAAGACTGGGGTATTGCCACCCTGTAGGGGCGTTGCACTAGCCCCCCTGGGTGATACGTGTGTCCATGGGCATATGTCGCAATGGGTGTGTTGCATGTGCCCAGGGGCATAATACACATGCCTATGGTATTGTTACGGGTACCCATGTGCCAGTGGGTGTTACATGATACGTGTGCCCAAAGGGGTGTTACACATGCTCACATGCAAGTGTGTAAAGACTTACCTGCTGCGTGTTCCTCGGGGGGGGGGGGCTTTGATGATGGGCATGTCACAGGAGGGGGTGATGGGAGCAGTTGTGGCATGCATGAGCACACGCCAGCCCAGCCAGGGGATGCACACACGCGTGTGCACGGCTGTATGCCAGCTGCTGTGACGGGAAGTCGAACACGTGTGTGCACGAGATGTACACGGGAGCTGTGTGTGATGCCCGCAGGGCTGCAAGAAGATCACACGCTCACCTGCACGTGTGGGCCAGCCCCACGTGGGTGGAGACACACATGCCTGGATGCACACACGTGCAACATGCTTGCCTCCTGGTGCTGTGTGCAACACACGTGTGCCCCCCTCCGTTGTGCACCATGCAGCCCCCAGAACACACACCCAACATGGGGGGCAGATGCGCACACACATGTGCAACTGCACTTCCATGTCCAATCTCACCCAGAGGGCACAGATGTGTACACAGGTGTGCAATGGCACACACAAGAGCAATCCTACATGGGGCAGACATGTGCACACGCGTGTGCAACTGCACACACACACATGCAATCCCACATGGAGGAGGGGCTGGCCCCTCTCTGCCTGGGACAGGGGGGCGGGGCTCCGGCGGGCCCGGCGCGCTCCCATTGGCTGGCCCCGCCCTGACACGTCACTGCCGGGAGGGGACTACTTTTGCCGGCGGAGGAACACCGATAAAAAAACTTTCTACCGCTACAAAAACTTTTCCAGGGCGGGAGGGGAAGACGTCATTTCCTGTCTGGACCCCCCCCCCCGCAGCCAATTCTGGGGTGGGGCCGGACGGGGTGGACTCCCCCCTCCCCCCATCCGGGTCCTCCCCCCCACGAGAGAACCCAGGGTCCGGCGGCCCCGGCGGGGGGGCGGGCAGGAAGTGTGTGATACAACCGGTGTCTGTAGCAACCTCGGGGGGAGGGGGAGGGGGAGGGGGAGGGGGCCCCGGGGCATTGTGGGTAGCAAGGGATGGGGGGAATTGGCGGGAGCCCCGGGGCATTGTGGGTAGCGGTGCCGGGGCACAGGGGGTTGTGGGTAACAAGGATTGGGGGGCTTGCTAGGAGCCCCAGGGCACTCTGGGTAGGGGAGACAGGCCCCAGGGTGTTGTGGGTAGGTAGTGCCAGGCCCCAGGTCCTTGTGGGTGTGGGGGGACCGCAGCACAGAGCAGTGTGGGAAGGATTTGGGGCGGCTTGGTGGGAGCCCTAGGACATTCTGGGTAGCAAATGCCAGGACCCAGGATAGGGGGCTTCCCAAGGATGGGGGCTTGGCGGGAGCCCCAGGGCATTGTGGGAAGCCGACAGGCCCGTTGGGGGCGGAGCCATGACTCACGCGTGTGGCGGCGCCGGGCGGCTCCAGACACCGTGACACGCGCGTGCCCCAGGGCGGCGCCCTCCCCCCCCCCGCCTGGACGCGTGGGTTCCCCGCCTGCTCTGGGGCACGCCTGGTTCTCTCCAGCTCCGGGCAAGCCTGGGTGCCGGGACACCTGGGTTCACAGCCCAAAACAGGCCACGGAGCCTCTACTGTGCCCCGCCCTCGGGCTCTCCCTCGCCTCCCTGGGTCCCCAGGGGAGACCCAGGACTGACCCCCGGATCGTGCCCTGGGCCCCTGCTCCCTTGGGACAGCAGGGAGTGATCCCGCCTGCAGCCACCAGGGGGCCCGTGACCAACCCCCCCCCCACCAACCCGGGCCTGGCTCCCTGCCCCTCCTGCTCTCACCCCCCAGAGAAGCAAGGTGTCCGAGCTCTGAGCCCCCCTTTCCCCTGGAAGTGAAGCCAGGTGTCTGGGCTACCCCAGGGCCCTTCCCTACAGAGAACCCCGGTGCCCCAGCTCCCACCCCCTGCTCTCACCTTTCCCCGCCACATACTCCCAGAGAACCCGCGTCTCTGGGACCCCGACCACCCGGGTGTCCGAGCTCCCGCCCCGTGCTCTTACCATTACCTCCCCCCACAACGAACCCAGATGCCTGAGCCCCAAAGCCCCCCCCACCCCGCATGAGAACCCAAGTGTCCTGACCTCTCCATGGGGGCTGCCTTGAGTTCTCCCTGGGAGCACCCCCCCCATATCCCATCAGCCCCCACTCTGGGGGTCAGGTTTCCACTGCCCTTTCCCGGGAATGGGCCCGACCTTTACTGTCCCGGGTGGGTCTAAAGATAGACCGGGGGGGGGGGGGCACAGGGAACCCAGGCGTCCAGAGAGCACACACCCAGAGGACCTGGGTGTCTGGGAGGATGTGGGGGGGCACAAAGACCCCAAGACTTTGGGGCTGGAGGGGGGCACAGAGAACCCAGGTGTCAGGGGCCTGGACCTGGGGTCACATAGGGAGCCAGGTTGGGGGGCCACAGAGAACTCAGGCATCCAGGACCTGCATACATCCAAACCCCAGGTGTCTGGGCCCCCCAGAGAACCCAGGTGTCCAAGACCCACATAAGATCCCAGGCGTCTGGATGGGGCGGGAAACCCAGAGAACCCAGGTGCCCAGGACCAACCTGCAGACATAGAGCCCAGGTGCCCGAGACCTCGCTGGGGGGGCGCAGAACCCAGGTGCCCAGGGAGGGTTGGCAGGTGGGGAAGGTGCAGAGAATCCAGCAGTCTGGATGCTTGGGTTCTTCCCCTGCTGTGGGGGGGCCGCAGCCTTGAAGCTGGATGCCTGGGTTCACCCCCCCATCCCCCTTGCCAGGTGGGGAGGGGCCAAGTTCCAGAGTGGGTGCCAAGGCCCGTCTCAGTGTCATGGCACCGGGGGGGGCGGGGAGATGTGTGGGGCCATATAAAGGACATGACAGCCCTGGCCCCAGCACCCGTCAGCCCGACCCGGAGACACCCCAGTGAGTGGGGCTGTAGTTTGGGAATGAGGGACACAGGCAGGGCTGGGGGAGCAGAGACTGCGGCTTGGGAGTGAGGGGCACTGGAAAGGCTAGGGGGGCAGAGGCTACTGGTCCAGAGTGAGGGGCACTGGCAGGGCTGGGGGGGGGCAGGGGCTGCAGGTCAGAAGTGAGGGGCACTGGCTGGACTGGGGGGCAGGGGGTGCAGGTTGGGAGTGACGGGCACTGGGGGGCCAAGGGCTGGGAGCTGGGAGTGAGGGGCACTGGTGGGGCAGGAGGGACAGGGTTGGGAGTGAAGTGTGCCAGGGGTCTCTGTGGGTTCCTGCCCCCCCACCTTCCATGAAGCTTTGACCTTTGCCTCCCACCCAGTGCTATTTTTATCCCTGGCAGTGGCTCCCAGGCTGGAGGGGGGGGGGGGCACAGGGCCCATCCCCTTCCTTGGGTCCTACAGCCTGGACACCTGCATTCCCCAGGATGGGCCTTGGCTGAGGGGGGGGCAGGTGGCACAGGGCCCAGCCCCTTCCTTGGATACTACAGCCCGGACACCTGCATTCCCCAGGATGGGCCTTGGTAGGCCCAGCTGGGTGCCCAGACACCTGGGTTCTCTGGGAGGGGAGGGGGCTGGGACCTGGGGGGGCTTGGAGCAGGGGGGCTTGGAGCCAGGACACCTGGGTTCCCTCCAGCCACCCTCCTGTTCTCCCGCTCCCCCTCCCCCCCACTCCACAGGCCATGTCCATCCAGAAGATCCATGCCCGTGAGATCCTGGACTCCCGTGGGAACCCCACGGTGGAAGTCGACCTGCACACAGCCAAGGGTGAGTGGGGGCCTGGGGCTTGCGGGTCAGAAGTGAGAGGCACTGGGGGGCAATGGGTCAGAAGTGAAGGGCATCAGCAGAGCTGAGGGGCAGGGGCTGCAGGTTGGGAGTGAGGGGCACCGGGCACCCACATGCCCTTTGCCCCCAGGGCGGTTCCGGGCCGCGGTGCCCAGTGGCGCCTCCACGGGCATCTATGAGGCGCTGGAGCTGCGCGACGGGGACAAGAGCCGGTACCTGGGCAAAGGTGAGCTGGGCAGGGTGGGGTGGGGCCACAGGGGTCATGACTCCCCACAGACCCCCAGGTTGTGTCTTCTGTGGGCAGGTGGGTCAGGTACCCCATGTTAGTGGGACCCAAGGGCATGCTCTGGGCCACCCTGATTGGCTGAGAGAAGTGACTCACCCATTGGTGGACCAGCAGAAGGGGTGGGGCTATGCAACTCACTGGCTGGTAATGAGGGTTGAGTGGCATTATTGACTTCCCTTGGGCAGTCGCTGGGGCCAGATGTTGGCTCATTGGCCAATGGGTTGCCCCCATGGACTCTTCCATTGGCTGGGGGACATGTTGGGTGGTCACTGTGGTCAGCTATTGGTGGCTGGTTGAGATGGTTGCATGACATTGTTGACTTCCATTGGGCGGTCACTAGGACTGATGGTGGCTTGTTGGCCAGTGCACTGAGCCTGTTGCCTCTTCCTTTGGCTAGGGGATGACTCAGGTGGTCACTGTGGCCAGCCATTGGCTGGTTGGTTGACACAGTTGAGTGACATCATTGACTTCCATTGTGCAACCGCTATGGCCACCCATTGGCTCTTTACCTGGTGCATTGACTCCATTGACTCTTCCATTGGTCAGTGGCTGTCCTGGATGATTGCTATGATTGGCCGTCGACTGGCTGACTCACTGGAGCCATCCCAGGGTTCCCTCTGATTGGCTTTTGTCCAGTTGAGTGACTATTCCATTGGGTGGTGGCCATGCCTGGCACTGTCACCGTGGTGGGTCAACAAATAACCCCTCTCCATGGCTGAGCTACATGGGTGACTCTGGGCTGATTGGCTCTTCCATTGGGTGGTTGCTATGGGCAACTCTTGCCTCATCAGCCCTTTGGTCAATGCAGTTGGTAGCCCACATTGACTTGGTCATTGGGTAGAGCTGGTGATGGACACAGCTGACTGGTTGGGTGGGAGGGTGGTTAGTTAGTTGGATGGATAGGTGGGTAGGTGGGGGATTGGTTGGTTTGTTGGTTACTTGGATAGGTGGGTAAGTGGGTGGGTGGAGGACTGGTTGGTTGGGTGGTTAGTTTGATAGGTGGGTGTGGGACTGGTTGGTTAGTTTGCTTGGATAGTTAGTTGGTTGGATGGGTGGGTGAGTGGTTATTTGGTTGGTTGGTTAGTTGGTTGGGTGTGTGGTTAGTTGAATGAGTGGGGGGCTGGTTGATTAGTTGGGTGGGGGGTTGGTAGGTCACTGCATTGGGTGGTTAGTTGGTTGGATGGGTAGGTGGCTGGTTTGGTAGGCAATTGATTAGTTGGGTGGTGAGGGGCTGGCTTTTTGGTTGGATGGGTAGGTGGCTGCAAGATTAGTTAGGTGGTTGGTTGCTTGGATGGATGGGTGGGTGGTTGGTTAGTTGCTTAGTTGGGTTGGGGACTGGCTGGGTGGTCAGTGGGGAGGATGGGTGAGCAGGTGGTTGCTTGGAGTTGCCATGGCAACTGCCAGCTCATTGGTTGACCCAGAGACCACAACCAACTTAGCCGTGTGACCCCAGGTTGGCCCTGCCCCATCAGCCAAGTTGGTTCATTAAGGAAACTGAGTCATTAATTAAACTAAACCTTTGGACCCCACATTCCAGACCCCTTCCTTGACTCCCAGAGCCCAGATGCCTGGGTTCCCTGGGAGGGGAGGGGGCTGGGGGGGAGAGCAGGGGCACTGGGGGCTTGGATTCTCTGACTCACCCCATCCCCATACATCCCCCCAGGGGTGTTGAAGGCTGTCGACCACATCAACAAGACCATCGTCCCGGCCCTGCTTGAGAAGGTGACAGGGGGGCTCCGGGGCTTGGGGGGGGGAGGGACTGGGGTGGAATCAGCCCTGCCATGACCCCCCATTCCCCCCTCCCCCTCCCCCCAGAAATTCAGCGTGGTGGATCAGGAGAAGATCGACAAGTTCATGATTGATTTGGATGGGACTGAGAACAAGTGTGAGTGAGACCCCAACCCCTGCCCCATATGAACCCACTCTGAGGACCCCCAACATTGTCCCCCAGTCACTTCAGGTCCCTGCTACAGCTGGCTCTCGGGGGGATGCAAGTAGGGTAGAACAGGGCCTGGATGCGCACAGCTTTGGGGAGCCGGGCTGGGGGTAACAGGGTCCGTATGTGCCCAGCTCTGGGGGGCGGGCCTGGGTGTAACAGGGCTCAGATGTGCCCAGGTCTGGGGGGCCGGGCTGGGTGTAAAAGGTCCCGGATACGGCCAGCTCTTGGGGGCCAGGTTGTGTAGAACAGATCCAGATGCAGTCAGCTCTAGGGGAGCTGGGCTAGCTGTAACAGGGCCTGGATGCACCTAGCTCTGGGGGCCGGGTTGGGTGTAACAGGGCCTGGATGCACCTAGCTCTGGGGGCCGGGTTGGGTGTAACAGGGCCTGGATGCACCTAGCTCTGGGGGGGGGGGGCAGCATCCGGGCTTAACAGGGGCTCTGATCAACCCCCCTGCCTCCCCCAGCCAAATTTGGGGCGAACGCCATCCTGGGGGTGTCACTGGCTGTGTGCAAGGCGGGTGCCGCGGAGAAGGGCGTCCCCCTTTACCGTCACATTGCTGACCTGGCCGGCAACACCCAACTTGTCCTGCCTGTGCCAGTAAGTGCTGGATGCCTGGGTTCCCTGCTGCGGGGAGTGGGGGATGGGCGCCTTGGTTCTCTGGCCATGGAGGGCCTGGGGGGGGAGTGGTGAGAGCCAACAGGCCGGGTGTCTGGTTTTTCTGGGCCCCAGGGTGGGGGAGCCTGGACACCTGGGTTCCTTGGCCAGCAGGTCCCAGCCCGTGTCCCCCCCATCCCCTAGGCCTTTAATGTGATCAATGGAGGCTCACATGCGGGGAACAAGCTGGCCATGCAGGAGTTCATGATCTTGCCAGTGGGCGCCAGCAGTTTTGCGGAGGCGCTGCGCACAGGTGCCGAGGTCTACCACCACCTCAAGGCCGTCATCAAGGCCAAGTACGGCAAGGACGCCACCAACGTGGGTGATGAGGGCGGCTTTGCCCCCAACATCCTCGACAACAACGAAGGTGCCCAGATGCCTGGGTTCCCTGGGGCTGGGGGTTGTGCTGGGAACCGGGTCCTGGATGCCTTGGTTCTGTCTGAATCTGGGGGGTTTAAGGGCAAGAGAAGCTAAGAGACTGGACACCTGGGTTTCCCCCATCCAGGAGGGAGCATGGGAGCATTATGGGAGCCTGGACATTTCGGTTCTTTCTGGACGGGGGTGGGGACGGGGCATTAGAGTTGGATGCCTGCATTTCCTCCAGCTCATAAAAGGCAGGAGGGTTTTTTTTGGGGGGGTGGGGGATGAATCTGGGAGCCCAGACACCAGGGTCCGACTCCTTGCCCTTCTCTGTGACCCGAGGGGAGTGGCTGAGGTGGATGCAGCTGTTTTGAGCTCTGGGTCGGGTTTCTGCACCCCCCCGCACCCCTCCCCCGGCTGCCGGATTTAGCCCTGAAACCAGAGCTGGGAGAGAAGGGCAAGGAGATAGGAAGGTCATGGTGCCTGGATGCGGCTGGCTGGGGTGGGGCTTCATGGTCTCTAGGTGGGGCTGGTTCTGGGGCAGGTTTAAGGGGTTCAGGTAGAACAGGCTCTAGATGCAGCTGGCTTTGGGGTGAGACTAGGGGGTCCCTAATGCAGCTGGCTTGGGTGGGCACCAGGGGCTGGGTAGAAAAGGCTCTAGCTGCAGCTGACTCTGGGGCAGAGCTGGATAGAACAGGGCCTGGATGAAGCTGGCTCTGGGGTGGATCCAAAGGGTTCCTGATGTGGCTGGCTCTGGGATAGGTGCCAGAGACCAGGTATAATAAGAGTAGATGCAGCTGGCTCTGCAGTGGGTAGAACGAGGTGGTGGATGTGGCTGGCTCTCGGGTGGGTGTAACAGGTCCTTCCTCAGTGCAGCTGGCTTTAGGAGGGCCCTGCTGGCTAGGTACAACAGGCTATAAATGAAGTTGGCTCTGGGGTAGGCACCAGAGGCCAGGTATAACAGGCTGTAGATGGGGCTGGCTGTGCAGTGGAGCTGGGTAGCGCAGGACATGGATGCGGCTGGCTCTGGCTTGGGTGGAGCAGGTCCTGGATGCAGCTGGGTCTGGGGTGGGTAGAACAGGCTCAGATATGGCTGGCTCCTGGGTGGAGGGCCCTGGTGGCCACGTACAACAGGTAGTGGATGTGGCTGGCTCTGGAGTAGGAGCCACAGGCCAGGTATAACAGGCAGTGTATGCAGCTGGTTCTGGGGTGGAGCTGGGTAGAGCAGGGCCTGGATGCACCTCGCTCTGGGGTGTGTCTCAGTGGTCCCTAACGCACACACTGCCCACCCCCCCACAGCACTGGAGCTGCTAAAAGCAGCCATTGCAGCAGCCGGGCGCACGGACCAAGTTGTCATTGGCATGGACGTGGCAGCCTCCGAGTTCCACCGCGATGGCAAGTACGACCTGGACTTCAAATCGCCGCCAGACGCCACACGGCTCATCACGGGCGAGCAGCTGGGGCAGCTCTACCAGAGCTTCGTGCAACATTACCCCGGTCAGCTGGACACCTGGGTCCTGTGGGGCAGAGGGGGGTGGGGGGTATGCTGGATGTCTGCATTCCCTGCTCAGGGGGGTCCTGGACATCTGGGTTCCCTGGACACTTGGGTGCTCTGGGCCCTGGGAACCCAACCGCCTGGGCTCCAACCCAGTTCTGGGTGGGAAGTGGGATCTGGGTGCTTGGACACCTAGGTTCCCAAGACGCCCAAGACTCTCGGATGCCTGGGATCCCCGTTAGGGTGTGGGGGGGTGGAAATCCCGGATGCCTGGGTTCTTGGGACGCCTGGGTCTCTGACCCTGTGCCCCCACAGTGGTGTCGATCGAGGACCCGTTCGACCAGGATGACTGGGCAGCCTGGAGCCGGTTCCTGCCACTGGTTCCGATCCAGGTGGTCGGTGATGACCTGACAGTCACCAACCCCAAGCGCATCCAGCGCGCGGCTGAGGCCAAGGCCTGCAACTGCCTCCTGCTCAAGGTCAACCAGATCGGCTCGGTCACTGAGTCCGTGCAGGCGTGAGTGTCCCCACCCATGCCTGGGTCCCTTCCTTGCTGCCCCTCAGATGCCTGGGTCCCATCCTTCCTGGGGGTCTGGAAGTCTGGGTCCCTTGTTGCAGGGGGAGGGGACAGCGGATGCCTGGGTTCCCTCCTTGTTGGAGAGGTGGACACCTCCGTCCCCTGCCCCAGACAACCTGGGTTCTTTCACGTTGCGGCGGGGGGCCCGGACCCTTGGGTCCCTTCCCCCCGGTGGCTCTGGATACCTGGGTCCCCTCCTTGTTGTGGGGGGTGGGGCCCGGATGCCTGGGTTCCTTCCTTGCTGGGGTGATGGAGCTGGACGCCTGGCCTCTCTGGGAGGGGAGTGGAGCCCGGATGCCTGAGGTCCTTACCTGCAAGGAGCCAGGATGGGGCCGGGAGAAGCCGCGGGGCTGGGCCTGGACACCTGGGTCCTCACCCTCCCACCCCCCAGGTGCAAGCTGGCGCAGAGCCACGGCTGGGGTGTGATGGTCAGTCACCGCTCGGGGGAAACTGAGGACACCTTCATCGCAGACCTGGTGGTGGGGCTCTGCACCGGGCAGGTAAGTCCCGCCCCCTCAGTCAGATCCGCCCCCTGCACCACCCCTCCACCACACGAATGGGCCCCGCCCGTCTTGGCCCCTGCGTCGAGTGGGTCCCTCGGCCTTGGCCACGCCCACTCAACGCCCAGCCTAAGCCCCGCCCCCTTAACTCTTTCCCCGCTGTCCGCAGATTAAGACGGGCGCCCCCTGCCGCTCCGAGCGCCTGGCCAAGTACAACCAGCTCCTCAGGTACCGGCGGGGGCGGGGCCTGATCCGGGGGGGCGGGGCCTGGGCTGAAATAGGCCCAGATCCTGGGTGACTGGGGCCTCAGCCTGGAGGAAGCAGGGCCTGGCTGCTCCGCAGGGCCCAATCGTGGGAAGGGATTGGGGGGGGCGCTTTCCCCTGACAGGGCCCACTCCTGATTCTGCTGCCCCCCAGGATCGAGGAGCAGCTGGGTGACAAGGCGCACTTTGCTGGCCGCAAGTTCCGCAACCCCCTGGCCAAGTGAGAGCCCAGGACCCCCGCCTGGGAGGCAGGAGAGGGGGCCAGCCTGAACCCCCCCATTGGTAGCAGCAGACCCTCCCCATGCTGAATAAAGACACCTGGAACTGAGCATGGTCGCTTGGGGTTTTTGGGGTGGGGCACCACACCTGGGTTTTCTGGAGGGAGGGGGCTTGGACACCTGGATTCTCTTCCCAGTTTGGCAAAGAAGTTATGAGGGGGTGCCTATAGCTGGGGTCCCCCCCAATCGATGACAGACAGGGCAGAGGTCATGGTAAAACAGGTAATTTATTGGGGGTCAACACAGCAGTCCTCTAAGCCCCACCCTCTAATCAGCATTTAAAAGGGATCCCCCCATCAAACCTACACAGGGACCCGCTTATACCCTGGTGGGATGAGGGGAGAGCTCTGGAGCTCCACATTGTGGACTAGACTCTGCCCCTCCTCCAGACTCCACCCCATTTAACCCCTCACTCCCCAGTATGCCATTCAACCCCCCGCCCAGCGCCTAGAGCCACTAAAACCAATTAAAATCCACATAACACCGTCCCCCCCCACCAAGGGACTGGGGGGAGGTCTCCTTCCCACCCCCTGCCCCTCAGAGGAGTCCTGACATAGCAGCATATTTGGCAAGGCCCTTAAGCCCCCCCCACCTCCTAAGGGGTCCCCCTGGTCTCCCCCCTGGGCTCTAGGGGGGTGCAGGGGTGCCTGCGGTATCGTCCTCAGACTGCCGCAGCCGCTTCTTGGCACGGATTTCGTTCATAGCCTCCTCGATGGAGCGCGTGTCCCGCTTGTTAGCCACAGGCACTGGAGGAGCAGGGGGAGGAAAGAGGGTGGTTGGGACCCAGGCAACTGGGATCTGGGTTCCTATTCCCCGCCACCCCAGGGACCCAAGCATCTGGGAGGGGCTCACCACAGCCGTAGGCCTTGTTGGCCTCCATGGCATGGGCAGCGCCCTTCCCGCCGCCTGTGCCAATGAGGTGGCTGTACTTGTCCTTGTAGTCGTGCTGGGGACTCACAACCGCTGGCCCCCGTGCCGCCTCCAGCTCTGCCTCCCGGGCCGCTGCCTCCTGCCAGGTGAGGGGGAGGAGCCCCATCAGGATCTATCACTTTGGGGAGGGATCCATCACTTTGGGGAGAGCTCCAACCCTGGTGGGAGCCTGCTGAATCTTGCTACTGCTGAAGGATCCTGCCCCTTTAAGGACCAAGACCTCTGACTTTTACCCACCCAAAAAGCCTATGGGAAGTCCTCTTGCTTTAAGGCCCAAGACCTCTGAACTCCACCCACCACAGTGACAGCTTATAGACAGCACTATTCCTTTAAAGAGATCTCTGAGCCCTGCTCTCCCTCAGGGGGAACCTATGGGGAGCCAGTGCCAACCACAAATACTTTTGGGGGATATTGCTCCTTTCAGGCATATCCAGCCTCTAAGCTCCCCCCACCCATAAGCCCTGCCCTGCTTAAGCCACAGCCCTTGACACCATATCCAGAGACCCCGCCCCTACAGAGCCCCACCCCCTGGGAGCAGGAAGCCCTGCCCACTGTCTAGACCCTCCCTCCTCCAGCCCCCCCCCAGTCCCTCCCACCCCAGAGGAGTGCAACCCCCAGCCCCAAGCCCTGCTCTTATACCCGGAGGCGTCGCTTCTCCTCTGCACGCTGCGGGTCCCACTCCTCACCACGGCGATAGGCCTCCAGCTCCTCGTCTGACGGCGCGAACTCCTGCAGGGGTGGCCCGGACGCCTGAGTCTTTGAGGAGGGGGGAAAGGAGGCAGGAGGGGCAGGGGGAGACGGGGGCCGATTGCCTGGGCCCTCGGGGGATGGAAGAAGGCTGGAGGGAGGGGGTGGGAGTCTGGATGCCTGGGTCCTCCTGGGCTCTCGAGGCCTGGCTTCCTGGCGTGGGGGGGTGGACGCCCGAGTTCCCTGCAGGCATCGGGGTTCCTCACCTTCTTGAAGACCATGACATAACGCGTGTCCTCATCATCACCAAAGGAGAAGGAGCTCAGCCCGGCCACCTCCACCACGTCATGCCTGCAGGGGAGGGCAATTAATTATGCCCCCGTAACTGTCCCCCCTTGGGGGGGCACCTGCAGATGCGGGCTCCCAGGTCCCAGGCAGTAGAACGACCCCCACGGCCGGGCCTGGGGCTGTATCCGTTGCCCCTCCAGTCGTTGCACTCACAGGATGCTGCGCTCGATCTTGCTCATGGGGGCGAAGCGGCGCCGTGGCTCGGCGCTGTCCTGGATGAAGTCTGACACCTCGCGCTCCATCTGGGGGGGCAGGGGGGTCACGGCTGCCCGGGGGCGTTTGTGGGGGGGGCGGGGGACACGGGGGGCCACTCACCCGCTTACGGAACTCGGCCTTGTGCCGCTTGTCCTGCTCCTGCAGCGTCCGCAGTCGCGCCGCCTCCTCTGCGGGGCGGGGGGGGCGGGTCAGCGGGCGCCGCGCTCCCCGGGCGGGGGGAACTCGCCCTACAGCCCCCTTGCCGCTACCCACAGCCCCCGCTTCTATTTATAGCCAGGCTCCCGCAGCGCCCCCACCCGGTAGTATTTAGAGCCCGGCCCCCGCAGCCCGCCCCCGCCGCGACCCCTGACCCCTGGCCCGGCGCCGCGCCTCCTGGTCGCCCAGCCCCGGCGGCCGCTCCATGGCGCTGAGGATGGAGCCAAGCAGGTCCAGCTCCGCCATCTTGGCCCCGCCCCACCTCTGCCCGTGGGCCCCGCCCCTTCCGGAACCCGCCGGAAGAGCAGGTACAACCCCGTCTGGGCCCGCTGGGCACGCCCCTCCCAGCATCCACTGGAAGTGGGAGGAGACAATCCCGGCCGTTGGCCGCACCCCTGCCAGCCCCCTCACCGGAAGTAGGAGGAGATAATTCCGACCCTGATGGAAGTGGGTAGGGTCCGACCCCCGCCGATCTTCAAGGGGAGGTGTTTGAGGAAAATGTCGGCAGGGAATAAACACGGCGGGGGGTTGTTAAAGGGCAGTGAGGCGGGAACAAGGGTTGTTAAAGGGATGGGCCCCCAAAGGAAGGGCACGCCGGGGGGGGGTCGGTCGTCAGAAAGTATCCGCCGTTGACGCGGCGTCAGTGGCGTCTTAAAGGTGCAGGTCGATTAAAGGGGAGGGGCGGCATGGTGGAGGGTGAGGTCACTGTGGCCCCTCGTGACGTCACGGAGGGCTTGCATGACCTCACGGAGCCACGCGTCTATGGGAGAGGTCGCCTGCCACGTCACCTGGCTGTTGCCATAGGGGTGCAACTTTCACGGGAGGGCGGCTATGAGGTCATAACGACGTCACTGCTGGGGGCCACGTCGCCGATGCTATGTTGACATCATTCCCTAGTGCTGGTGGCCCCACGGGCCCATATGATTATTTGGGCCAGGGCCCGTCACCCTGGCAACTCCGGCTGGGGCAGGCCACGCCCCCTCCCCAGTCTCCATGGCAATTACGTCATCCACCTGCCCCCCTGCCCTGAGAAACAGACAGAACCTGGCAGGGGTGGGGTGGGGCAGGAGTCTTTATTGTCTGGACAGTGCCTAGCCCTGGGGCCGCGACCCCTGACTCTGTGCCAGCCCCCAGGATCAGGCCCGAATTGAGAGACCCACCTCTCCCAGGATCAAGGGACCTTCCTTAGGATCGGGCCTAGATTGGGGCCTCCATCTCCCCTGGATCCGGGTAGGATCGGGACGCCTGCCCCTCCAGCACCCCCATGATCAGACTGGGATCGAGACCCCCCGACTTCCAGTGCCCCCCAGGATTGGGCCAGGATCCCACCCCCGCTAGGGCAGGCCAAGCATCCCGTGGGTGGTGAAAAGGTCCTGGGTGCGGTTGTAAACGCGAGCGATGGTGGCAGCCGCCCGCCTCAGCTCAGCCTGGGCCTGGGTGGCCCCCCTGGCCCCAGGGTCGCCCAGACAGAGCGCAGCGAGCAGCTCGCGCCGCGGCGGCAGCGCCAGGAAGGCAACGGCGGCCGCTTGCCGCACCCACCAGGGGTGGTGGGGGGCCAGGGCTCGGTGGTAGGCGCGGGCGCAGACCCTTGCCGGGTCCCCCCCTTCACCCAGGCCCCCCACAAAGAGCTGCAGCCACAGCAGGGCCCGGTGCAGGCGCAGCAGTGTGCGGCAGCCGGAGGGGGGGTTGCCAGGCGGTGCCGGGGGGGTCAGCACCACTAGCCCCCGCGCCAGCTCATGGGCCGCCATGGCCTGTGCCGTGGTGTAGTGGGGGGCACTGGGGCCATCCCGCAGCTCCTGCAGCACCGCCAGCTTTGCGCGCGTCTCGTGCAGCACCAGCCCGAAGGCTGGGCCCAGCGACTCCATGAACCTGCGGGGTGCAGGGGGAGGTCGATGTGGCTGGGGGACATCAGGATGCAGCTGTGTCTGGGGGGGGAATGTGTTGGGTGTAACAGGGTCTGGATGCAGCTGGCTCTGGGGTGGTTGTTGGCTGGGTAGAACTGGCTCGGGGTGGGCGCTGGCAGTAAGTATAACAGGGCTCTAAATGCAGCTGGTTCTGGGGGAGCATTGGCTGGGTGTAACAGACTTGAATGCTGGCTCTGAGGTGGGTGTTGGCTGGGTGTAACAGGGCCTGGATGCAGCTGGCTGTGGGGTGGTGTAATGGGGCTGGCTGCAGCTGGTTTGGGGGTGGGGACATTGGCTGGGTGTAACAGGGCTGGCTCTGGGGGAGGAATGGGTTGACTGTAATGGGGCCCAGGTGCAGCTGGCTCTGGTGCGGAACAGGGGCTGGGTGTAAGGGGCTGTGGCTGGCCATGGGGAGCAGGGAGTGGGGGGAATGTTGGCCAGGTATAACAGGGCCCGGATATAGCTGGCTCTGGACGGGGGACAACAGGACATGGGCGTGACGGGCTGTGGCTGGCTCTGGCGGAGGATGTAGGCCAGGTGTAACGGGGCCTGGTTGCGGCTGGCTCTGGGGGGGATATCTCCCAGGTGTAACAGAGCCCAGATGTGGCTAGCTCTGGAGTGGGGGAAACATAGGCCAGGTGTAATGGACTATGACTGGCTTGGGGTAGGGGGACAGGTTGGCTGGGTGTAACAGGGCCCAGATGCAGCTGGCTCTGGGGGGGGAAACGAGCACTCACCTGCCGAGCTCAGCCCAGCCGGCCAGGTAGGGGTCCAGCAGGATCTCGCCATGGGGGCCCAGAGTGGCCTGAAACGCACGCAGCAGCCGCCCCATCTGGAAGCGCTGGCCCTTGCACAGTGCCGCCGTGGGCTCCGGGGGCTCTGGGGGGGGCTGCAGGGGCAGACACAGGTTGGGGGGGTGGGAGGGGCCTGTGGCCAGCCTGGGGAGGGGCACAGACCTGGGGAGAATCAGGCCATGGGTGGGGGGGGGGAGAGGAGTGTCTCACCTGGGTTCCAGGCTGGCGGGGGGGCACATCCTCACCCCACCACCACCAGGGGCAGGGTGCCCCCCCCTGGACACAGGCCAAGAGAGGCACATCTGTGGGGGGGCAGGGCGTAGATGGACACATGGACTTGGTGCCCCCCTGAAAGCACAGGGAACCCAGGCGTCCGGGATCCCAGCACCCCCCTACTCCCAACTGAGGGAACCCAGGTGTCTGAGCCCCCCCTCACCCGACCCCAGGGAACCCAGGTGCCTGAGCCCCACCCCTCACCCCAGGGAACCCAGGCGTCCGGGATCCCAGCCCCACCCTACACCCAAACCAGGGAACCCAGTTGTCCGGGACTCACGGAGCCGCAGGCTGCAGAGGTAGAGGAGGGCGAGGAAGGCGCCGACGGGCAGGAGGTAGCGGGCCAGGCGCTGGGGGGCCATGGCACTCCCCTCCAGCCTCTCCTGCCTTGACCTTTGACCTTTAACTCCCCCCCCTCCCCCGTGCTGACGCAGCCCCAAGATAAGGGGCCCAACGCGTCAGGGGGCAGAGGTCACGGGCAGGCAGCAGCCCCTCCCCTGCACCCCATATCTGACTGGGTGGCGCAGAGGCTGCGGGTTGGGAGTGAGGGGCACCGGCAGGGCTGGGGGAGGGGCGGGGGCCAGGAGCTGCAAATCAGGAGTGAGGGGCACTGGCAGGGCTGGTGAGGACCAGGGGCTGTGGGTCAGGAGTGAGGGGCACTGGCAGGGCTGGTGAGGACCAGGGGCTGTGGGTCAGGAGTGAGGGGCACTGGCAAGGCCGGGGGTCTGGTTTCAAGTTGCCCTTTGACCTTTGCTGATCAGGAGCCCCTGGGAGAGTGATTGACAGATCAATGGAGGGCGGGAGGGGGTGTGCTGGAGCCCGGATGCTTGGGTTCTCTCCTGCTTGGAGGGGGCAGGTGTGGGGGGTACAGGCCCAGAGACTTGGTTTCCCTGGGCAGGAAAGAGAGCAGGGGGGCTGGGAGCCCGGATGCCTGGGTTCTGCCAACGATCCCAGGGTGGGGGGGATGTGGAAGCTGTGGGGGGGGCAATACCCAGCTGCCCCCTCATCTCCCCTGGGACATGGGGGGGAAGGAGGGAAGGAAGGGGGGGGGGGGCTAGTGTGTCCGTCCCTCACCCGGGTAAACCCGCCTGCCTGTCAGCACCGGCAGATTCGAGCCGGCAGCGTGTGCGTGGCCACGCGTGTGCAAGCATGTGCAAACCACCCCGGGGGGGGGCGGTCCTCCAGCTTGGAGTGGGGGGGTGGTTCTTGCTCCCTGGGGCTGTGGGTCAGGAATGAGGGGCACCAGCCAAGCTGGTGGGGGGCAGGGGCTGCGGGTCGGGAGTGAGGGGCACCAGCAGGGCTGGGGGCGCCAAGGGGCTGCAGGTCAGAAGTGAGGGGCACCACTCGGGCTAGGGGGGGCATTGGTCGGGAGTGGGGGGTACAGGCCAGGTTGGGGGGGCTTTTGGGGGTGGCCCTGTGTGGCTTTGGGGGGCTCTGAGGAGCCAAGGGGGGGGCAGGAGGTGGCTCAGGGGGGGCTGGGGGATCGGGGAGGCAGGCTGTGGGGGGGTACAGGGGTCCCCCTTCCCCCCCACACCCCATAGGCTGGCCCAGCAGAGACACCCAGGCTGGGGCGCGGCCTGCCGGCAGCCAAGGGTGGGGGGACCTGGTGAAGGGGAATTTTTCCTGGAGTGACGCCTGGGCCGAGGCTCCCCTAATTCACAGGAGAGATCCAGGGGGGTCTCAGGGATCCCCTGGATTTTTTTTGGATTTTTCTGGGGGGGGAAAGGGCCCCCCCTGTGTAGAAAGTCCGGCCAGGGGCAGGCAGGCTCACTTTGCGCTGGGCCCGAGAACCCAGGCGTCCCCGCCCGCCGCGGCTCCCGGCTCCCGCTCTTGCCCCCCCCACAGCAAATACCCCCCCAGGCCTCGGCAGGGCTGGGGGGGGCCCAGAGCCCCCCGAATGCCAGCAGGGTGGGGCGCAAGGGGGCGAGGTAGGTAAAAGGGTAGCGGGGGGGGAGACTGGGGGCTTGGGGGCGGCTGGGGCAGATGGGGGACTTTTGGGGGGCTGGGAGGGGTTTTGGGGGGCACGCCACCACAGAAGGGCGTGGCTCGGGAGCTGCCACGCAGCAGCTTTGTCAGCCTGAGTATGGGGGCATTCCAGGTCTCTACTCTTTGAGCCCCTGTGGGGGTTGTGATGTCCCCCCTGGGTAGCTGGGAGTTAGGAGGGGCTCTTTTTTTTTTTTTTGTGAGGCAGTCCGGATGCCTGGGTTCTGCGTGTGTGTATGTCCTGGACTCCTGGGTTCTGCGTGTGCGGCCCGGACGCTTGGGTTCTTTGTGTTTTTCAGAGACCTGGGGGCTCCCCGTGTGTGTGCGTGTGCGTGTGCACGGGCGCGGCCTGTGCGCCTGGACTCTGCATGTGAGTGGCTCCCAGACGTCTGAGTTCTTTGTGTGTGTACCCCTTGGACGCCCAAGTTATGTGTGTGTGTGTGTGTGCGCGTGCACGTGTCCCGGACGCCTGGGGTCTTTGTTCGTGTACCCCTCCCAGATGCCCAAGTTCTGTGTGTGTGTATGTACGTGTATCCCAGATGCCTGGGCTCTTTGTGGGTTTGTGTCCCCGAGACTTGAGTTCTCCATGTAGTTGTGTGTGCGTGTGTGCAGCTCAAACATCTGAGTTCTTTGTGCATGTGTCTAGACACCCGGGTTCTGTGGGTGCGCGCGCGTGTGTGTGGCGTCTGTCCCGGATGCCTGGGTTCTTTCTGTGTGTATCCCCCGTCCCCCCCAGATGGCTGGTGTGTGCGTGTGTGTGCACGTGTGTGTATCCCAGATGCCTGGGTTCTTTGTGTATGTGTGTGGCCTGGATGCCTGGGCTCTCAATGTGCATGCACGTGTGTGTCTTGGACACCTGAGTTTTCTATATGCATGCATTGCACACACATGTGTAGCCATGACACTGAGCTTTTTTTTGCATGCATGTGCCCCCACCTGGGTTGCATGTGTGTGTTTCCTGGACACCTGGGTTCTGTGTGTGTGTGCCAGGACACCAGGGTTCCCTGTTGATGTGCATGTGGCTGCCCCCTGTCCCGTGTGTAGGTGCGTGCATGGCAGGGTGGGGTGGGGGCATGTCTGTGTACTTGTTCATGTGTCTCTGGGGCCTGCGTGCACCCCATGTCCCTACTGCTGTTCTGTAAGCCGGGGGGGGGGGGGGGGGGGAGGTGTGTGTGTGGGGGGGGCGGTCACAGATTAACCCTCGGGGGGGTGGACAGAGTGTGGGGGCGGGGTGGGCCTTCCAACCGGCCACCAGCCCCACCACAGAGCCAGCTGCATCTTGGCCGCGGACAGACAGATGTGCTGCTCCTTGGTGCACACAGGTGGACAGATGTGCCCCCGCATGTGGATGCAGGCCCAGCCCCGCCCCAGCAGCACATCATGGTTTGTGGGGTCTCGTGGCACAGACCATGGCGTGGTGCTACCGCGGGGCCGGGGAGACAGCGTGGGAGACAGCGTGGGAGACTCCCCCGAGCCGCCTCTCCCCCCCCTCCCAGCCCCTCCACTCTAGCAGCACATAGATATTGGCGCTCTCAGTCCTGCCAGTGTCCTTGTGCTGCCCCAGTGAGGTCGGGCCACTGTCTACTGGGACCAATGGGAGGGGGAAATTGGGGGCACTGGAACCTGGGGAGTTGAGGGTTGGTGTGGCTGGGAGGCAGCCAGCTTTGGAAGAGGAAGGATTAAACCCCTCCTGTTGTGCAGGGGAAACTGAGTCAAGCCTGGGGAATGTGTGAGTGGGAGCAGGAGATGACCCCCTAGGGCACAGGTTGGGGTTATTAGCTATGCACGGACCTCATTGACTATGCACGAGGAACACTGAATATGTATGAACTGTACTGAATAGGCACAAACTCCATCAGCTATATGTGACCCTCATCCACTGCTCCCCCCCACTGACTGTGCAGCCTCTCATTAGCTATGCATGGCCCTCATTAATTAGGTATGGACCTCATTGTCTATGCACGGTCCTCATTATTATGCATAGGTCTTACTGAGCATGCACCCCCTCATCAATTATGCAACTGCTCATTGATTATGTGCAACCCTCATTGCTTATGCATTGCCTGCCTTCAATTATGCACAATATGCAAAACCCCCTCAACAAAGCGCAATCCTCATTGACAAGGCATCACTCCATGGAATATGCAGCCCCTCATTGACTATGCATGACCCCGCCACTACCCTAGTTGACTAGGCATTCCTTAATTATGCATGACCCTCATTGACTATGCATGAGCCCCTGCAATGCTTGTCCCTCACTGTTGATGCACAAGCTCCATGGTGGCTGCAGACTCAGACTCACCGATTCTGTACCAGGCTCACTGACTGCATTGGGGGGGGGCAGCGTCTGGGGGTGTTCATGCAGGGTGAACCCCCTGCCTGTGCCTCACAGTCACTATGTATGAGGGTCACCCCCAGCTCATTGACTATGCATGAGGGTCACTAATTGAGCTGGAGTTATGCATGAACCGTGCTGAATATGCATAATACTCATCAACTATGCATGAACCCCTGAGACCAGGCGGTGCTCATTACCTATGGGCAAACCCACCAATGGCAGATGACGCAGGCTGCCTACGCCATTGTGCTCAGCCCTCATTAGCTTTGCAAATGCACTCATTAGTTATGCAAATGCCACCCAGAGACCATGTGACTCTTAATTGCTATGTGGAAACCTTGTCAACTATTCCTGATGCCGGCCCTTGCCCCTTCCCTGACCCACCCCATTGCCACCCCCCCCCCCCCCAGCCACCCCTGGGCTTGCATTGCCGGGTCCCTCCCCACCAGCTCCCAGAAGGGAAACTGAGGCACACAGGAGGCGGTAGAGGGGAAGGCCCTTTATTCACTGTCACACTCCGCCCCAAGCCCCCTACCCTCAAAACAAGTGATGGGGCTGGGGGGTGGGATGGACACCCCCAGTGTCCTGCCCCCTCAAGCTCAGGGTGGTGTCCGGTGGTCTGGCTGGCCAGGGTCAGCGCGACAGCAGGGGCAGGTCACCAGTGGTCATGAGCAGCCCAGGGTCCAAGGTCAGGCTGTCTGGGAGAGGAGAGAGAGCAGAGAGAGGCTGAAAGGGGGGGGAGGAGAGGCAGAGCCTAAAGCAGGAGGGGGTGGGGCCTAAACCTGGGAGGTTGGGACTAAGACACTGGGGTGGGGCCAGGACTGGAGTGGGTGGGGCCTAGAGAAGGAAAGGACAGGGAGGCTGAAAAGGGGGTGGGGCCTGCTGAAGGGGCTGGGGCTCATAGAGCAAAGTTGTGGAGCCTGGAGAAATAGGGTCAGGGCAAGAGGGTGGAGTCTCCAAAGCCAAGGGAAAGTCTCAAGGAAAGGGGGGTGGGGCTGAGAAGGTAGAGGTGGGGCCTATGCAGACTGGGGCAGAGCCTGGACTGGGGCAGAGGCTGGGACCTATATGGCCTGGGGGTGGGTGGAGCCTGGAGGAAGAGGGGAGGAGCTGAAGAGTAGGGGGGGGTTAATCTCAAGGACTGGGGGCGGGGCCTGGTGAAAGGGGGCGGGGCCTGGGGATGCAGGGAGCAAAGGACCACCCCCAAGCAGCCAGGCCCCCCATCATGTACAGCCCCCCCAGCTCTCCTCTACTGGAGCCCCCCCACCATCTGCTGGGGATCCAGGCTGATCCTGAGGCCTCCCCGCACCCCACCAGCGGCCCCCCCGGCTCCTCCTTACCCTGGTCGAAGTTGAGCTTTTTAGGGGGCGGTGCATCGAGTCCCTCGATGTCAACCAGGTCGCTGCTGGCATCCGCATCGTTCAGGGCGCTCAGCGTCACGTCTAGGGGAGCAGCATGGGTGGGGGGCCCCCGAAAACCCCTGCCACTTCCTCCCCTGCACACAGCCCCCTGTTCCGGCCCGGGGGAGCCCAATACCGAATGGGGGGGGGGTTTCAAACCCCATCTTGCAACCCAGGGGGACCCCAGGATGGGAAGGAGGTCTCAGTACCTCTCACTCAGCTGGGGGGGATCCCAAAATTCAATGGGGCATCTCAACCCCTGCTGCAGCCTGGGGTGACCCCAAGACTGAACGGGGGGTCTCAGCCTCCATCCAGCTGCTCAGGGACACCTCAAGGTTGAATGGGGGGGGGTCTCAAGCCCCTCCCACAGCCCAGGGGAGCCCCAGGATTGAATGGGGGGGTCACAATCCCCTGCCTGGGGGGACCCCAGGATTGGGGGGGCTTCACAGCTCACCTGAGGCCTTCTGCTTCTTGGCAGGGGGGGCGTCAGGGGCAGGGGGCACCCCACTGTGCCCCCCCTTCTTGGGCCCCTTTTTGGGGGAGTCAGCTGGCAGCGGCACCCCGCTGTCCTCGTAGGCTTTGCGCTTGGCTGTAGCCTTGATTTGGGCCCTGGGGGGGCGAGAGGGTGGGGCCACGGTGAGCTGGGGCGGGGGTTGAGGGGTGTGGGGCTCCCCTCCAGCCCCCGCCCCCGCCCTTACACCGTGCGCTCCTTGATGACGGCGCTGAGCCGGTTGAGGTCGTCGCCGAAGCGCGTCACGGCCGCCCGCAGCATCTCGATCTCGCTCTCTGTCCACTTGGCCCTGGGGGGCGCGGGGTGTCAGGGGGCCCCCAGCCCGGAGCCCCCAGCCCATAAACGCTCCCCAGTGGCCCCCCCGATCCGAAACCCCCTCTTGGCAGCCCCCGAGACCCAACCCCCCTGCAGCAGGGCTTAGGGGGCAACTGGGGGTGTTTGGGGGGCAGGTGTAGGGGGAAGGTGGTGGGGTGTGGGAGGCAGGGGGCGGGGCTTACCCCGCGGGGGAAGAATCGGCCACAGGGTGCAGCTGCATGGTGAGCTCCCCCAGCTTGGTGAAGGCAGCACCGGCGGCTGAGAAGATCTCCCCGACCTGTGGGGGGGCGTGGGGGGCTGAGGGCAGTGCTCTGACCCCTTGACCTCACCTGCCATGACCTCTGACCCTGCTGCTCCCCCAGCTCCAGTCCCTGGGGGCAACCCTATCCCACCCCTGAGCCCCCCTACAACGTAGTAGGTACTCTTAATTCCCCCCCCACAAATGGGGCGGGCTTCTCAACCCTGGCGGGGGGGTCCCTCCACCCTGGGCCCCGCCCCCCTGTAGAGCCCCCCCCGAGCTGCCCCCAAAGCCCCTCCCCCTCCATGGGGGGCCCCAGTGGTCCCTCCCCTATGACCCCCTCCACCCCTTTTAGGGGTTCCCTGGACCCCAGGCCCCTCCCCCACCCAACTCGCTGCCCCTCCCCCACTGCAGGCCCCACACCCCATCCTGGCCCCGCCCCCCATGACCCCACCTTGGTGCTGGCGGAAGTCATAGCCCCCAGCCGCCGCCCCGGCCGCCGCCCTGGCACGACCGGAAGTGGGGCGCTCTGGCCCCCGTCGGCCGCCGGCGTCTCGATGGTGCGGCCGCTCCGTTCCCCCCCGGACCACCTGGTGCCTCGGTGGTGTTGGCGGACGCTCTAGCCGCCCGGATCCTCCAGCGCCTTGGTGGTGCGGGGGTGGGTGAAGCGCTCTAGCAGCGCGTCTCGGTGGTCCCTGCAGACGCTCCCGCCGGAGTCGCCTACGTCTCTATGGTGATTGGGAGCTCCAGGTTCTCGGCGGTAATGGCGGGCGCTCTAGGCGGTGTGGAGGACCACCCACTCGCTGGCTTTAACTCTTTCCTACCCCTCCCGCCTGGAGCCGTAGACCGGCGCCCTCTAATGCCCCCCCATCTACCCACAATGCACCTGGAAAAGCCCTTGGGGAGCCCATAGAGCCACTGCTCCCCACCCATAAAGCCAACCCCCCCTCCCATGGAGCCCACCCATCTACCCACCATGCACCTGGGGAAGCCCTTGAGGGACCCCCCCCCCCCCCCATAGAGGAAACCCCCAGCCCCTCCCTAATATACAGCCAGCCCCCCCAATAGAGCCCACCCCCTACCCACAATGCACCTGGGAAAGCCCTGGGGACCACCCCGCTACCCCCATCCATGGCCACTCCCCTCCACCAAGCCACCCCCTCCCATCAGGCGAAGTGCCGGAAGACTGGAAGGTGGCCCATGCAGTGAAGGGGAGGAGAGTAGATCCAGGGAACTACAGGCCGGTCAGCCTGACCTCCATCCCAGGGAAGGTCTTAGAGAAGATTATCAAAGAGGCCATTCTTAACAGACCGGCGGATGGCAACACCCTGAGGGGTAGCCACACGGGCTTGTTGCAGGTAGGTCTTGCCTGACCAATTTCATTTCCTTCTACGACCAGGTGACCGGTCACCTGGACAAGGGAGAGGAGATGGATGTCGTATATCTTGACTTGAGCCTTCAGTCTGGCATCTCGTGATCACCTCTTGGCAAAATTGGCTGACTGTGGCCCCGGCCTCACCGTGATCCACTGGCTCCGTGGTCGGACCCAGAGGGTGGTGGTTGGCAGAAGTCAATCATCGTGGTGCCCTGTGACCAGTGGGGTCCCTCAGGGCTCTCTTGGGCCCATATTGTTCAACATTTTCATTAACTATGTGGCCATTGGAGTCAGAAGCGGACTGGCCAAGTTCGCCGATGACACCAAACTCTGGGGCAAAGCATCCACGCCGGAGGACAGGAGGGCGATCCAGGCTGACCTGGACAGGCTCAGGAAATGGGCGGACAAGAACCTGATGGTGTTTAACACCGAAAAATGCAAGGTTCTCCACCTTGGGAAGAAAAACCTGCAGCATCCTTATAGGCTCGGCAGTGCTACACTGGCTAGCAGTACAGGTGAAAGAGACTTGAGGTCATCACTGACCACAAGGTGAACATGAGCCTTCAATGTGATGCTGCTGGTAAAGCGAGCAAAACGCTGGCTTGCATCCATAGATGCTTCTCAAGCAAATCCCAGGACGTCATTCTCCCCTTGTACTCGGCCCTAGTGAGGCCGCAGCTGAAGTACTGCGTCCAGTTTTGGGCTCCACAATTCAAAAAGGATGTGGAGAAGCTTGAGAGAGTGCAGAGAAGAGCCACACGTATGATCAGAGGTCAGGAAAACAGACCTTACGACAACAGGCTGAGAGCTATGCGGCTCTTCAGCTTGGAAAAGTGCAGGCTCAGGGGTGATCTGGTGGCCACTTATAAGTTTATCAGGGGTGACCACCAGGATCTGGGGGAACGTCTGTTCACCAGAGCGCCCCAAGGGATGACAAGGTCGAATGGTCACAAACTCCTCCATGACCGTTTCAGGCTGGACATAAGGAAGAACTTCTTTATTGTCTGAGCCCCTAAGGTCTGGAACAGCCTGCTGCCGGAGGTGGTTCAAGCACTTCATTGAACACCTTCAAGAGAAATTTCAATGTTTAGCTTGCTGGGATCCTATGACCCCAGCTGACTTCCTGCCCTGGGGCAGGAGGGCTGGACTTGATGATCTTCCCAGGTCCCTTCCAGCCCTAATGTCTATGAAATCTCCCCCCCATATAGAGCCATCCCCCACTCCCCCCTATAGACCCACTCTGCCCCACCCCCAGGCCCTCCCAGCTCTACCCCGTTCATTGCACAGGACAAAACCTTCAGGGTGGGGGACAGACACATGGGGGGGCACCAGCCCGGAGCAGGTTCCCTGTGGCTCAGAACCCCCACGTGGGGTAGCAACGTGCTAGATGCCCCCAATACCAGGTAACCCCTCATCCCCTTCCTGCCTGTCCAAGGAGCTAGGGATGCTCCCAGCAAGGGGTCCCCGTTACCCAGAGCCCCACCCCCCAGCTGCTGGGGGGGGTAGAAGCAAAGGATCATGGTCCAGGGGGGTCATAAAGAAGTGGTGGCGGCTGGTCCCGGACCTGGCAGGGGCCTCGTGGTGGCATGGAGAAGCTGCCCAGCATCACATGCAGCTTGGCCGGGAAGCAGCAGTTGCTGGCCTGTGCGATTTTGGGGGGGGTCAGTCCTGACACTCAGAGGACTCCCCCCACAACCTTCCACCTGCAACCAGGACTCCCAGGATCAGGCCCAGATTGGGGCCCTTGGAGGAGAAACACCCCCCACCCCCCTCCAGCCAGGGACTCACCCTGCTTCTCTGTCTCAGCCCCTGGTCTGCTGGGTCAGCTCACTCCCTCCTCCAGGGTACCTCTGGCCCTGGCTCTCCCACCTCCAGGCTTGTTAGGAAATGGGGTTCGGGACCAGCGCATAAAGGACTGACACAGCAATTCAATGCATGAATGACAAAGGCTTTATTTACTGCAACTCATCACTGGTAAATGAGCCTAAAGCAAAGCCAAGTCCAGTCTGTTTAGCTGTGAAAATGATAGTACCTCACCAGGGTCTTGGTCTTGTCAGCTTCTCCAAGGCGTGGATCCGTGCACCAGGAGATTGACCGATTGCAGGAGCAGATCTCGCATCCTGAACTGTGCGTGGTAGCTGCTCCGTTCCTTTTTGGTACCCTGCAGCTGGGCATCTTCAAAGCCTTCTTGTAGCTGTGCAAATAAAGAGGGAGCCCAAGCAATAAGTCGCAGGAAGATCCTGTTAATCAAACTGCTCATTATTGGTTATCAGCAGCGATCCAGGTTTTGCATTCATGCTAAAACACAATTTTTCTCATTTTAAGGAGAAACGCAAGGATTTTTCTTCTTTAAAGGAGAAAATGCGGGAAATGGGTTTCCCTATGTGGGCTGGCAGTGGCAGCCTGCGGGGGGCTAGGGGGAGCGGAAGGAGGGAGCTCAGGCAGGGGTGCAGTGTGTGTGAGTGCGCACACATGCATGTGGCAGCCTGGAGAGCAGCTCCCTCAGGTAACTCGGTGGGGGGGAGGGGGCAGAGATTGAGTCCCCCATAGGGAGGGAGTCAGGTAGGGCTGGGGCTGCTGCTCATCCCAGGGGCTGTGTGGGGTCCAGGGCTATGTGTGGCCACAGGCCTGGCGGGGAGTGGGATGGGGCTCACAGTGGCAAGGAGCTTCCCTGCCCGGTCCCACTCTGCACTGCCATGCCGGGACCTGCCTGCTGGGCAACGGGAACCCCAGGGAGGGCAGCAGGGCTGGGAGCCCGAGTCTGCAGTGGCTGCCTGCGGAGCCCATGCGGGGGGGCAGGGGGCTGCAGGCCCGGGTAGCCCTGGCAGTTGGGGGCAACTGGCAGGGCTGCGGGCTGGGGGGGGTTAAGAGGCAACAGCAGGGGCCGGGCTGCTCAGCACCACAAAGCACGCGGGGGGGCTGTAGGTGGACCCGCGTCTAGGGGAGCGCAGGGGGAGCTTGTATTTCCATGATAAACCCCTCCCCAATCAAATTAAAAATGTATCGGTATTTAGAATTTATTTCATTATAGTGACTGAGGCACCAGCGAACTTCCAGGTTGCTTTAAAATTGTAAATATATCAGTAAAATGCTGTGTTCAACTGATACCTGGACATATAGTGGCCTTTCATTGTAGTCAGGGAAAAACACAGATGTTGGGGGTTTTAATCAGAGAATTTGTCATTTTTAAACAGAGAAATCCAGGATCCCTGAATCATTATCTATCAATTATTTATTTACTGTGCATTTTTATAATTATTTATTCTTTATCAAAGGTTATTTATTTTTTATTATTATTTAGTTGTATTTACCATTTATTTTTTATTGTTTTTATAGTTTATTTGTATGTGTTACTATTATTTACTTACCATTTATTTACTGTTTTTATCATTTATTCATTCTCTATCAACTAGTATTTACCCACTGTTATATATCATGTATTTATTTATTATCTGTTAACATCATTTACTTCTTTTGTTTTTATTATTAAAACATTTGTTTTATTACTGAAGTGGAAACAACAACATTTGCTTTTTGATGAGACAAGCCTGGAGAACATTTTATTTTATACTTAAGGTACCTGGAAATTATGTTTGCTTTGCTTGTATTTTTTTCATTAGTTCATTTGTTTATTATTATTATTGTTATTAGCGTTATCATGATAATCATTATCCTCATCATCATTGATGATTTGATTTTGGTTGGTCATATTTTAATTAATTTTAATTTAATTGACTTTTTAAATGAATTTTTTAGTAGCTGAAACCCGCAAACCATTTGCAATTGCATTTTTATTGCAACAGTATCTCTTTAAACACAGGATTTTTAGTTATCCTTTGACCGAATACATTAACAGGATCAAAACCTCTCTCCTTCGAAAAGGCTTCATAAAGCTGCCCATATGTAAAGACAGGTGTAGGAGTATCTTTTATTACAGGATTATAATAAAGTGCCCCTGGCCCTGCTCCTGCCCCTCACTCCCCCCCCCACCGCCTCAACCCCCTGGAAGCCTGGATTTTATCTAAATCTAGATAAAGTAAAATGCAGTTGGTTAAATTAAATGCAGTGAAATGAATTAAATGATGGAGGGGTGCAGGTTGTAGCTGTGTTGGTTTAAGGACATAGGCAGACAAGATTCTTTGGGTAAATCTGATATCTTTTATTAGACCAACTGAACAGATCAGATAAAGGCCAACTAAAAAGGCTTAAATGACTGTCCTTTTTTTAAGAACTACTTTTTTAAAAATCTCCTAGCCTGAGGGAACGGAGGAAGACGCTGCTTTCCCACTCCAGCCTGGGAAAGCACAGACCGTTCGCAGATGCTTCCTCAGTCTGACGAAGGGTGTTGGGCCCGAAAGCGTGCAAAGCAGAATTTTTCCAACTATCTGAGTTGGTCTAATAATAGATACCAGATTTACCCCAAGAACCTCGTGAGTTGAGGTGAAATCCCTCCCCCAGGACAGAGCTGCAGACAGGAAACCTGAAGTCAAAAACAAGATGCAAAAAAGGAACCTGAAGTCAAACAAGATACAGAAGAAGGAAGTCACCAACATCCAGCCCCAAATTCTCCTCCTTCCAACATCTGGGCAAATCTGGGGGCTAAGGCGGAAAGGAAGTGGGGGTGTCTGGGCTGAATGGGCCTGATTCCACTGCTCTGGGGGCTGCACATGGTGGGGAAGTCCCTTCCAGCCCCCAGCTCCAGGTTTGGGGTGAGAAACCCAACTGGCTTCATACTGCATGTCCTGCATTCCCTGCAGCCTGATCCTGTACCCTTGTGCATGGCTCTGCACCCTAAACACTCCCACAATGATCGGCATCCTCTACACCAGTGCTTCTCAAAGTGGTGGTCCGCAAACCGGTGCCGGTCCGCAGCGAGTTGCCAGGAAAGAGAGAAATATATTTTCAGGAGCATAACATTGATATGTCATAGCACCACAGTTTGTACGTTCCAACACTCCAGGTGACGTCACGTCGTGCGAGGTGAGGAAAGAGAAAGAAACAGCTGGTCGCGCATTTGTGAAGCGCTGTTACATGCAGTTGCTGCCACTGACTGAACAGGTCCCCAGTCCCTGGCCCACTGGAAAAAAAGTTGCCAGTCCGCCACATCAGATAGTTTGAGAAGCACTGCTCTACACCACCAGACAACCCCTTGCTCCTGCCCCACAACCCCCCAGCTCCAGAATTTGGATGAGGGTAGGGTTACCATACATCCAGGTTTTCCCAGACATCTCTTTTTGGGTCTTCCCATCTCCATCTGGGTGCTTTTGGGGATTTTGTTCTGCCTCTGCTCAGCATCAAAGACCTCCCCCCACCCCAACCCTGGCACTTCCTGGATTGTCCCAGCTGCTTGGGGCTGGGGGGAGCAGAGGATGGAATTGTAGGCAGGGCATCAGGTGGGCCTGGCACTGCCCCAGCACTGTAGGCAGGTAAGTCTATGCAGGGAAGGGGTTGGAGGGCCAGAGTGGGGCATGTGGGGGTGTGAGCGGGTGGGTGCCTAAGTTGTCTGGGTGCTGCAGGTCCAGCAAGGCACAGAGGGAGGGGAGGTGTCTGCCCCTCCAGTGGGGAAACGGGGTGAGGGGGGTTTTGGGGGGAAACAGGGAGCTGTGTAGGCAGCAGGGGATGGCGGGGCAGGGCCTGTGGGTCAGGAGTGAGGGGCACCAGCAGGGATGGTGGGGAGTGGGTTGGGAGTGAAGGGCACCAGTAGGATGGGGGGGGAGGGGCTGCAGGTTGGGAGTGAGGGGCACCAGCAGAGGAGCAGGGAGTGGGGCGGTGTGGTAGCACAAGCGGGTCTGGTGGGACGTGGTTGCAAGGATGTTCACGTTATGTGCAGCTCAAGCTGGAGAGTGGAGACAGTAGCTCCACCCCCAGGTTTCAGTGGTATAAAAATGCTGAAAACTCTTCTCTGGAGGGAAGAGCTGAGCAGAAGCGGCACCAGTGCAGTTGCAGGACTGGACCCACGAGCGTTGAGTGCTTCGGGCTGTAGGGTCCTCTCCCTTCCCACGGGACCCTCCATCTCCCCTCCCCACCAGTGCCCAGAGAACCCGGGTGTCCGGGCGCCCAGCCGCACCCCCCCCCCCAAAGAAGCCAGGCATCCGGGCTGCCAGTGCAGTATCTGGCTGAGATTTTCTTGGCACGCTCCTTGCTTTTGTCTCCCCACAGTATCTTTTTAAACACAGTATTTTTAGTTATCCTTTGACCAAATATATTAATGGAATCACATGCACACACAACCCAGCTGTTCATGAAATGAACACACATGCAACCAAAGTGTCTAGGACGCACACGGACAAGTGAGCTGTGTGGAACCACACTCCCCCCTGCCAACAAGTATGTGGGACAGAGAAAGGTTCTTTGGGTAAATCCGGTATCTTTTATGAGACCAAGTCAAAGAGTTGGAAAACGTCCCTTCTGCAAGTTTTGCTCCAGAAACAGCCTTTCCCCAGACTGAGGAATTGAAGTTGTGCTGTGCTGTTGCTGGATGCTGCTCGCAGGAAGAGCACAGCACAGCTGCACATGGATCTTCGGGCTGAGGAAGGCTGTTTCAGGAGCAAAGCTTGCACAAGAGAAATTCTCCAACTATTTGAGTTGGTCTCATAAAAAATACCAGATTTACCCAAAGAACCTGATCTGCCTATGTCCTTCGAACACCATGGCTACAACCTACACCCTGGGACACATGGAGACGCACACAACCCAAGTGTCTGGGACACATGGACAGACAAGGTTCTTTGGGTGACTGATATCTGATATTAGACCAACTCAAGTAGTTGGGGAAATTCTGCTTTGCAAGCTTTCGGACACAAATGCCCTTCGGCCAGCTGAGTAGTCCGGCAGAGGAAGAGCTGGCACTTGCTCCGTGCTCTCCCTGGGCGCAGGAAAAGGAACTGCTCAAGAGACAGTTCTTCACTCTCCTCACTTCTACCATGCTGCTCTACCGTGCATGCACGCACACACACACACGACCCAGGCTTTCAAGACACACACACAACCCACTTTTCCACAACACACACAGCCCAGGCTTCAAGGACAAGCATGCACACACACAGAACCCAGTTTGAGGATACACACCAATGTGCACATGCACACAATGCAGTCTTTGAGGACATGCATGTGTGTGCACAGACCCACACCCAGCTCACTACTGGTAGCTGCCAGGCCCCCCCTTGTGCTGCCATTTTCCCCGTTGCTGGTGTTGGGAAGAACAGCTGGTGCTGGGGCGGGCACTGGGCAGGGCGAGCAATATCAAACCTAATGAGCCCCAGCCTGAAGTGTTAACGAAGCTTTTGTACAAAATTTTGTACCAACAATTTCTAAAAGTCAGCACCAAGGGCAATAATGTTCACAATCAATTATGCTATAATAAAACAAAACCCCAACTACATCCACAAAGATGGCAAGTAAAAAAAGTAATATCTGCTGCCACTAATACAGAAATGAAAAAAATGCAGGCTGCATAGAGAAATATCATGCCGCTAGTAGAGAAGCCAAGAGCTGAACGCCAATAAAGCCAGCACTGCAGTGCACCCAGTAATAATAAAAAATCCAGGCACAGTTCCTCATCCTGGATAAAAAGATGCCACACAACTTATAATAAATAGTGTAAAAATATTAAAAACAAATCAATGCTGGACTTTCAGTCCTACTGAAGTGCAAATGTAAGTTCAGGCACCAATATAAAATTTAATTAAAAAAGGAAAAAAACCTAAAACTTCACTGACCAAAATGAAAGCAATAACTTAAATTAACACTGCTCAAAAAAGCTGTAGCTTAGAGGCATGGTAGAAATGAAGGCATTTTGCCTTAAGTATGAAATGAAGTGCCCAGGCCTCTCTCATTGCAGCATTCAACCCAAAAAAACATTCTGTGCCCCCCAGAGCTCAATTCAGACTTCTAGGGAGCAGTTGGTAATACATAGACAATGAGGGGTGAAAGGACCTCAGGAGGTCACATCCAGTCCAGCCCCCTGCTCCAAGCAAGACCAGCCCCAACTACATCATCCTAGCCAAGGCTTTGTCTACTCAGGTCTTCAAAACCTCCGAGGATGCAGACTCCCCCATCTCTCTGGGGAGCCTGTTCCAGTGCTTCACCACCCTCGTTAGAAAGTTTTTCCTAATATCCAACCTCAACTTCCCTTGCTGCAGCCTGAGCCCATTGCTCCTTGTTCTGTCACCTGCCACCGCAGAGAACTGTCCAGCTCCGTCCTCTTTTGAATCCCCCTGCAGGGAGTTTAAGGCTGCTATTAAATCCCCCTCAGTCTTCTCTTTTCCAGACTAAATCAGCCCAGTTCCTTCAGCTTTTCCTCACAAGTCCTGTCCCCCAGCCCCCCATAGCCATATTTCCTTGCCCTCTGCTGGACTCTCTCCAATCTCCCCAGTGCCAAATCGAGGGGAAGAATCACTGTCCTCCATCTGCTGGCAGCCCTCCTACCAATGCAGCCCAGGATGCCATTAGCCTTCTTGGCAGCAAGGGTACACTGCTGGCTTCTGTCCAGCTCCTTGTCCCACCCCCCCAGGGCCTTTTCTGCAGAGATGTACAGGAGGGCTGGGAGCCTGCACACTGGGGTGCTCTGGGAGGGGGTTGGGGTGAGAGCAGGGGGGTGATGAGAATATTTTCCCTCCACTGAGGGGGCTGGGGCCAGGGCAGGAGGCACCAGTAACCTCCCCAGAGCTGGGCGCACCTAGAGCCCATCACCTCCCAGCCCTGAGTGAAGGGCCGTGCTGCGCTCTGGGAGGTGGCGACATGGAGGAAGAGACGGAAAAGGAATGGAGCAGGGTCTGGCAGGTGGGGAGGGGGCAGGGGCAGAGGCCTGGATGCCTGGGTTCTCCCTGCTCTGGGGTGTGGGGACAGGGCTGAACACTCCATGTTCTCCCCTGTATTGGCAGGAGGGACCTGGGCAGCCCAGATTGGAGTCATTCAGGCAGGACAGGGCTATGGAAATGCCACAGGTAGGCACCCAGTACCTGAATGGCACCAACTTACTTGGTGAGTTCAGGGAAAAGGGGGATGGGGACTGGGGGCCTGGATGCTGGGCTCTCTCCTGGCTCCAGGGGGGTGAGCGCAGGGGGGCTGAGAGCCCGAACACCTCGGTTCTCTGGCCAGGTCTGTGTAGGGAGCATTCATCATGCGCCTTTCTCCCACAGAGACAAGAGGTGATCCAGAGAACGGGGAAGCCGAGACTTCAACACAAAACAATCACCGACAGACGATTGTATTAATTGGTAAGCCTGGGACTGGGCTCGGCCAATGCTCCTGCTGGGACCAACCTGTAGGGTCCTGGCTGGAGGGTCTTACCCCCTTAGGGTCAGGGGTTTGCCCCCTGCTCACCTTGGCCTAGCCAGGGGGGTTCCCCTCCCTCTGCAGCAGGAACACGGCCTGGGCTCTCTGTAGTATCTCTCACCCCCCAGCAGCAGCAGGACATGCCGACTGCAGCCCCCCTGCTGTCCCTGGGGCAAAGGCGGGGGTGAGGCCTGGGGGTGCCAGCAGCTGTAGGAATGGGCTGAAGGGTGGGGGTGTCTGTGCTGTGTGGGGCTGATCCTGCTGTCTCAGGCAGGGCTTAGGCTGAATGTACCCCTGGGGGTCCCTCCCAGCCCCCCACACGGGGATTTGGGGAGGGAACCAGGTGTCTGGGAGCAGGGAGGGAGCTGCTTCTGCTGCACTTGCTGCCTGCTCTAACACCTGCTTCCCAGGGGTGCTGACACTGGCGCTGCATGCGATACTGTGGCCGTGTGGGACACTGCAGTAGACCAGCGCTGTGGTGCCTTCCTCCAGTCCACATAAGCAATGGTGGGGAGCTGGGAGCCCAAACACCTGGGTTGTCCTGCAGCTCTGGGAGGGGAACGGGGACTGCTGGGCTGGCAGAGCAGGGATCCGGGAGCCCGGTCATCTCCGTTCAAGGGACTGACCCTGTTGTACCACCTTCCAGCTCTGGTTTCTCCCAAAGAAAACAGCACTGCAGGGACCATCTTCTCTAGCCACACTGATCTCAACTACAGCGCTTGTGCTAACTTCTGTAAAGGACGAGGGTCGCAGCTGCCCAGCCTTGACATGGCACAGGTAGGTCATGGCTGGGAGTTACAAGGGGGCTGAGATCCCATTGCCTCTGGGCTGGGCACTGGGGCTGACTGTACAGAGCACTGGTGCCCAGTGCAGAGATGTGGCTGGCTCTGGGGTGGGCGCAGGGGGCTTGGGCTCCTGTGACATTAATGAGAGAAGAGGCAGCAGACAGAGCCCAGGGAGCTGAACAGGAGCTAGCCCCAAGGACCGTGGCAAAGAAACATGGCTGACCAGGCAGGGAGTTGCCCGTAGAGGGAAGGGGCAGAGAGAGCCCAAGGCTGGCCAGTGCCCACAGCTGGGCGGATGCGGAGGCCAGGCAGAAAGCACTAGATAAGAGACCGCCTCTGCCCCAAGAGTTCTGTCACTGAGGGACTGAGAGGTAACTGCTCCCCCCAGCCAGGGTGGATGATTTAAATCAAATTGATTTAAATCACAATTTAAATTGCTGACCAGGAAGCCTCGGTTTAATCACTGTTTTCTACAGAAAGTACATTCTTGTTGTTTGATACCCTCTGTTCACTGAACTTTTTGAAACTCTGCACTTTGAGAGAGGGAAAGGCTCAACTCTGTGTACACAAGCTCGCAGAGAGACCAGGGGGCTGGTGGGTGGGTAATTGGGTCCGTTCTCTCTCATCGCCATACACTGCTGTTAACCAGGATGTTATCTCTGGAGACAACAGACTCTCCCTGTACCTGAAGAAGGATGTTTGTGCCCAAAAGCTTGCAAAGAACCATTTTTCCAACTATTTAGTTGGTTTAATAAAAGAGATCACATCTACCCGAAGAACCTTGTCTGCCTGTGATCTCTAGAGACGCAAATCCAGGGTTTGAGAACTGAAACTGAGCATCACAAAGATGCTTAATGAGATCTTCTAGACTGAGCACTGAGTCCCACTGGGCAGAGCAGTTTTCTTTGATCTTTACTAATCTATAGAGGAGCTTCTGGAACCCAATACATTTGGGCCCCGATATAGTCTGTGGCCTGTTGTGACTGATTTATAAAACTTCTAAAAAAGTTACATGAATATATTGCCTCAAGTATTGTCTCAAATAGCATACAATTAGAAGTTATAATCCCTATTCCATGATGACATCTTTGAGCTTTAATGTATCTTAAATTAAAACTAGCTTTATTATAGGTTTATTTTTTATTTAAAACACCATCTTAACAAAAAAGTACACTTAAATAAAAAAGAGAGTCTGATTTAAAAAGCAAAATCCAACTTAAAAAAAACCTGTTGATTTTTATCCACCCTGGCCATAACCCCGACATTGTACTTTCACCTGGCTGCAGCGCCCTGCTGGACCCACCACAGGGCAGCGCTGACCCATTCCCTGCCCCCACCTGTAACGTCTGCAGTGCCACCATGAGCAGCACTTCCCCGTCTCAACTTCCCTGCTTGAGTCATCCCTCAGCACAAATCTCTTGGGGCACAGGTGGTCTCTTTTATATTAGACCAACTAGATAGTTGCAAAAAAATTGTTTTCTTTGCAAGCTTTCAGGCTCAGATACCGTCTCACAGAGCAGGTTTTTACAAACTGGCCTTTTCTGCAAGAGGAAGTTTCCTTTGTAACCTGGCAATCAAAACTCACGGAAGAGGTGATAGCTTTTATTAGACCAACTAGATATTTGCTTTCAAATATGTAGTTGGTTTAATTCACTAGAATTCAAGTTCTAGATTCTTTTTCAATTAAAAAACAAACCCAAAAAGAAGGGGGTTGCGTGTTTCCTTGCTGGGGGGGCAGCGGGAGCTGGGCAGCTTCGAGCAGGGCTCCTTCTACAGCCTCTGCCTGCTTCAGTTCAGCCTGGGCCCGGCCTTGTGAAAAAGGGGGTGTCTGCTCGAGAACTCGTGGGCAAGGAAGGAGTGGTGGCAGAGGAGGGAAATGGCACGCAGCCCCCCTCCCCTCCCTGCACTCTGATGGGATTGCTGTTGTCTGAAAGGGACCTCATACAAGGACTTGTGTGAGAGGGAGGTTTTCACGGGGGGGGGGGGGGGGGGGTTGCCAGGTGAAGGAGAGGACTTGTGAACAGTTCCATAGTTGGTAAGGTCAGAAGGGAGCTGAGCAGATCATCATGTCCGACCCCCTGCCATGGCAGGAGAGAATACTGGGGTCAAATGACCCTAAGTGATCATCTAGCCTCCTTTTGAAGACCCCCAGGGTAGGACTGAGCACCACTTCCCTTGGAAGTTGGTTCCAGATCCTAGCCGCCCTGACTGTGAAGTCGCGCCTCCTGATATCTAGCCTGAATCCACCCTCTGCCAGCTTGCGACCTTTATTTTTTGTCACTCCTGGTAGTGCTTGGGGAAACAGGGACTCCCCCAATCCTGCTGGTCCCCCCCGACCAGTTTGTAAACAGCCACTAGATCCACTCTCAGCCTTCTCTTGTGGAGGCTGAACAGGTTCAGGTCCCCTAGCCTCTCCTCGTACGGCCTGCCCTGCTGCCCCCTGATCATGTGGGTGGCCTTCCTCTGGACCCTCTCCATGCTGTCCACATCCCTCCTGAAGTACGGCACCCAGAACTGGATGCAGTACTGTGGCCTGACCAGTGTCACATAGAGGGGGAGGATCACCTCCTTGGACACGCTTGAGATGCATCTGTGGATGCATGACAAGGTGTGGTTGGCCTTCCTAACCGCGTCCCCACACTGTCGCCCCATTTTCATTTTGGCATCAATAATGACTCCAAGATCCTTTTCTGCCTCTGCACTGATGAGCAGGGAGCTCCCGAGCCTGTAGGTCTGCTGCTGGTTCTGCACCTGGGGAGGAAGTACCTTGCACTTGTCGGTGTTGAAACCCATCCTGTTCTCATCCGCTCACCCCTGTAACCTGTCCAGCTCCAGTTGCAGCCTATTCCTCCCTTCTAGCGTGCCCACTTCGCCCCACATCTTAGTGTCATCTGCAAATTTGAACAGGGTGCTTTTTACCCCCTCGTCCAAGTCACTGATGAAGATGTTGAATAGTGTGGGCCTGAGGACCGAGCCCTGGGGGACCCCACTGCCCACGTCCCTCCAGGTCGAAAATGACCGTCCACCACCACTATCTGAGTGCGGCCCTCCAGCCAGTTAGTGACCTATCTGACTATGTAGATATTGACGCCACAGTCTCCTAGTTTTTTAATGAGAATGGGGTGAGAGACAGTGTTGAAGGCCTTCCTAAAATCCAGAAAGACTACATTCACTGTGACACCTGCATCCAAGGATTTTGTGACCCAGTCATAGAAGGGCACCAGTCTGCCAGGACCTGCCTTGAATGAACCTGCTGGTTGCCTCTAAGCATAATCTCCCCTGCTGCCCCCTTGTGGACATCCGCCAGGATAAATTTCTCAAAAAGCTTATCCAGGACGGAGGTAAGACTAATTGGCCTATAGTTTCCCCGGTCCTCCTTCCTCCCTTTTTTGAAAATGGGAACCACATTGGCCCTTTTCCAGTCCTCCGGCACAATGCCAGAGCACCATGAGTGCTTGTAAAGCTGTGCCAGGGGTCCTGCAATAACCTCTACCAGTTCCTTCAGCACCCTGGGGTGGAGATCATCAGGACCTGCTGATTTAAATATGTTCAGTCCCTCCAGAAGTTCCCTGACTAGATCCTCACTGATCCTAGGCCTGGGTGCGCCTCCCCTGGGGCCTAGGGGGGGTCCCAGTGGGGGGGGAAGAATGTCCTGGTCCCTGCTCAGAAAAATGATTCACTTGATTGGGAAGCTTGCATATTCTTGCAGGTCCCATCTCAGGAGTTTCTAGACTTACAACACCAGTTAAGACTTCTTTTAATCACTCCCTGTCTGTAAGTTATGAGTTTTTTTGAGCAGTGTTAGTTTAAATTATTGTTTTAATTTTGGTTGGTAAAATTTCAGGGTTTTTTCCTTCTTTAATTTTTTTATTAGTTTCTGAACATACATTTGTGCTTGAATAGGACTGAAAATTCAGGATTGAGTTTTAAAAATATTTTTACACTATTATAAGTTGTGTGGCATTCTTTTACCTGGGACGTGTGAAACTATGCCTGGATTTTTTAAAAATTATTATTATTGGGTACATTGTGGGGCTGGCTATATTTATAACAGGCACAGGCCTTTGTTATAGTGGTGTTCAGCTTTTGGCTTCTTTATTAGCAGCAGGATATTTCCTTATGTATCCTGGATTTTTTGACTTCTCTATTAGTGGCAGCAGATATTACTTTATTTTTTCTTGCCAGCTTTGTGGATGTAGTTGGGGTTTTAATTGTTCGTTTATTATAGCATGATTGACTTGGAATGTTACTGCCACTTGGTGGCGAGTTCTAGAAATTGTTGGTATTCAATTTTGTATGGACAGCCTCGTTAACATTACAGGCTGGGGCTTATTAAGAGGTTTGCCTTTTCTGGCCCAGCCCAGTGCCCACCCCAGCACCAGCTACATCCGGCCCTGTTCTTTGCAGCCCCAGAAAAAGGGAACAAAGAGTTGCATGAGGAGGCCTGGCATCTACCACTAGTGAGCCACCTCTGTGTGTGTATGCATATGTTTCTCGCACACACAACCTGGGTTGTGTGTGTGTGTGTGTCCCAGATGCCTGGGTTGCTTGTGTATGTGTCCTGGACACCTGGGGTGTGTGTGCGTGTGCGCCAGAAGCCTGGGTGGGGGTGCTGAGACTGTCATTTATCCTGGTGGGGTGGACGTGGCAGCCAGTCCCAGTTGCAAGTGTGGCACTGCTGCACAAAACAGTCAGTATATATACACTGAGTGGTGTGCCTTGCTCCACACCCAGGTCTTCTGGATTTGGCTCACTTCACTAGTTTTTCGAATGCAAAAAGTCAGAGGAAACAAGAACTGGCTGCAATTTGGAAGGGTTTCCAAAATGTTCAGAGAGAACCAAAGGGGCTGCAGCCCGAGGCTCTCTGCATTTATGTGCAAGGCTGCCCCACAACTGGGCACATTACTGAGCACCCAGTGCCTGCCTGCCCCCCTGGGTTGTGTGCACGTCTCCGTGTGTGTGCGTGTGGCCAGGGGTCAGGCGGCCTGGCTTCTCTCCCCATATGGAACAGGGGCGCAGACACGGAGCTCTCGGGGAGGGGGCAGACGCCCGGGTCCTCTGGGAGGGGGCCGGGGTGAGGGCAGGAGGTCCTGTAAGGCAACGGAGGGGATGTCAGAGCCCAGGCGTGACCCCATCGTCACTCACCTGACAAGTCCAATGTCCTGGGGAAGTACTTCTGTCTCTATCGGTCTGTCCACAGTGCTGGCGTCTTGTGTAAGACTCCCGGGGAGACTCCACCTCTGCGCGCCTCCTTTCACGCTTCTGCGCCAGCACAAAATGGCCAGGGGTGGGCCCCAGCAGCTGCCTGCCGCATTCGGCTGGAGGGGGAGGCGCCCCTCGCTCCAGACGCAGAGCGAGCGAGCGCTATAGTGAGGGCACACTGGCGTGGCGTGGCGTGGCGCGCCCCCCCGTGCTCTACTGAGCCCAGCGCCCGCTGCGCCCCGGCCCTGTTCTTCCAGCCCCAGGGGAGGGGAGCGGGCCGCGGGCAGGCACGGGCGGGACGCCGGCGGGCAGCACCGACCCTGCGGCCCCGCAGGCGGGGCGAGAAGGCAGAAGGGGCTCATTAAGGAGGAACGAGCAACGCGCCCCGACGGGACGGGCCGGTTGCAGTCGCTCCCCCTGGGGACAAGGGCAGCAAGTCCCCTGCGGTCCCGGTCCTGGGCCCCCACGTGTTGGGGTGCTGGAGCCTGGTCCCCGTTCCGGGGCCGCAGGATCTGGGGCTGGGCCCAGGCTCGCCTCCGTGACTCCCAGCTGGCCACGATCCACCCCAACGCCCCCCCCCCAGGCCCCACGCGCGGCGGGCACAGGGGTAAGATGCCGCAGAGACCCCGCCCCTTCGCCTGATTGGTCCCTAGGAAAAAAAGGCGGGAAACGCCCCCCAGCGGCGGCTCCTGCTGCGCACGCGCAGTAGGCGCTGTTCTTCGCGGTTCCCCCGCCCTTTGCCCCCGAAAGCGCTCGGTTCAGCTGTCATGGCCGCCGCCGAGGACCCGGCGGGAGGCGGCTGCAGGGCGGGACCCGAGCGCGCGGGCTCGGCCGCCTCATCGCCGTGCAGCCGCCTCCGTACACGGGGGTCCGGCACAGACACGACGAGCAATAACAGCACAATGACAACGCGGCGGCGGGTTTCTTCTGCACCATCCGGCTCGGCCTCTGGCCCCACCCCCCGCCGCGCTCCGCCCAGCCCGCGAGCAGACACGGGGCGGCCTGGCCTCGGCTCTAGCCTGGGCCGCCGCACCGATGGGACGAGATACAGTTTCCTAGCAGAAACGTCCCGGTTCTAGCTAAATAACCTCCAGTGCGTTGGGTCACATCAGTCGCTGCTGCTGCTTTTGAAATAAACTACGCTGTCGCGTATCCGAGCTATTCATGCGTGGTCTTCCCTTGTCTCCTGTCTGCCCCGCACCACAGCACCCTCGCACCCCAGCCGCCCTCGCTTTTCTAAATGTAGACTTTATTTCGACCTAGCCGCGATGGAGGGGCAGGACTCGGACATGCGGGATGACTGGTGAGAGCGCAGCGCAGCTGGGGCCCGGCTGCCTGAGGTCTCTGGGGGCAAGAGCAGGGGGCTGAGTTTTCTGGCCAGGCCTGTGGAAGGCCACCGTCATCCTTTCTCCTCCGCAGAAAGCACGGGCCACAGCGAGGATGAGAGCACAGGCGATGGTGACACTGCTGTTGTCCAGGCAGCCAGGGCTCGTCAAGGCCAAGAGGACCAGGACTGCCAGGATTTACAGTGTTGCCAGTGTTACAGGTTGTCCACGAGATGATGAGGGGAATTGTTGATGGGGCTTCCCCTGAGTCTGTTAAAAACTTATTGTGGCTCATGACAAGCTTGCTGACAAGGCCAAAAAAATCTGCTTGGGTTGCCAAGCTTACCACCCATGAGGCCTAGTTTGCTCTTACGGATGCTGACAACAAGCCTTTTGGTGTTCCCACGGCCTCCACCGAGGCTGCTGTCGCACAGGCCAAGCAGGCATCCAGTGCAGCCCCCAGGGATGCCACGACCACTCAGAAGCCTGTTAGGGATCTCTCTCATCATTACCACCCACATGGCATAATGTTTTAATTAATCTTTTAGTGGTCACTGGGCACTATTCTAGCCAATTTCTTTCATTGACCATGACCTGTTACTTGTTTTCCCAACTTGTGGGACACAGTAGGCATCACAATACAGAGCAATTAAAACTTTTTTAGCTGCCTTTTTTGCTTTGTGTCACTTCATTTGTAAGCTGGACTGGGCCGTTATGTCTACTAATGCAACATTTAATGTTACAGCAACAGGCTTCACACTTGGGGCCAGAGTCAAAGATGCTGTTTTACAGAGCTGGGAATTGTTTGTGTAGTTCTGTTTTTTAAGGAAGGTGATATTATGCGCACACCAACTTTTTGTGATGTTACAAGAGCACAATAATGCTTTTTGTGATGTTACAAGAGTTACAATAATTTGTTCCACTTTCATAGTAGCTAGGGTCAAGAGGGACCTGAACAGATCATCTAGCCTGACCCCCTGCCACAGGCAGGAATGAATGCTGGGTTCACAAGACCCCAGACAGGTGATCATCCAACCTCCCCTTGAATTTGCCCAAGGTAGGGGTGGGGACCCCTTCCCTGGGAAGTCGGTTCCAGATTTTGGCCACCCTAACTGTAACATATTGTCTTCTGATCTCCAACCTAAACCTGTTCTCCATCAGCTTATGACCACTGTTCCTCATCACCCCAGGTGGTGCTGGGTGAAAAGAGCTCTGCCTATTTGCTGTTGATCTCCCCTGATGAGCTTGTAGGCAGCCACCAGGTCCCCCCTCAGCCTCCTCTTGCTGAGGTTGAACAGGTTCAGGTCCTTCAGTCTCTCCTCATAGGGCCTGTCCTGCTGTCCTCTTGCCAAGTGGGTGGCCCTCCTCTGAACCCTCTCCAGGCTGGCCACATCCCTTTTGAAGTGCGGTGCCCAGTATTGGATACAGTACTCCCATCTGCGGCCTGACCAAAGTCACATAGAAGGGGAGTATCACCTCTCTGGACTGGCTTGAGATGCTTCTTTGGATGCATGACAAGGTATGGCTGCCCTCGTTGACTGTGGTCTGGCATTGGCAGCTCATGTTCATCTTGGAGTCAATAATGACTCCAAGATCCCTTTCTGCCTCTGTGCTTTCAAGAGGGGAACTCCCCAGCCTGTATGTGTGCTGTGGATCCCTTCTCCCAAGGTGCAGCACCCTGCATTTGTCTGCGTTGAACCCCATCCTAGTCTCGTCTGCCCACTTTTGTAGTCTGTCTAAATCTAGTTGCAGCCTTCTCTCTCCCTTCAGGTGTGTCCAACTCGCCCCATATCTTACTGTCATCAGCAAACCTGGACAGCGTGCTTTCCACCCCCTCATCCAAGTTGCTGATGAAGATGTTAAACAGCGCGGGCCCGAGGACCGAGCCCTGGGGTACCCCACTGCTCACATCTCACCAGGTTGAGTACAACCCATCCACCACTCCTCTCTGGGTACGCCCCCATCGGCCAATTTTTTACCCATCCAACTGTGCAGGCATCAATGCCACAGTCGCTTAATTTATTGATGAGGATGGGGTGAGAGATGGTGTCAAAGGCCTTCGTAAAGTCTAGAAAGACTACGTTCACAGCATAAACATTCCGTTTATCTTAAGACTTTCTTCTTTGCATCAGTTAGTTCACCTGAAGTGTGGGTTTGGGCTTATTTTCAAATGGTATTGTTTTATGGGGGTAAAAATACAAAACCACAGTTTTAAGTAAAGCCAGGCTCCCTGCCTACCCACAATGCACCTGGAAAAAAGAGTTGGAAATCCTCTGCCCTTCCCCTGCCAGACAGAGCCAACCCCCTCCCCCAACAAACAAACAACCCACAGCCCCAAGGCTCCAGCACAACCGCAGGATCCAGCTCCATTTATTGCACTAGACAAGAAGCTCCAGGATGGTGGGGGACAGACACATTTGGGGAAGAGGCGGCAAAACCCTGGAGCAGGTTCCCTGCAGCTCAGACCCCCCCACCATACACAGAAAGGGGAGGCACTAGAGTGCTAGACTCCCCCCAGATCCCTTTCTTGCTGGTCCAAGGAGCTGAGTCTGCTCCCAGCAAGGGGTCCCTGTTTCCCAGAGTCCCTGCAGCTGCTTTTGGGGGGGGGGGCAGGGGGACAGGAGCAAAGGACCATGGTCCAGGGGGGTCATAAATAAGGAGGTGGCAGCTGGTCCCAGTGGAGGAGGGGGCCGCGCTGGGGGCTCCTAGCGCACCATGTACTCCTTGCGCTTGTTGAGCCGAACCTGGCAGAAGGAGAAGCCGCCCAGCAGCACGTAGAGCCCGGCCGCGATGAAGCAGTTGTAGCTGACCTGCTCGTACAGGCGGTAGATCTTCTCCGGCCCATGCACACTGGGGGGGGAGGGGACAGAGAGGGTGGGGGTCAGCCCTGTCACACAACCGCCCCCCCCCAGGTGTCCAGGAGACAGCCACAGACATACAGGACTCCCCACCCCTGTAGCCCAGGATCATGGCCCTGGAGAAGAAACCTGCCCCCTCCTCAGCTGGGGATCCTCCAAGGATCAGGGCCCTTGGAGGTGAGAAGAGCCCACCCCCACCAAGACCATCCAGGCCAGCACCAGGATCAGGCCCAAATTGGTTCCCCCCCCAACTCTTACTCATCAAAGTCTTCCTCAGTGAAGGGCACGTCCTCGATCAGCACGGCTGAGTGCACATTGAAGAAGATGCCCAGCAGGATCTGGGGGGGGCAGGAGAATTTTAGAGGGCTGAGTGTTGGTGTGAAGACCCCCAGACTCCTCACTGGGAAAGCACCAGCCTGTGACCATCCCCAGTCAGCTCCTCCCCATTGCCCTTAAACCAGGGTTGGCCAATTATCTCGGCTGGTGGGATGCTCAACTAGTTTTGGTGAGCTGCTGAGGGCGGCAGGGGTAGCCCTACACCTTGACAGGTGCCCTACCCCCTGGTTGCCATCTTGGAACCAGGAAAAAACCCAACAACTTAGTCTTAAAAAAACTCAAAAAACAAAAACCCAAACAACATACACTCATTTGATTCATAGATTGTAGAGCGAGAAGGGATCACAATGGATCGCCGTGTCCAACCTGGCAGGAAAGAGGACCGAGGTCAGACGACCCCAGCCAGGTGACTGTCAAGCCTCCTCTTGAAGACCTCCAAGTTAGGTGATAGTACTACCTCTCTTGGCAGCCCGTTCCAGATTCTGGCCACTCTTACTGTGAAAAATTTGTTCCTAATACCTAACCTAAATCTACTCTCTACTAGTTTGCACCCATTATTCCTACTTACTACCTGGGGCACTCTGGTATAGTGCATCACCAATTTCCTGTTGTCCTCCCTTGATAAGCTTATAGGTGGCTACAAGGTCTCCCCATGGCCGTCTGTTGTGAAGGTTGAAAAGATCCAGATCTCTCAACCTCCCCTTGTAGGGTCTTTCACTGAGGCCACTAATCATGCAAGCAGTCTCCTCTGGATCCTCTCCAGATTCTCCGTGTCCCTCTTGAAGTGCGGCACCCAAAACTGGACACAGTACTCCAGCTAAGGCCTGACCAATGCTGCACAGAGGGGGAGCATCACCTCCCTCGATCTGTTGGTCATGAATCATTGATTTCAAAACATGTTTTTTTCCTGATCTGTGTGCAGTGTACGTAGAGGTGATTGCATCATAGTTTAAAGGGGGGTATGGAGTTTGTGGGGGGCAGAAGCATGTGGGTCTGTGTGGCTATGTCAATTGTGGGTAGATGTGGCAGAAGGTAGCTGGGGGCATTGTGGTATGTGTGGAGGAGGAGGGTGGCTGGGGTGTGCCTGGGGGGTGTGGGTGTGTGTGTATATGGTAGTGAGGGGGTGTGCATGTTGGACCCATCCTACAAACACAACCCCACCATTGCATGCAGCCCCTGCCACCAGCAGCAGGAGCACAGTGAGGCCTGGGGGGGCACTCATGACCTGTGGCAGAGGCAGAGAGCCTTGGTGGTGCATGGTTTGATGAACCCCAGGACTGCATGTGGCTGGGCCACTGGCAGGGAGAGCAGGGAGCCAGGCCGCTGCCCAGCTCCATGGAGCCCCTGCTCCTGCCGCCTTGCCCTGGGCCCCTGCTGGCATGGGCAGATAAACTGCCGGTCGCAGGCCCAGGGGCCACTACCAATCAGGGTGCCCAGGACCCTTATCAGGGAAGCAAAAGCCATGGCTTTAAACTTGATGCTACTTTTCTCTCCCAGCAGGGAGACAAAAATGGTGCCAAGTTTAAAACCTCGGCTTTTGCACTTGGTTATCTGGGAGCCAGGAGTAGGGCCCCTCCAACAATGGGGCTGGGGGGCAGGAGTGCCGCACAGCACTGTGCCTGGGGGGGAAGCCTTGGGGGGCTAGAGCCCCCCCAAATTTACCTTAGCCCTCTGCAACCACCCCTGGAAGCACTGCTACAGCCAACAGGGGTGTGGCGAGGTGCTCCCGGCCCAGCCCTGAGCGTTTGTGTGGCCGCATGGGACTCAGCCCCTATTAGACTTACCTGCAACTCCCTGCCTGTGTCTCCATGTGCAGAGAATGAGTGAGTGGAGCGTGTGCGGACGCATGTACGTGTTGGGCTGTGGCAGGCAAGAGAGGTGGGGAGCAGGGAAAAGAGGCAGGCATGCCCCCCCCAGCCCAGTGGGGTCCACCCAGCCCCCAGCCAGCACCCAGTGGTGGCCTTAGGGGAGGGAAAACTGAGCAACCCCCACACTTCAGCAGTGACCTCAGGGTTGTTGGGGCCCTGGGGCCCCCTACAGCACCAGGAAGGGAAGGGAAGGGGACCCTCCCGTGGGGGCAGGGGACCTCCAGCTCTGTTTGCCCAGGGTGCCAATGCACCTTCTTCCACGTGCACCGGCTGGCCCAGAGCTGGCCGGGCCAGACCCTACGCTTCCTAGCTGGCTCCTGCTGCGGTCAGCCCCCGAGCCTGTTTACACACAACTGGAACCGGCCTGGATCTAGTTCCAGCCCCCACGAGGGGGGGGAAAACTTTCCAGGGCTGGGCCCCGCTGCCATGACCCAGCCCCGCGTGACCCGTGTCACCCCCCACACCTTCCTCCTCGCAGCTGGGAACTTCCCTATCCCCCCCCACCGCCGCCGCCGCCAGATCTCGGGGCCGGCAGGGCCCCCCGGCTAGGCACCGCCAGCCCTGCTCCCCCCGCCTGTGCCCTACCAGCATGATGACCCCCCAGGCGCTGAGCACGATGCCGCAGGCGGCCAGCTTGGGCCCGCAGCACAGCAGCGACACCATGTCCGAGCCGGTCCCGGGCGCTGCGTGCAGAGCCCCAACCCGACCTGCCGCTGCCGCTGCGAAGTGCAGTCCGGAAGTGGGCGGGGCGAGGGCTGGGCCCGGCTCCCATTGGCTGTGCGCCACCGGCGGAGCCTCCCCTGAGCTGCTCCCCGCCCCCGGGAACAGCTGGGCCGGGGCGGATCGCTCCAGCCAACATCGCCCTTCTCGCGGCCTCCGCGGCCCTGGGGCTGCCTAGCTCGTGCCTGACCCTGCCTGGCCAAGGCCAAGGCCAAGACCCCCCCCCCCGACCCATGAAACACTGCTGTTTTGGGCTTTGGCTTTTTAATTTAAAAAAAATAGCACCCGAGCACCCCCACCCTGCGCCCGCGGCAACGTCCTTCCCTCTTACACACAAAATACATCCCCGGCGCTGCTGCAGCGTTGCCCGCGACGCTCGGGCCGCTACACGCGTCACAGCCCAAACGCGGCGCCGAGGCTCGTCCCCCGCTTGTTTCAAGAGCAGGAGGAGGCACCGGGCGTGGCACGCTCGGTCTGACGCCGGTAAAGTGTAAAGCCGGCAGTAGTGGCAGGTAAATGCCTCTGAGAGGGGCCAGGGGAACCTCGTGCTGGTTTCGAAAGGAAAACCGGGGCGGGAATGGACGGCCCCTTGCGTGCAGCGAGACGGGAGAGGGACTGCCGTCGTGCTTGTGTAAACCCCGGCACTCTCATGCGTGTCTGGGTTGCTCCCCCTGTCAGGCCGAGATTCACCTTCCGGGGATCAGCACCACCTGGCCCCGTCAGGCCAAACCCCACCTCCTTACTGCTGTGTGCAGAGGGGGGCATATTGGTGGCTGCTGCACGTGGCGAGGTGGGAAGGCGGAGCCAGAAGGCTTTGTAGTGTCATGGCCGCCAGGAAAAGGTGTCCAAAATGGGTTTAAAAGTGCCAAAAAAAACAACCCCTCCCTCCAGTCTTTTGCGTAAATGGAATGTATGGGACAGGGACAGGCCCAGGCGGGCGGCTGCAGTAGAGGAGGCCTGCGCCTGTCTGGCTGCCTGGTGTTCACATGCAAAGGCAGGGGCTGATGACGCTGCTGCTGCTCCATCTCAGCTGCCTATCCTCCAGGTAGGAGCAGCAACTAGGTGAAGGGAGAAAAGACTGTTGGAAACTCCCTGGGACACGGACACACATGCAGAACCCAGGTGTCCAGGATACAAACACAGTGTCCAAACTGTGTCCCCCACCTCTGTGTGGGCTGGACGCAGAGGGCTGGATGCCTGCGCACCCGCCTGCTCGGCTCTGGACACTACTCCCAGCCACGGCCGTGTCGCAGCAGCTGCGCCAACCTGACGCTGTGCCCAATGCACCCCTGCACCTGCCCAGAGGGGCACAGAGCAGGGCAGCAGCACGGGCAGGGCCCAAGGGGGGCTCGCGCTCCCCCCAGACCAGGGGCACCAGGGTTTGCAGCAGGGCAGTGCCATTCATTCTGAACCTGAAAGCAGATGGGGTAGACCCAGAGGTTCTCATCCCACCCCCTGCCCAGGACACTTACCAAGTCTCCTCCTCCACAGCTAGGAGTGGTTGGACCTACATGGTCTTGCGATGCTCCAGCAGTGCCTACAGGGTCAAATGAGACAGCCTGTGGCACTGGATGCCCACCCCAGAGCCAGCTGCACTGGTGGCCATGTTATACCCAGTCCCTGGTGCCCACCCCAAAGCCAGATGCATCACAGGGACCCTGGGATACCTTCCCCAGAGCCAGCTGCAGCAGGGGGCCCTGTTATCCCCAGCCCTGACAGCCCACCCCAGAGCTAGCTGCATCTCAGTGCTGGGCATCGGCGCTCTGGACAACCAGCCCCCAGTGCCCCAGCCCAGAGGAAGCCACACCACCGGCTTCTCACTTGGATACCTACCTGTGCCACATCAGAGTGGATCAACTGCCGACCCCTTTCTTTACAGAAGGTGACACATGCCAAGTGGCTGAGCGGGCTGGGGCTGGAGATGGTCCCTGCAGGACTGGTCTTTGTGGGAGGAACCGGAGAAGTAACTGCAAACTCAAAGGAGCTGGAAGCTGCAGGAGACACGGGGGGGAAAGGGTGGGGGATGGGGAATGTTCAGGTAGACGTGGATCCCTCAGATAGCATATGGGCCAAGACCCATCCCAGCTGGTAAGAGGGCATTGAGTCCTGGTACAGCAGTGGGTGAGCTGCAACTGGCTCTGGGGTGGGCATTGGAGCTGAGTATAACGGGGTCACCCCCTTGAACCCCAGCTCCCCTCACTCCCCTTCCTTACAGGGACTGGAGGAAGGCACAAGGGTGTCATTCTTCAGCACGAGTGCCCCATGTATCCCTGATGTCTTAGACAGCCCCAGTGTCGTCGGTATCACCACCACTAAAAAGGTGACTGGGAGGGGAAGTGGGTGCCAGAGGAGACAGCGAGCGCAGCACAAACAGCAACTTCCCTACTCCTAGACACCTGGGTTCCCCAAGCCGGGGGCTGGAAAGGACCCAGGGGCATGTCCAGCCCAACCCCTGCCTGAGGCAGCAGGATCAGCCCCGTGCAGCCCAGACACTTCCACCCTCCAGCCACTTCCTACAGCCGCCGTTAACCCCAGGCCTCGCCCCCACCTCTGCCCCGGGGACAGCAGGGGGGCCATGGCCCCACATCTTACTGCTGCCAGAGGTTGGAGATGTTGCAGAAAGCCCAGGTCATGCCCCTACTGCAGAGGGAGGGGAACCCCACAGGGCCAAACGGGGCCGAGCAGGGGGCAAATTCTTGACCCTGAGCTGAGGGGCAAGACCCTGTAGCCAGGACCCTGTAGGGCTGGTCCCAGCAGGAGCATTAGCTTAGCCTGGGCTGCAGCACCACCTGGCACCTCTGGGAGGGCTTAACCCCCCCCCACCCCCCAATGGAGCAGGAAGTGCGGAGGCAGCCAGCAGAGCCCGGGCACCATGATGCCCAGATCCGCCCCTACCAGTGCACATCCAAAATGCTTTTGAACATAGGCAGGAATGGATTTTCTCCAATATGATCTTGGTGTAGCTGTGGGCTGCATCCTCTGTGGGAGAAAGATGCAGGATGATGGCTTCCTGCACAGACCTGGCCAGAGACCCCACACATCTGGGCCCCCAGCCCCCCCGCTTTCACCCCCAGCCCCTTCCCCTCCCAGAGAACCTAGGTGTCCAGCCCCACACCACTTTTCCTCACTGAGGCCCTGGGCTTACCAGGGCACTTGGTGCCATTCAGGGACTGGGTGTCCTCTGACAGCATCACCTTCATCTCCTTGGCCCTGTCCAGGCCCAGCAACTCCGGCTTGCGCTGCCTGGATCTTTTCTGCCAGTGTGGGGGAGACCAGGGGGGCTGCAGCCCCGCCCGAGTGGGCAGAACCCAGGCATCTGGGCTTCTGCCCCCCACCCCCCAGACCCCACTCCTCTTCCTCCATCTCACCGCCTCCCAGAGCACAGCGGGGCCCTGGGCTGAGGGTAGTGGGCTCTAGATGTGAATGGGTCTGGGTGGCCACCAGGGGAGGTTACTGGTGCCTGCAGCCCCCATGACAGGGGGAGAATGTTCTCATCACCCCCAGTTGCACCCCCCCTCCCCCACAGAACCCAGGTGTCCGGGGTCCCAGCTCTCCTGCTCTGACCACTAGCCCTTTCCTCACGCCCCCCCCCCGTTTCCTGTCATGCACAAACCCTGCTGGCCTCACTCCCTGCTTGCCCCACGGAGGAAGGAGCTGGATGCCATGGGTCCCACCAGTGGCTGTGCACAGCTAGGGCAGGTACAAGTCTCTGGACCCCTAGCCTGGGCAAGAGGCCCCCCAACTAGCTGGTGCCCCTACCCCCCAAACCTGCAATCCCCCCTCCCCCCAGCCCTGGCAGAGCCCCTCACTCATGACCTTTCCCATGGCTAGGACTTTGGCTCTCGTACTGCTGCTGCGGCCTCTTCCTGCTGGCCCTGGGGGACAAACCGTTGGTGCTGGGAGCTGTGCTGGCAGGGATCCTGCCGTGCTGTTATAGCCAGCACCACCCCCCCAGAGCTAAGTGCATCGTGGGAGCTGTTCTACCCAGCCCTGATGTTTCCTGCCAGAGCCAGCTCCCTCTCTGCATTGGGCAGAGGCCCCTGATGCCCAACCCAGAAGCACCCGCCTGCGATTCCTCCCGCCCACCCTGAACCCCGTTTTCTCCCACCACAGCACTGAGGAGCTGCTACAAGAACAGGGCCCAGGAGCAGCTGGGAGCCAAACTCTGTATGGACAAAGTCAGTGGGACCTGGCAGGGTGCAGGGGACAGCCCTGTCCTACGTGGCCCTGGTGCTGCCCCCCAGAGCCAGCTGCCCCTGGGGGCTGCTATCCCCTAGCTGGTCCCCCACCTTCCCTATTGGTGCCAGCTGCTTGCTCTGCCCCTCAGGCTGGTTGCAGCAGGGGCCGTGGTGCTACTCTGTGTCCAAAGCCCACGGCATCAAGTAGGGCCACAGAGAGGGGTTGGGGGGCATGGAAGAAGTGCGTTGTGGGTAAATCTGGCCAATCTCCCTGGTGCTCCATGTCTTTATCAGGTTGGGGGGTAGCAAGGGCTGGGCAGGACCCCAGCAGCCTTCTGCCTCCCCCCTGCAGAGCAGATCTACCCCTCCTGCCCCCCAGGCTGAGGGTGCCTTGGGGCCACCGCAGGAGCAGTGCAGGGCCTTCAAAGACAAGCAAAGCATCTACCCCGACTTCTGCCACATGAAGGATCGCTGGATCTGCCAGGGCTGCGCCTTGGCCTTACCCCCTGCCCCCGAGCCAACTGCACCAGGGAGCTCTGTTATACCCAGCTCCGGTGCCCCCCCAGAGCCAGCTGCATCCCGGCTGTATGAAGTCAGAGGCCCTGGTGTGGGGGGGCTGCGCTGGCCCCAACGGCTGAGCCAGTTGCCCAGCAGGCCGGATTTGGGCCCGATCCTGTGGCAGGGACTGAGCTGTGCCAGGAAAGAGGTGGAATAAATGCCTGGAGCCCCTGGCCCAGGGTCCTGTGTGTGTCTGTGGGGGCGGGGGCAGTGGGGGTGAGTTAGTGCAGGGTGGGGGCTCCTGGGAGGTACTGGGAAGTCTGGTGGGGTACTGGGGTATGCTGGAAGGTAGGAGACAGTGGGGGATCCCATGAGGGTACTAGGAGGATGGGGGGGTATTGGGAGATAGTGGGAGGTAGGGGGACATACTAAGAGGGATGGGGAGGTACTGGGAGGATACTGGGATATTAAGAGGGTACTGGGAGGCACTGGGATATACTGGGAGGGTACTGGCGAATGCTGGCTCATACAGGAAAGCTACTGGGAGGGGCTAGGCGTCACAGCGTTGCTATGGCAATATGGTGCAGGGCGATCCCTGTGCTGCCGTCAAGCGCGCGTCGCAAAAAGCCGGAGGCCTTGCCCTCCTTCCTCACTGCCGTAAAGCGTGTCGCATTCCCCCGCACTCGACCAAGCTGTGCCGTAAAGCACCGAAGTTGCAAAGCGCCCTTCCCCCGCCGCCATAAAGGACGTCGCAAAAGGGCGGGAAGACGGCGGCGATGGGGACTGGGGCGTGGCAGCCGGATATAACCCCGCAACAACTCCTTCCGGCTGTCAATTCCACAGGGGGATGGGTCTCGGCCGGTCTCCACGGAGACTGCCCCACCCGTTACACCTACCCATACAGAGGAGCGTTCAGGAGAGGGGAGATGGTAATTGGCACCACCCGACACCTCTGATTGGCCGAGGAGCCCCGCGGTCCCGCCCCTGGCCAGCAATGGGTTAAGAGGGCTGTCACCGGGGGGCGGGGTCCATGGAGGGACGTGTCTCATTGAGGGTTGGCGGCAGCTACGAGCTAGGCTGGACGGTAGCCCACGTGTAGCCTCCTTGGCCGCTGCCATTTCCCGGTATTTGGGTCCAGGAGTCCTGCTCGTCGCCGGAAGTGGCCGGGAGTGCATGCGCAGTAGCAGCTAAGATGGCGGCGCCCACGCCCTAGGGCCCCGCAGGCGTAAAGGTGGGGCATGGGGGCGGGGTCAGAGTTCATCGTGAGTGGAAAACAAGGTGAGGTTAATGTTCCTCCCTCTAAATTACCCCCACACGGTTTCCATGGTAACGGGGGGGTGGCTCTGCAGGGCCCTGGCTGTCGAGGCCCATGGGGAGCTGGGGGGGAAGGAAGGCAGTTGAAGACCAATTTGACTAGGGGAAAATTCCTTCCTGACCCCAAATCTGGCATCTGTTTGAGGAAGACTTAAAGCCCCCTTGGGACAGGTCTCATGTCCAGGTTGCTTGTCCGGGCAGCCTTTAGTCAGGTAGAGATTTACCTTCCCAACCCACTGTGTAGCAGCAGACCTCAGGGCCAACCCCTCTCCTCAGTGCTGTTGACTAGTGTGTGTGCGCCAGGGGGAAATATTGTCGCTGCTGGGCTACTGCACACGGTGGGAAGGCCGGAGGCAGATGCCTTCCCAGCTCTCGCAGGAGAAAAGTTTTCCAAAATGAGCTCATCCCTACACTTTCAAGTTAACCCCCCACACCCCTCCCAGCATTTCATAGAAATGAAGTGTATGGGACAGGCCCTAGAGCTGGGGTGGCCAACTGGTGGCTCTGGGGCCACGTGCGGCTCTTCAAAAGTTAATATGCATCTCCTTGAACCTTTGCACAAGCACGGTGACCAGCTGCTATAGCCGTTATGTCACGTGACATGACTGCTTGCATATTACATATTACTGTGGCTCTTTGGCAATGTACATTGCTAAATTCTGGCTCCTTCTCAGGCTTAGGTTGGTCACCCCTGCCCTGGAGGGAAGCCAGGCCGGAGCAGGCCAGACCTGCTGCCATCCAGCCCACTCATACCTTAGAGAACCCTTTTATCAACCTTGGTCACTGCATGCAGTCGAGGCCCTTCGGTGCCACCGCGGGGTTGCTCTTGGCTCTGAAGCTGTGTGCCCCCCTGGAGGTGGAAGCGCAGGGGCAAGATCCTCTAGCCAGGACCCTGCGGGATTGGTGCTAGCAGCAGCACCTAGTGCCTCTGGGGGAGGCTTAAAAACCCCTTGACACATGGGGCAACAAGGGGGGGGGGCACCCAGCAGCCAGGGAAGAGTCCCAGGCAGGGCTGAGGCACTGCGACACTCAGGTCATCCCCTGCTTTTGGATATCAGCTGTATCAAATGTGGTCTCTTGACAGGGGGTAACCTGGGCCTGGGTCTCTTCCAGCTAGCTGGGCTCTGTTGCATGCTGCCACCCCCCCATGAGTCAGGGGGTTTCCCTTCCCCTAGCAGCATTGGGTGCTGCTGCAGCCCAGGCTGGGGGTGGGGACTGGGCTGGGCTGCTGCCGGGGACTCAGCCCTGGCACGTTGGGGTGGGAAGGAGGAAGCTGGGAGCCCAGATGTCTTGGTTCTCTTGGATGGGAGCGGGCTGGAGTGTGATGGCAGGGGGGTCTGGGAGCCTGGATGTTGGAGTTCTCTCACCAGGTCTTTGTGGGCAGCTGCACAATTATTGTAACAGACTTTTATTAACCATGACTTAGTGCTTGCTTTACCTGACTTGTGCAAACGTGTTGGGCATTATGCTGCAGAGCTACTCAGACTTTTTTTAGGAGCACTTTTTGCCACTTCATTTGTAAATTGGGCTGCATCATTGTTTGTTCCGCTACTGCAACATTTCCTGTTTGAGCGACCAGCTTCACACTTTGCTCCAGAAGCAAGATTTGGTTTTACAAAACTGGAAATTCTGTATGTAAAATAATATATTTTTGCATCGGTTCAATTGAGGTTTGGGTCAGGGTTGATTTTCAAATGGTATTGTTTTTTATGGAGGTAAAAATACAATGTTTTTGTTTTAAATGCATGATTTTTACAGATAAACTAAAGACGTTTGACAATACTGGGGTTTCTTTTCCTTCTGTTTCTGTCGTTCTTCTGTCTCCGCCACTGAGCCACTGCATGGGATCAACTGTGATAACAGGTTGAAGTCATGGCCCTTGGCCACTGCATCAGCCCAACCAGGAGTGGGGTGCTCCAGCCCCACTGTCCTCAAAGAATCTCAGTGGTGGCAGCAGATACTTTAGCCCCCTGGATCCACTAGGGCTGACTGTGATGGACACTCTAGTCCCCGTTTGTGCAGGCGGATGCTTTAGCCTGCCACAGCCACCTGCATTTCCATGGTTAAGGACATCCAACCCCCCTCCCCTCGAGTTTCAATGGTACCAGCTGTTCTTGGCAGCATGGAGGACCCCTCATTCATTTAAATGTGCCCCCAACCCTCACTGTCCTAGCATCAGCCCCTTCCCCTAAAATGCCCTCCTTACCCACAATGCACCTGAAAGCCCAACTCCCTCTCCCCCCATACAGCCAACCAATCACTTCCCCTCTAGAGACAAGTCCCCCCCCTACCCACAATGCAGCTGGAAAAGCCCTTGGGGAACCTCTCCCTCCAGAGCCTTTGCACCCCCCACCCACCCATAAAGCCAACCCCAACAGAGCCAAGGCCTAATGCACTGGGAAGCACACTTGAGAACCCCCCCTCCATAGAGGGAATCTCAATTCCTTCTTCCCCACCATAAATCCAACCCCTGCATGCTTACTCCCTAATATAGCCAACCCCACAATGGATGTGGAAAAGCCCTTGAGAACTGCCCAGTCCTCCCCCCCCCCCAACATAGAACCAGCCTCTCCATCCTACTCTTTCTGTGTAGCCACTTCAACCTACCCACAATGCACCTAACCGCCCCCCCCCCCCGCTCTCTGCTCCCTAGTGGACAGACAACCTCCCAATCCTTTTCTCCTATAAAGAAGACCATCTCCAGTCTGGTCCTCTATATATAGCAAATACCCCTATAGCCAACCCCCATCCTTCCCCTTCCCCTCCCCCTCCAGTATAGAGCCAATCTTCTCCCCATGAGACACCCGAGGCTCTAGGGCAGCTGCAGGGTCCACTTCCATTGCACAAGACAAAAACCTCCAGCGTGGGGGGGGGAGACAGATTTGGGGGGTGCAACACCCCAGAGCTGCGGCTCAGACCCCCCACAGAAAGGGGACTGCTAGATCCCCCCAACCCCCTTCTTGTCGGTCCAAGGACCTGACTCTGCTCCCAGCAAGGGGCCCCCATTACCAAAAACCGCTGCTGCCCGCTCCCGGGAAGCATTTGACAGGGAGGGGCAAGAACAGAAGATCATCGTCCGGGGGGAGGGGGGGGGGGGAATAAATAAGAGGCGGCAGCTACCATTCGGCAGCTGAGCGCAGGGGGGGAACAGAGGGAGGGAGGTACCACTTGGCGGCGACCCCTGGAAAGCGACGAGAAGGGGATGGGCCTGGACGGTTCCATTCTGTTCAAGGTGGGGGCTATTCATGGGGACACTTCGACGAAGCCCCTAATTCCCCCCACCCCCATCATTCTGGGGGCGGGGGTGGTTATAAGAGCCGGATTGTACCGGAGGAGGGGGTGGAGCGGGATACGGGGGAACTAAGCTCCCTTTTACACTTCGGGGGAGAATGGTACGGCCCACAGAGCTCCCGGGCGCGGGGACAGGGGTCACGTGACAAGGCCCAGAGCTGGGTCATATGGGCACATAGAAATTGGATGATCCCCCGCAAGAGGGTCGTAAAGGGACTTGAGCCGCCCCGCTGGTCCCAGTCCCCCACCGAGAACCAGGGTCTGGGCCTCCAGTCCCCTCCTCCCACCCCAGGCCCCTCCTCTCGCAGAGACTTAGACCCTTAGTCCTGGGGCTAGGGGACAGATGCCCTGTCCGTATAGTCCTGGGCCTAGGTGACCTAATCTCCTCTGCGTTACACTGAGACCGCTGTGTCGTTAGGCCTGCCCTCGTTAATCCCAGCCCTGTCCAAACCAGCCCAGACGATCCCGTCCAGAGCACTGGGCACAGACTGGTTCAGACCAGGGGTCCCCTCCTTGCCCCCCAGCTCTGCCCAGTCTCGGGTCAGCTGGATCCTGCCAGTCCCCCCGGGCCCGTAACCACAGGCAGGTTCCTGGCTGGGGTTGAGTCACGCCCGCCCCCAGCGCCCCGTGGTGGCCGGACGTGGGTATGGGCGTGTGCGTGTGCCAAGGGGCCGCGGGTGTGAACACAGCGCTGTGTGCAAGAGGGGTGCGGTTGTGTCCAAGCACAGGTGTGTGTGTGTGTGGGGGGGGGATGTATGTGCACTGGGTATGAAGATGTGCGTGTGTGCAGCTCCATGCACAACTGTCTGCTGTGTGCACATGCGTGTGGGTAAGATGCAAGTTCACTTACATGTGTCTAAAAATTTGCATGTGTGCATGTGCAGATCTGTGCTCAAGGGTGGTGTGGAGATCTGTGCAGTCATGTTTGCACGTATGAGGGTGTATGGGTGCATGTGTGGGGTGTATGTGCATGTGGGCATGAAAATGTGTGCATGTGTGCATGCAGCTCCATGCACAGCTGTGTGCACATGCATGTGAGGATGGTGGGAGTTCACCCGTGTGTGTCTACAAATCTTGGTATATGTGTGCAGATCTGTGCTCAAAGGTGTGCGCATGCAGATCAGTGTACGTGTGTTTGCACGTGTGTGTATGTCTGCAGGCCTGTTTGCACACGTGTGTGCATGTGCAGGTGGGGGTGCATGTGTGCAGGTGGGGGCTCATTTGCACATGCGTGCACACACACACACAGACACACACTTGGCTGCCTGTGGAGACCTGTGGCCAGAACAAAGCATGTGTGTGAGGATCCAGGCCCAACTGCCCATGTGGACGGCTCTGCATTGGTGTGCTTCCATACACGTGGGGGACGCAGGCACACCTGTGTGCGCCCAAAAACGTGCAACTGTGTGCATCTGCACAACCCCCATGCGCATGGATGTGTGTGTGTGTGCAGACCTGTGCACATGCGTGCAGGTGTGCGTGGAGTGGTTGCAGGTGCACACGCGTGTGTACTACATGTGTAAACATGTGCCTGCATGTACACGCACAAGTACAAAGCACACGCGTGTACTACGCCTGGGGCACGCGAGGGGGGAACTCTCCCGCCCTTGACGTCCCCCCCTCCTCCCCCGCGCGCCCTGTGATTGGCTGCCCCGCCCCCCCACGTGACCGCCCCCCCCTCCCCTGCCATGTCCCCACTCGGGTCCGCAACTCCCTGCAGCCCGCGCCGGGGGCTCCCGCCGCCCGCCTAGGACCCCCCGCGCCATGGGGGAGAAGGCGGGCACCAGGTGAGGGGCAGGGACCCCAGGCGTCTGGACGCCCCCCCCGCGAGAGCCCCGGCGTCCGGGCCAGCCTCCCGCGCCCACCCCCTCCGCTCCTCCGGCGTCCGCCCCCCGCTCCCCGGCTAATCTGGGCTCAGGGTCCTGCCGTGCCAGGCTGGGAGGGGAGGGGGAATGATGGAGCTGCCCGCGCCTGGCATCGCCGGCCCCGGACGCCTGGGTCCGTTTTTTGTGGGGGGCGAGAGAGACCAGGACGCCTGGGTTCTCTGGAGACCCCTGGCCCCGCCGGTGCCCCTCACTCCTGCCCCGCAGCCCCCTACTGCCCAGTGCCCTTCACTCTTGATCTGCAGCCCCCCAAAGCCTCATGGGTGCCCCATACTCCCGACCTGCAGGCTCCTGCCCCCCCAGCCCTGCCAGTGCCCCTCAATCCTGACCCGCAGCCCCTGCCCCACACCCTTTGGGGCTGGGGGAGGGAAGCTGCAGCTAATGAGGCAGTTGAGCCTTTTGGGGCTTCCAGGCCAGAAAGAGGAAGTGAAAATTGCCAAGCGTTAATTCGGAAGTTGGCAAGGGCTGGGTGGGGGTGGGAGGGTGCAGGGGGAGAGGAGATGTGACCCCCCTCCACTCCACAGTTCAAGCCCCAGGGTACTGCAGGGAGCAGGGATAACGGGTCCCCTGTGCGGCTGGCTCTGGGGTGGGGCGTTGGGGCTGGGTAGAACAGGTCCTAGGTGCGGCTGCCTCTGGGGTGGAACAGGGCCAGGTGTAACGGGGTTCCCTGCTGCAGCTGGTGGTGGGGTGGGGGGCATCATTGCACTGCAGCCCCCCAGATCAGGGTCCTGTTCTGGGTTGTGGGGGGCAGGTTGGCCATTGTGGGGGATGGACGGACATGAGGATCCTCCGTGCTACTTCCCGTCTAGAAACAAACAGGAAGCAGCACGTCCTGTCACAGCCACGGCCCCTCCCTACCCCCACTGCCCTGCCTGTGTCCCTCACTCCTGACCTGCAGCCCCTGCCCCCCCAACCCTCCTGGTGCCCCTCACTCCTGACCTGTAGCTCCTGCTGGTGCCCCCTGCCCCCAAGGACTAGGCTCCTCATCACCCTTAAGGCTCCTCCTGGACTCCCCCTCAGGCCTCTGTAGATGCCCCCAGGCTTCATGTTTCTGTGGCAACCAGCTAGGCCTAAGCCCATCTTTAGGAGTTTGGTGGTTATGGGCCTGGGGGCAGAGCAGGGGGGAGGTCAAAGATCAGGTCTGATCCCCTGGATGTTGCGGGGGCTGAGGCTGTGATTCTCCCCTCTGCAGGGTCTTCAAGAAGTCGAGCCCTAACTGCAAGGTGAGTGATCCCTGCCCTCCACCAGCCCTGCGTGCCCCTCACTCCTGAACCGCAGCCCCCCCCGCCCCCCCTTCGGTTTCCTGTAGCATTTCCACCCCTGCCCATCTTCCTTCCTCCCCCCCCCCTCCCCCCAACTTGGCCACAAGGTGCGGGGGAGGGGCTGTGGCTGGGTTAGATTCAGGCTGTGGCTCGTGAGTCCAGCACAGCCTAGGAGGGGTTAATCCCCCCTCCTTGCACCTGGGGGATCCTGTAATGGGGGGACCAGGAGCTGGAGGGCAGTTTTGGGGGGCTGTGGGTTGGGAGTAAGGGGCACTGGCAGGGGTGTTGGGGGCTGGGGGGCAATTCTGGGGTCGGGAGAGGTCTGCTCCCCCTGTCACGTTTCCCCCCCCCCACCAGCTGACTGTCTACCTGGGCAAAAGGGACTTTGTGGACCACCTGGACTCCGTGGACCTCGTGGGTGAGTTGGTTTGGGGGGGTCAGGAAAAGGGTCTGCGGGAGTGTGGGCTGTTGGTGGGCTCGTCCAACCCCCCCTACACCTTTTCCCCTCCCCCCAGATGGCGTGGTGCTGGTGGACCCTGAATACCTGAAGGACCGGAAAGGTGGGCATGGCCTGGACCTATGGGGGGGAGGTGTCCTCGGGGGTGTGGCTTGATGGATGGGTGATCCCTTGGTTCCTGGGATGGGGGGTGTCCCAAGGGGGTGGGGCTTGGGGTCTGAAGATCTTGTTGTGGGGGTATTGCCTGAGGGGTTGGGGGGGTCTCCAAGGCGTGGGGCCTGGGGTTCCCCAAGACGGTGTGGCTTGCACTGACCCCACCCCAACCCCGCAGTGTTCGTGACGCTGACCTGCGCTTTCCGCTATGGGCGCGAGGACTTGGACGTTCTTGGTCTGTCCTTCCGCAAGGACCTGTTCTCGGAGGCACTGCAGGCTGCGCCCCCCCCTGCATCCCCCCCACTCACCCCCACCCGCCTGCAGGACCGTCTGCTGCGCAAGCTGGGCCCTCGAGCCCACCCCTTCGCCTTCAAAGTGAGTGGCCTCCGCAAACCCCAAACCAGCCCCCAGGGACCACCCTGTTTAACTGTTTCTGCCTCCCCCCCAGATACCCCCCAATCTGCCATGTTCGGTGACGCTACAGCCAGGGCCTGAGGACACGGGCAAGGTAGGGGCTGTGGGTCAGGAGTGAGGGGCACCCGCAGGCCTGGGTGGGCAGGGGGCTGCAGGTTGGGAGTGAGGGGCACTGACATTAACAGGGTCTCCCCCTCCAGGCCTGTGGGGTCGACTATGAGATCAGAGCTTTCTGTGCCAAATCCTTGGAGGAAAAGATTCACAAGAGGTAAGGGGCTACCATCCCCCCCTGCTCACCTCCCAGCATGGGCAACTGCTTTCACCTTAGTTGGGGGGACACATGCCTCCCCGTGACTAGTCCCACCAACAGGGGGGTCCCCCCACGGTTTCTCTCACTGCTGGGGGGTGGGTCCCAGAAGTGGCTGGGAGTGATTGGCCAGTGCTTGTGTGACCGGCCAGGGGGTGCACCGGCGCTCGGTGCGGGGGGATGAACCTAGGTGTCCAGGCTCCCAGCCCCTCCCCTTTCCTCCCCTCACCCAGGAACTCGGTGCGCCTGGTGATCAGGAAAGTCCAGTTTGCCCCCGAAACCCCCGGGCCACAGCCCACAGCTGAGACCACCCGGCACTTCCTCATGTCTGACCGGTCCCTGCACCTGGAAGCCTCGCTGGACAAGGAGGTGGGGCTGCGGGTTGGGAGTGAGGGACACCGGCTGGGCTGGGGGATACAGGGGGCTGTAAGTGTGGAGTGAGGGCATTGAGGGGGTCTTGGGATCTTGACCCCTGTACTTCCCCAGCTGTACTACCACGGGGAGCCCATCAGTGTTAACGTCCACGTCACCAACAACTCCAGCAAGAGCGTGAAGAAGGTCAAGGTCTCCGGTGAGGTTGGGGCCGGGGGGGGGGGGGCAGTTTTTGCCCCTAGGAGTCCCAGCTGGGCTCCTCTAAGCCTGACGGTTGCCCCCCGCCCCTGTTTCTCTCCCCCAGTGCGGCAGTATGCTGATATCTGCCTCTTCAGCACAGCCCAGTACAAGTGCCCTGTGGCCCAGGTTGAGCAGGAGTGAGTGACTCCTACCCCCCTGCACCCCCATTACCCCCCGGACTCCCAGAATCACTCCCCCCCGGCCTTCCAGCCCTCTCCCTCTTATCTTTATGGGGATTTGGGGGGGGTCCAGGCTGGGGGGGGCTATAGAGGGGGTAGGAGGGCAGGAGAGGACCCCCCCATAAGGGGATCTCTGACAGGGGCGGGCTGGAGTGTGGGGTATTATGGGTAAGGGGGGCAGGTTGGGGGTCCCTTAAAGAAGGGGTTTGGGGGTCTGTGGCATTGTGCTATTGGGGCAGGGGGGTCTTCCAGGCTTAGGGGTGGGGGCTGAGGAATGGAGGATTATGGGTAGGCTCTGGGGGGTGGGAAATGGAGGATTCTGGGTGGGGGTCCCCTAGGGGCTGTTCCCTGGTGTGTGGGGGTCCAGGAGAATGGAGCACTACAGGTAGCATAGTGGGGGCAGGCTTCGCTGGGAGGGAGGTAGGGCACAGAGGATCATAAGGCAGTAGTGCCCCAGTCCTCTAGAGCTGGGGGGGTGGGACAAGGGAGGGTCTCAGCCCCCGCCCCCCTCCCCCCAGGGACCAGGTGGCCCCGAGCTCGACCTTCTGCAAGGTTTACACCCTGACGCCGCTGCTCAGCGCCAACCGGGAGAAGCGTGGGCTGGCGCTGGATGGGAAGCTCAAGCACGAGGACACCAACCTCGCTTCCAGCACCATGTGAGCCTGTTATGCCCCGTGCCCACCCCAGAGCCAGCTGCAGCAGGGACCCCTTCCAGGGGTGGGCAGTTATTTTGGGTAGAGGGCCACTTACTGAGTTTTGGCAAGCTGTTGAGGGCTGCATTTCCCTCTCCAGCACAGGGAAGCAGGAACAGCCTTATGGTCCCAGGCCAGAAGCCTCTGCTAGGCAGGGACTTCTGGTTGGGAGGGTAAGGCTGGGCAGGCCTTGCTGCTGGGCCCTGCTACCAGTTTCCTCTGGGCCCTACTGCCCCTGGTTCCTGTCATCTTTGACAGGCGGCTAGGAGCAAATAAATATTAATTTTCTAAATTTTTTAGGGACCCCGTGGGCCGGATAGAATGGTCTGGTGGGCCGGATCTGGCCCCAGACCGTATTTTTCCCACGCCTGCCTTAGACCCACTCCACAACCAGTAGCCTCCTTGTTGTACCTGGCTGCTTGCTCCACCCCAGAACCAGCTGCATCAGGAAGCTGTGTTATACCTATTCCCAGAGCTAGCTGCATCGGGGACCTGTGACACCTACCCGAGCCAGCTGCATTCATTTTATACTTGGCTGCCAGCTCCACCCCAGAATCAGCTGCATTGGGGAGCTGTGTCCTATGCATCTGCAGTGCCCACCTGAGCCAGCCACAGCAGGGACTTGCTATACTCAGTGCTGCCCACCCCAGATCCAGCAGCACTGGGGCCCCTATAATTACATACTCACCCCCTGGTGCCCAACCCAGAGCTGGCTGCAGCAAGGGACCCATTATACCTGGCCTGGCACTCCCTCAGAGCCAGATGCAGCAGGGACTTGTTATACCTGTCCACCAGTACCCACCCCAGAGCCAGCTACAGCGGGGAACCATTAGACTCGCAACCAGCTGCATCAGGAGGATGTGTTCTACCCAGCCCCTGGTGCCCACCCCAGAGCCTGCTGCATCATGCAGGGAAGAACCTTTTAGATCCACCCCAGAGCCAGGTGCATCAAGGGGGACCTGTTATACCCAGCCCTGACACCCACCCCAGAGCTAGCTGCATCAGAGACCCTGTTATACCCAGCTACCCAGTGTACCATCCCAGAGCCAGCCACCTCTCACCGCAGCTCTGGTTTCCAGCGTCCGGGAGGGGGCCAACAAAGAGGTCCTCGGCATCCTGGTGTCCTACCGCGTCAAGGTCAAGCTGGTGGTCTCCCGGGGCGGGTACGTACAATTTGCCCCCTGCCCCCACAACCCTTCCTGCCCCTTCCACCCCCATCACCACCCCTCTCCTGCCCCCAGGGACGTCTCCGTGGAGCTGCCTTTTGTCCTGATGCACCCCAAGCCCCCGGAGCAGAATGCCCCCCTGCGGCCAGTCTCAGGTGAGAGGACCCAGGGTGCGGGGAGAGGTGGGGGGTTGTATTGCCAGGACCTGATGACCTGTCCCAAAGGTGGCGGCATCTCTGAGCCCTGTTTAGCTCCTGGCCCCCCCCCCTTCCATCCCAGAGTCAGCTTCATCTCTGACCCATATACCTGGCCTCCAATACAGCCACCCCAGAACCAGCTGCATCTCAGGTCTGTTCTACCTAGCCCCCGACATGTTGCCCCCCCCCAGCTGGCTGCATCTCCAATCCCTGTTATATTCCACCCATATCTACGAACCCGAGGTGGCTGCATTTTAGCTTTGTTATACCCAACCCTTGTTGCAGCTGACTCTGGGGCAGCATGTATCTGAGATACCTTAGACCCAGCCCCTGACACCCCAGAGCTAGCTGCACCTCTGACCCCTGTTCTGTGTGGTCCCCGACCCCCAACATACCAGAACCAGCCGCATCTGAGCTGTTACACTCAGCCCCAGGAGACCTCACCCTATAGGTAGCTGGACAGCCTGTTCCCCATCGCCTGACCCCCCCCCCATGTCTCTACTCCCCACAGTTGCCCCCAAGACGGACACACCGGTGGACGCCAACCTCATTGAGTTTGAGCCCAAGTAAGGACCCTCTGTCCCCAGGACCCCAGGGTCCAGATTACCCTCTGACCTTTAGCCTAGGGGGTGTTATAGAGACCAGCTCCACCTCACAGGTGGCTGCATCTGCAAGCCCTGGTATGCTCATCCCAGAGCCAGCTGCATCAGGGGGTCCTGTTATACCTGGTGCCCACTCCAGAGCCAGTTGCATTGGGGGGAACCCCTCTGTTAACCCCTGCTTCCCCGCAGCATGGGCACCGATGACGACATAGTCTTCGAGGACTTTGCCCGCCTCCGGCTTAAGGGGATGAAGGATGATGAGGAAGAGGTCTTCTAGCTCCGCCCACCTGGGGGGGTCCGGCCTCTTCCCCCCACTCTTGCTGGGGGGTGGTGGTCAGACTCAAACGTCCGTCCATGCTCCATGAGGCTTACTGGTTGTCCCCACCTGTCTTACTGCTGTAAAGGGGGGGTCCTCTGCTTCTACCCCCCATCAGGACCCTGGGGGTGGGGGGCTATGAACTGTGATGGGACCTCTGCATCCCCATGGGTATTACCCTATCTAAGCTCCTCCCCCTTGTTTATATGTACATTAATTTTTAAGGCTGTTTTAATTGCTGGGGGCGGGGGTCTACTAGTCTCAGAAACCTGCTGTTTGCTGGGGGGGCATGGGTGTCTAACCCTGTGGGGGGAGATGAGTACCCCCCCCGCCCCTGGGGGGAAGGGGGGTAGGTTTGTTCTAAGTCCCAGGGAAAGTGAAATAAAACTTGATTTGTGCTGGACCCAAGTGTGACTGCAGTGGTGGGGGGGGGTAGGGTCAGATAGAGCCCACCCCAGAGCCAGCCACAGTGGGTGGTCCTGTTAAACCCAGCCTCAGTGCCCACCCCGGAGTTGGCCACATCCTGGCATTAAGCTTCTGTTGCCTCTGGATTGCACCTCTGTATTTTTTCTCCCCCCCTCAGCGGGGTCACATTGCACATCATGTCCCGGTGCCCCCTCCAGGAGGGAACCCAGGCATCCAGGTGAGCCTAGGGGCAGTTGGGTCTTCTGGTCCCATCACAGCCCTGAGAGGACAGAGAGGCAAGTAAGGGTGAGGACTCCCCCCAAATCCATTGAGAGGACACTCTGGATCTCCATCTCTATGGCTGAGGTCTTGGAGGACTCTGCTGGGTCATAGAGACCCACTGGTAGAATGTCTACCCCCCCACCACTCTTCAGGATCATAGTCTTCCCAGAGACCGTAGAGACCCTCTTGTAGAGTCTATGATCCCTGCTTTTCCACGGATCAGAGTCCTTCCAAGGATCACAGACAGGGAAGATCATGGCTCGAGCAGCTAGGACACTGGTGCTGCTCTAGCCTAGGCCTCCAGGGGTCCAATCATAGAGTACAAGCCATGGGACAGGGCATGGGGGGCCAGAGGGGCACTCTAGGCTGAGCTGCTCTGGCCACATCTTTCAAGTGGGTGGAGGACCTTGTTTCAGAAAGGCAGCTAGAAAGGAGATGGGCCAATCACTTATATGGTATGTAAACGAGTGCTCTTTATGGAATTGGCCGTCATTTGCATAACAGATTCAGGGATCCTAATGAAGACTCAAGATCCTGGGGTAGAATCCATGCATCCAGGCCCCCAGCTCTCCCCCCAGAGCTGGAGACAACCCAGGCATCCAGGCTCCCCAGCCCCATCTCACCAGGTCTGGGGGTCCCAGCAGCCCATCAGGGGGTCACAGGGGTGGATCCGAGGGTCTCACTCAGCGCTGGGGCTGGAAGGAGGAGAGGGAAGGGGGGTGGGGATGACTGCAGCCCCTCCCCCATGGACCCCCCCCCACTCCCACATGAGCTCCCCTTACCAGGGGTCTTGGTGTGGGATTCCTGGGCTCTCATGGGTGATGAGCTGCCCTGGGGGCCAGAGTCTAGCCCCCCCAAGGCCTGTGGGGAGGAGAAGCAGAGTGAGTGAACCCAGGCATCTGGGCCCCCTGGCCGCCTTGCTCTAAACGCCCAGTCCCCTCCCCCCGCTTCCCCAGGGAACTCAGGCATCCAGGCCTGGCTCTCACCAGCTCCTCACAGGATGTGCTGCAGCTGCTGTCACTGGTCCCCAGCTTGATGCCTGCCCTGGGGTGGGGGGTAAATGGGGGGTAATTACAAGGGCTGCCCCCAAGCGGGTGGGGGGGGGAGGCGGGGGCACTCACGCTGCCAACTGCAGCTGCTCCAGCTTCTGTCGCAGCCTCAAGACCTGGTGCTGGTACCTGATCAAGGAACAGACAGAGATGGGGGGGCAGGGAGCCCAGATGCCTGGGTTCTCTGAGAGGGGAGGGAACTGGGGGGTGACAGCAGGGTGGCTGGGGGCCCGGATGCCTGGGCTCACTCACCGCTCCAGCTGGGCATTGGCCTGGTTGACCCGCGCTGCCTCAGCCGCCTTCTCCTGCACCCACCGGGCCTCCAGGGCAGCCACTTGCTCCTGTGCCACCCCCAGCGCTGCCCTGAGTGCCTCGGCCTCCTCGGCCCGACTTGACAGTGCTGCTAGGGCCCGTGCGCAGCGCCCCGCCCTGAGGAGGAGATGAGTCAGAGCCCGGTTGCCTGGGGTCTCTGAGCATTGGGGGCTGGGGGGTGAGCACGGGGCACGGGGAGCCCTGGTTTTCGGAGGCGGGGGGGTCAACACACCTCTCTCGCTGCTCCCGAGTCTCGGCCTCGCTGCGGGTCAGAGCCTCCGTGAGGTCAGCAATTGTCTGTGCCAGCTGGAGGTGGGGCACAGAGGGGGTTAGTCCCATGGACCCCCTGTAGCCTATCCATAGCCCCCTCCCTCCAATTCACCTCTTCCTGCCCCTGCTGCAGCTCTGAGACTTCCAGGGCGTGTTGCAGCTGGAGCGAGGCCAGGTCCAGGGCTGCCCTGGGGGGTTAAATTGGGGGGCGGTTAGATGTGGTGTCCCTCACTCCCAACCCGCAGCCCCCAGCCCCAGGGCCCACCCAGACTCCTGGGTTCCTGTGTCCAGCTGCAGCTTCTCTGCGAGCAGGCTCTGCAGGTCCAGTCGCTCCAGGAGTTTCTCATCTGCAGGGTGGGAAACAGAGCCACTGTGAGTGGGGCTGGGTCACCTGGGTTCTCTGTTGGGGGGGGAATCTGGGTCCCCTGGGAGGGGGTCTTTTGATGTATTTTTTGGGGAACCAGTCCACCGTATTGGTGTCATCACTGTACACCATCTCCTCTGGGTATTGGGGTGTCAGCTCTGGCCCCTGGGTAACAGCAGCAGACATACCAATGCCATGGGGACAGGGTGGGTCCCAGCAGTGAGGACATCCACAGTTTTAGCTCTCAGTGACATCACCCGATCAGGGAGGCCCCACCCCTCAGTGATGTCAATCCCATCCCAGCCCAGCATGGGTGAGGGGGGTCAGCCTTGCCCTCTGGGTGACATCATTGGCAGCACCAGATCAGGGAGGCCCCACCCCGCAGTGCACATCATGGGAGCCGAGTGGTCTTTCCTGCATGGCATCTCTGTGATGGTCCTTCTCTGTGATGTCAAAGGAACTGGGCAGTCCCTCTTCAGGGACGTCATAGGCTAGGGGCGGCCCCTCCCCCTACAGTGACGTCAAGGACCAGATGGTCCCTCAGTGACGCGAGAGGAACAACACGGGGCCTCCGCAATGACATCACAGGCCCCAGGCGGTCCTTCATCAGTGAACATCGAAGGCTGCAGGCGGCCCCGCCCCCTCCGTAACGTCACGGGACGCGGCGGTGTCTGTTCAGGGACATGGGGTCAAGGCGGGACCCGGGCGGCCCCTAAATGACGTCATGGCCAAGCCAGCGGTGACGTCGCGTGCTCACGGGTCCGGACGAGGTCCCGCAGCCCGCGCTGCTCCCGCTCCCGCCGCTGCAGCTCCGCCCGCACGTGGCTGCGCCAGCCTGGCCCAGGCCCCACCCCCGCCATCCGCTTCCGCGTCACGTGGCCGCCGCGGCGCCCGCCGGGAGTTGTAGTGCGCAGGTCTGGGCTCTGCGCATGCGCGGCGGCGGCAGGGGCGGGGCGGAGTGGCACTTCCGGCCGGCTCTGGAAGCGGGGCCGGGGACGGGGTTGTGTGGGGTCATGGCGACTCACGCGGTGGCCAACGAACGGCTGCGCGCGCTGGAGGAGCTGGAGCGCGAGATCGGCGCCTCGCTGCAGAGCGCAGGTGGGTGGGGCCTGGGCTTGTGCGGGGGCGGGGCCTGGTGCGTGGGGGGTCCCCTAGGGCTGTGGGGGAGCCCGGCCTGGGCGGGAGGTGCCGAGGGCGGTCGGCTCCCCTAGCCCCCCAGTGACCCTGGCGCCCCCGCAGGCAACGTGATCCTGGAGCTGTCCAAGGAGAAGGCGAACGAGCGGGCGCTGGAGCGCCAGGCCGCCCAGTTCAGCGCCGCGGTGCAGAAGGTGGAGGCGGAGCTCTCTGCCCAGATCCGCTACCTCACCCAGGTGCTGGCGGGTGGGGGGGCAGGGCCCGGAGCAGGGGGGCTGTTGGGGGTCTCCTGCCCCCAAGTGACCCCGTTTCCCCCCCCCTCAGGTGGCGACAGGGCAACCGCATGAGGGCTCGAGTTACTCAGCTGGCAAGGACTGCCAGCTGGCCCTCAACCGTGTGGACTATGCCCGCCTCAAGCTGGGCGAGCTGGCCCGCACCTGCGAGCAGATGCTGGAGCCCTGATGTGGTTCGGCACACTATGGACATGCTCTGGCATGCCACAGACATGCTATGACACACTACAGCCCCAGCGCAGCTTTTTCAGGTGTTGGAGCGCACAGGATCATGTGACCGTAGGGGATTGTGGGGGTGCCAGGACATGCTGTGACACGCTGCTGCCCGGGAGCAGCTTACTCAGGTCCTGAGGAAGTGATGACATAAGGAATATGCAATGTAAACGGTGATGTAAAGAATATGTGGGCCCAGGAACCCAGAATATGCTATGACATGCTAAGGATGCTGCCTCCACCAGTCTTCAACCAGCACTATTGGTGGGGGCTGTTGGTCATGCCTCCCCACCCCACCAGGCCTTTTTGTATATATTTGGGGGGCCCCAAAGGGGAGATGCCCCACCATTTCTGTAGGTTCCCCCCATATATAGGCATAATATAGGGCTATTGATGAAAATCCTAATCAGATCGTCACGTGGGGAAGGAGAGATGTATGCTGTATGTACACCCCCCTGGTCCTGGATACCTGGGTTCTCCGTGTCTATTGGGTGGGAGGAGATCTTGGGAGTCACTGTACGGGGTGGGGGCAATGGCTCCTGTGGAAGTCACTGTGAGGGGGGTCATCTTCTGGGTCTGGGGACCACTGTGTGGGGGCAGGTACCTGCCCTGGTAATGAAATACATGGCCCCACTCATTATGGGTTTGCTTTTTAATTAAAAAAGTACAAAAGAGGGGCACGGGGGCAGAGGCCCCTCAAACCAGCCTCACTTGTGTAAAAACAGCAAGGGCAAGGGGGGCCAGGGTGTCACTGCTGGGGTGGGGGTGTCCACTGGGCATGGTGTCCCTGCTTGTCCTGGCAGCTGCTAGTGAATCTTAGGGGGAAGGAATTGGCGTTGGGAATGCGCATGCAACCCAGGCATCTGTGGCACGCACATGTGTACACACACACAAATGGAACCCAGGCATCTGGGACGCATGCATGCCCGCCCCCTGCTGCTCCCCGCAATTCTGCATGGCACTACCTGCGCCGGCCCCACCCTTTCCTGGTCCTGGTGCCACCTGGGGGGTGGGCTGTAGGGGCAAGGCCCCGGGGCTCACGCCTGGCCCAGACTAAAGGCACGGAGGGGACAGGGGGAACAGTGTCAGGGGCAGACCCAGGTCCTGACTTGAGCCCAGGAGGACACTTACCTGGGCTCTTCCGCAAGCCACGGGGGTTGGAAGTGGACCCAGGAGTAGTTGTAGGCGACTGCAGGAGAGACCCCAGAAGTAGCTGCGACCTCAGAGGGTGTAACGGGGCACCCCAATGCAGCTGGCTCTGGGGTGGGCACTGGGTGTAACAGGGTGCCCCAGTGCGACTGGGTCTGAGGCGGGTGCTGGCACTGGGTATAACCCTGCCCTAGCCCCTTGAACAGAAGTATCGGAGTGCTAAGCTCCCAGCTCCCTCTGCCCTTGCCCCCACCCAGTCCTGTCCCCCACTTTCAGAGCTGGGGGAAAACACAGGAGTCTGGGTCCTCAGCTCCCCCTTTATTTCTTATAGGGTCTGGAGGAAAGCACCTGGGTGTTGTTCCTCAGCAGCTGCATCAGGAGTATCACCAGCACCACCACCAGGCCTGGCAGGTGGCTGGGGGGGCAGGGGAGCAGGGGTAAGAGTGGGGAGTGAGTGTAGTCCCCCACTCCCAGGTACCTGGGTTCTTCAAGAAGGGCCCCCAAAGGCCACATCCAGCCCCTCTGCAGAGAGCCCAGACCCATGCCATCCCTCCCCCCAAGGCCAAGCAGCAGGGATTGCCTCTGTGGTGCCCATCGCCACCACCAGCACCATCCTTACCAGTGACCCCCATCACATACCGCCAGCATGGCTTCTGCACCGTAGTCCCAGCTGCCCCATTCTCTGGGTCAGCTGTGCTCCCTGCAGGGGGCACAGGTGGGGCAGAAAATCCAGGCATCCGGATCCCCCTGCTCCCCCCAAGCTGGGGCAGAACCCAGGCATCCCATCCTCACCAGGGGGGTGGGTGCCATTTGCCTCACCAGGGGGAGAAGCCTCCTTTGCCTCATCCTGCCCTGCTGGCTGTGCTGTGCTGCCCAGTTCTGTCCTGCCATGTGGGGCGTGGGCGCAGCATTTAGGCATGCTGTAGACCCCCCCACCCTGATCCTCTCCCCCATGACTCAGGGATCCCCTTCCCTACCCTGTCCCCCAAGCCCTGGGGACCCCCTTGCCCTCCCTTCTACCCCAGAAACTCCCCATTGTGACCCTGCACCGGGCCAGGGGGCCCCCATAACTCCACCTCCTGGGACCCCTCTTTCCCTCCCTGTGCTCCCCAGGCCTATCCCCCCAACCCCTGGGACCCTCCCAGTCCCATGTCCAGGGCTGTAACCCCGCGACCCCTGACCCCAGCCCTGAGAGGCCACAGAGCCCTGAGTTGCATCATTGCTGCTGCCGCCATCTTGCTACTCCCAGAGCACGCTGCAACGCTGTTGGCAGGATGTCACCGTGGCACTGGCATGGATCTACCATTTGCTGTGCTGGGGGGGGCAGGGTCTGCCTCCTGCAGTCCCCCTACATCCCCTGGAAATGCGGCCAAGTCTCTGCAAAGGGGAAGAGGAAGCAATGATGCAGAGTGGTGTCTTCATGGAGAACACACGGGGACCACCCCCCACCAGGGCCACATCCAGCTGCCATGCAGACCCCACCTGCACCCCCTGCCCTGGGACCCCTGTGGCAGCTGGATCCGGGCCCCCTGTCCCAGCCCTCTTTGAGGGCCGTATCCTGCCTGCCCGTAGCCCCCCACCCCGTTCCAAGCCCCCTTGTGTGGGACTGGGCAATCAGGCAGGTGGAGGGGGCCATGTAATGAGCTGGGGGGGCTGCAGGGCACTCATTTATTAAACATCACATGCTTGAATTTGACCCTAAGGAACAGGGATCATGCCTGGGCCAGTGCTGTCTCCCGGGCAGCCTGGATGCCTGGGTTCTCCCCAGACTCGACCATGGCAGCAGGGCCTAGCGGGGTTATCTGGAGAGGCTCGGAGGCCCGGATGCCTGGGTTCCCTCCCGGCTCCAGGACAGTAGTGGGGAGCCTGGACACCTGGGTTCTTTCCCAGTATTGGGCATTGGGAGCAGCAGGGGCTGGAAGCCCGATGCCTGGGTTCTCTTCCTGCTCTGGGTGGGTGGTGGAGCCCTGTAGGTTATATTGGGGGGGTTTCCAAAGCCTGGACATCTGGATTCCCTTGTGGCCCCGAGTGGGGTGAGGGGGTGGACACCTGGATCCCCTTGTGTGGCTCTGGGGGTGCCTGGACACCTGCTCACATACAGGAAGGGACACAGGTGTCTAATATAAAATGAATGCAGCTGGGCATGGGATGGGTAGGACACAGCTCCCCAGTGCAGCTGGTTCTGGGGTGGAGCTGGCAGCCAAGTATAAAATGAATGCAGCTGGCTTGGGTAGGTGTCACAGGCCCCTGATTGCAGCTGGCTCTGGGAATGGGTATAACAGTTTCCTGATGCAGCTGGCTCTGGGGTGGAGCCAGTGGCCTGGTACAACAAGGATGCCACTGGTTGTGGAGTAGGTCTAAGGAAGGGGTGGGCAAAATACAGCCCACAGGCCAGATGTGACCTGCCAGGCCATTCTATCCAGCCTGCGAGGCTCCTAAAAAATTGAGAAAATTAATATTTATCTGCCCCCGGCTGCCTGGTATGCAGCCCTTGATGGGTCTGCCCCAAATAATTTCATGCCCCTGGTCTAAGGGGTCCCTGCTGCAGTTGGCAATGGGGTGAGCAGGGGGCATAAGGGGCTCACATGGTGCTGGAGGCGAGGTTGGTGCCCTCATGCTCAAGCTTCCCCTGCAGAGCCAGCCCGGGCTTCTTGCGGTTGGCGCTGAGCAGTGGTGTTAGGGTGTAAATCTTGCAGAAGGTCGAGCTCGGGGCCACCTGGTCCCAGGGGAGAGGTGGGGAGGGGGACTGAGACTCTCCCCTACCTCCCCCCCAGCCTAAGATTTAGGAGGGGCCTCCAGGACGGCAGTGGGAGAGATTCCAGACCTGTGGGGACACAGCTTTGGGGGCGGGGCTTGATGATGGGGGCGGGGCCTCCCCGGGCGTCACAGAGGGAACTCCGCTGTTTACCTTCAAACTGCAGTGGCAGGAGGTACTGGAGGGGGGAGCTCCTAGGGGCGGGGGTCCCAGAAAGGGATGGGGCTGGGGGCGGGGCCAGCTGACACCCCCCACCCCCCTAGATGGAGTTCGTGACCGGGTACCGGGCCGAGGTGCTGGATCTGGCCGAGCTGCTCCTGGGCTGGCACCGGCGGCTGCTGGGAGGGGGTCCCCCGCGCCCCCCCCGCCGCCTGCCCCCCGACCCGGCGCGCTGGGTGCTGCAGCTGCTGCCCAATCCCCGCCTGGCCTTGGCCCTGGCCTTGGCTCCGGGGGGGCCGGGGGGGGGCGCCCCCCGGGGTCGCCTATGCGGAGAGGAGCCGCTGCAGCTGCGGGACCTGCTCCCGGGGCTCGGGTTCCTTCGCCTCGACGGGCCCGACGCCCGGCCCGGGCCAGGTAACCGCCCAGGGGACCCCCTGTGGCCCCCCAGAGCCCCCCCAACACCCCGGAGACTCCCCAGAGACCCTCCCAGGGTCCCCCCAAAACCTCGAGAGACATCCCTATACAACCCCAGGGTCCTCCAAAACCCCGGAGACCCCTCAAAAACTCAGACCCCCTGAAACCCCCCCCCGAAACCCCGGAGACTCCCCCTGAGACCCTCCCAAGGATCCCCAGACAGACCCCCAGGGTCCCCCAAATCCCTGGGGTCCTCCCTGAAATCCAAAAATTCAACTGAGACCCTGCTAGGGTCCCTTCAAAACCCCGCAGACCCCACAGAGACCCCCCAAAACTCGAGACCCCTGAGACCTTCCTAGGACTCCCCAAAGAGCCCCCCCCCAGTCCCTCCCCATACCCCCAGAGCTCCCAGTCTCCCCCATCCAGTCTTCCCAGACTCCCCCAGTGCCCGCAGTCTCCCCAATCCAGTCGTCCCAATTTCCCCAGTGCTTCCAGTCTCCTCTACCCGCATCCCCCAGTATCCCCTAGTGCCCCTAGTCCGCCCAGTCTTCCCTATCCACTACCCCCAGCCTCCTCCAGTCACCCCCAGTGCTCTCTGTTTCCCCTACCCACTGCCTCCAGTCTCCTCCAATGGCCCCAGTCTCCCCTATCCATTCCTCCCAGTATCCCCCACAGCCCCCAGCCTCCCCCAATCCCTCTCAGTGCTCCCTATATCCTCAGCCCAGTGCTGCCAGTATCTCTCTGTCTTCCAGTATCCCCCATCCAGTCTCTGCAGTACCCGCCCACTGCTGCCCAGTGCTCCCAAGCTTTCCCACCCAGTTCTGCCAGTATCTTCCAGTGCCCCCAGCCCTCCCAGTCTCCCCCAGTCCCTTCCGGTGCTCCCAGTACCCCCCGCCCCCCAGGCCAGGTGCTGCTGCACGTTGAGCGCCTCTTGCTGGTGACGGACGAGCGCGGCGCCCTCCTTGGCCTCGACTTCCAGCTGGCGGCGACCGGGGCCGGGATCGAGGCCCCCGCTCTGGGCGAGCGGGCGCTGCGGCTCGTGGCCCACACCATGGCCGGGCCCCTGGGCGGAGGGGAGCCGCGGCGGCCCCGGGCCCTGGCGGTCACCGACGCGGAGCTGTACCGGTGCGGGCGGCCCCGATCCCGGACGGGCAGGGACTGCGGGGCGGGAGTAAGGGGTACCCTACCCGCTCAGCCCTGCTGGTGCCCCCCACTCCCGACCTGCAGCCCCATTGGAAGGAGGCTTCCAATAGGGGGCTGCAGGCCGGGAGGGGCAGCACGGGGGTGAGGGGCTGCAGGCCGGAGTAAGGGACACCGAAAGGCTGGGGGGGGGCAGGGAGGAGGCCATACCCCTTTCTAACCGCACCCCCCACCTCGTCCTCAGGGCGCTGGAGCCACTGCTGCAGCCCCGCCTGGGGGTGAAGCTGGCGCCTGGGCCGCTGCGGGGCTGGGGGCCAGCCCCGGGCCTGGCCCTGCCTCCCACCCGCGTCCGCGCCTGCCACGCGTGTCGCCGCCACGGCTTCGCCCCACGCCTGGCGGCCTGGTGTGTGCGCGGGTCGGGAGCGAGGGCACCACCGGGGGGCTGTGGCTCGGGAATGCGTGGCACCAGAGCCTCCCCCGCCTGACACCGCCCCCGCACGCAGCCCGCAGTGCCGCGCCGTGCTCTACTGCTCCGAGCGCTGCCGCCAGCGGGACGCGGGGCACCGGGCCTGGTGCCAGCGCCTCGGGCGGTTCGTGGCCCGCGCCCGGGAGCTCGCGGACCTGCCCTTCACCTTCGCCGCCGGTGAGGGCTGCGGGTCGGGAGTGAGGGGCACCGGCAGGGCTGGGTGGGGCAGGGGGTGCGGTCGGGAGCGAGAGGCACTGGCAGGGCTGGGGGGCGCAGGGGCTGCGGGTCGGGAGTGAGGGGTACTGGCAGGTGGCGGGGTCTGACTCCTCTCCTCTTCCCCTTCCCCAAGAGACCACCAGCGACACCTTCGACCGCGAGGCCTTCCTGGCAGGGCGGGGGCTCACAGTGGGGCTCTGGACTCTCGAGAGCCTCCTTGTCCGGGCTCCCGACTACGGCGTGGGGCTGGGGGGGGACCACGAGCGCGAGCCGAGCCCCCCCCACAGCGGTGAGGAAAGGGGGCAGCGGGTCGGGAATGAGGGGCACCATTGGAGGGGGCTGCGGAGCTCTGACCCCCGTCTCTCCTTCCTAGGAAACCCCTTGGAGGGGCTGGCGCCCGAGGGAGGCCCCCCACTCCCCATCGCCCCCACGCAGCCCCCCCCACCCCGGACCTACTTCAGTGAGTTTGGGGGAGCATGGGGGGGGCTGGAGTGTTAGGGGGCTACGGGTTGGGAGTGAGGGGCACCATTGCGGGGGGTGCGGGTCTGGGGTGAAGGGTAGCGCTGGCCCGGGGGAGGGTGCCAGTGTCCCCTGACCCCGTGCCCCTTGTCCCCAGGCTCGTGGGCGGGGTACTACGGCTGGCGCGGGTTGGGCCCGGGCTGCCCCGCGGCCGCGCTGCTCTCCTACCCGCTCAGTGCCTACTACGTGCTCACGCAGCTCGTCCCGCGCCACTGTGAGCCCGGACCCCTGGGAGCCCTGGGTGGGGGGCGGGGTCCCTGCTCCCCGGACGCCTGAGTCCCTCACCCCACTTCTCCCCGCCAGTCCCGGAGCTGAACATCCTGAACAAGCGGTCGCTGAAGATCCACGTGCTGGAGGCCGGGAAGGAGCTGGGGTTGGCGCCACTCTTCGGGGTGCGGGGGTCACACCCGGGGGGTCCTAGACCCATGGGGGGATGTGAGGGCAGGGGGGGATGTCTGGGGAGTCTGAGACCCAAGGTGTCTGGGGGGGGGCGCGCAAGCGGCACTGTGTCCCAAGAGGGGGTCTCGGAGAGGGTCTCTGACTCCCCCCCGCCCCCCAGGAGCTGTCGCTGCTGCTGCCGGACGTGTCCCTGGAGCTGCTGCTGTCGGGGCAGGCGCTGCCCCCCGCCGCGCATGGCCGCCTGCTGCTGCCCCCGGTACCCCGGGGGTGTGGTACTGGCCTGGGAGCGGGGGTTTGGGGGGGTCCTGACCCAGAGGGGACGGGAGGTCTGGGCCCGGGGGGATCTGGGAGGGGGGCTTGGCCTGGGAGGGAGGGAGGGCCTGGAAGGGTTCTGGTCCAGGAGGTGGAGTCGGGGTGGTCCTGGCCTGGGGGGTGGGGTCTGGGGGTCCCGGCCCGAGGGGGGAGTCTGGTGGGGGTTCCAAGGGCATCTGGGAGACCTGGGGTGTCTTGATCCCCCCCGCACTGACCCGCTCCCCCCCGCCAGGAGGCAGAGGGGGGGCGGCCGCGGGGCGTGGGGGGCCGGGGGGGGCTGCAGCTGCGCATCTGCGCCCGCCCCTCCCCCCTGCTGCAGGGGCCCAAGCCCGATCTCGTGCTCGGTGAGTCCCGGCGGGGGCGGGGCTACCGGGGAGAGGGAGGGGGCGTGGCGAAATGGGGGTGTGGCTACGGAGGAAGGGGACGTGATTGTCGCTAGGGCCATGGCTACGTAAGACACGGGCAGGGCCGCTTGGAGGGCTTATGGGCAAAGTCTGAGGGGTGTAGGTGATGCTGCCCTCCTTGGTTCCCGTCCAGGGTTTAACCCCGGCTTCGCCCTCAAGGACACCTGGCTCAGCCTCCTGCCCCGCCTGCAGGTGGGTGCCCGGACGGCGGGTCCCCCAGTGCCCCCCACCCCTGGTGCCCCTCGCTCCCGACCCGCAGCCCCTGCCCCGAGATGCGTGGCTCTCATGCGCCTCTGTGCCTCCAGGCGCTGCGGGTCCCGGCTTACTTCACTGAGTGCAGCGAGTACAGCTGCGCCGTGGACCAGGCCACGGTGGCAGCGGCCACGGGGGGCAGTGCCAGCCCCCCCCAGCTTAACCCCTTCCGCTCCCCGCTGCGCCGGCCTGGCCTGGACAACACCCTGCCCTGGTGAGTGCCACGACCCCTGACCACCATTGCCCTCCACCCTGCTCCCGACCTTTGACCCCCATTCCACCCCACCTTTCCATGACTTGTATTCCCCACTTGCCCCGGTGACCTCTGACCCTTGCAACCCCGATCCGTCACAGGTACCCCAATGCCTTCATTTTCCACCTGCTGTACAAGGGGGGGGCAGGTGGAGGGCGTCCGGGTGCTCCCCCTGCCCCCAGCCCCCCCCCTGCAGCCTCCTGTGGCTCTGAACCTGCCGCAGGCCGGAGCTGGCGCAAGGACAAGAGGCAGCCGCGAGGGGGCAAGCGCCGGAGATAACCACGGGGTGGGGGAGGGTGTCAGGGTATTGCGGGGGGCACGGATGGGTCAGGGGCAATAAAGACACTGTGGAGCAGAAACCAACTGTAGTCGGAGCCTGGCCCCGGGGGGCTGCGGGTCAGGAGTGAGGGGCATCGGCAGGGCTGGGGCTGGGGCTGCGGGTCCGGAGTGAGAGGTCTTCCCTGGCCAGAGCAGTGGGGTCCTTAACCAGCTGGACCCCTGCAAAGGCTCATGGGAGAATGCCCCCCCTCCCCCCTTTGGTCCCGCCTCTCCCGGATGGTGCCAGCATTGAGGCCCCTTCATCCCTTGAGGTTGGAGACTGCAGAGGTGCAGGGGGGCAGGACTGGGGAGCCCCCACCGTGTTCCTGCTGAAGCCACATGGTGGATCCAGGTCCGGGGCGGGGGTCTGGGAATAGAAATTATCCCCTTGCCTCCTGCAGTGTCCCAGTTCAGCTTCCCCCCACAACCCGGATCAGGGCCCCCAGCAGCTCCACCCCGCCCCAAATAACTCTCGGGGGCTCAGACATGTGAAACTTTGCATGCATTTGGGGTATCGGGCTGCGGGTTGGGATTGAGGGGCACCGGGGGGGACGGGGTTAGGTCGGAAGTGAGGGGCACCAGTGGGGATGCGGGGGCAGATTTCTCGTGGGTGACAAGATCGCATGGGGCTGGGGCAGGTGAGGGTTGTATAGTGGGTGGTCTCGCATGGGCGGGGGCAGAGTCCAAGGCCGGTTGCAGTCACGACGGGATGGGGGTTGCCAGGGTGCCCCACCATTAACTCCTTTGCCCCCTTGGCGGTGCCCCTCACTCCTGGCCCGCAGACACGCGTGTCTCGGGGTTAATTCCTTTATTGGTAGCTCCGTGGGTCACACGCACACGCGGGGGGCGGGGGGGGCGGGCATGTCTGGGCCTTGCGGGGGTGGGGAGAGGAGGGGAGGGGGCTGCGATGACCGCCCACCCGGGTTTGTGGGTGGAGAGCGGCAGAATCCCCGCCCTTACACGAGGCCCCGGGGCTGCAGGTCGGGAGTGAGGGGCACCAGCAGCCCTGGGAGTGTGAGGGGGGAATAAAAGGGTCCCCTGACCACGTGCCCCCTGTCCCCAGGCTCGTACTACGGCTGGCGCGGGTTGGGCCCGGGCTGCCCCGCGGCCGCGCTGCTCTCCTACCCGCTCAGTGCCTACTACGTGCTCACGCAGCTCGTCCCGCGCCACTGTGAGCCCGGACCCCTGGGAGCCCTGGGTGGGGGGCGGGGTCCCTGCTCCCCGGACGCCTGAGTCCCTCACCCCACTTCTCCCCGCCAGTCCCGGAGCTGAACATCCTGAACAAGCGGTCGCTGAAGATCCACGTGCTGGAGGCCGGGAAGGAGCTGGGGTTGGCGCCACTCTTCGGGGTGCGGGGGTCACACCCGGGGGGTCCTAGACCCATGGGGGGATGTGAGGGCAGGGGGGGATGTCTGGGGAGTCTGAGACCCAAGGTGTCTGGGGGGGGGCGCGCAAGCGGCACTGTGTCCCAAGAGGGGGTCTCGGAGAGGGTCTCTGACTCCCCCCCCGCCCCCCAGGAGCTGTCGCTGCTGCTGCCGGACGTGTCCCTGGAGCTGCTGCTGTCGGGGCAGGCGCTTCCTCCCGCCGCGCATGGCCGCCTGCTGCTGCCCCCGGTACCCCGGGGGTGTGGTACTGGCCTGGGAGCGGGGGTTTGGGGGGTCCTGACCCAGAGGGGACGGGAGGTCTGGGCCCTGGGGGATCTGGGAGGGGGGCTTGGCCTGGGAGGGAGGGAGGGCCTGGAAGGGTTCTGGTCCAGGAGGTGGAGTCGGGGTGGTCCTGGCCTGGGGGGTGGGGTCTGGGGGTCCCGGCCCGAGGGGGGAGTCTGGTGGGGGTTCCAAGGGCATCTGGGAGACCTGGGGTGTCTTAGTCCACCCCCGGATTGACCCACTCCCCCCCCCCGCAGGAGGCAGGCCATGGTGGCAGCGGCCACGGGGGGCAGTGACAGCCCCCCCCAAGCTTAACCCCTTCCGCTCCCCGCTGCGCCGGCCTGGCCTGGACAACGTCCTGCCCTGGTGAGTGCCACAACCCCTGACCACCATTGCCCTCCACCCTGCTCCCGACCTTTGATCCCCATTCCACCCCACCTTTCCATGACTTGTATTCCCCACTTGCCCCGGTGACCTCTGACCCTTGCAACCCCGGTCCGTCACAGGTACCCCAATGCCTTCATTTTGCACCTGCTGTACAAGGGGGGGGCAGGTGGAGGGCGTCCGGGTGCTCCCCCTGCCCCCAGCCCCCCCCCTGCAGCCTCCTGTGGCTCTGAACCCGCCGCAGGCCGGAGCTGGCGTAAGGACAAGAGGCAGCCGCGGGGGGGCAAGCGCCGGAGATAACCACGGGGTGGGGGAGGGTGTCAGGGTATTGCGGGGGGCACGGATGGGTCAGGGGCAATAAAGACACTGTGGAGCAGAAACCAACTGTAGTCGGAGCCTGGCCCCGGGGGGCTGCGGGTCAGGAGTGAGGGGCATCGGCAGGGCTGGGGCTGGGGCTGCGGGTCCGGAGTGAGAGGTCTTCCCTGGCCAGAGCAGTGGGGTCCTTAACCAGCTGGACCCCTGCAAAGGCTCATGGGAGAATGCCCCCCCTCCCCCCTTTGGTCCCGCCTCTCCCGGATGGTGCCAGCATTGAGGCCCCTTCATCCCTTGAGGTTGGAGACTGCAGAGGTGCAGGGGGGCAGGACTGGGGAGCCCCCACCGTGTTCCTGCTGAAGCCACATGGTGGATCCAGGTCCGGGGCGGGGGTCTGGGAATAGAAATTATCCCCTTGCCTCCTGCAGTGTCCCAGTTCAGCTTCCCCCCACAACCCGGATCAGGGCCCCCAGCAGCTCCACCCCGCCCCAAATAACTCTCGGGGGCTCAGACATGTGAAACTTTGCATGCATTTGGGGTATCGGGCTGCGGGTTGGGATTGAGGGGCACCGGGGGGGACGGGGTTAGGTCGGAAGTGAGGGGCACCAGTGGGGATGCGGGGGCAGATTTCTCGTGGGTGACAAGATCGCATGGGGCTGGGGCAGGTGAGGGTTGTATAGTGGGTGGTCTCGCATGGGCGGGGGCAGAGTCCAAGGCCGGTTGCAGTCACGACGGGATGGGGGTTGCCAGGGTGCCCCACCATTAACTCCTTTGCCCCCTTGGCGGTGCCCCTCACTCCTGGCCCGCAGACACGCGTGTCTCGGGGTTAATTCCTTTATTGGTAGCTCCGTGGGTCACACGCACACGCGGGGGGCGGGGGGGGCGGGCATGTCTGGGCCTTGCGGGGGTGGGGAGAGGAGGGGAGGGGGCTGCGATGACCGCCCACCCGGGTTTGTGGGTGGAGAGCGGCAGAATCCCCGCCCTTACACGAGGCCCCGGGGCTGCAGGTCGGGAGTGAGGGGCACCAGCAGCCCTGGGAGTGTGAGGGGGGAATAAAAGGGTCCCCTGACCACGTGCCCCCTGTCCCCAGGCTCGTACTACGGCTGGCGCGGGTTGGGCCCGGGCTGCCCCGCGGCCGCGCTGCTCTCCTACCCGCTCAGTGCCTACTACGTGCTCACGCAGCTCGTCCCGCGCCACTGTGAGCCCGGACCCCTGGGAGCCCTGGGTGGGGGGCGGGGTCCCTGCTCCCCGGACGCCTGAGTCCCTCACCCCACTTCTCCCCGCCAGTCCCGGAGCTGAACATCCTGAACAAGCGGTCGCTGAAGATCCACGTGCTGGAGGCCGGGAAGGAGCTGGGGTTGGCGCCACTCTTCGGGGTGCGGGGGTCACACCCGGGGGGTCCTAGACCCATGGGGGGATGTGAGGGCAGGGGGGGATGTCTGGGGAGTCTGAGACCCAAGGTGTCTGGGGGGGGGCGCGCAAGCGGCACTGTGTCCCAAGAGGGGGTCTCGGAGAGGGTCTCTGACTCCCCCCCCGCCCCCCAGGAGCTGTCGCTGCTGCTGCCGGACGTGTCCCTGGAGCTGCTGCTGTCGGGGCAGGCGCTTCCTCCCGCCGCGCATGGCCGCCTGCTGCTGCCCCCGGTACCCCGGGGGTGTGGTACTGGCCTGGGAGCGGGGGTTTGGGGGGTCCTGACCCAGAGGGGACGGGAGGTCTGGGCCCTGGGGGATCTGGGAGGGGGGCTTGGCCTGGGAGGGAGGGAGGGCCTGGAAGGGTTCTGGTCCAGGAGGTGGAGTCGGGGTGGTCCTGGCCTGGGGGGTGGGGTCTGGGGGTCCCGGCCCGAGGGGGGAGTCTGGTGGGGGTTCCAAGGGCATCTGGGAGACCTGGGGTGTCTTAGTCCACCCCCGGATTGACCCACTCCCCCCCCCCGCAGGAGGCAGGCCATGGTGGCAGCGGCCACGGGGGGCAGTGACAGCCCCCCCCAAGCTTAACCCCTTCCGCTCCCCGCTGCGCCGGCCTGGCCTGGACAACGTCCTGCCCTGGTGAGTGCCACAACCCCTGACCACCATTGCCCTCCACCCTGCTCCCGACCTTTGATCCCCATTCCACCCCACCTTTCCATGACTTGTATTCCCCACTTGCCCCGGTGACCTCTGACCCTTGCAACCCCGGTCCGTCACAGGTACCCCAATGCCTTCATTTTGCACCTGCTGTACAAGGGGGGGGCAGGTGGAGGGCGTCCGGGTGCTCCCCCTGCCCCCAGCCCCCCCCCTGCAGCCTCCTGTGGCTCTGAACCCGCCGCAGGCCGGAGCTGGCGTAAGGACAAGAGGCAGCCGCGGGGGGGCAAGCGCCGGAGATAACCACGGGGTGGGGGAGGGTGTCAGGGTATTGCGGGGGGCACGGATGGGTCAGGGGCAATAAAGACACTGTGGAGCAGAAACCAACTGTAGTCGGAGCCTGGCCCCGGGGGGCTGCGGGTCAGGAGTGAGGGGCATCGGCAGGGCTGGGGCTGGGGCTGCGGGTCCGGAGTGAGAGGTCTTCCCTGGCCAGAGCAGTGGGGTCCTTAACCAGCTGGACCCCTGCAAAGGCTCATGGGAGAATGCCCCCCCTCCCCCCTTTGGTCCCGCCTCTCCCAGATGGTGCCAGCATTGAGGACCCTTCATCCCTTGAGGTCAGAGACCGCAGAGGTGCAGGGGGGCAGGACCGAGGGGCCCCCACCGTGTTCGGGCCGCTGCCACGTTGTGGGTCGAGGTCGGGGGTGGGGTTAGAAATTAACCCCTTGCCTCCTGCAGTGTCCTGGCTCAGCCTCCCCTCCAACCCGGATCAGGGCCCCCAGCAGCTCCGCTACCCCCACTCCCAAATAACTCTCGGGGGCTCAGACATGTGAAACTTTGCATGCATTTGGGGGCATTGGGCTGCGGGTCGGGAGTGAGGGGCACCGGTGGGGATGTGGGGCAGATTTCTCATGGGTGACAATATCGTGTGGGGCTGGTGCAGGTGCGCCATATGGCGAGCGGTCTCGCGTGGGTCAGTTGCAGCAGAAGAGGCGCAGGTCGTTGAGGCCGGTGTCATCCTGGCCAGGCCCCCCTGGCAGCTCCACGCGTGTCTGCAGCCCACACACAGCCCCAAAGGCGCAGGGCCGGCTCCAGTTGCCCCAGTCCCCGCTTGTGCTGCCCTCGCCTGCGACCTCCCGCCCGTTGGAGCAGAGCATGGACACGTCTGTGGCCGCCTCGTCGTCACGGAAGGGGCCGCGGGGGGGCTCGGCCCGGAGCCGAAACTGCACCAAAGTCCCCCCACCGCAGCCACGGGGCGACTGCCACAAGCCCCACCTGCGGGGATGGGGGGGAGACACGCGTGGGCTCGGGGCTCGGTGCCCCGGAATCCCGACCCGCAGCCCCTACCTCTCCTGGTGCCCCTCACTCCTGATCCCCTGCCCCCCAGCCCTGCTGGTGCCCCTCACTCCCGAACTGGAGCCCTGTGCGGGGCTGGGAAGTACTCACTTGCCCTCGCTGGACTGGATGCTGCTGCCGTCAGTGCAGATCAATCGGACGCCGTTGAGCCCCGTGTCGTCGCCGAAGTGACTCCAGCCCTGGTGGGGCTGCACCTGCCGGGACCCCCCCATGGCGTGAGATCCCCCGGGCTCGCTGGTGCCCCTCACTCCCAACCTGCAGCCCCTGCTCCCCCCAACTCCCTGGTGGCCCTCACTCCCAACCCACAGCACGCCCCTACCTTGAGGGCGAAGGCGCTGGCATAGGTGCCCCGGGGGCAGAACTCCTTGTGCCCCCAGTCCCCCCAGGGTCCCCCGTTCTCCACCTCCAGGACGCTGTTGGGGTCCCGGCCCCCCCAGGCTCCCCCGGGGCCTGCAAGCAGGAGCAGCAGCAGAGGCAGCATGGCTGGGAGATGCCCCCCTGTGCTGGGAGGGGGCAGTTATAGCCGAGGGGCGGGACAGGGCGGGCCCAGGGGGCCTGTGGTGGGTTCATGCCCCTTGGCCCACTCACCCCTGGGGCCAGTGACCCCCATCCCTATGGCAACCGGGGGTACTGACCTCCCAGACCAGGGGCACTGTAATCCTCTCCTGGTTACTATGGGAAGGAGAGCTGGTTGCTAGGGGAGGTTGCCATGGGGACTTAGAGCTGGGCGATGGAGGGGTCTGGTTGCTATGGACCCTCCCCGCGGGTTGGTTGCGAGGGAGTTGGTTGCTGGGAAGACCGAGAGGTGGTTGTTGTGGGGGGGTCAGGTTGCCATAGAGATTTTGGGGGTGGTTACCAGGTCAATGTCCTGGTTTCCAGGAAGGCGCTGGGGGGGCGGGGGCAGGGTCCAAGGCCGGTTGCAGTCACCAGGGCATGGGGGTTGCCAGGGTGCCCCACCATTAACCCCTTTGCCCCCAGCCCTGGCGGTGCCCTCGCTCCCGGCCCGCAGACACACGTGTCTCGGGGTTAATTCCTTTATTTGCAGCTCCGTGGGTCACACGCACACGTGGGGGGGAGGGGGCGGGCATGTCTGGGCCATGCGGGGGTGGGGAGAGGAGGGGAGGGGGCTGCGATGAGCGCCCACCCGGGTTTGTGGGTGGAGAGGGGCAGAATCCCTGCCCTTACAAGAGACCCCGGGGCTGCAGGTCGGGAGTGAGGGGCACCAGCAGCCCTGGAGGTGCGAGGGGGGGACTATAACGGGGGTCACGCGTGGGGGGTTGTGGCTATTTATAGCTCCTAATATATCACAAGTCCTTTAAATACTATATACAGAGGGAGGAGCACTGGCCGGGTCACGCGTGGATATGGGGGGGAGGGTCCCTGGATCGGGGAGGGGGTCTGGTGCAGGTGTTGGAGCCTCTCGGTGGCTAGGGCAGGGCTGGGGGTCCCCACGTGACCCAGGGTCTCGCTGCACTGGGGAGGGTCACGCGTGAACACAGGGGTCCCAGGGCGGTCCGGGGGGGGCGGGGCCAGGCGTCTGCCACTGGTTGGTGGGTTCTGCACTTTAGAGCAAGGGTTCTTGTGTGGTTGTGGGGCATCACGCGTGGATATTGGGGGCTCCTGAATGAGTCTGGAGGATCCAAGGCCCCCCACCAACTGGAGGAGGGCTGGGCTGGGGGTGTCGTCAGATGGAGTTGGGGGTCTCGCTTGGCTGTGGGAGGGTCACGAGCGGGTATGGGGCCCCCTAGATGGGTCTAGGGCATCCGGGCAGTGGTGTAGGAGCCTCCCCCTAGCTGATATGGGGGGGACAGCGTTTGGGGGATCACCCCACGTGGGCCCGGGGGGGGGGTCATGGGCGGGCGTGGGGGCATCACAGCTCGGCGCAGCGCTCCTGCCGGCTGTAGTGCTCGAACTGGCTCTTCCAGCGCAGCATGTAGTTGCTCCAGCGGTGAAACTCCACGCGCCACTGGCGCTCCGCCTCCTCCAGCGTGTCTGCGTGGGGGGGCGGGGTCACTCGTGGCAGCGCCCCGCACCCCCACCCCTCTAAGCCCCACCCACGCGTGGGCCCGCCCCTGTCTCCCCACCCCCGCTCATGGCATGACACGTGTGACCGTGACCCTCATGGGCCCCCCCACCCCTCTTGCCACCCCCCCCACTCTCCTTGGAGGACGGGCGTGACCATCACCCTTAGTATCTCTAGCCCCGTAGATGATCCCAGCTCCCCCCAGGAGGGTTGGGGGGGGCTGCCTGCGGGGTCACGCATGATAGTGACCCCAGCCCCACAGCTCGCCCCGCCTCTCCGGGGAGACCCCGGCCCTTAGCCCGGTGCTAAGGAATAATAGGGGGGAAGGGGAAGGGAGGAGGCGGGGGGGGCGGTGAGAGACTGAGGCGGGAGGACAGATCGCGCGGGCAGGCATTATGCGCATGTGCAGCGCGTGTTCAAAGTCTGCAGGGCATGCACGTAGTACACGCACGTGGGCCCTCCGGGCAAGCGTGAAGCGCGTGTGCAATACTTGGCTGTGAGAGTGCCGTGCGTGTGCAAGGGGGTCCGGGGACGGGTCTCTCCCAGCCCCCCGCCCTCAAGTTAACCCCTCATTGCCCGGATTGCGCGGGGGGGGGGGGGGGGGTGTTAGAGTCCGGGTCTGAGCGGCCGCTGGGCAAGAAAGAGGAGGGGGGGGCCCGCGGTGGATGCTGGGATGGAGGCTGGAGGGGAGAACAGAGCAGGGGGAAGTTGGGGGGAAGCTGCCCTGCCTCCGGCCAGGTCTCCCAGTGCCCCTCACTCCTGACCCACAGCTCCCTCCTTCCCTGGTGCCCCTCAGTCCCGACCCGCAGCCCCCCTGACCCCCGGCCCTGCCAGTGCTCCCCACTCCCGCCCCGCAGCCCCCACGCACCAGTGACATTGAGCAGTTTGGGCAAGAAGCGGGTCCAGAAGGCGCAGAGCTGTGCACGCAGGCCTTGCCCCACGGCCAGGGGCCCCGTGTCGAGCCTCACATAGCGCTGCCCGGTGGCCGTGTATGGGGGCCAGTGCCCGGCCTGTCCCGATGCATCGTTGGGGTCCCTGTGGGGTGGGGGAGGTGTCAGCAGCCCCCGGCTTTCCCCCCCTCTGCTTCTCTCTGGGTCTGTCCCTCCACCTACCCATCTGCTAATCCTAAGTACCATCCATCCACCAACCCATGCACCCACCCATCTGTCCCAGATACTATCCATCCACCAACCCATCCATCCACCCACCAATCTCAGACACCACCCATCAACTCAACCATCCACCCACCCACCCACCCACCTATCCTAGATACCATCTATCCCAGATACCATCCATCCACCCATCCATCTCTACTTCTATGTACACATCTATCCAACTATCCATGGATCTATTGATCCATCCATTGTCTATTCATTCCTCTCCATCTTCATCCATCCCAGTTGTCTATTCTCTGTCCATCCACCCACCCTCCATCTCTCCATCTTTTCCTCTGCCCACCCATCCATCCCCCCCCCTCCCACCAGCCGTTGTTACCCAGTGCGGGCAAAGTTCCCCCAGTAGCGCATCATGCGGTGGCTGAGGGCAGCCTCGCTTGCTGTGTAGTTGAGTGCTGGCTGCAGGGGCAGCCCGAAGACGAACTCAATCTCGTAGCCGTGAGGGACGCCCATCCAGGCTGGCCAGGCCAGCGTGGACGCACGGTGGTCGAAGAGGTAGGCGAAGACCGGGGCTCCCCGCTCAGCCGCCCGCTGCGCGAACAGAGTGACAGGACACACCACGTTGTGGTCACCCACCACATCGTCCAGTGCCTCCCGGTTCTTCACTGGGTCCTCAGGGTCCCGCCAGTCCGTGTACTGGAGCACCACCGCCTCGGCCGCCAGCTCCCCAGCCTGCGGGACCCCCAGCCGCACCCCCCCCAGGAACTCTTCACGGGTGATAAGGCTCTCATTGTCCTTGCTGAACCCTGGTGCCCCATAGATCAGGAAGTAGCTGCCTTCATCGCGCACCACCCCAGCCAGCACTGGCATCTCGGCGAAGCTGCCTGCGTTGAGCAGCACCTCGGGGCTGTCGGCTAGGAAATCCCCATCCACCACTGGCACGAAGGGGAAGCGAAAGACGCTGGGCTGCGGCAGGACCCCCCACTCCTGGTCAATGAGGTCCTGGGGTGACCGGGACCGGAGACAGGCCACCACCTGCAAGAGGATGGCAGGCGTTACTGACATGGTGCCAGAAGTGGGGACCAGCCCTGCTGAGGGAAGTAGCATGCCGGGAACTGGGAGGTGCGTGAGCTTGTTGTGCATGAAAAGTGCAATAGCGTTATCATGCTGCAAAATGGCAGCTCATGCAGTAAGTGGAGACTGGCTGCATGGGACAAGCAATGAGCATAGTGAAGCATGCAATAAGTGTAAACTGGCCACCTGCGCAAAGTAATTACCATACAATTAACTGGTGAATTGCGCAATAAATGGAGACAAATCACCTAGGCAAATTGTCACACCATGAACTGGCAAATCGCACAATGGAGACTGCCCATGCAGGCAAAGTAATTATCATGCAATTACCTGGTCAATTGCACCCTAAATGTAGACCGGCTACAAAGTAATTATCACATCATGGACTGGTGAATCGTGCAATAAATGGAGACTGGCCACATGTGTGAATGATTGTCACACAATTCATGAGCCCCCTCCCTTCAATTCCACTCAGGCTGGAAAGGAGCTTCTCATTAGCGTTACCCTGATGACCTCCCGGTTGTGCCCTTACGGGGATGCAGTGTGGCCCATGGGGGCGCAAAGGGGCACTGTGGCCCTACCCATCCAGCCCCGACCCCCCTCCCGAACACCTCATGGACCATTCTGGGCTCTTTTTGTAGCTGGACGACCATTTTGATGACTTCCATGCAAGACAGTGTGCATGTTGCTGCCCCATTCCCTGTTACCTCAGAGTCATTGCCCCCGGCTGGACACCCCACGCGGTGCGCCAGTTCCAGTGCCCGCCGCCGGCTCTCCCCAGGGCTGATGGTGGCCCAGGGCCCATTGGGGGCCCCACTCTGCAGCACAGCACGGTGGAACAGGGCCCGGCTAGCTGGTGACAGCAGGTGCATGCCCACCGAGGCAGCTCCAGCACTTTCCCCGAAGAGTGTGATGGCACTAGGGTCCCCGCCGAAGGCGCGGATGTTGGATTGCACCCACTGTAGGGCTAAGCGCTGGTCCAGCAGCCCTACATTGCCCGGGGCCTCAGGGCTGCCCAGCAATGCCAGGAAGCCCAAGGCACCCACGCGGTAGTTCATGGACACCAGCACCAGCCCTTCAGCCTGTGCCAGATACCGTCCATCATAGACGTCCAGTGAGGATGAGCCACTGTAGAAGCCACCGCCGTAGATCCAGACCAGCACTGAGGCGTTGCGGGGCCGTGGTGACGGCACCCAGACATTCAGGTACAGGCAGTCCTCGCTCAGCTCCCGGTTGGGGTTCCACATCTCCAGGCCAGGGAAGCCGGGGTACAGCTTGTCCACGTACTGCCAGCAGGCCCGGGGGTAGGCGCTGGCGTCTCGCGTGCCGCGCCATGGCCGCCGGAGGGGCCGCGGGGGCCGGAAGCGCAAGGGGCCAAGTGGGGGCTCGGCGTAGGGGATGCCCAGGAAGGCAGTGACATGGCCGGACAGCGCGGGCAGGCGCAGCCCCCGCACCGGCCCTGCCTGTGTCTGAGCCACCAGCTCGTCCGTGGCCCCCTCCGGCTCCTGGGGGGTGGTTGGCAGGATGAGGAGGAGGAAGGGGAGGAAGGCACCGGCGTTGGGGATCATGGTGGTGACGGCAGGTCCTACGGGAAGATGCCCAGGTTATCGTGGCCGTGCAGCCAGGCAGCGAGGAGCAGACAAATGTCCCCCTGACCACTCCGCCCCTGGCTACTTCTTGCCTGGGAGAGGCCCTGAGGTGAGACGCGGGAGGGCGGCAGCTTCTGGGTGTGTCGGTAAGGAACCGGCTGGACCGGATCTGGGGGGGCGGGGGGGAGAAACTGGCCCCCTGCCCTGCCGGTGCCCCTCACTCCCGACCTGCCGCCTCGGTCCGTGTGTTTGTGCGGGGGGGCGGGGCGGGGCGGAGCGGGGGGGAGGGGGCGGATCCGAGCTGCAGCGGCTCGGGGCAGCCGCTCGGGGGCGCTGAGGCCGGGGGTCTCTGGGCAGGGACGGAGCCCCCCGGGCCGGGAACAGCTGAGCCGCAGCTGTTGGCGCCCGGAATAGCGACCCCGAAATAGCCGGGGAGGGGGGTGGGGGCGGGACGCCTGAGTTCCTTGCATGTGTGTGTGTCCCGCGCCATCGCCTGTCTGTGCCTGCTGGGGGGTGCGTTCCCCTTTAAGAACGGGGGCTACAGCAGAGCTCGCCTCCCCCCCGGCCGGAACAGAGACCACCTGCCCCGACACCCGATCGCCTGGGTCCGCGCCAGGCTTCCGGCCCCCGCCCCCCCAGCAACCGGAGACCCCGGAGAGGGGGGGGCTGGGGCGAGAGCAGTGGGGCTGGGGGCCCGGACGCCTGGGGTCGAGGGGGGGTGAGAGCAGGGCAGGCTGGGGGGGGCGCTCCCTTCCCACCGGGAATACCCCCGCGATGACGTCATGCCTTTTAATACCCGTCTGTTTGCAAACAGCCCCGCGTCGCCAGGCACCCGGAGACCCCAGGTGTCCGGGCCCCCAGCCCCGCCCTGCTCTTCCCCCCTAGTCCCCCCCCTCCGCCCCACCCAGCGGCTTGTTTACAAGCCTCCCCGCTCCTCCCCCCAGGCCAGGCCCCCCCAGGCTGGGACCCCCCGGGCTGGAGATGATGGGGGCGGGGGGGAATGAGACAGCATCAGCGGAGACGGACGGGGAGGGTGGATGGGGGGGTGGATAGATGGGTAATTACTCTACCTAATTAGACAGAGGGATGTGCGGAGGGACAGACAGACTCATGATGTATCTGTCCCTAGCTGGATGGTCTGTCCACTGCAACCATTCCTCCACCCCAGATCCCCTCGGTCCATCCATCCATCTGTCTGTCCGTCCCTCAGGCTGTCTAATTAGGTAGAGCATGCATCCATCTATCTATCTGTGGAAGGTGTATGGGGATTGATAAAATGGACACACGCATAGACAGAGGAGGTGTATGGGGATGGACGGTCAGATGAATAGGGAGACGGATGGATAAGTAGACAGGTGAGGGGTACCTGGGACGGATGGACAGACAGAGAGATGGATGGCACCGAGGAAGGATGGACGGACGGATGAATAGGGAGGCAGATGGACGGACAGAGGGGCGGAGGGCTGGGGAGATGGACGCAGGCTCGCGGGGCGGACAGACGCAGACAGACAACCCCCGGGGGGACGCAGGGACGGACAGATGCGGGGGGGCGGGGGGGCAGGGGATGCGGGGGTCTCTATGGGGCGGGGATCTCTGTAGCGGCTGAGGGTCTCTCCAGGGGTTGGGCTGGCTTCCATAGGGGTTGCGGGGTGGGTGGGCTCTATAACGGTCCGGGCTGTCTATAGGGGCTCGGATGCTTTTTATAGGGCCGGGAGGGGGTCTCTATAGGGGCCGGGGCTGTCTATAGGGGCTAGGTTGGTCTCTATAGGAGGGTCTCTTTAGAGGCTAAGATGGTTTCTATAGGGGCCGGGGTCTCGACAGGGGCTAGGGTGGTCCCTATAGGGGACGGGGTCTCTATAGTCCCGGGGGGGCGGTACCGGCCCGTGCCTCTGCCGCTGCCTCCGTCTGGTCGCGCTGCGTCCGGGGGCGTCTGCGCAGCGCCGGGCGCTCAAGGGTGAAATCCCCCCAGGACCCGGTGGGGGGGAGCGGGGCGGGGGGGGCGAGTCACGTGACTCCCCCCCCGGCTGCGGTCCCGGCCCTGCCGCAGGGCGGGGCCACGGGCCAAGCCACGCCCCACCCGCGTCCGTGGGGGGGGCGTGTCCCCCCGGGATTTCCCAGCAGCCCCCGTGACAGATCCCCCCACCCCACCCCTCTGCTCCCCTTGACCCCAGCCTGACCTTTGACCTCAGGTCTAGCCGCCCCCCACTAGAGAACCCAGGCGTCCGGGCCCCTCCCCCCCGTTGCTATTTTTAGCTCCCCACGCGTGGCCGTGACGTGTCCTTGGTCTGTGCTGACGTGGGCTGATGTGTCCGTAGCCAGGCGCCGCCCAGCGGTCATTACCCCACCCTGGATCCTTGCGGGGGGTGGGGTCCAGGGATTGCCATGCGTCGTCATGGCAGCACGGGGGTGGGGGGACGGGGAATGCCTTCCTGTTGCCATGGTGACCCTGTAGAGAGTCCCAGCATCCCCCCTTGGCCCCTCCCCCACCTCAGCTCCCCCACCAAAGAACCCAGGGGTCCGGGCAGCTGGGTGTGCCGTGTGCGTGTGTGTAGGGAGGGTGTTTGCTTCGGGGTGAGGTGACGTCAGGGGGGTTATCTGGCCCCCACCCCAAACCCAAACACCCAGGGAGGGGTCACGCGGCCTCACGCATGTGTGACACGTTTGTGGGGGGGAGAGCCTCCCTATTGCCTGCAGGGCCTGGGGGGAGGCAGGCGTGAGGCCTTGCACATGCATGTGCATGCCATGCCCAGGTTCATGGGTGCACGCCTTCTCGTGTGAGCCTGTTGCATGGATTTGAATGGCCTGAGGACCCCTTCCCCCCTTGCTGGGGTGGGGGGGTGCCCGGATTCTTTATAGGGGAGGGGGCCAGGGTGAGAGCAGGGGCCTGGATGCTTGGGTTTGGGGGGGGAGGTGGGTCAGAGCTGGGCACCCTGATGCCTGGGTTCCCTATAGAGATGGTGGGGGGTGAGAGCAGGGGCAGCCATACGTGTGCAGCGGGGGGGGGGGGCTGGGCGTTGCCCTGGGGCAGGAGGGGGGGCAAGAGGGGCCCCCAGCCCCGCCCCCAGGGTCCTTATCAGCCTGACGTCCAGCCCCGGCCCCTCCCGCAGGCTATGAAAGCTGCCACCCTCCCTCCTGCCACCCACAGCCACCACCGCAGCCCCCCACGTCTATGGGCTTCCCCGGCACTCTCCTGGCCTTGGCTTTGGCCTTGGCCTTGACCTCTGGTGAGTGGGGGACCTCAGAGAAGGGGGTTTGTGGGTTGGGGACCTGTGAGATACCCCCTTCAGCCAGGCTGGGAGTGTCTGAGGGGGTTGGGATGGTCTCAGGGGGTGTTGTGTGTCCTTCCAGCTCCAAGTGTCCTGGCCTCTCCTGTGCGGTGAGTCCCTCACTGCCCAGGGAGATGGCTGAAGGGGACCCAGACATCTGGGACACACGCATGGGCACAGGACCCGGGTGTCTCACCCTCCCCCCCAGGTGTCCAGGACACCCTTTCCCCCCTCATCCCCCTGCCCCTTGATACCCGCTTTGCCCCACCCTGAGCCCACTGACCTCTTCTCTCCCCCCAGGACCCGAAGCCAGAGCTATGGCCCCTGCAGCCACAACCATAGCCATGGCCAAGGTCACGGGAGCCACCAGCCCCTCACAGGTTCCCCAGGTCACCCGGCGGCAGGTGACAGCCCTGCCCATGGAGCTCAGGGGGTTTGGGGTCGTGACAAAGCGGACAAGCCTGATCCAATCCACAACCTGCCTACGCACCATCACCACGACCACTCCCTGCACCCGGCGCATCAGCACCTGGCACACAGAGGTGTCCACGCCGGAGACGCACACGGCATCCATGGAGGTGTCCACGCCGGAGACGCACACGGCATCCATGGAGGTGTCCACGCCGGAGACGCACACGGCATCCATGGAGGTGTCCATGCCGGAGACGCACACGGCATCCATGGAGGTGTCCACGCCAGAGATGCACACGGCATCCATGGAGGTGTCCACTCCGGAGACGCACACGGCATCCATGGAGGTGTCCACACCAGAGATGCACACGGAATCCACGGAGGTGTCCACTCTGGAGACATACATGGCATCCATGGAACTGACCACACTGGAGACATCTGTGTCGACCACGGAGATGTCCAAGTCAGAGACACATATGTCATCTACGGAGATGCCAGAGACGCACACATGGTCCAAGGAGATGTCCACGCTAGTGACACACGTGTTGTCCATGGAGACATCCATGCCAGAGACACATGGCTCATCCATCAGCCCATGGGAGCCCATTTCCATGGAGGCAACCACACCGGAGACCCGTGTGTCATCTGCAGCCCCTTGGGAATCCCTGACCACGACAGGGACCCGCGTGCCTCCCACGGCCCTGTCGGGGTCCGTGTCCACAGAGATGATCACACCAGAGACACGTGTGTCATCTACGGCATTTCCCATAGTGGCCCACAGCTCAGCCACGGGCTCACTCAGCCCCTCAGCCCCACACTCGACGCCATTGCCTGCAGTCCCCACGGCCATGCCCATGGGTGAGTTTCCCTCCCCATCCTGGGCCGGCTGCAGCCAGGACCCCTGGCCCCTGGCCCTGCCCTAACCCCCTTATGCTTGTCCACACAGCCCCCTCGGCACCCGCCCTGGCCTGCCAGAATGGGGGGACACTTGTGGCCAGCATGTGCCGGTGCCCCCCTGGCCTGACGGGGCAGGTCTGTGAGATTGTCATCAACAACATTAATGTCAGTGAGTATCACAGGGTTCCCCATCCTATTGGTGCCCCACACTCCTGACCCACAGCCCCCTGCCCCTTTGGCTATGAGTGTTGGGGGCAGGAGCTCAGGCCCCTGCAGCCTGGAGAGAGGGAGCCCAGGTGTCCTTGCCCCCAGCCTGGGCTGCCACCAAGGGATGGGGGATGTCTCTGGGTGGATGGAGCCTCAACCTCTGCCCCTCCCCACCACAGGCACAGTGGTGGTTGCCATCAGGGTCACGGTGACTGTGGTGAACATGATCTTCCAGCCCTCCATGGATGAACCCAGCTCTGCCGCATACCAGCACTTCCAGACCAACTTCAAACAGCAGGTGATGGGGGGCAGCAGAGTCCAGAGACGTGTGGGTCTGGGGCTCCCAGCACATGTGTGTCTGTGCATGCATGTGTCTGTGCGCACATGTATTTGTGCACCCCTGTATCCCTGCATCGGTGCATCCATGCACCCGGGTATCCAGGCCTCTGTGCACCCCTGTATCTTCACACATGTGCATTGGTTCATCCATGCACCCCTGTATCACTGTATCCATGCACACGTGCATTGGTGTGTCTATGTACCCATGTACTTGTGCACCTGTGGATACATGCCCCCATACACCAGTGTATCCATGCACACTTGTATGTGTGTGCACTTGTGTCTTGGTGTATCCATGCACCTGGGTATGCGCATCCATGCACCATGTATTCATGTCTGCATGTATCTATGTGCATGTGCACCCGTGTCTTGGTGCACCCATGCACCTGGGTATGTGTGACCACGTGCATCCATGCACCATGTATCCATGTCCATGTGTGTGTATGCACTTGTGCAGCCATGTCTCGGTGCATCCACGTATCCATGTCCCCTGCATCCACGTGTCTGGCTGGGGGCTCATGGCTGCTATCTTGCAGATGGGGCTGCTGTACAAAGCGGTGCCCGGCTACCAAGGCCTCCGGCTCCTGGAGCTCAGGTGAGGGGGGGTGAGGGGGGTGGTGGCTGGGGGGGTCCCTGTGGCCCCAGGCTGACTCTGCTCCCCCCCACAAGGAATGGCAGCATCGTGGCCACCCATGAGGTGCTGGTGAAGCTGGATGCTGGCACCTACAATGGCACCTATGCCCTGGCCCAGGCTAAAGTCAGCGCCGTGCTGTGGAACCACACCTGCACTTCCGATGAGCTTGGTGAGATGCCCGCTCCCCCCAGCCCCCGTCTGGCTGGAGTCTGTTCCCCCAGGCCCCATCTCTTGGGGAGGGGTGGGGGGGTGGAGGGGGCACGCAGGACTCATGGCCTCATGTTCCCTGACAGAACGGCTCTGCTTCCAACGCAATGCCACCCGTGTCACCGCCCTGCCATTCAGACTGGCTGGTGAGACCCCTGGCGTGGGAGCTGGGGCTGTGGGTTGGGAGTGGGGGGCACCGGCAGGTCTGGGGAGGGGCTGCAGGTTGGGAGCAGGGCTGGGGGGGCAGGTGCTGAGGGTTGGGAGTGAGGGGCACTGGCAGGTCTGGGGAGGGGCCGCGGGTTGGGAGCAGGGCTGGGGGGGCAGGCACTGAGCTTTGGGAGTGAGGGGCACCGGCAGGGCTGGGGAGGGGCTGCGGCTTGGGAGCAGGGCTGGGGGGGGGCAGGCACTGAGGGTCAGGAGTGAGGGGCACTGGCAGGGTTGGGGGGACCCCCCCCGGGTCTGATGCCCCCCCTCCTGCCCCCCCAGGGGTCTGCATGAACCCAGCGGTGGCCCCAAGGCAGTTCCAGCCATTCTTTGAGGCTATGTGGGTCTCCGGGGACCTGATGTGCGTTTCCAACTGCAGCCGGTGGCACCCGCAGCACTTCGTCTGCAGCCCCCACGGCTACTGCTACATCCACCCTGAGGGGCCCACCTGCTAGTGAGCTGCGGGACCCAGGCGTCTGGCCCCTTTACCCCAACCACTTCTCCCCCATTCCCCTCCCAGGGGACCCAGGCATCCAGGCCTGAGTCCCCCCTGCTCTCACCCCTCCAGCTCCACAGTGCCTAGGGAACCCAGGTGTCCGGATCCCCAGCCCCCACTGCCCTAACCACTAGTCCCCTCCCAGGGGACACAGGCATCTGCCCCCCCCAACTGTGCCCCCTTCTCCCCACAGCTGCGAGCACTCAGACTGGTTCTGGTTTACGGGCAGCCACTGTGACCAGGGGGTCAGCAAGGTAGGGGTGGCCGTGGGGGTGGCCCTGGGCCTCCTCATCCTCTTGCTCCTCCTGCTGCTCCTGCTGTTTTGCCTCTGCTGCTGCCCACCCCGGGGCCGCCAGGAGAAGCACAGGTACCAGGGCCTGAGGGTTGGGAGTGAGGGGCACCGGCAAAGCTCGGGGGGCAGGGGCTGCAGGTTGGGTGTGAGGGGCAACACCGGTTTACAGAGGGGCTGTGGGTCGGGAGTGAGGGGTGCTGTTGGGCTGGTGGGGAGAGAACCCAGGTGTCCTGGGCCCTGACTTGCCCCTGTTGCTCCCTGTAGCCTCAGCAAGGCCCGGATGAAGGAGGAAGAGGACAAAGAGGAAGGCCTTGGGAAGAAGGGTGCGTGGTCACCGCAGCACACTGAGGATGAGGAGGAAGAAGGCCACGGGAAAAAGGGCTCCTGGTGGCCACAGCACAATGAGGAGGAGGAGGATGACAGCAGCCATGGGAGGAAGGGCACGTGGTGGCCACAGCACGAGTGGGAGTGGAACGCCGGGCGCCGCGGCTTCTATTCTCCTAACCCTGAGGCCTCCAGCCCCCCCGGTAACTGCCCCCACCCCAGCAACCCCAGGGGCAGCTGTGGGGGCCAGTTCCAAGCTGGTCTGTGCCCACAATGGGCGTGGACTGCATCAGGGAACACTGAGGCAGGAGAGAAGGAAGGGGTGGGGCGGGAGCCAGGGGTGGGATGCTGGGGCACATGCCCCTGGTTTGAGTTGGAGGCTCAGTATCACCTCCCCCACAGGGTCTCTGGTGGGATCCGGGAGTAGCCACAGCACTGATTCCTACGTTGATGGCTTCCGCCCTGCGCTGAACAAGGTGGATCCCTCTGCGCAGGTAGGTGGGGGTGCAGGTTGTGGGTCAGGAGTGAGGGGCACTGGCAGGGCTGGGGGGGGTGCTGTGGGTTGGGAGTGAGGGGCACTGGTGGAGTTGGGGGGGCAGCACTCAACCCCTTTCTCCCTGCTCTTTCAGACCAGCATTGCCCAGCCCCACATGACCAAGATGTGACCCCTCCCACCCCGCTCCAGAGTCTCTTGAGTGGAGGGGGCCCTAGACGCCCACAACGGCAGCAGGACCCTCCCCACCATGGCATGGGGAAGCAGAGATGATGTCAGGACTGTGGGGGGGGGCACCATGCAGGCTCTGGAGACACCCCCTTTTCACCAGGACTGGGGGGGCTGGATCCTGCTGCTCTCTCCATCCCCTTCCCCATAGTCACTGGCTTCTTGGGACTTTGTGTGTGCGTGTGTGTGCATGTGTGTGTGTGTGTACATAACAGCATGTTTCCCACTGGTTGGGAGTGAGGGGCACTAGTAGGGGGCTGCAGGTCAGGAGTGAGGGGCACCAGCAGGGCTGGTGGGGCAGGGGGCTGCAGGTTGGGAGTGAGGGGCACTGGCAGGGTGGGGCCTGTTTGCCCAGCTGCGGGGAGGGTGTGGGGGGGCTGGCTTTTGCCCCAGTTCCTGCTAGGGCCTGTTTGAGTTTCGCCCTGTCCCTTGGTAAACAGGGGTGTGGAGGCTTTCAATGAACCCAGGCGTCTGGGCGAGGCTGGATGGTGTGGGGCCAGCCTTGGTTCTTGCTGCCCTTGGGATGGGGGTGGGGTGGAATCTGCCCTGCCCCCAGCAGCCTGCACCCCTCCCGTTTTCCCCCTGCGGGGGGCTGTTTTGGGGTGAATTTGGAGGCTTTTGGGGCTCATTGAACAATAAAGAACATCTGTGCTATCAGTGCTGGGCCTGGGGCTCGTCCTTGCTGGGGGTGGGCAGCACCATGTTCACATGTGTGTGTCAGTGCTACATGCCTGCCCTGGCGGCCTCCATGTTCCGTCCCAGAGTCCTTTGCAAATGACCCCTTCCTGTCCTGGCTCTGGGGGCAGGGGGCAGGTGGGGGGGATTGTGGGATATGAGAGTCCTCCCCTGCCCCATGCTGAGGTCCCCAGGCTTTCCCAGGTGCTGGGAATAACCTGGGCTCTGCCCTGCCCAGCCCCACCCTGAGGGCACTGGTTGCGGCTGGCTCTGGGGAGTGCCTGGGCCGGGAACGACCACATGCAACAGCCCCGTGGCCATGAGTGACATCAGCTCCTGCGGCCCGTGCCAGCTGGCCCCTCCCAGCCTGCATATCTATCTATCTATCTATCTATCTATCTATCTATCTATCTATCTATCTATCTATCTATCTATCTATCTATCTATCTGTGCAACCCTACACACACCTATTTCTCTCCCTCTCCATCCCAGCTGGGCGAGGTGGGTGTATGTGCCCTGAGTCTGTCCTGGGGCCAGGCTGGGTGGTGACACCTGCTGCTGTCTTCCATGACCTCATGTACCCATTGAGGAAGGGGCCGCACCCTGCTCTCCCCCCAGCCCCAAGGGCAAAGGCTGGACCTGGGCCTGTGCCAGGGCTCCGGGCTCATTTCCCATGTACCGCTGCGTTCCCGCCCAGCTGGGACGGACAGACAGACCAGCATGTGTGGGCAGATGGGGCCCGCGGCCTGGAGGCCAGCCCAGCGCAGGGCCCCCCTCATCCTCATCCTTTTGGCTGTGTTGGCCGGTGAGTGCGGCTCCCTTCCCCCTTGCTAGAGCCCATACCCCCTTGTTAGTGCTCAGACCCACTCATTAGACTCCGTTCCCCCTCGTTAGTGCCCAGATCCTCTTTTTAGATTCTACTCCCCCTCGTTAGAGCCTAGATCCCATTGTTAGGATCTGTTCCCCTTTATTAGGCTCCAGACCTCCTCATTAGACTTCAGGCTTCTCTAGGTTAGGCACTGGACCCCCTCATTAGGCTCCAGGCACCCGGCTTTTGCTATCCCCCTTTGCTGGGCTATGGAGCAACTATGTGTGGCCCTGGGGTGATACAGGGCACAGGGCAGCAGTGAGGGCTCATGGGGGATCCCATGGGGGAGAGACCCCATGTCTGGCCATGGGAAGGTCCCCGAGGCCCTGGCTTGTCCCCCAAAACCCACAGAGCAATGGAGTTGGCAATGGAAATTGTCCTGGTGACTGCTGCCCAGCACCCAGGTACTTCTCTGATCCTAAAGGATGTGCCATAATTACCTCATATATAACACCTCCAGAGAAAACCAGCTGGGGGGAGCTTGGGGTGGATCCCAGGCATGTATTTGCACCCTCTTTTGATTCATACTCTCCCCAAGCTTCAAACCAGTGATGTTTCTGTTCAGTTGCCGTCATGGCTGGTTGGCATCTACTGAATTCCTGCTAATCTCTTCACTCCTTAAGACCCTCTCCTCTTGCTAACAGCCATAATGAAGCTACACTTCCTTCTCCGCCACTGCTGCCTCTCTGCTCTTCCTGGCCATGGCTCCCTCCTTTCACAGCCCTGTGGTCTAGTTTGGGGCCAAGCTCCAGGGCTGAGCTCAGGGGTGGGTCTATGACCCCAGGCATAGGAAGGACAAATGGGGACAACCTTGGAGGCACTGCCCAGCCTTTTGGGATTGAATCAGACATATGCCTTGGACTCTAAGGGCTGCAGGACCAATGAGCTGGTAGTTTGGGGCTAGTTCTTGCCCTCGTTTTGGGGGGGAGGGGGTTGACTGTAATATATTCAAATAACAATGGAATGAGTATTGCAGTTATTATATGTGGTTTTGCTTGGCTTGTAAACTGAGTCATAAAGCGCTGGGCCCATAACACATATAATCCTGCTTCTACTTTAGCTGGAGAAAATTCATCGGTGCACACTGATTTGCTGTGTCATCTGCACCCGGCTTTTCAGAGGGCTCCCATGGGTGCTATCTGTGTGAGGGAAGGGCTGGATGTCTGTGGAGGGGAGCATGGGGGTGTTAATCACCGCAGCTCCAGGAATCACTGCCATTCGTGCCATCGCTGCTCCGCCCGCTCCACTACCAGGTTCTGGGCCCCTGGGGTGGCCGTACTAGATTAGGGTTGGGCATTCATGGCTTCACCTACTAGGCTGCACAGCCCTGGAATGGGTGGGTTGAGTTGGGCCCCAGGGACCCCAGACCTCTGCTGTTAGGGTGTGTGTTATATTTGGGGGTATTGTTTATGCCAAAATATGGTAGAGGTAGAATAGCTCCAGAGCCCCCCAGATCTCAGCTACTTCTCCACACTCTGGGGTAACTTTTAATGGCCTTCTTGGGGGTGTTGTCAAACTGGGGTGTATTTTATATCTGGGGTGTTGTATATGTTGAAATATGGTAGCAGAGGTGGACTAGGTTCAGGGAAAGGCAACCCAGAGCCCCCCCAACCTCAACTCCTTCCCCTCACTCCAGGGTAAGTTTAATTTCCTTCGGGGGGGGGGGTGTGTTGCAGACCTGGGGTGCGTGTTATATCTGGGGGTGTTATATATTCTGGAAGATGGTAGCAGAGGTGGAATAGGTGCAGAGATGGGCAGCCGACTGGAGGAGGGGCCTCGAGTCAAGGCCACTTCAGGAGAGGCTCCAGTGGCTGGGACTCTGCCCCAGGGGATTGTGGAGGAGAGGAGAAAGGGTCATAAACCCTGCAGGACATGGCCCAGGGCACAGAGGGCCCTCGTTAACCGGGGAGGGGGTGGGGCTATGGAAATGAGCCTGGGAAGGAAGAAGAGACAGGCCTTATTTTATGGCCAGAGATCACCCATGGGTGAGATTCGCGGGCATGGAGGGTGGTAGGGGTGCAGGCATCCATGGGGCAGAGATCTACCATATTTACCTGCATTCAACATCCCCTGAATATAAGCTGCCCCCAAGGCGTTGATTCTAGATATGGGAAATGGACATTCATAAATGTTAGGGTCAGAAGGGACCTCAGTAGGTCATGGAGTCTGACCCCCTGCCCTGGGCAGGAAAGAGCGCTGGAGTCAGACGACCCCAGCTCAGTGCTTGTCCTGTCTTCTCTTGAAGACCCCTCAAGGTAGGGGAGAGCACCACCTCCCTTGGGAGCCTGTTCCAGATTCTGACACCTCTTACTGTGAAGAAGTTCTTTCTAATGTCCAACCTAAATCTGCTCTTCGTCAGTTTGTGGCCATTGTTCCTAGTTACTCCTGGGGGTGCCCTAGTAAATAGAGCATCTCCTGTTCCCTGCAGCTGTCCTCTGATGAATTTATAGGCAACCACAAGATCACCTTTCAGCCTGCTCTTGCGAAGGCTGAAGAGAGCCAGGTTCCTTGGTCTCTCCTCATAGGGCCTTCCCTGCAGGCCTCTGACCATACAAGTTGCCTCCTCTAAACCCTCTCAAGATTCTCTGCATCCCCCTTGAAGTGCGGCGCCCAGAACTAGACTCAGTACTCCAGCCGCGGCCTGACCAATGCTGCATAGAGGGGAAGCATCACCTCCCTGAACCTGTTTGTCATGCATCTGCTAATGCACGATAAAGTGCGGTTAGCCTTGTTGATCACTTCATCACATTGACGACTCACGTTCATCTTGGAGTCAACTATGACTCCAAGATCCCTTTCCGCTGCTGTGCTGCTGAGAAGGTTGTCCCTCAGCCTGTACGTGTGCTGGTGGTTCTTTTTGCCCAGGTGTAGCACTTTGCACTTGTCTTTGTTGAACTGCATCCTATTTTGTTCTGCCCATTTTTCCAACCTGTCCAGATCTGCCTGGATCTGTTCCCTATCCTCTGGTGTGTTGACTTTGCCCCATAATTTGGTATCATCTGTGTACTTGGACAGGGTGCTTTCCAGGCCCTTGTCCAAGTCACTGATGAAGACACTGAATAGCACTGGTCCAAGGACCGAGCCTTGCGGGACTCCACTGGCCACATCTTTCCAGGTCGATATCGCCCCATCCACTAAGCCAATTTGCCTCCCACCTGACTGTGTAATCATCTACATCATAGCTTGTCAGTTTATTTATGAGAACAGAATGAGATACTGTATCGAAGGCCTTCTTAAAGTTTAGGTAGATGACATCTACCTCGACTCCTGTGTCTAAGCATTTTGTGACCTGTTCATAAAAAGAAACAAGGTTAGTCAGGCAGGATATACCTGCAATGAATCCATGCTGATTTCCTTTCAGCATTATTTCCCCTGCTGGGCTCCCACAAATGTGATCCTTAATGACTTTTTCCAGAGTTTTCCCAAGGATAGAAGTAAGACTAACTGGCCTATAGTTTCCTGGTTCCTCCCTCCTCTCCTTCTTGAAAATAGGGACCACACTGGCCCTTTTTCAGTCTTCTGGGACCTGACCGGAGCACCATGAGTGCTCGAACAGCCGTGCCAGTGGTTCTGCTATGACACTGGCCAATTCCTTCAGCACCCTTGGATGAGGATCATCTAGGCCCACAGATTTGAACACATCCAGCCCCTCCAAGTGTCCCTTTACTAAGTCTGTGCTAATAGTTGATGGGCTGGTGTCCCTCCTGTGTCTATCTACAGTCCAATTGCGGCTGGATTTGTTTTGGTCTGTGCCTAGGAATACAGATGCAAAGAACTCATTGAAGAGTTCAGCCTTGTCCCCGCTCTCTGTCACCAATTGCCCTAGTTTGTCCTGTAGGGGTCCTATGCTACCCTGTGCCTTCCTTTTGCTCCCTATATACCTGAAGAAGGACTTTTTGTTGTCCTTAATTTTTGTTGCCAGCCTAAGTTCTAAGCCTGCTTTGGCCTTCCTAACTGATTCCCTGCAAGTACAAGCCAGGGAGATGTACTCCTCCTTGGGAGCTAGCTATCCCTGTTTCCACAACCTGTATACCTCTTTCTTTGCCCTTAGGCTTTCCTGGTCTCCCCTGTTCAGCCAAGAGGGCTTCTTGGCCCCTTTGCCTCCTTTTAGTCACAATGGGATTGTCTCCTTCTGTGCCTATAGATTCATAGATTCATAGATGCTAGGGTCAGAAGGGACCTCAATAGATCATCGAGTCCGACCCCCTGCGTAGGCAGGAAAGAGTGCTGGGTCTAGATGACCCCAGCCAGATGCATATCTAACCTCCTCTTGAAGACCCCCAGGGTAGGGGAGAGCACCACCTCCCTTGGGAGCCTGTTCCAGACCTTGGCCACTCGAACTGTGAAGAAGTTCTTCCTAATGTCCAGTCTAAATCTGCTCTCTGCTAGCTTGTGGCCATTGTTTCTTGTAACCCCTGGGGGTGCCTTGGTGAGTAAAACCTCACCAATTCCCTTCTGTGCCCCCGTGATGAACTTATAGGCAGCCACAAGGTTGCCTCTCAACCTTCTCTTGCAGAGGCTGAAGAGGTCCAGGTGCCCCAGTCTCTCCTCGTAGGGTTTGGCCCGCAAGCCCTTAACCATATGAGTGGCCCTTCTCTGGACCCTCTCCAGGTTATCCACATCCCTCTTGAAGTGTGGCGCCCAGAATTGCACGCAGTACTCCAACTGTGGTCTGACCAGCGCCCGATAGAGGGGAAGTATCACCTCCTTGGACCTATTCGTCATGCATCTGCTGATGCACGATAAAGTGCCATTGGCTTTTCTGATGGGTTCGTCACACTGCCGGCTCACGTTCATCTTGGAGTCCACTAGGACTCCAAGATCCCTTTCCACTTCCGTGCCACCCAGCAGGTCATTCCCTAGGCTGTAGGTGTGCTGGACATTTTTCCTCCCTAGGTGCAGCACTTTGCATTTCTCCTTGTTGAACTGCATTCTGTTGTTTTCTGCCCACTTGTCCAACCTGTCCAGGTCTGCTTGTAGTTGTTCCCTGCCCTCCGGCGTGTCCACTTCTCCCCATAGCTTTGTGTCATCCGCAAACTTGGACAGAGTACACTTCACTCCCTTGTCCAAGTCGCTGATGAAGACATTAAAGAGTATCGGTCCAAGGACCGAGCCCTGCGGGACCCCACTGCCCACACCCTTCCAGTTCGATACTGACCCATCCACTATGACTCTCTGGGTGCGACCCTCTAGGCAATTCCCCACCCACCGGACTGTGTAGGCATTCAAGTCACAGCCTCTTAACTTGTTCACCAGTATGGGGTGGGATACTGTATCGAAGGCCTTCCTGAAGTCTAAGTAAACGACGTCAACCCCTACTCCTGTGTCCAGGCGTTTTGTAACCTGGTCATAAAAAGAGACTAGATTAGTCAGGCACGATCTGCCTGCTATGAACCCGTGCTGGTTTCCCCTCAGCATAATTTGTCCTGCCGGGCTCTCGCAAATGTGAGCCTTGATAATTTTTTCGAAGACTTTGCCAAGGATGGAGGTGAGACTGACTGGCCTATAGTTGCCCGGGTCCTCCTTCCTCCCCTTCTTGAAAATGGGGACCACATTGGCCCTTTTCCAGTCCTCTGGGACCTGGCCCGTGTGCCACGAGTGCTCAAATATTACCGCCAGTGGCTCTGCAATGATGTTGGCCAGTGCCTTCAGCACCCTCGGATGGAGCCCATCCGGGCCTGCCGACTTAAACACATCCAGTTCCTCCAAGTGACTCTGCACCATCTCAGGGTCTACACGTGGAAGTCTGGTGCCTTGCTGCTGCCTCTCTACAACCCCAGTGAGAGCCTTGCCTTGCCCCTCACTTAGGAACACTGAGGCAAAGAACTCGTTGAGGAGTTCAGCCTTGTCCCCCCTGTCCGTCACCAATTGCTTCTGCCCATTTAGTAGAGGTCCTATTCCACCCTGGGCCTTCCTTTTACTCCCTATATATCTAAAGAACAATTTTTTGTTATTCTTTTACTATAGGATCGCTCCCTTGAGGAATGACTGCCCTTCCTGGACCCCCATCTCACCAATGCCTCTGATCATCAGTGTCTCGTTAACTAATTCCTTGAGCACACTGAAGTTAGCCTTTCTGAAGTCTAGCGCTTTAGCCCTGCTGGTTAGTCTTCACTGGATAGTGAATTAAATCAATCAATGGTCACTATCCTCTAGGTTACCTTGTACCTGCAATTTCCCCACCAGGTAGTCCCCTGTAGCCAACACCAAGTCCAGCAAGGCGTTTCCCTTAGTGGGACTGTATACCTCCTGTGTTAGAATCTTTTCCCATGTTTGGGATCTAATTGGTGGAGAGTTGTCTTAAATTCACGCCCCCCCCCCCCCCCGCCCCCGGAGAGCCCCCTCCAGCCTGTATCACGTATCTGTAGGTGTCTGGGTTTCCCCGTGTCTAGAGGTGCCTGGGTCTCTTATTCTAGCCCATGACCTCTGCTTGCCCCCATGTGAAGGTCTCAGTTTCACTGAAACACTGGGCCTGGCTGGGGCGAGGTCTTATGGGCTTGGCAGATGGCCCTGCCAGGCTCCCTGCCCTCCGGGCAGCACAAGGGCGGGTCCCTCCATTCATTCTTTCCTGCTTGTGGGCCAGTGCCCAGCGCTGGCTCCCCCCTGGCACTTCCCCATTGCAGTCTGGTGGGACCAGGCCAGAGTGTCGTGGCAGCACCGGCACCAGAGCAGTGTGGGCTGCGCTCAGTGATGTCCACTGGTGGGTCCAGAAGGTTGGGAAGGGGGTGTGGAAGGTGTGGCTTGGCATAGCCTGGCATGACATGGGGCTCCCTTCAGACATGGGGCGGTTGGGGCAGCACAGCACTGCCCTGTGCTGCTCCCTTTAAGATCAAGGCAAGGGGCTAATATTGAACTGTGCTTGGGTCTGCTAGTGTGGCCTGTCCCAACATCTATCTATCTATCTATCTGTTGGTAGGTCAGTATGTAGGTAGGTAGCTAGATAGATAGATAGATAGATAGATAGATAACTAGATATCTATAGATAGATATAGAGAGACACTCTACTTAATTGAATGGATGGATGGATGGATGGATGGATGGATGGATGGATGGATGGATTAACAGGCAGATGGATGGATGGATGATACAGGGATGGATGGATGGATGATGAATGGATGGATGGACCGATAAACAGGCGGATGGATGGAAGAATGATAGATTAAAAACCTACAGGCACCGAGGTGAGACATCTGCCAACTCTGGCATCACGGGCCTGGGCTCCAGCCAGTTCAGTGCCCATCCCCTATTCAGCACCATCGAGCACAACCCCCCATCCTGCCCTTGGCATGTCCTCATGATGCCTTCATGTCTCCATGGTAGGGCCCCTCTGCACCAGGGGCATGCGAGCATGGTGGGGTGATGGGCAGCAAAGCCCAGCTGTTGGCAATGGGAAAGAGATGCCCCGGGGAGGGGTGGGTTGATTAGTGGTCCGTGGTGCCCCGTGGGCTCCGTGCATGGAGCTGGCGTGAGCCATGTCCAGGGTTCCTGGGTCTGTCCTGCTCTTCCTGCCCCACCCCCGGGGACCAGCAGGGGGTGAGATGCCGGTGGCCCCAGGACAAGAGTGGGGAGCAAAGGGGGAAGCAAGTGGGGCAGGAAGGTGCTAACAGAGGGACTTGGTGTCGCCATAGATCCCAGCACCATGACAAACGGAAGTACAAGGGCACCCACAAGCACTGAAGGCACCACGAGTACATCCATCTCCCCGGCAATGAGTGTGAGCATGCCTGACACATCAGAGACCCCAGTGAGTACAGTGGAGGTCAATGGGAGCACGCTTATCTCCATGACAACTGGTGTGAGCACACCACCAGGCATGGAGAGCACCATGGGCACAGGCACTTCCACAGCCACTAGTGTGAGCTCATCTGCAAGCACTGAGGGTACCGCAAGCACGTCTATTTCCATGATGAGTGTGAGCACACCAACAGAGATCCCCAGGAGCATGTCTGTCTCTATGACAACTGGTGTGAGCACATCAACAGGCACGGAGGGCACTGTGAGCTCACCCATCCCCACAATCACTAGTGTGAGTTCACCCACAAGGACTGAGGGAACCATGAGTCCATCCATCTCCATGGCAACAACTGTGCGCACACCTGACACAACAGAGAACACTGTAAGCACAACAGAGGTCACTGTGAGCATGCCCATCTCCACAACAGTCAGGGTGAGCACAGTAACAGTCACACAGGCCACCACGGGCACAGCCACTACTAAAACCACTAGTGTAAACTCGCTCACAAGCAGTGAGGGCACAATGAGCACATCAACCTCCATGATAACTGTGAGCACACAAAAAGAGGTCACTGGGAGCACATCTGTCTCCATGACAACCAGCATGAGCACACCAACAGGCACAGAGAGCACTTTGAGCATGCCCATCTCCACAACCAATAGTGCACACACACCCACAAGCATTGAGGGTAGCATGAGCATTACATCCTCCACAGAAATGCGTGTGAGCATACCCAGCACAACAGAGAACACTGTGAGCACAACAGAGGTCACTGGAAGCATGCCCATCTCTATGACAACCAGTGTGAGCACACTAACAGGCACAGAGAGCACTGTGGGCACCCCCATTTCCACAACTAATAGTGAAAGCGCATCTACAAGTGCTGAGGGCACCATGAGCACATCCATCTCCATGACAACACGTGTAAGCATGTCTGACACAACAGAGAACCCAGTGAGCACACCTGAGGTCATAGGGAGCATGCCCATCTCCATGACAACTGGTGTAAGCACACCAACAGGCACAGAGAGCACCATGAGCACACCTATCTCCATAACCAGTAGTGAGAGCACACCCACAGGAACTGAGGGTACCATGAGTGTGCCAACCTCCACCAAAATGAATGTGAGCATACCTAGCACAACAGAGACAACTGTGAGCACAGCGGAGTTCACTGGAAACAGGCCCATTTCCACAACAACCAGTGTGAGCACACCAATAGGCACAGAGAGTGCTGTGAGCCCACCCATCGCCACAGCTACTAGTGTGAGCCCACCCAGAAGCACTGAGGGTACCATGAGCATGTCATCCTCCACAGAAATGAGTGTGAGCACACCCAGCACAACAGAGCACACTGTGAGCACAACGGAGGTCACTGGAAGCACGTCTGTCTCTATGAAAACCAGTATGAGCACACCAACAGGCACAGAGAGCACTGTGAGCAAGCCCATTTCCACAATCAATAGTACAAGCACATCTACAAGTGCTGAGGGTACCATGAGCACATCCATCCCCATGACATCACATGTGAGGACACCTGACAGAACAGAGAACCCAGTGAGCACAATGGAGGTCGCAGGGAGCACGCCCATCTCCATGACAACTGGTGTGAGAACACCAACAGGCACAGAGAGCACCGTGAGCATGCCCATCTCCATAACCACTAGTGCAAGCTCACCCGCAAGCACTGAGGGCACCTTGAGCATGACTATCGCCACAACGAGTGTGAGCATGCCTGACAGAACAGAGAACCGAGCAAGTACAACAGAGGTGACCGTGAGCATGCCTGTTTCCATGACAACCAGTGTGAGCACACCAACAGGCATGGAGAGCACCATGGGCACAGCCACTTCCACAGCCACTAGTGGGAGCCCACCCACAAGCACCGAGGGTATCATGAGCACATCCACCTCCATGGTAATGAGTGTGAGCACACCCAACACAACAGAGAACACCATGAGCACAACAGAGGTCACTGGGAACATGGGTGACTCCATGACGACTAGTGTGAGCACACCAACAGGCACAGAGAGCACCATGGGCACGGGCACTCCAACACCCATTAGTGCAAACTCACCCACAAGCACTGAGCACATCATGAGCACATCTATCTCCATGATGAGTGAGAGTACACCAACAGAAGTCACCAGGAGCAAGTCTGTCTCCATGACAGCCAGTGTGAGCACACCAACAGGCACAGAGAGTGCCATGAGCACTCCCATCTCTACAGCCACCAGTGTGAGCACACCCACAAGAGCTAAGGGCACCATGAGTATGTCCACCTCTACAGCAATGGGTGTGAGCATGTCCAGCACAACAGAGACCACCGTGAGCACAAAGGAGGTCACTGGAAGCACACCCGTTTCCATGACAACTGGTGTGAGTACACCAAAAGGCATGGAGAGCATTGTGAGCACACCCATCTCCACAACTACTAGTGCAAGCACATCCACAAGCACTGAAGGGACCATGAGTGCATCCATCTCCATGACAATGAGTGTGAGCACACCTGACACAACAGAGAACACTGCGAGCACACCCATCTCCACAACAACCAGTGTGAGCACACCAACAGGCACAGGGACCGCTGTGAGCATGCCCATCTCAAGAGCCACTAGTGTGATCCCACCCACAAGCACTGAGGATACTATGAGTGCATCCATCTCCATGACAATGAGTGTGAGCATGCCTGACACAATAGAGAACACTGTGAGCACACAAGAGGTCAGTGTGAGTACACCTGTTTCTATGACAACCAGTGTGAGCACACCAACAGGCACAGAGAGCACTGTGGACACGCCCATCTCCATAACTACTAGTGCAAGCTCACACACAAGCACTGAGGGCACTTTGAGCATGTCCATCACCACAACAAGTATGAGCACACCTGTCACAACAGAGAATGAAGCAAGTGCATCGGAGGTCACTGCAAGCACACCTATCTCTATGACAACCAGTGTGAGCACACCAACAGGCACGGAAAGCACCATGGGCACAGCCACTGCCACAACCACTAGTGGGAGCCCACCCACAAGCACTGAGGGTATCATGAACACATCCACCTCCATGGCAATGAGTGCGAGCACACCCAGCACAATAAAGAACACCATGAGCACAACAGAGGTCACTGGGAGCACAGCTGTCTCCATGACAACCAGTGTGAACACACCAACAGGCACAGAGAACACCATGGGCATGGCCACTCCAACACCCATTAGTGCAAGCTCACCTGCAAGCACTGCGGGCACTATGAACACATCCATCTCCACAACAAATGTGAGCACACCAACAGAAGTCACCGGGAACACATCTGTCTCCATGACAACCAGTGTGAGCACACCAACAGGCACAGAGAGCACTGTGAGCATGCCCATCTCCACAACCCCTAGTGCAAGGCCACCCACAAGCACTGGGGGTACCATGAGTGTGTCTACCTCTATGGCAATGAGTGTGAGCACACCTAGCACAACAGAGCACACTGTGAGCACAACAGAGGTCACTGGAAGCACGTCTGTCTCTATGAAAACCAGTATGAGCACACCAACAGGCACAGAGAGCACTGTGAGCAAGCCCATTTCCACAATCTATAGTACAAGCACATCTACAAGTGCTGAGGGTACCATGAGCACATCCATCCCCATGACATCACATGTGAGGACACCTGACAGAACAGAGAACCCAGCGAGCACAATGGAGGTCGCAGGGAGCACGCCCATCTCCATGACAACTGGTGTGAGAACACCAACAGGCACAGAGAGCACCGTGAGCATGCCCATCTCCATAACCACTAGTGCAAGCTCACCCGCAAGCACTGAGGGCACCTTGAGCATGACTATCGCCACAACGAGTGTGAGCATGCCTGACAGAACAGAGAACCGAGCAAGTACAACAGAGGTGACCGTGAGCATGCCTGTTTCCATGACAACCAGTGTGAGCACACCAACAGGCATGGAGAGCACCATGGGCACAGCCACTTCCACAGCCACTAGTGGGAGCCCACCCACAAGCACCGAGGGTATCATGAGCACATCCACCTCCATGGTAATGAGTGTGAGCACACCCAACACAACAGAGAACACCATGAGCACAACAGAGGTCACTGGGAACATGGGTGACTCCATGACGACTAGTGTGAGCACACCAACAGGCACAGAGAGCACCATGGGCACGGGCACTCCAACACCCATTAGTGCAAACTCACCCACAAGCACTGAGCACATCATGAGCACATCTATCTCCATGATGAGTGAGAGTACACCAACAGAAGTCACCAGGAGCAAGTCTGTCTCCATGACAGCCAGTGTGAGCACACCAACAGGCACAGAGAGTGCCATGAGCACTCCCATCTCTACAGCCACCAGTGTGAGCACACCCACAAGAGCTAAGGGCACCATGAGTATGTCCACCTCTACAGCAATGGGTGTGAGCATGTCCAGCACAACAGAGACCACCGTGAGCACAAAGGAGGTCACTGGAAGCACACCCGTTTCCATGACAACTGGTGTGAGTACACCAAAAGGCATGGAGAGCATTGTGAGCACACCCATCTCCACAACTACTAGTGCAAGCACATCCACAAGCACTGAAGGGACCATGAGTGCATCCATCTCCATGACAATGAGTGTGAGCACACCTGACACAACAGAGAACACTGCGAGCACACCCATCTCCACAACAACCAGTGTGAGCACACCAACAGGCACAGGGACCGCTGTGAGCATGCCCATCTCAAGAGCCACTAGTGTGATCCCACCCACAAGCACTGAGGATACTATGAGTGCATCCATCTCCATGACAATGAGTGTGAGCATGCCTGACACAATAGAGAACACTGTGAGCACACAAGAGGTCAGTGTGAGTACACCTGTTTCTATGACAACCAGTGTGAGCACACCAACAGGCACAGAGAGCACTGTGGACACGCCCATCTCCATAACTACTAGTGCAAGCTCACACACAAGCACTGAGGGCACTTTGAGCATGTCCATCACCACAACAAGTATGAGCACACCTGTCACAACAGAGAATGAAGCAAGTGCATCGGAGGTCACTGCAAGCACACCTATCTCTATGACAACCAGTGTGAGCACACCAACAGGCACGGAAAGCACCATGGGCACAGCCACTGCCACAACCACTAGTGGGAGCCCACCCACAAGCACTGAGGGTATCATGAACACATCCACCTCCATGGCAATGAGTGCGAGCACACCCAGCACAATAAAGAACACCATGAGCACAACAGAGGTCACTGGGAGCACAGCTGTCTCCATGACAACCAGTGTGAACACACCAACAGGCACAGAGAACACCATGGGCATGGCCACTCCAACACCCATTAGTGCAAGCTCACCTGCAAGCACTGCGGGCACTATGAACACATCCATCTCCACAACAAATGTGAGCACACCAACAGAAGTCACCGGGAACACATCTGTCTCCATGACAACCAGTGTGAGCACACCAACAGGCACAGAGAGCACTGTGAGCATGCCCATCTCCACAACCCCTAGTGCAAGGCCACCCACAAGCACTGGGGGTACCATGAGTGTGTCTACCTCTATGGCAATGAGTGTGAGCACACCTAGCACAACAGAGCACACTGTGAGCACAACAGAGGTCACTGGAAGCACGTCTGTCTCTATGAAAACCAGTATGAGCACACCAACAGGCACAGAGAGCACTGTGAGCAAGCCCATTTCCACAATCTATAGTACAAGCACATCTACAAGTGCTGAGGGTACCATGAGCACATCCATCCCCATGACATCACATGTGAGGACACCTGACAGAACAGAGAACCCAGCGAGCACAATGGAGGTCGCAGGGAGCACGCCCATCTCCATGACAACTGGTGTGAGAACACCAACAGGCACAGAGAGCACCGTGAGCATGCCCATCTCCATAACCACTAGTGCAAGCTCACCCGCAAGCACTGAGGGCACCTTGAGCATGACTATCGCCACAACGAGTGTGAGCATGCCTGACAGAACAGAGAACCGAGCAAGTACAACAGAGGTGACCGTGAGCATGCCTGTTTCCATGACAACCAGTGTGAGCACACCAACAGGCATGGAGAGCACCATGGGCACAGCCACTTCCACAGCCACTAGTGGGAGCCCACCCACAAGCACCGAGGGTATCATGAGCACATCCACCTCCATGGTAATGAGTGTGAGCACACCCAACACAACAGAGAACACCATGAGCACAACAGAGGTCACTGGGAACATGGGTGACTCCATGACGACTAGTGTGAGCACACCAACAGGCACAGAGAGCACCATGGGCACGGGCACTCCAACACCCATTAGTGCAAACTCACCCACAAGCACTGAGCACATCATGAGCACATCTATCTCCATGATGAGTGAGAGTACACCAACAGAAGTCACCAGGAGCAAGTCTGTCTCCATGACAGCCAGTGTGAGCACACCAACAGGCACAGAGAGTGCCATGAGCACTCCCATCTCTACAGCCACCAGTGTGAGCACACCCACAAGAGCTAAGGGCACCATGAGTATGTCCACCTCTACAGCAATGGGTGTGAGCATGTCCAGCACAACAGAGACCACCGTGAGCACAAAGGAGGTCACTGGAAGCACACCCGTTTCCATGACAACTGGTGTGAGTACACCAAAAGGCATGGAGAGCATTGTGAGCACACCCATCTCCACAACTACTAGTGCAAGCACATCCACAAGCACTGAAGGGACCATGAGTGCATCCATCTCCATGACAATGAGTGTGAGCACACCTGACACAACAGAGAACACTGCGAGCACACCCATCTCCACAACAACCAGTGTGAGCACACCAACAGGCACAGGGACCGCTGTGAGCATGCCCATCTCAAGAGCCACTAGTGTGATCCCACCCACAAGCACTGAGGATACTATGAGTGCATCCATCTCCATGACAATGAGTGTGAGCATGCCTGACACAATAGAGAACACTGTGAGCACACAAGAGGTCAGTGTGAGTACACCTGTTTCTATGACAACCAGTGTGAGCACACCAACAGGCACAGAGAGCACTGTGGACACGCCCATCTCCATAACTACTAGTGCAAGCTCACACACAAGCACTGAGGGCACTTTGAGCATGTCCATCACCACAACAAGTATGAGCACACCTGTCACAACAGAGAATGAAGCAAGTGCATCGGAGGTCACTGCAAGCACACCTATCTCTATGACAACCAGTGTGAGCACACCAACAGGCACGGAAAGCACCATGGGCACAGCCACTGCCACAACCACTAGTGGGAGCCCACCCACAAGCACTGAGGGTATCATGAACACATCCACCTCCATGGCAATGAGTGCGAGCACACCCAGCACAATAAAGAACACCATGAGCACAACAGAGGTCACTGGGAGCACAGCTGTCTCCATGACAACCAGTGTGAACACACCAACAGGCACAGAGAACACCATGGGCATGGCCACTCCAACACCCATTAGTGCAAGCTCACCTGCAAGCACTGCGGGCACTATGAACACATCCATCTCCACAACAAATGTGAGCACACCAACAGAAGTCACCGGGAACACATCTGTCTCCATGACAACCAGTGTGAGCACACCAACAGGCACAGAGAGCACTGTGAGCATGCCCATCTCCACAACCCCTAGTGCAAGGCCACCCACAAGCACTGAGGGTACCATGAGTGTGTCTACCTCTATGGCAATGAGTGTGAGCACACCTAGCACAACAGAGAAGATGGTGAGCCCAACAGAGGTCCCTGGGAGCACGCATGTCTCCACGACCACCGGTATGAATACATCAACAGACACAGAGAGCACTATGGGCATGGCCACTTCCACAACCTCTAGTGTGAGGCCACCCACAAGCATTGAGGGCACCATGAGCATGTCCATCTCCATGACAACGAGTGTGAGCACACCCAGCTTGACAGAGAACATTGCGAGCACAACGGAGCTCATTGGGAGCACGGCTGTCTCCATGATGACTGGTGTGAGCATGCCAATGGGTACAGAGAGCACAGTGGGCACATCCATCTTCACACCAATGAGTGTGAGTATACCCAGCACAACAGAGAACACCATGAGTACCACCGAGAGCCTCGTGAGCATGCCTATCTCCATGACAACAAACATGAACACATCCAACACAACTGAGGGCACTGTGAGCACCACGGAAGTCACAATGAGCACACCCATGTCCATGACAACCAATGTGAGCACACCAACAGGCACAGATAGCACCATGAGCACACTCACCTCCATGAAAACTGATGTGAACACACCCAGCACAACTGAGGGCACCATGAGCACCATGGAGGTCACTGTGAGTACACCCCTCTCCATGACAACTGATGTGATCACACTCAGCACAATCGAGGGCACCATGAGCATGCCCATTTCCATGACAACCCATGTGAGCACACCCAGAACAAAAGAGGGCATTGTGAGCACTTTAGAGGCCACTGTGAGCACACCCATCTCCATGACAACAAATGTGAGCACACCTAGCACAAGCAAGGGCACTGTGAGCACCACAGAGGTCATAGTGAGCACACCCATCTTCACAAATAGTGTGAGCACACCCACAGGCACAAAGGGCACCATGGGCACACCCAGCTCTGCATCAATGAGTGTGAGCCCCCCCATGAGTGCAGAGGGCACTGTGAGCACACCCATCTCCATGGCAACCAGTGTGAGCATACCCACAAGCAGGGAGAATGCTGGGAGCACACCCATCTCCATGACAACAAGAGTGAGCCTGCCCACAGCAACGGGGAACAATGTCAGCACACCCATCTCTGCTACAACCAGTGTGATCACACCCCCAGTAATGGAGGGCACTGTGAGCACACTCATTCCTGTGGCAACTAGTGTGAGCACCCCCATGAACACGAATGGCACCACGACCACACCTGTAACCATGACAATGGGTGTAGGGACAACCAGTGTGACAGAGGGCACTGTAGGCACACCGGTCTCCACCCCGGTGAGTGTGAAGACACCTAGGACAACAGAATTCACTAGAAGCACTCTTGTCTTTGTGACAACCAGTGTGAGCCCAAACCTGGTGACAGAGAGCACTGTGGGCACACTTGCCTCTAGCGCGACTGGTCAAGGGAGCACGGGGAGCCGGCCCAGCTTGGGCACTAGCCCCATGAGTTCATCCACTGGCACAAAGATCACTGGGAGCCATCACACAACTGCTGAGGTCCTTGTGAGCACGACCCGCGGGTCCGGGAGTATGCCCGTCTCTGTGGGCACGGCTATTAGCAGCAGAAGCACACGTGTTCCTAGCATGACCAGTCCCATGAGCATGCCTGCCGTGAATATGTCCAGCCCCACCAGTGCCCACCAGCCCCCAGCCAACTTGACAAGCTCCAGTCCTGCCACTCCCACTACTGTGGCCCCAGGTGGGTGATGCTGGGTCTTTTTACAGGCATGGGCTGGGACGTGAGTGCTTCTGTGGGTGCAGGGGAGAAGTCTTCTTGGGGCCAGGTTACCTTCTGGAGATGGACGTTGGCAGGGAGGGAAGACAGCAAGAGTAACTTTAATAGGTGGAGGGTGGACAGGCAGATAGACAGAGATGATGGATGGGTGGGTGGGTGGGTGCATGGATGGATGGATGGATGGCATATGGGATGGGATGAAGGGTAGGTAGATGAATGTTATTTGAGATGGATGCATGGGTGGGTGGGTAGGTGGGTGGTATCTGGGCTGGCTGGCTGGCTGAAGAGACAGACAGACAGACAGGCAGGTGTTATGTGGATGGATGGATGGATGGATGGATGGATGCTGACGTCTGGGATGGGTGCAGGGTGGATGGATGTGGGGGTGGTGGGGCAGGGCATATGGGATGTGGGGGTGGTGGGGCAGGGCACATGGTGGTGGGGCGGGGCATATGGCCGTGTGTCTGTGGTGGAGCAGAACCCATGGTAGGGACCCAGGAGCCTTGTCCCCACCCCCCAGTGCCACTCCCTCCCATCTCCCACAGGCTTCTGCCCCCCCGGCTTTGATGGCCCCACGTGTGATGACCCGGTCGGCAGCTTTGATACCAGTATCCGTAAGGGCCACCTCCCCATGACCTTTTCCCCTCAACCTTTGCCCCACAACCTTCTCCTTGACCTTTGCCCTTTGCAACCTCCCTCTCACATTTCCCTCTTGACCTTTCCATTATGACCTCACCGGGGGCCTTCCCCCCATGACCTTTCCCCATCACCAGCCAAAAAGAAACCGTAGGTCTCACGGGGGGGAGGGGGAGGGGGCACATGGTATGTGAAACAATACAGTAATGAGGGTGGAGAAGACAGTTTCTGGGCCAGAACAGAGGCTCCAGGCAGCGAACCCAGGTGTTCAGGCAGCCTCTGAGTGCTGAACGGGATGGGGGGGGTGGTAGTGGGTCATGGGCTGAGGGCTGGCTCATTGCAGGCACACTGGAGGCAACGGTGGGTGTGGAGGTAAGAGTCACCAACTCTGTCTACAAGGCTGAGTTCAGCAACACCAGTTCTGCACAGTACCGGACCTTTACCACCTTCTTCCAGCAACAGGTGAGCACTGCCCACCCCATCCCCCTCCCAGGGAACCCAGGCATCTGGGTCCCCAGGTCCCCCCAGTTGGGTTAGAGCCCAGGTGTTCAAGCCTTTGTAATGCCCCCTTCTTGCCTCCCCAGATGAGCAGGATCTACCAGCACATTGGCCCTTATAAGGGCATCCGGATCATCAGCCTGAGGTGATCCCCCCCCACCCTGAGCTGAAGAGCCTCAGCCTGGTGGAGAGAGCCCAGGCACCTATGCTTCCAGCCCACCCTGCTCTCAGCCTCCCACCCAAGAAGTGGGACTGGGACCCAGGTGTCTGGGCGCTGACCTCCGCCTGCCTCCTTCACTCCCACAGAAACGGCAGCGTTGTGGTGACCCACAACGTGACCTTTGCCCCTGCACTCAGCCTGACCCCAGGCCCGATCCTGCAGAACCTGACAGCACAGCTGGTGGCTGAGCTGAATCGCACCCAGGCCTCCCAGGGAGACTGCCAGGAGAACAACAGTGAGCACACCCCAAATCCTGGGTTTCATCATGGCTGTGGGGGGCAGAACATGGAGGGGGGGACTGGGAGTTTGGAATTCTGGGTTCCTTTCCTGGTGCTGGGTCTCTGGGCCTGCTATCTCCTGTGGTGGACCCTGAGGCAGCCAGAACATGTGTGAGTGCATGTGTTCACGTGTGTTGTGTGCACCAGGCTGCCATGGCCTGGCCCAGCCTGACCCAGTGCCTCTCTCCCCACAGCCACACTCTGCCTCAGCCTCCCACCTAACCCCATTGTCAGGAACATGACAGTGTTGGCCTCCCCTGAGGGTGAGTGGCACCTGGGTTATAGGGACCTGTTATAGGTCTTATGTGGAGGGGCATGTGCTACACAAGCAATTATGGTACTGCTGGCAGCTCAGGCTTTGGTGGGGGTCTCCTCTGGGGGCATGTGGTACGTGACATTTGGTATGTGAGAAATTATGGTACCCTGGCAGGAATGGCTTCGGTGGGGATCTCTTTTGGGAGCATGTGGTTTGTGGGATAATATGGTACCTCTGGCAGGAGTCTCCTTTGGGGGTATGTGGTATGTGGGACAATATGGTAACACTGGCAGTATGGGCTCTGATGGGAGGTCTCCTTTGCAGGGGGGGGTGAGGTATGTGAGACAATACACTACCACCTGCAGGACTGGTTGTGGCATCTGCCTTATTTGGGGGCATGTTTTCTTTGAGACAATATGGTAGCGCTAAAGGGACTGACTATCAGGCAGTCTTATTTGGGGTCGTGTGCTATGCAAGACAATATGGTAGTGTTGACAGGCTTGCCTTTGGAGTGGGTCTTATTTGGGGGTCATGTGACACACAAGACTATAAGACCCATGTTGGAGTCAATATTACCAAATTATTTCACATATCACACACCCAAAATATATTAATACTGGCTGGCCTGGCTTTGGCATGGGTCTCATCTGAGGAGGTGTGGTATGTGAGACAATACGGTAATGCCAGGGACCAGTCTTATCTGGGGGGAGGCATGTGAGACAAGACCCACCATTAGCATTACCATATTTCTTCACATACCACACACCTCTCAAATGAAACGTGCCAGTGGTGCCTCCCACCATTACCATATTTCCTCACATACCACATGCCCCTCAATTGAGAGTTTTGACATAGCCAGACCTGCCCTCTGTTAACTCTTCACTCCCCTCCAGAGCTGTGTCTGCAAATGGCACCCCCTGGCTATGGTGTTCATTATGCACCCATAGTGACACTGGGAGGCACCCTGAGCTGCCTCAGTCGCTGCAGCCCCCGTGCCCCCGATGCCCTCAATTGCCACCGTGGGCAGTGCCGCCTCATGTCCGCTGGCCCTACCTGCTTGTAAGTGCCTGCCACCATCATGGGTGTCCCTGGGTGGGTTTCCTGCCTGCTTCTGGGTGGGAGGGTAGTCTGAGGGGGTGAGGGCTGAGTTCCCGATGCCTGGGTTCCCTGCCTGGGCCAAGGCTGGTTGTGTGGCCAGGGCAGGGGGGGATCCAGAGCCACCCCCGGCCCGTCTCACCCCTTCCCCTGTCTCCCCCCAGCTGCCCGGACCCCTACGACTACTGGTACCCAGGGGAGACATGTGCCACCCGCATCAGCAAGCTGGGCCTGGGGTTGGGCCTGCCTCTCGCCCTCATGGCCCTGGTGGCTGTGGTTTCCATTGCCCTGCTGCTTAGAGCCCGCTGGAGCCAGGGCAGGTGAGCCCCGGATGCCTGGGTTCCCTCCCTGTGCTGGGGCAGGGGCTGGAGTCCTGGGCCCCCTCCCTGTCCTAGGTGGGGGGCCCTGGATGCCTGGGTCCTCTCCTTGGTGCTGGGGTAGGAGTGGGGTGTAGGGTGATGCCTGGGTTCCCTCCCTATGATGGGAGTGGGGCAGCCTGACACCTGGGCTCCTTCCAGGTCCTGGGATGGAGGGTCTGGACACCTGGGTTCCCTCCCAGCTGCTGGGCTGAGGGGATGCAGCACACAGGGGGGTTGGGGGTGCCAGGACACTTGGATTCCTGTCCAGCCCTCTCCTGAGCATGGTGCCCCCTCCCCCCTTGGGCAGGGCTGGCAAAGCGCTGTGGCATGAGAAGAGCCTGTTTGAGGAGGACGGAGACTGGACCCGGCCCCTAGGCTCCGCGCTGCACCAGGGGTCCAGCAATGGAGGTGACCACTGGGCCCCAGATGCCTAGGTTCCCTGCTGACTGCTGGGTCCCAGATGCCTGGGTTTCCTACTGGGCCTGGGGTGGAAGTGGGAGGTCCAGGGGCCAGGACAGCCAGGTTCCCTGCTGGGCCTGGGGTAGAAGTGGGGGGCTGGGGGCGTGGACACCTGGGTTCCCTGCTGGGCCTGGGGTGGGGGCCTGGATGCCTGGGTTCCCTGCCTGCTTCTGGGGTGGGAGCACAGCCTGGGGGAGGGGCTGGGCCCCGGATGCCTGGGTTCCCTGCTTGGTCATGGGATGGGAGCAGCACCCCCATGGCCTTCCTTCCCCCCCATCCTCTTCCTCCTCACTGCCTCCCCCCACAGACAGCACCAGAAGTGGCAGCTTCCACCCATCTCTGGAGGCCGTGGACCCCTCAGTACCGGTAGGTCCCAGGCCCCCCACCCTCAGGGTGGGTCAGAGGGCACTAGTGGGTGGCCTGGACACCTGGGTTCCTTCGCTGGGGCAGTGGGGCAGGGGGGAAACCATCCCTTCATGGGGTCACAAATGAGGATGCCTGGGTTCTCCCTTCCAGATGCACATCCAGAGGCCCCATGTCAAACTCCCGCTGTGCCCTCTGACCCCCACCCCCCACCGTGAGGGTGGGGGGGCACCAGGATGAATGCGGGTCAGGATTCTTCCCCTTCCCCGGGCCGTGCTCCTCCCAGCTGGAGGCCTGGAGCCCTCGAGATGGTTCCAGGACACGCATGACCTCAGCTTGGACGTGGCCCACATGTGGCCCTGCTGGCACTCATGGTGGGGTACAAGCAGCACACACCATGATTCACACGTGTGCACACTTGGCTCACATGTGTTTACACTCAGCTCACACTGGACTCACATTTGGCTTATGTGTGTTCACAGGTGGCTCACACTGTTCACAGTCAGTTCACACTTGTTCCCACTCATCTCACATGTGGCTCACACTCAGCTCACTTCGTTCACTCTCAGTTCATACTTGGTTCACACTCTTCACACCTGTTCAGCTCAGCTCATACTTTGCTCACACTCAATTCACATTTGTTTACAGTTTGCTCACATGGAGTCCACACCTGGGTTACACAGAGCTCACACTTGCCCACAGTGGGTTTACACTGAGATCACACCTGGTCTGCATCTGTTCACACTTGGTTCTCATGTATCTGTTTTTCCACATTCAGCTCACATGGGGTTCACACCTGCTCACAGGTACTTTGCATGGGGATCCCACATAAATCACCAGGGGTCCACATGTGGCTCACACTTGGTCCACACCTGCTTGCACTTGGTCTACATGTGCTGGCACTTGCTCAGGCTGATCCACATGTTTCACACCTACCCACACAAGGCCCCATGTGACTTGTATGTATGCACCCTTGTTTCACGCTTGTTCACACTCAGTTCTGCTGGGCTCATGCTTGGCCCACACCTGTTCACACTTGCTCTGCCACACGCCTACTCACACCTGTGTCATGCTCATTCACAGCCAGTTTGCACTGCCTCCCCCTTAGTACTATGATCATTACACTCATTAGTGGGTGTTTTTACTATGATTATTACTGTTATTACTACTATTACTAGAATCATTGCTATTATTACTATAATCATTACTCCCATTACTAGTGTCATTGCTTTTATTATTACTATTATTCCTCCTATTACTAGGATCATTGCTATTATTACCACTATTATTCCTCCCATTACTAGGGTCGCCGCTATTATTACTATCATTACTCCTATTGTTAGGGTCATCACTATTATTACTACTATTATTACTCATGCAGTCCCTGTTGTGGCGTCTCCCCCACTGCTGGGTCTCCCGGTCTCAGAGCTGCACCCAGACCCATGTGGGGGGGTGTTTCGGGGGTGATCTCTTTTGGGGACCCCCCGGAAGCTGCGAACCAATCACAGGAGTTTCTGGGCATGGCTGGGGGTGACTTAGACCCCAGGATACAGCCAGCTCTGGGATGGGGGTAACAGGGGGGCTGAGATGCAGCCAGCTCTGGGGGGGGGCGGGCTGGGTAGAACAGGGCCTGGGTGCGGCCAGCTCCGGGGGGGGGTGGGGGGCAGCTTGTTGTACCCCAGGCCCCTCAGGGCAAGCAGAGCCCCTACTGGGCGCAGCTCTCCCCTTCAGCACCACGGACAGCTCTCCGGCCGGCTGCATCCGGGCCTCTTCTACCCAGCCCGCCCCCCGAGCTGGGTGTGTGTGGGGGGAGGGAGGAGAGGGAGCGCCTGGGTTCTCTGGGATGGGGAGGACGCCTGGGCTCCCTTGCGGGGACAGGGCTGAGGCCCCGGACACCTGGGCTCTCTGGGAGCGGGGCTGGGGCTGGGAGCCCGGAGGCCTGGGTTCTCTGTAGGGGAGGGGGCTGGGGGGTGAGAGCCTGGACACCTGGGTTCTCGGGGAGGGGAGGGGAGGGGAGGGGGCTGCAGGTGAGAGCGGGGGGACCAGGCACCCGGACGCTTGGGTTCTCACCCCAGCCCCCACACTCCCCAGCCCCCCCCCCCCCGGCACAGCCCGACCCATCCAGACCAGACCAGACCAGCCTGGTCCCAGCAAGCCCCTGATGCCTCCGCCCTTTTCGGGGACCCCGGGAGAACGGGGAGGGTCCAGAAGGGGTTAACTCTCCCAGCCTCTTAAAGAGACAGAGGGCCACATGGAGGGTCTTTGCAGGGGGGCAAAGGCCAGAGAGAAGCCCCAGCCACTGCCCCATGAGGCCCTCAATGAAAGGGGCGGTTCTCGTTGAGCTCCCCCAGCAACCCCCAGCCTTTGCTGGGGCATCCCGGGGTGGGGGGGAGGGGGCTACAACCTGGGCCAGGATATGGGGCTGCCTGCCCCAGGGGCAGGGGGCAGGAGGAGGCTTTGTCCCTTAAGGGGCACAGGGTGTTGCCTGGGGCCATGTCAGAGGTCAGACATGGGTTTATCTGGGTGGGCCTGATCCTGCCTCCTGGGGGTTGCACTGGATGGTAACCCCTGGATGGGGCATCCCGAAGCTGGGTGGAGAGAAGGCTGTGGCAGCCAGGAAGGCCCCATCCATTGCTCTGCTTTCAGCTCTGTCCTGCACCCCTTGTCCTATCCATTGCTCTGCTTTCTGCTCCCTGCCATGGGTTCCTCTAGCCCCACCCCTATGACTGAACTGGGAGCCCCCTGGGCTGGGGGAGGTAGCCAAGAGCCAGATACTGTCCACACCATGAGCATGGTGGGAAAGATAATAATAATATTTTATTCATAATATAGAATACAGCTTGGCTTGGGGGGACTGGGTGGGGGGGAATTGCCTTGCCAGCCCCCCGGGTGCTGGTCTCTATACTCCAGTGGGGGCAGGAGCTGGGTGACATATGAGCTTCACTCCACAGCCCCCAGGGCCATGGAGAAGCAAGTCCAGAGGCTCTCATGGGGAACAAAGCCAGGTACCCTAATTGCCAGCAGATAACAGCAAAATGGGGGTAGATAACACGTACCCCCTGAAAATAAGCAGCAATCAGGGTGTGGGTATTAAACATTTTTTCTCCCCTGGGAGAGAAGCCTGTCACTCTGATTCTTGCCCCAACTAGGGTAGCAGCATTACTGTCCAGGCAGTGGAAGGCTCATTAATCCAGAGGTGTTAACGACCTTCTCGCCTTCCCCATGGTCCTAGTTCATCAAGCAACACTTTTATTCCCAGGACCATTCTGCTGCCTTGGTGACTTTTTCTAGCTCTTTTCCAACTTGTAGCCCCCAATCTGTCTTCAGCAGCATCTAGGCATTCAGCTTATGTCAAGCAGGGAACATTCAGCTCCATGCATGCTCTGTGCAGCCACAACCCCATCTGTGCCTTTTCTTTTTCCTTTGTCATGCCTTTCAAAATCAAGATGTGTGGTGTGTTCAGGGGGTGTTGTATGTGAGATTATATGACACTAGGCATGCTGTATGTGAGATGATATGGTGCTAGGCATGTTGTACGTGGGTTGATACAGAGCTAGGCATGTCGTATGTGAGATGATACGGTGCTAGGCATGGGGTATGCAAGACAATATGGTGCTAGTTGTGTTGTACATGATACAGTGCTAGGTGTGTTGTACATGGAATGATATGGTGCTAGATATGTATATGAGATGATATAGTTAGGCAGATATATGAGATGACACAGTGCTAGGCATGTTATATGAGAGACGATATGGTGCTAGGTGTCTTGTACGTAAGAAGGCATCGTGTACATGAGAAGACATGGTGTTCAGCGTGTACACGAGCTGATACAGTGCTAAACATGCTGTATGCAGGACAATACAGTGCTAGGTGTGTTGTACATGAGACAATTCGGCGTTTGCCATGTTGTATGTGAGATGACATGGCACTTTTGCACTAGCAGAGTCCTGAGCTGGGAACAGCCTGGAGCCTGGGATCAGGGCCTCTGCTGGGATCCTGTTTCCCCCACCACCCCCTGTCCCCCTAACCCTTCATTCAGACCCTGCCCAGTGGGCAACTTGACACTGGATCTGTGACCTCACTTCCTGATTCATTCAAGTGGGAGCCACAGAGGTATCATGGGTACTTTCTAGTCTGGGCCAAGGCTGGATAAGGCTGCTCTTGCTCTGCTGCCTCAAAGAACAAAGGGCTTGTTCCCCCTCCCTGAGACCTGGGGGACAGGAGAGAGGTCTCCTTCCCCTGCAGGTGCCACATGGGCTGTGGCTGCCTGGTGGTTCTAGGTGGGTGTTGGGGGGCATCTGGAGCTATGGCTCCCACTGTGGGGGCTGTGCCCGGGCCAGGCTTACAGCTTGCTGATGTTCACTGATGGCTGGATGTGCACCTGCGAGGGGAGAGGCTGTAAGTAGTAGGGCTGCAGAAATGCCCTGAATACCACATGCCACCAAGGTGAGACCCACACCTGCTTTCAGAGCATGAGAGATTTCTAGTGGCAGCCTCCTGCTCTCACCTCCCACCCCGCTCCCAGACAACCCAGGCATCTGGGCTCCCAGCCCCGCTTGCTCACACCCCTCCTCTCCCCTCCCAGAGAATCCAGGCCCTCCTGTCCCCACCCCTCAGCCAGCACACCCCTCCCAGAGAACCCAAGTGTCCAGGCTCCCAGCTCCCCACTGCTTTCACCACTACCCCACATTCCCCCTCCCAGAGAACCCAGGTGATGTGACACTGGGCATGTTGTATGTGGGACAAAATGGTCATAGGCATGTTGTACATGAGATGATACAGTGCTAGGCGTGTAGGAAAATATGGTGCCAGGTGAGCAACGGGGCTGCCATAGTGCCCTACCTACCATAAGCCTGCTTTCAGAGCATGAGAGATTTCTCTTGGCAGCCTGGCTGTGCAAGCTCCATTTCCTGGAAGGGGGGGAGGTGAGTGTGGTATGTGGGTAAGTATGGTAAGAAGCTTCCCCTGGGGGTCTCTTGTGGAAAGGTGATGGGGGGGTAGGCATGTCCTCCCACCCCCACAAGGGAGGGAGGGGCTGAGGGGTGGAGGGTGTGGCATGTACCAGCTGGGAGCTCTCCATGGATTCCAGGTCCACATAGAAGGACCCGCTACTCTCGGAGTCTGTGGGGGCAGAGGGGAGGGGTCAGAAAAGCCAAAGGGGCCAGTGAGGATCTTCCTGGCATGGGGCAGTGCCCCCAGAGAGGGGCAGCCAAGACTTCCAGAGCTGGGGGAGAACCCAGGTGTCCAGGCCCCCAGTCTGGGCCCCCAGTCCCCCCTGATCTCATCCCCCCCCCCAGTCCCTCACCAGGACAGTGAGCAGCACCCCCAGCCCCAATGTGAACTTGTTGATGGGCCTCTGGCAGTTCAAATCTGGGTACCAGTAGACCATGGGGTCTGAGCAGCTGTGGGGATGGGGGGCCCTGGAGTCAGAGAAGGCTCAGCCCCCTGGCTCATCCACAGCTCTGCTTTTTGGTCCCAGCCCTGTCCCCTCTACCCTTTCCCATGGGCTGCTCTGGCCCCTGCCCAGGTACTCACAAGCACTGTGGGCCCTGGTGCATGACCTGGCAGGTGCCATGGTGGCAGTTGAGGTGGTCAGAGGCATTGCGGGACACGCACAGGATGCTGTTCTTGGACACCACCAGGGGCATGTAGTAGGCACTGAAATTGGCTGGGACATAGCTCCTGCAGAAGGCTGTAGGGGGTGGTGGGTGAGTGGCAGCCACTGTGGGCGGTCTGAGGAGTGGGAGCTGAGGTGGGGGGAGGTCACTCACTTGTGCTATTGACTTCCTCCATGGTGGCTTTGCTTGCGAAGGTGCTTGAGGTGTTGAAGCAGAGAGTGGCTGGTGGGGAGACAGGGCAGGAAAGGGTTAACTCAACCCCAGAGGGGACAGCTCTGCCCCTTTCTGTGCCAGCATCATTCCCCTGACCTGCCAGGTTGGTTGCCTGGGCAATGTAGGATGGGGGAGACATTGTGGGGAGGGCAAATAGATGTCCACGGGCATCTGCTGCTCACAAGCTCCTGGGCCCTTGGGCCCAGGTCCTTGCCATTCAGCCACATGCATAGACAGCCAGCCACATCCATCCATCCATCCATCCATCCATCCATCCATCCATCCATCCATCCATCCAGCGAGACACTGTCTCTCTGTTTCTTCCTCTCCCTGTCTCCATCCCTGTGTCTGTCCATTCCAACACTCACCCTTCTCCCTCCTGTCCTTCCATTCCTTGCCATATCCACCCACCCTACCCACTCTTGCCCCCTACTTCCACCCATCCCTCTGTCTCTGCACCCCAGTAATTCCCCAGCTTCCTGTGTCACTGCTTCTTCTTTGACGCCAGAGGGCCTGAGTGACCCCTGAGGTCAAGGTCTTCCCTCTTCTTGCCAAGGGCATGGGGTGAAATCTCCCTCCTCACACAGCCTGACAGAGCCCAGGCCCTTCAACACCTCCCAGCAGAGACTTACTGTTTTGAATGTGGCAGTTCTGGCCCTCAGACTCTGCCATCACCTTCACGGCCATGACCAGCTCCTTGGTGATGTTTCTTAAGCTTGTGTGCAGCTTGGAGTTGATGGGTAGAACCAGGATGACCTCGTAGTCCACCACAATGCTGCCCTTCCTGTTGGAACATACCCGGTGTTTCAGAGGCTGCCCAGTTGGCTAGGGTGGAGGTTGCCTCTGAAACACTGGGTTGGACTGGGTTTGTCCAAGCTGCATGTTTATCCACCACACCTGGGCATTCTGGCTGCCAAAGGCTATGGATGATGTGACTTTCTGAGGCTCCTCCTCAGCTGTGGAGTTGGCCGGCTGCTTCCTTGCCTGAGCTCATCCATGCCTGCAACGTGGGAGGTGAAGATTCAGGCTCCTGGCCTGCAGGTGTTTGGCTAACAGGAATCTGATCAGCCAGTTGGCTGGCCAGCCAACCAGCCAGCCAGCTAATCAGTTGGCTTGCCAGCCAACCAGCCAGCCAGTCAAGCAGCTGGCCAATCACCTAGCCAGCCAATTGGCTGTCCAGCCAATCAACCAGCTTGCATTCAATCAACCAGGCAGTTGGCCAGTCAACCAGCCAGCCAGGAATTAGCCAGCCAGGCAATCAACCAACCAGCTGGCTGGACAATCAACCAGCCAGCCAGTCAACCATTTGGAAACAGGTTGTATGATCTGCAGATTCCCCACATCATCCTTCCCCACTTCTCTGACCCCAAGATGTGCCCATGCATTGCTGTTATGGTGACAGCCATGATATTCACCTCAGGCCAAGGATCTTCATGCCCTGGTTGCCTTGGATGTTTTGGTAGATCTGGGCCATCTGGAAGGCAGAGACAGAGGGTGACACCAGGCAGAGGGGGTTGGGGCCCTGCAGTAAGGGAGTGGTTGACATCTGGGTAATAGTGGTTATGCTGGGGGCGGTTGTAGTGGGGGCAGTGGCCATGGTCGTGGGCTCTGTGGTAGTGAGAGTAGCTGTGGTTGTGGACTGTGTAGTGGATGTGGTGGGAGTGGTCATGGGCTCTATGGGGGTCACATCCATGGTTGCGGGCCCTGCGGTGCTGGTGGTAGCTGTGGCCATGGGCTCTGTGCTGGTGCTGGTGGCTGTGGTTATGGGCTCTGTCATGGTGGTGCTAGCCATTGTTGTGGGCCCTGGGGTGGAGCCAGGCACTGTGGTTATGGGCTTCAGGGTAGAGCTGGGTGTCTTGATCTTTGTCTCTGTGCTGCTGCTGGTGGCTGTCATTGTGGCACCTGTCATGGTGGTAGTGACCACTTTCATAGGCTGAGCCGTAGTGGTGATAGCTGTGGTCATGGGCTTCATGGGATTGGTGACAGTTGCAATCGTGGGGTCTGCAGTGCTGTCATTGCCTGCAGTCATGAGATCTGTAGGGGTGGCAATAGCTATGGTCATTGGCTCTGTAGTGATGGTTGTGGGTCCTGTAGTGGTGGTAGTGTTCATGATCATGGCCACTGTGGTGGTGGTCATGGACCCTAGGGTTGAGCCAGGTGCTCTGGTGGTGGCCTTCAGGGTGGAGCTGGGAGCCATTGTTGAGGGCTCTGGGGTAGAGCTGGGTGCTGTGGTTGTTGGCCCTGGGGTGATGCCTGGAGCCATGGTTGTGAGTTCTGGGGTGGAGCTGCGAACTGTGGTCCTGGGTCCTGGGGCTGAGCCAGGAGCTGTAGTTATGGGCCCCAGGGTGGACATGGGAGTTGTGGTTGAGGGCCCTTGGTTGGAGCTGGATGCCCTGGTCATGGAGCCAGAGGTGGATCCAGGGGTGTTGGTTATTGACTCTGTGGTGGTGGCAGTGCCCATAGTCACAGGTACCATGGTACCATGGTGGTGGTAGCCATTGTCATGGGCCCTAGGGTGGAGCTGGACACTGTGATTGTGGGCTCTGGGGTGGACCTGAGAGCCATGGTTGAAGGTTCCAGTGTGGTGCCAGGCACCATGGTCGTGCGCTTCATGGTGGAGCTGGGTGCCATGGTTGTGGGCTCTGTGGTGGAGCCAGGCAGCATGGTTGTGGGATCTGTGCTGGTAGCAATGGCTGTGTGGTGGACACTATGGTTCTGGCACTAGCCATGATAGTAGTCGTGGGCTCTGTGGTGGTGGCTATGGCCATTGTCATGGGCTTTGGGGGTGGAGCTGGGCTTTGTGGCCATGGACCCTGTGGTGGAGCTTGGAACCATGGCCATGGATCCCAGGGCTGAATTGGGAGCTGTAGTCATGGGCCCTGTGGTCAAAATGGGAGCTGTGGTTGAGGGAACTTCGGAAGAGCTAGACACCATGGTAATGAAGCCAGAGGTGGATCCAGGAGTGTTGATCATCAGCAACGTGGTGGTGGCAGTGTCCATAGTTATAGGCACTGTGGTGGTGGTGGTAGCCATTGTCATGGGTCGAGCAGGGTACTGAGGTCGTGGACTCTGGAGTCAGGTATTGTGGAAGCTGGAGCCAGGTATTGTGGTTATGGGCTTTGGGGTGGAGACAGGTGGCATGGTTGTAGGCTCTGTGCTGATGGCAATAGCCATGGTAGTGGACACTCTGGTTTTGGCACTAGCCATTGTTGTGGCCTCTAGTGGTGGCAGTGTTCACATTCTGTGGTGGTAGTTGTAGCCATGGTAGTGGGCTCCCTGGTGCTGGTTGTAGCTGCAATCATGGTTCCTGTGGTGGTGGCCATGTTGGTGGGCTCTGTGCTGGTGGTGGTGCCTGTGGTTGTGGGCTCTGCGATACTGGTGGTACCCATGGTTGTGGGATTCGTGGTGCTGGTGGTGTCCATGGTTGTTGACTGTGCAGAGCTTGTGGTGGTCATGGGGGTGTGCTGTGTGGTTCTGCTGGTGGTCCTGGTCATAGGCTGTATGATGCTAGCTGTGGCCAGGATTGTGGGCTGTTTGCTGCTGGAGGTGATCATGGTCATGGGCTCTGTGGTGCCAGTGGTGGCCATAGTTTGTGGGCTGTGAGGTGCTGGTGGTAGCCATGTTGATGAGCTCTGTGGTATTGGCAGTGGCCATTGTTATGTGCTCTTTGGTGCTGGTGGTGCCTGTTGTTGTGGGCTCAGTGGTGCTTGAGGTGGCCAATGTTGTAGGCTGTATGGTTCTAGCAGTGGCCCTGGTTGTGGGTTGTGTGGTGCTGGCAGTGGCTGTGTTCATTGACTGTGTGGAGCTTGTGGTGTCTGGAATGGTGGGCTGTGTGGTGCTTGTGGCTGTAGTCATGGGCTCTGTGGTGCTGGCAGAGGCCAAGGTTTTTGAATGTGTGGAGTTCATTGCATCCATAGTTGTGGGCTCTGTGGTGCTGGTGGTGGTCATGATCATGGGCTGTATGATGCTGGCTGTGGCTGGAGTCATGAGCTGTTTGGTGCCTGCAGTGCCCATGGTCATGGGCTCTGTGGTGCTGGTGGTGGCCACAGTTGTGGGCTGTGTGGTGCTGTCAATGGCCATGGTTGTGGGCTGTGAGATGTGGTTGGTGGCCATGGTGGTCGGCTGGGTGGTGCTGGTGGTGGCCATTGTCATACATTCTGTGGTTTGTGTGGCGGCCATGCCCATGAGCTGTGGGGTGCTGGTTGTGGTTGTGGCCATGGGCTGTGTGGTACTGGCAGTGGCTGTGGTTGCTGACTGTGTGGAACTCGTGGTGGCTATAATGGTGGACTGTGTGGTACATTTTGTGGTAGTGGTCATGGACTCTATGGTTCTGGAAGTGACCCTGGTCATGGGTTCTGTGCTGCTGGTATGGTCTGTGGTCATCATCTCTGTGGTGCTAGCACTTGTTGTGCTCATGGGATGTGTGGTGCTGGTGGGGGAAGTGGTTAAGGCCTCTGTGGTGCTGGCAGTGGTTGTGGTTGTGGGCTCTGTGGTGCTCGTGGTGGCCCTGGTTGTGGGCTGTGTGGTGCTGGCTGTGACCATGGTTATTGGCTGTGTTGTGCTGCTGGTGGCTGTGGTGGTAGGCTCTGTGATGCTGGCGGTGGCCATGCTCATGTGCTGTGTGGTGCTGGTGCTGGCCATGGTTGTGGGCTGTGTGGTGGTAACAGTGGCTGTGGTCATGGGCTGTGTGGTGGTGGCAGTGGCCAAAGTTGTGGACTGTGTGGTACAGGTGGTGGTCATGGTAATTGACTGTGCTGTGCTGGGGGTAGCTATTGTTGTGGACTCTGTGGTTTGTGTGGTGGTTGTGTTCGTGAGCTGTGCAGTGCTGGCTGTGGCTGTGGCCATGGATTGTGTGGTGATTGTGGTAACTGTGGTCATTGGCTGTGTGGTGCTGGCACTGGCCATGGTTGTGGGCTGTGTGCTCCTAGTATGGTCCATGGTCATGGGCTCTGTGGTGCTAGCACTAACTGGGCTCATGGGCTGTGTGGTGCTGGGGGTGGCTCTGGTCAAGGCCTCTGTGGTGCTGGTGATGCCCGTAATCATGGGCTTTGTGTTTCTGGAGGTGGCCGTGGTCATTGTCGTGCTGGTTGTGTCCGTAGCTGTGGGCTGAGTGGTGCTGGTGGTGGCCATGGTTGTGGGCTGTCTGATGCTGGCCATGCGCATGTTGGTGGGCAGTGTGGTGCTGGCCCTGGGCGTGGTGGTGGGCTCTGTGGTGCTGGCCATGGGCATGACCATGGTCATTGTGGTGCTGGCAATAGCTGTGTTTGTGTTTTGGGTGCCTCTGGCAGTGTCTGTGGTCAGGGACTGTGTTTTGCTGATGATGGCATTTGTCGTGGGCTCTGTGGTGCTGATGGTGCCCATGGTTTGGGGCTCCATTGTGCTGCTGGTGCCCATGGTCATTGATTGTGCAAAGCTGGTGGTGGCTGAAGTGTTTTGCTGTGTGGTTTTGGTGGTGGTTGTGGTCATGGGTTGTATGATGCTAGCTGTGGCCGGGGTCATGGGCTGTTTGGTGTGGGTGGTGGCCATGGTTGTGGGCTGTACAGTGGTAGCAGTGGCTGTGGTCATAGGCTGTGTGGTGCTGGCACTGGACGTGGTAGTGTGCTGTGTCATTCTGGTGGTGGCTATTGTTGTGGGCTCTGTGGTTTGTGTGGTGGCCATGGTTGTGAGCTGTGGGGTGCTGGCTGTGGCTGTGGCCATGGCTTGTGTGGTGCTTGCTGTGGCCATGATCATTGGCTGTGTGGTGCTGGCAGTGGCTATAGTCGTGGGCTCTGTGCTGCTAGCATGATCTGTGGTCATGGGCATTCTGGTGCTAGAGCTCAGAGTGCTCGTGGGCTGTGTGATGCTGGGGGTGGATGTGGTGGTGGGCTCTGTAGTGCTGGCAGTGCTTGTGGTCATGGGCTGTATGGTGCTGTTGGTGGCCATAGTGGTGGGTTGTGTGATGCTGGTTGTGTCCTAATCATGGGCTCTGTGGTGCTGGCCATGGCCATGGTTGTGGGCTCTGTGATGCTAGAGGTGGTTGAAGTTGTGGGCTCTGTGGTTCTGTTAGTGTCCATGGTTGTGGGCTGTGTGCTGCTGGTGATGGCCATGGTTATGGGGTCTGTGGTGCTGGCAGTGGCTGAGGTTGTTGACTGTGTGGTGTCGGTTGTGAACATAGTCATGGGCTGCGTGGTGCTGGCGGTGACCATGGTCGTGGGCTCTGTGCCGCTAGCATGGTCCATGGTCATTGGTTTTGTGGTGCTAGTGCTTGCCGTGCTCATGGGCTCTGTGGTGCTGGCTGTCGCTGTTGTCATTGGCACTGTGGTGCTCATTCTGCCCCTGGTCACGGGCTGTGAGGTGCTGCCTGTGGCCATGGTTGTTGGCTGTGGGGTGATGGCAGTGGCCATGGTCGTGGGCTCTGTGGTGCTTGTGTGGTCATTGTTGTGGGCTGTGTGGTGGTGACGGTGGACAGGGTATGGGCTGTGTGCTGCTGTCAATGGCCATGGTTGTGGGCTGTAAGGTGCTGGCTGTGGCCAAGGTCATTGACTGTTTGGTGTTGGTGGTGTCCATGGTTGTGGGTTCTGTGGTGCTAGTGCGGTCCGTGGTCATGGGCTCAATTGTGTTGGCAGTAGCTGTGGTCATGGGCTCTGTGGTGATGGTGGTGGCTGTTGTTGTGGGCTCTGTGGTGCTGTCAGTGGCCGTGGTCATGGGGTGTGTGGTGTTGGCAGCAATCATGGTTGTTGGCTCTGTGCTACTAGCCTGGTCCAGGGTTGTGGGTTTTGTGGTGCTCACGCTCGCTGTGCTCATGGACTCTGTGGTGCTGTCAGTGGATGTGGTCAAGGCCTCTGTGGTGGTGGCAATGGCTGTAGTCATGGGCTGTGTGGTAGGCATAGTAACCATTGTTATGTGCTGTGTGGTGGTCATGGTGACCATGCTCATGGGATGTATGGTGGTGATGGTGGCCATCGTCATGGACTGTGTGGTGCTGACCATGGCCATGGTTGTGGGCTCTGTGGTGTTGGCCATGGCCATGGGCTATGTAGTGCTGGCTGTGGACATGGTCATGAACTCGGTAGTGCTGGCAGTGGCTGTGTTCATGGGTTGTGCACTGTTGGCAGTGTCCATGGGCATGTGCTCTGTTTTGCTGATGATGGTGGTTGTGGACCGTGTATTACTGGTGGTGGCTGTGGTTATTGACTGTATGTAGCTTGTTAGGGTGAGCTGTGAGGTGCTTGTTGTGATCATGGTCATGGGCTCTGTTGTGCTGATGATGGTGGTCGCTGACTGTGTGGAGCTTGTGATGGTCATAATGGTGGGCTGTGTGGTGCTTGTTGTGACCATGGTCATACACTCTGTGGTGCTGGTTGTGGCCAAAGTCATTGACTGTGTGGTGCTTGTTGTAGTTGTAACTTTGGGCTCTGTGGTGCTGGTGGTAGCCATCATCATAGGCTGTGGGGTGCTGGTGGTGGCTGTGGTTGTGGGCTGTGTGGTGCTAGTGGTGGCTATGGGATGCGTGGTGCTGGCCATGGCCATCGTGTTAGGATCTGTGCTCACAGTGGCCTCATTTGTGGGTTGTGTGGTTCTGCCAGTGGCTGTGGTCATTGCCTCAATAGTGCTGGTGGTGGACATAGTCAAGGGCTGTGCAGTGATGGTGGCCGTCATGGTCATGAGCTCTGTGGTTCTGACTATGGCTATGGTCATTTTCTGTCTAGTGCTGGTGGTGGCCATTGTTGTGGGCTCTGTAGTTCTGGAGGAGTCCATGGTCATGGGCTCTGTGGTGGTGGCTGAAGCTGTCATCTTGGGCTGCATCTTGATGATGGCCATGGCTGTAGGCACTATGGTGCTGGTGGTGGCCGTGGTCATGTCCTGTGTGTTGCTGGTGGGGGCCATGGACTGTGTGGTGTTGGTGGTGGGCTCTCTGGTGCTGGTGGTGGCAATGGTCATGGGCTGTGTTGTGGTGATGGTGGCAATAGTTGTGGTCTGTGTAATGCTGGCAGTGGCTGTGGTAGTGGTCTCTGTGCTGCTGGCAGTGGCTGTGGTTGCTGACTTCGTGGTGCTAGCAGTGGCTGTGGTTGTAGGTATTGTGTTGCTGGCAGTAGATGTGGTCATGGTGCTGGATGTGGTTGTGGGGTGTCTGGTGCTGGTGGTGGCCATGGTCATGGGCTGGATGTTGCTGGTGGTGGCCCTTGTGGTACTGCTGGTGGCAATGGTCGTTGTCTCTGTGGTGCTGGTGGTGGCCATGGTTGTGCACTGGGTCATGCTGGTGGTGGCCTTGGACTGTGTGATGCTGGCAATGGCTGTTGTCACTGGTTCTGTGGTGCTAGTGGTGACCATGGTTGTAGGCATTGTGGTTGTAGGCATGCTCATGATCACTCTGGTGCTGGTGGGGGCTGTGGTTGTGGGCTGTGTGGTACTGCCAGTAGCTGTGGTTGTGGGCTCTGTGGTGCTGGTTTTGGCTGCAGCCATTCTCTCTGTTGCGGTTGCAGTGGTGCTGACTGTGGCCATTGTTGTTTTGGTGGAGGCAGTATTCGTGGTCATGGACTGTGTACTGGTTCCAGTGCTGGTAAGGGTAGTGTTGTTGGCTGTAGTGGAACTTGATGATATTAGCATATGACCTGGGTGTGTCTGCATCAAACCCAGACCCACCCTTTCACCACCCCCACCTTCAGCATGGCATTACAAACCTATCCCATCCTGGTTGCTCCAGCCAGCCACATTCCCTGGCCCTGTTCTCTGAGAATCTGCCTTCATCCCTAACTTTGTCCTGGGCTTCCTGCCTTCCTGGCCCCACATCCCCCATGTGGACATCGCACCAGGCCCTGACTGTGGAAGTGCCTGTTGTACCACTGAGCAGAGCAGGGGCATCTCCCAGGTTCCTGAGCAGGGGGGACTGGTGGTGGTCATGGCAGCCTGTTCTCATTGTACCATTCTCTCTCACATAGCACACACTGTCAAGTGCAGCCCATGCCTGGGGTTGTACCAAATACTAAGTGGTGACCATTGCATCCATGGGGATTTATCATTGCCTCTCTCAGCTGGCAAGAGCTGGGGGCCCAGCCTGGAACTAGCAAGAAACTCAAAGGGTCTCCCATGACCTTCTTCAGACCAGCTAAGGGAGTCCAGGCTGGATGAATAAACTGTAAGGTGCATAGAAAACTGACTGTCTCATAGGGCCATTGACTACTACCCTCTATCAGGGTGAGCAAAATACAGTCTGCCAGGCCAGATCTGGCCTGCCAGGCCGTTCTATCTGACCCACAGGGCCCCTAAAAATTTTACAAAATGAATATTTATCTGCCCCTGGCTCCTGCAGATGGCAGGAGCCAGGGGCAGTAGGACCCAAGGGAAGCCACGGCAAGCTCCTGCAACAGCAGGGCCCACCTGGCCCCACCTGGCCCCCTAGGGGAAGCCTCTGCTTAGCTTGGCTCGAGACCACGGGGCTGTTCATGCCTGCACTGGAGCGACAAATTCAGGTAAGAGCAGGGGGCGATTGCCCCTGTCCTCGGGGCCAGGCTGGCTCCTGCTGTATCCCATGGTACAGCCATGCAACTGAGAGCCATGTGGTACAGAGCAGCCAGCAGCCAGGTAGGAAAGTGAGGAAAGTGGTGGCAGGGAACAGGGGGAGTGGAAGTGAGCAGAGAGTGGCACTGGGGCCAGCACCAGCAGGGCCCAGAGCAGGGCAGCAGGAGTGTGGGATGTGGGCTGGCAGGGGTCCATGGAGCTGAGCTGGGCTTCCAGCAGGGAGAGAGGGGACCTGGCTGATGGCTTGGTGACTTTGGGCCGGCTGTGGTGTGCCTTGGCTGCCTGCTCCTTCCTGCCGTGCTTGGTGGAGTGACCCTTGCGGCACCCCTCAGGGTCGCCGATGTGGTTGTGGCAGCTGTGGGGCTCGGACACGGTGGAGGAGGACAAAGTGGGCTTGGCTGCTGCCACCTTCTTCTTGTCGCTGTGCTCAGGGTGGTGCTTGTGGTCCTGCTTGCAGGATTGGCTGCTGCTGCCGCTGCACCCAGCTACGTGGCTTCTGCCACTGGCCCCACACCTGCTGCTGTTCATGGTCACCATGGGTGCCTTGGTTTGCTGCAGGAACGGCACTGAGCACAAGCGGCCGTGGGGCAAGTGGTGCTCAGGTTTGCAGCAGGGGTGTGGCAGCGGCGGGTGCAGCCCAGCTTTGTTACCCAGTGGCAGGCCCCCCCCCCCCCCCCTCGCTTCAGCAACAGCCATGTGTGGAGACAGAGTGTAACAGGGGGCCTGCTCAAGGCCCATCTCCGTGGCCCACCCACCTGTTTTTGGGCTAACCGCCTGCGTTCTCGCCCACCACGCATTGTTGTTATAATTAAGAGGTGTTAATTAAGCAGGAGGCTGCCCATTTACTGCCCCGATGCCAGGAGGCACTATCTGTGGCTCCTTTCCTCCCCTACACCACAGCCCAAGCCTCGCAGATGGCATCTAGATGTTCTCATAATGTAGCACAAATACGCTAGATTTTAGACACAATGCCTAAATTTAGACATAATGCTTTATTTTTGCAACATGCTTCTGTATCCAATATGGCTTGCAAATAGCTTCTGCATTAACTTTCGCACATAGATTAAGGCCTGCTTAACATATAAGACTGTCTCAAGTGACCTAGAGTTACATGAAGACCGAGGGTTACTAGAGGCCAAGTTTACCGCAGTACCCCCTGTGCAGCACACACAGGTGCGACCACACATCCCATAATAAGTTGAGCGTAGCCACCTTTGAACTTCGACATCCTATGGAAACTTAGATATAACCATGGAAACTGTGACGTCTTACAGAAACTTAGATGAAATAATAGAAGCTTGTAGAAGTTGTAAGACAACCAATAGCTGCATAACACGACACGGTTCTTTGTTTGGGTAAGCTATAAAAGGACCCCCAAACAGTGCCTGGGGGCCGACTCTGCTTTGGGTTACTTAACCCCTTTGTCGATCGATTGCGCAATCAATAAACTTATAACGGACCTAGCCTGAGCGTGTGACTTCCTCCTTGAGGTATTTGGATAAGGCCTCCAGGGGCACGAAACTAGCAATTTATGCAACAATTTGGCGAGCCAGGCAGGAGACGCCTTTGGTCCACTCCGAGGGTTGGACGACGAAACCGGCGAAGGGGGTCGTGGACGTGGCCACTGGACCGCTTTGGAGTCTGCCACGGTCCCTGGGTACGTGAGTCGGGACACCCGGAAGGTTAAAGGCTCTCCTTTAGAGGAGTCAACCAGGCTGAGTGGGTCCGAAGAGAAGGCGCCGGGGTGTTGGCAGAGTAAGTATTCACTTTCTTGTGTCACTTGGGTAGTCTGCCGGGGAACTCGGGAGTCCGGATGTCGGTATTAGCGTTCAGCATGTGGGTCTGAACTTTGGAAGTCCGGACATCGGTATTAGCGTTCAGCATGTCGGTCTGAACATCAGCCCCGGGGACTCTGTTAATGGGAAACATGAGCCGCTGACCAGGTCTGAGACTAAGGCTGAGCCTAGCCGCCCCGACTCTGCCTGACAAGGTAGTGTCGAACGCAAGGGGGCTCAGCTGGAACCTCGTGACTCAGCGGACAGGACTCTGAGTGAGTGTGTATACTGGTTGACACAATGGCTTCGAGTAGCTCCTGAGAAGAAAACTCTGCAACCCCATTAGGATGCATGTTAAGGAATTTTAGTAAATATAAAGGGGAATATGGGATAAAGATGATGAAGGATGACTTGATTAAGTTTTGTCAGTTAGAGTGGCCGACATTCGGAGTAGGATGGCCAGAGACCGGTTCTTTTGATGTAAAAGTGGCTAATGCAGTGTTAAAGGTGGTGACGGGGGATCGTCATTGGGAACAATACCCATATATAGATTCCTGGGTTACATCTATAATGACTCCCATCGCCCCGTGGGTCCAAAAATGTAAAGGAGAAATGTGTAAAATGTTGCTGGCAAAAGACACTGGGAAAAAGCCCCGAGTTCTTGTCGATTCTGGTACTGAGGGAGATCTGACTCAGGGATTAAGGCGTAGAGATAGACCACAGCCTCCGGCCAATAACGGTGCTTCTAGGGAGGGAAGCCCGGAAAGTTCCCTGGCGTCATCCCGAACTACCTCCAGCAGGCCAGGAGGAACTACCTCCAGCAGCCTGGGACCGGAAAGTTCAGAGAGTTCCCCCGGGACACCTCAAGCAGACCCTAACACTTTGAGGAAAGAGAGAGAGGGAAGCCCAAGAATTCTCATAGCAACAGCCCCCCCTGTTTATAAGCCGAGAGAGAGCGACAACCCCCAGGATCCGAACCCGGATCGCGATCCAGATTACCCTTGGCCATTGGGTGACTGGCCCCTGGGTTGATGTCCCGAGTATGGGGATGGATGGGCACTGGCACCACCACCACCACCACCACGCCGACCCATTCGTAGCTCCCGCAATCAGTATCCTCGATACCAGTGTCCAATGAGACAAGTGGCAGTTCAAGGAGAGGAGCCCACCTTTGTCTATATGCCTTTCCACACATCGGACTTATTTAATTGGAAGAATCAAAATCCTTCTTTTAGGAAGGACCCCAAGAAAATGCAGAACTTGTTCAGGTCAGTAGGGCAGACTCATCGTCCCACCTGGGCTGATGTTCAGATGATGTTACATACCCTTCTGACCTCCGAGGAGAGGCGATTGGTACTGGGAGCGGCAGATCGGATAGCTGAGGGACAAATAAGGCATGGAGAAGATATGCGAAATATCTGTCCTATTGAGAGTCCCGATTGGGACAACAATTCGCCGGAGGGAAGAGAGCGAAACAGCAGGTATTTAGGAATTATAGTGGAAGCTTTAGGCAAAGCAGTACCGCGAGTAACAAACCTCTCTAAATTATATGAAGTCTGTCAAGGAAAGGATGAATCTCCCTCGAGTTTTTTGGAACGGCTGTATGATGCCTTTAAGAAATTTAGTAGCTTGGACCCTGAGGCCCAAGAGAATCAGCGCATGGTAAACATGCTGTTTATAGGGCAAGCAGCCCCAGACATAAGGAAAAAGCTGCAAAAGGCTGAAGGAGGACCAGGGAAACCTCTTTCGGAACTTGTAGAAATTGCGTACAAAGTTTATGGAAATCGAGATCAGGTAGCGGAGAGGAAGGAGGAAAAACGCGGGCAGAAGCAGATGGCAATGCTAGCAGCCACCTTGAGCAAGAACCCAAGTTCAGGCGGGGGACGGAAGGAGGCACCTGAGGGGGGGGCAAAAGAGAGGAAAAGGCCAACTTCACCCGGATGAATGTGCATATTGTTGAGAGAAGGGACATTGGAAGAAGGATTGTCCTAGAAAGGACAAAAAGAAGGAAACCCAACCCCTGATTCGCCAGATGCGGGTGGAATCCTCAGGGGAAGACTCTAGTTGAAGGGAACCGGGGTCCAAGACCACCACCCTGCGGGTAAATGCCTGAAAGGATCCCATGGTAGAAATAAGGGTTGGTGGCAGAAAATACCAGGCTCTAGTGGATACTGGAGCAACCTTTTCCATGATTCCCGTGAAACCCCCTCTAGCTGAAGAAAGCGGAAAGCGGGTGACTGTAGAAGGAATAGAGGGAAGACAAATCAGATTACCAGTATGTAAGCCCCTCCTCACTAAGATTGGGAATAATATGTTAGAGCACGCTTTCGTAGTATCACCTGCCTGCCCAGTAGCTCTTCTGGGACGAGATTTGTTAACAAAATTGCAAGCTGAAATTTTTTTCTGTGAGGATCAGATTGTGGTACAGTTGCCAGTAAAGCAAGGCTCAAATTACCAAATGGCCCTTCGAACAGTCAAGATAGATCCCGAAGCAAAAAAAATTGAGGTTTTAGAAAATGTTGATTCATGTGTGTGGGCAGATGGGACCCCTGCCCGGGCAAAATGTGTAGATCCAGTCAAGATTATTCTGAAAGAAGGAGAGGGTCCTGTATGTGCAAAACAATACCCTCTGAAGAAATCCACCCGGACAGGCTTGAAACCACTGATTGAAAAATTCAAGCGGTATGGGTGGTTGATAGAGGGATCATCCCCCTTTAACACCCCGATCCTGGGTGTGCCAAAAGCCGATGGCATCTCCTTCAGAGTAGTACAAGACCTGAGAGCAATAAACAAAAAGGTCTTAGTGGATCATCCAATGGTGCCAAATCCTCACACCATTCTAACCCAAGTCCCAGGCGAAGCCAGAGTATTTTCGGTACTAGATTTAAAAGATGCTTTCTTCTCTATTCCGCTACATGAGGAAAGTCAGAAATTATTTGCCTTTAAATGGGAAGACCCGGACACATATCATAAGACTCAGTTGCTATGGACAGTGTTGCCCCAAGGATTTGTCTCGTCTCCTCATATCTTTGGAACAGCATTGCAAAAAGATTTAGAACGATGGAAAGAAAAGCACCCTGAGGTGGCGCTGCTACAATATGTTGACGATTTATTGATAGCAAGTCCCGATGTACAAACCGGAAAAAGGGCGACAGAATCCTTGCTGAACGCCCTGGGAAAGAAAGGATATAAGGTGTCAAGGGAGAAAGCTCAAATTTGCCAACCAAAGGTTACGTTTCTGGGATACAAGATTGAGAAGGGGGTTCAGGCTTTGAGTAAGGATCGAATCCAAGCAATACAGGATATGCCTGCCCCCCAAAATCACAAGGAACTGCAAGCCTTTTTGGGCCTAACCAGGTTCTGTAAACTATGGATTCCTAACTATGGGGGGAAAGCCAAACCCCTATATGAGTCTCTCACTAAGGAAGGCATCGCCAATTGGAAATGGACTAAGGAAAATCAGCATGCGTTTGAGTTACTGAAGGCTGCCCTTTTACAACCACCCGCTCTGATGATTCCAAATGGGCGCAAGCCCTATAGACTGTATGTGCATGAGAATAAGGGAGTGGCCTCAGGGGTCTTAACTCAACCAGTAGGCCCAACTTGGAAGCCTGTGGGATACTATTCCAAGGTCCTAAACCCAGTGGCAAAGGGGTGGCCTGCATGCTTGAGGGCTGTCGCCGCCACAGCTACTCTTGTGGAGGAGGCCCAAAAGATTGTTATGGGAGCTGATATGGAGATACATACCCCACATGGGGTTCCCCAGATTCTTGGAGGAGAGGGAGGAAAATTTTTAAACCCCTCCAGACAATCCAGATATGAAATCTTTCTCCTATCTAACCCAGGCCTTACCTTCAAGCACACCACTGCTCTAAACCCAGCCACCCTGATACCAGAACTGGGACCTCTGTGCCATAACTGCTTAGAGGCATTAACACAAACAGTATTGATTCATCCTGATTTGACAGATAACCCCCTCAAGAACCCAGAGGAGGAGTTTTTCATAGATGGCTCAAGTAGTGTGATACATGGTAAGCAACACACGGGATGTGCTGTGGTGACGTTGACTGAAACTGTGTGGAAGGAGAAACTCCCTGCAAACTGGTCAGCTCAGGCAGCGGAACTTACTGCCCTAACCCGTGCGTTGGAATTAGGAAAGGACAAAAGAGTAAACGTTTTTACAGACTCACGGTATGCATTTGCCACCGTTCATGCCCATGGATTGTTGTGGAAGGAACGTGGGTTCATCACGGCCTCTGGACAAAGAATTGCCAATGGGCCACAAATTGTAAAGCTGTTGAACACCCTCCGATTACCAAAAGAGGTGGCCATAGTACACGTGAAGGCCCACGGCAAAGCTGCAGACGAGCGTCAAAGGAAAGGGAATGCAAAGGCTGATATAGCAGCCAAAGAAGCGGCTCAGATAGGAGGAGAGGCAGCGTTTCAAGGGTCGGTCTATGATGTGCCCTTTTTCTTAAAGGATCGTAAAGTGGAGTATGGTCCAGGGTCAAATAAGCTAGCCGCTGAGCTTAAAGCCAGTAAGAATTTGCAGGGATGGTGGGTTGTACCTGGAGGGAAAGTGTTAATACCTCGAGGCCTATTGAGAGAAATACTCCACCGGCTGCATTCTTCCACTCACACGGGAGGAACCGCAATGGGAGATTTGTTAACTCGTCAAATGGTAGCCCCAGGCCTTTACCTGGAAGCCCAGAGAGTGGCCTCTCAGTGCCCAACCTGCCAAAAGGTGAATCCGAGGTCCGCAAAAACGCCAGCCCCCACGGGAGGGAAACCTTGGGCCCGGTATCCTGGACAGGCTTGGCAGATTAACTTTGCTGAACTGCCTAGATCCGGTCAGTACCAATACCTACTGGTACTTGTGGATCAATTAACTGGGTGGGTGGAAGCTTACCACACCAGGACGGCTACTGCATCTACAGTGACACGAGTGCTACTTCACAAAATAATACCCAGACTTCTGTTGCCTGAATCTATTGAGTCAGATCAAGGTAGTCATTTTGTGGGGAAAATAGTACAAAAAGTGTCCAAAGCTTTAGATATCATGTGGAAACTCCATGCTCCATGGAGACCGCAGAGTTCAGGCCAGGTGGAGCGCATGAATAGAACGCTGAAAGCAATGCTAACAAAAATCTGTATTGAGACTCATTTGAAATGGCCGCAGGCACTCCCACTGGCTTTAACTCGTATTCGTAGCACACCACGTAGAGGAATTAAATTGTCACCTTTTAAACTGATGTTTGGTATGCCTCCCAGGGTCTTGCCAGCAGGATGGAGGAAACCAGTTACGATAAAATTAGGCAAATCCGAGATTTGGGAACATGTTATTGCCTTGCAGTCTGTTTTGTCTTCCCTACACAGGTTTGCAACACCCTTCCAGAGCCTCCCGCTGGATACACCCATCCACAACTTTAAACCAGGTGACCAAGTCCTGGTACAGAGGTGGAAAAAGGATCCCCTTGCAGTACGGTGGAAAGGACCATTCCAGGTGCTGTTGACTACAAACACAGCTGTTCGTTTAGCAAACAACAACAAGTGGACTCATTGCTCAAGAATAAAGGCTTTTCGTCAAAAGAACATCAACTCCCAGGGTGTAATCACTCCGGAAGCTGAAAACACCTGGAAACAAGAAGCCAGCCAATGGAAAAGCGAACCAGTAGGGGACTTAAAATTACACTTGCAAAGATGTGAACCTTAACCTATTGGTTGACACTCTTGTCTCTTTTAGGTACATCAAACCCAGCGGTTGTGTCTCACTGTTGCAAATGTGAGAAACGCAACACTATTCCCTTCTCTACAACCGCCTATGAACAGGCTAAAAGATCCTTAATTTCTAAAGCCTACTTATTTCCCATTTCTTACTGCTGCCCTCAGCAAGAGATTATGATAGAATTCGTAGTCACCATCGGCCACAAGGTTAGGTGTGTTAAGATGAACCAGGCACTCTGGAGGGCAATCCTCAAATATCAACCTTCAAGTCTCCAGCCTGTTCCCAACAACATAAGTGGCCCCTCAGTTATTGCCATTTCAAAACGTGGGGGACCACCTATAAACCCATGGGTGGGAAATTCCTGGGTAACCCTCCTCAGGAACTCGGCCCGGGCTTTAAGCAATCACAGTTGCATTTTGTGTGTGCTTACTCCTACTTCTAGTGAGGAAGGAGTCCCCTTTGTACCCATCCCCCTCAACAAGACAGGTATACTATCGGATTGGGGCTTTAACTGTCAGTTCAATTTCTCCGGTCGGTACAACGGTTCAGAAAAACTTAGAGTGGTAAAAAGTAGGGGCTCTGTATGTATTTCTCAAAAGGGAGGGGGATTCGAAGTAGGGGAATCAAAATGCCAAGATACTTGAACTTCTACACAAGCGGCCCCTCGAGAGGGCCCCTGGAGATGTAGTAGTACCTCATTCAATACATATAAAAATTGTGCCTGCCTACGGACACTCTTCAACTACCATTTCCGATATTCCATTCAGGGTAAGCATACATTTGTTTGGCGGAACTGCTCCGTGCCCCTACGAAAAGGTACCCAAAGAGGTTCATTAACTTCAGATTTAATGTCCTCCCGCTCTAGTATCACCAATAAAGCCTGTGGGCTATGGTGGATTTGCGGGCAGTGGGCATATAGACAACTTCCCTCCAATTGGACTGGGACTTGTTATTTAGCAGCTTTGATTCCTGGTGTTTGGATGACACAGTCTACAGCCGCTGGTATTAAGACAATACCTCCCAACACTCACCGCGCTAAACGCAGCATTGATAACTCCTTTGAGAATATAGCCAAAGGCGGAAGCCAAAAATGGGGTGACGATGAATGGCCAGCAGAAAGGATTATTAAGTACTATGGTCCCGCAACTTGGGAACTGAACGTAGTTGGTAGAGAGCCCACGTACTTAACAAACTGCATCGTAAGACTCCAAGCCGTAGTAGAGATAGTTACCAACAAAACAGCCGCAGCCCTACGCCTGATCGGCGATCAGCTCACTCAGCTGCGCACTACGGTACTACAAAACAGGTTAGCTCTTGACTATATACTGGCCAGTGAAGGAGGAGTGTGCAAGAAGTTGAATTTGTCCGATTGCTGTGTCGAGATTGATGATAATGGGGAATTAATAAAAGACTTGGCAGATGACATGGAAAAGGTAGCACACGTTCCGGTCCAAAAATGGAATGGGTGGAAATTTGATTGGTTTTCACCCTGGTTTCCCCAGCTTGGATGGTTAAAGGGGGGTATAATGGCTTTCTGTCTACTAATATTGGGGCTCTGTCTGCTTCCCTGTATTTTACCCTGCATCCTAACCATTGTGAAATGAACTGCTCATTCGGTCATCAATCATGAAATGCTTATACGTTATCAGGAGCTAGCCCTCGCTGAGGATTCTCAAAATCTGTAGGGATAGAAAGCATCTTGAGGGGGGAGTAATTGTAGCACAAATACGCTAGATTTTAGACACAATGCCTAAATTTAGACATAATGCTTTATTTTTGCAACATGCTTCTGTATCCAATATGGCTTGCAAATAGCTTCTGCATTAACTTTCGCACATCGTCTTATATGTTAAGTAGGCCTTAATCTGTCTCAAGTGACCTAGAGTTACATGAAGACAGAGGGTTACTAGAGGCCAAGTTTACCTCAGTACCCCCTGTGCAGCACACATAGGTGCGACCACATATCCCATAATAAGTTGAGCATAGCCACCTTTGAACTTAGACATCCTATGGAAACTTAGATATAACCATGGAAACTGTGACGTCTTACAGAAACTTAGACGAAATAATAGAAGCTTGTAGAAGTTGTAAGACAACCAATAGCTGCATAACACGACACGGTTCTTTGTTTGGGTAAGCTATAAAAGGACCCCCAAACAGTGCCTGGGGGCCGACTCTGCTTTGGGTTACTTAACCCCTTTGTCGATCGATTGCGCAATCAATAAACTTATAATGGACCTAGCCTGAGCGTGTGACTCCCTCCTTGAGGTATTTGGATAAGGCCTCCAGGGGCACAAAACTAGCAATTTATGCAACAATAAGTCACCGGCCCCGCACTGGGCCCCCGAACCCTACTACTGAGCCCCACCTGGATTCCTCCCTTCAGGCGGACTCTTCCGCCATCATACCAGGCAACACAGCTCCCTGAACTGATCCCCCTTTGGGTGGGATCCCCCCACGGGACCTTCGGCTGCTCTAGCCCTGGCCCACCTCCAAGCCAGTCAGAGCCCCAGGCCCTCAGCTCTTGGGCGTCCCTCGTGGTGGGCCCCTGGCCCTTCCAGTCCTGGCCCCAGCATGGGCCAGTCAGGGGGAGTTCAGACACGCCTGAGTCTATGGCCCTTTTCTCACTCTCTGAGGGTCCACCCTCTGGGCCCTCCAAACAAAGGGGTCACCCACCTGGTGGTGGGGGCTAGGGGTTAAGGCACCCCAACCCACCTTTCACCGGGGTGGTCACTGGCCTGGCATTTCCTGGGGGCTCCTGCACCACTGAGAGCCCCACCAGGTCACCCACTCCCAGCAGGGTGCAGTTTTAGGTCATGTTCAGGACCAGGAGCCTCCTAGCCATCCCCTACAGCTCCTCCCTGACCTCCAGATGATACCAGCAGCCCTCCAGCCAGGCAGTGCTGTTGCCTGACCTTCCAGCAGCAAAATGCCCTGTTTATATGGGCAGCCCTGGATCTAAAATGGCTGCCCTCATCAGGCACCTGCTGGCTGCTGTCTTCTGGCCCTTAAAGTGGCTGGCACACACAGTGCCCTGCCACACAGAGCATGGCATCTGGGTGGGCGGCAGCACTACGATGGCAGTGGCCGCTCCTGTGAGCATTACTGTGAGTGCAGCGACAAGGGGAAGGCAGCAATGGCCAAGCCCGCCTTGTCCTCCTCTGCTGGGGCCACCACAACCATGCTGGCAGCCTCAAGGTGCACCACAAGGGCTGCTCTGCGTTGCTGCTGCAGCAGTGGGCGGCTGCCACCTGGCAACAAAGCTGGGCTGCCCCCGCTGTCGCACCCGTGCCACAAGCCTGAGCACTGCTTGTCCTGTGGCCGCTTGCATTTGGCACTGTCCCTGCAGCAGGCCGAGGTGCCCATGGCAACCAGGAACAGCCGTGATGGTGACTGCAGGAGCAGGTGCAGGGCTGGCAGCCGCAGCCAGCAGGGAGGCAGTGCATGCCAGCTGGGCGCGGAGGGAGCACTGCTGGGGCAGCAGCTGCTCCCATGAGCAGCACCACAAGCACTGCCACGAGCACGGGGACAAGGAGAAGGTGGCAGCAGCCAAGCCTGCCTCATCCTCCTCCTCTGTCGCAGCCCCGCGGCCTCTTGGGTGGCGAGCATGAGCTCTGCTTGCTCCATGGCTGCTTGCATTCGGTGCTGTCCCTGCACCAGGCCAAGGCACCTGTGGCAGCCAGGAATGGGCCCAGCAGCGGCAGCCACGCGGGGAGGCAGAGCACCGTGGCAGCAGCAGCCATTCCCACAAGTGGCACTTGAGCACCGCCACAGTTTCATAGATTGATGTATGGTGATGGATCTGCCCCAAGGGCCATCCTGGCGTCCCCAGTGCCTTTCCAAGCAATGTGGCCAGGGCTGGATCTGGGAGGAGGCGGCTGCCTTAGTCCTTGGGGTTCAGCCCATGACACATTTCAGCCGTCAGGGCTCCCATGACACGGAGACGCTGCGCAGAAGGGACGCAGCCCCTGACAGATGGGCTGCACAGACTCCCCCCACCCCACCCACCACACCAAGCGGCCTGGCACAGCTCAGTGCAAGACAGGACTCATTACCGTGTCCTGCCCAGCTGGTGGGGCAGTGGGTGCGCCCCATGCTGCAGCCCTTCCTCAGCCCCCTTCAGGGACCCCCTTCCTCCCCTAGTCCTGCCCCGCACAGCTCCTGCCCATGTCCCCATCCCTGCCTGCCTTGGCTCTGAGCCTGGCTCTGCTATAACTGAGCACATGGCTCCCCCGTCCCATCCCAGAGGAAGCGCTGACTCCTGGGGCCAGGCTCAGCCCACGCTCCCCGCCTGCCCCCCAGCTGTGGGCAGAGATCCAGAGACCAAACCCTCCTCCAGGAAGGAGGGCAAGGACACGGTGCAGCCGTGCAGCCGCGATAAAGCCCCCACCCTCCCCTAGAGTCCTGCCACGGGCCTAGTTGCTTCCGCGCTGGAGGCATTTCGCTGTGGATGAGGCCTTCCAGTTCTCAGCAAGGAAGAGCCACGACGGAGGCTTTTCCAGAGCTTAATCATTAATTCAGCCAGGTGGAATCTGCGCCTCCGCTGCCCGGCCTGCCCCAGAGCTGGGGCAGGGCCTTTCTATGGCTCGGGGGCACCTGGATCCTGCCCCCCCTTGACCAGCCATCTGAAACCACTGGGGGTTGATTGCTCTCTCCAGGGCTACCAGGGCTTAGCTATTATGCATGGGATGGGCCAGCCATTGTGTTCCTTCCTGCTGCCCCTCCCGCATTACCATCTCAATGTGCCCACTTCCAGGCCCCCAGGGCAGGAGGGAGGGCTCCTGGCTTCAGTGGAGGTCTGGCTGAGCTGGAGACACCACCAGGACACCCCCCTCCTAGGCAGCATGGTTCTCCAGGCACACATCCAGCACAGGGGCCAAGGCCAGGTCAACCAAACCACTGTCCTTACGGGGAATAAGCAGCAGGGTGCTAGGCCCGGCATGGCCTTTTATCCCAGAATGAGAGTGTCCACACAAGGACTGAGTCCAGAGGCTTGCAAGCAGGATCTGACCAGCCAGTCCTCTGAATATTGTGGGAGCACCGAGACCCCGATGGACACAATGCCCCGGACCGGTGCCAACACACAAATGCAGACCTGCTTCAGCTGCAGCCAGCCCATGAAGAACCCCCGGCCACCCAGATCCAGTCTGGGGCCATTTGACTCTTGATCTTACCCAGTACAGCCAACCGTGGTCCAGCTCACCCTGCCCATGCCATCTAAGGCAAGCTCCAAGGCAGGCAGTTTGCAGTCAACTGCATTTGCAAACCCCCTCTCCTAATGGAGAAGCAGACCCAGGAGAGACCAGAGGCCTCGTGTGGCCCATGGGAGCTGTGCCATTTACCTCTCCCAGGGCAATTACAGGCCTACAGCCCCAGGTGCTGGCATGGCCTCAGGCACATCCCAAGAAGCAGGCCCAAAGGCAGCCCAGCCTAGCTGTCTCCATGCTGGAGGGACGAGTCACTCCCCCAGTAGAAGCAACTGGGATCAGACTGGCAAGAAATAACCCCCAGCACAAGGCCAGACCTAAGGACACTCTTAATAGGAGCTGTCCTGTTCTCTGGCTTGACAAGTGACAAGTGTGCCTGGCAGAGCTGGGAAGGGCAGGGATAGGACTCCTCCCACCTCCCACAAACACCATTATATCCGCAGCGCAGCCCTTTTGTTACTGCGGAGCAGGACACACACCATGGCCTGAGGAGCGGGAGCGTGGGAGCACCTGAACAGGAGCTGAGGCAAGAGCCCAGAGGTGGTGCTGGCTCAAGGGCTGGGCCCCACAGGGGCTGCCAAATCCAGTACTCCCATGTCCTGGCGGCAATGGGATGCAGTGGTGCAGGGGAAAGGTGGTGACTGGTTAGAGCGGTGCTGCCTCGTGCCCCCCCACTGCCCTCACGGCACGCTTGCCTAGGTCAGCCCCCACCAGCACGTGCCAATGGGGATCTGGGTTAAGCTGCGCTCCCACTGGGAGCTCTACGGCGTAACCCCTCCCGCCGGCCCAAACGCTCGGGTCTGCCCAGCCCTGGTGCTGCTGACAGGCCAGCCTGGAGGTGGTACAAGAAAGACAGCTCTGGGGGGCAGCAACAGTGGCCTCTCCCTACACCCTGCAAACAGGCTGGGCGTGCACAGAGATCAGCAATTATGACCATCTACAGTCACACAGCCTCAATTTCCCAGTCTGTAAAACGGGTATAGTGGCCCAGCCTATCAAGGTCTTCAGGCCCCTGCTTGAGAGGAGCACAGTGGACCCAGCCCAGCTGAGGGAGTCAGCCTGGGCTAACAGCCAGAGCACAAAGCTGGCACAGGGTTCGAATCCTAACTCTGCTGGGTGACAATAAGCAATCTGCTCCACCTCCCCCTCGTATGGTTAAGGGTTTGCAGGCGAAGCCCTATGAGGAGAGACTGGGGCACCTGGACCTCTTCAGCCTCTGCAAGAGAAGGTTGAGAGGCGACCTTGTGGCTGCCTATAAGTTCATCACGGGGGCACAGAAGGGAATTGGTGAGGATTTATTCACCAAGGCGCCCCCGGGGGTTACAAGAAACAATGGCCACAAGCTAGCAGAGAGCAGATTTAGACTGGACATTAGGAAGAACTTCTTCACAGTTCGAGTGGCCAAGGTCTGGAACAGGCTCCCAAGGGAGGTGGCGCTCTCCCCTACCCTGGGGGTCTTCAAGAGGAGGTTAGATATGCATCTGGCTGGGGTCATCTAGACCCAGCACTCTTTCCTGCCTATGGAGGGGGTCAGACTCGATGATCTATTGAGGTCCCTTCCGACCCTAGCATCTATGAATCTATGTAGGATTGGAAGGGACCTAAGTAGATCATCAAGTCTGACCCCCTGCCCTGGGCAGGAGTGAATACTGGGCTCATATGACCCCTGGTAGGTTTGAGCTCAAATGACCCCAGCTAGGCAATCATCAAGCCTCCTCTTAAAGCTACCCAGGGTAGGAGCCAGCACCACTTCCTTTGGAAGTTGGTTCCAGATCCTAGCCGCCCTGACAGTGAAGTAGTGCCTTCTAATGTCCAGCCTGAACGTACTCTCGAACAACTTATGGCTGTTATTCCTTGTTACTCAGGGAGGTGCTCAGGGGAACAGGGACTCTCCCATTCCCCTCTGGTCCCCCCTGGTAAGTTTATAGATGGCCACCAGGTTCCCTCTCAGCCTTCTCTTGTGGAGGCTGAACAGGTTCAGGTCCCATAGCCTCCCCTCGTAGGGCCTGCCCTGCTGTTCCTGGATTATGTGGGTGACCCTCCTCTGGACCCTCTCGATGCTGGCCACATCCCTCCTGAAGTGCGGCACCAGAAGTGCAGAAGTGGAGAAGTGCAGTACTCCAACTGTGGCCTGACCAGTGTCGCATAGAGGGGGAGGATCACCTCCTTGGCCATGCTCACGGCGAAAAGGAAAAGGTGATGGTAGCTGAGCCCACCTCCTCCTCCTCCTCCTCCACGCTGAGGGGCGCTGGAAGGGTCGCTTCACCTCCGGTGGCAGGAAGGAGTGGGAGGCCAACGCACACCGCAGCCAGCCCAAACCCGCCAAGCCATTGGCCAGGTCTCCTCTCTCCCTGCTGGCAGCCCAGCCCAGCTCCATGGACTGCTGCCAGCCCATTCCCTGCGCCCCTGCCGCCCTGCTCTGGGCCCCGCCAGCACTGGCCCTGTGCTCTGCTCACTTCCACTCCCCCCACTCCCGCCGCCACTTTCCCCACTTTCCTGCCCACCTGCTGACTGCTCTGCACCATGTGGTTCCCATACCCACAATACCATTCTCACACACGCACATCCCTACAAACTCCACACCCACCCACCCATACACCCCTGCACACCCCACACAATATAGGAGTAATACTGCATTTTGCAGCTATCATGCAATCACTTCTACACATACAGCACAAAAGCACACAAATCAGGACAAAATATATTTTTAAATGAAATTAAAATATATTATTATGGGTGTTTGATATTTACTATATAATTTGTTTTTTTCTCCCTAGGATGGCAAACCCTCTTCCCCAAACGAATACTTCCAGGGGCAAGTGGAGGGACTTCCAGTGGCAAAGGTCAGAGGTTATTAGCAGGACCTCTCGTCCCAAGTTGGTGACCAGGGGGCAGAGCACCTGTCAAGGGGCAGGGCTATCCATGCGGCACTGGACAGTTTCCCAAAACTTGGTAAGAGACCTCTGCTTGAAATAATTGCCCGCTCCTGTCCTATATCTAGCTGGCAGCAGGTATCAAGGGGGGTGTTCCAGGGGCCAGTTTTGTTCACTAACCTGGAAGGTGGCATGGAGTGCACCCTCAGCAGGTTTACAAATGACACAAAGATGTGGGGAGCAGTAGATATGCTGGAGGGTAGGGTTAGGATTCAGAGAGACCTCAACAAATTGTTGTTTTGTTATCAATATGAGTGATAACACCTGCAAGGTATGGGCATGGTGTAGGGATGGTTGGAGACATATACTTAGTCCTGAAGCCATGAGGCACAGATGTGTGTCTTCAGGAGAGGAGACACATCCCTGCTACAGATAAGATGTGGAAACATTGGAGAGAGTCCAGTGGAGGGCTATGAACATGGTTGGGGGGGCTGGAGATCATGACTTGTGAGGAAAGGCTGAGGGAATTGGATTTATTTAGTCTGGAGAAGAGAAGACTAAGGGGGACTGAATAGCAGCCTTCAACGACCTGCAGCGGGGTGCCAAGATGATGGAGCTGGACTGTTCTCAGTGGTGGCAGATGACAGAGCAAGGAGCAATGGGCCCAGGTTGCAGCAAGGGAGGTTGAGGTTGGATATTAGGAGGAACTTTGTCACTAGGAGGGTGGTAAAGCACTGGAAAAGGCTCCCTAGAAAGCTGGAGGAGTTTCCATCCCTGGAGGTGTTTAAGACCTGGCTCAACAAAGCCTTGGCTGGGATGAGATAGTCGGGGCTGGTTCTGCTTGGAGCAGGGGGTTGGACTAGATGTGGCCTCCTGAGGTCCCTTCCAACTCTCGTTGATTCTAAATTTACGATGAACCCGGGGCAGCTCTTCTATTCTTAGGACTCTGGAAACATCTTAATTTCTTTCTGCCATTTGCCATCAACACCCCATTTCCACTAGCTGATTCACCCTCCCTTCCTTGCTGAACTAAAGCTGAAACCCCAGATGCTGAGAGGCAGAGCCATGGTTTGGAAAGGAGCTGCAGTTTCCCAAGCCAGGACATAGGAAGAGAGAGGCCAGAAGCTGAGAGCAGCGCTTCTCTGAGCAAGGTTCGCTCAGTGATCAGGACATCAAGAGCATTTATACAAAGAAGGGGACAAGGGGCCTGGAAGTCAATGTCCCCATCAGCTGCTTGGGTAGCAAGGCTGTTGCCCTGTGGGGTGGGCATCAGAGCCAGGGGCTTCTCTCCAGGGCAGAGAATCAGCTTCCCTATATCATAGCTGCCCCCTGATTTAGGGGAAAGGTGCGTGTTGTATGCGAGAGACTCTGGGATTGACTACACCTCTGAGGCCGCCACTGGCCCACCCTTTGACATGGGGCTTAGCAGAAACTCCTCCTGATAATTAATCAGTTCTTCAAAGGGCAACTTCATTTGAATAATCGCTCGTCTCCCTGCCAGGCCAATTCCTGTGCCCCTTCCTGATGCATGTCCCTGGGCACAAACAGGGGAAGGTGGGTAACGGCTAGCTGATGCCCCGAGGCCAGTTGGTTATTACTGGGCATCCATGGGGGACCAGGAGGGTGGGAGCAGGGTGGGCAGTTCTTCAGAGGGTACTGGGAGGTACCCTTGGGGTCTGGCAGGGGTGAAGCGGGGGACTCCTCAGCAGACAGCTCCTCCCAGGGGTCCATCCATGCTCCCTGTTGCACCCCATAACCCTGGACATCCTGCCTGACCCCAGGACTGGCCAGAGCCCCCCGAGCCTCCCAGTTTCCAGAAGGGAAAGACACCAGCTGGTGTAGAAGTGCCACTGCCTTGAGGAGGACAGGGCCTGGGACTCAGGGGCCTTCCCTCATGGAGAGGAGTCAAGAACTTGGGGATGATTCCTAGGGTCTGTAGAGGTCACCTCCTGCTCCACAGTAGAGGTCTGGGGGTTGTGGGCTTGCTTTCCCTGGGGGATATGGCAATGGCTCCCTGGAGCCTCCCACTCACCTTTCAGGTTGCCCAAGAAGACAACAGAGCAGAGAAGCAGGCAAAAGGGTCCCCATGTCTCCATACTTGCTGGAGAGTCCTGGGTCTTCTCCTGCACCTGTTGACAGGTGCCAGGAGACTGAGGGCATGAGGAAGGAGGCAGGACCTATAATTCTGGGGAGGAAACCTGAGCTTGGGCATTGGCTTTGGCACTGATGCTATCAGCAATCATGGGAGAGCAATAATAAATTAATCCCTCCCCGCCCAGAGATCCCTTTTTCCCTCCTCTTCCCTGGAAAAAGAGCAGGGCTCTGGGTCAAAGGAGGCCTTGAGGGCCAGTGCCCATGTGTGTTGAGGTGGAGGTACCGAGACTCCAACAAAGATCCGGGCTATGTGAGGGGAGGGTGGGGGCTGTAACATCAACAAACAAGGTGCATCTGTGGACTTAGTGCACTCTCCCCCCCTCCCCTCCCGACCTGATATTGGTCCCGGAGCCCTGATGATGTATTAATATTGGGAGCATCTTGGCCTTGGGCAGGGCCATGGTGGGGGGTGGGGTCAGTGGATACATGCATGGGCACATGAAGGACATGGAAAGGAGGGCCTGGGTCAGATGATAATTGTCCCCAATAATGATGCAGATGTCTGTCAAGGGAAAACAAGACCAGTAGCTTTGGGATGGAGCCAGTAGCCTGGGGTGGGGTATGCCGTGGAAGACTGGCCTGAAAAGAAACACCCATCTGCTGTGTCATCCAGGACACGTGAGAAAATCACAGCACCTGGGGACATGTGATGGGCTGTTCCCGGCTCTGCTGGATGCCCACCCCCCTTGCTGCTCCATTGGTCAGGGGAGTTTAAGCCCCCCACAGAGATGCTGGGTGCTGGATACAGCTCAGGCTGGGGATGGGGAGGACCAGGCTGGGCCAATGCTCCTGCTGGGACCAACCCCACAGGGTCCTGGCTAAAGAGTCTTGCCTCCCAGCTCAGGCTTAGACTGATTCTTTGTTGTGGGGTACGGAAGGATTTCCCCCTGCTCAGCCTGATCCAGACTTGGGGGCTTTTCCTCCGCCTGCAACAGGGGAACGGGCTTGGCCTGGGGTCTCTGGAGCATCCATGAACCCCCTGGAAGCACCAGGACACTAGCGGCTGTGGCCCCCTGCTTTCCCCATGGCACAGGCAATGCCTGGGGCTGACAGGGGTGACGGCAGTTTTAGAAAGAGCTGCCCCCTGCCCTGTGCACCCTGCCCCATCCATTGCTCTACTTTTGGCTCCCTGCCCTGGGGCTTCTCTAAACCCTGCCCCTGTGATTCTGAACCAGGAGCCCCTGGGGCCATGGGGTGGTAGCCCAGAGCCAGACACCACAGGCTCTGTTAGCGTTTTGGGAACAATCGTAATATTTTATTCAGCAGGGAACACTGAGCTCTGTCTGTTCTCTGTGCAGCCACAACTCCATCAGGGCCTTTTTTATTCCCTTCATCATGCCTTTTCAAATCAAGGTGCGTGGTGTATTCAAGGTGTGTTGCATGTGAGACAATATGACACTTGGCATGCCGTATGCGAGATATGGTGCTAGGCATGCTGTCTGTGGGACAGTATGGTGCTAGGTGTGTTGTACATGCTATGGTGCTAGGCATGATGTGCATGAGATGATATGGTGCTAAGTGTGTTTTATGTGAGAAGATGTGGCATTAGGCATGTACATGAGATGATATGTTGCAAGATGTGCTGTGTGCAGGACAATATGGTGCTAGATGATGTATGTGAGACAATATGGTGCTAGGTGTCTTGTACATGAGATGATGTGGTGCTAGGCATGTTGTATGCAGGACAATATGGTACTATTGCACTAGCAGAGTCCTTCTGAGCTGGGAACAGCCTGGAGCCCAGCCTCAGGGCCTATGCTGGGAATATGCCCCGGGCCCGGCCCCCCAACCCTTCATTCAGACCCCACCCAGTGGGCAAATTGACACTGGATCTGTGACCTCACTTCCTGATTCATGCCCACAGGAGCCAGGGAGGGATCATGGGTAGTTTCCAGTCCGGGCCAGGGCTGGACAAGGCAGTTCTTTGTCCTTTGAGGCAGCAGAGCAAGAGCTTGTTCCCCGTACAGCAGGAGTGGGCAATTATTTTGGGCAGAGGGCTGCTTACTGAGTTTCAGCAAGCCATTGAGGGCTGCATGCCAGGCAGCCCAGGGCAGATTAATATTAATTTTCTACATTTTTTAGGGGCCCCGCGGGCCGGACAGAATGGCCTGGCAGGCCGCATCTGGCCCCCGGGCCACGTTTTGCCCACCCCTGCCCTAGAGCCTTTGGGGACGGGAGAGGGGTCTCCTCCCCCAGGCACCGCATTGGCCGTGGCTGCCTGGTGGTTCTAAGTGGCCGTCTGGGGCAGCTGGAACCAGTGGTGCCGACCGGAGGGCCGAGACGGGGCCAGAGTAACAGCTGGCTGACGTTCACTGGCTGCTGGATGTGAACTTGTAAGGGGAGAGGCTGTGAGCAATATGATTACCATAATGCCCTGCCTACCACACACTGCCAAGGTGAGACCCATGCCTGCTTTCAGAGCATGAGAGATTTCTCCTGGCAGCCTCCTGCTCCCCCCTCCAACCCTCACACCCTGCCCAGAGAACCCAGGCATCCGGGCTCCTAGCCCCTTTGCTCACACCCCTCAGCCCCCCTCCCATCTCAGAGACCCCAGCTATCCAGGCTCCCAGCTCCCCACTGCTCTCACTGCTACCCCACATTCCCCCTCCCAGAGAACCCAGGAGATATGACACTGGGCATGTTGTATGCAGGACAATACAGTGCTAGGCATGTTGTACATGAGATGATATGGTGCCAGGTGTGCTGTTTGCAGGACAACATGGTGCTAGGTGAGTGATGGGGCTACTGTAATGCCCCACCTACCATGCGCCTGCCTTCAGAGCATGAGAGATTTCTCCTGGCAGCCCAGCCATGTGGGCTCTGTTTCCTGGGATGGGGAGGTAAGTGTTGTATGTGGGTAAATACGGTAAGGAGCTGCCTCCAGGAGTCTCCTGTGGGAGCGTGTCAGGGGCTGTAGGCATGCCCACCCACCCCCCCAAAGGAGGGAGGGGCTGAGAGCAAGGACCTACTGGCTGGGAGCTGTCCATAGATTCCAGGTCCACATAGAAGGCCCCACTGCTCCTGGAGTCTGTGGGGTCAGAAGGGAGGGCTCAGGAAGGCCAAGGGGGCTGGTGGGGTCTGCCTGGCATGGGGCAGTGTCTCCCAGGGAGGGGCAGCCAGGGCTTCTGGAGCTGGGAGAGACCCCAGGCATCCGGGCCCCCAGCCCCCTTCCTGCTCTCACCCCCCAGCCCCGACAAAACCCATGCGTCCGGGCCCCCAGCCTCCTCTGCTCTCACCCCCCAGCCCCATCCCTGTTGCCCCTAGGATTCCTTTTACCAGAGACCCCATGGATTGACATGGCCCCTTGCCCAATTTGGTATCCAGTGAACTTTAATAGTAACCCCTTACTTTACTGCAAGTTTCTTCCCTGTAATACGACCTGACAAGTGCTTCCTTCAGATGTAAGAGCAGCAATCTTCGGTGGGACTGACTTCAGTGCCTTCGCTGAGTGTGTTGAATGTGAGTTTCTGGTTTTCCCGTTGTTCTAAGATTTCCAAGGTTGTTTCTGTCTCCCCAGGGTGGCAACACAAAACACACACCATCTCTTTGTTTGTCCACCACTTTTGTAACTTTCTCACCTCAAGTTGTCCAATCCTCAAGTTTCTTCCCTCATCTTTTAGATAAGGTACTCCAATCCAATTCCATTTCTGGTTTTGTTTCCCTTCAGAGAAACTGCTGTACCTGGTTTGCTCATCGTAGCAATCACAGCACTCACTTTTCTCACTGCCTTATAAGGCACTCTGGGTAATTTAATTGCTTAGTTCCAGCAAGGCCCAGAATCTGGTCAACAGCCTTAGCTTGCCACACTCCCTTCCCAGGGAACCCAGGGCATCCAGGCTCCCAGCATTCCCTCCCTTCCGGAGCTGGGAGAAAGCCACGGGGTCTCCGCACACCTCCCTGGGGTCCCTGGGTGGATTCTACATTGTCCAAAGCAAGATCACACCCTGCCCTGCCCCTGCCCCTCACCCTGCCCTTCCCTGCCCCTGCCCTTGCCCTTGCCCCCAGCCCATGGGCATTACCTTCGGAGGCCGCCAGGTAGCATTTCTTGAAGACGCCCGGCACCGACCATCGGTCATTGACATCCTTGCTCAGGGAACTGTGGAAGCCCCAGCAGCTGCCGTTGGTGCCTGGGTCTCATCCCTGGGATCCCACTTCCCACCCAGAGCTAGAAAGCAACCCAAGCATCTGGGCCTCAGCCCCCACTGCCCACCTAGAGCCGGAGAGAACCCAGGCTCCCAGTCTCCATTGCCCACCCAGAGTTGGGATAGGACCCAGGCATCCAGGTGCTGTTACCTGGTGAGGCTCTTCCTGTGGGCTCTGATGAAGAAGGCAATGCAGATGGGGATGACTATGAGCAGGATGGCAAGGGGCACCCCCAGCCCCAGAGCTAACTTGTTGATGGGCCTCTGGCAGTTTGGTTCTGGGTACCAGTAGGTTGCGGGGTCCACACAGCTGTGGTGAGGGGGCACCAGGTGTCAGAGGGGGCCCAGCCCCATGCCCCATCCATTGCTCTGCTTTCCACCCACTGATCCATCCATTGCTCTGCTTTCTGCCCCCAGCCCTGACTTCCTGCTCCATCCACTGCTCTGCTTCTTGCTCCCTGACCCAACCATTGTTCCACTTTTAGCTCCCAGTCTTCTACCCCATCCATTTCTTTGCTTTCTGCCCCATTCCCCATCCACTGCTCTGTTTGCAGCTCCCAGCCATCTACTCCCTGTCCCATCCCTTGTTCTGTTTTCCACCCCCTTCCCCATCTGTTGCTCTTTCTGTCCTCTGCCCCATGGGCTGCTCTGGCCCCCACCTGGGTACTCACAAGCACTGGGGGCCCTGGCGTGTGACCTGGCAGGTGCCGTGGTGGCAGTTGAGATGGTCAGAGACATTGTAGTAACAGCGGGATACACACATGATTCTGTTCTCAGACACCATCAGGCCCATGTAGTAGGCGCTGAAATTGGGTGGGATGCGGCTCCTGCAGAAGGCTGTAGGGGATGGCGGGGTGAGGGGTGGCCACCAGTGGGCCCATGGTAGGGTTGGGGCTGGGGGCAGTCACTTACTTGTACTATTGAACTGCTCCACAGTCACTTTGTGAACGATGGTGCTAAAGGCGCTGAAGCAGAGAATGTCTGGTGTGGAGAGAGGGGGAGCGACTAGACATTGGCTCGGCCCTGGTCAGGAAGGGGTTAACCCAACCCCAGGGGGGAAAAAACCCCACCTTCACCTTGACCCCTTCATCTGGGCCTGAGTCCTGGCCATTCAGCCACACCCATAGCCAGCAACCTCCATAGCCAGCCATGCATATGTTCACTGTGTCTCTGTTCGTCTGTCTATTCCTTTCTCTCTCCATCCACCCATCCACCCCCCTGCATTCCATTACCTATCCATTCATCCAGACACTGTCTCTCTGTTCCTTCCCCTCTCCCTGTTTCCATCCCAAGCATCCCTGTGTCCATCCATCCTGATGCTTGCCCTTCTCTCCCGTTTCCAGTCCTCACCCCATCCATCCACCCTACCCACTCCTGCACCTCTGTTCCTGGACCCCCAGTAGCTCCATAGATTCCTGTGTCACTGCTTCTTCTTTACCCTAGAGTGTCCGACTGACCCTTGAGGTCAAGGTTTTCTCCCTTCTCCCCAAGGGCATGAGGTGAAACCTTCCTCCCCACATGGCCTGGCCCAGCTCAGCCCCTGTGCCACCCCACAGCAGAGACTCACTGCTTTGGCTGTTGCAGTCCTGGCCCTGAGACTCTGCCTGTGCATTCACTACTGTGACCAGCTCCTCACTGATGTTGTTCAAGTTCATGTTCAGGTCAGAGTTGTAGGGTAAAACCAGTATGACCTTGTAGCCTACCACGATACTGCCCTCCCTGTTGGAACAGACCCAGTGTTTTAGGGGCCATTGGACCATGGACCATGGACTAGGTTCACCCAACTTGCATCTTCATCCACTTCCCCTGGGCATTACGGGTGCCAAAGACACAGGACAGTGGGACTTTCCCAGGCTCCTCCTTGGCTGTGCAGTTGGTTAGCTACTTCTCTGCCTGAGACCATCCACACTTGCAACACAGGAAGTGAAGTTTCATGTTCCTGGCCTGCAGGTGTTTGGCTAACAGGAATCTGATCAGCCAGTTGGCCAGTAAATCAGCTGGCCAGCCAATCAGCCAGCCAACCAGTCAGTTGGCCACTTAACCATCCAATCAATCAGTCAGCCAGGCAAGCAACCAACTGGCCAATCAACCAGTGGGCCAATAAACAGCCAATCAACAAGCCAATCAATTGACAAGCCAACCAACCATCCAACTAGCCAACCAGCCAGCCAACTGGCCAGGCAGCCAGTCAACCTGCCAGCCAATCAACCAACCAGCCAATGAGCCAGCCAGCTGGCTGATCAGTCAGTCAGTCAATCAACCAGCCAGACAGAAACCAGCCATCCAGGCAATCAACCAACCAGCCAAGTGGCCAGTAAGCCAGCCAGTCAACCAGATAGTCAGTCAAATATCCTGCCTGCCAATCAACCAGCCAACCAGCCAAGTAACCAGTCATTCAGCAAATCAACCATTTGGAGACAGGTGTGTAGTTGCTCTGGAGATTCCCCACATCATCCACACCCCTCTTCTTTAACCCCGAGTTGTGCCCATGCATTGCTGCCATCATGACAGCCATGATACTCACGTCAGGTTAAAGATCTTCATGCCCTGGTAGCCTTGGATATTCTGGTAGATCTGGGCCATCTGAAGGGCAGAGCAGAGGGTGACACCAGGGAGAGGGGGACGGAACCCCACACTACCCCTGCCCCGAGCTGCTGGTCTCACCTGCTCTGTGAACTCTCTGGTGAAGTCCTTGTAGGCTGTGGATGTGTTGTCCATGAGGTCTTTGGTGAAGTTGCGGTTCGTGATCTTGGTCTGGACCTCCACTGAGGCATTGATCTCTGGGACAGGGATGGTGCTCAGTGAGGCTGGGGGCTACTTCTCCCACTTCCCAGCCCCCCTGGAATACTCCACACCTGGGCTCAGGGCATCTCATGCCCCCCTGGCCATTAGTGAAGGTGTCATTAGGGGCACTGGGAGGGTGGTTGCCACCAATTTTGCTAGGAAGGGACTCAGGTAACTGAGCTGTTACAGCTGGGGTTGGCACTGGGCAGGGGCTGGGGACTAGGATGCCTCGGGTCTCTCCAGCTGTGGGAGGGGAGTGGGGTTGGGAGGGCTAGAGGAAGTGGAGATGGGAGCCCAGATGCCTGGGTTCCCCCCTGATTTGTACTTCCCCTGCACAGCAATATGTGGAGTAACTGGGGGGGCCCAGCTCTGGAGAGCAGCATCCCCAGGTTCAGTACTTGGTGGGTGAGAAGGGATAGTGGGGCCTAGTAGGGAAATGGGGGCAATCTAGATCCACGTCATAGTGGGGCATTTGCTCACCAGGCTTGACTTCAATGGTCTCCTTGGTGAATTCGCACTTGAGACCCTGGAAGTCTGGGGGGCAGAGGCACTTGTCAGCACTCCAGGTGCCCCCATTCTGGCAGACGAGGTACTCACACTGGGGGCCATTGAATGCCCCAGGGCAAAGGCACTTGTTGTCATTGGGGGTACCACCGTTCAGGCACACAACTGTGGGATAAGCCAAAGGGCCCTATAAATCCAAGCTGCTGAGGCCACTCCAGGGCCCACCTGCCAGCCTCTCTCCCTCCCCCTGGGCTTCTCTTGGGCCCATGCCATGACTTCCTTGGGTGGCCAAGACTTGCAGAGAGCCTGAGTGCACTCAAAGGCTCATGGGAGGCATCAGATCCCCACCTCCTGATCTGAGGGAGCCCCTTCTGCAGCTGAACCCACTGAAATGTCTTCACATGGCCTTTCAAGAACCAGGCATGCCATATACAGGGACATGTTGTAGGCGATAATATGTGGTACTTAAGCTTCTCCTGGGTCCATTCCATGACCCCCTTTGGAAGCCAGGACATGCAGAGGGCCTGAGTGCTCTCAAAGGCTCATGGGAGACTCCAGATCTTCCAGCATCTGATTTAGTGGAGCTCCCTTCTTCAGCTGAACTCCTTGTAATGTCTTCACCTGGCCTTGTGCTCACTCAGGTGGAGGACCCTGGTCTGGGCCTGAGGGAAACCCCCCAAGACCCTGATTGGGAAGGAAGTGCCCCCTGCTGTCACCCCCTGGGGTGTTGGGGCAGTGCACAGGCTAGTGTGGTGAATCTAGATCCACCCATTGCAAGCAGAGGACACAAGAGCCCCCAAAATAGGACCAAAGAGAAGCCCAAAGGCCTGGTGGGGGCTGGAGGGGGATGAAAACAGCAAGGATCCCAGGAGGCCAGTGTTGGCAGAGAACAGGAACTCACCTGAGCCTGAAGCGGTGGTCATTGTCACGGTGGTGGTGGTGGGGGTAGTTGTGGTGGCAGGGGTGGGGGTAGTTGTGGGGGTGGAGGTAGTTGTAGTTGTGTTGATGGGGATGATGGTGGTGGGGGTAGTTGTGGTAGAAGTGTTTGTGCTGGTCAGGGCGGTGGTGGGAGTAGTTGTGGGGGGCTTGGTGGTCAGGGTAGCTATGCTGGTGGGTAAAGTAATGGGAATAGTTGTGGTGGGGGTGGTGCCAGGAGCAGTTGTGCTAGTTATGTTGACAGGGATGGTGGTGGGGAGGGTAGTTGTGGGGGTATTTCTGCTGGTCAGGTTAGTGGTGGGGGTAGTTGTGGTGGTGGTGAGGGTAGCTGTGCTGGTGGGTATAGTGGCAGGGGTAGTTGTGGTGGGGGTGGTGCCAGGGGCAGTTGTGGTAGTTGTGTTGATCAGGATGGTGGGGGTGGGGGTAGTTGCGGTGGGGGTGGTTGTGTTGGTCGGGGTGGTGGTGGGAGTAATTGTGAGGGTAGTTGTGGTAGTTCTGTTGATGGGGATGGTGTTGTGGGGCGTACTTGTGGTGGCGGTGTTTGTGCTGGTCAGGGTGGTGGTGGGAATAGTTGTGGGGGGTTTGGTGGTGAGGGTAGTAGTACTGGTGGGTATAGTGGTGGGGGTAGTTGTGGTGGGGGTGGTGCCAGGAGCAGTTGTGGTAGTTGTGTTGATCAGGATGGTGGAGGTGGAGGTAGTTGTGGTGGTGGTGGTGGTGGTTGTGTTGGTCAGGGTGGTGGTGGGAGTAGTTGTGAGCATAATTGTGGTAGGGGTGGTGGTGAGGGTAGTTGTACCGGTGGGCATAGTGGTAGGAGCAGTTGTTGAGGTGGTTGTGGTTCTGATTGTGGTGGAGGGGGTGGTGGGAGTGGTCAGGGTACTGGTGGTTATGCTGAGGGGGGTTGTGATGCCAGTGATGGCTGCAGTCATGGGCTGTGTGGTACTGGCGGTGACTGTGGTTGTGGGCCATGTGGAGGTGGTGTTCACAGTCACAGGCTGTGTGATGTTGGTGCTGACTGTGATCATGTGCTGTGTGGGGGTGGCATCCACAGTCACAGGATGTGTGGTGGTAGTGGTGACCATGGTTGTGGGCTGTGTGGCGGTGGTGCCCACAGTCACGGGCTGTGTGGTGCTGGTGGTGGCTGTGGTCATGGGCTGCACGGGGGTGGTGCCCACAGTAAAGGGCTGTGACGTGCTGGCAGTGGCTGTGGTCATGGTGGTATCAGTTCTCATGGGACCTCTGGTGCTGGTGACTATGGTGGAGCTTGACCATTTTAGTTGCCCAGTCAAGTTTCCTGTGGTGCCAGATGTTGCCATCATGTTTCCTCCTGTAGTGTCACACGTGGAGGAGGGTGGCCATGTTAATATATGACCCAGGTGCATCTGCATCTATGCCAGCCCCTCCCTCCCATCCACCCACATCAGCATGGCATCACCCACATATCCCGTCTTGGTTGCTCTGGCCAGCCACCTTCCCTGATCCTGTCCTATGAGAAACTGCCTTTGCCCACGGCTTCATCCTGGGCTTCCTGCCCTCCCAGCCCTACATCCCCCGTGTGGGCATTGCCCCAGGTTCTGAACATGGAGGTGCCTGTTGTGCTACTGGAAAGAGCAGGGGCATTTGCCAGACCTGATTCCCTGAGCAGGGTGGATTGGTGGTGGTCACCATGCTCATGTTGTACCGTACTCGCCCACATAGCACACACTGCTGAGTGTGCCTGTGCCTCGTGCTGCACTAAGTGGTGACCAGTGAATCATTGGGGGATCTCTCAGCTGAGAAGATTGTGGAGGACCAGCCTGGAACTAGCAGGCAACTCGAGGGGTCTCTCATGACCTTCTCGCAGGCCAGCTAAGGAAGCCCAGCTGGATGAATAGACTGTAAAGTGTGCAGGACTGGCCAGAGACACCCCCCCCCCCCCCCCCCCCCCGCAGTGCCCACCCATTCCAGAAGAGAGAGGCACAAGCTGCTGTAAAAACATCACTGCTGCGAGGGGGACAGGAGCTGGGACTCAGCGGCCTTCCCTCATCAAGAGGAGTTGGGAACTAGGGGATGGTCCCTTGCAGAGGGCAGCCACTGCTGGCCAGACCTAGGGGCTGCAGAAGTCTGCTCCTGCTCTACAGTAGAAGTCTGTGGGTGGGATCTTGCTTGCCCTGGGTTTATCCCCTGGGGCTATGGCATTGGCTCCCCAGAGCGCGCCCCCTCCCACCCACTCACCTGTCAGGTTGCCCAAGAAAATGATGAAGCAGAGAAGCGGGCAAAGGACCCCTCGTGTCTCCATACTCGCTGGAGTCCTGGGTCTTCCCCTGCATCTGCTGGCAGGTGCCAGGAGACTGAGCCAGGAGAGCACAAAGGAGGCAGGGACCTTTGATTCTGGAGAGGAAACCCAAGCTTGGGCTGTGGCCTTTGCACTGATGCTATCAGCAATCATGGGACAGCAATATTAAATTGATCTCGCGCTCCCCCCCCCGGAGATCCTTCTTTCCCTTCTTTTCCCTGCAAAAAGAAGGGGGCTCTGGTTCAGAGGAGGCCTTCAGGGCCAACGTTCATGTGTGTTGGGGTTGAGGTACTGAGACCCCAGCAAAGGTCTGGGCCCTGTGGTGTGGGGGGGGAGCTGTAATGCAACCGAATGAGCTGCATCTGTGGACTTAGCCCCCCCCCAGCCTGATAGTGGTCCCAGAGCCTTGATAATGTATTAATATTGGGAGCACTTTGGACTCGGGCAGGGATGTGGAGGGGGAGGGTTGGTGAATATATGCATGGGCACATGGAGGACATGGAGAGGGGGGCTGGGTCAGATGATAATTGTCTCTGACAACGATGCAGATGTCTCTCAAGGGAAAAGGAGACTAGAAGCTTTGGGACAGAGCCAGTAGCCTGGGTTTGGGCTATTCTGTGGCAGATTGGCATGAAAAGAAACCATGGCGTGGGGCTGTGAGACAAGCTACGTGACCAGGAGCAGCCCACGGACAGCGGGGTGGGAGGACATAGAATGGTCTGATTGTTGGAACATCCAAGCCGTTAACAAAGGAGAGAGGGTCACTGATGCCTGTGGAGTGATGAACAAGGAGCCCATTGCATTGTAGGACTCTGAAGAGAGAGTGGGAGGTCCATGTCAGTCTAATGACCACAGGCCTAACAAAGCAACTGCCTTCTGATGGCTTCTTGCTTCATTAGCTCTGCTTTCTCTGTGGTCAATGCTGCAGCCAGTGATTGAGAGCTCCCAGGAAGAGCTACTTGGTCACCTTCTGTTTTCAGAAGCATGAGCCTGAGCAGAGCCACGAAGCCTCCTGTTTCTTTTGACCTGGGGGGATGTTGGTGTTGTGGCCTCCAAGAGCTGCCTAGACGGACACGTGGCTGCAGCGGTGGAGTCCGAGATGATCTTGCCCTGAGTGGGGACTGGACTAGAGGGGAGCCTGAGAGCCTTGTGATGGGGTCAGATGCTGGTCAAGGTGCAGCAGTCCCTGCTGTGAGATGCTGCCCCGCCATCCCACCCTGGCCAATGCCCTGCCCCTGGGAGTGGAGACAAGAAAGATGAGGAGCAAGGTTCCTGGGAACACCTTGTTCAGCTCCCTGTGGCCTTGGCTGCCTTTTATTACCCTGCCTGAGCACCTTTCTTGTGATAAGGGCCTGGGGCAGAGCCTGGCCTGTCCTCTGGGGCTTCCAGTCATGCTACCAAGCTCCCATGGGCTGTCAAAAAGCCAGAGGCCTGTGGGGAACTGCAGCCAAACCTGGAACAATAGAGCTAATGGGCACCTCGATGACAGATGAAATCCAGTGTAGATCAGTGGAAACTGAGGCATGTGGGCAAACTTGACCCCAGCTTGATCTGCACAGTGCTGGGCCCTACCTGAACTGTGACCAGTCAGGGCAGAGACCTGGAGTCACCGGGGGCAGTTCACTGCAAGCCCCAGCTTAGGGCCCTGCCACTGTCAGAAAGGCCAATGAGAGGACAGGGTAATGGGGGAAGGGGATTGGGAACAGATGAGAAGGGCCATGATGTCCTTTTGTGCCTCTATGGCACATCCTGGGTCTGGTCCCTGCAGCTCTGAGAGGACAGAGAAGAGCTAGAGAAAGAGCAGAGAAGGGTAGCAAGGGTTGTTGGCGCTTGGAAGGGCTTCCCGATGAGGAGAGACTAACAAGGCTGAGACAGACACAGACAGGGTGCGGGGTAGAGAGATAGATAGATGGAGTGTGGGGAGGAGGGATGGAGAATGAGACTGTGGGGTGCATAGATTAATGGATGGACAGATCAAGCATGGGGTGCAAAGATGGGTAGAATGTGGGGTGGAGAGGTGGCCAGGTAGTGTGTGGGGTGCAAAGATGGATAGGCAGAGTGTGACATGGAGAGATGGATAAAGCTTGGGGTGGATTGATTGATAGATGGCCAGATAGGGTGTGGGATGGGTGGATGAATGGTATCTGGGATGGATGAGAGGATGGGTGGGTGGATGGATAGATGGAGTGAGCATGGGATGCATAGATGGATACGTAGCATGGCATGGATAGATGGATTTGAGTGTAGGGTAGATAGATAGATAGATAGATAGATAGATAGATAGATAGATAGATAGATAGATAGATAGATAGATAGATAGATAGATCAAGAGTATGGGATGGATGGATGGATGGATGGATGGATGGATGGATGGATGGATGGAGCATGGGGTTGGATGGAAGGGTGAACGGATGGATGGGCAGATGGACAGAGGGATGGATGGAAGAGTGGATGGATGGAGGGATGGAGAGTAGGATGCATAAATGGGAGCTCAGCTGGATTCCCCATGGGCCAGGCCCCATTCTTGGAGCCAAAGGGCCTCATTGGCTGTTGACATGGGAGTGAGAGATGTGGCTACTGCATCAGCCCCTCAGTGCTGGCGGCAGCCAGGGAGAGAGGAACAGGGGAGCCCTGCCCAGATGTGCTCACTCACCCTCGCAGCCTTGGCTCTCTGCTGCATGGGACACAAGACCCGGACCCCAGTGTGAGCCGGTCCCTGGCAGCTCCAATGCTCTCATGCTGCAGGAGGGGAGATGTCTTGGTGCCCTAGCTGGGGTGTCCCCCAGTTCCCCCCATCCCTGACCCCCCAGTAAGTGGCTGGAAGTTGCAGCCATGAAGGTTTTGGGGGGAGCTTGGGGAAAGCTTCTTCTCTGTGAGGCAGCAAGGCCGTGGGGTTGATGCTCAGGCCCTGGGGACTCCCTATCCCTGGAGGGGCTGGCCAGGCTCTCAGCAGGGCGATCAGAGCTCAGTGGGGCCCATGCTCGACCGTGGGACTCTCCCAGGCTCCGCTGGATGTCCTCCTCCTTTCTGCTTCATGGGCCAGGGGGGTTCAAGCGTTGGCTGCAGCCCAGGCTGGGGATGGGGACTGGACTGTGCCAATGCTCCTGCTGGCACCAAACCCACATGGCTGGAGGGTCTTGCCCCCTCCCCACTCAGGCTGATGCTGCACTGGGGGCAGGGAGGGATTTCCCCCTTGCTCACACTGGTCCAGACTTGGGGGCTTCTCCTCCCCCAGCAGCGGTGGCATGGCCTCAGCCTGGGGTCTCTGGAGCATCCATGAACCCCCTTGGCAGCACCCGGATGTTGGTGGCTGTGGCCCCCTGCTTTCCCCAGGGCACAGGCAATGCCTGGGACTGATGGGTGATGGCAGCTCTAGGAAGAGCTGCCCCCTGCCCTGTGCCCCCTGCCCCATCCATTGCTCTACTTTTGGCTCCCTGCCCTGGGTTTCTCTGGACCTCACCCCTATGGCTCTGAACTGGGACCATGGGGTGGTAGCCAAGAGCCAGACACTGCCAGCACCATTAGCATGGTGGGAAAAATAATAATAATTTATTCATAATATATAATACAGCTCAGTCCAGGCCAGGTGCTGGTCTCTGTATCCTGATGGGGGCAGGAGCTGGATGACACGGGGACTTCATTCCACAGCCCCCAGGGACACAGAGAAGCACATCCGGAGTTCTCCTGGGGAGGAAAGCCAGGTACCATAATTGCCAGCATACAACATGCACTCCCCCCCCCCCCAAAAAAAAAATCAGCAGCAATTGGGGTGCAAGTATTAAGCCTTATGCCCTGCCAAGGAGAGAAGCCTGTGACTCTGATTCTCCTCCTCCCCCACCCTTGGCAGCAGTATTACTATCCAGGCAGCAGAGGGTGTCCATTGACTCCTTGCTCTTCACTCCAGAGGCTTTAATGACCCTCTCTCCTTCCCCACAGTCCTGGTTCATCAAGCAACCTTTTATTCTCAGGACTGTTCCGTTGTCTTGGTCACTTTTTCTAGCTCTTTTCTAGCTTGTAGCCCCCAATCCATCTTCAGTAGCATTTAGGCATTCAGCTTAAGTTAAGCACTGTCTGTGCTCTGTGCAACCACAACTCCATGAGGGCCTTTTATTTTTCCTTCATCATGCCTTTCAAAATCAAGGTGTGTGGCGTAATCATGGCATGTGTGTGAGATAATATGACACTAGGCGTATTGTATGCAAGATGGTATGGTGCTAAGCGTGTTGTACATTAGAAGATATTGTGTTAAACATGTAAGTGAGACGATACAGTGCAAGACGTGCTGTATGTGGGACAATACGGTGTTAGGCGTGAGGTATGTGTGACAGTATGGTGCTTGGTGTCGTGTACATGAGATGATACAGTGCTAGATGTGATGTATGCAGGACAATACAGAGCTAGACTTGTTGTATGTGAGATGATACAGCGCTAGGCGTGTTGTACGTGAGATGTTACGGTGCTATTGCGCTAGCAGAGTCCTTCTGAGCTGGGAACAGCCCGCAGCCTGGGCGTGGGGTCTATGCCGTCCTCGCAGCATTCAAGCCCCCCCCAGCGGGCAAATGGATCTGTGACCTCACTTCTTAATTCACGCCCGTGGGAGCCAGGGAGGGATCATGGGTAGCTTCCAGTCCAGGCCAGGGCTGGATAAGGCGGTTCTTTGTTCTTTGAGGCAGCAGAGCAAGAGCGTGTTCCCTCTGGAGCCCTCGGGGCTGGGAGGGATTCTTCTCCCCCCCAGTTCCACATGGCCTGTGGCTGCCCGGTAGTTCAAGGTCAGCGTTGGGGGCAGCTGGAGTCGTGGTGCTCACAGCTGGCTGATGTTCACCGGCCGCTGGATATGCACCTGTGAGGGGAGAGGCCATGAGCAGGGGGGCCACTGTAATGCAGCACCTACCTCACACTGCCGATGTGAGACCCGCGCCTGCTTTCAGAGCGTGAGAGATTTCTCCTGGCAGCCCAGACGTGGGCTTCAGTCCCCAGGATGCGGGTGGGGGGAGGTGAGTGTGGTATGTGGGTAAGTATGGTAAGGAGTTGCCCCTGGGGGTCTCCTGTAGCATGTTTCCCCCCCACCACCACCCAGGAGAGTGGGGGGCTGAGGACGTGGCACATACCGGCTGGGAGGTGTCCACAGATTGCAGATCCACGTGGAAGGACCCACTGCTCTCGGAGTCTGTGGGGGCGGGAAGGGTCAAGAAGGCCGAGGGGGCAGGTGGGGGTCAGGATGGTACCCCCTGGAGAGGGGCAGCCAGGACTTCTGGAGCTCACGGAGAACTCAGGTGTCCGGGCCCCCAACTCCAACTCCCTTCCCCTCCCAGATAACCCAGGTGTCCAGGCTCCCAGCCCCCGCTGCTCCCATCCCCCGGCTCTCCCCCACCTCCCAGAGAAGCCAGGCATCCGGGCTCCAAACCTCCCTGCCTTCCCAAAGCTGGGAGAAAGCCCTGGGGTCTCCCAACACCTCCTGGAGGTCCCCACGTGGGTTCTCCAGCCCCCAAGGCCAGGTCATGCCCTCCTCCCTGCCCTTGACCCCAGCCCGCAGACGTTACCATCAGTGGGTCCCAGGTTGCGCAGTGTGAAGGTGCCTGGCACTGAGCACATGTCATCGTTGTCCTCGTACATGTGCTGCTCTCTCCAGCTCTCTTCATGTCTGTGGGGACCCCCAGGAGCTGTTGTCAGTGCCTGGGACCCCACTGCCCTCCTGGAACCAGGGAGGAACCCAGGCATCCAGGCCCCCAGCCCCCATGGCCCTCCCAGAGCTGGACAGGACCCAGGAGACCAGATGCCAGTACCTTTTCCTGCGGGCCCTGATGAAGAAGGCGGTGAGGACGAGGACGAGGAGGGTCAGGACAGCGAGGGGCACCCCCAGCCCCAGTGCAAACTTGTTGATGGGCCTCTGGCAGTTTGCCTGCGGATACCAGTAGACCACAGGGTCCAAGCAGCTGCGGGGAGGGAGGCACCAGGGATTAGAGGGGTCCCTATCCCACTGCTCTGCTTTCTGCTCCCAGCCCTATCACCCCTGCCCCTTCCATTGCTTGCAGCCCCCAGCCATCTACCTCCTGCCCCATCCCTTGTTCTGCTTTCCACCCCCTTCCCCATCTGTTGCTCTGATTTCTGTCCTCTGCCCCATGGGCTGTTCTGCCCCCTGCCCGGGCACTCACAAGCACTGGGGGCCCTGGCGTGTGACCTGGCAGGCACCGTGGTGGCAGTTGAGGTGGTCGGAGGTGTTGCGGTGGCAGCGGGACACGCACAGGAGTTTGTTCTCGGACACCAGCAGAGGCATGTAATAGGCGCTGAAATTGGCTGGGACGCGGTTCCTGCAGAAAGCTGTAGGGGGCGACGGGTGAGGGGTGGCCACTGGGGATCCATAGGAGGGTTGGGGTGGGGCCTGGGGGGGGTTACTCACCTGTGCTATTGACCTCCTCCACAGTGGTTTTGCCCACGAAGGTGCTTGAGGCATTGAAGCAGAGAGTTGCTGGTGGGGAGAGGGGGAGAGACTGGGTATTTGTTCAGTCCTGGGCAGGAAGGGGTTAACCCAACCCCGGGGGGCAGCCCCACCCCTTTCTGTGTCAGCATTCCCCCCCCCCCCCAAGCAGCCAGGCTGGTTGCCTGGGCAACGTGGGATGGTGGATGGCCTGGGGTGGCCCAAATAATCTCCCCCATGTGTGCTCACACAGGCATCTGCCACCTGGCAGCCCCTGAGCCCTCCGGCCAGCCCCGCCTTCACCTTGACACCTTCATCTGGTCCCGGGTCCCAGCCATTCAGCTGCACCCATAGCCAGACACCTCCACAACCATCCATCCATCTCTCCATCCATCCACTTGCACAAGGATCCATCCATTGTGCATCCATGCATCCATCCATCCCCACAAGGATCCATCTGTCCGTCTGTCTGTCCATCCCCCAGCATTCCCTTATCTATCTTTGCATCCATCCAGACACTGTCTCTGTCACTTCCTCTTTCCCAGTCTCCATCCCAAGCATCCCTGTGTCTGTCCATCCTGATGCTCACCCTTCTCCCCACTGTCCCTCCAGTCCTTGCCCCATCCATCCAGCCTACCCACTCCCACCTTCTATCCCCTGTGTCACTGCTTCTTCTTTGACCCTAGAGCATCTGAGTGACCCCCAAGGTCAAGGTTTTCCACCTTATTGCCAAGGGAACTAGGTGAAATCTCTCTCCCCCCACAGCCCTGGCCTTGCCTAGCCCCTGTGCCATGCCCCCAGACTCACTATTCTGGATGTGGCAGTTCTGGCCCTCAGACTCTGCCGCTGCCTTCACGGCTGTGACCAGCTCCTCAGTGATGTTGTTCAAGCTTGTGTTCAGCTTGGAGTTGATGGGTAGAACCAGCATGACCTCGTAGTCCACCACGATGCTGCCCTTCCTGTTAGAAGAGACCCAGTGTTTCAGAGGCTGCGCGGCTGCCTAGGGTGGAGGTTACCGTGGACTGGGTTCATCCAGCCTGCATCTTCATCCACCACCCTGGGCATTATGGGTGCCAAAGATCCAGGACAGGGGGCTTTCCCAGGCTCCTCCTTGGCTGTGGAGTTGGCTGGCTACCTCCCTGCCTGAGCTCATCCTGCAATGTGGGAGGTGAAGATTCGTGCTCCTTGCCTGCAGGTGTCTGGCTAAAAGGAATCTGATGAACCAGTTGGCCAGAAAGTTGGCTAGCCAATAAGCCAGCCAATCAATCAGCCACACAACCAGGCAATCAACCAGCCAGACAATCAAACAGCTTGCCAATCAACCAACCAGCCAATCAACTAGCCAGCTGTTCAATTAACCAGCTGGTCAACCAACCAGCCAGCCAAGAACCAGCTGGCCAGGCAATAAACTACCCAGCCAGCAAGCCAGCCAGCCTGGCCATTAACCAGCCAGTCAAACAGTCAGCTGGCTCATCAACCAGCCAACCAATCACCCAGCTAGCCAATTAATCAGCCAGCCAGCCAATTAATCAGCCAGCCAGCCAATCAACCATTTGGGGACAGATGTGTTGTGTGATCTGGAGGTTCCCTACATCATCCGCACCCCCTTCTCTGACCCCGAGATGTGCCCGTGCATTGTTGATACTCACTTCAGGCCAAGGATCTTCACTCCCAGGTAGCCTTTGATGTCTTTGTAGACCTGGGCCATCTGAAGGGCAGAGGCAGAGGGTGACACCAGGGAGAGGGGGATGGGACCCCACACTACCCCTGCCCCAAGCTGCTGGTCTCACCTTCTCTGTGAACTCTCTGGCAAAGACCTTGTAGGCTGTGGACATGCTGTCCTGGAGGTCTTTGGTGAAGTTGCGGTTCGTGATCTTGGTCTGGACCTCCACTGTGGCATTGACCTCTGGGGCAGGGATTGTGCCAAGTGAGGCCGGGTGCTACTTCCCCCCACTTCCCAGCTCCTCTGGAACACTCCACACCTGGGATCAGGGTGTCTCATAGCTGTCAGACCCCCTTCATTAGTGAAGGCATCATTAAGGGTGCTGGGATGGTGGTTGCCACCAGTTTGCTAGGAAGGGACTCAGGTGACTGAGCTGGTGCAGCTGGGGTTAGCACAGGGTGGGGCCTGGGGACCAGCACACCTGGATTCTCTCCAGCTGTGGGAGGGGAGTGGGGTCTGGGGATCTTGTGGGGGGCGGGCTGGAAGCTCAGTTGCCTGGGTTCCTGCCTGATTTGTGCCTGTTCCAGACAATTCTATGTAGAGTTGCTGGGGGGCCCCGGCCCCAGGCAGAAGCAGCCCCAGGTTCAGGACTCCTGCCTGGTGGGTGACAGGGGATGTCAGGACCCTGGGGGGAGACAGGGGGACATGTACTCACCGGGCTTGACCTCAATGGTCTCCTTGGTGAACTCACACTCGGGGCCCTGGAAGCTGGGGGGGCAGAGGCACTCATCGATGCTCCAGGTGCCCCCATTCTGGCAGACAGGGTTCTCACACAAGGGGCCATAGAAGCCCCCAGGGCAGAGGCACTTGTTGCCGTCACTGGTGCCACCGTTCAGGCATATGACTGTGCGGGACAAGCCAATACTCCCCGTGAGTCTGAGCTGCTATGCCACCCTAGGCCCCGCCTGCCAGCCCCACTCCCGGGGGTGTCTTGTAGGTAAGAAGATATGGTACTTAGTAAGCTTCTCCCAGGCCCATGCCATGACTCCCTTTGGAGGCCAGGACTTGCAGAGGGCCTAAGTGCTCTGAAAGGCTCATGGGAGGCATCAGATCCCCCCCATTCTGGTCTCAGGGAGGCTTTTCTGCAGCTGAACCCCTTGCAATATCTTCACATACCCTTGTGCTCACAGAGCACAAGGCCACTCTTGAAGACCCTGATGGGGCAGAAAGTGGTCCCTGCTGTTACACCCCAGGGTCTTGGGAACATGCAGTGGGCATGCCCATACCAATGCAGTAACTCTAGACCTAGCTTTGTAAGCAGACCTCATAAGAAGTCCCAAAGTGGGACCAAGGACCAGCCCAAAAGCCTGGCGGGGGGGAAGGGCAGTGATCACAGGAAGGGTCCCAACAGTCTGGCGCTGGCAGAGAATGGGCACTCACCTGAGCCTGGGGCAGTTGTAGTTGTTGTGGTGGTGGTGCTTGTGGTAGTTGTGGTGGTGGGGGTGGTGGGGGTAGTTGTGGTGGTAGAGGTGGGGGTGGTAGTGGTGGCGGTAGTTGTGGTGGTGGGGGTAGTTGTGGTGGTGGTAGTGGTGGGGGTACTTGTGGTGGTAGTGGTGGGGGTGGTAGTGGTGGCGGTAGTTGTGGTGGTTGTGGTGGTAGGGATAGTTGTGATGGTGATAGTGGTAGGGGTAGTTGTGGTGGGAGAGGCAGTTGTGGAAGTTATAGTGGTGGGATTGGTGGTGGTGGGACTACTGGTGGTGGTGATTGTGCTGGTCAGAGTAGTGGTGGGGGTACTTGTGGGGATAGGTGTGCTGGGGGTAGTGGTTGGGGCAGTTGTTATGGTCGTTGTGCTGGCAAGGGTAGTGGCAGTGATTGTGGTGGAGGGGGTGATAGGGGTGGTCAGGGTAATGGTAATGCTAGGGGAGGTCATGGTGCTAGCACTGCCAGTGGGAATGGGTTTTGTGCTCAGGGTGGCTGTGGTCATAGGCTCTGTGGTGCTGGTCGCAGACATGTTTGTGGGCCCTGAGGAGGTCCAGAGAGTTGTGGCCGTGGGCTGTGAGATGGTGCCAGAAGATGTGGCAGTGAGCTCTGACGAGGTCCCGGTAGCTGTGGCCATGGTCTCTGAGGAGGCACCAGTTGTTCTGGCTGTGGGCCATGTGTACGTCCCAGGAGCTGTGGGCATGGTCCCTGGGGAGGTGCTGGTCAGTATGGCTGCAGTCCCTGTGGAGATGGTGGTCGACGTGGCCATGGTCCCTGTGGAGGTGTCAGTCGGTGGTGTTGTGGGCCCTGTGGATGTGCCGGTAGCTGTGGCTGTGGGCCTTGTGGAAGTGCCGGTCGGTGTCACCGTGGGCCCTGTGGAAGTGCCAGTAGTTGCGGCCACAGGCTCTGTGAAGGTGCTGGTCGGCTCTGTGGAGGTGCCTGTGGAGGTGCCGATCGGTGTCACCGTGGGCCCTGTGGACGTGCCAGTAGCTGTGGCCACGGGCTCTGTGGAGGTGCTAGTAGCTGTAGACATGGGAACTGTGGAGGAGCCTGCAGAGGTGGCGGTACCTGTGGTCTTGGTGTCTGTGGAGGTGCCGGTCAGTGTCACTGTGAGCCCTGTGGACGTGCCAGTCGCTGTGGCCATGAGGCCAGTGGAGGTTGCTGCATCTGTGGTCTTGGTGTCTGTGGAGGTGCCGGTTGGTGTCACAGCAGGCCCTGTGGAGGTGCCGGTAGCTGTGGCCATGGGCTCTGTTGAGGTGCTTGTAGCTGTGGCTGTGGGCCCTGTGGAAATGCCGGTTGGTGTCACCGTGCACCCTGTAGAAGTGCCAGTAGCTGTGGCCACGGGCTCTGTGGAGGTGACAGTAGCTGTGGACATGGGAAGTGTGGAGGTGCCGGTCGGCCCTGCGGAGGTGCCCGCGGAGGTGGCGGTACCTGTGGTCTTGGTGTCTGTGAAGGTGCCCGTTGGTGTAACCGTGGGCCCTGTGGACGTGCCTGTAGCTGTGGCGGTGGGCTCTGTTGAAGTGCTGGTAGACGTACCTGTGGGCCGTGTGGAAATGCCGGTTGGTGTCACCATGGGCCCTGTGGAGGTGCCGGTAGCTGTGGCCGCAGGACCTGTTGGGGTTTTGGTCGGCCCTGCGGAGATGCCTGTGGAGGTGCCGAAACCTGTGGTCTTGGTGTCTGTGGAGGTGCCAGTTGGTGTGACCAAGGGCCCTGTTGAAGTGCTGGTCGGTGTCACCGTGGGCCCTGTGGAGGTTCCGGTAGCTGTGGCTGTAGGCCCTGTGGAGGTGCTGGTCAACCCTGCGGAGGTGCCTGTGGAGGTGCCGGTAGCTGTGGCTGTGGGCCCTGTGGAGTTGCCAGTTGGTGTAACCGTCAGCCCTATGGAGGTGTTGGAAGCCATGGCCGTGGGACCTGTGGAGGTGCTGGTCGGCCCTGCGGAGGTGCCTGTGGAGGTGCCGTTCGCTGTCACCGTAGGCCCTGTGGAAGTGGCAGTAGCTGTGGCCACGGGCTCTGTGGAGGTGCTACTAGCTGTGGACATGGAAACTGTGGAGGTGCCTACAGAGGTGGCGGTACCTGTGGTCTTGGTGTCTGTGTAGGTGCCAGTCAGTGTCACTAGGGGCCCAGTGGAGGTGACGGTAGCTGTGGCTGTGGGCTCTGTTGAGGTGCTGATAGCTGTGGCTGTGGGGCCTGTGGAGGTGCCGGTAGCTGTGGCCGTGGGACCTGTGGAGGTGCTGGTCGGCCCTGTGGAGGTGTCTGCGGAGGTGCCGGTAGCTGTGGCCTTGGTGTCTGTGGAGGTGCCGGTCAGTGTCACCGTGGGCCCTGTAGAAGTGCCAGTAGCTGTGGCCACGGGCTCTGTGGAGGTGACAGTAGCTGTGGACATGGGAAGTGTGGAGGTGCCGATCGGCCCTGCGGAGGTGCCCGCGGACGTGGCGGTACCTGTGGTCTTGGTGTCTGTGAAGGTGCCAGTTGGTGTAACCGTGGGCCCTGTGGACGTGCCAGTAGCTGTGGCCATGGGGCCAGTGGAGGTGGCTGTATCTGTGGTCTTGGTGTCTGTGGAGGTGCCGGTCGGTGTCACCGTGGGCCCTGTGGAAGTGCCAGTAGCTGTGGCCATGGGGCCAGTGGAGGTGGCTGTATCTGTGGTCTTGGTGTCTGTGGAGGTGCCAGTCGGTGTCAACGTGGGCCCTGTGGAAGTGGCAGTAGCTGTGGCCACGGGCTCTGTGGAGGTGCTACTAGCTGTGGACATGGGAACTGTGGAGGTGCCTGCAGAGGTGGCTGTATCTGTGGTCTTCGTGTCTGTGAAGGTGCCAGTCGGTTTCACTGTGGGCCCAGTGGAGGTGCCGGTAGCTGTGGCCGTGGGACCTGTGGAGGTGCTGGTTGGCCCTGGGGAGGTGGCTGTGGAGGTGGCTGTATCTGTGGTCTTGGTGTCTGTGGAGGAGCCAGTCGGTGTCACCGTGGGCCCTGTGGAAGTGCCAGTAGCTGTGGCCATGGGGCCAGTGGAGGTGGCTGTATCTGTGGTCTTGGTGTCTGTGGAGGTGCCGGTTGGTGTCACAGCGGGCCCTGTGGAGGTGTCAGTAGCTGTGGCTGTAGGCTCTGTCGAGGTGCTGGTAGCTCTGGCTGTGGGCCCTGTGGAGGTGCTGGTCGGCCCTGTGGAGATGCCTGTGGAGGTGCCGGTAGCTGTGGCTGTAGGCTCTGTCGAGGTGCCAATAGCTGTGGGTGTCGGCCCTGTGGAGGTGCTGGTTGGTGTCACCGTGGGCCCAGTGGAGGTGCCGGGAGCTGTGGCCGTTGGCTCTGTGAAGGTGCTAGTCAGCCCTGCGGAGGTGCCTGTGGACGTGCCGGTAGCTGTGGTTGTAGGCTTTGTTGGGGTGCTGGTAGCTGTGGCTGTGGGCCCTGTTGAGGTGCTGGTCGGCCCTTCGGAGGTGCCTGCGGAGGTGCCGAAAGCTGTGGTCTTGGTGTCTGTGGAGGTGCCAGTTGGTGTGACCAAGGGCCCTGTTGAAGTGCTGGTCGGTGTCACCGTGGGCCCTGTGGAGGTTCCGGTAGCTGTGGCTGTAGGCCCTGTGGAGGTGCTGGTCAACCCTGCGGAGGTGCCTGTGGAGGTGCCGGTAGCTGTGGCTGTGGGCCCTGTGGAGTTGCCAGTTGGTGTAACCGTCAGCCCTATGGAGGTGTTGGAAGCCATGGCCGTGGGACCTGTGGAGGTGCTGGTTGGCCCTGGGGAGGTGGTTGTGGAGGTGGCTGTATCTGTGGTCTTGGTGTCTGTGGAGGTGCCGGTCGGTGTCACTGTGGGCCCAGTGGAGGTCCCGGTAGCTGTGGCTGTGGAACCTGTGGAGGTGCTGGTTGGCCCTGGGGAGGTGGTTGTGGAGGTGGCTGTATCTGTGGTCTTGGTGTCTGTGGAGGTGCCAGTCGGTGTCACCGTGGGCCCTGTGGAAGTGCCAGTAGCAGTGGCCACGGGCTCTGTGGAGGTGACAGTAGCTGTGGACATGGGAAGTGTGGAGGTGCCGGTCGGCCCTGCGGAGGTGCCCGCGGAGGTGGCGGTACCTGTGGTCTTGGTGTCTGTGAAGGTGCCAGTTGGTGTAACCGTGGGCCCTGTGGACGTGCCAGTAGCTGTGGCCATGGGGCCAGTGGAGGTGGCTGCATCTGTGGTCTTGGTGTCTGTGGAGGTGCCGGTTGGTGTCACAGGGGGCCCTGTGGAGGTGCTGGTAGCTGTGGCTGTAGGCTCTGTCGAGGTGCCAGTAGCTGTGGGTGTTGGCCCTGCGGAGGTGCTGGTTGGTGTCACCGTGGGCCCAGTGGAGGTGCCGGGAGCTGTGGCCGTTGGCTCTGTGAAGGTGCTAGTCAGCCCTGCGGAGGTGCCTGTGGACGTGCCGGTAGCTGTGGTTGTAGGCTCTGTTGAGGTGCTGGTAGCTTTGGCTGTGGGCCCTCTGGAGGTGCCGGTCGGTGTCACCGTGGGCCCTGTGGAGGTTCCGGTAGCTGTGGCTGTAGGCCCTGTGGAGGTGCTGGTCAACCCTGCGGAGGTGCCTGTGGAGATGCCGGTAGCTGTGGCTGTGGGCCCTGTGGAGTTGCCAGTTGGAGTAACCGTAAGCCCTATGGAGGTGTTGGAAGCCATGGCCGTGGGACCTGTGGAGGTGCTGGTCGGCCCTGCGGAGGTGCCTGTGGAGGTGCCGTTCGGTGTCACCGTGGGCCCTGTGGAAGTGGAAGTACCTGTGGCCACGGGCTCTGTGGAGGTGACAGTAGCTGTGGACATGGGAAGTGTGGAGGTGCCGGTTGGTGTCACAGCGGGCCCTGTGGAGGTGTCAGTAGCTGTGGCTGTAGGCTCTGTCGAGGTGCTGGTAGCTCTGGCTGTGGGCCCTGTGGAGGTGCTGGTCGGCCCTGTGGAGATGCCTGTGGAGGTGCCGGTAGCTGTGGCTGTAGGCTCTGTCGAGGTGCCAGTAGCTGTGGGTGTCGGCCCTGTGGAGGTGCTGGTTGGTGTCACCGTGGGCCCAGTGGAGGTGCCGGGAGCTGTGGCCGTTGGCTCTGTGAAGGTGCTAGTCAGCCCTGCGGAGGTGCCTGTGGACGTGCCGGTAGCTGTGGTTGTAGGCTCTGTTGGGGTGCTGGTAGCTGTGGCCGTGGGCCCTGTTGAAGTGCCGGTCGGTGTCACTGTGGGCCCTGTGGAGGTGCCGGTAGCTGTGGCCGTGGGACCTGTTGAGGTGCTGGTCGGCCCTTCGGAGGTGCCTGCGGAGGTGCCGAAAGCTGTGGTCTTGGTGTCTGTGGAGGTGCCAGTTGGTGTGACCAAGGGCCCTGTTGAAGTGCTGGTCGGTGTCACCGTGGGCCCTGTGGAGGTTCCGGTAGCTGTGGCTGTAGGCCCTGTGGAGGTGCTGGTTGGCCCTGGGGAGGTGGTTGTGGAGGTGGCTGTATCTGTGGTCTTGGTGTCTGTGGAGGTGCCGGTTGGTGTCACAGGGGGCCCTGTGGAGTTGCTGGTAGCTGTGGCTGTAGGCTCTGTAGAGGTGCCAGTAGCTGTGGGTGTTGGCCCTGCGGAGGTGCTGGTTGGTGTCACCGTGGGCCCAGTGGAGGTGCCGGGAGCTGTGGCCGTTGGCTCTGTGAAGGTGCTAGTCAGCCCTGCGGAGGTGCCTGTGGACGTGCCGGTAGCTGTGGTTGTAGGCTCTGTTGAGGTGCTGGTAGCTTTGGCCGTGGGCCCTGTTGAAGTGCCGGTCGGTGTCACCGTGGGCCCTGTGGAGGTTCCGGTAGCTGTGGCTGTAGGCCCTGTGGAGGTGCTGGTCAACCCTGCGGAGGTGCCTGTGGAGACGCCGGTAGCTGTGGCTGTGGGCCCTGTGGAGTTGCCAGTTGGTGTAACCGTAAGCCCTATGGAGGTGTTGGAAGCCATGGCCGTGGGACCTGTGGAGGTGCTGGTTGGCCCTGGGGAGGTGGTTGTGGAGGTGGCTGTATCTGTGGTGTTGGTGTCTGTGGAGGTGCCGGTCGGTGTCACTGTGGGCCCAGTGGAGGTCCCGGTAGCTGTGGCTGTGGAACCTGTGGAGGTGCTGGTTGGCCCTGGGGAGGTGGTTGTGGAGGTGGCTGTATCTGTGGTCTTGGTGTCTGTGGAGGTGCCAGTCGGTGTCACCGTGGGCCCTGTGGAAGTGCCAGTAGCAGTGGCCACGGGCTCTGTGGAGGTGACAGTAGCTGTGGACATGGGAAGTGTGGAGGTGCCGGTCGGCCCTGCGGAGGTGCCCGCGGAGGTGGCGGTACCTGTGGTCTTGGTGTCTGTGAAGGTGCCAGTTGGTGTAACCGTGGGCCCTGTGGACGTGCCAGTAGCTGTGGCCATGGGGCCAGTGGAGGTGGCTGCATCTGTGGTCTTGGTGTCTGTGGAGGTGCCGGTTGGTGTCACAGGGGGCCCTGTGGAGGTGCTGGTAGCTGTGGCTGTAGGCTCTGTCGAGGTGCCAGTAGCTGTGGGTGTTGGCCCTGCGGAGGTGCTGGTTGGTGTCACCGTGGGCCCAGTGGAGGTGCCGGGAGCTGTGGCCGTTGGCTCTGTGAAGGTGTTAGTCAGCCCTGCGGAGGTGCCTGTGGACGTGCCGGTAGCTGTGGTTGTAGGCTCTGTTGAGGTGCTGGTAGCTTTGGCCGTGGGCCCTGTTGAAGTGCCGGTCGGTGTCACCGTGGGCCCTGTGGAGGTTCCGGTAGCTGTGGCTGTAGGCCCTGTGGAGGTGCTGGTCAACCCTGCGGAGGTGCCTGTGGAGATGCCGGTAGCTGTGGCTGTGGGCCCTGTGGAGTTGCCAGTTGGTGTAACCGTAAGCCCTATGGAGGTGTTGGAAGCCATGGCCGTGGGACCTGTGGAGGTGCTGGTTGGCCCTGGGGAGGTGGTTGTGGAGGTGGCTGTATCTGTGGTCTTGGTGTCTGTGGAGGTGCCGGTCGGTGTCACTGTGGGCCCAGTGGAGGTCCCGGTAGCTGTGGCTGTGGAACCTGTGGAGGTGCTGGTTGGCCCTGGGGAGGTGGTTGTGGAGGTGGCTGTATCTGTGGTCTTGGTGTCTGTGGAGGTGCCAGTCGGTGTCACCGTGGGCCCTGTGGAAGTGCCAGTAGCAGTGGCCACGGGCTCTGTGGAGGTGACAGTAGCTGTGGACATGGGAAGTGTGGAGGTGCCGGTCGGCCCTGCGGAGGTGCCCGCGGAGGTGGCGGTACCTTTGGTCTTGGTGTCTGTGAAGGTGCCAGTTGGTGTAACCGTGGGCCCTGTGGACGTGCCAGTAGCTGTGGCCATGGGGACAGTGGAGGTGGCTGCATCTGTGGTCTTGGTGTCTGTGGAGGTGCCAGTCGGTGTCACCGTGGGCCCTGTGGAAGTGCCAGTAGCAGTGGCCACGGGCTCTGTGGAGGTGACAGTAGCTGTGGACATGGGAAGTGTGGAGGTGCCGGTCGGCCCTGCGGAGGTGCCCGCGGAGGTGGCGGTACCTGTGGTCTTGGTGTCTGTGAAGGTGCCAGTTGGTGTAACCGTGGGCCCTGTGGACGTGCCAGTAGCTGTGGCCATGGGGCCAGTGGAGGTGGCTGCATCTGTGGTCTTGGTGTCTGTGGAGGTGCCGGTTGGTGTCACAGGGGGCCCTGTGGAGGTGCTGGTAGCTGTGGCTGTAGGCTCTGTCGAGGTGCCAGTAGCTGTGGGTGTTGGCCCTGCGGAGGTGCTGGTTGGTGTCACCGTGGGCCCAGTGGAGGTGCCGGGAGCTGTGGCCGTTGGCTCTGTGAAGGTGCTAGTCAGCTCTGCGGAGGTGCCTGTGGACGTGCCGGTAGCTGTGGTTGTAGGCTCTGTTGAGGTGCTGGTAGCTTTGGCCGTGGGCCCTGTTGAAGTGCCGGTCGGTGTCACCGTGGGCCCTGTGGAGGTTCCGGTAGCTGTGGCTGTAGGCCCTGTGGAGGTGCTGGTCAACCCTGCGGAGGTGCCTGTAGAGATGCCGGTAGCTGTGGCTGTGGGCCCTGTGGAGTTGCCAGTTGGTGTAACCGTAAGCCCTATGGAGGTGTTGGAAGCCATGGCCGTGGGACCTGTGGAGGTGCTGGTCGGCCCTGCGGAGGTGCCTGTGGAGGTGCCGTTCGGTGTTACCGTGGGCCCTGTGGAAGTGGCAGTAGCTGTGGCCACGGTCTCTGTGGAGGTGACAGTAGCTGTGGACATGGGAAGTGTGGAGGTGCCGGTTGGTGTCACAGCGGGCCCTGTGGAGGTGTCAGTAGCTGTGGCTGTAGGCTCTGTCGAGGTGCTGGTAGCTCTGGCTGTGGGCCCTGTGGAGGTGCTGGTCGGCCCTGTGGAGATGCCTGTGGAGGTGCCGGTAGCTGTGGCTGTAGGCTCTGTCGAGGTGCCAGTAGCTGTGGGTGTCGGCCCTGTGGAGGTCCTGGTTGGTGTCACCGTGGGCCCAGTGGAGGTGCCGGGAGCTGTGGCCGTTGGCTCTGTGAAGGTGCTAGTCAGCCCTGCGGAGGTGCCTGTGGACGTGCCGGTAGCTGTGGTTGTAGGCTCTGTTGGGGTGCTGGTAGCTGTGGCCGTGGGCCCTGTTGAAGTGCCGGTCGGTGTCACCGTGGGCCCTGTGGAGGTGCCGGTAGCTGTGGCCGTGGGACCTGTTGAGGTGCTGGTCGGCCCTTCGGAGGTGCCTGCGGAGGTGCCGAAAGCTGTGGTCTTGGTGTCTGTGGAGGTGCCAGTTGGTGTGACCAAGGGCCCTGTTGAAGTGCTGGTCGGTGTCACCGTGGACCCTGTGGAGGTTCCGGTAGCTGTGGCTGTAGGCCCTGTGGAGGTGCTGGTCAACCCTGCGGAGGTGCCTGTGGAGGTGCCGGTAGCTGTGGCTGTGGGCCCTGTGGAGTTGCCAGTTGGTGTAACCGTCAGCCCTATGGAGGTGTTGGAAGCCATGGCCGTGGGACCTGTGGAGGTGCTGGTTGGCCCTGGGGAGGTGGTTGTGGAGGTGGCTGTATCTGTGGTGTTGGTGTCTGTGGAGGTGCCGGTCGGTGTCACTGTGGGCCCAGTCGAGGTCCCGGTAGCTGTGGCTGTGGAACCTGTGGAGGTGCTGGTTGGCCCTGGGGAGGTGGTTGTGGAGGTGGCTGTATCTGTGGTCTTGGTGTCTGTGGAGGTGCCAGTCGGTGTCACCGTGGGCCCTGTGGAAGTGCCAGTAGCAGTGGCCACGGGCTCTGTGGAGGTGACAGTAGCTGTGGACATGGGAAGTGTGGAGGTGCCGGTCGGCCCTGCGGAGGTGCCCGCGGAGGTGGCGGTACCTGTGGTCTTGGTGTCTGTGAAGGTGCCAGTTGGTGTAACCGTGGGCCCTGTGGACGTGCCAGTAGCTGTGGCCATGGGGCCAGTGGAGGTGGCTGCATCTGTGGTCTTGGTGTCTGTGGAGGTGCCGGTTGGTGTCACAGGGGGCCCTGTGGAGGTGCTGGTAGCTGTGGCTGTAGGCTCTGTCGAGGTGCCAGTAGCTGTGGGTGTTGGCCCTGTGGAGCTGCTGGTTGGTGTCACCGTGGGCCCAGTGGAGGTGCCGGGAGCTGTGGCCGTTGGCTCTGTGAAGGTGCTAGTCAGCCCTGCGGAGGTGCCTGTGGACGTGCCGGTAGCTGTGGTTGTAGGCTCTGTTGAGGTGCTGGTAGCTTTGGCCGTGGGCCCTGTGGAGGTGCCGGTCGGTGTCACCGTGGGCCCTGTGGAGGTTCCGGTAGCTGTGGCTGTAGGCCCTGTGGAGGTGCTGGTCAACCCTGCGGAGGTGCCTGTGGAGATGCCGGTAGCTGTGGCTGTGGGCCCTGTGGAGTTGCCAGTTGGTGTAACCGTAAGCCCTATGGAGGTGTTGGAAGCCATGGCCGTGGGACCTGTGGAGGTGCTGGTCGGCCCTGCGGAGGTGCCTGTGGAGGTGCCGTTCGGTGTCACCGTGGGCCCTGTGGAAGTGGCAGTAGCTGTGGCCACGGGCTCTGTGGAGGTGGCAGTAGCTGTGGACATGGGAAGTGTGGAGGTGCCGGTTGGTGTCACAGCGGGCCCTGTGGAGGTGTCAGTAGCTGTGGCTGTAGGCTCTGTCGAGGTGCTGGTAGCTCTGGCTGTGGGCCCTGTGGTGGTGCTGGTCGGCCCTGTGGAGTTGCCTGTGGAGTTGCCGGTAGCTGTGCCTGTAGGCTCTGTCGAGGTGCCAGTAGCTGTGGGTGTCGGCCCTGTGGAGGTCCTGATTGGTGTCACCGTGGGCCCAGTGGAGGTGCCGGGAGCTGTGGCCGTTGGCTCTGTGAAGGTGCTAGTCAGCCCTGCGGAGGTGCCTGTGGACGTGCCGGTAGCTGTGGTTGTAGGCTCTGTTGAGGTGCTGGTAGCTTTGGCCGTGGGCCCTGTTGAAGTGCCGGTCGGTGTCACCGTGGGCCCTGTGGAGGTTCCGGTAGCTGTGGCTGTAGGCCCTGTGGAGGTGCTGGTCAACCCTGCGGAGGTGCCTGTGGAGGTGCCGGTAGCTGTGGTTGTAGGCTCTGTTGGGGTGCTGGTAGCTGTGGCCGAGGGCCCTGTTGAAGTGCCGGTCGGTGTCACTGTGGGCCCTGTGGAGGTGCCGGTAGCTGTGGCCGTGGGACCTGTTGAGGTGCTGGTCGGCCCTTCGGAGGTGCCTGAGGAGGTGCCCAAAGCTGTGGTCTTGGTGTCTGTGGAGGTGCCAGTTGGTGTGACCAAGGGCCCTGTTGAAGTGCTGGTCGGTGTCACCGTGGGCCCTGTGGAGGTTCCGGTAGCTGTGGCTGTAGGCCCTGTGGAGGTGCTGGTCAACCCTGCGGAGGTGCCTGTGGAGGTGCCGGTAGCTGTGGCTGTGGGCCCTGTGGAGTTGCCAGTTGGTGTAACCGTCAGCCCTATGGAGGTGTTGGAAGCCATGGCCGTGGGACCTGTGGAGGTGCTGGTTGGCCCTGGGGAGGTGGTTGTGGAGGTGGCTGTATCTGTGGTCTTGGTGTCTGTGGTGGTGCCGGTCGGTGTCACCGTGGGCCCTGTGGAAGTGCCAGTAGCAGTGGCCACGGGCTCTGTGGAGGTGACAGTAGCTGTGGACATGGGAAGTGTGGAGGTGCCGGTCGGCCCTGCGGAGGTGCCCGCGGAGGTGGCGGTACCTGTGGTCTTGGTGTCTGTGAAGGTGCCAGTTGGTGTAACCGTGGGCCCTGTGGACGTGCCAGTAGCTGTGGCCATGGGGCCAGTGGAGGTGGCTGCATCTGTGGTCTTGGTGTCTGTGGAGGTGCCGGTTGGTGTCACAGGGGGCCCTGTGGAGGTGCTGGTAGCTGTGGCTGTAGGCTCTGTCGAGGTGCCAGTATCTGTGGGTGTTGGCCCTGTGGAGGTGCTGGTTGGTGTCACCGTGGGCCCAGTGGAGGTGCCGGGAGCTGTGGCCGTTGGCTCTGTGAAGGTGCTAGTCAGCCCTGCGGAGGTGCCTGTGGACGTGCCGGTAGCTGTGGTTGTAGGCTCTGTTGAGGTGCTGGTAGCTTTGGCCGTGGGCCCTGTGGAGGTGCCGGTCGGTGTCACCGTGGGCCCTGTGGAGGTTCCGGTAGCTGTGGCTGTAGGCTCTGTGGAGGTGCTGGTCAACCCTGCGGAGGTGCCTGTGGAGGTGCCGGTAGCTGTGGCTGTGGGCCCCGTGGAGTTGCCAGTTGGTGTAACCGTCAGCCCTATGGAGGTGTTGGAAGCCATGGCCGTGGGACCTGTGGAGGTGCTGGTTGGCCCTGGGGAGGTGGTTGTGGAGGTGGCTGTATCTGTGGTCTTGGTGTCTGTGGAGGTGCCGGTCGGTGTCACTGTGGGCCCAGTGGAGGTCCCGGTAGCTGTGGCTGTGGAACCTGTGGAGGTGCTGGTTGTCCCTGGGGAGGTGGTTGTGGAGGTGGCTGTATCTGTGGTCTTGGTGTCTGTGGAGGTGCCAGTCGGTGTCACCGTGGGCCCTGTGGAAGTGCCAGTAGCAGTGGCCGCGGGCTCTGTGGAGGTGACAGTAGCTGTAGACATGGGAAGTGTGGAGGTGCCGGTCGGCCCTGCGGAGGTGCCCGCGGAGGTGGCGGTACCTGTGGTCTTGGTGTCTGTGAAGGTGCCAGTTGGTGTAACCGTGGGCCCTGTGGACGTGCCAGTAGCTGTGGCCATGGGGACAGTGGAGGTGGCTGCATCTGTGGTCTTGGTGTCTGTGGAGGTGCCGGTTGGTGTCACAGGGGGCCCTGTGGAGGTGCTGGTAGCTGTGGCTGTAGGCTCTGTCGTGGTGCCAGTAGCTGTGGGTGTTGGCCCTGCGGAGGTGCTGGTTGGTGTCACCGTGGGCCCAGTGGAGGTGCCGGGAGCTGTGGCCGTTGGCTCTGTGAAGGTGCTAGTCAGCCCTGCGGAGGTGCCTGTGGACGTGCCGGTAGCTGTGGTTGTAGGCTCTGTTGAGGTGCTGGTAGCTTTGGCCGTGGGCCCTGTTGAAGTGCCGGTCGGTGTCACCGTGGGCCCTGTGGAGGTTCCGGTAGCTGTGGCTGTAGGCCCTGTGGAGGTGCTGGTCAACCCTGCGGAGGTGCCTGTGTAGATGCCGGTAGCTGTGGCTGTGGGCCCTGTGGAGTTGCCAGTTGGTGTAACCGTAAGCCCTATGGAGGTGTTGGAAGCCATGGCCGTGGGACCTGTGGAGGTGCTGGTCGGCCCTGCGGAGGTGCCTGTGGAGGTGCCGTTCGGTGTCACCGTGGGCCCTGTGGAAGTGGCAGTAGCTGTGGCCACGGGCTCTGTGGAGGTGACAGTAGCTGTGGACTTGGGAAGTGTGGAGGTGCCGGTTGGTGTCACAGCGGGCCCTGTGGAGGTGTCAGTAGCTGTGGCTGTAGGCTCTGTCGAGGTGCTGGTAGCTCTGGCTGTGGGCCCTGTGGAGGTGCTGGTCGGCCCTGTGGAGATGCCTGTGGAGGTGCCGGTAGCTGTGGCTGTAGGCTCTGTCGAGGTGCCAGTAGCTGTGGGTGTCGGCCCTGTGGAGGTGCTGGTTGGTGTCACCGTGGGCCCAGTGGAGGTGCCGGGAGCTGTGGCCGTTAGCTCTGTGAAGGTGCTAGTCAGCCCTGCGGAGGTGCCTGTGAACGTGCCGGTAGCTGTGGTTGTACGCTCTGTTGGGGTGCTGGTAGCTGTGGCCGTGGGCCCTGTTGAAGTGCCGGTCGGTGTCACTGTGGGCCCTGTGGAGGTGCCGGTAGCTGTGGCCGTGGGACCTGTTGAGGTGCTGGTCGGCCCTTCGGAGGTGCCTGCGGAGGTGCCGAAAGCTGTGGTCTTGGTGTCTGTGGAGGTGCCAGTTGGTGTGACCAAGGGCCGTGTTGAAGTGCTGGTCGGTGTCACCGTGGGCCCTGTGGAGGTTCCGGTAGCTGTGGCTGTAGGCCCTGTGGAGGTGCTGGTCAACCCTGCGGAGGTGCCTGTGGAGGTGCCGGTAGCTGTGGCTGTGGGCCCTGTGGAGTTGCCAGTTGGTGTAACCGTCAGCCCTATGGAGGTGTTGGAAGCCATGGCCGTGGGACCTGTGGAGGTGCTGGTTGGCCCTGGGGAGGTGGTTGTGGAGGTGGCTGTATCTGTGGTCTTGGTGTCTGTGGAGGTGCCGGTCGGTGTCACTGTGGGCCCAGTGGAGGTCCCGGTAGCTGTGGCTGTGGAACCTGTGGAGGTGCTGGTTGGCCCTGGGGAGGTGGTTGTGGAGGTGGCTGTATCTGTGGTCTTGGTGTCTGTGGAGGTGCCAGTCGGTGTCACCGTGGGCCCTGTGGAAGTGCCAGTAGCAGTGGCCACGGGCTCTGTGGAGGTGACAGTAGCTGTGGACATGGGAAGTGTGGAGGTGCCGGTCAGCCCTGCGGAGGTGCCCGCGGAGGTGGCGGTACCTGTGGTCTTGGTGTCTGTGAAGGTGCCAGTTGGTGTAACCGTGGGCCCTGTGGACGTGCCAGTAGCTGTGGCCATGGGGCCAGTGGAGGTGGCTGCATCTGTGGTCTTGGTGTCTGTGGAGGTGCCGGTTGGTGTCACAGGGGGCCCTGTGTAGGTGCTGGTAGCTGTGGCTGTAGGCTCTGTAGAGGTGCCAGTAGCTGTGGGTGTTGGCCCTGTGGAGCTGCTGGTTGGTGTCACCGTGGGCCCAGTGGAGGTGCCGGGAGCTGTGGCCGTTGGCTCTGTGAAGGTGCTAGTCAGCCCTGCGGAGGTGCCTGTGGACGTGCCGGTAGCTGTGGTTGTAGGCTCTGTTGAGGTGCTGGTAGCTTTGGCCGTGGGCCCTGTGGAGGTGCCGGTCGGTGTCACCGTGGGCCCTGTGGAGGTTCCGGTAGCTGTGGCTGTAGGCCCTGTGGAGGTGCTGGTCAACCCTGCGGAGGTGCCTGTGGAGATGCCGGTAGCTGTGGCTGTGGGCCCTGTGGAGTTGCCAGTTGGTGTAACCGTAAGCCCTATGGAGGTGTTGGAAGCCATGGCCGTGGGACCTGTGGAGGTGCTGGTCGGCCCTGCGGAGGTGCCTGTGGAGGTGCCGTTCGGTGTCACCGTGGGCCCTGTGGAAGTGGCAGTAGCTGTGGCCACGGGCTCTGTGGAGGTGACAGTAGCTGTGGACATGGGAAGTGTGGAGGTGCCGGTTGGTGTCACAGCGGGCCCTGTGGAGGTGTCAGTAGCTGTGGCTGTAGGCTCTGTCGAGGTGCTGGTAGCTCTGGCTGTGGGCCCTGTGGAGGTGGTGGTCGGCCCTGTGGAGATGCCTGTGGAGGTGCCGGTAGCTGTGGCTGTAGGCTCTGTCGAGGTGCCAGTAGCTGTGGGTGTCGGCCTTGTGGAGGTCCTGATTGGTGTCACCGTGGGCCCAGTGGAGGTGCCGGGAGCTGTGGCCGTTGGCTCTGTGAAGGTGCTAGTCAGCCCTGCGGAGGTGCCTGTGGACGTGCCGGTAGCTGTGGTTGTAGGCTCTGTTGGGGTGCTGGTAGCTGTGGCCGAGGGTCCTGTTGAAGTGCCGGTCGGTGTCACTGTGGGCCCTGTGGAGGTGCCGGTAGCTGTGGCCGTGGGACCTGTTGAGGTGCTGGACGGCCCTTCGGAGGTGCCTGCGGAGGTGCCGAAAGCTGTGGTCTTGGTGTCTGTGGAGGTGCCAGTTGGTGTGACCAAGGGCCCTGTTGAAGTGCTGGTCGGTGTCACCGTGGGCCCTGTGGAGGTTCCGGTAGCTGTGGCTGTAGGCCCTGTGGAGGTGCTGGTCAACCCTGCGGAGGTGCCTGTGGAGGTGCCGGTAGCTGTGGCTGTGGGCCCTGTGGAGTTGCCAGTTGGTGTAACCGTAAGCCCTATGGAGGTGTTGGAAGCCATGGCCGTGGGACCTGTGGAGGTGCTGGTTGGCCCTGGGGAGGTGGTTGTGGAGGTGGCTGTATCTGTGGTCTTGGTGTCTGTGGAGGTGCCGGTCGGTGTCACTGTGGGCCCAGTGGAGGTCCCGGTAGCTGTGGCTGTGGAACCTGTGGAAGTGCTGGTTGTCCCTGGGGAGGTGGTTGTGGAGGTGGCTGTATCTGTGGTCTTGGTGTCTGTGGAGGTGCCAGTCGGTGTCACCGTGGGCCCTGTGGAAGTGCCAGTAGCAGTGGCCACGGGCTCTGTGGAGGTGACAGTAGCTGTGGACATGGGAAGTGTGGAGGTGCCGGTCGGCCCTGCGGAGGTGCCCGCGGAGGTGGCGGTATCTGTGGTCTTGGTGTCTGTGAAGGTGCCAGTTGGTGTAACCGTGGGCCCTGTGGACGTGCCAGTAGCTGTGGCCATGGGGCCAGTGGAGGTGGCTGCATCTGTGGTCTTGGTGTCTGTGGAGGTGCCGGTTGGTGTCACAGGGGGCCCTGTGGAGGTGCTGGTAGCTGTGGCTGTAGGCTCTGTCGAGGTGCCAGTAGCTGTGGGTGTTGGCCCTGTGGAGGTGCTGGTTGGTGTCACCGTGGGCCCGGTGGAGGTGCCGGGAGCTGTGGCCGTTGGCTCTGTGAAGGTGCTAGTCAGCCCTGCGGAGGTGCCTGTGGACGTGCCGGTAGCTGTGGTTGTAGGCTCTGTTGAGGTGCTGGTAGCTTTGGCCGTGGGCCCTGTGGAGGTGCCGGTCGGTGTCACCGTGGGCCCTGTGGAGGTTCCGGTAGCTGTGGCTGTAGGCCCTGTGGAGGTGCTGGTCAACCCTGCGGAGGTGCCTGTGGAGATGCCGGTAGCTGTGGCTGTGGGCCCTGTGGAGTTGCCAGTTGGTGTAACCGTAAGCCCTATGGAGGTGTTGGAAGCCATGGCCGTGGGACCTGTGGAGGTGCTGGTCGGCCCTGCGGAGGTGCCTGTGGAGGTGCCGTTCGGTGTAACCGTGGGCCCTGTGGAAGTGGCAGTAGCTGTGGCCACGGGCTCTGTGGAGGTGACAGTAGCTGCGGACATGGGAAGTGTGGAGGTGCCGGTTGGTGTCACAGCGGGCCCTGTGGAGGTGTCAGTAGCTGTGGCTGTAGGCTCTGTCGAGGTGCTGGTAGCTCTGGCTGTGGGCCCTGTGGAGGTGCTGGTCGGCCCTGTGGAGATGCCTGTGGAGGTGCCGGTAGCTGTGGCTGTAGGCTCTGTCGAGGTGCCAGTAGCTGTGGGTGTCGGCCCTGTGGAGGTGCTGGTTGGTGTCACCGTGGGCCCAGTGGAGGTGCCGGGAGCTGTGGCCGTTGGCTCTGTGAAGGTGCTAGTCAGCCCTGCGGAGGTGCCTGTGGACGTGCCGGTAGCTGTGGTTGTAGGCTCTGTTGGGGTGCTGGTAGCTGTGGCCGAGGGCCCTGTTGAAGTGCCGGTCGGTGTCACTGTGGGCCCTGTGGAGGTGCCGGTAGCTGTGGCCGTGGGACCTGTTGAGGTGCTGGTCGGCCCTTCGGAGGTGCCTGCGGAGGTGCCGAAAGCTGTGGTCTTGGTGTCTGTGGAGGTGCCAGTTGGTGTGACCAAGGGCCCTGTTGAAGTGCTGGTCGGTGTCACCGTGGGCCCTGTGGAGGTTCCGGTAGCTGTGGCTGTAGGCCCTGTGGAGGTGCTGGTTGGCCCTGGGGAGGTGGTTGTGGAGGTGGCTGTATCTGTGGTCTTGGTGTCTGTGGAGGTGCCGGTTGGTGTCACAGGGGGCCCTGTGGAGGTGCTGGTAGCTGTGGCTGTAGGCTCTGTAGAGGTGCCAGTAGCTGTGGGTGTTGGCCCTGTGGAGGTGCTGGTTGGTGTCACCGTGGGCCCAGTGGAGGTGCCGGGAGCTGTGGCCGTTGGCTCTGTGAAGGTGCTAGTCAGCCCTGCGGAGGTGCCTGTGGACGTGCCGGTAGCTGTGGTTGTAGGCTCTGTTGAGGTGCTGGTAGCTTTGGCCGTGGGCCCTGTTGAAGTGCCGGTCGGTGTCACCGTGGGCCCTGTGGAGGTTCCGGTAGCTGTGGCTGTAGGCCCTGTGGAGGTGCTGGTCAACCCTGCGGAGGTGCCTGTGGAGATGCCGGTAGCTGTGGCTGTGGGCCCTGTGGAGTTGCCAGTTGGTGTAACCGTAAGCCCTATGGAGGTGTTGGAAGCCATGGCCGTGGGACCTGTGGAGGTGCTGGTTGGCCCTGGGGAGGTGGTTGTGGAGGTGGCTGTATCTGTGGTCTTGGTGTCTGTGGAGGTGCCGGTCGGTGTCACTGTGGGCCCAGTGGAGGTCCCGGTAGCTGTGGCTGTGGAACCTGTGGAGGTGCTGGTTGGCCCTGGGGAGGTGGTTGTGGAGGTGGCTGTATCTGTGGTCTTGGTGTCTGTGGAGGTGCCAGTCGGTGTCACCGTGGGCCCTGTGGAAGTGCCAGTAGCAGTGGCCACGGGCTCTGTGGAGGTGACAGTAGCTGTGGACATGGGAAGTGTGGAGGTGCCGGTCGGCCCTGCGGAGGTGCCCGCGGAGGTGGCGGTACCTGTGGTCTTGGTGTCTGTGAAGGTGCCAGTTGGTGTAACCGTGGGCCCTGTGGACGTGCCAGTAGCTGTGGCCATGGGGCCAGTGGAGGTGGCTGCATCTGTGGTCTTGGTGTCTGTGGAGGTGCCGGTTGGTGTCACAGGGGGCCCTGTGGAGGCGCTGGTAGCTGTGGCTGTAGGCTCTGTCGAGGTGCCAGTAGCTGTGGGTGTTGGCCCTGCGGAGGTGCTGGTTGGTGTCACTGTGGGCCCAGTGGAGGTGCCGGGAGCTGTGGCCGTTGGCTCTGTGAAGGTGTTAGTCAGCCCTGCGGAGGTGCCTGTGGACGTGCCGGTAGCTGTGGTTGTAGGCTCTGTTGAGGTGCTGGTAGCTTTGGCCGTGGGCCCTGTTGAAGTGCCGGTCGGTGTCACCGTGGGCCCTGTGGAGGTTCCGGTAGCTGTGGCTGTAGGCCCTGTGGAGGTGCTGGTCAACCCTGCGGAGGTGCCTGTGGAGATGCCGGTAGCTGTGGCTGTGGGCCCTGAGGAGTTGCCAGTTGGTGTAACCGTAAGCCCTATGGAGGTGTTGGAAGCCATGGCCGTGGGACCTGTGGAGGTGCTGGTTGGCCCTGGGGAGGTGGTTGTGGAGGTGGCTGTATCTGTGGTCTTGGTGTCTGTGGAGGTGCCGGTCGGTGTCACTGTGGGCCCAGTGGAGGTCCCGGTAGCTGTGGCTGTGGAACCTGTGGAGGTGCTGGTTGGCCCTGGGGAGGTGGTTGTGGAGGTGGCTGTATCTGTGGTCTTGGTGTCTGTGGAGGTGCCAGTCGGTGTCACCGTGGGCCCTGTGGAAGTGCCAGTAGCAGTGGCCACGGGCTCTGTGGAGGTGACAGTAGCTGTGGACATGGGAAGTGTGGAGGTGCCGGTCGGCCCTGCGGAGGTGCCCGCGGAGGTGGCGGTACCTTTGGTCTTGGTGTCTGTGAAGGTGCCAGTTGGTGTAACCGTGGGCCCTGTGGACGTGCCAGTAGCTGTGGCCATGGGGACAGTGGAGGTGGCTGCATCTGTGGTCTTGGTGTCTGTGGAGGTGCCAGTCGGTGTCACCGTGGTCCCTGTGGAAGTGCCAGTAGCAGTGGCCACGGGCTCTGTGGAGGTGACAGTAGCTGTGGACATGGGAAGTGTGGAGGTGCCGGTCGGCCCTGCGGAGGTGCCCGCGGAGGTGGCGGTACCTGTGGTCTTGGTGTCTGTGAAGGTGCCAGTTGGTGTAACCGTGGGCCCTGTGGACGTGCCAGTAGCTGTGGCCATGGGGCCAGTGGAGGTGGCTGCATCTGTGGTCTTGGTGTCTGTGGAGGTGCCGGTTGGTGTCACAGGGGGCCCTGTGGAGGTGCTGGTAGCTGTGGCTGTAGGCTCTGTCGAGGTGCCAGTAGCTGTGGGTGTTGGCCCTGCGGAGGTGCTGGTTGGTGTCACCGTGGGCCCAGTGGAGGTGCCGGGAGCTGTGGCCGTTGGCTCTGTGAAGGTGCTAGTCAGCTCTGCGGAGGTGCCTGTGGACGTGCCGGTAGCTGTGGTTGTAGGCTCTGTTGAGGTGCTGGTAGCTTTGGCCGTGGGCCCTGTTGAAGTGCCGGTCGGTGTCACCGTGGGCCCTGTGGAGGTTCCGGTAGCTGTGGCTGTAGGCCCTGTGGAGGTGCTGGTCAACCCTGCGGAGGTGCCTGTAGAGATGCCGGTAGCTGTGGCTGTGGGCCCTGTGGAGTTGCCAGTTGGTGTAACCGTAAGCCCTATGGAGGTGTTGGAAGCCATGGCCGTGGGACCTGTGGAGGTGCTGGTCGGCCCTGCGGAGGTGCCTGTGGAGGTGCCGTTCGGTGTTACCGTGGGCCCTGTGGAAGTGGCAGTAGCTGTGGCCACGGTCTCTGTGGAGGTGACAGTAGCTGTGGACATGGGAAGTGTGGAGGTGCCGGTTGGTGTCACAGCGGGCCCTGTGGAGGTGTCAGTAGCTGTGGCTGTAGGCTCTGTCGAGGTGCTGGTAGCTCTGGCTGTGGGCCCTGTGGAGGTGCTGGTCGGCCCTGTGGAGATGCCTGTGGAGGTGCCGGTAGCTGTGGCTGTAGGCTCTGTCGAGGTGCCAGTAGCTGTGGGTGTCGGCCCTGTGGAGGTCCTGGTTGGTGTCACCGTGGGCCCAGTGGAGGTGCCGGGAGCTGTGGCCGTTGGCTCTGTGAAGGTGCTAGTCAGCCCTGCGGAGGTGCCTGTGGACGTGCCGGTAGCTGTGGTTGTAGGCTCTGTTGGGGTGCTGGTAGCTGTGGCCGTGGGCCCTGTTGAAGTGCCGGTCGGTGTCACCGTGGGCCCTGTGGAGGTGCCGGTAGCTGTGGCCGTGGGACCTGTTGAGGTGCTGGTCGGCCCTTCGGAGGTGCCTGCGGAGGTGCCGAAAGCTGTGGTCTTGGTGTCTGTGGAGGTGCCAGTTGGTGTGACCAAGGGCCCTGTTGAAGTGCTGGTCGGTGTCACCGTGGACCCTGTGGAGGTTCCGGTAGCTGTGGCTGTAGGCCCTGTGGAGGTGCTGGTCAACCCTGCGGAGGTGCCTGTGGAGGTGCCGGTAGCTGTGGCTGTGGGCCCTGTGGAGTTGCCAGTTGGTGTAACCGTCAGCCCTATGGAGGTGTTGGAAGCCATGGCCGTGGGACCTGTGGAGGTGCTGGTTGGCCCTGGGGAGGTGGTTGTGGAGGTGGCTGTATCTGTGGTGTTGGTGTCTGTGGAGGTGCCGGTCGGTGTCACTGTGGGCCCAGTCGAGGTCCCGGTAGCTGTGGCTGTGGAACCTGTGGAGGTGCTGGTTGGCCCTGGGGAGGTGGTTGTGGAGGTGGCTGTATCTGTGGTCTTGGTGTCTGTGGAGGTGCCAGTCGGTGTCACCGTGGGCCCTGTGGAAGTGCCAGTAGCAGTGGCCACGGGCTCTGTGGAGGTGACAGTAGCTGTGGACATGGGAAGTGTGGAGGTGCCGGTCGGCCCTGCGGAGGTGCCCGCGGAGGTGGTGGTACCTGTGGTCTTGGTGTCTGTGAAGGTGCCAGTTGGTGTAACCGTGGGCCCTGTGGACGTGCCAGTAGCTGTGGCCATGGGGCCAGTGGAGGTGGCTGCATCTGTGGTCTTGGTGTCTGTGGAGGTGCCGGTTGGTGTCACAGGGGGCCCTGTGGAGGTGCTGGTAGCTGTGGCTGTAGGCTCTGTCGAGGTGCCAGTAGCTGTGGGTGTTGGCCCTGTGGAGCTGCTGGTTGGTGTCACCGTGGGCCCAGTGGAGGTGCCGGGAGCTGTGGCCGTTGGCTCTGTGAAGGTGCTAGTCAGCCCTGCGGAGGTGCCTGTGGACGTGCCGGTAGCTGTGGTTGTAGGCTCTGTTGAGGTGCTGGTAGCTTTGGCCGTGGGCCCTGTTGAATTGCCGGTCGGTGTCACCGTGGGCCCTGTGGAGGTTCCGGTAGCTGTGGCTGTAGGCCCTGTGGAGGTGCTGGTCAACCCTGCGGAGGTGCCTGTGGAGATGCCGGTAGCTGTGGCTGTGGGCCCTGTGGAGTTGCCAGTTGGTGTAACCGTAAGCCCTATGGAGGTGTTGGAAGCCATGGCCGTGGGACCTGTGGAGGTGCTGGTCGGCCCTGCGGAGGTGCCTGTGGAGGTGCCGTTCGGTGTCACCGTGGGCCCTGTGGAAGTGGCAGTAGCTGTGGCCACGGGCTCTGTGGAGGTGACAGTAGCTGTGGACATGGGAAGTGTGGAGGTGCCGGTTGGTGTCACAGCGGGCCCTGTGGAGGTGTCAGTAGCTGTGGCTGTAGGCTCTGTCGAGGTGCTGGTAGCTCTGGCTGTGGGCCCTGTGGAGGTGCTGGTCGGCCCTGTGGAGATGCCTGTGGAGGTGCCGGTAGCTGTGGCTGTAGGCTCTGTCGAGGTGCCAGTAGCTGTGGGTGTCGGCCCTGTGGAGGTGCTGGTTGGTGTCACCGTGGGCCCAGTGGAGGTGCCGGGAGCTGTGGCCGTTAGCTCTGTGAAGGTGCTAGTCAGCCCTGCGGAGGTGCCTGTGGACGTGCCGGTAGCTGTGGTTGTAGGCTCTGTTGGGGTGCTGGTAGCTGTGGCCGTGGGCCCTGTTGAAGTGCCGGTCGGTGTCACTGTGGGCCCTGTGGAGGTGCCGGTAGCTGTGGCCGTGGGACCTGTTGAGGTGCTGGTCGGCCCTTCGGAGGTGCCTGCGGAGGTGCCGAAAGCTGTGGTCTTGGTGTCTGTGGAGGTGCCAGTTGGTGTGACCAAGGGCCCTGTTGAAGTGCTGGTCGGTGTCACCGTGGGCCCTGTGGAGGTTCCGGTAGCTGTGGCTGTAGGCCCTGTGGAGGTGCTGGTCAACCCTGCGGAGGTGCCTGTGGAGGTGCCGGTAGCTGTGGCTGTGGGCCCTGTGGAGTTGCCAGTTGGTGTAACCGTCAGCCCTATGGAGGTGTTGGAAGCCATGGCCGTGGGACCTGTGGAGGTGCTGGTTGGCCCTGGGGAGGTGGTTGTGGAGGTGGCTGTATCTGTGGTCTTGGTGTCTGTGGAGGTGCCGGTCGGTGTCACTGTGGGCCCAGTGGAGGTCCCGGTAGCTGTGGCTGTGGAACCTGTGGAGGTGCTGGTTGGACCTGGGGAGGTGGTTGTGGAGGTGGCTGTATCTGTGGTCTTGGTGTCTGTGGAGGTGCCAGTCGGTGTCACCGTGGGCCCTGTGGAAGTGCCAGTAGCAGTGGCCACGGACTCTGTGGAGGTGACAGTAGCTGTGGACATGGGAAGTGTGGAGGTGCCGGTCAGCCCTGCGGAGGTGCCCGCGGAGGTGGCGGTACCTGTGGTCTTGGTGTCTGTGAAGGTGCCAGTTGGTGTAACCGTGGGCCCTGTGGACGTGCCAGTAGCTGTGGCCATGGGGCCAGTGGAGGTGGCTGCATCTGTGGTCTTGGTGTCTGTGGAGGTGCCGGTTGGTGTCACAGGGGGCCCTGTGTAGGTGCTGGTAGCTGTGGCTGTAGGCTCTGTAGAGGTGCCAGTAGCTGTGGGTGTTGGCCCTGTGGAGGTGCTGGTTGGTGTCACCGTGGGCCCAGTGGAGGTGCCGGGAGCTGTGGCCGTTGGCTCTGTGAAGGTGCTAGTCAGCCCTGCGGAGGTGCCTGTGGACGTGCCGGTAGCTGTGGTTGTAGGCTCTGTTGAGGTGCTGGTAGCTTTGGCCGTGGGCCCTGTTGAAGTGCCGGTCGGTGTCACCGTGGGCCCTGTGGAGGTTCCGGTAGCTGTGGCTGTAGGCCCTGTGGAGGTGCTGGTCAACCCTGCGGAGGTGCCTGTGGAGATGCCGGTAGCTGTGGCTGTGGGCCCTGAGGAGTTGCCAGTTGGTGTAACCGTAAGCCCTATGGAGGTGTTGGAAGCCATGGCCGTGGGACCTGTGGAGGTGCTGGTTGGCCCTGGGGAGGTGGTTGTGGAGGTGGCTGTATCTGTGGTCTTGGTGTCTGTGGAGGTGCCGGTCGGTGTCACTGTGGGCCCAGTGGAGGTCCCGGTAGCTGTGGCTGTGGAACCTGTGGAGGTGCTGGTTGGCCCTGGGGAGGTGGTTGTGGAGGTGGCTGTATCTGTGGTCTTGGTGTCTGTGGAGGTGCCAGTCGGTGTCACCGTGGGCCCTGTGGAAGTGCCAGTAGCAGTGGCCACGGGCTCTGTGGAGGTGACAGTAGCTGTGGACATGGGAAGTGTGGAGGTGCCGGTCGGCCCTGCGGAGGTGCCCGCGGAGGTGGCGGTACCTGTGGTCTTGGTGTCTGTGAAGGTGCCAGTTGGTGTAACCGTGGGCCCTGTGGACGTGCCAGTAGCTGTGGCCATGGGGCCAGTGGAGGTGGCTGCATCTGTGGTCTTGGTGTCTGTGGAGGTGCCGGTTGGTGTCACAGGGGGCCCTGTGGAGGTGCTGGTAGCTGTGGCTGTAGGCTCTGTCGAGGTGCCAGTAGCTGTGGGTGTTGGCCCTGTGGAGCTGCTGGTTGGTGTCACCGTGGGCCCAGTGGAGGTGCCGGGAGCTGTGGCCGTTGGCTCTGTGAAGGTGCTAGTCAGCCCTGCGGAGGTGCCTGTGGACGTGCCGGTAGCTGTGGTTGTAGGCTCTGTTGAGGTGCTGGTAGCTTTGGCCGTGGGCCCTGTTGAAGTGCCGGTCGGTGTCACCGTGGGCCCTGTGGAGGTTCCGGTAGCTGTGGCTGTAGGCCCTGTGGAGGTGCTGGTCAACCCTGCGGAGGTGCCTGTAGAGATGCCGGTAGCTGTGGCTGTGGGCCCTGTGGAGTTGCCAGTTGGTGTAACCGTAAGCCCTATGGAGGTGTTGGAAGCCATGGCCGTGGGACCTGTGGAGGTGCTGGTCGGCCCTGCGGAGGTGCCTGTGGAGGTGCCGTTCGGTGTCACCGTGGGCCCTGTGGAAGTGGCAGTAGCTGTGGCCACGGGCTCTGTGGAGGTGACAGTAGCTGTGGACATGGGAAGTGTGGAGGTGCCGGTTGGTGTCACAGCGGGCCCTGTGGAGGTGTCAGTAGCTGTGGCTGTAGGCTCTGTCGAGGTGCTGGTAGCTCTGGCTGTGGGCCCTGTGGAGGTGGTGGTCGGCCCTGTGGAGATGCCTGTGGAGGTGCCGGTAGCTGTGGCTGTAGGCTCTGTCGAGGTGCCAGTAGCTGTGGGTGTCGGCCTTGTGGAGGTCCTGATTGGTGTCACCGTGGGCCCAGTGGAGGTGCCGGGAGCTGTGGCCGTTGGCTCTGTGAAGGTGCTAGTCAGCCCTGCGGAGGTGCCTGTGGACGTGCCGGTAGCTGTGGTTGTAGGCTCTGTTGGGGTGCTGGTAGCTGTGGCCGAGGGTCCTGTTGAAGTGCCGGTCGGTGTCACTGTGGGCCCTGTGGAGGTGCCGGTAGCTGTGGCCGTGGGACCTGTTGAGGTGCTGGACGGCCCTTCGGAGGTGCCTGCGGAGGTGCCGAAAGCTGTGGTCTTGGTGTCTGTGGAGGTGCCAGTTGGTGTGACCAAGGGCCCTGTTGAAGTGCTGGTCGGTTTCACCGTGGGCCCTGTGGAGGTTCCGGTAGCTGTGGCTGTAGGCCCTGTGGAGGTGCTGGTCAACCCTGCGGAGGTGCCTGTGGAGGTGCCGGTAGCTGTGGCTGTGGGCCCTGTGGAGTTGCCAGTTGGTGTAACCGTAAGCCCTATGGAGGTGTTGGAAGCCATGGCCGTGGGACCTGTGGAGGTGCTGGTTGGCCCTGGGGAGATGGTTGTGGAGGTGGCTGTATCTGTGGTCTTGGTGTCTGTGGAGGTGCCGGTCGGTGTCACTGTGGGCCCAGTGGAGGTCCCGGTAGCTGTGGCTGTGGAACCTGTGGAGGTGCTGGTTGTCCCTGGGGAGGTGGTTGTGGAGGTGGCTGTATCTGTGGTCTTGGTGTCTGTGGAGGTGCCAGTCGGTGTCACCGTGGGCCCTGTGGAAGTGCCAGTAGCAGTGGCCACGGGCTCTGTGGAGGTGACAGTAGCTGTGGACATGGGAAGTGTGGAGGTGCCGGTCGGCCCTGCGGAGGTGCCCGCGGAGGTGGCGGTACCTGTGGTCTTGGTGTCTGTGAAGGTGCCAGTTGGTGTAACCGTGGGCCCTGTGGACGTGCCAGTAGCTGTGGCCATGGGGCCAGTGGAGGTGGCTGCATCTGTGGTCTTGGTGTCTGTGGAGGTGCCGGTTGGTGTCACAGGGGGCCCTGTGGAGGTGCTGGTAGCTGTGGCTGTAGGCTCTGTCGAGGTGCCAGTAGCTGTGGGTGTTGGCCCTGCGGAGGTGCTGGTTGGTGTCACCGTGGGCCCAGTGGAGGTGCCGGGAGCTGTGGCCGTTGGCTCTGTGAAGGTGCTAGTCAGCTCTGCGGAGGTGCCTGTGGACGTGCCGGTAGCTGTGGTTGTAGGCTCTGTTGAGGTGCTGGTAGCTTTGGCCGTGGGCCCTGTTGAAGTGCCGGTCGGTGTCACCGTGGGCCCTGTGGAGGTTCCGGTAGCTGTGGCTGTAGGCCCTGTGGAGGTGCTGGTCAACCCTACGGAGGTGCCTGTAGAGATGCCGGTAGCTGTGGCTGTGGGCCCTGTGGAGTTGCCAGTTGGTGTAACCGTAAGCCCTATGGAGGTGTTGGAAGCCATGGCCGTGGGACCTGTGGAGGTGCTGGTCGGCCCTGCGGAGGTGCCTGTGGAGGTGCCGTTCGGTGTCACCGTGGGCCCTGTGGAAGTGGCAGTAGCTGTGGCCACGGTCTCTGTGGAGGTGACAGTAGCTGTGGACATGGGAAGTGTGGAGGTGCCGGTTGGTGTCACAGCGGGCCCTGTGGAGGTGTCAGTAGCTGTGGCTGTAGGCTCTGTCGAGGTGCTGGTAGCTCTGGCTGTGGGCCCTGTGGAGGTGCTGGTCGGCCCTGTGGAGATGCCTGTGGAGGTGCCGGTAGCTGTGGCTGTAGGCTCTGTCGAGGTGCCAGTAGCTGTGGGTGTCGGCCCTGTGGAGGTCCTGGTTGGTGTCACCGTGGGCCCAGTGGAGGTGCCGGGAGCTGTGGCCGTTGGCTCTGTGAAGGTGCTAGTCAGCCCTGCGGAGGTGCCTGTGGACGTGCCGGTAGCTGTGGTTGTAGGCTCTGTTGGGGTGCTGGTAGCTGTGGCCGTGGGCCCTGTTGAAGTGCCGGTCGGTGTCACCGTGGGTCCTGTGGAGGTGCCGGTAGCTGTGGCCGTGGGACCTGTTGAGGTGCTGGTCGGCCCTTCGGAGGTGCCTGCGGAGGTGCCGAAAGCTGTGGTCTTGGTGTCTGTGGAGGTGCCAGTTGGTGTGACCAAGGGCCCTGTTGAAGTGCTGGTCGGTGTCACCGTGGACCCTGTGGAGGTTCCGGTAGCTGTGGCTGTAGGCCCTGTGGAGGTGCTGGTCAACCCTGCGGAGGTGCCTGTGGAGGTGCCGGTAGCTGTGGCTGTGGGCCCTGTGGAGTTGCCAGTTGGTGTAACCGTCAGCCCTATGGAGGTGTTGGAAGCCATGGCCGTGGGACCTGTGGAGGTGCTGGTTGGCCCTGGGGAGGTGGTTGTGGAGGTGGCTGTATCTGTGGTGTTGGTGTCTGTGGAGGTGCCGGTCGGTGTCACTGTGGGCCCAGTGGAGGTCCCGGTAGCTGTGGCTGTGGAACCTGTGGAGGTGCTGGTTGGCCCTGGGGAGGTGGTTGTGGAGGTGGCTGTATCTGTGGTCTTGGTGTCTGTGGAGGTGCCAGTCGGTGTCACCGTGGGCCCTGTGGAAGTGCCAGTAGCAGTGGCCACGGGCTCTGTGGAGGTGACAGTAGCTGTGGACATGGGAAGTGTGGAGGTGCCGGTCGGCCCTGCGGAGGTGCCCGCGGAGGTGGCGGTACCTGTGGTCTTGGTGTCTGTGAAGGTGCCAGTTGGTGTAACCGTGGGCCCTGTGGACGTGCCAGTAGCTGTGGCCATGGGGCCAGTGGAGGTGGCTGCATCTGTGGTCTTGGTGTCTGTGGAGGTGCCGGTTGGTGTCACAGGGGGCCCTGTGGAGGTGCTGGTAGCTGTGGCTGTAGGCTCTGTCGAGGTGCCAGTAGCTGTGGGTGTTGGCCCTGCGGAGGTGCTGGTTGGTGTCACCGTGGGCCCAGTGGAGGAGCCGGGAGCTGTGGCCGTTGGCTCTGTGAAGGTGCTAGTCAGCCCTGCGGAGGTGCCTGTGGACGTGCCGGTAGCTGTGGTTGTAGGCTCTGTTGAGGTGCTGGTAGCTTTGGCCGTGGGCCCTGTGGAGGTGCCGGTCGGTGTCACCGTGGGCCCTGTGGAGGTTCCGGTAGCTGTGGCTGTAGGCCCTGTGGAGGTGCTGGTCAACCCTGCGGAGGTGCCTGTGGAGATGCCGGTAGCTGTGGCTGTGGGCCCTGTGGAGTTGCCAGTTGGTGTAACCGTAAGCCCTATGGAGGTGTTGGAAGCCATGGCCGTGGGACCTGTGGAGGTGCTGGTCGGCCCTGCGGAGGTGCCTGTGGAGGTGCCGTTCGGTGTCACCGTGGGCCCTGTGGAAGTGGCGGTAGCTGTGGCCACGGGCTCTGTGGAGGTGACAGTAGCTGTGGACATGGGAAGTGTGGAGGTGCCGGTTGGTGTCACAGCGGGCCCTGTGGAGGTGTCAGTAGCTGTGCCTGTAGGCTCTGTCGAGGTGCTGGTAGCTCTGGCTGTGGGCCCTGTGGAGGTGGTGGTCGGCCCTGTGGAGATGCCTGTGGAGGTGCCGGTAGCTGTGGCTGTACGCTCTGTCGAGGTGCCAGTAGCTGTGGGTGTCGGCCATGTGGAGGTCCTGATTGGTGTCACCGTGGGCCCAGTGGAGGTGCCGGGAGCTGTGGCCGTTGGCTCTGTGAAGGTGCTAGTCAGCCCTGCGGAGGTGCCTGTGGACGTGCCGGTAGCTGTGGTTGTAGGCTCTGTTGAGGTGCTGGTAGCTTTGGCCGTGGGCCCTGTTGAAGTGCCGGTCGGTGTCACCGTGGGCCCTGTGGAGGTTCCGGTAGCTGTGGCTGTAGGCCCTGTGGAGGTGCTGGTCAACCCTGCGGAGGTGCCTGTGGAGGTGCCGGTAGCTGTGGTTGTAGGCTCTGTTGGGGTGCTGGTAGCTGTGGCCGAGGGCCCTGTTGAAGTGCCGGTCGGTGTCACTGAGGGCCCTGTGGAGGTGACGGTAGCTGTGGCCGTGGGACCTGTTGAGGTGCTGGTCGGCCCTTCGGAGGTGCCTGCGGAGGTGCCGAAAGCTGTGGTCTTGGTGTCTGTGGAGGTGCCAGTTGGTGTGACCAAGGGCCCTGTTGAAGTGCTGGTCGGTGTCACCGTGGGCCCTGTGGAGGTTCCGGTAGCTGTGGCTGTAGGCCCTGTGGAGGTGCTGGTCAACCCTGCGGAGGTGCCTGTGGAGGTGCCGGTAGCTGTGGCTGTGGGCCCTGTGGAGTTGCCAGTTGGTGTAACCGTCAGCCCTATGGAGGTGTTGGAAGCCATGGCCGTGGGACCTGTGGAGGTGCTGGTTGGCCCTGGGGAGGTGGTTGTGGAGGTGGCTGTATCTGTGGTCTTGGTGTCTGTGGAGGTGCCGGTCGGTGTCACTGTGGGCCCAGTGGAGGTCCCGGTAGCTGTGGCTGTGGAACCTGTGGAGGTGCTGGTTGGCCCTGGGGAGGTGGTTGTGGAGGTGGCTGTATCTGTGGTCTTGGTGTCTGTGGAGGTGCCAGTCGGTGTCACCGTGGGCCCTGTGGAAGTGCCAGTAGCAGTGGCCACGGGCTCTGTGGAGGTGACAGTAGCTGTGGACATGGGAAGTGTGGAGGTGCCGGTCAGCCCTGCGGAGGTGCCCGCGGAGGTGGCGGTACCTGTGGTCTTGGTGTCTGTGAAGGTGCCAGTTGGTGTAACCGTGGGCCCTGTGGACGTGCCAGTAGCTGTGGCCATGGGGCCAGTGGAGGTGGCTGCATCTGTGGTCTTGGTGTCTGTGGAGGTGCCGGTTGGTGTCACAGGGGGCCCTGTGTAGGTGCTGGTAGCTGTGGCTGTAGGCTCTGTAGAGGTGCCAGTAGCTGTGGGTGTTGGCCCTGTGGAGCTGCTGGTTGGTGTCACCGTGGGCCCAGTGGAGGTGCCGGGAGCTGTGGCCGTTGGCTCTGTGAAGGTGCTAGTCAGCCCTGCGGAGGTGCCTGTGGACGTGCCGGTAGCTGTGGTTGTAGGCTCTGTTGAGGTGCTGGTAGCTTTGGCCGTGGGCCCTGTGGAGGTGCCGGTCGGTGTCACCGTGGGCCCTGTGGAGGTTCCGGTAGCTGTGGCTGTAGGCCCTGTGGAGGTGCTGGTCAACCCTGCGGAGGTGCCTGTGGAGATGCCGGTAGCTGTGGCTGTGGGCCCTGTGGAGTTGCCAGTTGGTGTAACCGTAAGCCCTATGGAGGTGTTGGAAGCCATGGCCGTGGGACCTGTGGAGGTGCTGGTCGGCCCTGCGGAGGTGCCTGTGGAGGTGCCGTTGGGTGTCACCGTGGGCCCTGTGGACGTGGCAGTAGCTGTGGCCACGGGCTCTGTGGAGGTGACAGTAGCTGTGGACATGGGAAGTGTGGAGGTGCCGGTTGGTGTCACAGCGGGCCCTGTGGAGGTGTCAGTAGCTGTGGCTGTAGGCTCTGTCGAGGTGCTGGTAGCTCTGGCTGTGGGCCCTGTGGAGGTGGTGGTCGGCCCTGTGGAGATGCCTGTGGAGGTGCCGGTAGCTGTGGCTGTAGGCTCTGTCGAGGTGCCAGTAGCTGTGGGTGTCGGCCTTGTGGAGGTCCTGATTGGTGTCACCGTGGGCCCAGTGGAGGTGCCGGGAGCTGTGGCCGTTGGCTCTGTGAAGGTGCTAGTCAGCCCTGCGGAGGTGCCTGTGGACGTGCCGGTAGCTGTGGTTGTAAGCTCTGTTGGGGTGCTGGTAGCTGTGGCCGAGGGTCCTGTTGAAGTGCCGGTCGGTGTCACTGTGGGCCCTGTGGAGGTGCCGGTAGCTGTGGCCGTGGGACCTGTTGAGGTGCTGGTCGGCCCTTCGGAGGTGCCTGCGGAGGTGCCGAAAGCTGTGGTCTTGGTGTCTGTGGAGGTGCCAGTTGGTGTGACCAAGGGCCCTGTTGAAGTGCTGGTCGGTGTCACCGTGGGCCCTGTGGAGGTTCCGGTAGCTGTGGCTGTAGGCCCTGTGGAGGTGCTGGTCAACCCTGCGGAGGTGCCTGTGGAGGTGCCGGTAGCTGTGGCTGTGGGCCCTGTGGAGTTGCCAGTTGGTGTAACCGTCAGCCCTATGGAGGTGTTGGAAGCCATGGCCGTGGGACCTGTGGAGGTGCTGGTTGGCCCTGGGGAGGTGGTTGTGGAGGTGGCTGTATCTGTGGTCTTGGTGTCTGTGGAGGTGCCGGTCGGTGTCACTGTGGGCCCAGTGGAGGTCCCGGTAGCTGTGGCTGTGGAACCTGTGGAGGTGCTGGATGGCCCTGGGGAGGTGGTTGTGGAGGTGGCTGTATCTGTGGTCTTGGTGTCTGTGGAGGTGCCAGTCGGTGTCACCGTGGGCCCTGTGGAAGTGCCAGTAGCAGTGGCCACGGGCTCTGTGGAGGTGACAGTAGCTGTGGACATGGGAAGTGTGGAGGTGCCGGTCAGCCCTGCGGAGGTGCCCGCGGAGGTGGCGGTACCTGTGGTCTTGGTGTCTGTGAAGGTGCCAGTTGGTGTAACCGTGGGCCCTGTGGACGTGCCAGTAGCTGTGGCCATGGGGCCAGTGGAAGTGGCTGCATCTGTGGTCTTGGTGTCTGTGGAGGTGCCGGTTGGTGTCACAGGGGGCCCTGTGTAGGTGCTGGTAGCTGTGGCTGTAGGCTCTGTAGAGGTGCCAGTAGCTGTGGGTGTTGGCCCTGTGGAGGTGCTGGTTGGTGTCACCGTGGGCCCAGTGGAGGTGCCGGGAGCTGTGGCCGTTGGCTCTGTGAAGGTGCTAGTCAGCCCTGCGGAGGTGCCTGTGGACGTGCCGGTAGCTGTGGTTGTAGGCTCTGTTGAGGTGCTGGTAGCTTTGGCCGTGGGCCCTGTTGAAGTGCCGGTCGGTGTCACCGTGGGCCCTGTGTAGGTTCCGGTAGCTGTGGCTGTAGGCCCTGTGGAGGTGCTGGTCAACCCTGCGGAGGTGCCTGTGGAGATGCCGGTAGCTGTGGCTGTGGGCCCTGTGGAGTTGCCAGTTGGTGAAACCGTAAGCCCTATGGAGGTGTTGGAAGCCATGGCCGTGGGACCTGTGGAGGTGCTGGTTGGCCCTGGGGAGGTGGTTGTGGAGGTGGCTGTATCTGTGGTCTTGGTGTCTGTGGAGGTGCCGGTCGGTGTCACTGTGGGCCCAGTCGAGGTCCCGGTAGCTGTGGCTGTGGAACCTGTGGAGGTGCTGGTTGTCCCTGGGGAGGTGGTTGTGGAGGTGGCTGTATCTGTGGTCTTGGTGTCTGTGGAGGTGCCAGTCGGTGTCACCGTGGGCCCTGTGGAAGTGCCAGTAGCAGTGGCCACGGGCTCTGTGGAGGTGACAGTAGCTGTGGACATGGGAAGTGTGGAGGTGCCGGTCGGCCCTGCGGAGGTGCCCGCGGAGGTGGCGGTACCTGTGGTCTTGGTGTCTGTGAAGGTGCCAGTTGGTGTAACCGTGGGCCCTGTGGACGTGCCAGTAGCTGTGGCCATGGGGCCAGTGGAGGTGGCTGCATCTGTGGTCTTGGTGTCTGTGGAGGTGCCGGTTGGTGTCACAGGGGGCCCTGTGGAGGTGCTGGTAGCTGTGGCTGTAGGCTCTGTCGAGGTGCCAGTAGCTGTGGGTGTTGGCCCTGTGGAGCTGCTGGTTGGTGTCACCGTGGGCCCAGTGGAGGTGCCGGGAGCTGTGTCCGTTGGCTCTGTGAAGGTGCTAGTCAGCCCTGCGGAGGTGCCTGTGGACGTGCCGGTAGCTGTGGTTGTAGGCTCTGTTGAGGTGCTGGTAGCTTTGGCCGTGGGCCCTGTGGAGGTGCCGGTCGGTGTCACCGTGGGCCCTGTGGAGGTTCCGGTAGCTGTGGCTGTAGGCCCTGTGGAGGTGCTGGTCAACCCTGCGGAGGTGCCTGTGGAGATGCCGGTAGCTGTGGCTGTGGGCCCTGTGGAGTTGCCAGTTGGTGTAACCGTAAGCCCTATGGAGGTGTTGGAAGCCATGGCCGTGGGACCTGTGGAGGTGCTGGTCGGCCCTGCGGAGGTGCCTGTGGAGGTGCCGTTCGGTGTCACCGTGGGCCCTGTGGAAGTGGCAGTAGCTGTGGCCACGGGCTCTGTGGAGGTGACAGTAGCTGTTGACATGGGAAGTGTGGAGGTGCCGGTTGGTGTCACAGCGGGCCCTGTGGAGGTGTCAGTAGCTGTGGCTGTAGGCTCTGTCGAGGTGCTGGTAGCTCTGGCTGTGGGCCCTGTGGAGGTGCTGGTCGGCCCTGTGGAGATGCCTGTGGAGGTGCCGGTAGCTGTGGCTGTAGGCTCTGTCGAGGTGCCAGTAGCTGTGGGTGTCGGCCCTGTGGAGGTCCTGATTGGTGTCACCGTGGGCCCAGTGGAGGTGCCGGGAGCTGTGGCCGTTGGCTCTGTGAAGGTGCTAGTCAGCCCTGCGGAGGTGCCTGTGGACGTGCCGGTAGCTGTGGTTGTAGGCTCTGTTGGGGTGCTGGTAGCTGTGGCCGAGGGCCCTGTTGAAGTGCCCGTCGGTGTCACTGTGGGCCCTGTGGAGGTGCCGGTAGCTGTGGCCGTGGGACCTGTTGAGGTGCTGGTCGGCCCTTCGGAGGTGCCTGCGGAGGTGCCCAAAGCTGTGGTCTTGGTGTCTGTGGAGGTGCCAGTTGGTGTGACCAAGGGCCCTGTTGAAGTGCTGGTCGGTGTCACCGTGGGCCCTGTGGAGGTTCCGGTAGCTGTGGCTGTAGGCCCTGTGGAGGTGCTGGTCAACCCTGCGGAGGTGCCTGTGGAGGTGCCGGTAGCTGTGGCTGTGGGCCCTGTGGAGTTGCCAGTTGGTGTAACCGTCAGCCCTATGGAGGTGTTGGAAGCCATGGCCGTGGGACCTGTGGAGGTGCTGGTTGGCCCTGGGGAGGTGGTTGTGGAGGTGGCTGTATCTGTGGTCTTGGTGTCTGTGGAGGTGCCGGTCGGTGTCACTGTGGGCCCAGTGGAGGTCCCGGTAGCTGTGGCTGTGGAACCTGTGGAGGTGCTGGTTGTCCCTGGGGAGGTGGTTGTGGAGGTGGCTGTATCTGTGGTCTTGGTGTCTGTGGAGGTGCCAGTCGGTGTCACCGTGGGCCCTGTGGAAGTGCCAGTAGCAGTGGCCACGGGCTCTGTGGAGGTGACAGTAGCTGTGGACATGGGAAGTGTGGAGGTGCCGGTCGGCCCTGCGGAGGTGCCCGCGGAGGTGGCGGTACCTGTGGTCTTGGTGTCTGTTAAGGTGCCAGTTGGTGTAACCGTGGGCCCTGTGGACGTGCCAGTAGCTGTGGCCATGGGGCCAGTGGAGGTGGCTGCATCTGTGGTCTTGGTGTCTGTGGAGGTGCCGGTTGGTGTCACAGGGGGCCCTGTGGAGGTGCTGGTAGCTGTGGCTGTAGGCTCTGTTGAGGTGCCAGTAGCTGTGGGTGTTGGCCCTGCGGAGGTGCTGGTTGGTGTCACCGTGGGCCCAGTGGAGGTGCCGGGAGCTGTGGCCGTTGGCTCTGTGAAGGTGCTAGTCAGCCCTGCGGAGGTGCCTGTGGACGTGCCGGTAGCTGTGGTTGTAGGCTCTGTTGAGGTGCTGGTAGCTTTGGCCGTGGGCCCTGTTGAAGTGCCGGTCGGTGTCACCGTGGGCCCTGTGGAGGTTCCGGTAGCTGTGGCTGTAGGCCCTGTGGAGGTGCTGGTCAACCCTGCGGAGGTGCCTGTGGAGATGCCGGTAGCTGTGGCTGTGGGCCCTGAGGAGTTGCCAGTTGGTGTAACCGTAAGCTCTATGGAGGTGTTGGAAGCCATGGCCGTGGGACCTGTGGAGGTGCTGGTTGGCCCTGGGGAGGTGGTTGTGGAGGTGGCTGTATCTGTGGTCTTGGTGTCTGTGGAGGTGCCGGTCGGTGTCACTGTGGGCCCAGTGGAGGTCCCGGTAGCTGTGGCTGTGGAACCTGTGGAGGTGCTGGTTGGCCCTGGGGAGGTGGTTGTGGAGGTGGCTGTATCTGTGGTCTTGGTGTCTGTGGAGGTGCCGGTCGGTGTCACTGTGGGCCCTGTGGAAGTGCCAGTAGCAGTGGCCACGGGCTCTGTGGAGGTGACAGTAGCTGTGGACATGGGAAGTGTGGAGGTGCCGGTCGGCCCTGCGGAGGTGCCCGCGGAGGTGGCGGTACCTTTGGTCTTGGTGTCTGTGAAGGTGCCAGTTGGTGTAACCGTGGGCCCTGTGGACGTGCCAGTAGCTGTGGCCATGGGGCCAGTGGAGGTGGCTGCATCTGTGGTCTTGGTGTCTGTGGAGGTGCCGGTTGGTGTCACAGGGGGCCCTGTGGAGGTGCTGGTAGCTGTGGCTGTAGGCTCTGTCGAGGTGCCAGTAGCTGTGGGTGTTGGCCCTGCGGAGGTGCTGGTTGGTGTCACCGTGGGCCCAGTGGAGGTGCCGGGAGCTGTGGCCGTTGGCTCTGTGAAGGTGCTAGTCAGCCCTGCGGAGGTGCCTGTGGACGTTCCGGTAGCTGTGGTTGTAGGCTCTGTTGAGGTGCTGGTAGCTTTGGCCGTGGGCCCTGTTGAAGTGCCGGTCGGTGTCACCGTGGGCCCTGTGGAGGTTCCGGTAGCTGTGGCTGTAGGCCCTGTGGAGGTGCTGGTCAACCCTGCGGAGGTGCCTGTGGAGATGCCGGTAGCTGTGGCTGTGGGCCCTGAGGAGTTGCCAGTTGGTGTAACCGTAAGCCCTATGGAGGTGTTGGAAGCCATGGCCGTGGGACCTGTGGAGGTGCTGGTTGGCCCTGGGGAGGTGGTTGTGGAGGTGGCTGTATCTGTGGTCTTGGTGTCTGTGGAGGTGCCGGTCGGTGTCACTGTGCGCCCAGTGGAGGTCCCGGTAGCTGTGGCTGTGGAACCTGTGGAGGTGCTGGTTGGCCCTGGGGAGGTGGTTGTGGAGGTGGCTGTATCTGTGGTCTTGGTGTCTGTGGAGGTGCCAGTCGGTGTCACCGTGGGCCCTGTGGAAGTGCCAGTAGCAGTGGCCACGGGCTCTGTGGAGGTGACAGTAGCTGTGGACATGGGAAGTGTGGAGGTGCCGGTCGGCCCTGCGGAGGTGCCCGCGGAGGTGCCGGTAGCTGTGGCTGTGGGCCCTGTGGAGTTTCCAGTTGGTGTAACCGTCAGCCCTATGGAGGTGTTGGAAGCCATGGCCGTGGGACCTGTGGAGGTGCTGGTCGGCCCTGCGGAGGTGCCTGTGGAGGTGCCGTTCGGTGTCACCGTGGGCCCTGTGGAAGTGGCAGTAGCTGTGGCCACGGGCTCTGTGGAGGTGCTACTAGCTGTGGACATGGGAACTGTGGAGGTGCCTGCAGAGGTGGCGGTATCTGTGGTCTTGGTGTCTGTGGAGGTGCCAGTTGGTGTGACCAGGGGCCCTGTTGAAGTGCTGGTTGGTGTCACCGTGGGCCCTGTGGAGGTTCCGGTAGCTGTGGCTGTAGGCCCTGTGGAGGTGCTGGTCAACCCTGCGGAGGTGCCTGTGGAGGTGCCGGTAGCTGTGGCTGTGGGCCCTGTGGAGTTGCCAGTTGGTGTAACCGTCAGCCCTATGGAGGTGTTTGAAGCCATGGCCGTGGGACCTGTGGAGGTGCTGGTCGGCCCTGCGGAGGTGCCTGTGGAGGTGCTGTTCGGTGTCACTGTGGGCCCTGTGGAAGTGGCAGTAGCTGTGGCCACGGGCTCTGTGGAGGTGCTACTAGTTGTGGACATGGGAACTGTGGAGGTGCCTGCAGAGGTGGCGGTATCTGTGGTCTTGGTGTCTGTGGAGGTGCCGGTCGGTGTCACTGTGGGCCCAGTGGAGGTGCCGGTAGCTGTGGTTGTGGGACCTGTGGAGGTGCTGGTTGGGCCTGGGGAGGTGCCTGTGGAGGTTCCGGTAGCTGTGGCCTTGGTGTCTGTGGAGGTGCCGGTCAGTGTCACCCTAGGCCCTGTAGAAGTTCCAGTAGCTGTGGCCACGGGTTCTGTGTGTGTGACAGTAGCTGTGGACATGGGAACTGAGGAGGTGCCGGTCGGCCCTGCGGAGGTGCCCTCTGAGGTGGTGGTACCTGTGGTCTTGGTGTCTGTGAATGTGCCAGTTGGTGTAACCATGGGCCCTGTGGACGTGCCAGTAGCTGTGGCCATGGGGCCAGTGGAGGTGGCTGTATCTGTGGTCTTGGTGTCTGTGGATGTGCCGGTTGGTGTCACAGGGGGCCCTGTGGAGGTGTCAGTAGCTGTGGCTGTAGGCTCTGTCGAGGTGCTGGTAGCTCTGGCTGCGGGCCCTGTGGAGGTGCTGGTCGGCCCTGTGGAGATGCCTGTGGAGGTGCCGGTAGCTGTGGCTGTAGGCTCTGTCGAGGTGCCAGTAGCTGTGGGTGTCGGCCCTGTGGAGGTGCTGGTTGGTGTCACCGTGGGCCCAGTGGAGGTGCCGGGAGCTGTGGCCGTTGGCTCTGTGAAGGTGCTAGTCAGCCCTGCGGAGGTGCCTGTGGACGTGCCGGTATCTGTGGTTGTAGGCTCTGTTGAGGTGCTGGTAGCTTTGTCCGTGGGCCCTGTTGAAGTGCCGGCCGGTGTCACCGTGGGCCCTGTGGAGGTTCCGGTAGCTGTGGCTGTAGGCCCTGTGGAGGTGCTGGTCAACCCTGCGGTGGCGCCTGTGGAGGTGCCGGTAGCTGTGGCTGTTCGCCCTGTGGAGTTGCCAGTTGGTGTAACCGTCAGCCCTATGGAGGTGTTGGAAGCCATGGCCGTGGGACCTGTGGAGGTGCTGGTCGGCCCTGCAGAGGTGCCTGTGGAGGTGCCGTTCGGTGTCACCGTGGGCCCTGTGGAAGTGGCAGTAGCTGTGGCCACGGGCTCTGTGGAGGTGCTACTAGCTGTGGACATGGGAAGTGTGGAGGTGCCTGCAGAGGTGGCGGTATCTGTGGTCTTGTTGTCTGTGAAGGTGCCAGTCGGTTTCACTGTGGGCCCAGTGGAGGTGCCGGTAGCTGTGGCCGTGGGACCTGTGGAGGTGCTGGTTGGCACTGGGGAGGTGGTTGTGGAGGTGGCTGTATCTGTGGTCTTGGTGTCTGTGGAGGAGCCAGTCGGTTTCACCGTGGGCCCTGTGGAAGTGCCAGTAGCTGTGGCCACGGGCTCTGTGGAGGTGACAGTAGCTGTGGACATGGGAAGTGTGGAGGTGCTGGTCGGCGCTGCGGAGGTGCCCGCGGAGGTGGCGGTACCTGTGGTCTTGGTGTGTGTGAAGGTGCCATATGGTATAACCGTGGGCCCTGTGGACGTGCTAGTAGCTGTGGCCATGGGGCCAGTGGAGGTGGCTGTATCTGTGGTCTTGGTGTCTGTGGAGGTGCCGGTTGGTGTCACAGCGGGCCCTGTGGAGGTGTCAGTAGCTGTGGCTGTAGGCTCTGTCGAGGTGCTGGTACCTCTGGCTGTGGGCCCTGTGGAGGTGTCAGTAGCTGTGGCTGTGGGCCCTGTGGAGGTGTCAGTAGCTGTGGCTGTGGGCCCTGTGGAGGTGCTGGTCGGCCCTGTGGAGATGCCTGTGGAGGTGCCGGTTGCTGTGGCTGTAGGCTCTGTCGAGGTGCCAGTAGCTGTGGGTGTCGGCCCTGTGGAGGTCCTGGTTGGTGTCACCGTGGGCCCAGTGGAGGTGCCGGGAGCTGTGGCCTTTGACTCTGTGAAGGTGCTAGTCAGCCCTGCGGAGGTGCCTGTGGACGTGCCGGTAGCTGTGGTTGTAGGCTCTGTTGAGGTGCTGGTAGCTGTGGCCGTGGGACCTGTTGAGGTGCTGGTCGGCCCTTCGGAGGTGCCTGTGGAGGTGCCGAAAGCTGTGGTCTTGGTGTCTGTGGAGGTGCCAGTTGGTGTGACCAAGGGCCCTGTTGAAGTGCCGGTCGGTGTCACCGTTGACCCTGTGGAGGTTCCGGTAGCTGTGGCTGTAGGCCCTGTGGAGGTGCTGGTCAACCCTGCGGAGGTGCCTGTGGAGATGCCGGTAGCTGTGGCTGTGGGCCCTGTGGAGTTGCCAGTTGGTGTAACCGTAAGCCCTATGGAGGTGTTGGAAGCCATGGCCGTGAGACCTGTGGAGGTGCTGGTCGGCCCTGCGGAGGTGCCTGTGGAGGTGCCGTTCGGTGTCACTGTGGGCCCTGTGGAAGTGGCAGCAGCTGTGGCCATGGGCTCTGTGGAGGTGCTACTAGCTGTGGATATGGGAACTGTGGAGGTGCCTGCAGAGGTGCCGGTATCTGTGGTCTTGGTGTCTTTGAAGGTGCCGGTCGGTGTCACTGTGGGCCCAGTGGAGGTTCCGGTACCTGTGGCCGTGGAACCTGTGGAGGTGCTGGTTGGCCCTGGGGAGGTGGTTGTGGATTTGGCTGTATCTGTGGTCTTGGTGTCTGTGGAGGTGCCAGTCGGTGTCACCGTGGGCCCAGTGGAGGTGCCGGTAGCTGTGGCTGTGAGCTTTTTTGAGGTGCTGATAGCTGTGGCTGTGGGCCCTGTGGAGGTGCCGGTAGCTGTGGTCGTGGGACCTGTGGAGGTGCTGGTCGGCACTGCGTAAGTGCCTTTGGAGGTGCTGGTAGCTATGTTCTTGTTGTCTGTGGAGATGCCAGTTGGTGTCACCGTGGGCCGTGTAGAGGTGTTGGTAGCTGTGGCCATGGGCCCTGTGGCGGCGGCGTGATCTGTGGTCTTGGTGTCTGTGGAGGTGTCAGTCAGCGTCACTGTATGCCCTGTGGAGGTGCTGGTAGGTGTGGCTGTGGCTCCTTTGGAAGCGCCGGTTGGCCCTGTGGAGGTGCCTGTGGAGGTTCTGGTAATTGTGGTGTTGCTGTCTGTGGAGTTCCCTGTTTTTGTCCCCACAGGTTCTGTGGAGGTGCCATTCAGTGTCACCGTGGGCTTTATGGATGTGCCGGTAGCTGTGGCTTGGCGGCCTGTGGAAGTGTTGGTCATCCCTGTGGAGGTGCCTGTGGAGGTGCTCCTAGCTGCCGTCTTGGTGTCTGTGGAGGTGCTCCTAGCTGCCGTCTTGGTGTCTGTGGAGGTGCTGGTCGGTGTGGTCGTGGACCCCATGGAGGTGCTGGTCTTTGTGGTCATGGTCCCTGTGGAGGTGCTGGTTAGTGTTTCTTTAGTCCATGTTGATGTAGCTGTGGTTTCAGTGCGTGTGGAGGTGCTGGTTGTTGTGTTCGGCGTCACCGTGGAGTTTTCAGTCACTGTGGGAGTGCTGGTTGCTGTGGTTGTGTCACACATGGAGGAGAGTGGCCATGTTAGTATGTGACCTGGGTGGGTCTCTGTCTGTGCCAGCCTCTCCCTCCCACCCACCTTATCAGTGTGGCATCACCCACACATCCCGTTCTGGTTGTTCTGGCCAACCACCTCCCCTGTCCCTGACTTGGAGAATTTGCCTTTGCCCCTGACTTTCTCCTGGGCTTCCTGCCCTCCCAGCCCTGCAGCCCCAGGTGTGGGCATCGCTCCGGGTCATGACCATGGAGGTGCTCTGTTGTGCCACTGGAGAGAGCAGGGGCATTTCCCAGATCTGTGTCCCTGAGTGGCGTGGATTGGTGGTGGTCACAGCTGCCTGCTTATGTTGTACCATACTCGCCTGCAAAGCACACGTTGCGAAGTGCAGCCCATACTTGGGGTTGCATCAAATACTCAGTGGTGACCATCGAGTCAGTGGGGATCTCTCAACCAGCAAGAGCTGGGGGCCCGGCCTGGAACTAGCAGGTAACTCGAGGGGTCTCCCACTACCTTTTTGCAGGCCAGCTAAGGGAGCCTGGGCTGGATGAATGGACTGCCAGGTGCATAGAAAACTGGCTGGATGTGGGGCTCAGAGGGTCATACTGAATGGGTTCAATGTCTAGCTGGCAGTTTGTATCAAGGGAGTGCCCTGGAGGCTGGTTTTGTTCACTAACGATTTGGAAGATGGCATAGAGCTCACCCTCAGCAAGTTTGCAGATGACACCAAGCTGGAGAGTGTAGTATATACCCTAGAGGGTCAGGCTGGGATTCAGGGAGACCTTGATGCATTGGAGGATTGGGCGAAAAGAAATCTGAGGTTCAACAAAGACAAGTGCAAAGTCCTGCGCTTAGGATGGGACAGTCCCATGCACCAGGAAAGGCTGGGGGCTGACTGGGCAGGCAGCAGCTCTGCTGAAAAGGCCCTGTGGGGACAGGGGACAAGGAGCTAGACAGGAGCCAGCAGTGTTCCTTGTTGCCAAGAAGACTAACGGCATCCTGGGTTGCATTGGTAGGAGCATTGCCAGCAGATGGAGGGCAATGATTTTTGCCTTCTATTTGGCACTGGGGAGGCCACATAGGAGTCCTGTGTCCAGTTTTGCTGATCAGTATGAGTGACAATGAGGCATGGGCATGGTTTGAGGGGCGATCGTAGCCCTGGTGAGGACACAGGAGAAGCTGATGGAACTGGGTTGATTTAGTCTGGAGAAGAGAAGACTGAGCGGGATTTAATAGTGGCCTTCAACTCCCTGCAGGGTGGTTGCAAAGTGGCTGGAGCTGGACTGTTCTCAGTGGGGGCAGATGACAGAACAAGGAGCAATGGGCCCAAGCTGCAGCAAGGGAATTTGAGGTTGGATATTAGGGAAAACGTTCTCACTAGGAGTGTTGTGAAGCACTGGAACAGCCTCCCCAGAGAGGTGGGGGAGTCTCCAGCCTTGGAGACCAGCTAGACAAAGCCTTGGCTGGGATGATGTAGCTGAGGTTGGACCTGCTTGGAGCAGGGGGTTGGACTACATGTGTCCTCCTGAGCAACCTTCTAGCCCTCATTGTCTATGACTCTGAATTTACCAAGCTTTTCTGCTCTTATGACTCTGGAAACATCTTCTTTTCCCCTTCCTTTTACCAGCAACAGCCCTGTTCCGCCCATGAATTCACCCTCCCTTCCCTGTAGAACTAAAGCTGAAACCCTAGCTGCTGCAGGCAGCAGGGGTCCAAGGACAGAGCCGTGGTTTGGCAAGGAGCTGCAGTCTCCCAGGCCAGAGCAGAGGAAGGGTTTGCTCAGTGAGCAGGACATGAAGAGCATTTAAAAGAAAGGAGAGGGGGCCATTAAGAGCTGCGGAGTGAAGACTGAGGAGCCCTGAAGTCAATGGCCCTCAGTAATCAAGGCTGCTGCCCTGCAGGGGCTGCTGTGGGCTGCTCTTGTGGGTAGAAAATCAGTTTCTCTATGTCATAGCTGCACCATCATTGGTGGCATGAGTGCACATCATTTGTAAGAGAACCTGGTATTGGCTGGGCCTTTGCAGCTACCTGTTGACTCAGGGCTTAGCAAAGGATTTTATTAACGAGTGGTGCAAGGGACAACATCATATGAATAATTGCCCTTGTCTCCCTGACAGGCTGGGCCTTGCCCTGGGGCATGCCTGGCTTCTGCGCCCCACATTGACACATGTCCCCTGGCATTGCGCGGGGTAGGGGAGAGCTAATGGCCAGGCAATGCTCCCAGTTGGTGACCACTGGGTGCCCATGAGGCATCAGGAGACTGGGAGTGGGGCAGATATCACTGTGGGGGTGCTGGGGGGCTGTTGTGAGGGGCCCTCCAGCAGGACTGATCCCTGTGTCCCCCCATTGGACCCTGGTGGTCCTGCCTGACCCCAGGGCTCTTCCCGGACCGCCCCCCCCCATGCCCCACTATTTTTGGAAGGAGGGAAACAGGATCCAGCCACGAGTGGGACAGGAGCTGGGTCTCAGGGCCCATCCCTTGCTGGGAAGAGTTGGGAACTAGGGGATGGTCCCTTACGGGGGGCAGCCACTCTTGGCCAGACCTAGGGACTGCAGAGGTTGCCTGCTGCTCTGCAACTGACATCCGTGGTTGGGGTCTTGCTTGTTTACCACCCCCTCACCGAGCCCCTTACTCACCTGCCACGAGGCCCAAGTAGAGAAGGAGGCAGAGAAGCCCCCACGTCCCCATCCTCACCAGTGAGTCTGGGCTCTCCGCTTGTGCCCGTCGGCAAGCACCAGGAAACTGATGGCACCGGGAAGGAGGCAGGGACCTTTGAGCGTGGGGTGGAAACCCGAACTTGGGCGTTGCCCTGGCACTGATGCTATCAGTGATCACAACATCAACAGAGATGAGCTGATCCTGCCCCACCAGAGACCCCCATTTCCCCCCTCTCCCCTGCAAAATGAAGGGGGATGTGGCCTGGGGGAGGCCTCCAGGGTCGACATCCCTGCGTGTTGAGGTCCCCCAGACCCCAGCAAAGGTCCAAGCCCCATGAGTGGGGGAGGCCCGAAAGCCACCAAATAAGACACATCTGTGGACTTAACCCCCTGGCCTGATCCTCGTCACAGAGCCCTGATAACGAGTCTATATCAGGAGCACCTTGGCCTTGAGGTGGAAGGTGTGGGGCCTACACACCTGCCAGCTCTCCCAATGGGGCACGGCAGGGGCATGGAGGGGGGGGCTGGGGCAGATAAGAATCATTCCCAATAACAATGCAAACATTTATCCAGGGAAAATGAAACTAGATGCTTTGGTGCGGAGCCAGTAGCCTGGGGCCCGGCTGTAACATGGGCGACCGGCATGACGGTAAACATCTATGTGCCGTGTCGGCCGGAACACAGGAGAAGGACACGGACCCCAGTGCTGGTGTTTTCTGGACCCCTGAGGCATCAAACCCAATGCAGCCTCCTGGAGAGTCAGGGCAGGGCCCCCGGTGCTACCCCAAGAGGAGTCTTCACCCCTGAGTTACCGTGCCCACCATGGCTGAATGGTTTTGGAGGGGCTGAAACTGGACTGTGAGGCAGGAGCTACGTGGCCAGGAGCAGGCCACAGCAGGGCACAGCCTGGCCTGATTAGTGGAACAGTCAAGGTCATTAGCAATGGAAGGGAGGGTCATTAACACCTGTGGAGTTAAGAACAAGGAGCCCTGATTGGGCACAGCACTGCCCTGTGGGGTGGGAATTGGAGACAACAGGAGGGCAGGAGCAAAACGAGCTTGATTTGTGTTAAAAAAGGAGATGGGGTCGTTAACACCTCTGGAGTAGAGAGATGAGCAGGAAGTTGGGGAGTGCAATGGGCCATGACGTCAATGGAAGCCCTCAGCCCTTCCTGGATGACAGTGCATCTGGAGAATTCCAGGGAAATGTTTCCACACCCAGGTCAACAATTTGACCCTTGGGTTAACGATTCGACCCCTGAGTCAAGGTTTCCACCCCTGATTTCATGATCACGGCTCGAGTCAAGATCAGGTGCCAGGGCTGGGACCTAGGGGCAACGTGAGCAGGAGCAGGGAGCAGGGTGGCAGGAGGAAAACGAGCTTGATTGGTGCTAAAAAAGGTGGGGGGGTCATTAATGCCTCTGGGGTGCAGAGATGACCAGGAAGCAGGTGTAGTGCAATAAGGCAAGATGTCAATGCCCTTCCTGGGGGAGCGAGCACCCCATGATCCCTGCCTCTCTCTTCACCTGCCCTGTTCTCCCTGCTGCGGACTTCCAGGCCCAGCCATGGGGTCATCCATCTCCACCCCCAGCAGAACCACTGGCCAGTGGGGGGGCAAGGGGGCAAATGGTGACCAAACCCCTCCCCCCCACCATGGGTCTCCTCCTCTACAGTCTCCAGCATCTCAAACCTTCCCTGGGAAGCCAGGTCCCAGCATCCCCCAGGGCAGGCCTTCAGTGCAGCTTCTCAGCATGGTTTACCAGACTCTCTTGCCTGTGACATGCTGCAGGATACAACGTGTCTTGGCTGGGAGCAGCAGAACGAAGGGGGAAAGGGGCTTCCAAAGGCCGGGGTGGGCTTGCATGGAGCCGCATGCCTTTGAGCAATGTTTGGGGGCAAGAAGATGAGACCGAGCAGAGGCATTTCATATTCATTGGTGCAGACCATTTAGAAAGGCTTTCCTCTCTCCCCTCTCTGTTGCCTTGTAGCAATCTGGATTGAGAGCAAGAGGGAAGGAGGTCCACATCATTCTAATGACCGCTGGCCTAACGAAGCAACCACCGTCCAACGGCTCCTTGCCCCTTTGGCGGTGGTTTCTCCATGCCTGATGCCAGAGCCAGCAATTGAGCACTCCTGGGAGGAGCTACTCCATTGTCTTCTGTCTTCAGAAGCACGTCCCCAAGCAGAGCCCGTTTCTTTTGACCTGGGGGTCGGCAGCATCGAAAGTCACCTAAATGGATGCATAGCCACAGCGGTGGCAGACACACCCCGAGAGGGAACCCTGCCACCTTTGAGACAGGGTTGGATGCCATGAGAGGCCCCCGTGGCCTGGCCAACGCCCTGCTCCTGGGAGACGTGGGAGACGAGGAGCGAGATTCCTGGCAACGCCTTGTACACCTCCTTGTGACCTTGGCTCTTATTACCTGTCCTGAGCTTCTTCCTTGTGATAAGGGCCCAGGGTGGAGCCCGGCTCACGCTCTTGGGCTTCCACAGATGCCAATGAGCTCCCAAAGACTCTGGGGCTTGTGGGTCGCTGCAGCAGGACCTGCCCCGATTGAATGAGTGGCAGATGAAATCCGGTGTAGATCAGTGGAAGCTGAGGTACATGAGTGAACGTGACCCCAACTTGCCTGACACTATGGTGGGCCCCTCCTGAGCTGTGCCCAGTGCTGAAAGGATGGAGAAGGGGAAGAGAAGGGCAGCGGGGGGGATTGGTGCTTCCCGATGAGGAGACTAATGAGGCTGACAAGAGAGGTCCTGATAGACAGACAGGGTGTGGGGGGGGGGGGATAAATGGGGAGATGGAGTGCGGGATGGAGAGATGGATGGAGAGAGTGGGGTGGATGGATGGACAGATAGAGCATGTGTGGATAGATGCATAGACAGTGTGGGGTGGGTGGGTGGATGGAGCATGGGGCGGAGGGATGGTTAGACAGTGTGGTGTGGATAGATAGATAGATAGATAGATAGATAGATAGATAGATAGATAGATAGAGTGGCATGGAGAAATAGAGCATGGGATGGAGAGATGGATGGACAGATAGGCCATGGAGTGGATAGATGGACAGATAGTGAGTGGCATGGAGAGATGGACAGAGAGGGCACGGATGCATGGATGGGTAAATAGATGGATAGATAGACCATGGGTGGGATAGATGGATGGACAGAGAGTGGGATGGAGAGATGGAGTGCGGGGTGGATGGTTAGGTCAACAGACAGATGGACAGAGCGTGGGGTGGAGAGATGGACAGATGGAGAGTGGGATGGAGATGGATGGAGATAGATGGATAGACAGAGTATGGGGTCGGAAGATGGATGGATGGAGCATGGGATGGATGGATGGATGTGCAGACACTTGTGGGGATGGATGGATGGAAAGGCAGATGGATGGGTGGATGGATAAAAAGGGGTACGTTTGGATGGATGGATGGATGGATGGATGGATGAGGAAGGGGATGGATGGATGGATGGATGGATGGATGGATGAACAGACAGATGGAGCATGGGCTGCACAGACGTGGGCTTGCCTGGGTTCCTCATGGGACCCCTGGCCTGGGCTCTCAAGAGCATCTATGACCCCTCAGGAAGTGGCAGCCCCTGTGCCTGGAGGGGAGGCGGGGAAGGTGAGGCTGGGGGCTGTTGTGCGGATCTGAGGTCACACACGGGTCAATCTGGTCTGTGGGGGTTGGATGGGGCTGATCCTGCACCGGGGGAAGGCTGGACTGGACATGACCCTGTGCATCTCTATCCATCCCTGTACACCTCCTCCATCTGTCCATCCGTCCATCCATCCATCGCTCCGCCCACCCGTCCATCCACCCATCCATCCCTTGTCCCTATGGGCATCTCCTCATGGCCTGTATTCATCCATCCAGCCCTGCCCCATCTCTCTGTGCCTCTCTCCACCCATCTGTCTGCCTGGTGGGTTATTCCTTCATCCCGGTGTGCCTCACCCACCCACCCACCTGTCCTTACCTCCCTCCGTCCATCCCTCTGTTCACCCACCAATCCATGCATCCATCTACCTGTGCCCCCTTCCATCCGCCTGCCTTCCTGACTGCTCATCCACCCCCACGTGCCCATGTGTCCATCCACCATCCATCTATTGATCCATCCATCCGTCTCTCTACCTGTCCATCCATGTATCCATCTGCTCAACCACTGATCCATCCATCTGCCCATCCAGCCAGCCAGCTACTTACCTACCTACCTCTACATCTATATACCTATCTACCTATCCCTACACATCGACCTACTTAACTTACACCCGTCCACCCATGCATCTCTCTCTCTTTATTTGCATAATACTGCCGTGCCCCGCCCCCCTCCACCCACCCCCACGTGGGCGGAGCGGAGCGGAGCGGCTCCTGCTGGCGGGACTTGGCCACTGCAGCCCGGACTGGGGGGGGGGGGGGGGGGGGGGGGGCATGCGTGTGTGTTCGTGGCAGGCGGAGTGTGTTCGTCTGTGGATCCATGTGCAGAGAGCGTGTGTGTGTGTGTGTGTGTGTCCGGCCGTGGCGGGGGAGGGGGAGCACGGAGAGCAGCATGTCCCCCCCCAGCCCGCGGGTCCACCCAGACCCCCAGCACCAGGAGGGGAAGCCCCCGCCCAGGCCGGGATGTGCAGGCGCCGCTGACTCACCCCCCCCGGCAGAGACCCAGGCATCCGGGACTGCCTCCTCTGTGGCAGACACGTGGGGGGGGGCACACGTGGGCACACACGTGCGCCAGGGTGGGGGGAACCAGGACACCTGGGTCTCGTGTGTGTGTGTGTGTGTGTGTGTGTGTGTGTGTGTGTCCCTAGTAACCTCACTCCGCTTCCCCCGCCCGGCCCCGCCGCGAGTCTCTGCGCTGTCTCCCCGGCTTCCCGTCACACAGACAGACACACACGTGTGTGTGTGTGTGTGTGTGTGTGTGTGTGGCCGCGGCCGCGTAACGGTGACGAGCCGTCCCGGTGTCTGGGCGCAGGTCCCGATCCTGCCCGGAAGCCGGGCCCGTCCCACTGCGGGGCTGGAATCCGCCCCCTCGGCCCGGACGCCTGGGATCCCCGCGGGGGCGGGGGCGCATGCCGGGGGGATCCGTCATGGGGGCGGGGCCGTGAGTCAGCGCCCCCCAGGTCCCGGCCACTGCGGGGGGGCGGGGGGGCAGGACGCCTGGGTTCTTCCCCCCGACCCCGCTCCCCCCTCCGTGACGTCATGGGCCCGCGGGGGGGCGGGGGAAACCCCGGGCGCTATTTGGGGCCGAGGCCCCGCCCGGACGCCTGGGTTCCCTGCCCGGGGGGAAGAGACTCCCGCCCCCCCGCCCGCTAATCCCCTTCTCCCAGGGGGCAACCCAGGCGTCCTGGACCCCGCCGCAGAGCCCTGCGTCCGGACCGGGACCTCCCTACACCGGTGCCCAGGCGGCCGCGACCGCCCCTACAGGGAACTCCGGGGCCCCCGACCCCCCGTCCACGGAACCCGGGCGGGGCGGGCGGGGCGGGCGGGGGCGGCGGTGTCTGGAGCCGCTTCCTGCCCGCGGGCCATAAAGGCAGCGGCGGCGGAGAGCGCGATCCCGATCCCGATCCCGGACCCACTCCGACTCCACGTGACAAGTGAGGGGCCTGGGGCCCGGCGCCTGGGTCATCTGGGGGGGACAAGGGGGCTGGGGCCCGGATGCCTGGGTCATCTGGGGGGGACAAGGGGGCTGAGGCGCGGCGCCTGGGTCATCTGGGGGGGACAAGGGGGCTGGGGCGCAGTGCCTGGGTCATCTGGGGGGGACAAGGGGGCTGGGGCGCAGTGCCTGGGTCATCTGGGGGGGACAAGGGGGCTGGGGCCCGGATGCCTGGGTTCTCTGTGCTCTGGGGTGGGTCTGACCTCCCAGACACCTGGGTCCCACTGGCTTCTCTCTTCCCCAGGATGCAGTGCAGCCTGTGGGCTCTGGTTTGGGGGGCACTGGCACTGGTGGGTGCCCCAGGGCCCGCAGACCCTCTGGTCCTGGCGCTGGATGCGGCCCCCAAGCCAGATGTGGCCCCTGTGCCGGACACAGCACTGGACGTGGCCCACGTGGCGGCGCTGGACACGGCGCTGGGCTTGCGGCTGTTCCAGGCCGTGGTAGCTGCAGCCCCTGGCAATGCGGCACTGTCGCCCACTGGTGCCGCCACCCTCCTGCGTGCCCTGCAGCTCGTGGCCCGTGGGCCAGGCCAGGCCCAGCTCCGCACTGCCGCTGGATATGCCCCTCATGGTATGAGTTGTTACCCCCGGCCTGAGCTCCCCACAGAGCCCAGTTATCTGTCCCAGGGCCCACCCCAGAGCCAGCCGCATCTAGAACCTGTTCTACCCAGGCCTTGATGGCCCACTCCAGAGCCAGCCACATCCCAGCTTCATTATCACTGGCGTTGGCGCTGCATCCAGGCTCTATTTTACCCAGCCCCTGATGCCCCACCCCAGAGTCAGCTGCACTGGAGAGCCCTGTTATACCAAGACATCAACGTCCACCCCAGAGCCAGGTGCATCCCTGCCCTGTTCTAGCTAGCCCCTGATGCTTCACCCTACAGCCAACTGCATAGGGGGGTGTCCTGTGATAACCAGCCAGTGTCCCACCCCAGAGCCAGCTGCATCCTGCCCGTTTTACATAGCCTTAAGCCCCCATCCCCCCAGAGCCAGCCGCCACTAATCTCTCTCCCTCTCTGCAGAGCCGGGTGCGGGGCAGCTGGAGGTGGCACTGGGGGGCGCAGGGGTGGCACTGGCTGCCGGCATCTTTGTGCAGCATGACCTACCGCTGGTGCCTAGCACCACTGTCCTCGCACCCCTGCTACAGCGCGTCGACTTCCGCCACCCCGCAAGTGCCCGGCGCGCCATCAATGCCTGGGCCCGCACCCACACCCATGGTGAGCTGCATGCCTGGGACCTGGTGGGGGGTGGATACCTAGGTCTCCTGGGTGGGGGCAGGGGTGGATGCCTGGGTCCCCTGGATTGGGAGGGTCCTGGACACCTGAGTTCCTTTTGGGTGGGGGCCATGGGTTGCAGCCCGGACACCAGGGTTCTCTTGGGTCCTGGATGCCTGGGTCCCCTGGGTGGGGGTTCCCAGACACCCGAGTCCCACTGACACTGTGTGCCCACAGGCCGGATCGGGGAGCTGGTGGGCGCGGGGGTGCTGGCGGGGGGGGCTGCGCGCCTGGTGCTGGCCAACACTGTCCACGTGAGCAGTGCCTGGGCCCGGCCCTTTGACCCCCGTGCCACGCGGCCCCGCCCCTTCCATGTGCCACACCGTCCCCCCACACTCGTGCCCACCATGGCGCAGGCGGGGCGCTTCCTCCATGGTGAGTACACTTCCCCCCTACCAGACACCTGGGTTCTCTGTGAGGGAGGGGGGTGAGGATGCCTGGGCTCTTCTTCTGGGGGGGTCCCAGAAACCAGGGTTCTCTCCCTATGTGGGGGGGAGGGGGACTAGGAGCCCTTGGCTCTTTTTTTTGGGGGGGGGGGTGTCCCAGACACCTGGGTTTCCTCCCTATGTGGGGGGGGTCCTGGATGCCTGGGTTCCCTCCCCTTGACCCCTGCTCCTTCGCAGGGGAGTTTACGACTGCTGAGGGGCTGGAGTACGAAGTGGTGGAGCTACCCTACGCCAGGGGGGGGCTGAGCCTGCTCCTGGCGGTGCCCCTGGTCCGCGACGCCCCCCTGGCACCACTTGCCCGCACCCTCAGTGCCTCCCTGATCCGTGCCTGGACCCGGGGCCTGAGCCCCCGGCCCCGCCTGCTGCTGCTGCCCAGGTCTGGGGGGTTCAGGGGCCTGGATGCCTGGGTTCTCTGGGGTGGGAGAGGGCTGTCGGGTGACAGTAGGGGAGCCCGGATGCCTGGCTTCTCTGTAGGGGAGCACAGTAGGGGGTGGGAGCAGGGGGTCTGAGACCCAGGCTCCTGGGTTCCCTAGGAGGGGAGGGGGCTGGATCCCACACCCCTGGGTTCCCTGATCACTCTCCCCCCCACAGATTCTCGCTGGAGGCCGAGTGTGACCTGCGCACCCCCTTGCGCGCTCTGGGCATTCGTGACGTCTTTAACCCCCATGCTGCCGACCTCTCCGGCCTGACCCGTGAGTGACCCCTGACCCCCCCAACCCGCAACCCCTGTCCCCTCCCTGATCTGACCCCCCAACTCTCTTCTGCAGTCGATGAGCCGCTGTTCGTGTCCCAGGCTCTGCACAAGGTCAAGTTTGAGGTCATGGAGGGTGGCACCCAGGCGGCCGCTGGCACGGGTAAGAGCACGGGGGAACCTGGACACCTGGGTTGTTAGTGGGGGGAGATGGGGGTCTCCCCTCCCCAACCCGGCCCCTCTGACCCCTATCTCCCCCCAGCCGCCGTGTTCGTGGCCCGCATGGCACCGCCGGAGCTTGCCCTGGATCGGCCCTTCCTCTTCATCCTGCGGCACAATCCCACTGGTACGGCCCGTGGGACCCAGGCGTCTGGGTGACACCCCTGCCCCCCGGGGACCCCCCTAAATGCTGGGAGGGCACAGCTACAATAACCCCCCTGACTCTGCCTTCCTCTCCCTGCAGGTGCTGTCCTCTTTGTGGGGCAGGTCATAGACCCCTGAGTTTTTTGGGGGGGTCTTTTATGCCCCCCCATAATGGACTGGACCCCCTGGATAACTTGGGGGGTTAAGCCCCCCCACCACCAGGATCGATACCTCTGGTCTCCATGGGTCCGGGGTGCTCCCAGAGGCCTACAGGAACTTTCAGCAGCATCTAGTGTCTCAGCTTGAGTTCAGCAAGAGTCAGCGAAGAGTCGGCAGGCCCTGCTGCCGAGGCTTTGGGTGTGGGATATTTCTAGCAGCACTGGGAGGCTGGGTCGGGCTGTCCTGTCCCCCTTACCACTGCCAGGGCCTCCCCCTTGGCCGCAGGAGATGCTGAGTCAGTGGTCCTGGTGGGACTGGACCCAGCCCCCCGCCCCTGAATCAGGGCTGGGATTGCGTGTATTTATAGGGCCCCGAAGCTGGGCCTGTGGGGGCTTTGCTGCCCCTTTTTGGGGGCATTTGAGAATATTTAATGAATAAAGAGAATTCATTATTAAGGGGTCATTACTGTCAGTGCTGGTCTTGGAAATGGGGTGTTGGGGGTCACGAGATTGGGGGGTCAGAGGGTTTGGGGGATCCCGGGGCTGGGGGGGCAGGGGCTTTGGGACTGGGGGGGGCAGGGGTTTGGGTTCGTGGGGTTTGGGAGGCAGGGCTTAGGGTCAGGGGAGCTGGGAGTTTGGGGGCCACGGGGGGCTGGGGGCAAGGGACTGGGCGTTGCTGGGTCGGGGGTCGTAGGGGTTGGGGTCACGGGGTCGGGGCGGAAGTGCCTTGTGGCCCCCCAGCGGTGTGCCCCCCTTGTTGCCATGGAGATAAGCACCCTGTTGCCATAGAGAAGGCCTTTCCCGTTGCCACGGAAACAAATCACTTTTACTCACCCCCACCCTGTTACCATGGAAACAACCCCCTGATTGCCTCGGTTACCATGGAGAACCGCTCCCCACACACACACACACACACACACACACACACACACACACACACACACACACACACACCCCGTTGCCATGGACACGGCGCTCCCGTCCTTTGCTCTGGGGAGGCCACGCCCCTCCCCGCCCGTTGCTAAGGAGACCGGCCCCGCCCCGCCCCATGCCCCCGTTGCCATGGCGCCGCCCCCCCCGAACCCGGAAGCGGCGGCGCATGCGCGGGGGAGCCGGGCCCGGGCGAGCAACCGGCACCGGCGCCCGCGGCCGCGACGGGCGGGGCGGAGCCATGGTGAGAGGGGCGGGGCCTGCGGCACGTGGCGGGGGGGCCCGGACGCCTGGGCTCGCGGGGAGGGGGTTGACGCTTGGGCTTTCTGTGGGGGGTAGCGGGGGGCTGGTAACCCGGATGTGCGTGCGTGTGTGTGCGTGTCCGGGGGGGGGCGGACGCCTGGGGTCTTTTCGTGGGGGCTGGCAGCCGCCGCCCGGGGGGGACCTTTGTCCCTGGGCGTTGCCGCCCCAGCCTGCGCGGAGGGGACTTTGACCCTCCCGGGCCTCCGTCTACGTGTGTCTGGAGCAGCCCGGCCCCCGCCCCACCCCAGAGGCCCCAGGCGTCCGGCCCCCCACTCTGTGTCGGGGGCCCAAGGCGAGCCCAGTCGCCCCCATGACCCCTGCCCCCCGGTGATCCCATTCCCTGCCCAGCTGCGACCCCCATGACCCGCCCCAGAGGCAGTTCATGCTGCTGTTTAGCCCCCAGGGCGTGGGGAGACCCTGCCCGTGACCCCCGCGACCTCTGCCCCCAGATGCGGTTCATGCTGCTGTTCAGCCGGCAGGGAAAGCTGCGGCTGCAGAAGTGGTGCGTGGCGGCCGGCGAGCGCGAGCGGCGCAAGATGGTGCGTGAGCTCATGCAGGTGGTGCTGGCACGCAAGCCCAAGATGTGCAGCTTCCTCGAGTGGCGCGACCTCAAGGTCGTCTACAAACGGTGAGCCCGGGGGCCGGGCAGCCAGGGGGCCCAGCCAGGCAGCGGGGCAACCCAGGTGTCCGGGAGCCACGGCCGGGGCAATGGGGAGCCAGGCATCCGGGAGGCCCAGCTTGGGCAGGGGGGCATCTGGGAGACCCTGCCAAGCAGGAGGGGACCCAGGTGCCCAGGAGACCTGGCGCAGGCAGGTGGGAACTCGGGTGTCCTAGAGGCCCTGCCCCTAGCGTGATCCAGACCCCCTCCAACCCAGCCTGGGGGGCGGGCAGCCTAGGCATCCCGGAGACCCAGCGCAGGCAGGGGGGGACCCAGGAGTCTGGGAGCTGCAGCGGGGGCAGGGGGGACACAGGCATCCTGGAGACCCAGCTCCAGGTAGGGGGGACCAGGCATCTGGCCGCGCCACTGACCCGTGTCCACCCAGGTACGCCAGCCTGTACTTCTGTTGCGCCATCGAGGGGCCGGACAATGAGCTGCTGACGCTGGAGCTGATCCACCGCTACGTGGAGCTGCTGGACAAATACTTCGGCAGCGTGAGTCAGACAGGGGTCAGGAGTCAGGGGGGTCAGGATGAGCTTGTGACCCCAGTGCGAACCCAGGCGTCCAGGGGGGTGGGGGTGGATTTAGTGGAGCTCATACCCGGCAGCTCATTAACTCGGCCTACTTAATCCCTGGCTCAGCCCATATCTAATTGGGATTAACGAGGCCTTGGGGCTGAGCCAGCTAATGCAGCCCAAGCTCTGCCCGGTCAGTCCTCTGCAGGATGCCGTGGTTCTCCGGGGGGGGGCAGGGGCCAGACACCTGGGATCTCTAGGAGGGAAGTGGGGTGACAGCAGCGGGAGCTGGGCCCCGGACACCTGGGTTCTGTGGGAGGGAAGGGGGCTGAGAGGTTGGCAGCCCAGATGCCTGGGTCCCCACTGGCCTGACCCTGCCCCCCCCCCACCGGCAGGTGTGCGAGTTGGACATTATCTTCAACTTCGAGAAGGCCTATTTCATCCTGGATGAGTTCCTCATGGGGGGCGAGATCCAGGACACCTCCAAGAAGAGTGTCCTCAAGGCCATAGAGCAGGCTGACCTGCTGCAGGAGGTGAGGCCCCGGCCAGGTCCTGCCACTGCCCTGCAATGTGTAGCTCCGCCCCCTCTGGCCATGCCCCGCCCCCAAGTTAACTTACTGCAGGCGGTGAGACCCCCAGCGAGGCCTCGCCCCCTCTGGCCTGCTGCATGTGCAGCACCCCTCACCCCGGGCTGACCTGCTCCATTAGCTGAGTACCTCAGGCTGACTTGCTATATGTGGTGACCCCCCACCCACTCCCCAAGTCAGGCCTGCTGCCAAGCCCCGCCTCCTGTCCCCCAGGCTGTACCTGCTGCAGGTGAGCCCCTCTAGGCCACCTGTTGTAGGAGGTGAGATACCCCCCCCCCGGCCTCCCCATTAGGTGCAGCCCAGGGATAGGCTGAGAGCAGGGCCCCCTGGCCCACCAATGCTTCCCCCCAGGCTCTCCCATTGCCCCTTCCCAGGGTGCAAGGGTTTGTTGGGGTCCATCCCCCCCAGTATCCCGGCCATGTCGCAGTGCCGGGGGAGGGGAGCCCCCCCCCCCCGCACAGTGCGGGCTCCTGGCGGCTGGCGCAGGGCATGAGTCACCGGCTCTGCAGCACGATGCAGCATGCTCTGCGGGGGCGACTGGCTGAGCTGCTCTCAAAGTTGGGGGGGGAGGGCAGAGAGAATGCTGCTTCCTGACGGACCCCTCCTCCCAGCCCCACACCACCCCTCTGGCCTGGTGCTGTAGGGGTTAACGCCCCCATCCTGTCTCACCCCATTGGGTTGGTGCTGAATAGGTTAATACCCCCCCACCCCCCCTTCTCCAGCTGAGTCTCCCCTCCACTCGGCAATACAGGGGTTTAGGCCTGGGGAGGGCAGTGCCCCAAGGGTTAACACCTCACATGGGGGGGCTCCCCCAGGACCCAGTGCTGCGGGGAATAAGGCACCTGAAGGGTTAATTCCCCCCCACACCACCACCCCCTTCCCAGCATGCATCACTGTTGGCTGGGTGGGGGGCACTGGCAACCTCCTGCTTCCCTTTCGCAGGCTTCTTATGCGGGGAGGGGGCATGACATGTGCGTGGGGGGGATACACACAACTCTGGTGCACGTGCAGATACGTCTGCACATGCCAAAGCTGGGGGGGGGGGGGCATGGCACACACATGTACACTGAGCCCGTGTTCCTTCCCCCCCCCCCCAGGAGGATGAATCTCCACGCAGCGTGCTGGAGGAGATGGGGCTGGCGTAGCACCCTTGAGGGTCCAGGGGAGCCCAGTCGACCCTCCTGCCCCGGCTTCAACGAGGTCTCTGGGAACTCTTGTGGGGGGCATTGGGAGAGGGACACAATCTTGTGCCCCCCCTCCACTTGCACGGGCCTGAAGACCCTGGGAATAGTGTGGGGGGACCTCCCCCTGCATGGACTGTGTACACAGGTGTTGAGGGGGCACCCTAATCTGCCCCCCCACACCCAGCACTGGGCAGGCTCTAAGCACACGTGTGCAGCGGCACGTGCGTGTAAACCCCCCTCTTCCCTGTAACGCCCCCCTTTGGAATAAAGTGTGTGCGCAGAGCCCTGCCATGCTTGTGACTTTGGGGCGGGGTGGGGTGGGGAGGCATCTGTGTCCCTCTGCCAGGGTCAGGCCCCATATTTGAGGTGGGGTTTGCAGGGAGGTGGATGTCCAACCCCCCTAGAGCTTCATCCTGAAGCCTCCACTTCTGCCTCAGTTTTCCCCTAGTCATCAGCCCCAATTCCCTCTGCCAATTCCCATGCCTCTGCTAGCTCCTCCCCCACCACCCAAAAGAAAGTCTGGATCAGTGAAACCAGTATAGCCAGAGCCATGTTGGGAGGAATATGTGGGTGCGTGAGCCCCGGTAGGGGCCAGGCCAGGCTGTTGGGGAGCAGGTGGCACTGATGGGACCCTCTTGGGACATGTTTTCAAGGGCTGGCTAATCCCATTTGCCCAGCGGTTTGATCCCAATCCTATCCACACACAGACCTACTCGATCCGGTGTCCCTGGGTGGACGTGTCCCATTCACACACACACGGCTGATGCGGCATCCCCAGGTGGGCCCGTCTGGTTCACACCCACATGGCTAATCTGGCATCCCTAGTGGGCCCATCCCATTCACATGTGGCTAATCTGGTGTCCCTGGGTGGACCTGACCCGTTCACACCCACACAGCTGATCTGGCTTCCCTAGATGGGCCTATCCCATGCAGCTGATCTGGTGTCCCCATCCCATTCACACATGTGGCTAATGTCTCTGGGTGGGCCCATTCTATTTACACACGCACACATACACACGGACACATGGCTGATCTGGGGTCCCTGGGTCCACCTGTCCCATTCACACACACGTGGCTGATCCAGCATCCCTTAGCTCGCTCTCTCTCTTTCTCTCTCACTCACACACACACACACACACACACACACACACAGAGCTGGTCCAGCATCCCCAGGTGGGCCCGTCCCATTCACACACATGGCCAATCCAACAACCCCGGGTGGGCTTGTCCCATTTACGCACATGGCTGATCCAGCATCCTTGGGTGGGCCCGTCCTGCTCACACCCATGAAGTGAATCCAGTCCCAGGGCAGAGAGCAGAGTAACGCGTAATAAAATAGTTGCTTTTATTTTGTTAGCAAAACTAGCATCCGCCTATGTACAGCAGCGGGGTCGGGAGTCATGGGGGGTCAGAGGTCACAGGAGTTTGGGGGGCACGAAGCTACGAATCTCGCACACACATGGGGCGGGAGGGGGTTATACACGCGAGGGCACCCTGGCTTCTCCCCCCCATGCCAGTTAGTTAGCCTGGGACCCTAATGACCTGTCTCGGGGGGGGTGGGGGCCAAGCTGGGGGGAGGGATTGTCCCCTATGCCCGGGTGGTGTGTGTGTGTGTGCGTGTGTGTGTGTGCGCGCGTGTGCATGTGTGCTGGATGCTGGGGTTCTCCAAACACCAGGGGAGCCCAAATGGGGGTCAGAGGTCAACTGGGTGGAGAAATGTCCCCCCCAAAACCTGCATCGCTTCCCAGGGGTCAGAGGGCACAGGATCTATGCTACCTGTCTGGTCTATCCTGCCAGCGCCCCAATCACCTGGGACTGGCTCCGGTCTGGCTGCTGCTCTCGGACACCTGGGTTCCACGTGCATGTGTTGTGGATCCCTGGCTGTGTGCGCTTGTGTGTGTGCATGTGTGTGCGCATCCTGGACACCTGGGTTCCATGTCTGTGTGTGTACATCTGTGTACACGTGTGTCATGGATTCCTGGCTCCCGTGTGTGTGTGTGTGTGTGTGTGTGTGTGTGTGTGTGTGTGTGTCCCAGATGCCTGTGTCCCTGGCATGCCTTGAGGCTGGGCCCCAGGGTGGGGGGGTGTCAGGACAAGGAGGGGCAGGATGGGGGGGGCGCACGCCATTGGCCCCTGCTGGCGCAGCCCCATCTTTTCATGCACCACGGGGGGGGGGTGACACACGGGGATCCCACACATCATGGGGGGCGCAATTTGGGGCTGGGGGAGGGGGCTCAGTGCCCTCAGGGGAAACCCTGGGGCTGTGGCATCAGCACCCGCTCAATATAGTTCTCCAGCTCCTCGTCCTCCTGGCGCCCCTGGGCTGCAGTGGGGGGGCCATGGCCGCGACCTTGGCCGCGGCGGGCACCAGTGCCCTCAGTCCGGGCCTGGAGGTGGTTGGAGACGGGGCGGCGTGGCGGCGGGGGGGGCAGCAATTCGTTCCAAGCCTCCTCGGCCTCATCAGTCTCAGGCTCCGTGACCTTGACCTTTGCCAGGGGTGGGGTCAGGGGCTCCTGCTTCCTCTTCCTTTTGCTCTCCTCCACCTCATTGAGCAGGTCCACGACGTCCTGTGCAGGCAGGTGCAGCTGGCTCGACACCTCAATGAGCTGGTCAATGGTGCTGGGGTCGATCTCATCCTCGTCAGCACCGGCAGCGCCATCATCTTCCTGTGACCGCTTGTCCTCGGCCACCTCATCCTCGAAGAGCAGAGCCCCGGCACGCCCAGTGTCCGAATCCTCCTGCTCCTCATCAGTGCCGGTGGCACTGTCGTCGTCGCCGTCGTGGCCCCGCAGCAGGTAGCGCAGCAGCAGGTCGGAGGCCAGGTCAGCCAGGCGCTCCTCACGTGCCGCTAGCTGCCGTGCCTCCTGCGCCTGGCGCCGGCTCTCGGCCAGCTCTTGGTAGCGCCGCTCCAGCAGCTGGTGCTCCAGGGTCTGGCGCTGCCGCAGCTTGCGGGCGCCTGCCCAGCTGGGCTCCGGGGCCTCGTCCCGCGCTCGCCGTCGCCCCAACACCTCCTGTGGGGGATTGGCCGCTCGCTGCCCCCAGCCCGGGGCTCGGGGGCTGCCTGGCTCCATGGACCAGGCATTGTTCGCGTCTCTCGGGCCCTCGGCCGGCTCTGGGGCCCAGAAACTCTTGGCATCTCTCTGCCCTTTGCCCAACTCGGGGACCCAAAAGCTCTTGGCATCTGTTTGCCCCCACCCCAGGTCTTGAGGGCTACTGGGCTCTGAGTCCCAGAGACTATTGGCGTCTCTCTGCCCCCAACCCAGGTCTCGAGGGTTGCCTGGCTCTGGGTCCCAGACATTATTGGTGTCTCTCTGCCCCTTGCCCATCTTGGGGACCCAAGAGCTCTTGGCATCTCTTTGCCCCCAACCCGGGTATCGGGGGCTCCCTGGCTCTGGGTCCCAGACACTGTTGGCATCTCTCTGCCCCTTGCCTGACTTGGGGACCTTGAAACTCGTGGTATCTCTTGGCCCTTTGGCCGGCTCCAGGTCCCAGAAACTCTTGGCATCTCTTGGCCCCTTGCCTGGCTCAGGGACCCACAAGTTCTTGGCATTTCTGGGCCCCCAGGCCAGGTCTCGGGGGCTGCTGGACTCTGGGTCCCAGAGGCTGTTGGTGTCTCTTGGCCCCTTGCCTGGCATGGGCCCCCGGAGGCTGTTGGTGTCTTGCGGCTCCTGGGGGCTCCCGAGCTCTAGGCCCCAGAAGCTCCTGGCATCTCCCGGCCCCCGGCCTGGGTCTCGGGGGCTACTGGGCTCCAGCATTGGGCCCCAGTGGCTCCTCTTCTCTGGACCCAGATCCCGGGGGCTCTCGGGCTCCAGGTCTTGGGGGCCGTCGGTGTCTCTCGGCTCTGAGTTGTGGGGTTGCAGGGCGTCTGAGGCGTCCGGCCCTGGGGGGGTCGGTGCATCCTGGCCCAGTGCCTGTAGCAGGGCTGCGGCCAGGACCCGGGGATCGAGGTCGGGGAAGAGGTCGTGGTCGTGGTCGTGGTCGGGGGCGGGGGCAGGCGTGGGGGCAGGCACGGGGGGCAGGGGGGCAGCCCGCAAGCCCCGTGTCAGGAGGCTCAGGGACAACAGCAGCAGCAGGGGCAGGCGAGGGCCCCTCATGGTGCTGGGGGTTGGGGGGTACAGGTAAGCGGCGGCTGCAGGGGAGAGAAAGAGAGAGAAGGGGGGGGGCGGGGCAGGCACATGAACATAGAGCTCAGGAGTCTGAGGCACAAGCACACATGCGCACACACAGAACCCAGGTGTCCAGGGCACACACACACATGTGCACACAAGCACACACACATGCATGCAGAACCCGGCATACGGGACACACAAACATGTACGTGCACACACACACACACGCATGCACACAGAACCCAGGCATCTAGGAGACACACACACACACACACACACACACACACACACACACACACACACCCCTCCCCGATAGAGAACCCAGGTGTCTGAAACACACACACACATGCACACAATCCAGGCATCCGAGACACACACATACAAACATGCATGGAGTGGGTGGCAGGTAGACACACCCCCCTTCTGATACACTGCTGTGCACACCCACTGCAGAGGGGCATGTTCCTGTCACACCCACGCACACCCACACAAGCATGCACACACACACTCTCTGTACAGAGGCACTCATCACGCCTATGCACACGCACACCCCCCCCTTCAGCAGGGGGACAGGGGCAGACCCACGCACCTCCCCCCCACACACGCACATCATGCAAATACATATACAGGCACGTGTGGACACACACACACACATCGTCCATATATGTGTCCTGGTGCACATGCATGTGCCTGCACACCCCCACGGGTTTGCACATACCCGTGCCATGGCCACACCCACACACACGTACGAGGTGGCGCCCTCTCCCATGCCCACCAGGTCCGCGATGGGGTTCCCTGACCCCCCAATATCCCCACCCGCCCCGGACCCTCCCAGGAGGTCTTCCCCCCTCTGCCCTCCCAGACAGCCCCTATGGGGTCCCCCCTCCCAGCTCTCCCAACCCCTCTCCCCTTCTTGGGGTGCACCCTCCCCAACCTCAGCTTCCCCCTCTGAACCCCTATGGGGTCCCCAACACCCCAAACTCCCATCCCTCCCCCCGAAACCCTTCCTGCATCCCCTGTACACTCCCCTACGGGATTCCCCTCTGCAACCCCCCCACAGCCCCCTATGGGGGTCCCCCCGCCCAGGCCCCCAACCCTTCTTGTGGTGCCCCTCAACCCCAGACCCCTCCCACATGCCCCCCTCTGCAGCCCCCACCATACAACCGCCTATGGAGGTCCCCCTCCCAGCCCCCCCCACGAAGCCACCCTCTTCGAAACCCCCCAAACCCCCGACCCCTTCCTGGGGTGCCCCCTCCCCATGCCCCTAGACCCCCCCAAATCTTTCAGTTGTATTTAGGTCCCCCCCGTGCCCCCCTCCCAGCCCCCCCCCCGATTTCCTCCCCCACCCAACCGAGCCGGGTCTCTCGCTCACCCGCGGGGGGGGTTCGCTCCGGCTGCAGCACCCTGGACAGCGACGGCGGCAGAACCTTTTATGGCCGCGGGGCGGGGTCACGTGGGGGGGCCCCATTGACGTCAATGGCCCATTCATAAAAAAAACCACGCTCCTCGGGCGGGGCGGCGGGGGTGCGCATGCGCGGGGCAGGGGCAAGCATGAATGAAAGGACGGGGAATGAATGGTGTGGGGGGGCGCACACGTACACACCCCCTGCCACACACACACACACGACTGCCACCCCCTGTAACACACACATGTACACACACACCCTGCCATTCACACACATACACCCCCTGCTACCCCCTAACACACATGTACACACAGACACATACACACATGCACACAGAGACACCCCTGTCACTCCCCTAACACATGCACACACACACACACGGGGCCCTGGCTGCAGTGAATATGACAGAAAGCTGGTGTGTGTGTGAGTGTGTGGACAAGGCCGTGTAAAAGCACAAGCGTGTGCGTGCATGCGTGTGTACATGTGTGCAACTGTGCGCGTGTGTGCTGGTATGAGAGTCTGTGAGGAAGTCAGGCCTGTCCGCCCTGGAGACCTGGGTTGTGTGTGTATGTGTGTGCACGCACACGCATGTGTGTGTGCGCACACGTGTGCCCCTGTGCACACCCCTCCATGGTCGGTTTCTGGGTCTCTGCCTCGACGCCTGGACTTCTCTGCCCGCATCAATCCCCGATCCCGTCTATCGATCCGGGGATCACTCCATCGACCCCCGCCTTCCCCTATCGATCCCTGGATCCCTCCTCCCCGCCACGGATCCACTGAGTCCCATCGACGATCCATCGATCCAGTGGTTTGCCCCATCGATTCATTGGCCTAAGCCTTTGACCCCTGTCTGTCGATCTAGGGGCTGGGGGCTGAAGCTCGCATGCCTGGGTTGTCTCCCCCCCCCACCACCACCGTGACGTACCACTCCCCCTCGCAGCCCCCCACCCTCGGGCCCGGCAGCTGGGAGGGGGGGAATGAGTCACTAATTGCAGCAGCCGCCGCCGCTTCCGCCCCCTCCTCGCTCCGCTTCGCTTTCCCCGCCGCGAGGGGGGTGGGGGGCTGCAGGTCGGGAGTGAGGAGCACCAGTGCGGGGTGGGCTGCAGGTTGAGAGTGAGGGGCACCACTCAAGGGCGGGGGCTGCAGGTCGGGAGTGAGGGGCATCAATGGGGGGTGGGCTGCAGGTCGGGAGTGAGAGGCATCAATGGGGGGTGGGCTGCAGGTCGGGAGTGAGGGGTATCACTCAAGGGGGGGGACGTGGGGTGTAGTGGAGAGTGAGGGGCACCACTGAGGGGGCTGCGGTTGGGAGTGAGGGGCACCACTGAAGCGGGGGCGGGGGCTGCAGGTCGGGAGTGAGGGGCACCGCCCCCCCGCCGGATGATTCACTCTGCGGCAGAGGCGCCCCCCCCCAGTTGGGCACGGGGGGGATCCGGGAGGAGGGGCGGAGGTGACGTCAGCAGTGGCGCACGTGGGGGGGGCGATTACGCCCCCCCTACGCCGCCGTCCTCAGTGTTGAGCGCTGCACCCAACCCCGGGGGCAGGATCGCCCCCCCGCCCCCGCGGGCTCCGCACCCCTCTTGCAACCGGGTCTGCCTGGCGCCGCTGCTTCCCAGCAGCCCCGACGGAGGGGGTGGGGGGGGGCAGTTCCCATCACTGCCTGGAGCGGAGCCGGGAGGGCGGGGGGGGCAACTTCCAGCAGCCCCCGCGCGGCGGGAGGGGCTTTGCAAGGTGACTCAGGGGTTTCCCCGGGGCGCGTGTGCAAGGGGGGGCGTGAGTGTGTGCGCGTGTGTGGGGGGGGCACGCAGGTGTGTGTGTGTGTGTTTGCATAGCAGGTGCGTGCGAAGGGGGCGCAGGGCCCGCCTGCTAGGCGGAGGTGTGCAATGTGAGGGGGCGTGGGCGCAGCGCGTGTGCAAGGGTTGGGGGCGCACGTGTGTGTGCAAGGGGAGGCGGAGTGCAGGGAGTGACTCTGTGCACACGTGTGTGTCCCGGACACCTGGGTCCCGTGGATGCAGCGGGGTCGTGCCCCGGACCGCCGCGGGGAACCCAGGCGTCGGGCGGCCGCTTCTCCCGGATCCAGGACGCCGCGGGGCCGGGATCGAGCCGGGCTGTTCAGCCGCGGGCGCGGGATCCCGGCGCCCCCTGCGGGCGGGGAGGTGGGTGCAGCGCGTGTGGGGGTATGAATGTGTGCGTGAGTGTGCACCCCTCCGTGTGTGTGTGTGTGTGTGTGTGTGTGTGTGTGCACCCGTCTCTTTGTCTATACACCTGCGGGTGTCGGGTGTGAGTGTGTGTACCCCTCCGTGTGCCTATATATGTGAATGCATGTGTGTGTGTGCACCTATGGATTTATATGCGTGTGTGTATGCAGGTGTGTGTGTGTGTGTACCGCGGTATGTGTCTATACATGCGTGTGTGTGACTGTGCACCTATATGTTTATATACACGTGTGTGTATGTGGCCGTGTGTGTGCACATTCCTCCATGTGTCTATATATGTCCGTGTGTGTGTGTTCCTCTCCATATGTCTATATGTGCATGTGCTTCTGCACCTATGTGTTTATATGCGTGTGTGTGCACCCTGGTATCTGTCTATATACTTGTGTGTGCACACCTCTCCATGTGTTTGTATATGTGCTTGTGTGTGCACCTGTGTTTATATGCATGCATGTGTGTGTGTGTGCACGCACCCCAGTATGTGTCTATATTTTTGTGTGTGCATGTGTGCACACTCCATTAGTCTATGTGTGTGTGCACCCCAGTATGTGTCTATATGTGTGTGTGCGCACCCCTCCACGTGTCTATATACATGTGTGTGCACATGTGTGTATGTGTGTGAGTACAGCCATGTCCAGCAGCATGTGCGTGTCTGTGCACCTCTGCCTATATATGTGTGTGTGTGTGTGGGGGGGCTGTATACAGCTCTGTGCACCTCTGTAGAGGCATGTGCAAGCACGTGCATATGTGTGAACATGCCTGTTTGTGTGGGTTGGAGCGTGAGTTGAGTGTGTGTGGAGCAGTGGACCAGGGTGTTTGCCTGTGTGGTGACACATGTGTTGTGTGCACATAGCAGCACGGTTGTGCACAGCCAGACACATGGGTTTGTGTCCTCACATGGCAGTGTGTGCGTGCCTGTCAATCCACACGTGTGTGCTTACACGTCTGTGCATGCATCCGTGGAGAGGCAGATATGTGTGCATGTGGGGGTGTCTGTGCACACGTGTGTGCCAGGCCCCTTGCCTCTGCATGTGTGTGTGTAAGCCCCAGACACCTGGGTTTCCTGTGTGTGTGCACGTTCATGTATCCCGGATCTGGGTTCTGTGTGTGGAAGTGTGTGCAACGACCCATTGGCGAGTGTGTCCACGTGCCCAGGCGTGTGTGTCAAGAGTGCGTGTGCGTGGGCACGTGTGCGCTGGGGCGTGTGCAGCCCATTGCCCTGCGCCCTCCCAGAGCGGGAGAGAACCCAGGCGCCCGGGCCCCTCCCCCCTCCCCCAGCAAGAGGCTGGCACGCAGTGCGGGGGTACAAAGCTTTATTGCCCCTCGGGGGGGTCGGGGGCACTAGCAGGAGAAGGGTTAAGGGTGGGGTCTATTGCACATCATTCTGGGGGTCCCCGTTGCCAAGGCTCTGTCATCAGGGCAACTGCTGTATGCAGGTGCCAGTCCCGTTGCTGTGGGGGGGTGTTGTCATCACGGCGACCTGTCACCCCCAGCGAGCGTTGCCAAGCGCCTTCCGTTGCTGTGGCGACGGGTGCCCACGTCAGCCCCCGTCGCTAGGCGCCCCCCAGTTGCTAAGGTCAGTCCAGCATCTCTAGGGCCGGGTTGCTATGGTGACCGGGGCAGGAAGGGACTACATCTCCTAGCAGGAGGGGGGGGGGGGCAGCCAGGCACCCGGATGCCTGGGTTTTCTGTCCTCTCTGGACAGGTGAGATTGGGGGGGGGGGGGGGGTCTCAGCGGCCGGACGCCTGGGCCCTGTCTCATCTCTGGACAGGTGAGATCTTCGGGTGCCTGGACCCCCCCCCCGGCCCTATCTCCTCCCTGGACAGGTGAGATGGGGGGGTCTCCGCGCCCGGCCGGCCGGGTCCTGTCCCGCTCTACCCCGGCGGGCCCTGCCCGGGGCTCGGGGCGCCCCTAGAGGTCGGCCTCCAGCACCACCTGCTCGGCGTAGGGGCGGGAGGGCGGCAGCCCCAGGCGGTCGCGGCAGAAGCGGGCGGCGCCGTCCCAGAGCTCGGGCGCCAGGCAGAGCTGGCAGGCCACGGCGCCGCGCAGCCCGGCCAGGCGGGTGCCCAGGTGCAGCAGCAGGTGCGCGGGCAGCTGCGCCGGCGCCGGGCGCCCGCCGAAGGCGTCGAGGCTGAGCTGGGCGCCGCCGCGCGGCACGGTGAAGGCGGGCGCGCTGAGCGAGGCCAGGCCGGGAGCGCCGCCGGCGCCCAGCAGCCCCTTGGCGGTCAGCAGCGGCAGGTTGGCGGGCAGCGGGCGGTAGGGCTGCCAGTCCTGCAGCACCAGCCCGCCGGGCAGCAGGTCGCGCGCCGCGCCCTCGCCCAGCAGCAGCGCCCGCAGCTCGGCCGGCGCCAGGGCCCGCGGGGCCGGGGGCGGCAGGTCCCGCGCAGCCTCGGCCAAGCGCGGCAGCAGCTCGGGCGCCTCGAAGCGCAGGTGCAGGATGGCCTGGGGGCGCGGGGCGCGGGGTCACGGGGGGCGCGCGGCGCTGCCCCCCCCACGGAGCCCGGGCGTCCGCCCCCCCCTTCCTCTTTCCGTGTCACGCGCCCAGATCGATTTCGGGGCTAGTGGATTCCCCCCCCGATCACGTGACCGCGAGAAAGTGGGTCGCAGGTTGGGGGGAGGGGGGTCACATGGCAGCCCGGACGCCTGGGTTTCATTCCCTGCTGGGGGGGAGGGCGGTTTGGAGAGCTCTACCGTAATATACTGCATAGAAGCCCCACACACGTATGAGATAGACCATAATACTCTGATGTGGGGGGGGGGGTGTCTAGGAAGCGATACGGTAATACACCTAATATGACCCCATTAAGCTGGGATCTGAGTGTGAGAAGTTCTACCGTAATATACTATACATACGCCCTCCCTTTCCAGAAGACCCTGATGTGGGGGGAGGGGATGGTCTGGGCAGTGATACCATACCATACCCAATATGATCCCAGCCTCAGATTTATCATAATACCACCTCCCCCCATGATAGGGGAGTGGGGGAAGGTGAACCATAAGATAGCTATTAGGAGCCCGCCCCCCCGGCCCGATTTATCCCATAGGGGGTTAGGAGGGGTGGGCAATGATACCGTAATATATTTATGAGCCTTCCATGCTGGATCTGTCCTGAAGGATAGGTCAGGGGTGGGTAGTGCTGCCATAATATACCTAGTATTAACCCCACTACATTGCTGGATGGACCCTTGAGGAGGGGGCATGTGCTACCATAATATACTTAGAATGACCCCTCCATTTCTGGATAGATCCTTAAGGAGCAGATCAGGGCTACCATAATATACATAGTATGAACCCCCCAAGATTGCTGGATACACCCTTAAGGGGGGGGGCAGTGTTACCATAATATACCTAGTATGTGCCCCACCCCCATCTTTGCTAGATCTATACCTAAGGGAGGGGAACAGCACTACCATAGTATACCTACTATGAACCCCCACATCCTGGATAGACCCTGGTGGAGGGGGTGGGGGGGCATGTGCTACCATAATACATCTAATGGGAGTTCACCCAGTGCTGCATCTACCATAATACCCCATTAAGGGGCATGGTGGGTACCTGCTTGGCCACGATGCGGTACTTGCGGAAGTCCTTGGGGCCCAGTGGGTCATCGCGGGTCAGGCGTGAGACCTTCACCCCCGGGTGCTGCTGCTTGATGAGGCCAGCGCAGAAGCGCTGCAGCTCCCCTGCGACGCCCTTGCCCCGCTCCCAGGGGGCCACGCGTAGCCCCTCCACCAGTGCTGTCTCCCCGCCATCAATTATGACCACCGACTGCAGCCCGATCTGGAAAGGGGGTGGGGGGGGCAGTCAGGGCCTGTGGGGTGGGGGTCCATGCAGCCCTGAGTACCCCTGATCCCAGCCAGGGAGGTCTGTACAGCCTCTGGCTCAGCCCCAGTCAGGCGACGCGCCCAGTGCCAGGGCATGGTGCCCAAGAGGCGCCTGGGACACGGGTCGATGATGCCATGGCTCAAAGTGGGTCACAGCCCAGCTCCCACCCACTGGGAACTGGGGCAGGGGGAGGGGGGAGCTGGGTGTACTGGGACAGCCCCACCCCCAGCCTGGCATGGAGCTGCGGCTGGCTCTGGGGTGGGACATTGCTGTGTAGAATGGGCCTGATGTGGCTGGCTCTGGGGTCCGGTCTCACCACGGCACCAGCACGCTTCGCCAGCACCACAGTGCGCTGGGGCTCACGCAACCAGGCATGGTAGCGGCTGGGCAGGTAGTCCAGGCCCCCGTAGATGCCCTCGGACATGGCCACGACCTCCTCAAAGTCTGACTCTGCTGCCAGTGAGAACTGCAGCGGCGCCTCCGGCTCCTTCTCCAGCTTCATGGTGGCTACTGGGAAGGGATCACTGGGCCCCCAGTGCAACTGGCTCTGGGGTGGGATGAGGCTGTGTGTAACAGGACAGAGATACAGCTAGCTCTGGGGTGGGGACCTGCAGCCCCTGTCCCCCCTAAACCCTGCAGTGCACCCCACCTCTGACCTGCAGCCCCTGCCCGCACAGCCCTGCCAGTGCCCCTCATTCCCAACCCATAGCCCCCTCCACTCCCAGGCTGGTGCCCCTCACTCCTGACCTGCAGTTCCCCCCCTTCTGCCCTTCATAGTGGGGGTCTCTGGTTTCACTATGCCCAGAGCCCATCAATATTAAAGGCAACCTGATGCAGCCTGGAAGGGGGGGGGGGGGTGACGTCTTGGGTGGGGTCAGACAGGTGAGATGGAAATATTTGCCCCTGGGGGTCCTGCCCTGCTGTCCTGCCATGAATATTCATGAACAGCTGGGCTGGGGAAAGCAGATAGGGGTCTAGGGGGCAGATCTGGGGCTGGCAGGTGCAGATAGGGGCCGGGAGGGGGGCTAGCTGGGCCTTGAGGGGGGCTGGGATGGGGTTCTGGGGGGCGAATCCCCCTCTATCCCCACTCGTGACAGTGACACCGTCTCCCTGGTCACGTGCCTGCCACCAAGCTATAAATAGCCCCAAGAGTCGGGGGGGGGCAGAGGGCTATGGGGGGGCCACCGAGCATTTAAAAGGACAGCACCCCTCATGCCAGCAGGGCCAGAACTCCTCCCCTTCCGCACCCCCTCCGCCGCAAGCATGGGACCCCTCCCCCCGCAAGTGCAGCCACGGGGGGGACCCAGGTATCCGGCCAGCTGGGGGGGTCCCCTAATCTCGCCCTCTCCCCTGGAATGCTCCCCGGACACCCCAAACCACCCCAGATCAAGGGGGTCCAGCCCCCCCAAATAACCAGGGATGCCCCCCCCTCCGAACTGGGAAGTGTGGGGCCCTCCCCTCCCCTCCCCACGCCCAATTTTGGGGTCCCCTCGCCTGCAGGGGCAGCTGGGAAGGCCCCCCCCAGCGATGCTCACCAGGATGCAGCGGCGGCTGGACCAGCACGCGCGAGTCCCGCGGGCGCTTTAAGGGGGGCCTGGCCCCGCCCCCGGGGGGCGGGGACGTCACGGGGGCTGCTTGCGTCACCGGCGGCCGTGGGACCTCGGAGGACCCCCCGCACCCCGCCCCCCCCCCCAGCAGCAGGCCTCCACCGGACACATTCCTATAAATGTTTTTTTGTAGATGTGCGTACACGTGTATATGTATATGTGTATGTGGATACATACATATGCAATTTTATATGTATGAATACACACACACACACACGCATATACAAACACAGATGCATACATTGTGTGTGTGTGTGTGTGTGCGCGTGCGCGCGCGAGCATATCAGGCACGCATGCACACACAGACATAAGTTTATATAGATGAACACACACATACATATATGTACACAGGTTCCAATATATTTATGTACACACACACATGCAGGCAGGTTCTTTGCGTAAATGTGTTGTCTTTTATTGAACCAACTAAATAGTTGGAAAAATGTTTCTTGGCAAGCTTCGAGGCGTCTACTGTAGAGGTGGTGACTGAAGGTAGAGAAGAGGCTGTCTGTGAAGAGGGAAATAGCTGGAAATTAGACGAAGGGCAGGAAAGGAGGGAGCAGATTAGGGGGCAAAGAGAAACGTGCGAGGTCCGGGCTGGCAGGTCCCTGGCTGGGGAATCAGATGTTGGGCAGGATGTGTGTGTGTGTGTGTGTGTGTGTGTGTTGTGGCGGGGGTCACGTGAGTTCCACCATGGTGGGTTTGCAGTGGGGGCAGGTCCTGCACGGTGCAACACGTGCACACACGGGACCCAGGCGTCCGGGTCTCTCTCACACAGACACACGCAGAGGCTGTGGCCCCCCCCGCTGGCAGGACCCTCAATGGGCCTTTGTCCGAAGCTGGCACCGGCCGGGTACGGTGGGGGCGGGGGGTAAGGACGTGCGGCCGGACACGAACACACCGACACGTGCCCGCAGCCCCACACGCACGTGGGCACGAGGAGCCCCGCGTGAGCCCCAAGGGGTTCCAGCCCGGTGGACACGCGCGCACACGTCACGCAGGCACACGCCCCATGCCCGCACACACACGCACACCCTTCCACACACACACACAAATACAGGCACACACACAAAGATACACACATGCAAAGACACTTCCCCACGCACACGCACACAGCCCCATGCACACACCTTCACAAAGACACACGCTCCCATGTGCTCACACACACATACACTGATATACACCCCATGCACACGTGCACACACACCTTGACACAGATACACCCCCATTGACACACGTGCACACACCTTTACAGTCCATGCACACGCACACAGACACACACACGTGCACACCTCCAACCCCCCGCATGCTCTCTCTTGCACACTTCCTCGCACGCCCCTGCAACCCCCGACTCCCGACGCCACTACCCAGGGCAGACAGGCAGAAGCAGCCCCGCGCAGGCGCACTGGCAACACCCACTCTTCCTGGCACCCTCCCTCCACTGCCAGCCACCGGCCGGGAGTTCCGCGCATGCGCAGTGTATTGCGGACGCGGAGCCGTGGCTCAGCGGGTCAGCCCCCCAGTCTTCCCGTTCGAGTCCCCGTGGCGCCGCTTTCCTCTCCCGCCGGGGGCTCTGCCATTGACGGGGCACGGTGCGGGGTTTTTTTTGGGGGGGGGAACACCCCTGGGGGGTTTTATTCTAGGCCCCGCCTTTTTATTCTTTTGCAGCCTGGTTTGGGGCACGGCTGTGAGGGGGTGAAGGGGAGACAAGGCGGCCGGCAGGGTCCAGCGCCCACCCTGTGTGTTGCTGCTCAGTGTGGGGAGGGAGGGGGCTGTGTGTGTGCACATGTACACTTCTTGCAAGTGCAACACAAGGGTAGGGTGTGCAGTGTGGGTGTGCTTGCACACAGCTGTGTGCATGTTATGATACAGAGTGCATGTGTGTGCACCTTGTAAGTGCAACACAACTGTATGGTGTGCATGTGTGTACACATGTATACTTCTTGCAAGTGCAACACAAGTGTAGGGTGTCCAGCATAGGCATGCACACACACACACACACACACACACACACACACGTGCCCTGGACACCTTACATTTGTCTTCCACTTGCAAGAAGTGTACATGTTCGATCCTCTACAGTTGTGTTGCACTTGCAAAATGTCATGCGCTGAATGTGCAAGCACAAACAGATACACACACACGTACGTGCATGCCACCCCATTTTTTTGGTTCTGGTTGCCTTTCCAAGCTGGACCAACACCTGCATTGCATTACAGAGCACACCTGTGTGTGTGTGTGTGTGTACCAGTGCATGACATTTTGTGCCACCTTGTGTTGCATGCTTGCAAACTATGCACCACCCCCTGCTCCCTGCCCCATGGCCCTGCACCCACAGCAACCCCTCCAAGAGGTGGAGCCAGGCACAGCTCAAGGGCGGCGGGGGGGGGTCTTTATTGTGGGGTCTCTCCTGGGTAGTCGTTGCTGGGGCCACTGCCAGGCCTAGACAAGGTGCAGGCGGCAGGTAGGGCCCAGGCCGGCGGCCACCTTGTGGCGCTCAAACAGGGTACGCAGTGCCGCCACATAGAGCGCGTGGTAGTGTAGTACCTCCTCTGGCGTCGCCTTCACCCGCCGCGGAACTGGGATGGGGCTGCCCACTGTGGGTCAAGGGGTAGTGGCCAGCCGGGACACAGGGGTCAGCCATCTGGCCCAGCCACACTCACTACCCCCTGGCCACACCCCCATGCTCCAAGCCCTGTCCTCCATGCTGTAGGCCCACCCCCAAGCCTTGGAGGCACCCCTGCTTCTCTCACTACACCAGTAACACTGGTATTTGGCTCCACCCCTTCTGCCCCAAGCCCTGCCCACCACCTTATAGCCGTACCCCCCCCCCCCGGGGGGGCCACCTGTATTCTTAGCCTTTGGCTCCACTCCACAACACCTGTAGCTCCGCCCCCAGGTCTCCGGCTCCTCCCTTTCTCTCCGGGCCCCGCCTCCAGCTGTGTAGTCCCACCTCCCAGGGGGTTGGCTTCCCCCTTCTGCTTCAGACAATCCTCCGAGGCCTGCAGCCAGGTCCTCACTGCCCAGGTCCCGCCCCCAGGCTCTTGGCTCCACCCCTACTCCAGACCCTGCCCCTGGGTCCTTAGCTCCGCCTGTGTCCCAAGCCTGTCCTCCAGCCCAATAGCCCCAACCCACTTAAAGCCCACCCGTGGTCCCCAATCCCCGTCTCTTCTGTCCCAGGCCCTGACCCCCAAACCCTTAGCTCCGTGCCCAACACTGAAGCCCCACCCCACGCGCCCCTGTAAGCCTCTAGCTCCACCCCAAGTCACATCCCCAAGGCCCGTTGCCACACACCCCTTCCACAGGCCCCGCCCCCAGACCCTTAGCCCCTCCTCCTCTGTGCTAAGACCCTCCAGTACCCCGTCCCCAGGTCCCCGCCCAGGATCTGTAGCTCCGCCCCTCCTCCCCAGGTCCCGCCCCCAGGCCCTCGGCTCCTCCTCCTGTGTGCCAAGAACCACCCACATCACCATGCCGGCCCCGGAGCCTTGGCCCCGCCCCCAGGGCCTATAGCTCCGCCCCACGCAAACCTCATCCCCAAGGCCCCACCGCCCTCCTCCAGCCCCAAGCCCCGCCCCTGGTCCCGTAGACCCTCCCACTCCAAACTCTGCCCCCCAGACCTTAATCCTCCTCTTCACCCCAGGCCCTACCCTCACGGCTTGTGGCTCCGCCCCCACCCCAGCCACGCCCCCAGGGCCCCACCCTTCCTCCAGTGCTAAGGGCTACGGGGCTGGAGGCGGGCCTATCTCACCCCAAACCCCGCCCTCAGGCCCGAAGCCCCACCCCTACTCACCTACGACAGTGAGGGGGCGGGGCCTGGGCAGCAGCCCCCACTCCCCCCGGATGACGCAGGGCGCGAAGCCCACGAGCGCTCGGAACCGCTCCTGCAGGCGCCGCGCTAGGCCGCCGGGTGCGAACTGCGCTTGCGCGAACAGCTCGGGCTCGCCCAGGGACAGCAGCGGCACCAGACAGGCCCTGCGCGACCGCGAACCGTGTGGGGCGGAAAGCGGGGTCAGCAGGGGAGCTGCGCCAACCTCGCCCCCGGGCGGCCCGCCCACGTGATACCCCACGCGGCGTGGATCCGCACCCAGCCACTCTGAGACTGCGGATCCTCCCACGTGACACCCTTCGTGGCTTGGCTTTCCCCCACCCACTCAGGGACCCATTGCGCAGTCCCCACCGCATCCTCTGGACCCACCCACGTGACACCCCACACAGCGTGGATCCTCTGCACCCACTCAGGGACCTCCCCCAGTGCAGCCCCCCATTCGCCCCCCACGCAGTGTAGACGCTTGGCCCCGCCCCCTCGCGTACAGCAGCACCCACCCGTGACGCAGCGCCACGCGCACAAAGCCCGTGCGCCTGAGCAGCGTGAGGCGGTAGGAGCCGGGGGCGGAGTCCAACGCCTCGGCGGCCCCGCCCACCACGATGCCCACGGCCACGCCGGGCCGCGACAGCAGGAAGTCCAGGCTGGCGCGGCTCACAGGGCACATCCCTGCACGGCAAAAACAAAGGGACGCAAACACGACTCAAAATAGCGCGCAGCGAGGGCGGGGCTGAGAAACCCGCGCAAAGGGCCCTAAATGCCCGTCGCGGCGGCTGAAAATACCGCGCAAAAGTCGCGCAAGCGGAATTTGAAGACGCCCCCCCACCCCGTTTCTGAGCCCACGGGTAGGTTGTGCAGCTGTGTGCATGTTATGATACAGAGTGCATGTGCGTGCACCTTGTAAGTGGGGTAATTAGGGGGTATTTAGGGTGTGCACCGTGTAAGTGGGGGAATTAGGACCCCTCCCCCTCAACCCCGTCCGTGCCGTACCGGCGCTCATGAGGTACTCGCGGTAGCCGGGCAGGAGGAAGAGGCCGCGCAGCGGCGCTAGGACAGGGCGCAGCCCCGGGAAGAGGCGCGGGAAACCGGCGGCCTCGGTGCAGAGCGCCGCGAAGGCTCCCGCGCACGCGATACCGTGTGGGTGCGCGCCTAGCACATAGCTGCGCCCGGGCGGGAGCGGGGCCGTGCGCACCACCTGCGGGAGGTAAATGTGGGGTTAACACGGGGTAAGAGGCCATGCGCAGCCCGGGGGCGGGGGGGGGGGGTTCATGGGGCTTAAGGCAGGGTGACGGGCATGCGCACCCCTCCTCCTTGCCACGGGGTAATCCCCCCCGCCGTACCTTGATGGGGAAATAGTCACAGAAATGGGCCCAGATCCGCCGGCGCCGCAACCAGTCGCAGGGACGCCCGCCTGGGGAGAGTGGGGACAAGGGTCAGGGGAGTGGGACCGGGGAAGGGCTGCGCCAGCTCGCCTGTGACCAGGGGCTGAAGGGAGCAGGGGGCAGCACCCCAATCCGGGGGGGGGTGGGGGCAGGGCCCCGATCCGGGGGGGACACCTCTCTCGGGGGTGTCCCAGTCCAGCAGCCACCAGGCGAAGTAGAGCACGGACACAAGCCAGAGGCGCGTGAAGAGGAGCCAGAGCAGCAGCACTGTGCACACGGGGCCTGGAGGGGGAAGCGGAGGGGTGAGGAACAACCCCAGAACACCCTCCCCCCCAATGATCTCAGAGACCCCCAATAATTCCTCAGTGCCCCCCACGACCCCAATGACCTAAGATCCCCACGCGATCCTGTGACCCGCACAACCACCAATGACCCCTCTAGTGACCTGAGACTCCTCGACTTCCCAGGGACCCCCCCCATGACCCCTAATGACCTGAGACCCCAATGACACCCCACGACCCGAGACTGGCCTGAGACCCTGGTTTCCCAATCACTGCCACAACCTCGAATGACCTCAGACCCCCAATGACCCCCCACAACCTCAGAGACCTCCAATGACCCCCCAATTACCTCCCGCAGTCCCAAATGACCCGGGGCCATTGACCCCCATGACCTCACACACCCCTATTAAGGCCCAAAGGACCCCCCACGGCCTCTAATGACCCCCCCCACACCCTCCCATGACCTGAGAGACCCCAAATGACCCTTGCACCCCCACGCACCCAGGAAAAGGAAGGTAAGCATCCACTGCAGGGCGCTGAGCACCTCGAGCTGCCGCTTGCTCAGCCCCATGGGCCCGTACGGATGCAGCTGCAGTTGGGGGGATCCCAGGGCCCGCGTGCAGCTGGCTCTGGCGTGGGGGGGGGTGTAACCGGCCCCAGGGCTCGGCCCTGCGCCACGTCCCGCCTGCACCCGCACTTTGCCCCCAGGTGGGGCAAGGAGACGGCCAGGACACCTGGGCTCCCTCCTGGCCTGGGGGTGGGGCGGATGCCTGGCTCTGCTGGGAGGGGAGGGGAGGGGAGGGGAGGGGAGGGAAGGGCCTGGGAGCAGGGAGGGCTCTGGGGTGGGTGAGTCTAGGAGATGCTGAATCCCACCCCACAACCCCAGCCTTGCCCCTCTCCTGGCAGCACCCTCACGTTGGCCCCTCCCACTCCTCCATCAACTATTAGCTTCAAGTTGACCCCCACTTCTTGTTCTAGACCGGCCCCAATGATCTGATGTCAGAGCAGCCATCATGCCCCCCACATCCATGGCAAGAGGTCAGCCCCCCCCCCATAATCAAGGTGTATGATGGAACATGTCACAGCCCCTAGGGATGTCACAGCTCCTTGTGAGATCCAGAGGGCCTGTGACATCACAACCCCATGACATAGCTTCTTGTGATGTCATAGCCCCTGGGGATGTCAGCCTGCCATGTCACAGCAGATGGTGACATCACTTCCCCATCATGATGCCACAACCCCTTGGCACAGCACAGCCTCTCATGTCACAGCTCCCGCCGCTGCAGTGCTGTCACACCCCCCAGTGCTCCCCAAAATCTGCCCCACCCCAGGGCTGCCTCCTAAACCTCCAAGATGTGACAGACCAGACACAGTGTGTAACTCCCAGCAGCTGTGCGCAATGTGTGGGGACGGCCCGAACTGGAGCCTGGGTTCCTGGGGGGGCGGAGGGGGTCCTGGGGTGGGAGTCAGAGACAAGTGCAGGCAGGGGTTGGCTCCTTTATTGGGGGGGGTGTATTTACATAGCTAAGTACAGGGGGGCACAACCCCCACATTGAAATTACCCTGGGGAGCAATGGGGGGTAAGGGATCACAGAGGGGGTCACTGGGCAGACTAGGGGTTATAGAGGGGTCACATGAGATCACAGGGGTCATTGGGTGAGCTGCAGGGGATCACTGGAAGTCACAGGAGGGTCATGGAAGTCACTAGGTGGGGGGGTCACAAGGGGATGATGGGAAGGCCATGAGGGGTTCACTGGGCGGGCTGGGGGGAGGGGGTGGTGCCCCCAGGGGCACCATTGGCCTTGCTGGCAGGGGGGGCTGGTGTGGCCTGGGGGCTGTCGCTGGCCTCAGCCTTAGGGGGAGCAGCAGCAGGGGGGGAGGCCTGGGCCCCAGTCCCCCCTGGAGCTCCCCCCACCAACCCCCCCGCAGCTGAGGGGGTGGGGCCAGGGCTGGGGGCGGGGCCGGGGGGCAGGGAGACCACAATGTACTTTTGCAGGGAGGGGCCGGAGGGGCCAGGGCTGGGAGGGGCTGGGGCAGCTGACACCAGCTTCACCACTGGGGGTGGAGGTGGTGCCCCCCCCGCCCCCCCCACTGCTACAGGGGCTCCCCCAGCTGCCCCTGCGCCTGCTGGAGATGCTGCCGTGGTGAACGTGATCACCTGCAATGAGAGGGGGGGGGGGGTTGTGTCACGGAGGCTCCTGGATATCTGGGTCCCACCCAGACCCTTGAGTCACCCACCCTCTGACCGTACCTGCTGGGAGGCGCTGGAGCCAGAGGCCGAGGACATGACGATGAACTTGGTGGGGGGGGGTGAGGGCTGGCTGGGGGGGGCCGGGCGCCCCCCTGGCACCAGACCAGGCACAGGCAGTGCCAGTGTCCCCGGCACCTTCAGGAGGGGGGAGGCGCGTGGTGCTGGGCTCTGCGGGGCCTGCGCCAGTGTCAGCGTTGGCCGTGGCTGCGGGAAATCAAACGGGGTGGGGGGCGGGTTGAAGAAGGGGGCAGGGTCAGGCAGCTGGCAATGCCCTATGTCCTGGCCCTGCCCCTTGAAAGATTAAGCCCCGCCTCCTTTCCACAAGCACACCCCCAGAGGGGATTTGGGGGGATCCCTAGAACAAGCCCCACATCCTGGTTTTAGGTCTGGCCCCCTCCCCTAAGCCCCACCCATTAGAGAAAGTACTGGGGATGGGGAAGGTGGTGCTTTCCCCCTCACCTGCTCTAGGCTCCACCCCCTAATATAGGCCCCTCCCCAAGCCCCACCCCCAAAGGGCAGGAAAGTCATCTGGATGGGGAGGATGGTCCCCTCCCCATTCCCCTAGGCCCCACCCCCTACCCCATTTCCTGCTTGTACCTGGGTGATGAGGAAGGTGGTGCCCTGCCCCTACCTGGGTGATGGTGAGGGTGGTGCGGTTGACCTGCTGGGCCTGCAGCGCGGCCTGGGCCCGGGCCTTGACCACGTGGGAGCAGAGCAGGGCACCAAGGTGCCCGTAGTCAGCCTTGTAGGATTCCTGGTTGTCTGGTGGCGCCCGCAGCTTTGCCAGCACTGGCGCACAGTGCTTCTGCAACCGGGGTGAGGTGGTTAGCTGGGGAAGGGGACCCAGACCAGGCAAGGGACCCCAGTTTCCAAGCAGGGGACCCAGGAGTCTGGGGAAGGGACCCAGACCCCAGGTCCTCCACCCTCACGCACCAGGAGCAGGCTCTGGACGTGGTCAGCCCCGATGCGGTCGATGGTGCTGAGCACTGGCCCCTCCAGCACTGCGCGCACACGCTCACCCTCACCCGCCAGGCGCGGCAGAATCAGTGTCTTGATCACCTGTGGGTGGTTAGAGGGGCTCAGCTGGGCCTGTCACCCCTGTGACCTCTGACCCCTTGACCCCTGCTCCCCACCCTGCACTCACATCAGGGCCCAGCTCCGCCAGCCCCGCGATGGACCCATAGCGCGTCGTCCACGGTGTCTTCTCATCCACCCAGCTCTGGGGGAGAGGCCAGTCAGCTTGGAGGTGCAGTCTCCTGGGAAGCCACACCCCGGTAGGCCACACCCCCAGGCCTGTGAGGGTTTGATTGGCTAGGCCCTGCCCCGTGGCAGGTGATGCAGGATTGGAAAGGGGTGAAGCCTTGCCCCCTCTCCTGGCTCCGCCCACTGGAAAAAGGTCTTGGTGATGCAGGATTGGATGGTTGGTGGTGGGTAGGGGACCCAGTGTCCAGGGAGGGGAGCCCCGTCCCAGGCCCTGTCCCCCTCGGTGAAGGTCTTGGTGATGCAGGACTGAATGTTGGTGGACAGCCTTGCCCCTGCCCCTAGGTTCAGGCCCTATCCCATTTACAAGCCCTGCCCACCTTGAAGGTCTTGGTGATGCCCAACTAGAGGTTACTGGTGGACAGCCCTGACTCCACCCCAGCCCCGCCCCCTGGAAGGCCCCGCCCACCTTGGTGAAGGTCTTGGTGATGCGGGACTGGATGTTGTTGGTGGTAGTGCTGAAGTTCTTGCAGACCTGAGCTACGAGGCGGGCGGCGAAGTCGCGCAGCGCCCAGTGGTTGTCCACATCTGGGCGTAGGCAGAGTTGGCGGCTCACGATGCAGGTCATCACGGCTGGGATCAGCTCATGCAGCTGCCAAGAACCCAGGTGTCTGGGACCCCAACCCTGCCTGGGAACCCAGGCATCTGGGTCCCCAGCCCCCCTGCTCCGCCCCCACAGAGAACCCAGGTGTCTGGCTCACGTATTTTTCCAGGTACAAGGTGGGGTTGTCCATCAGCGCCTTCACCATGCGCATGAGGTAGATGAGCAGCGCCAGATTGTTCTGCACCACATTCACCCGCACCTGGGGTCAGGGGTCAGAGGTCAGAGCATGGCCAGCCCCTTCCTGCCCCCTCCCCCAGGAGGCAGCAGCCATCTCTGGGGGGAGGCATTGGTGGCTGGGTATAGCAGGGAAGGGAGCTGCAGCCACCTCTGGGGGGAGGCATTGATCTCCAAGTATAACAGGGATCTCCAAATGCAGCTGGCTCTGGGGGGAATGTTAACAGCCAAGTGTAACAGGCAGTTAACATGCAGCCAGCTCTGGGGTGGGGCAGTGGGGGCTGGGTATAACAAGGACCCCACAAATTCAGCTGGCTCTGGGGTGCAAAATTAACAGCCAGGTATAACTAGCAACAGAAATACAGCTACCTCTGGGATGAAGCACTGACAGCCAAGCTGCCTCTGGGGTGGGACATGTTTCAGGCTGGTAATAACAAGCACCTTAAATGCAATTATCTCTGGGGTGGGGTGTTGTGGGCTGAATATACCAAGAACCCCCAAAGGCAGTTGGCTCTGAAGAGGAGCATAAGGGGCTGCATATAACAGGGACCTGACATGCAGCCATCTATGGGGTGAAGCATTAACAGCCCAGTATAACCAGCAGCTGAGATTCAGCCACCTGTGCAGTGGGGGTTCTGGGGCCTGGGTATAACAGGAACCTCCAAAGGCAGCGGTTTTGGGCTGGGGAGCATCAGGGGTAGCCAAGTATAAGAGAGTGCTGAGATGCAGGTGGCTCTGGAGTGGGTGGGGGGGTGCTGCAGAATGGATAACAGGGACAGCCAAAGACAGCTGTCTCCGAGGCAGACACTGGGTAAACCAATCCCCACTGTGGCTGGCTCTGGGGTGCAACATTAACAACCAAGTATAACAAGCAGCTGAAATACAGCCACCTCTGGGGTAAAGCAGCGACAGCCAAGTATAACAGAGAGCTGAGATGCAGCAGGCTCTGCAGTACAGGTGTTGCAGGGTATAACAGGGCCCCCCCCCAAAGGCAGCTGGCTCTGGGGGCAGCATCAGGGGCTGTGTAGAACAGAAACCTGAAATGCAAACAACCATGTCTGGGGTGAAACAATGACAACCCAGTATAACAGAAAGCCGAGATGCAGCTGGCTGGGGTGCAACATTAACAGCCAAATATAACAAACAACTGAAAGACAGCCACCTCTGGGGTGAGATGTTGACAGCACAGTATAACAGAGAGCTGACATGAAGCCACCTCTGGGCTGGGGCGTTACAGACTGGATATAACAGACCACCCCAAAGGCAGCCGGCTCTGGGGTGGATGCTGGGCTGACCCATGCCCAATGCACCCAGCTTTGGGGTGAAACAGCCCACACTCACCCCCTCGGAGATGAAGGTGCTGAAGCGTGGCAGCATCTGGTAGAGCCCAGGGTCTGTGGCGATGCTCTGCAGGGCCTCCTGGGGGAGCACAGTCAGGCTGGGGGTGGTCCTGGGCCCCGGGGACGGGGTCCAGGGATCCAGGGGGGAGCACTCACAGCACGCTTAGCCTCGCAGGAACCCACGCAGGCCTCTGTGATCTCCTTGTAGTAAAGCTGCTGCTCCACTGAGAGCTCGTGGATGCTGCGCGGCTTCAGGCGCAGTGCCGCGCCCTCCAGCAACCCTCCCTTCTTCTCTTTGCCTGGGGAGCAGGGGGCAGGGTCAGCCAGGCCTTGCCCATGCTGTGCCTCCCGTTCCCGGGTCCCTCGCACTGACCCTTGGCGTCGGGGGCGGCTGCGCTCTGGCCCTTGCCCTTCAGGGCCCCATCGTCGTCCTGCCCCGGCTTTGCGGCCTTCAGGGGCTCTGTGGCCTCGGTCTTCTGCTGTTCCTTGGGGGCTGTGGGGGAAGGGGGATTGGAAATCGGTGTGAGGCTGGCTCTGGGGTGGGATGTTGCCTGGGAGTAACAAATGCAGCTGGCTCTGGGATGAAACATTCTCTGGGTGTAATGGGTGCGGCTGGCTCTGGGGTGGGCACCAGGCTGGGTAGAATGAGGCCTGGATGCAGCCAACTCTGCGGTGGGCAGAATGGGGCCTGATGCAGCTGGCTCTGAGGCGGGATGTTGACTGAATAGAACAGGGCCTGTTAACCCCTTGTTAGCCACATCTGTGCATCTAGGTCAGTACAAGGCAGGTGGGGAGGGTATTGAGAAGTGGAAGGGGGGTTCTCCCAGATGCCTGGGTCCTTGACTCACCGGGGGGTGGGTTCTCAGGGATGGCCGGCTGGACGCCCTCGATGCTGAGCCAATGAGCTGCGGAGAGATGGACAAATGGATAGGGTCAGAGGAGCTCTAGGTCGGGGGGGCCAGGGGTTGGGGGCCAGGGCTCACCCTTGAGGCACACGTCCAGGGGCACGCGGGGCAGCGGTGTGTTGATGATGTCACTGAGCTCAACCTCGCGCTCGTCATAGAAGTAGAGCTCGCGCCCACCTCCACTGGCGAAGCGGAAAGGCAGGAACTCTTGTGCCTGGAACCCATACAGCGGCTGCAAGGCAGGGGCAGGGGTTGGGGGTCAGCTGGGGGCACCGAGCACCGCCCCCAGGGCACCCCCGTCAGCCCTGAGGCTGTCCCCCGGCACCTCCACGTTCTTGAGCTTGAGTGCATAGTCGATGTCGCTGGTTGTCAGCTTGCGGCGCCGCCCCATGTGCATGAACTTCACGGCGTCCTGGGGAGGTGCAGACAGGGGGGGTTAGGCACTCACAGGGCTGGAGGCAGCTGGCTCTGGGGTGTGGGGTGAGGTGTAAGGGGTGGGGGGGGGGAAGCAAAGGTACCTGTGCAATCTCCTTGAGACGGTAGCTGACCTCGTCAGCCAGCAGCTGTGCAGCCTCCTCAGGCACCTGCGCCAGCCCCATGGACTCGGCCACCACCTTCATGGAGTCACCAGGCAGCAGCGTCTGGCTCAGCTTTGGCTTCTTCTCCTCCGCCATCCTGCCGGGGGGGGGCACCTGGGGGGCACAGGGCCATGTTGGGGGGGTGCAGGGACCCCCAGAGCTGCCCTTGCCCGGGGGTTCCCCCACCCCTCGGGGATCCCCATCCTAGGGTGCCCCCCCCAGGTCCCCCCCACCCCACAGGAACCCCCTCCCACGTCACTCTCCTCCCTCCATAGGAACCCCCCCACATGATCCCACCCCCAGGGACTCCCCTCCCTCTATGGAAACCCCCCACGTCACCACCCTCCCCCCATGTGACCCTCACCCCCAGGAGCTGCCCCCCCACGCACAGGGCGCCCCCAAGCTCACGCGGGCGCCTCGCGCCCCGCCGCCGTCCTAGCCCCGCCCCCAGCGACTCGCCGCTCACTACCACCCTGCCAGGACTTGCAGCCACACTGCGCACGCACAAAGCAACTGTAGGAACCAAAACCTCACTACGCATGCGCCATCCTACCAGTTGAAGCCTCATCACTATCGCTGCGCATGCGTAATGCTCCATTTGTCACTCTCTACCCTACGTTCCTTGCCCGCAGTTCTCCGCATGCACTCTGCTTCACCCTTCTGTGGCTGAGAGTGCGCATGCTCGATGCCAGCTCCCTCTTAAAGGGGCCGCATTTTCCAGAGTTGCCATGGGGGCGCTGGGGCTCCCTCTGTTGGCGCTGTTGTTCGGGGCACGGGCGGGGGCGCCCACCCTGTGTGAAGGTAAAGAGGCGGGGCACTTAAAGGTGCCATATGCGGCTATAGGGACCAGGCAGCGGCTATAAGGGGCGGGGGACATATGCCAGGCTGTGGCAGCAGAGCAGGGGCCTCCACTGCATGCACAGGGAGGGGAGCTGCTGTGGTCCATACAGGTCTATAGGGCCTGGTAGGCGGGGCTGGGCAGTGTCACAGGCCACTGGGTCTGATACGAAAGTATGGACCTGGACTGGAGGGGAGGCCCCATAGGGTGCTAAAGGCAGTCCATATGGGGCTATACAGACCTGGGCAGGAGGAGAGGCCCCATAGGGCATTACAGATGGTCCATACGCCCTCTATGGCCTGGGCAGAGGGGGCAGAGCTGGAGGGCAGGCCCCGCGGGGTGGATGCCGGCCGGGCAGGGGTGCTGGCGAGGGTTCTGACCGCTGCCTTTCGCAGACTGCAAGTATCTGAGCCTGGAGCTGGAGGCAGTGCTGGCCAGCAGCGCCCGCTCTGCAGAGGTGCTGGACTCGGGTCGGTGTCCGCTACAGCGTCTTGCGAGTGCCATCGGGACGCCGGGGCTCCTCAGGGGTGAGCGCAACGGGAGCGCGGGCACCTGGGTTCCCTCCTGGCTCAGGGACAGGGGCCTTGGTGGGGGGAGGGGCAGGACCCTGAAAAGTTCCAGTGGGGTTCCCCCCCCCCTTCTAGGTCTGCCTCTCCCCAGCTCCTTGCCCCCTTTTTCTTTCTCCTGCCCCAGGAAGACGCATCTGGCCGAGGCGCTGGAGAGTGTCTGTGAGTGGCTGCTGCAATACAGCATCCACACCGAGTGCCCTGGGAGCCTGCGCTACGCTAAGGTCAGCCGGTTTCCCCCTTCTGCGAGGGCAGCGGGGCCTGGGTTCCCTCCCTGGCGCCTCAGACCTTCCCAACCCCTTCCCCAGGGCCAGAGCCAGAGCCAGACCATGAGCACCCTGCGCAACCTGGTGCACAAGGGGGTGAAGGTGGACCGGGGCGTCCCCCCCAGAGCTGTGGGATGAGCCCTCGGTGGAGGTCACTCAGCTGAAGCAGCAGGTCAGGCCTAGTGGGGGGCTGTGGGTTGGCAGTGGGGGCCCTGGCAGGGCTGGTGGGGCAGGGGCTGTGGGCCAGGAGTGGAGGCCCAGGGAGGGGGGCTCTTACAGCTTCTGTGAGCCCCCCCTGCAGTGCGAGGTGATGCTGGAGTGCTATGAGGAGCCGCTGGAGGACTGGTACTTCCAACACCAGAAGCGGCTGCTGAGGAAGTTCCTCTGCGAGGGCCATGTGCCGGGGGCCAGGGACGTGGGTAAACAACCCCCTGCCCTGCCGGACCCGCAGCCCCTGCCTGCCCTAGTGCTGGTGCTGGCTATGCCCCAGACTCAGCTGCATTGTGGGGGCTTGCCCCCGGCCTTCCTGCCTGTAGCCTGCTTGGACGAGGTCTGGACCAGGAGCAAAGGGGACCACGGGAACCAGGAGGAGGAGGAAGACACAGATGCCGCCCGCAGCATGACCCCAGCGAGCTCTGAGCAAGTGGGAGGAGGTTGTGCACTATTGGGGAGGGGGGGGGGCGGGGGCTATCTGCCCCCGCCCAGGTGCAGCACCAGCCCCTCCCCACGTGGAGGGAGCGAGTGGCACCACATTAAAGCCCATGTGTTTTAACCCCTTCGTGGCTGTGTTAGGGATGTCTAGGGTTGGGGGCAACAGGGCATTTCCAGGCCACACCCTAGCGGCGAGAGACAGCTCAGACCTCTTCTCCCAAATCCCCTCCCTCTTCCTTTAAGGAAAACGCAGGTCAGCCCCGCGAAAACCCCTGGGAAGCTTTTTATCCCTCGCCGCCGCCCGTTCATTGGCTGCTTCCAAAATGGCAGCCCCCACTACGTGAAGGCCGCCATTTCCAAGATGGCAGCACCCAGTGCGGGGTATAGAGGAGGCGCGCCTATAGGTCACTTCCGAGGAGGATGAGTGCCCCCCCCCCCGGACCGTACCTCTGGTGTGCGGGCTCCGCTGCTGGGCGAGACCATCGTGGCGGTAATTGTAGGGGGGGAGGGACAGACCATTAAAGGGACCCGTTAAGGGATGGAGGACCCCCGGGGTATTGGGTGAAACCATTCAGTGACGGGCGGGGGGGGTAAAGGAGTGAGACCATTGAAGCGGGGGAGCGGGGCAGGACTGTTCGGGGACACCCTAGGGGCGGTCCGGACCATGTAGGGGCTGCTTTGGGCGCCGGCAAGCTCACCCCTGCCCCCCCCCCCCATGGCACTCTTTGATCTCCAACCTAAGCAAGCTACATGACCCTTGAACTCTAATCTCCTGTGCTGTTACAGTCGCATACAGACACCTACGACCCTGTCACCTTGGACCTCCAGCGGCCTTGTCCCTTGAGCCCCTTCTACTCAAGCCTACTGGACGACAGCCCAGCTGTGACCTCTGCAGGCCTTGCCCCCATGAATCCACCTCGGGATCCTCTCTGATCTGCTGAGCCGGGAACCCTGACCTCCAGCTTCTGGAGGGGTCTCATCCATCTGCAGCCTTTGACCTCTGGGGCCTGCACCCTTGACTCCCCCACGCCTCCACCCTCCTTCCGTGACCCGCAGCCCCCCATGACCGACCCCGGGGCTGCACCCTCAGTGCGCACGGCGCTGCTGGGCACACGGCGGATCATGGGCAGCCCTTACACGGTGGTGGTGCTGCAGGAGGGCTACCACCAGCCCACGCCGGATGGTGGTGCGCGGGCTGACGGGACAGTGACGCTGCTGCGGGGACCGCTCCCCATGTTGGTGGACACAGGGGGCCCGTGGGGTCGCGAGCGGCTCCTGGCAGCGCTGGTGGGTGAGGGTCTGGCACCAGCTGACATCAAGCACGTGGTCTGCACCCATGGCCACTCAGACCATGCTGGCAACCTCAACCTCTTCCCTGCGGCCGAGCTGCTCGTGGGCTTCGACCGCAGCGCGCCAGGCGCTGACCAGTACCTGCCTGTGGGGCTGGTGGAGGGTCGGCCGCATGCCCTGGACCCTGGGCACGTGGAAGTGGTGGCCACACCGGGCCACGTGGCCGCCCACACCAGTGTGGTGGTGCGGGGCACAATGCTGGGCACTGTGGTGGTGGCTGGGGACCTGTTCGAGCGGCATGGGGATGAGGATTCCTGGCAAGGGCTGAGCGAGGACCCAGCGCGGCAGGAGCACAGCCGCCAGTGGGTGCTCGGCTTCGCCGATGTGGTGGTACCTGGACATGGTGCCCCCTTCCGTGTACTGCGGGGGGATGGGGGGGGTGCCAAAGAGCCTGGGGGGGCAGAGGGGTGATGGCAGAAGGACCCAGGCATCTGGGCCCCCAGCCCCTCTGCTCTCACCCCCCAGGTGTCTGAGCGGCAAATAAACACCATAGAATTGAGCTGTTCTGCCTCTCTTGGGGGGGGGGGGGGGGAGGGCTGCGGTGCAGCACTGAGGTGGGGGAGGGCTGTGGTCGGCAGCAGGGTCTCTGTGAGGGTACTGAGGGGAGGGGGTGGGTGGCGATGGGAGGGTCCCTCCCAGGCTGGGAATGGAGGAGCCAGAGTGGGGAGAGAACCCAGGCATCCGGGGCTGCTTCGGTGCCAAAAGGGCTGGGGGCCTCCAGGACTCCTGAGGGGGTTGGGGTTGACCTAGGGACACAGACACAAGCATGATAGTGAGGGCTAGGCCACACGCATGTGTCCTGGACCTGTGGGGCCCACATGTGTGTCTGTGCCACCAGGTTGGGGCATGTCCTGGACGCCTGCGTTCTGCATGTGCAGATAGCACCCCCCCACCCCCTGGGCCTGGGGGCAGGGTTCAAGGGGCTGCTCCACCCTGTAACCAGGACCTGAGCAGACCCAGATGCCTGGGTTCCACAGGAAACCCCTGGTCCCTGCCCCAATCGATCGAGCCAAGGCCTTGATGGCAGGTCACAGCTCAAGGCCACAGCACCTGGAGCTCCTAGACCCCGGACTCCTGGGTTCTCTGGGGTGGGAGGGGCTGAGGAGTGAGAGCAGGGGGCTGGAGACCTGGATGCCTGGGCTCTCTGGGAGCAGCTGGTGGGGGGGGTGCCCAGGCCCCAGCCCCTGGGTTGTCTGTGGGTGCCTCCTCCCTACCTGTTCCCCCTGGTCCACAAGTTGAACCCAGGGCTGTAGGGCAAAGGTGGCATTTATGGGGCCTTAGCCCTGAGAACAGAAAAGCTTGTTAAATAATCAGTGTCATAACTTGTGTTGTCTACCCCCCTTGCACCCCCCGCCAATCAGGAACCCAGGTATGTGGGGTCCCAGCCCCTGCCCCCCCAGGTATCTAGGCCCCTCTACTCTCACCCTCCAACCCCTCCCCTCCCACAGAACCCAGGCATCTGAGCCTGGGGGAGCCTCCCTTCATAGCCCCCCGCCCCCGCAGTTGCTATCTTGCCCGTGGGGCAAACTCCAGGAGCAGCCACACCCGCCCCCAACCTATATATTCCGCAGCCCCAGCAGGCCCCGCAGCCACCATGTGCCCCGGGGCCTGTTCGCGGGTGTTGGGAGCCGCGCTCTGTCCCCTGGCTGTACTCTGCGCCATCTGCAATGTGCTGCTCTTCTTCCCCAACTGGGAGACCCAGTTTGTGCATGGCGGTGGCGCCCACCTCACCCCGGAGGTGATGTACATGGGTGGCCTTGTTGGCGGCGGCCTGTTGGTACGAGGGACGCTGGGCAGATGGGGAGGGACTGGGAGCTAAGCCAGGGGATGCGGGGTGCAGGCCAGACCAGGGTCTTTGCCCTTCTCTCTTCTCCTTCCAGATTGTGATCACCGCCATCCACTTCCAGGCAGCTGGGCATCGGGGCTGCTGCGGGAACCGCTGCGGGGTGAGAGACCCCTGCCCTAAATCAAGGGGCTGGGGTTTGGGTGTGAGGGGCACCAGCAGGGTGGGGGAGGGGCTGCAGGTCAGGAGTGAGGGATACTGGGGGCGCAGGGGCTGCAGGGCAGGAGTGAGGGGCACCGGATGGCTTGATCCTGATCCTGCCCCCACCCCTGGCTAACAGCCCTCCCCTGCCCCTGCAGATGTTCCTGTCCATGCTGATGGCGGTGCTGGGCATAGGGGGTGCGATCTATGCCATGACGGTGTCGGGGCTGGCACTGGTCCGCGGGCCCCTGTGCCAGTATCTCCTGCCCGAAGGCAACCTCTCAGATTGGGGACGGCCCTTCCAGGGCCCACCCTGGAAGTCCGACGATGATGATGACTTCAGGTTGGGGGGGCGAGGGTTGGGAGTGAGGGGCACCGGTGGGGGGGCTGGAGAGGCAGGGGATGCGGGTCAAGAGTGAGGGGCACTGGCTGGGCTTTGGGGGCCAATCCAGGGTGACCCCCTACCCCCCGCAGGAAGTCGAGCTACCTGTTCCACCCGGAACTCTGGGGGAAATGCCACAACCCGCCGGACGTGGTGAAGTTCAACATCATTCTTTTCTCACTGATCCTGGGGGGAGCCGTGCTGGAGCTGCTGCTCTGCACTGTGCAGTTCTTCAACAGCTGTGCTGGCTGCATCTGTGGCCCCCGGCTCCGCAAGCGCCCTGTGAGTGCCTCTTATTCCCAGCAGGCCCCACCCCAGAGCCAGCCACCCTGCAGGGCTGGCCGCGGGCTGTGACAGGGACAGATGGGGACTCACCTCCTTCCTTTCTCTTTCAGGCGACGCAGCACTGAGGTGCACTGGAGCCGCACCCCCAGCTCCAGACCCACATGGGTACCCAGGCATCCAGGGTCACCCTAAGCACCATGGACCCAGGACGACTTTGGGAAGGGAGTACGGGGAGGGGGTCCTGCTGTACCTTGCTTGTGGCTCCAATAAAGCCCAGGACAGGGCCAAGGGTCGTGTGGTGCCTGTGGAGAACGAGGGGGGATTGATGGGGGGTGGGAAGGAAGCTGTGACCTACCCGCTCCCTGACTGGAGCCCCTCACTCCCATCCCGCAGCTGTGCCAGCCCAAGTGGTGCCCCTGACCACCGACCCCCCAGCCCTGCAAATGCCCCTTACTCCCAACCCGCAACCCCCAGCTCAACAAGTGCCCCTCACTCCTGCCCCGCAGCCCCACCTCCATCCCCACCCCCACCAGTGCCCCTCACTCCAGACCTGCAGCCCCACCTCTCCTGCAGCGGGGGGGAGGGGGTGGGCAGGAAGTCACAGCTCAGCTGTTGGCCTGGCTGTGCTGTGTGGCTGTGGCAGTCCTGTCGCCCGCTCTGCCCCGAGCCATTGGCGGGGGGTCACAGAGCTTGGAGCCCCCCGAGGCGGGTAGGTGACTGCGGGGGGAAGTTGGTGGGGGGCATCCCGGACACCTGGGTTCTGTGTGTGCTGTGGGAGAGCAGGGAGCTGCCTCTCTGGGTCCTGTTCAACCCCCACAACTCACCTCCATGGAGCTGGGCTGGGGCAGATGTGGGGGTATCAAGGCTGGAGAAGGGGGCAGTGCCCTAGTGGGACCTGAGCTGAGACCTGAAGGACTCGTTCCATGTACACTTGGGGGATATCAGAGCTACAAGTACCCCCACCAGCTACTGGAATCTCTGGAGAGGGAAGGCCCCTGCCCTGCCCCCCCATGCAGTGCCCCCCAGGACACCTGGATCGGGGCCTGGCAGGGACTGCCCCCCCCCCGCCCCTCCCCCACTGTACAGATCTGGTGACAGGAACTCTTTATCAGCCCCACTCAGCAGTAACGACGGCGGCCTGTGGTGGCCTGTGGCTACAGGAAGGGAACCCAGGCATTTGGGTGCCCAGCCCCCCCTGCTCTCACCCCTCAGCCACTGCTGTCCTAGAGAACCCAGGCATCTGGGCTTCCCACTCTGATGTGCAAGACTCCACTTCTTCCCCTTTGAAACTGGAACTAAAGGATAGGAGCTGGGTCCTCTCCCTGCTGTCTAAGAGGGGATAAGGGATGGCTGTGAGAGAAGTGGGGGCTGGGAGCCCAGACGCCTGGGTTCTGCAAGGGGCTGGGCTTAGAACAAAGCCTGGGAGCCCAAACACCTACAGCTGGATTTAAGACAAGGCCTCGCTTCCACACAACCCCAATTATATTGCCGAGGGGCAAGGCACACACCTCAGCTGCCTCTTCCTGGGTGGGGGCTATAAAGGGGCGGCCCTGGGGGCAGGAAAGACTCATTAAAGGTAGAAGTTTTGACCTGGGACCAGTAGGTTACTGGGAGAACTGGGAAGGGGGCTGTGGGTTGGGAGCAAGGGGCACTGGCAGGGCTGGGGGGGCAGTCCAGGGGGGTCCCCATTGTCTCGAATCCCCCCCCCCCACTCCAGGCCCCGCGATGGCTGCAGATCCTGAAGACAGCTCCGTGCCGCTGTTGCGGGACCCTGAGGATTCCCCTGTGACCCTTGCCCTGACCTGTAAGTGCCCCCTGTCCCCCCTGGCTGACCCCTGCCCCAGGCTCCTCCTGACCCTGTGTCTCTTCCAGGCCTGGGGAAGCTGGTGCTGTCGGCGCTCCCGGTCGCCTGTGTTGCGGTTGGTGAGTCCAAACCCCTCAATGGGGCAGTGCAGATCCCCCCTTCTGCCCCCTCACTGACCCCACGCTCCCCCAGGGGCTGTGTACCTGCGGCAGTGTCCCTGCCAGCCCCTGGTGCCCGTTTACCTGCTGGGCATGGGGGTCGTGGCCCTGCTGAGCCTGATGCTGACCTGCCTGCCCTGTGGCGATGGGGCTGAGCCGCCCCCAGTGAAGCCTGGAGTCTGGGGCTGCCATGCGCTCTTCCTCCTCTTCCTCTTCGCCTGGTTCATCGCTGGTGAGTCACAGGCCCAGATGCCTGAGTCCACTGGGGAGAGAGGGAGTGGGATGTTTTGACCTTTGATCTCTCAGTGGCAGCCCTCTCATAGGGCTGCTTGTATACCAGGCCCCTCTAGCTTGCATTTCCCACCTCTCCAGCAGTGACCTCTGACCTCTTGTGGCCTTCCCTGACCCGTTACCTGCATCTTCCTAGCTAGCTGTGACCCCTCAAAGTCCCCCCTAGCAATAACTTCTGATCCTTTCTAGACCCCCATCTCAATGTTCTAGCTAGCTGTGACCCCCTTGATTTCCCCCCTAGCAGTAACCCCTGACCCCTTCCTGACCTCCAGAGCTGGGTATGACCCCGTCGCACTTCCCAGTTCCTATCTAGTTGTGACCCCTTGAAATTCTCTCTAGAAATGACCCCTTCCCAGTTGGGTGTGACCCCTGACTCCCCACCTACATCTTCCCAGCTAGCTGTGACTTTGTGAACTGCCCCCAGCAGTGACCTCTGGCCCCACCCCAGGCAGCCTGACTCTGCCCCTGCATGACCACTGACCCTTGCCCTCCCATGACCTCTACCCCACAGGCAACGTGTGGGTATACTCCATCTACCCACCGGAGTACGTAGCCATTGGGAACCCACACTTTTGCCACCGTGGCCTCTACCTCTTTGCCTTCTGGCTGACCACGGGTGCCTACATCGCGCTGGGCCTGGCGCTGCTGCTGGCCCTTGGAGCCACTGCCTGCCTCCTGCTGCTGCGCACTCGCCTGCCCTGGGCCCGCCACGCCGACTACCCCTAGGGGGTCAGGGATTGCTGGTCACTGTGTGCAGAAAATGGGACCAATAAATCAGTAAGAAGCCTAGGCCTCTGAGGCAGTATCCCCTAGGGCTCCCATGCGTTTGCCCACACTCCCATGATCCCCTGGGGTAGCAGCCCCCCTCGTCAACCTAACAAAACCCTGTTAAAGGGTGTCTGCAGGTCCCCCTGCACCCGGGTCTGGGGGAGGCAGGGTCCCGAGTATGTACCAGTGGCATCCACGTCCACGATAATCCCCTGCAGTGCCACAGGGGCTGGGACCGCGGCAGGTGGCAGGGAAGGAGAAGAGGGGTGAGAGGTGCCTGAGGGCAAAGAGCCCCCAGCCCAGTGCTGCTCTAGGAGGTCTTGGGGGTCCTAGTGCAGCTTGCACAGGCTATGTACTGAGGGCCAAATCTGGCAACACGACACAGCCATGGGGCTCCCATTCTGGTGGCACCACAGGGCAGCAGGGCCTCGCTGCAGGGGGCACCGGCCACCTGCCTAGAGGACAACTCCGCCTCCAGCACTGCTTCCAGGGCCATGGGGCTGGGGTGCCTGTGACGGTTAGTGCCCATGGGCCCTGCTGCATCCTGCAGGAGACAATGGGGGTCACAGGGTTGCTGGGCACTGGGACCCTCCAAGCACCAAAGGCCAAGGAAACCCAGGCATCCAGTCTGCCAGCTCTCACCCCTGCAGCCTCCCCTCACCCCCTCCCACACAGCTCAGGTTTCCGGGCTCCCAGACACTCATCCCCCAGCCACCACTCCCTGGCCAGGAGACCCCTGGCCCCAGGAGTCTGGGTGACAAAACCTGGCAGTTTCCCATAACTCGGGCACTGTGGATAGGATCTGACACAGGCGCCACCCTTGTTAAGAGGAGCTGTGGCAGGCAGGGTTGTCCCTCGGGGAGGGCGAATCGGGGTGACCACCCTGGGTCCCGCGCTTTGGGGGGCCCCGCAGAGCTGGGTGGAGCAGTGGTGGCGTAGAGTCGGGCGGAGTGGTGGCTCCGTGTCCAGTCATTTGCTATCCCCTGCTGCTGCTGTAGCTTCTGCTGGGCCTGGGCCAGAGTGGGGGTGGGTCCCTGCATGGGCTGATTTCCCGTGGGCCCCACACCCTGTTTGGGTCGCCTCTGGTGGCAGGATGTGCCGGGCCAGGCTGGGCTGGACTTTCCTATTCCACTTTTTCCCACTCCCTCGTGCACACGCAGCCCTCTGTCTCGTGGCACGTCGACCTCTCCATACGACACGACACTGTTCTGCAGCACCTCCAGCAGCAATGCGCTTTTTGTAGAAAACACTGGGTAAATCGAGACTCCCTGATGAGAGATTTCAATCCCAAATTAAATCATAATTTCAATGGATTTGATCAAATCCATCCTGCCGGTGCAGGGGACAACACAAGCACCTGGGACCCTTCACGCATGGGGAGAGAACCTAGGCATCTGGGCCCCCCACAGACCCCATACCCCTTCCCCCCACAGGCTGATGGCCAGACGCCGGTGTCTGCGCTGCCAGGCTGTGCCCCTGCCTGCGTACGCCCTGTGGCTGCACCACTTGTCAGTGACGTTTTCGGCTGCACCTAACAAAAATAGTCGATGATGTTAATCTTCCTTGTAGCGGTGCCGATGAGGCACAGCCGATGCCCTTGCACAGCTCGAGCCCCTTTCCCAGGCCTGGGAGGGGGTCTGCGGCTGGGTTCCCGCGGGTTGGAACAGGAGAGCGGGGGGGAGGAGTGAAAGTCCCCCGGCTGCGCTCCCATGATGCCCTGGGGCTCCTGTGCCCTTAGCTGCACTCCCAGAATGCCCTGGGGCAGGAGTCCTACTTACCCACACTCCCATCATCCCCAGAGGCAGGAAGCTGCCTTGGCTGCATTCCTGTGATTTAGCTGCATTCCCATGATGCCCCGAGACAGGAGCCCCCCTTGCTTGCACTCCCATGATCCTCTGCGGCAGGAGCCCCCTTGCCCGTACTCCCATGATGCCCTGCAGCTGAAGCCCCCTTACTCGCACTTCCAAGATACCCCAGGACAGGAGCCCCCCCCCAGCTCCTTGCCTGCCCTCCCGTGATGCCCTGCGGCAGGAGCTCCCATGCCCGCACTCCCGTGATCCTCTACGGCAGGAGCCCCCTTGCCCGCACTCCCATGATGCCCCGCGGCCGAGCCCTGCCCCCAGAACCCGGAAGCGGCTGCGCGTCCGGGCCCCGCCCCCCAGGAGGACGCAGCCAATCGACGACCGCCGGCTCCCGGCGGGCGGTGACAGGCAGCGGCGCGGGCCAATGGGATAAGGGGGCGGGGCGGGGCGCGCGGGGCGCGCTCAGCCGGCGGCTGCAGTCATGGTGAGTGAGTGCGGCCGGGCGGGGGGCAGTAGGGTCCCAGGCTTGATGTCTGACCCGCGACCCCCGACCCTGCAGACCACGGCGCTGACGCAGGGGCTTGAGCGGATCCCGGAGCAGCTCGGATACCTCGTGCTGTGCGACGGCGCCGTCCTGGCCGTGAGCTCGCGCGCCGGGGCGGGGGGTGCGGGGGACAGGAGCAGGGGCGGGGGCTCCAGGGTGTGGCGGGGTTGGGGGGCTCCCACGTGGCCGGGCCCCCCCTGACCCCGTGCCTCGCAGTCGTCGGGGGAGCTGGAGAACGACGAGGTGGCGGCGGCGGTGGTGGCGGAGCTGGTGGGCACGGCCTGCGGCCTGCGGCTGCAGCGCAGCCACGACCCCCCCTTCAAGCGCCTCTCGGGTGAGTGAGTCCTGCTGCTGGCGGGCACTCGCGTGTCCCCTGAGCCGGCAGGGCTGCCCCGACGCTGACACGTGCCCCTGCCCCGCAGTGGTGTTCGGCGAGCACAGCTTCCTGGTCACCGTCTCTGGACAGAAGATCTTCGTGCTGAAGCGGCAGAACCATGGCCGGGACCCGGTGCCCGTCTGACCTGCGCCCGCGGCCTGGGCCCGTGCACTTTGGGGCTGGGGGGCGGGGGAGGTCACTGGGGGTACTGGGAGTCATTGGTGGTAATGGGCCACAACTGTAATGACTACTAATTAAAGCATTGTCCCCGGATGCCCGGGCTCTGTGGCTCCTTCCCCCGTCCCAGGCTCCCAGCAGACCCTGCAGCGCTGCTCCCTGCACTTGCGCCGTGGGGCTGTGGTCTGGTCTCTTCCCAAAATGCACCACCAGCCCCCCACCCCTCCCAGCACCTGGCGGGACTGACCCTGGGACATCACTTCCCCTGGGGGGGCTTGAGCCACCCCCCTGCCCCCAATCCTCTGGGTGTAGCACAGAGTCAGGCCCAGGTTCCCTTGGGTCTCACTGCTGCAGCAGCGGGGCCAGGACTCGGGCAGGGAGATGCAACATAGCTCACTGGCTGGGTCTGGCTGCCGGGAGATTTTCTGTAGCTCACAGTGAGTCCATTGGCCTCACTTGGCCCAAATGCCTGTGGTGCTGGACAGGGCAGAGACCAGCTGCCCCCACTGGCTCCAGGTGCTGTGCACCTTTGTTCGGAGCCGTCCTTGTAGGAAGGGATTCGGTGCTGACTCATCCTTGTGCCAATGCAGGGACAAACTGTCTGGCTGTTGCCCTTTTCTCCTGGGTACTTCCTCTTGCTCACGAGCCCGTTACTAAATTTTCCCTTATTTTGTCATCTGCTCGTTCTTGGGTCCTGCTCAGTTCCCTAGCTGTCCCTCTGACTCCTCTTTGGGCCTCTACTCAAAAGGGGGCTGGGTAGAACAGCACTTATGGTTCAGGGCTTCTGCATTGGCAGTTCTCAGCAGCACCTGTTTGCCCCCAGGGCCAGCAGGAAAAGGCTGCGGCAGTGATGTGGGTACCAGAGTCCTGCCCATGAGAGAGGAGTGAGGTGCACCTGCAGGCCTGGGGTGGGCAGGGGCTGTGGGTTTGGAGTGAGGGGCCCCCTTGCCTACGCTGGGGGTCTGGTGACTCCTGCTCAGGCCCTGCACAGCCATTGACGGGGACCTGGGGCATCTGGGTGCTCCATGGGATGAGTGGGGCCAGGGTGGCTTGTGCAGGAAACTGAGAGGGGGGGGGAAAGGTTAGTGGCCAGAATGGGGGGAGGGTGGCCTGGATGCCTGGGTTCTTTGGGGGGGGGTGAGAGGAAAGCAGAGCAGGGGGTGATGACATTCTCCTCTTGGGGGAAGGGAACACCAATAACATCCTCTAGCCTGCCCCAGTCCAGGTGCAGCCCAGTCCCGGGAGAGGACCCTGCTATGGTCTGGGAGGTGGCGAGATGGAGGAAGGGGAACAGAGCAGGGCATGGGACGTGGGGACAGAAGCCCAAATGCCTGGGTTCTCTCTTTTCTGGGGGGGGACTGCAGCACCCCGATCTCTCCCACGTAGCAGGAGGTACCTGGGCAGCACAGGCTGGAGTTGCCTGTGCAGGACAGGGCCAGGGAGATGCTGCAGGGGGACACCTAGTGCCTGAATGGGACCAACATCCCTGGTGAGTTTGGGGAGGAAGGCGGATGGGGACTGGGGGCCTGGATGCCTGGGTTCTCGCCTGTCTCTGGGGGGTGAGCACAGGGAGGCTGGGAGCCCGGATGTCTTGGTTCTCTGGCCAGGTCTGTGTAGGGAGCGCTCATCCTGCGTCTTTCTCTTGCAGAGACCAGAGCTGATCCCAATGATGGGGAAGCTGAGGCTTCAGCACAGAAGAAACATTTCTGTGTATTCATTGGTAAGCCTGGGGTTGGGGGCTGGGCTGGGCCAATGCTGTTGCTGGGACCAACCCCACAGGGTCCTGGCTGGAGGGTCTTGCCCCTCTGCTCAGGGTCAGGGATTTGCCCCCTGCTTAGCCTGGCCCAGCCTGGGGGGTTCCCCTCCTGCAGTGGGGGCATGGCCTGGGCTCTCTGCAGCAGGACATGGTGTCTGCGGTCCCCCTGCTGTCCCTGGGACAGGGGCAAGGCCTCAGGGTGCCAGCCACTGTAGGAAGGGGCTGGAGGGTGGAAGTGTCTGGGCTGCACGGGGCTGATCTTGCTGCCTCAGGCAGGGGTTGGGCTGGACGTACCCCTGGGGTCCGTTCCAGCCCGTGGCTTGAGGATTTGGGGTGAGGAGCCCAGGTGTCTGGGAGAGGGGGTGCTTCTGTTGCACCTGCTTCCTTTCCCAAGTTTGCATCGCAGTGCTGGTTTACTGGTGCCATCTCTGGTAGTACGGCTGCGTGAGACACTGCAGCAGAATGACACCCTGGTGTCTTCCTCCGGTCCCCGTAAGCAATGGGGGGGCCTGGGGTCTCTGCCTCATGGGAGCTGCTCTAGTATTTTTCTGGGTCAAAAAGAAGTGGAAAGGAAGAGGTGGTGTTTCCTGAGGGGCCTTGAGCCTGCGGCTGAGCACCACTGTGATGAGTCTAGGTGTAGGAGCAGCTAGAAGAAGCCAGAGGCTGCTCTGGGCTTTGCTTGCTCCTCTCTTTTACGGCTCTGCCCTGGTTCCGTGTGCCTGGGGCATTGCTAGGGAAAAATAGCTTGCCAGAAATATTGCGGGGCTTAGGGACTGTCTGGCAGCAATGTGGGCAGCTGCCTGTCTCACTCCAATGCTGACTGGCAGGGCCTGATCCAAACCCCGTGCACAGAGCAGTCGTCAGCACAGTGCTGCCTGTTCCTTGGGGCTGCCCCTGTGGGAGGTGGTAGGGAGCACTGGCATCTGGCCCTGCTAGTGCTGACCCCATCACTCTCACAGGCTTCCAATCCTACTGGCATTTCTACACGGGGGTGTCGGACCCCGGCCTGATGTGTGCAGCTTAACCCACAGCAGTGATGTGGACAACCAGCAAATCCTCCACTACGACAGCGGGACGCAGACACAGGAGCTACCTGGGGGCTAGGTGCAGGGGGCTGTTGGCCCAGACTTCTGGGATGACAAAAGCAGGGCCTTGTGGGACTGGCAGGGGGGATTTTGAATGAACCTGGCCACACTGCGGCAGTGCTACAAGCAGACCAGGGGTGAGTGTGAGCAGGAGGCCATGGGGGACCCTGGCTCTGAGGGTGATTGACAAGGGTGTGTGGGAGGCACCTGCCCATCAGCAGCACAGGGTGGGGAGCCGGGAGGGTATCACATTGTCTTGTGTCTGGTCTGTGTGTCCCTGCAGCCAGCTCCTCCCTGCCATTGTTTCGGCAGGGGTCCTGGGATATGGGCCAGGAGGATGGTGAAGGGGCTGCTGGTCTCTAGCAAAGCTGGTTTGGGCACTGGGCCTCACAACAGGGCAGGAAGGAACAAGGTGATGGGAGGGGGTGTTGCGAGATGCAGAGAAAGGGACAAAAGGAGAAAGTGGGGGTGGGGAGGGAGGGAGGCAGAGAACAAAGTGGAAGTTGATCTCAGGGAGAAGGACCAGATGGACGCCTGGGCATGTGAGGGCCATAGCGGGCAGTGACTGGGGGGTCTCAGACATCCATGCAGGGGGAGTTGTAGGGTGCAGGGACCAGGCCCCATCACCCCTGGATGCAGGCAGGGGCTGGGCTGAACAGGGACCAGCCCTGGGGGTACCTCTGGGGCCGCAGAGTCGGATCGCTGCTCTGGGCAGCTGCAGCAGCCATCGCTCAGGCTCTGCTCCTGGGTCTTGCTGCCACAGAGGGGAGTTCTCAGCGCCTCGCTGCTTCTGTACGGAGAAGCAACATTTGGCTTTCCAGCCTGGACTCGGCCAGGCCGGTCTCACCTGCCCCTTCCTCCCCCGACCTCCCCTTTTCCCTTTCAGGGGCTGTTCCCACCCCCTTCCCCAGACCTGGGCTCCTGTATTCCCAGGGTGCATGGGGGCCATAGTTGTGTCCCCTCAGGGCTGGGCCCCTCCAGTCCCCGAGAGGGGTTGTGGGCTTTACAGGCCGGCGCCCCCCTCCACATAGCCCAAAAGCTCCCTTGGAGCTCCCTCAGATGCTTTCAGGCATCGGGGCAGCTATTTTGTCTCAAAGCAAAACTTGCTCACAAATACAGGTGGAGCAGACCCAGCTCCACGTGGGTTTTTTGAGTGGTTCTGAAGTGGAAAAGTTTGGGATTTGCTGATTCTTCTGGGAGGGGAGGTATGAAGCAAAAAGGGAAATCAGTGAGCATTCATCTTGTATACAGGGAGCTCCCAGAACATGGAGAACAGAAAAAGCAATTGAACATTCCCAGGGAGTGCTCAACTTTTTACATCATTGGGATTCGAAACTCCAGTTCTCCTATGCTTTGTGCGTGATTGAAAAGGGAGAAGTCTATATCTCATTGAACCATTCAAAGCAACTAAAACTAAAAGCTGCTTGCAACTCTGCATTATTTTGCTTCTTGTGCTTGTCCTGCCAAGAGAACATAAAATCCAAGGGTAGTTCAGGTCCCTTTCACACACGCCTTAAGTCCAGGTTTCACTGTTGTCAGGTACTAATAATGTACCTTTTCTTTAGCTTTGCAGAATGGCAAAGAGACTGTTGAGTTTGGACTTTTTCTGTTCAAAGAAGGCTGAAACTCCAGCCCCGAGCACAGGCAGTGCAGTTCTGAATTCTGGTACCAGAAGCAGCTACAGTGAGAGTGACCCTCTAGATTAGGTTGCCACATTATGCACAAGCACTTGTAGAGATGTTAGTATAGCTTCCAGCAGCAGAGGCCCTTGTTTTGGGCCAGATGCAGCTTTGTAATATATTGAGGAAGGGCCGTATCAGCCCATAATTGTATTCCAGGCACTCTGTCTGGCAATAAAATAAGAAAATTCAGAAAAGAATGGTACAGTGATCACAAATGGCTTGCATACAGTGTCCATCAGGATACAGCTTTCTGTTTCTGTGGTTGAGCATTTGGCAGTTCCCAAATGGGTGACCAAGCATCACAACTTGACAGAGGAAAAAAAACAGTGGATGAAAACTGAGCACACTTACAAAGTGCATCACAGACTGTGTTTTGTGCTCGCCGAGGCATACCTTTTGAGGGAGCTCATTCCACAAATCATGGAAACTTGTGGGAATTGATGAAACTGCATAGTGAAGACAACAAAGTGATTCAGCGGTTTATGATTAACCGAGACAAGTTCTTCACCTACCTACACAGCTCCTGTCAAAATGAAATGCTTGAAATTATGGCTTCAAGTCCCAGAATTCAATAGTAAGAGAAGCAAAGGAAGCTGGAGTGTTTGCAATCATTGCAGATGAGCCAATGGATCTCTCCAGGCATGAAAAAGTCATTCTTACACTGCGATATGTAAACCAGTCCTTTTGAAGTATAAGAATGATTTATTGGCTTCTATAGGATGCTGCAGACGGTGCTTCACTTGCCATGCTGATCAAGGCTGCTTTGTTAGAATAAATAGTCTTGGAAAGAAGCCAATGAGATACTGCTTCTTTTTCTGGCGGACCAGTAACTCTTAAACCGCTCAGTGACATGTGATGGAACTGTCAAGTCGAGGCTATCAAAGCTCTTTTAGAAAATTTTGATGAAGTAGTTGAAGCGCTGGATGAAATCAAACATGGGGGGTTCAAAAGCTAGAGTTAAAACTTGTGCACTTTGCCTGCAAGACTTCAACTTCCTGTAGTGCATGCTACTTATGAGGAGAGTGCTTATGCAAACCAGTCACCTACCCAAACCTTTTCAATCAAAAGTCTTTTCATTTCGTAGAGCAACAGTGATGGCTAAATCCACAGTGTCTGTACTTCAAAGACTGAGAAGTGAGGAGTTTGCGTCCCAAGTATTCAACAACCCTTATGAACCTTGCCAGAAGAATGGGCATCCTGGACCTTGTGTCCCTCCATAAAAGGGTTGTTCCCTGAACACTGGGAGAAGGGGAAATGTCCTTCTTTGAGAAACCAGAGGACTGTTACAGGACAGAAATACTATACAGAGCTTTGGACACCCTTATTAGTGACATGGAAGATGGCTTTGCTGGGAATGACCTAAATGTTTTCAAATCCCTGGAAGATGTTCTCTCTTTTGAGACCCCGTCAGAGGAAAGCATAGGCACCATTTTCAAAACTTACAAGATTGCTCAAGAGGATTTGCAGCCTGAGATCAACGTGTCTTCCAAACTGAAATGCATGGCAGCACTGGTACGAGTAGCAAAGTGGAGTGCCCCCCGGCTTGAAAGAAGAATGAAGTTATTTAATAAAATGTCACTGCTTGATACCCTTCCAAATCTGGGAAACCTCTTTGCACTTTACCCAACTGCTCAGTTACTACGGCATTAGTAGAGAGAAGCTTTTCGTCACTGGCAGCTGAAAAAGTACCTGAGGGCTACGATGACAGATGCTCGTGTTTCTAACCTGGAAATACTACAGATTTAAAAAATAAACTATCAACATACCTGAAATCATTGCACAGTTTGCCAGCAGAAAGGACCAATGTCTACAATTCTTTTAACAAGGTAAGTAACAGGGGGCTGACTCCTTAAGTATGGGAAGTGTAAGGTGGGGGGGGGCAGGATCTGTGACAGGAATGCTAGGTGCCCTGCCAATTTAAGACGCAGCAGGAAGTTGCATGGCAGCCTGTACATGCTTTGGCTGCTCATCAGGTCAGTGGAACCAACCAGTCAAAGAAAGAGCTCAACAGAGCTTCCCAGGGCACAAAGCTAAGTACACACTCTTTATTCAGTTTGGTTTGAATTTGATTTGTGAGTGTGACTACAAACATAGCCAGGATCCTGTGGTCCAGCTGCCTGGAGGGCCAGGGTTCCTGTTAGTGGACCCATGGCCCTTCCCTAGGAGCAACAGCCAAGTGGTCATGGAAAGCCAGGGGAACATTTCTGTTCCTCTGACCCGACGCACTAATCTTTGCCCTGTGCAGACAGGATGACTTATGTGAATGCTTTGAGATGGTGCTGTTACTCAGTTTATTGTCACAGAAGTATAGGAGTGGATAATGGGGCTTTTGGCCTGCCCACAGATTGTGCCCCCCAGACTCGGGAGGCACCAGTTGCCTGCAAGTGCTCTACAAAGCAGTGCATGATGAGTGCAAAGCCCCCTCCTCTCTCTCCCCTACCCAGTGCTGTGTGGCTCTGCACAGAGCAGGCCTGTGGGCAGATGGCCTCATCCCGCCCCACGCTGCCTCCCCGTAGCTGCTGGGTGGTGCCAGGGAGGCTGGGCAGAGCCCTGGGTCTCAGTCCTGTCTGGGGAGTCACAAGGGCACCCATCACCCTGGCATATGCATGTTCTTGCCAGCAGGGGCTGTTGTGTAGCACTGGGAGCATTGGGCTAGCGGGGACCTGGTCCCTGCGCTCAGGAAGCTCTAATCCCCTCTTCCGTCTTTGTCAGCCCGCAAAGACCCAGTGAGCCAAGCCCCAGAGCATGAAGCCCTGGTGAGTTAAGCCTTGGAGAACAAAACCTTGGAGACTGAAGCCTTGCAGAACTCCGGTGAGCATCAGCATGATGGCTTGAGCCAGGGGAGGATGGCTGGGGCCTGGGGCGGTGGGTAAAGGGGGTGCTGTGGGCTGGCCCCAGGAAGCTGCCTCGGGGCAGGGCAGTCTTCCTGTGGGTCTCTCAGTGCCCTTGGATTTGAGGGTTGAAGAACCAGGCTAGGGAGGGACCGTTGTCATGCTGGCACTGTCTATACCCTCCATGCCCAGGTGCCAGCACCGGCCTGGCCAGGAGCTTGGTGGCTCCTGTGGGTGGGAGGCTGCTGTTAGCATGCGGATCCTTGGCCTGTAGGGGCTACCTCACCCCTGTCCCATCTCCCATGGGTTGGGATAGGGCTGTTTCCTGGGCTGGGGTCAGGTCTTGCCCTGCCTCCTGTGCAGATGGCAGCTCTGGCTGCATGTGGGGCCACGGGGCAGCTGGCAAGGCCACCCCCTCGGTGCGAGCCCTGGGGCGCAGGGGCAAGGGGTCTGCCCAGGGGTGTAGATCCCTGGTCAGCACCTGGCAGCCAGCACCTAGTCCCTGTGGCTGCAGGGCAGGGTCAGTGCAAAAAGCTTCTGACCTCACTGCCAACAGCTCCTATCTCCCTGGGCCCCCTTGGTGCCCCAGGGCACAGGAGAGCGAGTGCCAGGAGAGCTGCATGGCTCGGTCTGTGCCAGCCCCTTTGCTCTTGGGGGAGGGGGGCAGAGCAGGGGTGTCTGTCACCGCCCCCCTCCCCTCACCCAGGCAGCCTGGGCTCTGGGCCTGCGTGTTCCGGGAAGGGGCTGCAGCCTGGGTGCTGCCGGGAGCAGAGCTGGCGCAGCGCAGGGCACCCAGCAGTGGGGGGTGTGTTGAAAAGAGGCATCTCCTCTCCTTGGTGCAGGGAGTGACCCTAGGTGGAGCCAAGCGCCAAGTCAGTGCGCGCCCAGTACTGCTGTCCCTCTGACTGCTACATCTCCTGTGTCTCGTTCCTACAGTTTAATGGATCCCCGTGGAGCCTGTGCAGCCTTCGGAGGGGCCACGGAGGAAAAGGAACAGCACAAAGGAACGTGCTACAGCCCATTCACACCTTCACTTCAGCCCTGATTTAGCCTGAGTGCGCACTTATTTTACCCTTCCAGGTGCCTTGACAGTTGCGGGGAAGGAGGTGGGATTTGGGTGCTCCTTGTTGCAGGTTTGGGCCTGAGTCTGTCTGTCTGTCTGTCTGTCTGTCTGTCTTCTAATAAAAACAAAACAAGTAGAGGTGAGATGCCCTCGGTGATGATTCTTACCAGGCCGACGGGCTGTGCCTGGGTCATGCTCAAGGGCAGCAGCACTCAACTTTTTGGCCAGCTGAGTGGTTGGGGCCATCTGCAGCCATACTGGGCTCTGGGGCCTGGCCCCCGCCCTGCACGTGCTGGGGTCAAGTCCGGGGGGGTTGTGCACCTGTCCTGCCCCCCTGTGTGCCAGGGTTCAGATGCTGCTCCCCTACTGGCACTCTACAGGTTGTAGGAAGTGTCATGGGCTGGATGCCCTGGCACTGCGGGCCAGAAGTCACTCTCCCTGCCCTGGAGCATCTCGGTGTCGAATTTTTGCAGGGCTGTTCAGCGTGTGCTGTTGCTTTGTGCTGCTCCAGCTTGCTCAGTGCACAGCGCCTGCAGCCTGGGGGGACCCCAGGATGGCCATGGGCACAGGACATACAAAAGCCTGACGTAAAGCAGCTTGTGATCTAGCTGGGTGCCTGGACAGCCCCATTCAGGGGCACTGGCAGAGGAGGCTAAATGCTCTGATCTTTGGCAGTGGATGCTGCTTTGGACAACGCACACCTTTTTTCCCTTTTCTTCCTTCTTTTTTTTTTTTTTTTTTGAGGTTGGGGAGGTGGGGCTAAGTGAGGAGAGCTTAAGAGTGCAAGGCCTTTTTTTTATATAATTAAAATGAAGTGTACGTTTTGTGTCTGTATGCTTGCTTACAACTCGAGCATGGTTAAGGTATTGACTAAACCTTCCAAAATCCCTGAATAACACCTGAAGAAAATCATAGGCAGGTTATTTTTCACTTGACCCTTTTTGGGGCTTTGATTCACTGGGATTACTTGGCTTCTGAGATGGCAAACTGGTACTCCTCCATTCTGGATGCAGTGAATTCAGTTCAATTGTCATTATTATATCCATGCTCACCTTTTTTTTTTCTCTCCACATTAAATATTAAATTATAATATGTTGAGCACTGTTCTTTTAAAGGTAAATAATATTTTTTACCTAAGTGTTGTACTGAGTTCTTTGAAAATAAATACACACTGCAATTACAGAAATAATGACCCAGCAAAGAACGGCTATTTCAGCTAGTTGGAGAATAAATGTGCACCAAGGTTTGGGCTCAGACATGTGCACTGTTGGGTTTCTCTCTCCCTGGCCCCTGGGCGGAGGTCTCTGGGGCTGGGCAGGGCCTGCAGCAGGGTGGGGTTAGGGTGCTGGAGTCCCCTGCTCTCTGCTATCCCTGTCCCTCTGGTGAGGCCTGTTCTGAGTCTGCCATTGGCTGTGGCCCTCCTGCAGCCTGTGCCCAGACACGGAACTTGCCTTGGGTCAGGGAGTACCAGGATGGTGCCTGGCTGCAGGCAGCAGGTCTGTGCAAGGACATGACCCTCCTGCCAGCCAGCCCTGAGCAGCCCCTGTGTTGGGACCAGAGAGCCAGGCTTAGAGAACAACTCCATGTCCTGGCACGAAACCCCTGGCACAGCCCAGCCCTGGCTCCCAGCCACCTGCTGCCCCTCCCCTGGGCAGTCCCCATGTGCAGGTAACTACAGGGCTCACAGTAGTGGGAACAGACCAGTCCCCCACCAGTCCTCCCTGCTCCTGGCTGCCTCTTCTCCCAGCACCCCCCCCCCCGGACAGATGCCTACTCTCTGCCAGGCTACAGCCCTGCTGTGCTGCAGGAGCCTACTTCCTTGGGCGTGGGGTCACTTCCAAGCTGCCCCTGTCCCAGGGAGTGGTAGGGCCTACACGCTATGAGCTTGGCCTTGATCCTATCACTGCCCTCCAGCACTGAGCTGTAGTCAGCCTCTGCACCATTGCCATGGGATGGGCAATCACTAGCACCATGTAGCCCTGCTCAGCATCGCCATGGGGCTCGGGGGAGAGCAGACACTGCCAGGATGAGCCGGGGCTCCTACTCCTAGCCCAACAGCAACTCCTGCCCCTCGCCGTGGCTTCGCTCTCCATGTCCAGCGTGTGCACTCACAGACCAAGAACTGGGTCCTGTAGGCACATACACCCGTTCTTCAGGTTCCCCGTCGTGCCTGCCTCCCTCACCGCGGCATAACCCACCCCTGGTCCCCGGATCCCAGGCTTGTACTTTCTCTGGCTCCCTTGTCCCAGCCTGAGCTGCCCCCGTCTTGCCCCTTCTCGGGCCAGAGCCATGGGCGGCTCACCCGCCAGAGGGGCAGGCAGGGCCCACTCCAGGTTCCAGTGCTCTGAGGCAGCAGGTGTGGGCAAGGCCTGGCACAGTGCCACGCCACCGCTGCCTCGGTGCTGAAGCTGTGCAGTCTCCAGAGGCCACAGCCTTGCGGACACCTGCGCAGAGCTAGCCATGGAGTCCTGCATGGCCATGGCCTAGCCCAGCCGGGAAGGATGAATCCTACACGCTACCCTGGTGTTGCAGAAGGAAAGTCCTTGTTCTTGTTTCCTGTCGCTTCCCCACAGCAGCGGGTGCCCCTGGGCCTGGTGTCTGGGACATGGGGAGCAACAGCCTCCGCTCCAGTGGTCCTCACCCTTCCTGGGGTTCAGAAACCCCAGAGCTGCGGGGTCACATCCAGCCCAAGCCCTGGCCCAGGCAGGATGGGCTCCGTGTGAACCTGGCCAAGCAAAGCTGTCTGAGCTCCGAGCAGTGACCCTCTCCCCAACACCGCCCGGGCAGCGCCACGACCCCGCCGCAGGGACCGGGGCCAGGGGGTTGACCTATGCCCCAGCGACCCCTGGCTCAGTCAGGCCCCTCAGAAGGGGTGCGGTGCAGACCCACTGGAGCTGCCGACGTGCCCCACTGCTTCCTGGCAGGGCCTGGCTGGGGGATGGGGAGTGCCTGGAGCACAGACACCCCGGTCCTCCGACCTGCCCCAGGCCCCAGTCCCCCTGAGCCCCCGGCGTCACTGCTGGTGCCTGGGACCCCCCAGTGGTGCCTGGCCTGTAGGGGCGGGGTCAGGGGTCGCTGCAGGCAGAGAACGGGACCAATGAAATGATGAGAAGTCCAGGCCACTCCCATGAGCCTCTGGGGTGGGGCAAGAACAACAGTCCACTCCCATGAGCCTCTGGGGCAGGAAGCTGCCCTGGCCCTGCTCCCATGATGCCCCCCCCGCAACACGGAGCCAGGCCCAGACCGCTTCTCCGCTCTTTATTCCCAACAAATAAATAAATAGCGCAGGGCCCGGGGGGACAGATGTAAAGTGCGGTGGGAGAAAGGGGGGCAGGGATGGGAGCCCCCTCCCTTGGCAGTGGGGGTGGGGGTGGGCAGCTGCCCCAGGGGCTTCTGGGAAGGGGGTGGCAGCTTTGGCAGTAGGGAGGGGGCTGGGCAACATGGGTGTAAACAGCAACGGGGCCCTGATCTTGGGGGGGGGCCAGGACCCCCCAATCCGGGGGGAGGGGGTGCGGGGCAGGGATTCCTCCCCCATCGGGGGGGCAGGGACCCCCAGGCCCAGCCGGGGGGCCTGCGCTTGGGCCCAATTCTGGCCTGCAGCCCTGGGCCGTGCGCCCACGCGGGGTTGGGGGCCAGGGTTCGGCCCTCACGTAACCGGCTCGACGACCAGCACCTTGCACTCGCGCTTGGCGATCTTGTCCAGCGACAGCACGGCCTTGTCGGGGGGCAAGTAGAGTGGGCGCCCCACAGGCGAGCCCACGGGTGGCGTGATGGCGCGGCGCTCCATGACGCTGCCCGACCTGGGGAGAGAGAGGGGTTAGTCACACTCCTGTGTCCTGCCCCCTTGCCACTGTCCCCCTGCGGCCTTCCCATCGGACCCCACCCTCAGCTTCAGCCCCCCACGGCCTTCCCATAATCCCCTCCTGGATCCCCCAGTACTGGGGATACTCCCAGCCCCCACCCCCACTCCAAGGGGACAGCTGATGCTGTGATTGGCAAGTGGAAGGGGAGAAGCCAGGCTGGCCCCACTTCCCAGACCCCGCCCCCTCATCAGAACCCCACCCTCTACCCCCACTGCTCCCCCCAGCCTCATAGACAGATTGGCAGGTGGGATGGGAGGGGCCAGGCTCTGCCTCCAGGATATGATTGGCAGGTGGGATGGGAGGGACCAGGCTGAGCCCCACCCCATGACATAACTCCACCCCCCCCAGCCCCGTAGACACTGATTGGCTGGTAGAGGTGGGAGTGACCAGGCTGGGCTCCCCCCCATGCAAGACTACCCCACTCCCTAAAGGCAGGGATTGGCAGAGTGGGTGCAGCCAGCCCCAGGCCCCGCCCCCTCCCGAGGCCCCACCCCTGGTACCTCATGAGGTGGGTGCGGGAGGGCTGCTGGTGGGAGAAGGACTGGGACCGGCCCAGCCCGGCCTGGTGCCGCTCCACCAGGTCCCGCACAGCTGGGCTGCTGGGGCTGCTCTTGCGCGACACAGGCCGGGCCTCAGGCGGCGGGTGCGAGACGCTGGCCGTGAACTGCAGCTTCAGCTTCATGTGCTGCGACAGCTGTGGGGGGGCGGGGGGGGGGGCGGGTGAGGACCCAGGCGTCCAGGGCCGCAGCGCCCCCTGCTTTCACCCCCAGCCCCCGTCCCCACAGAGAGCCCAGGCGTCCAGGCACCTCGAAGAGGCCGGAGCGCAGGGCCTGGAAGGCGACGCGCACGGTGAGAGCGCTGCCCTTGCGTGAGTGGCCGAGGCGGGCGAGCGGCGTGTGGCAGACGAGCGAGTCCAGTGCGGCCTGCGCCGCCCGGCGCCCTGGTCCTGATCCTGGGCCGGGCGCCGATCCGGGCGGCACCTTCCCTACACCTTGAGGGGGAGAAGCAGGAGAGGGTCAGGGCAGGTGGGAGCCCTCTCCCCATCGACTCCGCGCCTTTCCTGGCCCCACTCCCACCTGCGGCCGCGCCCTCAGGGGTCCAGACAAGTCGCACAGCCAGGAAGTCCTGCAGGTCATTGAGCAGTGTGTAGGTGACGGTGAAGCGTTGCCGAGGCAACACAGGTGACTCCACCGCTGCTGTCATGACGAAGCGCGGCCGCTCCAGCCGGATGCTTGGCAACCTGTGCCAGGGGGACTGGGGGGTCATGGGGGGGTCACTGGGAGGTCATAGAGGGGTCACTGGGAGGTTGCAGTGGTCACGTGGGGTCACTCACCGGTAGTGCGTGTAGATGCTGCTGGTGAAAGGTAGCTTTGGCGTCGACCACTGTACCACGGCCACCAGCGGCACCTCCAGCCCCTGGGGGTAGGGCCAGGCCTGATGGACAGCTCCCAGGCCCCGCCCCCAGGCCTGTAAAGCATCCCTAGAGCCCTACCCCCCAGCTAGGAGCATCCAATGTGTAGTCCCACCCCCAAGACTGAGTGACAGCTGTATAGCCCCACCCCTGACACACCCATGCCCCTAGGTAATGACTGAGCTTAGTAGCCCAGCTCCCTCTAAATGACAGCCCTATGGCCCCACCTCCAAGCTATGAGTGACAGCTCAGTAGCTCCACCCCTTGAGTGACAGCCACACAGCCCTGCCCCTGATTATGTGACACCACAGTAACTCCACCCATGCTATTAGTGACAGCCCCATGATCCCTCCCCCAAACTGGCAGCCTCATAGCCCCACCCCCAAGCCCCGCCCACCTCTTTGGCATCAGGTGGGGGCTGCTGGGGTGCGTGCAGCTGGAAGAGGAAGCTCTGCTCCTCCAGGGCCCGCAGTGCACAGGGGGGGGCGGCGCCGGCCCCTGGCACCCGGCAGAAGGCCCCAACTGGCACCTCCCCGGAGTGGTGGCTGCCGGGGGAGACGGAGGTGAGCCCTGTGGACCCCCAGGCCCCCATGATCCTGGAGGGGGTCAGAGACACAGGGAAGGGCACCTCACAGCCCCCACAAACAGCTCAGCGCCCCCCCTCCCGGGCCTGACCAGACATTGTCGACGAGCAGCACGGAGCCATCGGGCATCACGGGCAAGTAACTGGCGTTGAAGTTGGGCAAAATCCGCACATCTCGCACCGAGATCTCCTCCAGCGATGACCGGTTCAGTACTGGGGGACAGTGGGGGGAGGGGGTGAGGGGCAGCCACAAACCCTCACCCCTCCCCATGCTCCCCTGTGGCAGGGCACTGTTGGTGCCTGCCACTTTAAGGGCTGGCACAGGCAGCAGCCAGGTGCTCGAGTACAGTGGCCATTTTGAGATCCAGGATATAAAGGGTGAAGCAGCAGTTTGCTGTTGGCAGCCCTGTGAGAGACATCAGCTGGTGGAGCTGAGGCTCAGGAACAGCTTGGTGGCAGGAGCAGGAGCTTATTGGGATGTTTTGGAGGCTCCTGGTCCTGGACATGACCTAAAAGTGCACCCTGCTGGGGATGGGTGGCCTGGTGGGGCTCCTAGTGGCATGGGAGCCCCCAGGAAATGCCAGGCAGGTTACCTCCCCAGTGAAAGGCAGGTCGAGGAGCAATAACCCCAGCCCCCACAGCCAGGTGTGTAACCCTGTAGCAGGGCCCGAGAAGGCGGACCCATGTAAGAGAGCATGGGATAGTTGCTCAGAAACCTGATTTGAGGCACCCTCGACTGGTCAATGCTGGGGCCGGACCCGAAGGGTCAAAAGGGCTGGGGGCCCACCGTGAGGGACGGGCCAGAGCCGGGGTCCTGGGGCTCTGACTGGCCTTGGAGATGTGGCCAGAGGTCCCGGGGGGGGCCACACCGAGGGGGAGAAGAGTGTGGGGAGCGAGGCAGCCCAGAATTAGGGCGGAGTAGGCCACCTGACTAGGAGGAATCTAGTTAGGATCCAGGCTAAAGGGTTATGGGCCCCAGAGATGTTAAGAGCTTAGATACCACCTGCGAGGCATGGCCTGCGGTGTAGGGGAGGTTTCGGAGCCGCAGATAGCACCCCCTGGCATTGGAGCAAGAAATGGGCGGCCTCCCACGTGGGTAGCATCTTAATTGCTTTCCATCAAGGCGTAGGACACGAGAGAGACAGGCGCTGAGCTCAGAAACAGCTGGCTGCTCACCTAACCAGCGTCAGGAAGGCCCCACTGTTACACCCCCCATGACCAAGTGTGGGTCCCCTGGCCCCCGCCTCACCCTTGAGCACGGTGAGGTACTTCCCGGAGACGCTGAGCTGCCGACACTTCACCACGGGCGGGGGCAGCACGGTCAGCATGGTGCTCACTGCAGGGCAGAGGTTAGAGGGCAAAGCCTGAGCGGGCTGCAGGTCGGGAGTGAGGGGCACCGACGGGGCACCACGGAGCACAAGGGGGGAGGGGGCACGATAGGGGCCATGGAGGTACCTGGGAGGGCACCGAGGACCTACCCTGGGCCTTGAAGGCCCCCTGCTCCTGGCGGAAGAGCTGGGCAGGCGCCCGTGTCTGCAGCAGGCTCAGGTACCCACAGTCCCGCACCTCGGGCTGCTCCCGGTCTCGTTTCCACACGGTCACCACGATCTGGGGGTGGAGGGGGTCACTATGCAGGCAGCCCCCCTGCTGGCGCCCCTCGCTCCCAACCTGCAGCCGGCGCCCACCCGCAGCCCCCCGCCTCCGCCCCAACCCTCCTGTCTCTCCTGCCCCTTCCCCAGGGGCCTCCATCGTGGGCTCCCCGGCGCTCTCCCGCGCCGACCTTAGCCTTAACGGTGCCAGGGGGCAGCTTGTCCAAGGAGATGGTCAGTGGGAAGATGACCTCGTCGGTGCAGACGATGGGGTCCTCGACCGGCATCTGGGAGCAGGGGAGACACGGTGGGGGGTCAGAGGCGCTGGTGCCCCGCGCCCCCGCCTTGCAGCCCCTCGCCCGCCCCGCGCCCCCACTCACCCCCGCGCCCGGCCCGGCCGGCGGCCCCTGGCTGTGGGTGAGCAGCGCCCGGCAGTCCCGGAAGACCCCGGGAGGCGCCTCCCCTTCGTCCTCGGCCGGGGGCTCCCCGCCCCCCTCCTCCTCCTCCTCGGCCCCCGCCGCCGCGCCCCCGCCGGGGCTGACGCTGGCCAGGGCGGCCAGGGAGGCGGCCAGCTCGCCCCAGGGGGGCCGGGGAGCGGCCCCGGCCCCGGCCCCGGGGCGGCAGCGCAGCACGAGCAGGAAGCGGACGGTCTCGCCCAGGTAGAGGTGGTTGCGGCGGGGCAGCGCCCGGTAGCGGCCCGGCTCCCCCGCCAGCAGCTCGCGGGCCGGGAAGGGCACGGCCGGGAAGTACATGAAGTACTCGCACTGCGCCTCCATCGCCGCGGGGGGCGGAGGGGCTCCCCGGTCACGTGGGGCGCGGGGCAGGGGCCGCCGTAGCCGGGCCGGGCCGCGCCGAGGGGGGCGGGGGGCAGGCGGCGAGGCCGAACGCCAGGCGCATCGATGGGTGACAGGTGACAGCAGGCAGCGCGGAAGAGCTTGGAAACATAGATGGACGACACGCTGCGCATGCGTTCTGGGGTAAAGCGCTATCCCAAACCTCTGGGGAGGGGGACAATACTCGGGGGAAGGGGTATGGAGGCCCCACTCCCCGCTTTACTCTGGGCCCGCTACTGCACCCATCCGGGGCGCTGCATGGCCGTGTCTGAAATCGGCCACTTTCTTAAACCAAAGCTGGGGGAGACCCAGCCCGAATGCGCAGCACAGAGCCGGCTCCCAATCGGGCGAGGAAAACGTCGATGAGAGGACAAGAGCACGTATGCGTACTTTCGTATGGGCGACGCATCACGTTTGCCCATGAACGGGCAAACCAAGCACGCATGCGCTTGGCGGGGACAGGCTCATCAGCTGAACACTGAATGTATCGATGCGACGTGGTCATTGCGCAAGCCTAGTGGTCTGAGTTAAAATATATCAATCGCCGAAATTGTGGATTGGTGCATGTGTCCTGGCAGCCCGGGCACGCTGCCAAGTGCCGGAATCATTGGTGGGTTTCCTTGGTTACACTGGCAGTGATACAGGAAAACCGAAGCTAGCGAGTCGCGAGTCTCGGTGCGCGTGCGCACCAGGAACAGGCGTCAGAAATCGACGACCAGCCTGAGCACCGAAAGTATCGATGGGCAAGACCAAATGGATATGGCAAAGCGGGGCCATGCGCCGTGCCTGGGTGACCCTGCGGGGCCCAAGAGCAAGAAGCGCTCCTGTGTGGAAGACGCCGGTGCCCGAGGCACCCCAGGAAGCCGGCGAAGTGGTTGGAAGAGCCCAGTGTCAAGGGGGGACAGCTCCTTTGGGCGAGACCAACTCCGTCAGCCGCTGCCCGTGACCGGTACTCCCAGCAACCAATCACCGGTTGCTATAGCGCCTTGGTGGGGGGGAGCTCGTCTGGACTCTGTACCTGACAGACAAGCCCAGGCACCAATCCCCGCCCAGAGAGGGCGCAGCTACCGGGGAGGGTATTCTGCATGACTGGCAGGCCCCGCAGCCCATCGCCCCTCAGGGGGCGTGACTCGCTGGTAGATTGACAGCCCCTGGATCCAGTCCGCGCGTGAACAAGGCAGAGGCGTTCCCCCTTCCCCATCACTCACGGATTCCGCTCGCGGGCTGTTGTCGCTTTATTGCAAGTCTCTAAAAAAAAGTGGTTTTACCATTAAAAAAATACGTTATTTTCATAGATACAAAAGCTGGCCGAGGCGGGTCTGCTGCCCCGCGCCCCATCAACACCTGGGGAATAAATAGGGGGCGGAGGCTGCGGGCGCGGGGGGTGGCGCAAGGGGGTGCGGGTCGTGAGCGCGGGGCACCGCAGGGCCGGTGGGGCAGTGGTATGACCCGTGTGGACGACCCCACTTCTCGGGGCGGGGGGCGGTACCCGGGGATTGCCCCCTTCGTCACCCCGAGGCTGTATGTACCAAGAGGGCCCTATGGCGCGGGGGGGTGCCCCCCTAGTACCGGGGCTCCCGGAATAGGACTGCACCATGTGCCTGGCCGCGGGGTGTTCCTACCTGTAGTCTCCCGGGTGGGGCTGTACCACGGGTTGGTCAGTGGTGGGGGTGTGCCTGCTCCCTGGAGTCCCCCCACCTCGGCTGCACCCTATGATGCATGGGGTGGGTGGTCTGGTACCTGGAGTCTCCCATGCTGGACTGGACTGTGTGCCTGGCAGGGGGTGTGCATGGGGGGGGTTGTCCCTGGGGTGGGGGCTGTACCATGTGATTGGCTGGGGGGGCTGTTACCTGGGGTACCCAGGGTGGGGCCGCACCATGTGCTTGGCAGTGGGGGGAGGGGTCCCTGCTACCTGGGGTAGCCAGGGTGGGCCTGTACCACATGCCTGGTGCATTGGGGGGGCTGCTACCTGGAGTCCTGGGGTGGGGCCGTACCATGTGCCTTGGAGAGGGGCATTCCTGGGGGGTCCTGCCTATGTAGGGTCGCTGGTGCTGTTGCCCCCAAACTGCCGGCGGTCAAGCAGGTCCTTGTACTGCAGCTCCGGGGTGACCATGCGGGCACAGAGCCGGCGCTCCGCAGGGCCCAGCCCAGCCCGCAGCTCGTAGCCCAGGATCTCGGCTCGACCCAGCTGCAAGGGGCGCAGCTGGGGGTCCCCAATGCGTGAGGCCGGCACTGGGCCCCCACCGGCCAGGCAGTGCTCAGCCAGCTCTTGGCGCCGGCCCCGCAGCCGGGCCACGTCCCGCGCCATGCGCTCCCGCCCATAGGCCTCCACCCGGGCCCAGAAGCTGCGGTTGACATGGGTGTAGAGCTGCCAGTCCAGCTCATTCCAGGCCCGGAGCTGGGCGGCCAGGCCAGGGGCCATGGCGGGGCCCAGTGCCCGGCGCCCGTTGTGCGGGAAGGTAGCCACGTCATCCTCATCCCAGCACAGCGCCTCCTGCAGCAGCACCAGCGACTCATCGAAGTGCTCGGTCAGCAGCACCAGCCCGAAGGTCCGGTCCAGTTGCGCCAGCGCCGCTTCCACAGTGGCATCAGCCTTGGTCCCGGACGCTGGTGGCACCGGGAGCCCGAAGTCGAACCAGAGCAGGTTGCGGGCGTAGTGGTTACCGCGGGCGGCTGGGTCGTAGTAGCGCTCCGGTGCAGCCGCAAAGTGTCCCAGGGTTCCAGCCCGGCGGAAGGCGGACACCACAGCTTGGTAGTAGGAGAAGGCAGAGGCCGCCAGTGCCGCTGGGTCACGCACGATGGAGAAGTAGAAGCTGTCAGCCTGCATCACCTTCTGCACCTGTGGGGGCATCAGCGGGGAGGGCTGAGGAGACACTTCCTCCCCAATTCCCCAGCCTTCTCCCTCACCCCAATACCCCATCTCTGACCCCACCACGGACCTCGGGCAGGTTGAAGCGCATGTGGTGGCAGAGGATGTCGTATGGGGCCCCCCCTGGGCGGTGGCCCTTGATGTGCCGTTCCTGGAAGGGCAGGGGGTAGCCAAGCTGGTAGCGGTGTGGCAGGGCGAAGCGCAGGCCCCGTGCCTCCCCGAAGCGGTGCAGCAAGTTTACCACAGTGCTGCTGCCTGTCTTATGCGTCTTCAGGAAGACCAGGTGCTGCTTCGGCTCACAGTCCCGGGGGCGTGGCGAGGTGGAGAGCTCGTCCCAGGACAAGCGGGGGGCATGTGGCTGCTGCTGCTCCAGGGGGGCTCTGGGGGGGAGAGGGAAGTGGTGAGACAGATGGACAGGCAGACAAAGCCCCCCCAAAACTGGACACTGGTGGGGCCTTTCCTAGGACCCCGTGCGCACACACACAGAACCCACATGCCCAGGGCACAGACACGCAGGTGGGGTGGGGGGTCTGACCTGCGGTGGAAGGGGCCTCCCAGCAGCTGCAGGGTGAAGCCGATGGTCATGCAAACGGTCAGGGCGACTCCGAGCACCCGGAGCCGGCAGCACCTGGGGGGCAGCCTCATCCTCCTGCTGGGCAATGTCGGGGGGCAGGTCAGGGGGACCCAGGTGTCAGGACTCCCAGCCCCCGCCCCCCCCCCCCTTGCCCTCCAGCCCCCACGCTCCACCCAGAGAACCCAGGCATCCAGGCTCCCATGGTCCTAACCGCTCCCTCAGCCTTGCTGGTGCCCTTCCTCTTGACTCTCAGCCCGTTGCCCTTTTCAGCCCTGCCAGTACCCCTCACTCCCAACCCGCATCCCGCTGTCCTGCCAGCCCTTTCAGTGGCCCTCACTTACAACCCGCAGCCCCTTGCCCTTCACAGCCTTTACCTCCTGCCTCCCATGGTTCCCTCTGTCCCCAACTCTGGCCCTCTATGTCCTGCCCCCACCCTGGCCTCTCCCTTCTGAGCACACACAGCCCAGCCCCAGATCTGAGCCATAAAATTAAGGCATGTGGGAGGCTCAGGAGCAAGGGTGGGGGCAAGGGCCCCCCCCCACCTTCAGCTTCCCATCCCGGAAAGATGAGACATCTGAATGGGATGTTACCATTTCCAAGCCCCTCCCAGGTGGGACAGACAGACAGACAGACCGACCCGACCGACTGAATGCAGTGACGCACCCGGCCCAGGCCCTTCCATTGCAGTAGCCAGGTGCCCCTCCTGACCCACAGCCCCCTCCCCCCCAGCTCTACCGAGGGCCCTCACTCCTGACCCACAGCCCCCTGTGCCCCCCAGCCATGCTGGTGCCCCTCACTTCCAACCTGCAGCCTCCTGCCTGCCCAATGCCCCTCACTCCTGACCCGCAGCTCCCTGCCCTCCCAGCCCTGCACCCCCAATGCTCCAGGACCTGGGAAGCACCAGGGGATGTTGTGCTGGAGGGGCTGCAAGCTCTCTTCTGCCCCCCCACCTCACCAAGGTGGTCCAACCCACAGCCTTTTGCCCCCCTCCCCACCAGTGCTTCCCTACTTCCAACCCACAGCCCCCTGTTGATGTCCCTCACTGCTAATCTACATCCCCCCTGCCCCCCACCTCAGCTGGTTCCCTTCCCTCGGGACCTACAGACCCCTGCCCCCTCCAGCCCTGCCGGTGCCCCTCACTCCCGACCTGGAGCCCCTGCCCCCTTCCCCCCCCCCACCAGCCCTGCTGGTGCCTCTCACTCCAGACCTGTGGGGCCGGGCTGGTCACATACGGCTGGGGCAGGGAGTTTAGTGGTGGGGGGCCCAATCTGGCACTTACCCGCGGGCCGGGGCCGGGGGGGTCACGGCGCTGCCTGCATCCCGGCAGGTCCTGTCTCACTCGCTCTGGCCCGGCCCGTGCGCAAAGTTTTCTGCGCTGCCTTTGTCTCCTCCCCGCCCCCCCTCCCAGGGCCGGCCTGCCCCCCCTGCACCCCCAGCTGGTCCCCGCCCCCCCCCCGCTGAAGCTGTCAATCATTTTTACACTGGATGGGTGGGATTTCAGCCCCTGAGTCCTGTCTGGACTCCAGCACACCCTTGCACATACTTGCCCATGCCTGTCCTTGCCCGCAGCCCGCACACACAGAGCAGACACACCCGACACCGTGCACACACATGTGACACGTCGGTGCATAGTGCTGGCTGCACAGAGCACACTACACATGTGCGTGTGCCACTGAGGCCCACACTGCTCCGACATGCGTGCCCAGTCCCCACTGCCCCTGTATGCGCATGTGCACACACACATACACACGTGCGTTCTGAGACTCACTATCCCCATGCACACATGCACTGCACAGATCTGCTCTGCACAAGTGCGTGAACATATGTGCACACACGTGTTCTGGGACCAGGTCTCCTCCCTGCACACGTGAACTACACAGATCCACTCTACACATAAGCACACGCAGCAACACGCTCTGTGCACACACGGGTCCCAGCGGGGACTTGGACACACTCCCAGGCCCGGGTCAGTGCCTGCAGCTGCTGTAGCCGGACACGCGCGGCCCCCAGGGACCTACCAGCTGCAGCCAGCGCTGACTCAGCCCTGACCCGACCCCGCACTGGCTGCGGGTAAGGGGAGCCGAGAGGCCCATCCGGAACCAGGGTCTGAGGAGGGGATTCAGTGTGGGTCTCCTCTGCCCCAGTGCCTGCTGTGCAAGGCAGAAGGTGTTGCATGGCACATACCTGAGATGCTGCCCATGGCCCAGGGGCACAGGCCTGGCTCTGCTTCAGCCTGGGGATTTCCACTGTCCCTGCAGTGCCCATGGCCTGGGCAGAGAGGCAGCTGGCTCTGGTGGGGAGTTGGGGGGATGCAGGGGTAGGGAAAAGCGGCTGGCTCTCGGGTGGGCATCAGGACTGGGTAGAATAGGCCCTGGGATGCGGCTGGCTCTGGGGTGGGTATTGGGGGCTGGGTAGAACAGAGCCTCTTGCTCCATGCTGTGATGCAGCTGCCTTGGGGGGGGCAGGCATGTTTGTGTGCATTTTAATCGCCCTCTGATTTTTCTTTCCTTTAATCCACTCTGGGATTAGGCACAGGGGCCTGGGGGGGCAGGGGCTCTGTGAAGCTGCAGCCCCCCCCCCCCGTAACTGAAATCTGTCAGCCCAACATGAAGGTGGGGGGCCGGGAAGGGGGTGCCGGGACCCTGGTCATCCCCAGGGCCCTGGAGCCAGGGTTGGGGGTGGACAGACAGACATAAAGGGACAGATTGGTGTGCAGACAGACAGAGAGATGACGAGCTACAAGGACAGCAGGCAGACGAATCCACAGAGATAAACAGACAAGTAAAGGTGCAGAGGGATAGGCAGACAGACACATGCATGGAAGGACAGGCATGCAGTGGCCCCTGACCCCCCCATACTCCCTACTCCCCCCCCTTTCAGAACCTGCCTAGAACGCAGGCGTCCGGGTGCTGGTGCAGGGTGGGGGCTGTGGGCCGGGGAAGTGGGGGGTGGGGGTTGTGTGGGACAGGGGATGTCCCCCCAGCCATGAGAGAACCCAGGTGTGCTGCCTGCCCCCAGCTCAGGGAGCCCTGCTGACTCAGCCCAGGTCCCTGCCAAGCATGAAGGGGTGACCCCCCCCCTCCTCCCCGGGGACAGACTTCACAGAGAGGAAGCCAGACATCCTGCCTGGGGGTGCAGCAGGGGATATGGGAAGCACTGGGGGATGGATGCAGCTTCCCCCCCATTAGGGACAGCAGGACGGGGGTGGGAGGTTCTGCATCCAGACCCCTTTTCTTGTTCTTTCTGCAATAAAATGGTTCATTTACTGAAGCCCCTGGCTCTGGCCTCAGTTCCTTGGGGGCGGGGGGGGGGGGGCTGGGGGCATTATGGACAAAGCCCCTCTGCTGGCAATGGGTGCAGCTGCTGCAGGGGTTACCAGGGGACCCAGCACTGAGATGTGGCTGCTTCTGGGGTGCTACAGACTAGGGCAGGTCGGTGGGGGGGGGGGAACGCAGCCACCTCTAGGGTGGGATGCATGAGGGTGGGTCCCGGCTAAAGGAAAGCCAGCCACCGCTGCAGGCTGGTCCCTGGAGAGTGGGAGGCAGCCAATTCTGGGGTGGGATGTACCAGGGATGGTGGGGGGGGGTGTGCAGCCACCTCTGGGGTGGGACCTACCAGGGCTGGTCCCTGTGAGGGTATGCAGACACCTACCTCCGCAGTGGGATGCACCAGAGCTTGTGCGGGGGGGGGAGGGGGGAGAGGTGCAGCACTCGGGATGAGGCGTACCAAAGCTGGTCCCTGGGGGGGGATGCAGCCACCTCTGGTGTTGGATGTACCTGGGCTGGTCCCATGGGGGTGGAAATACAGCCACCCCTGGAGTGGGACATACCAGGGACTGCTTGTGGGGCAGTGCAGCCACCTCTGGGGTGGTATGTAGCAGGGCTGGTCCCTTGGGGTGGAGATACCGCCGCTTCTGGGCTGGGAGGTACCAAGGCTGCTCTGGGGGTGGGATGCAGCCACCTCTGAGGTGTGACGGACCAGAGCTGGTCCGTGCGGGGGAGGCAGACACCCCCGCGAAGGGACTTGAGCGATGTGGGGAGAGGGGCTGGGCCTAGTGCCATGGGGGCGGGTTTTCCCGCTCGATGCCCATTGGGCCGGAATAGAGAGGTGGGCGGGGCCTTTCTGGAAGGATGGGCGGACTTCTGACCAGGGGGCGGGGCTTCTTCGGGGAGCAATTTGTCAGTGAGTTGAAGGGGGCGTGTCCCTCAGAGCTAGTGGGCGGGGCCACTGTCACCGTTGTGGGGGGAGGGGCGTAGAGCGTCGTGCGCGTGTGCAGCCGGGTGCTCCTCGTGGTGGGCGGGGCCCGGCCCTCGAGGCGCCGCTGTTCCCGGGGCACGTGACTTGCCCCGCGCGCCTCCTCAACCAATCGCAGTCGTCCCTCTTTCGACCCACGTGACTTCCCCGCATGTGTCCCTTAAATGACCGCGAGCCCACCCCCATTGGTAGCAGTTGGGCCCGCGGCAGGTGAGGGGTATGTGACCCTGGCCGTGGGGGGGTCCGTTCCCCCCCCCCGGGGGTCGTTGGTGTGGGAAGCTTCCCTCCCCCCCCCCCCATGGCGGCCCCTCGGGCTCTCCCCAGGCTGCAGGCCTGGCCCCCGCGGTGCTGGCGTGAGCCCCGCGCGCTCTGCCCAGGTCCCCGTGTGGCCCCTCTGCCTAGTCCCTCGGGCCCTCCCCAGGGTGCAGGCCCGGGCGCCGCGCTGTAGGCGTCGTGACCCCCTGTCTGTGCCCGCGGGGATGACCCGGGGAAGGGGAGGCTCCGGCCTGGTGGCTGCATTGGTGCGGCTCCCTGCCGCGTTGGGCTGGGGCAGGCGCTTGCAGGCTGCTTCTTGGGCGCGGCAGGTTCCCCGTTGCTCTCCCCAGCCTGCGGCCCGCTTGACGCCTCGCCTCCGCCATGCGGCTGCGCAGACCCACCCGGGGTTGCGCCTCTGGCTCCAGCTCCCGCTCCCCGTCCGCGTGGGGCGCCGGGAGCAGCTCGAGCCCCGCCACGGAGCAGGGTGACGCAGAGATGGACCTGAGCGGCCTGTGAGTGGGGCTGTCCAGGAGGCTTGGCAGTCCTGGGGGCAGGGGTCGTGCTGGAAAGGCCTCAGCCCCTCGGGGGGAGGTAACAGGGTTTTAGAAGTGAGTTTTGGGGAGGCCCAGGGCTGGGCATGGTGTGGGAGCATCAGGTTGTGGGGCAGATGGATGATGGGCGCCTTGGAAGGGATGGTGGATGATTGGGACAGCCCTCCCCGGGCACTGGGTCATATTGCCCCCAGGCCTGAGTGGAGTAAGGGGCCACAAGGCTGAAGAGCCATGTGCTCCCTCCAGGGTCCCAAGCAGTGAGGAGGGCAGCTCCAGCCCCGACTTGGGCAGTGACTTTGAGGTAATGCTGCGGAAAAGCAGCAAGCGGGTGGCCAGGACCCCCCCGAGCCAAGGCCAGGTAGGCCCCCGCCATGGTCCCCTTCCCACGCAGATGCCTTATCCTGGGACCAGTAGCCTGAGCTGCCTCCCTTTGCCCCCCACGTCCCACCAGGTGGCCAAGCGACCCCGAAGAAGAACCGCCAGCCGGCTGCCAGCCAGGGACACATCGCCTGCCTGCAGCCCTGAGCCCAACCAGCTCTATGAGGCAGTGAGGTCTGGAAAGACCGCGTTGGAGGTACCTCTGCACTGTCCTGGGGCATTGTCAGGGGCCTGGGTTGCATCCCAGCGTGGCAGAGGGGAGTGGGTAAGAGCACAGGGGGATGGGAAGCCAGGATGCCTGGGGCAATGGGGCCTGGGGAGCTGGGAGCCAGGACACCTGAGCTCTACTGCTAGACTGATGTTGGGCTGTGGGTACCCAGCTCCTGCATAACTCCTTCTCCTGGGGCACGACTTGTTCCCTCAGGTGGTGGTTGATGAGTGGCTGGAGACCTACAAGCGGGACCGCGAGACCGGCTTCCTGGAGCTGGCCAACTTTTTCATACGTGCCTGCGGCTGTAAAGGTGGGTGCTCTCGTAGCCCAGCTTCCAGCTGAAGCTCTGAGGGTTCCCCCCATGAGTGCCAGGGGCCTGGCCTGCCCACACTGCCTCCTCTCACCTCTGCCCCCCTGCAGGCGTGGTGACCTCTGAGATGTTCAGGAAGCTGCAGAACTCAGAGATCATCCAGCAGCTGACGAAGCAGTTTGCTGAGGTGCTGGGCAAATGGTGGGGGGAGTCTCATGGCAAGGCCTCTGTCTTGGGCCTGGGCGGGAGGTATCTCCTTGCTCCATGTCTGACCCATGGCTCCTGCAGGACTCGGCCGAGTACCCACTGGCACTGAGTACACAGCCCTGGCGCCGATTCCGGGAAGGCCTCTGTGAGCTGGTGGCGACACTGGTGCGGCGCTGCCAGTATAGTGTCCTCTACGATGAGTTTCTGGCTGATACCCTCATCTCCTTGCTCACTGGCCTCTCCGACTCCCAGGTGCGGGCTTTCCGCCACACCAGCACCCTGACAGGTGAGTCCCTTACCCTGCTGGGAGCCGAATGCTTGGGTTCCCCTCCTCAGCGACCTCTGCCCAGGCCCCAGGAATGCTCTTGTTCCCGGCTCCTCCCCAGCCATGAAGCTGATGACGGCTCTGGTGAATGTGGCTCTGGGCGTGAGCCTGCACAAGGAGAACAACCAGCGGCAATACGACGCTGAACAGGGCAAGGGGCCTGGCCGCCGGACCGCCAACAGGCTGGAGACCCTGCTGGAGCAGCGTAAGCAGGTAAGCAATGGCAGGGAGGCACTAGCAGCCTGGGATGGGCTGGGCGGGTGGTGGCTGGGTTGGCAGGGGTGGGTGATTGAAGCTGAGCCCTACATGTGGCTGGGCAGGCATGAGGGGTAGAGAGGGATACAGTTTAGGGGAGCCCTGTGTGTGACACCCCCCCCCCCCTTTGCGGCTCAGCTCCAAGAGCAGCAGGAGGAGATCGAGAACATGATGAATGCCATCTTCAAAGGGGTCTTTGTGCATCGGTACCGGTGAGCTGGGGTTTGTGAGGGGTGTTGGGCACAGGGATGACTGGGAGATGAGGACAGCTGTGTGGGGAGAGGGGGCATGGTGGACACAGGGGCAGGTCCAGTGAGCTGGGGGCAGTGGGGGATGGAGGTGGGCACAAGGGCTGCTCTGGGGACCGCTTCGAGCCTGGCAGTGCCCCATGGCCACAGGGATGTGGTGCCTGAGATCCGGTCCATCTGCATGGAGGAGATGGGGAAGTGGATGCAGAGCTACAGCACCTCCTTCCTGACGGACGGCTACCTCAAGTACATTGGCTGGACTCTGCACGACAAGGTGGGCAGCTGGGAGGTGGAATGGGGTGGGTGGGGATGTGGGACTCCATGCTCACCCACCCTCTGTCCCTGCAGCAGCGGGACGTGCGTCTCACCTGCCTCAAGGCCCTGCAGGGGTTGTACAGCAGCCAGGACACAGCTGTGCGCATGGAACTCTTCACCAGCCGCTTCAAGGTGAGTCCTGCCCTGAGATGGCCACTGCTCCATTCCCCCCACCGCCTTGTTCCATCCCCTGTGGGGTATTTGGCCAGGGGCACCCCTTGGCACCCTGTACACAAGGTGATTGCAGACAAGAGCAAGGGGCAGCACCGTCGCACCTCTTCCAGCCCCAGTAGCCATCATGCTAACAGCATACATGCCCAAGCCTGGGGGCAGGAAGTGGCAGCTTCCCTCCCCCGTCATCACAGTGTATCCTGGGGGCTGACTTGCTTGCCATCTCTGATGCAGGCCCGCATGGTGTCCATGGTGCTGGACAAGGAGCCTGATGTGGCTGTGGAGGCTGTCAAGCTGTTGACCCTGATCCTGCAGTGAGTCCAGGGACTGGGTGGGTGGGCAGGCCCTTTTACTCTGCCTGGCATAGCAGGGGCAGGGGTCCAGGCCCCCCTTCCCTTCCACCTGGGCCCGTGACCTCTGTGGTCTGCACCTGCAGGAACATGGAGGACGTGTTGACGGAGGAGGACTGCCAGGGTATCTACCCTGTGGTGTTTGCCTCTCACCGGGCGCTGGCCACTGCTGCCGGGGAGTTCCTGTACCGGAAGTGAGTGAGCATGGTGGAGGGCACTGCTGCCCTTGGGGAACCTGGCCTCCTCTCTGATGCCCTGTGGTGTGAGCAAGGCCTCCCCAGGAGCATGAGATCTGGTTTGCCGTCCAGGACAGTCATGGGTGAATTAGAATTACCTTGGGGGATGGGGAGAGGAAATGAGGCTGAAGGCTGCAAATAATTCAGGCAGGAGAAGAGCCTGAGATGGGTCTGGTGATTTACCAGAGCTTGGAGATGGACCCAACCTGGGGCCCCAGGGGCGGGACAGGGAACTGCGGTCTGAACCTACAGCAAGGGGAATAAGGATGGGAGATGAGAGCAGAAGAGAGGCTCCATCTTTGGCCGTGTTTTGGGGCAGGCTGGACAGAGGATGTACCCTGGAGTGCCCAGCTGCTCCGGAGGCTGTTTCAAGGCTGGAGATGTGTAGCTCTGAAAGGGGCTGTGGCCCTTCAGCAGTCTCCTGGGCCCTCTGCTGAGAGGCAGCCCAAGGAGGGGTTGAGGAAGGGAGCAGGGATGGTCCAAAGCTGCTGGGGGTTTTGCTGCCTGAAAGATGAGCCGAGCACACGCCCTTAAGGGAGAGAGAAGGCTGACACGGGGGATGGGAGAGAAGGCTTTTGGCATGGCTCTCACTGCTCCAGACGCCAAGGCCAGCACAGCATGCAAGCTGGGCGCAGCCCTGCCTGGCCCCTAGCCCGCGCTGCCGCCTGGTCACGCGCTGGCAGCTGCCTCGCACAGGCCCAGGGCGGGGGGGGAGCACATGAGCAAACATCCCATGCCCTTGTGTGCACCCAGCACTGTCCAGCTCAGCCCAGGGGCACTGCTGGGGTCCCTGATTTTTGGGTTCATGGGTGTGGCAGCCTTGCTGCTCTGCCTCCAGCTGCCCCCTGGCCCCCGGCAGTGGGAGGGGACCGCTCAGCCCTTCATTACTGTCTGCAGCTGTTTCCATCTGGGCTTGGCTGTATTCCCAGCTGTGTGCTCCTCCCATACCAGGAGACTGCGGTCACAGCTGGGGCAGCCTGCTCTGCCCAGTCTGACCCAGCCCTTGCCCCACCACCGGCTGGGCTGGACTCATGTCACTGCCTGCGTGCGCCTTGGCCTGTGTGCCTCTGGCCCAAATCCTGTCCTAGGCATGCATACATGGGCAGTTGTGCCTGTGGCCCTGCTGGGCCTGGGTTTCCCCAGGGGGCTGAGAAAGCCAAGCCCTCTGCTCTGCCCTACCAGAGCCTGCTCTTTCCCTCTCCTCTCCCCACGCTGGGGCAGAACCCAGGTGTCTGGGCTCCCATAATGGAGAGATCCTGCTCCCCTTCTTCTTCTGGGGCAGAGCATGTGGGTCTGGTCCTCCCGTGCCTAACAAACCCCATCCCCTTTCCACAGCTGGGACCGAACCAAGGCATCCAAGCTCCTGTAACTGACAGACCCTGTTCTCCTCCTTGTGCTGGGGTGGAACCCAGGTGTCTGGGTTTACAGCTCCCCCCTGCTCTAACCCCCTAGACCTCGTGGTCCTCCTTCCCCTTGCCTGGGGCTGGAGTGGGACCTGGGTGACTGGGTTTGTGTCCACCCCCCAGCTCTGGCTTGTGGGTTTCAGGCTGCTGGACCCCAAAGGTGAAGCCAGGCAGGAGAGACTCCAGCGTGGGGAGACGAGGGCCTTCTTCCACCTGCTGCTGGCCTTCTTCATCGAGAGTGAGGTGAGGGGGGTGTTCTGGAGTGGGTGGGGGAGCAGGGCAGGTCAGGGCTCTCCCAGATTGCTCACTGCCGCGCCCCCCCCCCCGCCTGCAGCTCCACGAGCATGCAACCTACCTGGTGGACAGCCTGTGGGACTGCGCTGCAGCCCTGCTCAAGGACTGGGAGGCCATGGCCGTGCTGCTACTGGAGGAGTCTTCGGATGAGGGTGAGTGGGGACTGAGGTGGGGGGAAATGGGGCCCTGGGAGGAGTCCTCCAAGCTGACTCCATCCCCCCCTGTCCCCCCTCTCCTCCCACAGGCCTGGGGGACCCTCAAGAGAGCGCCCTCATCCAGATCCTGGTGGCCAGCATGCGCCAGGCTGTGGAGGGGCAGCCACCTGTCGGCCGTGGCCCCCGTAAGAAGGTAATGTGTGGGCCTGGGGCCACCAGTGTCACTGCAGGGGTGGTGCCACAACCCAGCTGCCCCCCTCAGCACTACCCTTCTGCTTCAGGTGCTATCAGCATGGGAGCGAAAGGCCCAAGCCAGTGAACGCGTACGGATCACCCAGTACCTCATCCCACTGCTGCCCCAGCTCCTGGCCAAAGTAAGGGGCAGTGGGGACTGGTTGTGGTATGTAGGGTCCCTGTGGGGACAGTTGTCCAGAGGCCATTGGCTCTGACCCCCCAGTTTGAAACCCCCCCTGCCCCACAGTTTTCGGCTGATGCAGAGAAGGTGACACTGCTGCTGGCAGCACCACGCTACTTCGACCTCAGTCTCTACTGCACTGGGCGCCTGGAGAAGGTAGGGGGGTGTGTGTGTGTGTGTGTGTGGGGGGGGGGGGGGGGTTAATAGTGTCTAGATAGGACACAGGAGTCTTGGCTCCAGAGCAGCTCAGGCTAGGCTTTGTGGGAAAGGGTGACCCTTTTTCTTCTCTGTGGTGGCTTCGTATCCCCATTTCGAGTCTTCCTGAGTCTGTCTGGTCTCTGCTGGGGCCCTGCCCATGCCGGGGTCTTTCCCCCCTCTCCCCTAGCACCTGGAGCTGCTGCTGGGGCAGCTGCAGGAGGCAGTGGAGAAGCACTCGGGCCGCGAGGTGCTGGAGGCCGCGTCACGGGCGCTGCACGTGCTGTGTGACCCCGAGCTCCCCTTCCATGGCCGTGTTGACTATGCCCGCAGCCGCCTTGTAGACCAGCTCACTGACAAGTTCCAGCAGGAGCTGCCTGAGCTACTCCAGGTACTGCCTGCCCCATGGTGCTACCACTCCCTGGGGAGCAGGGGCAGGGCTGCCAGCTGTACATGCTGGAGCTCCGGGCCCAGCTGCTCAGCACTGTCTCCCATTTTCCCACCCCCCAGGCCTCCTTCCTCGATGAGGACGAGGTGTACAGCATGGCTGCCACCCTCAAGCGCATCTCCATCTTCCACAGGTGAGTGCTTGGTGCCTGGCCCATCCCCAGTCCCTGCCACGGCTCCCTTTCTGCTGAGTCCTGACCCATCCCCGCTCCTGTCCCCTTTCCCTGGGTCCCCAGCGGGGGTGGGGCAGGGAGAGGGCAGCAGAGCCCCCTCAAAGCCTCTCTGCTCCCACTTTGGCCCCCACAGTGCCCATGACCTGACACCCTGGAAGCTGTTTGAGCCCTGCCACCAGATCATGCAGCGAGCTGTGGACACTGGCGAGATCCCCACACAGGTACCAGCTCTCCCTGGGATGGGGTCCAGGAGCAGGGGCTGCCGGACAACCCTCCCCTCACCCTGGGCTCCCCTTACAGGTGCTCATCCCAGCCATGACCTGCCTGCACTTCTACGTGCTCTGGGAGCTGGCTCACATCTCTGCTGGTGCCTTCATGCAGGTGAGGGACAGCGGGCAGCAGTTTGGGGGGGGGTGGGGGGGTGGTTATGGTGAGCTAGGGCCCTGGGGTGGCTCCCAGCCTGACTCATGCCCCTCCCACCTGCCCTGTCCTGCAGGAGCATGTGCTGGAGCTGAAGCGCAAGGTGGACGCCCTCTGCTCCCTCTGCCAGAGCTGCCTGACAGACCTTGACCCCAGTGTCCAGGAGCAGGTGGGGGCTGGGGGCTTCCTGCTGGGTGGGCGATGGGGGCAGCTCTGTCCGAGCACCCCCATCACTGTCTCTCCACCCAGGCCTATGTGTTGCTGAGTGACCACCTGCTGATGTTTGGGCCCCAGCTGGCGCAGGGAGGGCGGGAGGCACTGAGCAGCCTGGTACTGCGGCTTGATGCCGGCCTGCAGGCCCAGCTGGCTGGCTTCCTCATGGATCATGTCTTCAACCACGCCGAGCCCATGGATGCTGGTAGGGCCTTGCCACAGGGTGGGGTGTGTTTATACTGGGGGCACCCACCTGACTCTCTGCCCCACTCAGATCAGGACGACAGCGAGGGGAGAATTGAAGCACTGCATCAGCGGCGCCGGCTGTTGGCGGGCTTCTGCAAGCTGGTTGTCTACAACGTGGTGGAGCTGAGTGCTGCCTCTGATGTCTTCAAGCACTACGTCAAGGTGAGGTGGTGGGGAGAGCCCGGGGCCCCTCAAGATGCTGTCATCATGGGAGGGAGGGGACCAGGCCCTGGGTCGTGTGGGGCAGGGAGGCAGGCTGGGGGCCGAACCCCCGCTCACTGCTCTCTTCGCGCAGTGCTACGATGACTACGGGGACATCATCAAGGAGACGCTGAACCAGGCCCGGCAGATTGACCGGGCCGAGTGGGGCCGTACCCTGCTCCTCAGCCTCAAGCAGGTGCCTGGGGTGAGCAGGGGCTGGGTGCTGGGCCTTGGGAGGAGCCCTGTTCCTGACCCGACATCCCCCTTGTAGCTGCTGACAGAGCTGCTGCTGCAGCATGGCCGCGGTGCCCGCCTGAGTAAGGCCTTTGCGGAGATCCGGGACCTGGCACGGCGCTTTGCCCTGCTCTTTGGTCCGCACCAAGCACGGAACCGCACTGTGCTTGTGGCGCTGCACAGGTGAGACTGGGGTGAGGGTCTGTGCAACATGCTGCTACACAGGTCAGGGGGGCTAAGCCTCCCGCAGAGGCGCTTGATGCTGATTGTTGCCCGGTCTGGGGATTGGGCTGTGCCAATGTTCCAGCTGGGCCCAAGCCTGTAGGTTCCTGGCTAGAGGATGTTGGCCCTGTGCTCAGGCTCAGCCCAACACTGCACTGGGGGCAGGGAAGAATTTTCCCCTCTGATCAGACTGGAGGCATCCCTTCTCCCTGCAGCAGGGGGCATGGCCTCAGGCTGGGGTCTTTGGACCATCTATGAGCCCTTTTAGCACCAGCAGGATGCGGCGGCCATAGCCCCTTTTGCTTTCCCTGGGGCAGGGGCGATGCCTGGGGCTGCATCAGGGTGACCCTGCAGCTTCCTGCCTGCCCTGTGCTCAGGGATTAGCTGAACCCAAGGGGACAGGGGCCTGGGTCAGCAAGGCCTGTCTTCACCCTGCCTGCCCACCCCCCATGCAGGGAGGGGATCAAGTTTGCCTTGCAGTCGCCCAGCTCTGAGCTGCTGGCTCCCCTGCAGCTGCCCTTCCTGGAGGTGCTCAGTGAGTTCTCACCCCGCCTGCTGCACCCTGACAAGAAGCTGATGTGAGTCCCTAAGAGCAGGGGGACTTCCTTAAGCAGGTGGAGGGGTGCAGGGATCCACTGCTGTGGACACTGATCCCATCATCCTGCCTGTTGCAGCCTGGCCTACCTGGAGCAGAGCTGCCAGGCCGTGTTGTCCCCAGAGCAGCAGCAGGAGGCCTGGACCCCACTGCTGACTTACCGCAACTCCCTGCGGCTCCACAATCCTGCCCGCTCCCAGGCCCAGCCCAGACCTGGCTCCACCACCAAGAGGCGGCATGCAGATGGTGAGAGAGGGCCAGGGCCAGGGCCAGCTGCCTGCGGGGAGGGCGACAGCAGAGCACATGGGGGTCCATAGCGGGGCAAGGTGGGCTGATGTGTCCCAGTCCCAAGCAGCGCATCCCTTGCAGAGTCATCTGGGCACAGTGATTCCAGCCTGCAGCTCAGCAGCCGCCTGGCAACACCAACACTCACATCCACTGTGGTGAAGGGGGCCCGTGGGATGTCCCAGCCCCTTCCTGAGGACGAGGACAAGGGCTCCGAGTCGGACTTTGTGGAGAGGTGAGGCCTGCTACATGGGTCAGGCAGGTTAACACAGGTGCTGGGTGTTGGCAGCAGCCCAGGCTGGGGATGAGTGAACCCCATGGCTCTAGGACTCTAACGCAACAGTGGACAGGACTGCCTACCCTACCTCCCCTGCCCGCCCTGACCCACTGCCCTTGTGCCTTTGCAGCCAGCACTCAAAGAGCTCCCACCTGGCCCACAGATCTGCCAGCCGGCAGCAGCATATAACCCCCCAGAGCCTCCTGGGCTTTGGTCTGGGCAGCAGCCTGGACCTGTGAGTGTGCACAGTGGGGGGTAGTAAACATCAGCCAGAGGGTTGCACTCCCTGACTGGGCTCTGTCCTGTAGGCACAGCCTGATGGAGGAGGAGGAGGAGGTGGTGGTGATCCAGGAGCAGAGCAGTGAAGAAGAGGAGGACTCCCAGGGCTTGGTCACGGTGAGGAGGGGGTAGGGGCAGGGCTGTTTGCCCAGGTGCAGTCGGCTGACAGCTGGGTGGGGGGTTGGACCCCCCCCAGACCCATGGGCTGACCTGGCTGTGCTTGCCTCCCTGCAGCGCTCCCGCAGCAATCGTCTCCGTGACCTCTTCGATTCCTCCATCCTTGGCCTGGAGGTGAGTGCAGGGCCAGGGTGGGTGGCTGGGGGCCTGGGACCTTGGACTGGGGTATCACAGGAGCTCTCCCTCCCCGCAGGAACTCTGAGGCGGCTGGACCGCTGGCCTGCCCCATCCCCCTGCACCCCCGCAGACAGCATATGGCCATGGTTGAGTTCAAGGTTTATTGGAGTTTTCCTGGCAGCCCCGTTGGCGCTGGTTGGGCCTGGTGCAGTAAATAAAGCCGGTGTTGGTGAGCAGTGGTGTTGACGAGTCAGAGGCGCAGCACATAGGCATCGCTGTGCGTGACGTAGCGCACCCAGCGGTGGGGCAGGCCAGGCTGCATGCCTGTGCAACGCAGGAACCGCACGCGCAGCCCTGAGCATGTGTGCATGGGCAGCTCGAAGGCCATGTGCACCGGGCCCAGCTCTAGCAGCGATGCACCACTCAGCCCCGGCACCTCCAGCTGCGGGGGGGGAGAGCGGCCATCAGCCCCTGGGCCTGAACCTTGCTTTGGGGAGAGTTCCCCATCTCCACCTCCCCCCAGGCTTTACCTTGAAGAGGGCAGAGAGCTGGGAGCCACCTTGGAAGCGTGGGATGTTCCAGTGCAGGCACTTGGAGCCTAGCTGCAGCTCTGCTGTCTGCTCCGGGCTGCTCAGCTCCTGTGACAGGCTGGGGTGGAGGGGCAGGTGAGGTGGCAGGAGATGCACCCCACCCCCACACCTGCTCCTCCATCCCCCACCCCCTACCTGACAACCCCCTTGGGCACAGGCAGCTGCACACGAACGTTCAGGGCTTGGCTGTGAGAAAGAAGGGGCAGTGGCAGTAATGCCGGTGGCAGCAGGGACTCAGCCCCCATCCCGGCCTCTCTTTCCTCTGTCCCGCCTCCTTACCTCTTGGGGGACAGGTCACAGCGCAGCTTGAGGTAAACACGGAGCCTGGCAGAGAGAGGGCTGTGAACGCCTGGCCCCGGTCATCTTCCCCCTGTGCCCCGGCCCCCCCAGCGCCTCGTGCTCACCTGCCTGTGGGGTCCCGGTCCACAGTGGGGAAGAGGTGAAAGGGCAGGGTTGAGGGAAGGTCATCCGAGAGCTGATACTGCATCAATGTGAGCTAGGGGCAGGCAGGGCAGTCAGGGTTGGAGTCAAGGCCAACCCTGCTCTCCCCTAAGCCTAGCACTCACCTCCCCCGGGCTGGGGGTGACCTTGAGCACACGGTTGCTCTCGAACTCATCCAGCCGCACAGAGCTGTGGAAGGCGCATTCGTCCACCCGCACGGCCGTGCCATAGCCTGGGGGAGGCCAGGGGATCAGTGGGGGCTGGGAGGGGCAGGCAGCAGTACCGCCCCCACGCGTCCTCACCTCGCAGCTCTGACTTGCCCACGCAGAACTCCTCTGTCAGCCCAATGCGCATCTCTGTGGGGAGGGACAGGTAAGCCCAGAGGCCCCGGCCTGGCCCAGACCCCACCGGCGTCCCACTCACCAGGGCAGCTGGGCAGGTAGCTCTTGAGCCGAATCTCTCCCTGGATGTCAGCTTTCATAGGGGTGCCCTGGGGAGGTAGACATGGGCTGCAATGCTGGGGGCAGGGTCAGTTGTGGAGCTGGCTACAGGCGTCTAGCCTCCTACTGGCTTTGCTGTGGGCCTGGGGGATCTGACTGGACCTTTTCCCCCTTGAGTTGCTGGAAGGGTCCAGGGTTCCCCCTTCCCCAGCAGCTGGGCCAGTGCTGGGGCCTGTCTGAAGGGCTGTGCCCCTTGGGTAGGGCCAGCTTAGTGCTGTGTTGGGACAGGATGAACCCCCGTTGTCAGACTTGGGGGGTCACCTATCCATGCGATGGGGTCTGGCCTCTGTCTGCAATCACTCTAATGTATTCCCCCCTGTGTACAGCTGTGGCTTGGTCTCACTGGGCTGGGCAAGATGGGATCCCAGGACTCCTGTTTCCCTGAGCAGGGCTGCCTGGGGCAGGGTGGGCGGTGCTCACATTGGTAGCGACGACAACTGTCAGCCTCTCCACCACATCCAAGAAGACCTCGTTCCGTGCACCCTGTGGGGCAGGTGGGCAGGGGTGAGGGCCTGGCGCTGGCACCCCTCAGCACTGAGGAGGGGATGTGGGTGTAGGGCTGCCTCTCACCTGCTCCCCACGGGGTGGTAGCACAGGGCGGCTGGCAGCTGAGCTGGGAGCCACTTTGCTCTGCTGCGTCTCTGCTCCGAACTGTGGACAGACCCTGTCAGGCTCTCTGGGCTACGGGACCCTTACCCATTGTGCTGGCCTGGCCCCGAGGGCTGCAGCCTGCCCCAGGGCGGTGCTCACCAGGCCGATGCTGCCCAGGTCCAACAGGCTAAAGGGCTTGCTGACCACTGGCTCACTCTGGATGAGGTTGCGCAGCACGTCAGGCGCTGTGGTCTGGATGTAGCCATAGTCCTGGGGGGTGGTGCTGAGTGAGGGGGCTGCCCCCGGGTGCTGCACACTTCTAGGGGGCAGTGCTGCTGGCTGAGCCCCTCCCCTGCTCGCCCTTGCAGACCTACCACCATCTCTTCCAGCAGCTCGTAGATGAGGGCAAAGTTGAGGCTGATACTCTTCTCGCTCAGGGGCCCGCAGTAGTCCCGGATCAGGGCTGCCAGCCTGCAGGGTGGGGGGGAGGAGGGTGAGCAAGGCCAGGAGCTGGTGGGGGTGACCCCTAGGTCTTAGCCCCCCCTCACCTGTTGAGGAACTCCACCAGGGCGAAGGGGGAGGCCTGTGCTGTTGTCGTAGCCACAAAGTATAGGCTGGCGTGTCTCACGTGCACGAAGTGCAACCCCTCGTGTGCCTGGGGGCACGGGGCCAGGGTCAGCCCTAGCACCTCCCGGGCCTGCAGCTACTAGGATGGGCCTTGCCGCCTCCCCCCCAGTTACCATGAAGACAGGTGCCTGGTCGCCGGGTAGTGCTGTGATTTTCCTGTAGAAAGTGTCGGCCAGGTCCGTGCCACCCTCCTCCGACTCCCCGCGGACTGGGCTGGGCGCTGAGGACTAACGCAGAGCAGGAGTGTCTCCCCCTCCCCCCCGGGTCCCAGGAGCTCTGCCCCCCAGCCGGGTGCTGCGAGCTTCCCTGGTGCAGCGCAGGGGACCTGGCGGGATGCCGTGGGCGGATACAGTCCTTGTGGACCAAGCGGTCGCCCTTGGACGAGAGGATGAAGATCTGCGACAGCATCGCGGCCTGCGGGGTGGGAGGGATCATAGGTCGGGTCCCCCCGCGACCTCCCAGCCCTATGGGCCCAAGCCTCCCTAGAGCCTCCAGCGCCTGGGGGACCCCTAGCGCCCACCCTGAGAGCCCCGCACCCACGGCGACCGCACTTCCGGGGTCGCGGCCCCTTTAAGGGGGATCCCGGGGTGCCCGCGCCTCGGTCCGGTGAGGTCACGTGATCAGCGATGAGTGGGCGGGGCCCGCCAAGGACCCGCCTCGCGCTGCGATTGGAGGGCGGCTCCGGGTCACGTGCCAGGCGGCGATTGGCCTGTACTGGTCACGCGGAGTCCGGTTTTCGCGCCACTTTTGGTTGCGGCGGCGGTAGTTGCAACCAGCAGCGGCGGGAGTGGCCTGGCCTGGCCTGGCCTAGCCCCACACGGACCCACAGCGGCCTGCTCTCTCCGCGCGCCGGGACTACCTGCCGCGCTCCCTCCGCGGACTGATCCCCGCCGGGACCCGTCCGCTCCGAGCCCGGGGAGCCAGCAGGCTCCGTCCCCTCCGCCCGCGCGGGCCATGGCACCCCGCGACTATCTGGCCGAGAAAGGTGAATTGGGGGTGGGGGGGGGCACGCGCCGGGCTGAGCGCGCCGCGCGTTCCCATTGGCCACGAGGGGGCGGGACCCGCGTTCGTATTGGCGCCGCCCTGGGGGGGAGGGACTAGGCTTTACGCCCCTATTGGCTGCGGGCCGGGGGACTGGGTCGCGCGCTCCTCTTCTATTGGTTGCTGCCCCGTCCTCATCCCTTTTCTGCGCGAAGCGGGGGCTGCTATTGGTAGCTTCCCCGGACGTGATGTCAGGGGCATGGCCTTTCCGGGGAGGAGGCGGGGCCCACGTGCGGCTTTGTGTACGCGGAGGGGAGGGGGGTCATTGGGCTGAACCGCGGGAGCTGCGTCGGGGGGGCGGGGAGGGTGACCGCGCCCCGATGTCCCCCCAGACAAGGCGAAGCGCTTCCTGCAGGACTTCTATCGTGATGACGAGCTGGGCAAAAAGCAGTTCCCCTACCGGGACCAGCTGGTGAGGAGCCCCGCCCCCCCCCCAGCAGCAGGGGGCTGCCCGGCCACCCCGCTCCCCCCCCGCGGGGGTTGCCCCCGCCTTGCTGACCCCTCCCCCCTGCAGGTGGCGCTGGCGCAGCGCGAGCAGGTGGCGCTGTACGTGGACCTGGACCACGTTGCCGAGGACGAGCCCGAGCTGGCCGAGGCCGCTTGCGAGAATGCGCGGCGCTACGCCCGCCTCTTTGCCGACGCCGTCCACGAGCTGCTGCCCGACTACAAGGAGCGCGAGGTGAGGCCCGGGCAGTGCGGGGGCAGCAGGCGCTGCCGGGGGGCCCTGGCCCTGCACTGACGGTGCCGCGTCCCCACAGCTGACGCATAAAGATGTGTTGGACGTCTATCTCGAGCACCGGCTGATGCTGGAGCAGCGTGGCCGCGACGCCGGTGAGACCCATGGCCCCCAGAACCACTACCCGCCCGAGCTGCTGCGACGTTTGTGAGTGTCCCTGTGTGCACCCCCAGCCCAGCCCCCTGCTCCCGCCCCTGCCCTCTGCTCCTCGGCGCTCTCTCCCCTGCCCGCTCTGATGGCGTCTGCCCCTGCAGTGAGCTGTACTTCAAGGCCCCGTCGAGCGCAAAGCCACGCGTGATCCGGGACGTGAAGGCCGACAGCATTGGGAAGCTGGTGACTGTGCGTGGCATCGTCACCCGCGTAGCCGAGGTCAAGCCCATGATGGTTGTGGCCACGTACAGCTGCGACCAGTGTGGGGCCGAGACCTACCAGCCCGTGAGTGCCTCTATGGGAAACTCTGAATGGGCCAGCTGGGCCCTCATGGGTCATGGCAGGTCTCACTGCCTGTCCTAGGCTGGATCTGCCCCTCCCACTGACACGCTGTCTTCTTCTCCCCCAGATCCAGGCTCCAACCTTCATGCCGCTGATCATGTGCCCCAGCCGCGAGTGCCAGACGAACCGCTCGGGCGGGCGTCTGTACCTCCAGAGCCGTGGCTCTAAGTTCATCAAGTACCAGGAGCTCAAGATGCAGGAGCATGTGAGTGAAGCTGGGACCCCATAGGTGTCTGTGAGGCAGGGGGTGGGGGCTGCCCCCCCCCCGTGCTGACCTTTGCTTCTCTACCGTGGGCAGAGCGACCAGGTGCCAGTGGGGCACCTCCCGCGCTCCATCAGCGTGGCTGTGCAGGGTGAGAACACGCGGCTGGTGCAGCCTGGCGACCATATCAGTGTCACCGGCATCTTCCTGCCCCTGCTGCGGTCCGGCTTCCGGCAGATTGCCCAGGTGAGGCCCCACAGGCTGGGTCAGGTCTGGGGGTCCGTGCCTGCCTCTTTGTCTGCCGGGGCGGGGGTCCCACGGTGCCTGATGCCTTCTATCGTGCTGCACCACAGGGGCTGCTGTCAGAGACGTACCTGGAGGCGCACCACATCGCCAAGATGAACAAGAGCGAGGAGGACGAGGTGGCGCCCGCAGAGCTGAGTGAGGATGAGCTGAGGCAGATCACTGGTGAGCTCCAACCCCACCAGTAGGGGTGGGGGGGGTAGGGGCACAATGCCCTGACCCCCTTTTGTGGGAAGGGGTGGTTGAAACCCCATAAGGTGCTGGGTTGGGGGAGTCGTGCACTCCCCTCTCCCAGCCCTGCTGAACTCCCCACTCCTTCACCACTTCCCCAGAGGAGGATTTCTATGAGAAGCTGGCAGCCTCTATTGCCCCCGAGATCTACGGTCATGAGGATGTGAAGAAGGCCCTGTTGCTGCTGCTGGTGGGGGGTGTGGAGCGCAGCCCCCGTGGCATGAAGATCCGCGGTGAGGCATGGGACGGGGCTGGGGGCAGAGCCTTGGCGCTCGGGGGTGCTCAGGCATGTGAGGGTCACGGAGCTGCTTGCTGGCCCCTGCAGTGCCCCTTGTGGGACATCTCTGACTTAGCTGCCCCCTCCCAGGGAACATCAATATCTGCCTGATGGGTGACCCCGGTGTGGCTAAGTCCCAGTTGCTGTCTTATATTGACCGCCTGGCACCACGCAGTGAGTATTGCCCGCATGTATGGGCACCCTGTCCTCCTCCCACCTGGGCCGTGTGGGAGCCTGGCTGTGATGCCAGGGGGATGCAGCCCCTGGAGAGGGCAGGGGATGTGGCTTTGTCACAGCAGGCCCCTGGGCCTGGCAGCATCCAGCCCTCCTGTGTCCAGCCCCTGTGTCACACCCTGTACCCCCCCAGGCCAGTACACGACGGGACGTGGGTCATCGGGCGTGGGGCTGACGGCGGCAGTGCTGCGGGACCCGGTGTCAGGGGAGCTGGCGCTGGAGGGGGGTGCACTGGTGCTGGCTGACCGTGGCGTGTGCTGCATCGACGAGTTTGACAAGATGCTGGAGAGCGACCGCACGGCACTGCATGAGGCCATGGAGCAGCAGAGCATCTCGGTGGCCAAGGCAGGTGTCCAGGCTACACTCAATGCCCGCTGTGCTGTGCTGGCCGCTGCCAACCCGGCCTATGGGCGCTATGACACGCGCCGCAGCCTGCAGCACAATTTGGCGCTGCCGCCCGCTCTGCTTTCCCGCTTTGACCTGCTCTGGCTGCTGCAGGACCGACCCCACCGTGACAATGACCTCCGGTAAGGGGCAAGAGAGCTGGGGGTGGGGTGGGAGCGGGGCTTGGTGGGTGTCTTGACTCATGTTTTTTTAGCCTGGCCCAGCACATCACCTACGTGCACCAGCATAGCCGGCAGCCACCTTGCACCTACCAGCCGCTCGACATGAAGCTGATGAGGTGAGAAATGTCCCACCCCAGCCTGGTCTTGTCTGTGGGGGCCTGGATGCCTGGGCTCCTGTGGAGCTCCCCTTCCCTAGGTAACCTTCCACCCCTCCCATGCCCCTGCAGGCGCTACATCAGTATGTGCAAGCGGCGGCAGCCAGCTGTGCCCGAGGCACTGGCCGACTACATCACAGCTGCCTACGTGGAGATGCGGAAAGAGGCTTGGGCCAGCCCAGATGCCACCTTCACCTCGGCCCGCACCCTGCTGGCCATCCTGCGTCTTGCCACCGCCCTGGTGAGCCGGGGTGCACGGGGGGGGTGAGGGCAGGGAGCCCAGCTTAGCTCGGCCCAGCCCCTCATGGCATCCCAGGGCTAAAGTGCTTGCAGTGCAGGTAGCTGGCGCTGGCGCTACTGCAGTGTGGGGGCTTGCAGCTCTGGGGAGCCCCTGGCAATGGGGGCCAGGCACAGCTGGGATGACCCCCAACACAAGCATATGTCCGCAGAGTGGATCCTGTCCCCAGGGCACATGCTCACACACCTCTGGGTCCCCCTTGAGCTGCGGTGGCTCCAAAGTGCTGTTCGTGCAGGTAGTGTGTGCAGCCATCTACTGCCGGGCAGCACTTCCCGAGCCCCCGCAGCCGTACTACCGGACCCAACCCACGTCTCCAGCCCAGGCAACATGCACTGGCCCCAGGCACTGGGGGTCACGGGATAGGGCTGGGTGCTGACAAACCCCCCCTCGCTGCCCCCAGGCCCGACTGCGGCTGGTGGACGTGGTGGAGAAGGAGGATGTGAACGAGGCCATGCGGCTTATGGAGATGTCCAAGGACTCGCTGTTGGGCGACCGTGGGCAGCAAGCCAAGTGAGTGCAGGGGGCCTGAGTGGGCTGGGAGGCCCCCGACCCTGTCTCCCTGATGTCTGACGCCTACCTTGCCCCCCAGGCCGCAGCGGCCAGCAGATGCCATCTTTGCAACAGTGCGGGAACTGGCGGGTGCAGGCCGGACTGTGCGTTACGCAGAGGCCGAGACGCGCTGTGTGTCCCGCGGCTTCACCCCTGCTCAGTTCCAGGCTGCGCTGGACGAGTACGAGGAGCTCAATGTGTGGCAGGTGAACGCTGCCCGCACTCGCATCACCTTCATCTGAGCCCTACCCGAGGACAGCAGCCCCGCAGCTCTGCCTGGGGGCTCCCTGTTATTTTACTGCATTTTTCCTGAGTCGCTTTCTAATAAACCTGTTTTTGCTGTAACTGCTGCCTGTTGGGGACATGACACCTGTGTCTGGGGGCAGGAACCTACCCCGCCATGCAGCAGTTCCCAGGGATAAAGATCCCTTCTCTGCCCCCCCAGCAATGAGCAGAGGCATGGGTCTCCAGCAGGGATTTATTGAGGGGGGTGCAGGAGTTGGTCAGAAGAAGAGGCCGCGCATGCGGCGCCCAATTCCCTGACGGTCGTAGAGGACATTGAATTTGTTGACAAACTGGTTCATGGTGTTGCAGGTCTTCGTGATGGTGCCGAGGTAGGCCATAAGCCCCACATCATTGCATTGCTGTGGGGGGGTGGGGGTTAATGACATTCCTGCATGGAAAAAGATGTGTGTCCCCCCCTCAATTCCCCTTTCCATCCCCCACAAACACTCACGTCGTAGAAGTCAGTCTTGAACTTGTCGGTGCTGAGCACGGGCAGGCAGTGACACAGAGCATAGGCCTCACGCAGGATCTCATGGTTAAAGGGGACCTCACCTGGGGCGGCAGGGAGTGGTCAGAGGGGGGGCAGGGGTAAGGGTGTGGGTGGGGGTGGTGCCAGGGCCTCACCTGCCTCTGAAGCCTTGACATACTCAAGGATGAGGCGTACACGGCTGTGCAGCATCTTAATGGCACTGTGCTGGGCAATCAAGTGTTCGGCCACTAGGGAGAGGAGCCAAGAGTCAGGGTGGGGGGGCTGGGGCCCTGTCTCTGCCCCCCACCACTGTGGGTCTCATCCAGCATGGGTCTCCCTACCCTGCACCCTTAGGAATGTGGGTCCAGCCTCCCCCACACACCAGTTGAGTTTTCCCCGCTGCCCGTGGCTGTCATGCGGGCAACGTGGTCCACACCGATACGCTCTGCCTCTTCTGTGGCCAGCGTGTAGGTCAGCTCTGCGAACAGCATCGTGGCCTGGAAAGAGAAGGGGGCATCAGGGACTCCCGGACCCTGACCGCAGACTGGGGCGGGGGTCAGGGTGCTGGGGAGGACCGACCTCTCCGTTGATGATATCTATGACGGATTCGAAGACACTGACAGGCAGCTGTGGGGTAGATGGAGACCAAGCGTGAGATGTGCCCAGCTCAGGCTGGGTCTTTCCCTTGCAGGGGCAAGACCACTCCTGGGGGCAGGGAGGAGGGGACCACTCACATCTGTGTGCTTGGTCATGGGGTTCAGCTTCAGGAACAAGGGGCTCTCAATGATCTCACAGACCTGGGGAGAGCAGGCAGGGTCAGCACAAGGGAGGCCAGGAGCCCCGGATGCCTGGGTTGCTCATGGCCTGGCAGCACCAGGCTGGGGCCCACACGAGCTCTTACCTGCTTGTGGACGTGGATGTCGGACTGGTCCGGGGGGCCGCCCGTTGTGTACCAGCCCAGGAACTCCATATCCTTGAAGACCTGCTTGACTGCAGGACACGGACAGAGCTGTGGTCAGCAGAGCCCCCCCGGGGTTGCCCTGGCCCCCCGGCCCCCCACTCACACTGCTCCTCCTTGGTGTAGTAGTACTCCTTGTCGATGACCACGTTCTCCTCCACCGTGTGCGACAGCAGCTCGAACGAGTTCATCACCTCGATGTTTCGGCCTTCCTGCCGCCCGATCAGGGCCCCAATCACTGCCGGGGGCAGCCGTCAGCCAGGTCTGGGCAGGGCCCAGCCCCATACCAGGGCCCAGCCCCCTCTCTCAGCGGCCAGGGTGGGGGGGGAGGGTGTGTGTGCACACGCGTGTGCGGTACCTTGCACGGGGCGCCCCTCCTGTGAGCGCATGCGGATCCAGTGGTCGGAGATGTTGAGGATGACGAGCGGGTGCAGCGCCACCGACACGCTGCCCGTCACCCCCGACGCCATCACAGCCGGCGTTGCTGCGGGCAACAGCAGCGCGGTCGGGGCGGGGGCACCGCCATGGGGGAGCCACCCGGCTTGCCTTCCCGCCAGCTGCATGTGGCTTCCGGGAGGGAGGGGCAAGGGGCGTGGCCTCATCCAGGAGGGGGCGTGACTCGAGTAATCAGGGGCGGGCTTTCCGCTAGGGGCGTGGCCTCACCCGGGGGGCGTGGGGAGGGACCATGCTCCCGGCCGGGGGGGCGGGGCCCTTGCGGAGAGCCGCAGGGTGAGGGCGGGGCAGCCAGGGGCCCCCGGGCGGGGCTTGGTCTCCGGTACCTGCAGCGTCCACCTCCATCCCGGCCGCCCCGGAGCCGCCGTTACTCGCTGCTACCGCCGCCGCCGCCATCTTGGCTCCGCTTGTCCCGCGCCGACCGCCGTATGAAACCCACCGGGAGGCTCTGCGCCTGCGCGAGAAGCCGGGCACTGAAGCAGGCGTTGCACATGCGCACGAGAGCCGGGTGGCTCTGCCCCATTTCCCGCCCCTCTGCCACTGCGCATGCATCGGCGAGTTCGCCGGGTCGTCGTTTCGGCCGGCTTCGGCGCGAGCTCCGCGGTTGTAGTGCCGGGCGCATGCGCGCTGGGCATCGCGGGCTCGGACCCCTGGGTTCTCGCCGGGGGCTGCTGCATGACCGCATGACCGCATGATCTCTGACCCCTGCCCATGTGCGTGCTGTGATCCTTGATCTCTGCCCCTGTGTGCCCTGACCCCAGACCTCTGTCCCATGCATACCCTGACCCCTGCTTCTCTGTGCCCTGACCCCTGACCTCTGTGCCTTGACCCCACTCCCTTGCAGGCTGAGGATGCCCAGGACGGGCGACGGGCAGCCACCAGGGGACGTCCCAATGCCAGGACGGGGGGGGGGGGGGGGGGGGGGGCTTGGCTGCGGCCTCCCTCAGCAAGGGGAAGGGGAAGGGGAAGGAGCTGTGCTCACTGCTGCGGGTGTTGGGCAACGGGCCCGAGCGGGGGGGAGGCGCAGAGCCCCAGCCTGGGCCCCAAGTCAGGGCAGCGGAGGCAGGGGCACTGGTGTCGTCCTCCTCCTGCCCCCGGTGTTCACCAAACCCAGGTGTCTGGGGCCCCAACCCTGCTGCTGTCGCCCCCTCACCTGCAGCTACCCAGTCCCCCCAGCCCGCACCGCCCTCCCCAAGCTGGGGAAGGAACCCAGGCGCCTTAACCCTTTCCTCCCTGCGGGGGGGCGGGGGGGCCCAGCTGTGCTCTGCAGGCAGGAAGTGCCAGGCTGTGCTTGACGGTGGTGCTGGGCTGCCCCTTGGCTCAGCCACAGGCCCCCTGGCCCAGCTCACCGCGCGGCTCCACTCCTCCGGCACTGCGCACCCTGGTAAGAGACGGGTGATGGGCGTTGGTGCTGGGGCCAACAGGGCGGGCAGGGACACATGGATGGGGCAGATGGATGGATGCAGGGGGGGAGGGTCCTGGCTGTTGTGAACATGTGTGAGTGTGACCCAGGCACTTGGGTTTTGGTTGTGAGTGTGTGAGTTTCACGCTAAGTCTGTGTCTGAGACACTCCTGGCGCCTGTGTGTGTGGGATGCCTGGGGGACAGGGGGAGCATGTCCTGGATGCCTGGGTTTGGTCCATGTGTTTGTGTGTCCTCCACTCCTGTGGGGGGAGCCTGGGCGCCTGGGTGGTGCATGCGTGTGTGCAGTGCCTGAGGGGCAGGGGGCAGCATGTCCTGGATCCCTGGCAGGGTGTGTGTGTGTGTGTGTGTGTGTGTGTGTGTGTGTGTTTTAGACGTCCTGGTGGGGCATGTGCTGGACCCCTGGGTTTGTGTGTGTGTGTGTGTGTGTGTGTGTGTCCATCTCCTGCGGGGGGCAGGTGCTGAGCCAGGCGTGGGTGGGGGCAGCACAGCTGTCAGTGCAGCAGGGCATGGACTGCACGCATGTGCTGGTGCATGCGTGCGTGGGCAGGGACTGCTTGGCCGGGTGCTTCGCTCTGTATGCGAGGGGCCAGGGGAGAGTGCATGGGCAGAGTTTGCATAAGCACACACATGGGTGCACATGACTGCATTGCATGTGTGTGTATCCTGTGTCCTGCTTAGAGCAGCCCCTGCCTTTGAACCTGTGCCTCCCCCACCGTGGTACCCCTCAGTCCTGACCCTCAGCCCCCTGCCCCCCACAGCCCTGCCAGTGCCCCTCACTCCCAACTCACAGCCCTGTTGGACCCCTCACTCCTGACCTTGAGCCCCCCCTGCCCTGCTCTTGCCCTTCACATCTGACCCACAGCCCCCCCACCATGGGGCAGGCGAGGGCCGGATGTATAGAGCGGGCAGCATCTCTGGCTCAGGATGACGTGTTGTTTCCTCTGTGCCTGGATCGCTGCGCTTTGTGGTGGCTGACTCAGCATTGCCCCCCCCCCCCCCCCCCTCCAACTCCCCCACCTTCTCACCTTTGTGCCTCGCAGAGCCCCGGGTGCTTGCCCAGCTGTATTCTCACACTTATGCACACGCGTGTGCGGCTGTAAGAACTAGGGCGGGGTGCAGTGGGTATGTGGGCAGTAGCAGCCGCTGCTCCCGACCCTGTACGCTGGTTTTCTTCTTGTGCCACTGTGGAGCAGGCCAGGTCTCTTGGGCTCCCAGTCATGGCTGCAGTGCCCTGGGGGCTGCCTCTTCTGCTGCTGGGGGGAAGCAGAGCAAGCAGAGTATGTTGGGGGAGTGACTCTGTGTGTGTGTGTGTTTCGGGGCACCAGGGTCGTCTTGCATGTGTATGTGTGGGGGTGTCTGGTGCCTGTGTGCCCTTGGCCACATTCCCCTCCAGCCTCACCGCTTCTCCCTCGCTCTTTCTCCACCCTCCCAGGTGACGGTCGCCCACGGGGGGGGCCCGATGTCATCAGTGGCATGATGGCGGCGGTGTTGGCCACAGGCAACAACACTACCGCTGTCATCCCCCTCACGCAGCTGGAGGATGCCGTGCTGGCAGGCGGCTACACACTGATTTCTTTGCTGGCGCTGGCACTGAACGGGGCAGCGCTGCGTGTCTTCTGCAGCTCCGGTGCCTCCCTGCTCCAGCAGACACCCACCGCCCTGTACATGGCACACCTGGCGGCCTGCGACCTGCTGCTGGCTGCCACGCTGCCCCTGCGCGTGGCCCACTACAGCTGGCGCCCGCGGCTGCTGCCTCAGCAGCTGTGCGAGCTGGCCGGCCTGGCTCTGCTGGTGCACATGTACGGCAGCCTCTTCCTGCTGGCTGCCTTGAGTGGTGACCGCTGCGCCGCCGTCCTCTTCCCACTGCGGCCCCGCATCTGCGCCCTGCGGCGCCACGCCAAGTACATCTGCCTGGGTGCCTGGGTGCTGAGTGGTCTGGGGGCCGTGCCCACCTACGCCTGGCACCCGGCGGTGCCGCTACCCAGTGAGGCCAGCTGCTTCGACACGTACCCGCGCTACGTGACGCAGCCGGCCGTGGCGGCCGCCATGGGACTGTGCTTCGTGGTGCCGCTGCTGGTGGTGGTGCTCAGCGCCTGGGGGCTGCTGCGGGCCGTGGGGCGCAGTGCGGGCGCCCGCTTGGCGCTGGAGCGGCCGGCCAAGGCCCGTAGGCTGGTGCTGGCCAGTGTGGCCATCTTCCTGATCTGCTTCCTGCCTTTCCACCTGGTGCTGTTGGGCTACCAGCTGCCTTGGCTGCCCCAGGTCAGCCTGGACCGTGCCTACCGCGGCGCCCTGCTGCTGGCCTGTGCCAATGCCGCACTGGACCCGCTCACCTACTACTATGCCAGCGACACCTTCCAGCAGGCCGTGCTCTGGGGGTGCTGCCGGGAGCGGACCCGCACCCCCCCTCCGCCCGACACCATCGCCCTCAGGACTGTGGGCTCGCACCACGGCAGCTAGCAGGACCGGCATCCCACGGCAACTCCCAAGGGCTCCAGCCTCCCAGGGGGCTGGGCCTTGTTGCTGTGGGCAGTGCAATGGGGGGTGGGGGGTGTCTGTGCTGGTGCAGGGGTCTCAGGCCGGGCTTGCACTGGGAGGAGAGGGGGGCTCTTCCCCCACGTGATGATGTAGCAGGTGGGAGGGGGCCATGGGGCCGGGCTCATCTGTCGGAGCAGCAAAAGCAGCAATAAAAGGGATTTCGCAGCAAGAGTGCGCTGTGGTGTTGGGCCGGGCGGGGGCGCTGCGGGGCAGGGGGGCACAGAGCGGTTCTGATGCATCACGTGACTAGCCCCGCCCTAACACTGGGGCTCGCGGGGGCTTATGAGAGAAGGGGAGGGTCACATCTCGCGCACCGGCGCAGCAGGGTGACGTTGTCTCGGCGCGACGCCTGAGGGGCGGAAGCGGCGGCTGCGGGTCGCCTAGTGACGGCCTCGCCCTCCGCGCCGCGCGCCGGCCATGAAGCCGCCGCTCCGCGCCCGCGCGCGCCCCACGCGTTTCGGGCTCCCGGGCCCCGCGCCCGGCCCCGCCGCCCCGCCCGCCTCCCCCGCCGCCGCGGCCCGGCTCTGGACCGCGCACGAGAAGCGGATGCTGATCCGCGGCCTCCGCGCGCAGGCGCCGGGCGGGGAGCTGCGGGGGGGGCCCCTGTGCGAGCTGCTGCCGCGGCGCCGCGAGGCCGAGGTGCTGTACCCGGTGCCCCCCCCAACACCCCTCCAGTGCCCCGCGGCCCAGCCCGTGCCCGCGCATCCCCCCGCGCCGCTCCCTGCACCCGCAGCACGCACCCTGTTTCGCTTCCTTTCCTTCCTCCCGCGTCAGGCTGCATTCCCTCCCCCACCCCGGGGCGAGGGTCTGGGGCCCTCCGGGAGCTCACGGCCACACTGTTGTTGCAGATCCTGGGCTACATCCGGCACCTGAAGGGCCGTGTGGCCCGGGAGGCCGTGCAGACCGAGTACCGCCGCTGCCAGGCTGAGAAGCGGCGCCGTCGGGCACAGGTCTCTGCGCCCATCGAGGTGAGACTGGGGGGGACGACAGGGGTGTTGGGGGGGCCCTGCCAAGTCAGGGGTACTCGCTGGGTGTCCTGCGGCGCCTGGGCGGGGCCTGTCCCAGCTGTCACTCGCATCTGCTTCCCAGGTGTGGACAGACCTGGCCCAGAAGCTGTCCGAGAGGCTGGAGGAGGCTGTGTCTGAGGCGTTCTCCCAGGTGACGTAGGGGTGAGGGTCGCAGCGGTCCTGACCCCGTCTCCCCAGCCCGGCCTGTGTCCCCACGCAGGGCAGAGGTTGGGGCATCTCCTCAGTCCCTGCACCCCTTTCTCCCTCGCAGGTGCTGACCATCGCGACCATTGAGCCAGCCAGCGTGCTGCACTCGCTGCCCCCGCGCCCGCTCCGTGCTGCTGCTGACGAGGCCCCAACGTCCCCAGAGGCCCCCCAGGCTAGTGACGAAGCTACGTCCCCGGCTGCCGACGCGGGTCAGGAGCCCGAGGAGTTCACTGTGAGCTTTGAAAAGATCTACCGCTACTTGTACTTCCTGTCCAAGGACGTCCGTGTGCTCAAGCTGACGCCTGGGGGTGAGCGGGAGCTGCCTGGCTGGGGCATCTGCGAGCATGGGCTGGGGACTTTGCTGTGGGAGGGAAGCGCATTCCCACAAAGGGTGGGACCTGGGCTCTGGGGCTCACAAGAACTGTTCACTTTCTTCTTGGCAGAGGCGGCCGTCGTCCTGGATCTGCTGCTGTCGCTGCCTGAGGAGGTGAGCCACATGGACTGCGACAGCCTCAGGAGGCACCTGCACCGGGCCTACAAGAACCTCACGGCACCAGTCCCTGTCCCGGGGGAAGGAGAGAGGCTCCCGGGTGCTGCGGAGCTGCAGCCATGCAGCAATGGTCCTGCAGCAGCCAGCAGCGCTGAGGGAGACGAGCAGGATGAGGCGGGGACTTTGCTGGTCTCTGCCAGCCCCTCTGTAACCCACGCTCCCAGCAGCTCCCAGGAGGTGGCAGCTTCACCTCTGGCCTCTGCGGATGGGAGGTCCCTACCTCCTTGCAGCCCCCAGGATGGGGTCTCTGAGCCCTCCAGAAGCTCCCAGGACAGGATGTCCCAACCCCCAGCCCCTCTTGGTGACATGTTGCAGTCCCTCACCCGGCCCCCTGCAGCCGTCCCCAGCCCAGTCTGGAAGGACCTGGGCCTTTGCCCTCTGAACTTGTTCCTAGTTCCCTTGCGCCTGCTGGCTCGTGGCCAGGATGGGGGACACTGAGATGGTTGGGGCTGCTGGTCCAGGCTGTGGCAACAGGGGCTGAAGTCTGTGGGGTGAAGGGTCTCTTAGGCCATGGGGGCCTTGATTCCCCCCCCTTATACCCAGCCCTGGCCGTCTGCCCACTTGTAGATGTGCGCCGTACCCTGTTCCCCTTCCTTGGTTCTGTGTTCGAGTGTGCTCTGTTTTGCCTTTAATAAAGCATGTTGGAGCACGTGGGATCAAGGCCCCGTGTTTGTGGCAACCGTACCCAGTCCAGGGCAGGTTGTGTGCAGGGGGGGGCTGAGAGAGGAAGCTGGGGACCAGCGGGTGCATGGGGCTGTCCCCCCTACTGCAGCGTGCATCTAGCATTGGGGTCCTGTCCCTGCTGCTGGGGCTTCCCCTGATGACGTCAGAGACCGCTTTACCCATTGGCTGCCTGTGTTTCCCAGCATGCCCTGTGGTGGGGGTGTGGTCTGAGGAAGTAGCAGGCAGCTGCCTGGGGGTGAGTGGGGAGGGAGGGCCACCTTACCCACCCCCTCCGGATTACCCCCCTTGCTGGGGCTGTGAACAGGTCCTGAGAGCGTTTGTGGTTGAAGTCGACGCAGGCAGGCAAACTTCTTTGGGTGGATGTGATCCCTTTTAATAGACTGAGTAGTTGGAAAAAAGTTATTTGCAAGCTTTTGGGCACAATCATCCTCTTTCAGGCACAGGGAGTCTCTGCTGCTCTGAGATCTCCAAGGAATGAACAAAGCTAAAAGCGTGACAGGAGGTCAGTGAGAATGTAAATAGGTAGACATTAGGAAAACAAGGGGTAGAGAAGGGACGGGAAGAGGAGAATGGGGTCGGGGGGGGGGGAAGGTGAAGCAATGCTAAACGTAAGAAAGGGAGATTCAAAGGAAATAGCTGGAAATTAGGAAAGCAAAGGGCAGGGAGGGAAATTGTAAGTGGTAAGGTCAGGTAGTTTGTGATATGTTATAAATCCAACGTCTATGTTGAGTCCATAATATTTTTTGTATCCAGTAGATTTACAAAGTGAAGTTCACAGGCTTGTCTATGAAAGGTGTTCTGTACATTCACTTTGAGGATTAGAACTGAGAGGTCAGAGAGGGACTGGTTGTCTTGAGAGAAGTCTGCACCCACAGATAATTTGAATATTTTTGTTTTTGATAGTGTTTTGCTGTAAATTCATTCTGGTGCAGAGTTTGGTTTCTACACATTTTCCATCTGGGCATTCAGTGCACTGGTCGAGATGTATCACAGTTTAGGACATGTAGGTGTAAGATCCAAGAGTCGTGCTTGTTCTTTTGTGGGGTGTAGTTATCATGGGGGTGGTGATGTGTCGGCAGGTTTTGCATTTCTTGTTCTGGCATGGTCTGGATCCATGCAGCGTGCTTTGGGTCATAGGGAGTTTGCTTCTGGTGATGAGGTTGGTGAGGTTCAGTGCTTGTTTGAAGGCTAGGACGGGTGGTTCTGGAAAGATCACTTTAAGAACTGGGTCTCCTGGTTTAGGTTGCAATTGTTTGAGGATTTCCATGTAGGTTCCAGGGAAGAGTGGTGTGTCATAACTAACGGTGTGCATTAGTGGGGGGTTTCTTTTTGTACTGCAGCACATCTTCATGTGGTATCTGGGTGGCTCTTTCAAAAGTACAATCTACCTCTTGAGGTCCTGAGAGGGAGCAGTTCAATGCCCCCCTGATAGGCCACCCCTCCATCCTTCCATGCTGTGGCTTGGATATATGCACCAACCCCCTGCCCCTCCCACTGGTCCTGGTCCATGTGGCCGCACTTGTTGGGTGTGGGAGGGGGGGAGAAACGAGTCGGGCACGTACCCTGACGTCTGTCTCGTGCTTTGCTCCCAGAGCAAAGTCCCCCAGGGCTCAGATTGCTACTAGCAGGAGCCTCTGTGCAGCTTGGGCTGGGGAGAGGTTTTGGTTGGCTCTGTAGGTGCTAATCCCCTCCGTGCTCTCCAGGGACCGGGATGGAGGTGCGGGGCCGGCAGCTGCGCGTGGCAGTGGTGGGGGCAGGGGCAGCGGGGCTCTGCGCTGCTCGGCACTTGGCTGCCCGCCCTGAGGCCTTTGCGCCCCCTGTGGTCTTTGAGGCCTCAGCCCAGCTGGGTGGCACCTGGGTCTACAGCGAGGAGAGGCCATTTGGCAAGGGGCCGCCCCTGCCCTGCAACATGTACCGGGACCTCAGGTACCTGCCCCGGGGGGGGGTGGGGGGAGCCAGGGTAGGGGGGGATGGCTGGTGCAGCACTGACTCGTCATCTGCTCCCCTCTGTGGCAGGACCAACCTGCCCAAGGAGGCCATGGCTTTCCCTGACTTCCCTTTTGAGGTGGCGCTGCCCTCATTCCTGCCCCGTGCCGCGGTGCTGAGCTACCTGGAGCGTTACACCGAGAGCCACGGGCTGCGGGGGTACATCCGGGTGAGAGGGAGGTCAGGGAGGGCACAGCAGGGCAGTTGGCGAGCTGACGCTTTACCCAGAGATGGGCAGGGGCAACAGTGATGCTCTGTCCCCCTGCGGCCTGCAGCCCCCCCACTCACTCCCCCACTCCCCAGCTGGATTGTGCCCCAGGGTGTAATCCCCATACCCCTAGCCCTTGACAGTCTCCTGCCCTGCCAGTTCCAGCGCTTGGTGAAGCAAGTGACCCCTGTGGATGGCCCTGAGAGTGGCTGGGACGTCACCTCCAGCCAGGCCACAGGCGGGGGAGAGCAGGAGACTGAGCGCTTCGATGCCATCATGGTCTGCAGCGGGTGAGTGCGGGGGCCACAGGTAGACCAGCTTTGCTGAGGCAGGAGGTGTCTGGAAGGACGTCTGAGGCTGTGGGCGTATGATGCATCAGGTGGTGTGGGGGTGTTGCTTGCGGGGATGCAGGTCCTGCTACCTGGCTGGAGGTGGGGGAGGGGGCAGAGGCTTCTGGGCCCTGCAGTAGGTCTGTGCTCACTGCTGCAGCAGGGATTGGGGAGGTCTTGTGGGGAAGGGGGGGGGTCTGGACGCACCTGTGGGCCCAGGCCAGCACTGACCGAGCCCTCGTTTCTGCTCCCTTTGCAGGCACTACTCCACGCCCTTCATCCCCTCCATCTCTGGCTTGGAGACCTTCACAGGTGGGAAACCCCCAACCCTCACCTGGCCCTGGGGCCTTGGCTGTCCCTGTGGGGCAGATGCAGGGCCCCCATTGCTCCCTGCTGACCTCGCCATCCTCCCCACAGGTCAGGTGCTGCACAGCCGTGACTACCGATGCCCTGAGCCCTTTGCGGGTCACTCGGTGGTGCTGGTAGGCGCTGGTCCCTCAGGCGTGGACCTGGCCCAGCAGTTGGCACCCCTGGCACGATGCGTGACACTGAGCCATAGCCGGGTTCGGGTGCGGGGGCTGCCAGCCAGTGTGGGGCAGGCAGCGCCAGTGACGAGTGTGGCAGGGCCCTTGGTGCGCTTTGCAGATGGGGCTGTGCAGGTGGCTGACACACTGGTGTTGTGCACAGGCTATGCCTACCGCCTGCCCTTCCTGCCTGCTGCCCGCTTGGGCCTGTGCGTGGGGGACCACCTGGTGGCTCCACTCTACCGCCACCTCCTGCCGCCCCAGCACCCGTGCTTCTTCCTGGTGGGGCTGTGCCAGCAGATCTGCCCCTTCCCGCACTTCCACGTCCAGGTGCTCTTCTGCCTGGCTGTGCTCACGGGTACCTGCCTGCTGCCCCCTGCCCCCGAGCGGCAGGTGGCAGCTGAGGAAGAGCTGCGGGTTTACCTGGCTGCTGGGGGTTCCCCCCGGCACTTCCACCGCCTGGGCGTGCGGCAGTGGGGCTACCTGCAGGAGCTGGCACAGCTCGGGGGGTTTCCACCACTGCCCCCCGTCATCCAGAAGATTTATGATGATACGCGGGAGCGCCGCACCCAGGACGTTGGCAGCTACCGTGACTGCAATTACCGCGTGCTTGGTGCTGAGGAGTGGGAGCTGGTGGGGTGAGGAGCTCTGGCTCCCATGGGGCTGGGCAGGGAGTGGAGATGGTGTCTCTTGGAGGGGCGATGGCGGGGGGTCCTGCCCCAGCACTGCTGGGGAAATGGGGGACACGGGCCCAGGGTGGTGCTGGGTGCTGGCTTGCCCGCAGGACCGAGCCCCAGGTTGAGTGCACCTGGTGAGGTAGACCCAGCCCCTGCAGCGAGTCCCTGCACTGCACAGGCACAGCCCTGCTCAGGTTCCTGCACTAACCTGGATAATGTCCCCAGGAATGTCCTCCCCCACCCTGTCTGGAAATAACATGTCTTTTACAGGGAAAAACACTTTTTTGGAGACTTGCAATAAAGTGATGGTACATCCAGGGTGGAGTAATTGAGTGAGTGGAGTGGGGGGGGACCCGTCTGTCTTGCTTGCGTGTGGACGGGCCCAGTGCTCTGTTACCACACCCTGTTCCCGGTGCTCACAGAGACGAAAGACGTGGTGGTGTTGGTTGTAGCCATGTTGGTCTAAGGACATGGGCAGACAAGGCTCTTTGGGTAAATCCACTATCTTTTATTAGACCAACTCAAGCAGTTGGAAAAACTGTTCTTAGCAAGCTTTTGGGCACAAATGCCCTTGTTTGCTGTGGGAGTGCCATGGGGGGTTTGCGCCCTCCCTGGGCGGGTGCAAGCAGCCAGAGGCCGGGCCGGCTGCAAGGAAGCCTGTCGGCGAACGTGTCAGAGAGGTCTCTCTCTCGCTGTAGAGCAGGTCTCTGCCCCTGCTGCTGCATTTAATAGCCAGTGGCTGAATGGCTGGGCACAGCAGCCTGGCAGAGCCATGAGCCTGCCAGCTTATGCTCCTTCTGACTGCACATACTGTCTTTTCTTGGCGTGGCTCAAGTCAGCTGTGTAATACTGTGCCTGCAGGGGAGATTCCTAAAGTTTGGCCCTAAAATGCCTGTAGCAAGCAGGCCTATTGCGGGGGGGCTGTGCAAACCAAGAACACGGGGTCTGCCTCATAGGTCTTATGAGGCATGAGACAGCAGCTGGGCCGATAGCAGCATCTAAGGAAATACTAGGTGGGTGTGAGGGTCCAGGGTCTTTCCACACCAGCGTCCTAACCGGTTCAGTTTCTGTGACTCCCGAGGAGGCTTGTACAGCTGCAGACTTGCCTTCATGAGTTTTGTAGCCAGCTTTAGCACGTTGTTCACCAGTAAGAGCTGCTCCTTGTTTGGCTGCTTCTCCATCTTCAAGTACAGGTTTATCTGCAACAGAAATGTGTATTACAGAGCAGGGCACCAGCCAGTGGTGCCCCCCGTGCCCCCCCAGCCGCCAGGCCAGGGAAAAAGAGAGCGTTCCCCTCTCTGCCCTGAACCCAGAATATTAGTTCCAGCACGACGGTCCTCAGTTGGCCCCGGTAGTGTGCAGCGAGGTTGAGGCATTGTGCTACTTGTGCGTATTTTGTGCATATTGATATGCGGTAGTCAAGGTTTTTGCAGGTGGTTTGGCTTTGCTAATTGAGCAGTTGATCAGCCTGTAGGGTTGTCTCGGTTGGGTTGTGAGCAGTTCTCGTTAGTGTAGAAATGCAAGTTTGTGCTCGGTTCTGTTTGTGGCTTGGCTGGCTGTAGCTTGCAGGGCCAGTCTGAGGCTATTTGGTGCAATTTGTTTGTGTCTGTAAATTTAAGGCTCTGTGGGTGTTCGGAAGTGTTGATCTCCAGCTCCACAGGGATGAAGATCTTGTCCTGCGTCCAAACGGTACTTGGTGTGGTCAGTGTCAAACCAGCAGGAACAAGTGGGCCTAAGATGTGCACAGTCAAACAATAAACAGTACAAAAAACTTTTCACTTTGCGGCTGGTGCTTTTCTGCACTGAGAAGATTTGGCCGTTATCCTTTCCTGTTGAGCTTCGGCTGAAGGAATCAACTTTTTCATCCTGTCTACCGATCCAATCTGTTCTTAGGGGGTGGTTGCAAATATTTCCCGTTCTGGTTTACAGCTGGGCAAAGCATGTGTTGCACGTGGGGCCTAGTCCTCGGTTCACAATTGTTAATGCACTGTAGGAACTAAAAACGAAGGTAGGGGGCAGTTGTGGTGCTTGGGTATAATCTGTTGAAGTTCACCTGTCCCTTGTTTCAAAAGAAAAAAAATAGTCCCCCTGAAAATAAAACGCTCAGGATCCGGGTGAGCGCGGTGGTGTTTTTCTAGTTCAGTTGTTTCAGGCCTTCCTCCCTGAAGGCCTTCAGTGCAAGTCTTGCCGCCGCGCTCTGTGGTGTGCGCCTACCAGGCAGGGCGTGCAAGGGCTGCGTCGGGCACCGGCCCTGACACGCAGCGCTCCGGCTCCTCCTCCGCGGAAAGAAGGGCAGCCGCTTTGGTGCTCAGACAGCGCTGGGGCGAGAGAGCAGAGGGGGGCGGCCCGGCCCCGCCCCGCCCCGCATCGCAGCCCCGCCTTCCCATCGGCCACCTGGAGGCGATTGGGTGGAGTGGACGAGTGGGCGGAGTCGCTTCCTCGCTCTGATTGGCCTCTGCTGGTGGAGGCGGGCCGAGAACCGCGCCCTCCTTGTCTGCATTTAATTGGCTGCCGGGGTGCTGCCCTGTGCCGATTGGTCCGACTGCGGTCTGCGGCGGCCGCTGCGGCTCCCGCGGCGGGTCGCGCGCGAGACCGCGTCCCCCGGGCGGCGCGTGCCAGGCGTTGGCAGCTCGAGCAGCAGCGTGTCTCTCGTGTGGCGACCCGCACGCCGCGAGCAGGCCGCGAGGTGCTGGCGGCGAGCCGGAGCCCCTTGCTGCCAAGCAGTCGTGGGAACAAGTTGATGAAACATGTAAGTCGTTAAAGTTACAAGTTAGCAGCCTTCAAAATTAACTTGAGTTAAAAGTTAAGTAATTCCACTTTCAACTAGTTAAAAGGTAAGTTAAAAAGAGAACCACTAGTTAAAAGTTTAGCGAGAAATGCGTGAAACAGGGTGAAGTAATTGCCTCTTAGCACCATTTTTCATTTCCAAACCGAATGAGTGGGTTTCTTTTCCATCGGCCCGCAGAAGCTCACTAATGTACTCAGCACTCGCCCAGCTTTACCTGGAAACCATGTTATACTTGTCATACAGGTTTCAGAATAAGTTCACCCATCCCTATGTAACGCTCGATCCTTCTCGCCCTCTCCATGTGAAGTACTTTGTAAAAGTCACTGCATCAGATAGGTATACCCGAATAACGGAAAGGAGATAGTCATAGCCAGGTGACCAATGAATGCTGGTTCCACAGAAAACCTCTGTTGTTACAAATTTTATTGCTCACAAGGTACCAAAAGGGTATGAAATACATCTGAATTGGAAATACTGAAAGTGTCTGAAGATCAAAATTTGGCTGAAATGAGAAAATCAGTTTAAATGAGAAAAAGTCTGTTCAGTTGCATAGCAGAAACTAAACGTGCTTAGTGGACTTCAGCAAAAGCTGCATTTCAAAACTGACATCTGACAATTTTCCTCTTCTGTCTTGCAAAACTAAGCCCCTGCTACTCACCAGTCGCTCTACCTGGGCAGATGAGGAAATGCTTGTTCCCTCTCCTGCCGCCAACTGGCTGCCCTGCTGACTTCTGCAAATGCACACTAAAGGCCAGCACGAACTGAGACAGACAAAAAGCCAGAACTCTTGGTTCCAAAATGATACCTTTTATTAGACCAACTGGGAAATGGGAAGAAAACTGTCCTTTTCTGCCAGCTTTTGGGATCAAAGTCCCTTTGTCAGGATCTGGGAAAAGTGTAGATGGTACAAGATGGTAAAAAATCTCCATAGGTAGGAAATAGTTTCATAGTAGCTAGGGTCAGGAGGGACCTGAACAGATCATCTAGCCTGGCCCCCTGCCACAGGCAGGAATGAATACTGGGTTCACAAGATCCCAGACAGGTGATCATCCAACCTCCCCTTGAATTTGCCCAAGGTAGGGGCAAGGACCACTTCCCTGGGAAGTCGGTTCCAGATTTTGGCCACCCTAACTGTAACATATTGCCTTCTGATCTCCAACCTAAACCTATTCTCCATCAGCTTATGACCGTTGTTCCTCGTCACCCCAGGTGGTGCTGGGAGAAAAGGGCTCTGCCTATTTGCTGTTGATCTCCCCTGATGAGCTTGTAGGCAGCCACCAGGTCCCCCCTCAGCCTCCTCTTGCTGAGGCTGAACAGGTTCAGGTCCTTCAGTCTCTCCTCATAGGGCCTGTCCTGCTGTCCTCTTGCCAAGTGGGTGGCCCTCCTCTGAACCCTCTCCAGGCTGGCCACGTCCCTTTTGAAGTGCAGCGCCCAGTACTGGACACAGTACTCCAACTGCGGCCTGACCAAAGTCGCATAGAGGGGGAGTATCACCTCTCTGGACCGGCTTGAGATGCACCTTTGGATGCATGACAAGGTATGGCTGGCCTTGCTGGCTGCAGTCTGGCATTGGCAGCTCATGTTCATCTTGGAGTCAATAATGACTCCAAGATCCCTTTCCGCCTCTGTGCTTTCAAGAGGGGAACTCCTCAGCCTGTATGTGTGCTGTGGATCCCTTCTCCCAAGGTGCAGCACCCTGCATTTGTCTACATTGAACCCCATCCTATTCTCATCTGCCCACTTTTGTAGTCTGTCTAAATCTAGTTGTAGCCTCTCTCTCCCTTCAAGTGCGTTCACCTCGCCCCACATCTTAGTGTCATCAGCAAACTTGGACAGCGTGCTTTCCACCCCCTCGTCCAAGTCGCTGATGAAGATGTTAAACAGTGTGGGCCTGAGGACTGAGCCCTGGGGTACCCCACTGCTTACATCTCACCAGGTTGAGTACAACCCATCCACCACCACTCTCTAGGTGCGCCCCATCAGCCAATTTTTTGCCCATCCTACTCTGCAGGCATCAATGCCACAGTCGCTTAATTTATTGGTGAGGATGGGGTGAGAGATGGTGTCAAAGGCCTTCTTAAAGTCTACAAAGACTACGTCCACAGCGACACCATCATCCAAGGATTTAGTTACTTAGTCATAAAAGGCAATCAGGTTGGTCAGGCAGGACCTGCCTTTGATGAACCCATGCTGATTGCCCCTGAGCATGATCTCCCCCGCAGCCCCCCCACAGATGTGCTCCTTGATGATTCTCTCCAAGATCTTCCCGAGCACCGAGGTGAGGCTTGCAGGCCTATAATTACTTGGGTCCTCCTTCCTCCCCTTCTTGAAAATTGGGACCACATTAGCCAGTTTCCAATCCCCCAGCACCTGGCCAGATGATCACAAATGGCTCATACAGCTGAGCTAAAGGCTCCGCGATGACCCCTGCCAGCTCCCTCAACACCCTTGGGTGGAGGGCATCTGGACCTTCAGATTTAAAAATATCTAGCCCTTCCAGAAGATCCCTAACTACATCTGTGCTGACTGAAGGCCTGATAGAGCTATCCCCCAAATTGTCCCTACCTCTGGTAGGTGGGATATCCCACTAAATTTCATTTTTGCACAGAGGGAGCTAAAGATGGAAGGCTGTCCTTCTGGGTCCGTGAGAGTGTCTTTGTGAGCCGTGTTGAGTAGCTCTTTGATGTGTTGATCAGGTAGTAGGCCTGTGCAAGTAGGCAGCTATTCGATCTGGCTTTGGATCCGGCCACTTTGGATGGCAGTGATCCAGTCTGGAGCTCCAGATCGGTTACCCACTTTGATCCAGCCAAAGCAGCTCCAAAGCTTTGGGCTGCCTCGGAGATTCGACCATAGGGTATAATGGAGAATAAATGAAATAGCTATACCTTTGTTGTTTTTTGTCTGATTTGAATGAAACGTGCAGCGATGGTAGCCTCTGCAGAGAGCATGAATTCTGCCAAGTTGCAAGGAGATCGGTGCAGGGGTTCAGGGGGAACTGCACCCCAAATTCATGAAAGCAAAACTCATGTCACGTGTCTGTGTTAAGCCACAGGTGGGTGAAAACTGCAGGGTTGGTAGCCACTGGCGAGGCCACAAAGCCTGACACATTTCAAGAAGATCAGTGCAGGGGTTTGGGAACTGCACCTCAAGCTGCTGACAGGCAAAACTCATGATGGGTGCTTGTGCAACTGTGTCTGTCTTGGGGCAGTTGATTGTCTGTATTCATTATTTCCTCTCCTTTGCCTGTGGTTTTGTAGGTGTTAAGCGTTGCTCGTTAACTCATTAACACCTACAAAACCACAGGCTAAGGAGAGGAAAGAACCAATACAGACAATCAACTGCCTCAAGACAGAGACAGTCAGTTGTACAAGCACCCATGTCACCAGTTTTGTCTGTCAGTAGCTAGGGGTGCAGGGCCCCAGAACCCCTGCACCAATCTCCTTGACAGCTGGCAGGCTTTGTGGCTGCAGTAGGAGCCACCATTGCTGCAGCTGTCACCCTGCTGCGCCTTAACACACACAGCATCACCCATGTCATGAGTTTTGCCTGTCAGCAGCTTAAAGTGCAGTTCCCCCAAGACCCATGCACTGATCTTCTTGAAATGTGTCAGGCTTTGTGGCCTCACCAGGGGCCACCGCCCCTGCAGTTTTCACCTCCTTGTGGTGTAACACATACATGTGGCATGAGTTTTGCTTTCAAGAATTTGGGGTGTGGTTTCCCCTGAACCCCTGAATAGATCTTTTTGAAACTTGGCAATATTCATGCTCTCTGCAGAGGCTACCACACCTGCAAGTTTCATTCAAATCAGACAAAAAACAACCAAGTTATAGATATTTCATTGATTCCCCATTATACCCTATGGCCAAATCTCCTAGGCGGCTTCGACTTGGGAGATACCATTTAGCTGGGGCCTGTGTCCCTGGGGAAAAATACAACTCTGAAAGGGAGGAACACTGCTCATATCTTTCCCTGCCTGCCTGGGAATGTTTCTTGTCCCATTTGGTTTCTGTTACTCTGCTGTTTAGATCTTTTTTAATTTACAACGGGTTCACAAAACCAAACAACAGCTGCTGCTTCTAGCTGCTGTTTCCCACCTTTCCAGAAAGCAGTTACTCATCTTTGGTATTGTCTAATTAAAAACTGTAGAAACAGATTCTTATTCCACTTTCTCAGGCTATTGCTTGTGTTGTAAATGTGGACTCATTGCTTGTTGATTGTGCACCAGCTTAAGCACATGTCCTGCATAAGTTAGGCTTCTGCTAGGTCCATAGTTTGCAACAGTCCGTGTGGCCTGTCATCCACTGACGGTGCCTACTGCTTATGAGAGAAATCTCCCTGCAACTCCTTCCCTCTTGCCACCCCCACCTCCGGTTACCTAGATTACAGGTAACCTTACGGGTAGGCTTCTGATAAAAGAGGTGGAAGCAAATCTATAGCCCCACCTTTTATTTGGTTGCACCTTAAAACACGAGAACAAACATTTATCCCAAAGTCCATCTGGCTCTCCACAACCACACAACATAGGTTTTCACTTATACTGGCTGGGAAGACCCAGGAGGTGGGAGGAGGGTGGCACACAGATTGGCAGCAGGTCTTCTTGAATTTGCTGAGTTCTCCAAATTTCCCTTCAGCCTATGCCAATATTAATAGATACACATTTGATTACATCAATTGCTACTACTACTTCAAGATAAAACTATGATATTGCATATTAGGGCTGTGTGAAACGGCACCTGTGATGACTAGGTGATGTAGGGCTTGCTGCCACTGCCCTGAGCTCGTTTCCTTACAGGTGGTGACAGGGTGGACCTCGGCTTTGGATCACCTGGTTCCCCAGGAAGTTGGTCTTATGTTTCTCTCCTGCCACGACTTTGATGATATTATATTGCTAGGAGGCAATGCCCAAGGTGATCCTACCCGGACTCAATCCCTGTTTTCTTCTGTGGGGCTTCAAACCTTCCCTTTACCCCCACCCTAGCCTCTCCAGATGGCACTTGTGGTTCTCTGCAGCCAGATCTTAATGCTGCCTGTTGTTCTATTATTCTGCCCTCAGCCACCAGGGTGACCGTTGGTTTTGGTTAGGCGCATACCCTTCCTTGGCTTGCACTCAAATATACCAAAAAAAAAAAAAAAAAAGAGAAAGTAAAACCCAACTGTTCTCAGTCACTTTGTCAGACTCAGTCCATGTCCCCTTCACCTGGGATCAGGCTCCCATGTCCCAATCACAACAACAAAATCAGTTAGTCTAGTCACTGGTCTGCACGGGCCTGCCCCAGCTTACTCGTGACCATTCACAGTCCCAGTGGGATCTCTCCCATGTGCAGTGAGGCTCTAACCTGAAAGAGCAACTCTTCTGGCCTTTCCCCTAGATCCTCAGCTGTCATTCTGATCCAGGGATTATCAGAAGCCTTGTGTGTGCAGGCCTCCACCTGCCTCCTTCTCAGGGTCACACCTGCAGCATTTCTCCAGCAAGTTTCACAACACTTGCCTGCCGGGATGCTTGGCCACTCCTCTCTCTGGCTTGTAGGGAATTGACCCCACTCTGCCCCTCTCTGGGGCTGGAAATATCTCTGAGCAGCCTCCTTCCTCCAATCCGGAGCGAGATGTTGCTCTGGAAGCGTGGTGATTGCTTCTCTTCCCTTTCCGTCTCCAGCTGCAGCCCCACCGGCCCTCCATGATGTAAGTGTTGCTTGCTTTCACTTTCCCTGTCTGTTGCTGCCGGCTGCTTTTCTACTCCTGACCTCCCCTGCCCAGCATGTAAGGCACCTCGGGGCTTTTGTTTACTGTCTCTCACTCCTTCAAAGCACTGTCTCATTTCGACTTCCGTTTCGATGTTTCACCAGAACAGTGTTTCATTTTGAATTTTGTTTAATTTAAAAATGGCTGTTCCATTTTGTTTCATCGAAACAGTTTAGCTGTTTCCACATTTTGTCCGTAGGCTATAATGGGGAAGCACAAAACAGCCTATAACTTTGTCATTTCTTGCCTGATTTGGATGAAACTTGCAGGAGTGGTAGGTCCTGCTCAGCGCATGAAGCCTGCAAAGATTCAAGGAGATAGGTGCAGGGGTTTCTTGAAAACTGCATCTCAAGCTGCTGACAAGCAAAACTTGTGACATGGGTGACATTGTGTGTTTTAAGGAACAGGGCGGTGAAAACTGCAGGGATGGTGGCCCCTGCTGAGGCCTCGAAGCCTGACAGGTTTTGCCTCAGGCTGCTGACAGGCAAAACTCATGACATGGGTGGGTGACACTATGTGTGTGTTAAGGCGCTCTCACTGGCACTCGGGCCTCTACACAACACGGTAGTGTGCCCCAATGAGGCCGCCTCCTCCCCTACAGCCTCAACCGGTCCATCACTTTAAATGACAACAGGTAAGACAATCTAGTGTCTTTTAGTAGGCTAACTGTATAGTTAGAGAAATGTATCTTAGTAAGCTTTTGGGTTGAAAAACCCTCTGTCAGACTGAGGAAGCACCTGCATTTGGTGTGTCTGCTGCTTCTGGATGGAAGGAATAGTAAAGAAGACAGAGGCTGGCCTGGCCCGCAATGCAGGCAAGAAAGCCAGTCAGTGGAAATGGAAATGGAGGCAGTAGGGTGAGGGACAGGCTGGGGTAGGTGGGGGAAGGAGGGGGAAGGGGTGTGTAGCAGTGCAGTAAAAGTGCAGAGGTACCTGGGGAGTCAGGTGTCCAGCAGGTTGCAGTGTGCCACAGTTCTGTTGGCTACAAATGTCCAACTCGGGATCCTTAAAATTCTGGTTTATTAGTTGGATTGAAGCACTGTAATGAAGTTAAATCATAAACCTTGGGGCTGGTCCACACACACACATGCACACACACAGTAGCAAGCTACAAGAGTCAGGTATACCTATCCCACAGACACTGGAGTCTGCTGTTGAGGCTTCTTTCAGCGTGGTGTTATCTTCCAGAAGGGGGTCGCCGGCTGGTCCTTCTGGCTGGACAGGTCGGGTGCTGGTCGAGTTGGAGATCAAGAGGGCGCCACTGAGGGTCACTTTTCACTGCTTTTTATCTGTCCTTGGCAGACTTTGGTTACTCCCCAGTTTTCAGGTTTGTCCAATCCAGGGGTCATTGACCCTCGTGGGACTTCCCCCCTCGGTGGCTACTGGATGGCATCTGTCAGCCCCAGGGATTGTCCGCATGTACGTGCAGGTTTGGGAGTCCGTTGATGAATTTTGAATAGGGCTCTGGGAGTGGTCGATTTGGAGATATTCAGCCCAAAAGTGGGTCCCTGGCGTTGATTAACTCAGGCCAGGGCTTCTAGCCCTTGATCAGTGATGTTTAGAGATGTCCCGGTTGCTACATTGTCTTCTATTGAGTTCTTCCATTGGTTGATCTGCAGTTTCCTTAGGTGTTAATTGCTGCCTGCTACCACGTTACACATTCAATCACTGATTCACTTGCTCTTTCAGGGGCCAGCCTGATACAGGGAAGGGCAGTTTGATTCCTGCCCTTGTTAACATTGTTACAAAGTATAACTTACTTATGAAACTAAACACATTTAGTTGAAAGGTGAGGAGTATAAAATATAAGCTACAAAAGTAATGCCATGGCACACAAATAGATAAAAATACCAAAATACAAGGGGAGATACAAAATGCACACATACAAATTTCAAAACACAATTCCTTATCTTAAAGTGAAAGAAAGAGGAAGGAAGAAAAGGTAGAAGAGGAAAAACATATCCAAGGAAGGGAGAGCAATTGCAGGCAAGAGGAAAAGGGGCTTTCTGCTACAATTCCACTGTGCATATTGAGCCCACAAGTTTCTGTACCTACTACCTAGGAGGCTGATGAAGTGTAGTTCATAGGCCCAGCTGTGAAAAGTGGTTTGTACATTCAAGCAAGCACCTAACCTTATCACCAGAACTGAAGCCAACTTCCTACAGCTCAAAACACAAAACCTGCTAACAATCTCCCATACCCCCACAAACTGCACCCCAGAATCTATCAAAGACACCAATACCCAATGACCAGTGGGGGCACATTCCTCAGCAAAAAAACACCCTGCCTCCAGTCTCTCAGGGCTGATCCTGGGAGGGAACAATTTACTAACCACTTTTCACAGCTGGGCCTATGAACTTCACTTCATCAGCCTCCTACGTACAGAAACTCATGGGCTCAATATAGATTAGACCGTGGAATTCTGGCATGCTGCGACCTGCCGGACATCGGACTCCCCAGGCACCTCTGCATTTTTACTTGAGCTGCTACATCCCCCTTCCCTCCTCCACGCCCCCCTCCCCCCCAGCCTGTCCCTCACCCCCTGACGCCTCCATTTCCATTTTCACTGACTGGCTTTCTTGCCTGCATTGCATGCCAGGCCAGCCTCTGGCTTCTTTACTATTACTTCCATCCAGGAACAGCAGGCACACCAACTACAGGTGCTTCCTCGGCCTGACAAAGGGTTTTTCAATCTGAAAGCTGGTATCCTGGGCAGCTAAGCTGAGCTCACCTGGAGCCACACAACTCCACTGCAACCAGCAAGCTTCAGGCTTGTCAAAGACATACCAGGTCTGGGCGTTCCCCAGCCAGGACTGTGCGTGCACGCGTTATCTGGAGGCTATGGTGCCTCCTACCTGCCTTTCACCAGGGAATCCTTAGTCCTGGCATTTATGGGGCTGCTGCACCACCAGCAGTTCCACCAGGCCTCCCTGACCCTGGCAGGGTGCAGTTTCAGTGGTCATGCCCAGGACCTGGAGCCTCCCTTCCCCATAGCCCCAGACCATACCTCCAAGTTTGTCCTGGCACGGGAGCTCAGCAGGGACGTGTTCTTCATCTGCTGGCTGGTGATGCAGTGAGTGCCCCCTGCAACTCTGAGAGCAGGGCATTAAATGCTTTTTAAAAAATGAAAAAAGGAAATAGGTGCAGATGAAGTGAAGAGAGTAGCATTCGCTCTGTCTGCACCTGGACCTTGGGGAACTCCAGTAGTGGGACGTTCACTTTGAGGAACACCAGCTGCTCCACCAAATCAGGATCCAAGCAGCTGCGGTGGGGTGTCACTACATCCCTGGCAATGCTGAGCACCCGCTCACTTGGCGCACTGGTTGGTGGACAGGATCGGTGTTCCCGGGCAACTGTGGTCAGATCTGGCCACATCTGGCTGCGGCTTGCCCAGTAGGCCAAGGGATAGCACAGCCGCGCCTCCACATCCTCAGCAAGATGGGCAGCCACCAAGACCTGAGCGCTACCTGTCTGATGGTGGGGTCTGGTGGCTCTGGACCCCACCATGGAAGCCATGCCCTTGGCCCATGTTGGCAGCACCTGTGGTGGAGGAGGAGACTGGCTGGTGGATGGCATGATAGCATGGGACAGTAAATCTCCCTCTTCCATGTCCCCTCACCTCCGCTGTTCTGCCTCCCTGACTCTCTTCACCAGTACTTCTGTCCACTGATTCAGGGTTTGGCTGCTGCATATGCTGCCCTTCACCCTCGGGTCACACATGACGGCCAGCATGTGAACTTTATTGGCCTGCAAGGGTTCAAGCCATTTTCTGATGCCCTCCTTTGGCTGCCTCACCAGTGCCTGCATGTCTGGTGACAGTGGCTTGCTCCAGCCAGGAACATTGATCCCCTGGAAGCTCTCCATTTGGCTCTGAAGTTCCCTCACTAGGGGGATCACCTGGCTAAGGAGGGCATTGGCAGTGCTGAGGGTCTTGGTTGCCTCAAGGAAGGGCTTGCGGACCACCAAGAACTGGGAGACGGTATCCCACTCAACTCTGTTCAGGGGGCCGCTGATCCCAATCTGTCTGAGCAAGGCCATCTCATGGATGGCCTTCTGTTGCTCCACCAGCCTCTCGAGCATTGGGTATATGGAGTTCCACCGCGTCTCCACATCCCACATGATTTTGTGCTTCAGGGTGTTCAGCTCTGCCTGTTTGTCCTGCAGCATCTTGTCCCCCTTGATGCTCTGGAGGAAGTAGCCTGCCACCTTCCTGCATTCGGAAATGAGCTTGCTGGTGGTGCTGGTGCCATCACCAGCAGCCCTGTCCCCCTCCAAAGTGTCCCTGACAGCAAGGTGAAACTTGTGTGCCACACAGCAGATGCCAACTTTGGCATCACGGATCGCCTTGACCATATTGGCACCATTGTCTGTAACCATGAACTTGTGGGTGAGCTTGCCTTGCCCAGCTAGCCAGCCCACCACTGAGTGGTTCATGGCCACCATGATCTCTGTTGCCACGTGGGACTCATCCATCACCTCAGCTTGAAGGAGAGCCCACCGACGGCCTGACTGATTGCACCAGTGCCCTGTGAGGGAGAGGTAGGCGTGATGGTCACACCAGCTGTTCCAGATGTCTGAGGTGAAGTGTAAGGCCACCTGTGGGCCTGCCTAGTTCAGCTCCTCTCAAGTACTCCCTACATGCCTCATACAGGGAGGGCACCACTGTGCTGCTGAAGGTGGTGTGTGCAGGCACTTGGAAGGATGGGGCCATGAGTGCCATAAGCCTCCTGAACCCTGGCTGCTTAACTAAGGAAACGGGCTGGCCATTGACAGCAAGCATCTCCCCAGTGCTCTGGGTGATCTCGCTCGCCCTTGCAACGTGCTCTCACTTTGTCTGCCTTTCCCCCACTGTTCCAGGGTGGCCTGCCTCTGCTTCATGGGGAGGGGGGCTTTGAAGCAAGAGGGGGACTTCCCTTTGAACACACTCCCGCTGGTGCCAGACTGAGGAGGAGCAAGGGCAAGGGGGTGGTGCCTGCGGAGGTGCATCAGCAACCCCCTGGTGATCATACGTTTTGTTCCCTTGCCCCAGCTGTTTTTGGCTCAGCGATGCAAGCAGATAGCGTACATGGGATCATCTGCCAGCTCAAAATGATCCCAGACCAGACTACCCGCTCTTTTCTGGGGTGCAGGTTCATGTGTGGATGCTGCTGCATTTCCTCCTCCTCAGCAGGCAGAGGCACTGCAAGAGGAAGAGTGGACTCAGCTGAGCTGCTTGCCTCCACCTGTACATCAACCTCCTCTGAAGTGCCTTCTGGGGAAGGGCTCTAGGGGAAACTTGAGGGGTGTTGAGCACAAACTCAGCTGATTTCCCCCTCCTTTCCAAGAATTTCCCTTGCTAGGACACTGAGATCCAGCTCCAGTACCAGCTCTTCCTCTGGCACTGGAAGGCTCAGCATGGGAAGTGAAATAGGGGTGGAGTGGGCTGCCATGCTTGTGCTGGGTGCTGCTGCTTGTGCTGTCATCATGGTGGTGGTGGGGGTTATGGCTGTTGCTTTTGGAGGGGATGCAGTCTCAGGTACAGGCAGTGGCCCTGGCACTGCTCTCCTCTTCTTGCTGCTTGTAGAAGCCTCATCATTTCTAGCTGGAGGAAAGAAGCTGTATCTGTTTGGTGGTGGTGGGGGAGGAACTTACAGCTCACCCTCTACTTCCTCTTCTGCCCCCCCCACCTCCCCCGAAGGCTGGCCACCTGCCTTTCCACCATGCTTCATGGTGCGTTTCATGTCTTCCTTTTCTGCAAATATATTAATGTATTCAGGTTCCTATATAAATTAAAAAATGTAGGTGTGGTGCAATGAAGAAATGTATAAAAACCAATAGAAATATATCTTTCTCTCTATATAAATTCAAAAGTGTAGTTGTGTGGTGCAAAGAAGAAATGTATAAAAACCAATAGAAATATGTCTTTCTCCCTATATAAATTCAATAACATAGGTGTGGTGCAATGAAGAAATGTGTAGAAATGAATAGAAATATATCTTTCTACCTATATAAATTCTATTATGTATGTATGCATGTATGCTGCAAGGCTTTAAATATATGGAAATAAAATATAAATGTATTTGCCTTCCTATATAAATTTAAATTCTTTAGTAATCCTATCCAATATAAGTATAAAATTCAAAAGAATAAATCAATGAATATAACAATAAAATAAAAGCTCTTGGAAGAAAAAGGTATTCTGAAATCCCTCTTGCTAGCATACCCTAGCCTAGTAAGTAGGGAATCCTTTAGAAGATCAGCGCTAGCCATAGCTGTCTGACACTGAGCTGCTGGAACACAGAGCTCAGTAAGTGACACCAAGGCAAAAAAAAAAAGGCAGTTCAAACAATGCTGCCTTTTCTGCTGTTTTTCCATCTCTCCCCCAGAGCTCTGGGGTTGGAAGTGACCACAGGGAAGGATGACAGTCACTGGCCAGCTACACAGTCAATAGGAGAGCAGTCCTTTCCCCCTCTTCCCCTTCTCTCTCTTTACTTTCTGTTTCCCCACAGGCAAGCCCAGCTTGAGCTTCAAAACTTGAAATGTTTTGACTGCCCTCGTTTCATTTCAAGGCTGTTTCGAAGCCCTCTGCTTTGTTTCCATTTCACTGTTTCGAGCTTGAAACGAGTCAAAACAGCGTCAAAATGGAACAGCCGGCGAAATTTCAGGCAGCCCTATTAGCCTACCCCCATCTCCCACAACCCATTCACTAGTCTCCATGCTTTGGACTCAGGGCTGTGGGAGCTGGTGCTCACCTTGCTGCAGGGACAGGGGAAAGTAGAAGGCCCTGAACATCTGGGTGCTGTGGGAGGGGAGTGGGATCTGGTGGTTTAGAGGAACCCAAATGCCAGGTTTCTCTCCAGCTCTACTGGGGGCGGGGGTGGCAGGGTGAGAGCAGGGGGAGCTCAGATGCCTGCTTCTCTGGGAGGGGAGATGGGGCTGTGGGGTGTCAGCAGGGGGATTGCGAGCTTGGATGCCTGGTTTCTGTGGTGGGGCAGGTTCTTGCATCCCCCAGGAGCCGCGTGCTTCTTTGCCCATCAGGGCTCTAGCAGGCTGTAGGGTCCATAGCAGGCAGCAGGGAACATGGCTCTAGGCGGTCGGTGTCTGTGCACATCCAGGATGTGCTAGGGAGTGTTGTGGGAAAGGAGGGGGTGCTGACTTCAGCTCAGAGTTTGACTAGGTGGGCATCTGCTGTGTGGCCATAGCTCTGCTGTCCTGGCCCAGAACTGGCTGCATCTCCACCCCAGCCAGTGTGGCATGATTATATGTTGCTGTTTCTCAGCTGTCTCACCCCAGAGCTGCTGCATGTGAGCTTTCAGATTCATGTGCCCTTGTCTTTGCCTCCCCATCTAGAGGCCTGAGATTCCTGGGCACTCCTGACATTTTTCACTTCAATCCGCCACCTTCTCTGCCACAGTGATACAAGTCATGTCACCCCCAGCTAGAAGGACAGCTTTGCTGTGCTGCAGCTAGACAAGCCGGTGAACTTCTTGGACAAGACTGAGCCAATGACACTGCCCCCTGCTGCCCTCCAGCTTCCAGTGGGGGCAGGGTATTTGTGATGCAAGGGGTAGTATGTGGGCAGACCTGTCTGTGGTGTAGCCTAGGGCAGGGGTCTGGGTCTGTCCCGTGGGTATCCCCAGGTGTGAGGGGAAGATGACGGAGGGACAAGAAGGGGAAGCTGGTGCAAATGGGGAGAAAGGAAAGTTAGGAGGAGGAGGAGATAGGAAAGATAGGAGGAGGCTGGAAGGAGAGAAGGAGACAAGGGGACATAAAGCAAGAACAGTGGTTCTCATCCTTTTTTGTACCAGGACCCATTTGTAAATGTCAGTGGCCAGTCCTGACCCAGTACCCCTCACTTGGGCCCTCCCATTGGGGGTTGTGGGGCATTGCGGGGCCTAAGTAACCCCTTGTGGCCCATGCAGCCTGTGGGGGAAAAGCCATGGTTTCCTTGTTTTTCTCCTTGAAAGGAGAATCCATTTTTAAAGTTTGTTCACGACCCTTTCATATACTCTTGCGACCCACTTTTGGGTTGCCACACATGGGTTGAGAAACGCTGCACTAGAGGCTCATGAGAAGCAGAAGGCAGATCTGGGTCTTGATCTGAGGGAGCTTCAGCGCTGCGAGTGTAGCCTGGCAGCTTTGGTTGCAGCAGTGATATAGGTATAAGTGATGTCATGCTGAATGTTGCACGTGCTCAGTAGGAGTCACGAGAAAAGCTTCTGGCACCTTTTGATGTGTGAGTTTGAGGCTGTGTGTCTGAAAAGAGACTGCTTAGGTCTAGTGAGTTTGAGACTAGATGAGATGAAGGCTATTTTGTGAGTGCTAGGTGTCTACTGTTTGTGGAGTGATTAGAGGTGAGTGTGTATCCCAGGTAGAGCGAGACTCCCTGGTGATCCCTCTGGGAGTGCAAACGTAGACCAGGATGGGTGCTGGTGAGCCACCACTCTGCTCGTAATGTATCACCCATTCCCTGGATTGAAGCAGAGGGAGTACCCTGAGAAGGGGAAAATCTATTGGGAAGGTGGGGAATGCATACAGTTCTCATTGTAAGCATAGGGCCCAAGAGCCTGTAACCGCTAGGCTCTCTGTGTCAGCGCTAGTGTCACTTGCACCATTGCTTGAAAGAAAAAAAATAACGAAACGCTTAAGAGCAGGGACCGAGTGGGTGTGCATCAATTGTCAGTGGGGGTTACAATTTTTGTGAGTAATCTCTCTTGACTGGGTCCCATTTCTTTTTTTTAAACCGTTTAAAATGTCTCCCTCCCCTAAGGGCCTGCTCCCCTTCTATGAATTCCTGCCCTTCCCTCCTCTTAGATCAGACACATCTGACTGTTGCTGCATCCAGGGGACCTGTCTATTCTGTTCTCATCACAGTGCAGGGCCATTGGTCGAGAGAAACTCAGCAACCTGCTTTCAGTGTAATTTTTAAGCTGCTTCACCTGGCTGTGGCCTCTCTGAGATTGGTGCCTCTTGCCAAAGCAAGGGGTCACCTAAGCTTGCAGGAAAAGAAGTGGGTCCTAGAGTGCAGGTCTTCCGATTTTAGGTTGTTTCATTTCACTTTGGAATTCAGATCCAAATCCTAACTGGAGATGCTCAGCGCAAACAGTTCCTGTATTTTTGAGCCTTTCCCAATTATGCTTGATAAATCAAGACTGGAAATGCTGGGGTTGGTGGGTGGATAGTCTTTGGTTGCAGCAGTCTTAAAGGGGTTGGGGGCAGGGGAGGCACAGCTTTGGACTTCACCATTCTGCTAGTAACACCATGTTTTAACGTCTCAGGGAAGAGTGATGCCAAGTCTTTGCAGGCAAGATCAAAATGTTGGGAAGTGGGAAGTCCAGTACCTCCTGGAGTCATTGGAAATTTTGAGTGACCAACGTCCTTTGTAAGCCTCCATTCCAGTCCTGTATTCCCGACACACAGTGTGCATGACACCTGAACTTGAGACACTCGAGACACTCACTTCTGCATAGTCTTGGGACTAGAAGTCCCACTCCAAACCCCTGACCTTTGCTTCTGGAAGTCCCTCCCCTTGCCCCCCTGGAAATACTCCTTTTAGGAGGTGGGGGAGTTGCCACCTTAGAACCAGAAAAAAACAAATCATAACACTAAAGGTCAAACACATACTATAACATATTTTAAGTGTATTACAAAAAAACATTTTTGTCATGATTTGTGTTTGTGTACTATATATAGAAATGTCATGGAGAGAGAGAGCCAGCGATGGCACAAGCCGAATGCTGGCAAGAACAAGCAAAGGAAAAGAGAGAGCCACACTTCCGGAGCAGCTGCTCAATGAAGCTAGAGTGGCCCTGGAGAGAGAGTGAGGAGAAAAGAGCCCTGGATGTAAAGAGAGTGAGAGGCATGATGCACAGCAATGAGAGGGGAGCCAGCTGGAAAGGCAGGTGCGAAGAGGAGTCAGAGGTCAGCTGGCTGGAGGAGACAGAGAACTCTGTCAAGCCGGGGAATGCTGACTGAACCATCATTGCTGAGAATGCAATCTGGGAGCTGGAGCAACTTTAGGAAACAGATGGCCAGCTGAGAAGAGACAGCTGAGCCCTACAGTGACAAGTAAAACTTTTCTTATTTTTTATTTAAAGGTCAGGCTGGGTTAGAGCATGTTTGCAAAGAAGAAATGTAAAATGCAATAAGCCCGACAATGTTTAGGGTGCCAAAAAAGGAAGACTTTTTGTTGTTGTTGGACTTATGCCCTTGAAGAAGAGAAAAAAAGGGGGAATTAGGCTCACCGAGCCCTAAGGACTGGAACTCTTTTTTGTTTGTAATACTTGAGTTTATTTTGGGATGCTTAGATAGGGATCCTGGATATATTACTTATCTCCATGGGAGAAATCATTGATTACTAGCTTGGGAACAGGCTGCTGGCATTTTTCTTCAGCCAAGGATGAGGTGATACCTGAGAAACAAGAAAAAAACAATTAAAGGGATAGATATATATTGTACCTAGTAAAACCTTATTAAAAAGAACACTGAGTTTTCAATTTTTTGGTCAACCAACTTGTTTATGAAAAAAAATCAAATATTGCAAGGGGATTGATCAGTACCTCATTGTCCAGCGGTGTTTAAGTTACACACTCCCAGTATAAATCCTTTAACATCAAGACATGGCAGGCGAGATCCGGGGTCACCACTGAGAAAAATAAACGAAGAATAAGCTGTTAATTTGAGACCAAGTTTGGGTGACTGTGATTTATGTACACTAAGAGACTAGACTGTACTCATCACAAGAGGTGATTGCATAAGCCAAAAATAAATTCATAGTTTTTTATATTGTATAGGGGGTTGTGGTGGGGTTTGCATGTTTGTGGTGGAGTGAGGGGGTGCGGCTGTGTGGGGGGCATAGGGTATGTTGGGGGGTTGTGTGGCATTTGTGGGGTGTTGCTCTGGAACACACAGGTGGGGGCACTGGTGCCTGGCTCTGGCCAGTGCTGTCCATCGCAGCAAGGAGTGCAGCCCCTGCCGGGCCGTCTCTACTGCTGGTGCTCCCTGCATTCATGTGGCATGGGAGGGAAGCCCCAGGCCCTGGAACCAGCTGCCTTCCTCACCCCAGCTGGCTCCAGTGCCTGATGACTTGGGTGCCTGATGGGGTGTTGCCTTGCAAGGAGCTGGGAGCTGGAGTGTGTAGTGCCAGCCTTGGGAGGAGAATTGTGGGTTGGTTGGGGTTGGTAACAGCCCTGGGGGTTGGGGGATGCCTGGGTTGAATGACTACTGCCTTGCGGGTAGTGTGTGGTGGCCTGATAAGCTTTGTATGTGGCCAGGAGGAGTGCTGACTTTGTTGGGTGGGTTCTGTGCTGTTTGTTTCTTCCTTTTCCCTCTTGCTCATTCTGTCTTTTCTCAGTCGTCCCCTTCTCTGCATTGTGTCCACTCAGGCCCATCCTGATGGATCACTTGGTTGTCCCTGGTTGGTGTTTCCAGGTCTTGCATCGTTTCCTTCATTGGTTCTTTTACCTCTGCTCTTCCCTGTTTCCCCTTCTTCTCTGGTGTGTCCGTTCATTTCTGTTCCTGCTTCACTTTTGGTGCAGCCATTGACTGTGTAGCCTGGTTATTAACTCCCCAACCCTTGCTACCCTGGTTGGTTTGTCATCTCTCCTTCTTTGCCTCCCCCTTTCTTGCCTTCCTGAGTCCTGCCCCTTTCCACCTCCTGTTTCAGCCCATTGTCTGATCTCCTTTTCCACCTGCCTCCTGTCCTCTCAGTCTGTCATCCCTTTCCTGTGCTGTGCTTCCCATCCTGGTCTGTCATTCTGTTAGTCGCCTTGATGCAGTTGTTCTGGTATCCTCCCTTCCTTCCAACCTTGGTCTGTCATCCCCTTCCAGCCAGGTCACATTGCTGCTACAGCTGCCCCACACACAGGCCACATAGTTCCCCCACCCCATTCTGTTTCCTGCTGCCTCTTCATCTTTTGACCCCTAGCTTTTGGGCTCCCGGTCTCTCATGCCCTCCTCCCTCATTTCCCTATTTGCTTTGCAGTCCCCTTTTCCCTACAGTCTCCCAGGCAGTCCTCATGCTGTCCTCATGGCCATTGTCTCCCTTTTCCTCCTCTCCTGCTCTTGGCTGTCCCCCATTTGCTGCTCTTTCCTGTTGTGCTGGTTCTCCTCTCTTGTCTTCTTTTCCCCTGGTGTCTTGGTCTGCTCTGACCTTTGTCACCTCTAGGCACCTGGGCTGTCAAGCACTACTCTTCCAGGGGAAAACAGACCCACTCTGCCCTTGGTCTGTTGTCCCTTCCTCATGCCTTGGGGCCCTTCTTGGTGCATTATGTGCCAATCTTGTCTGCTATCCCTTCTTCTGTATCCTGGGCCCTTGTTCTTGTAGTTCTCCTTTGACTCTAATTCCTTGGTCCTTCTCCATTTCCTGCTTTAGTGTGTTGGATCCTGGTCTTGGATGTTGGTGTTGGATGCCATCTCTTGGTTTGTTCTTTTTTCTCCTCTTCTTCCCTCCTGTCCCTTGGGGTGTAGCCTGCATGTTTGCAGAGGCTTTACATTTGAAAATATTGGGGCATGCAGTTAGTGGGATCACAGGATCAGAGGATTTGTTGGCATTAACTAGTTGCTATATATCTTGGAGGTTTGGAGTTGAGGGAGGCTTAGGCTTGGTTGCTTGTGGCCCAGAGGATTGGATCTTGGTTGAGTTGGATGGGTACATCCAGAGTGGTGGGTGAGAAGGTTTGATGTGGTTGGGATGACAAAGGGATGTGACAGAGCCAGAGGTTGTTTAGGTCATTGGAGGGGGTCAAGCTGGGCTGTGCAGAGTATGAGTTGTGGAGAGGAGCTCTGATTTAATTGGACTGTTGGTAGGTGGTGGGACTGGTCAAGGTTAGGAGCTGACAAGGAGCCTGGGGTCAGTCCTAGCTTAGTTAGGAACTTATGGGGAGCTGAGGTTGGGGCCACTTTTAAGTTTGTGTATGAAGTTCGCACTGTGATTTTTCTTGCCTGCTGGCTTGGGATTTGGGATGTGGAGTTGGGATGGGGAAAATGTGTGTTGGCCAGCCTCTGGGGGTCTTGGCATGTGGTAGTGGGACCCATGCTTGTAGGTATAGCCCAGATACTGAGGGCTGAGGTTAGTCTGGGTTGGGTCCCTTTGCTGTTCTCCCCAGTTCTGCCTGCTTCCCTTCCTGCTCTCCATTCCTCTAGGTGTCTTATCATCCCAAGTGTGCAGGTACACATGCACACACAGAGCTCTCCTTCCACACACACACACACACACGCACTTGTGCACGCTCAGCATAGAGGGGGTCTATATGGACCTGATCCTGGTTGGGGCAGGGTAGGGTGGGGTGGGGTCGGCTCAGTGCCCAGCGTGGTGGCTCTGACATCAGCTTGGGCTTTGTACTGCACCCAGCCTCAGTCCAGATAGTACCTGGCACATTCCCAAACTCATCTGTACAGTACCAGTTTCATAGTTGGTAGGGTCGGAAGGGACCTGAGCAGATCATCTAGTCCAACCCCCTGCCATGGCAGGAAAGAGTACTGGGGTCAAACGACTCCGGCCAGATGTTCATCCAGCCTCCTTTTAAAGACACCCAGGGTAGGAGCCAGCATCACTTCTTTTGGAAGTTGGTTCCAGGTTCTAGCCGCCCTGACAGTGAAATAGCGCTTCCTAATGTCTAGCCTGAAACTACTCTCCACTAGCTTGTGTCCGTTGTTTCTTGTAACTCCTGGGATTGCTTGGGGGAACAGGGACTCTCCCAATGCCTGCTGGTCCCCCTTGACTGGTTTGTAGACTGCCACTAGATCCCCTCTCAGCCTTCTCTTGTGGAGGCTGAACAGGTTCAGGTCCCTCAGCCTCTCCTCGTAGGGCCTGCCCTGCTGACCCCTGATCATGCGAGTGTCCCTCCTTTGGACCCTCTCCATATTAGCCACATCCCTCCTGAAGTGTGGTGCCCAGAACTGGACGCAGTACTCCAGCTGCAGCCTGATCAGTGTCACATAAAGGAGGAGGATCACCTCCTTGGACCTGCTCGTGATGCATCTTTTGATGCACGACAAGGTGCGGTTGGTCTTCCTGACCGCGTCCCCACACTGTCGGCCCATGTTCATTGTGGCATCAATGATGACTCCAAGATCCCTTTCTGTCTCAACACTGACGAGAAGGGAGTTCCCCAGCCTGTAGGTCTGCTGCTGGTTCTTCTTCCCCAGGTGCAGCACCCTGCACTTGTCAGTGTTGAACCCCATCCTGTTCTCTTCGGCCCACCCCGTAACCTGTCTAGATCCACTTGCAGCCTGTTCCTTCCTACTAGCGTACCCACTTCACCCCACATCTTAGTGTCATCTGTGAACTTGAACAGGGTGCTTTCTACCCCCTCGTCCAAGTCACTGATGAAAATGTTGAATAGTGCAGGCCCGAGGACTGAGCCCTGGGGAACCCCACTGCCCACATCCCTCCAGGTCGAATAAGACCTGTCCACCACTATTCCCTGGGTGCGGCCCTCCAGCCAGTTAGTGCCCATCTAAGGGAGGAAAAATGTCCAGCATACCTACTGCCTAGGAAATTACCTGCTTGGTGGCATGGAAGTGGAAAGGGATCTTGGAGTCCTAGTGGACTCTAAGGTGAACATGAGTCGGCAGTGTGAGGAAGCCATCAGAAAAGCTAATGGCACTTTATCGTGCATCAGCAGATGCATGACGAACAGAACCAAGGAGGTGATACTTCCCCTCTATCGGGCGCTGGTCAGACCGCAGTTGGAGTACTGCGTGCAATTTTGGGCGCCGCACTTCAAGAGGGCTGTGGATAACCTGGAGAGGGTCCAGAGAAGGGCCACTCATATGGTTAAGGGCTTGCAGGCCAAGCCCTTTGAGGAGAGACTGGGGCACCTGGACCTCTTCAGCCTCCGCAAGAGAAGGTTGAGAGGTGACCTTGTGGCTGCCTATAAGTTCATCACGGGGGCACAGAAGGGAACTGGTGAGGCTTTAGAGCTGGAGGCTCCAGTAGAGCTGGAGAGGAATCCAAATGCCAGGTTTCTCTCCAGCTCTACTGGGGGCGGGGGTGGCAGGGTGAGAGCAGGGGGAGCTCAGATGCCTGCTTCTCTGGGAGGGGAGATGGGGCTGTGGGGTGTCAGCAGGGGGATTGCGAGCTTGGATGCCTGGTTTCTGTGGTGGGGCAGGTTCTTGCATCCCCCAGGAGCCGCGTGCTTCTTTGCCCATCAGGGCTCTAGCAGGCTGTAGGGTCCATAGCAGGCAGCAGGGAACATGGCTCTAGGCGGTCGGTGTCTGTGCACATCCAGGATGTGCTGGGGAGTGTTGTGGGAAAGGAGGGGGTGCTGACTTCAGCTCAGAGCTTGACTAGGTGGGCATCTGCTGTGTGGCCATGGCTCTGCTGTCCCAGCCCAGAACTGGCTGCATCTCCACCCCAGCCAGTGTGGCATGATTATATGTTGCCGTTGCCCAGCTGTCTCACCCCAGAGCTGCCGCATGTGAGCTTTCAGATTCATGCACCCTTTTCTTTGCCCCGCCCTCTAGAGGCCTGAGATTCCTGGGCACCCCTGACATCTTTCACCTCAACCCACCACGTTCTCTGCCACAGTGATACAGGTCCTGTCACTCCCAGCTAGAAGGACAGCTAGTTTTGCTGTGCGGCAGCTAGACAAGCAGGTGAGCTTCTTGGACAACATCCAGCCAATTGCACTGCCCCCTGCTGTCCTCCAGCTCCCAGTGGGGGTAGGGGTGTTTGTGGTGTGAGGGGTAGTGTGTGGGCGGGCATGCCTATGGTGCAGCATGTGGCGGGCCAGTATTGGGTGCTCCTGCATTGAGCCACCAGCCTCACTGCACCCAACCATCTTCCAGGCTCTGAGTGCCTCCATGGGGGTGCTTCACGTCTGGCTGACTCCATTTCTGGGATACACCTGCAAGCCTGGGGGTAATGCTACCATCGCCCAGAGTCTGGACTGATTGGGAAACACAGGCTAGTAGTCCTTGAGGGTACTTGACCCATTGCAAGAACTTGGGGTGCTTCCCTCACTCTGAAGCACAAATAGAAGTCTCCCTTAGTCAGCCGAACCAAGGGAACCCCAAGGCATAATCTAGACCAGGGATGGGCAATTATTTTGGGCGGAGGGCTGCTTACTGAATTTTGGCAAGCCATCGAGGGCCACATGACAGGCAGCCAGGGGCAGATAAATATTAATTTTCTAAATTAATTTTCTAATTTTTTAGGGGCCTTGCAGGCCGGATAGAACGGCCTGGAGGGCCGCATCTGGCCCACAGGCCACATTTTGCCCACCCCTGATCCCACTCTCAATAAGTCTCCCATGGTAGGTACAAAGGAGAACTTTATTGGTTACAAGGAGTAGGTTTGGAATGGGGTACAGCGTAGAGCAATATCAGAGAAATACCTTAGAGCAAACAGTGGCATGGTAGCCTTTGATCACGTATCTGAGTTACTGCAAGTGATATATCTAGTTAGATCTCAGGTAGCTTACTGACACATATCATCCAAAGGCAGGTGGAGATTCCCTCTGGCGACAAACAGTTCATTGATCATGAGTTTCAAGAGAGAGAGCGAGTTTCAGATGGCCCAGCTTCTCTCTCTGAGTTTTCATCATGGCTACTGCCCCTACTCCTGGGCAGTCCTTAACTTATATAGCCCTTATGACCTCATTTACTTGATCCAATGGAGGCCAGCAACTGTTGGCTGCCAGCCAACCAATTTGAAATGCATCACTGGTTGCCATGTGGACTGGCAGGGTGTTTAGCCCCCTCCCCATCATGTTGGCATTGCTTAGAATAAGGAGTTTAAGCCCCCACCCAGGTATGTGATGCCAGTCATGTAGGCAGAGGGAGCAGGTTTCCCCCCTCCCTCAGGGATGTCTCCAGCTCAGGTTACATCTCAGGGTTACCTGAAGAGATGGGATCAGAGGAGTCTGCCCTTTGCAGTGACCATGATAACCAAATTGTCAGATAGCAGAGTCTGGGGAGAGACAGAGATGGTATTCTGCCACACTGCCCAAGCCTGGGCCTGCACATTAGGGAGACCACCTTTTTAAAATGTAAAGGCAGGACACATACCTGCCTCCTCTCTCCCCACCCCCATCACTGGCATGGTCAGGGCAGAGCCAAGCGGGGTGGGGGTAGATACAGGCTGACCATTGCAGGCTCAGGGCTCCCTGCCCTGCTGCACTTCCCTGGGAGCCCTGCACCAGCCAGGCTCCCCCTGCCCACCCAGCAGCCCTGAGCCTTCAGCGGGCAGCCCACATCCATCCCCACACAGCACACATCTGGAGGGTGCGGGCAGGGGTGGGCTGAGTGGCTGCAGTGGTCCCTGACAAGCACTGGGTCTCTACAGGTGTTTGCAGTTTGGGTTTGGCAGCCAGCTCTTAGCCCTTCCTACTCCAGGTGTGGAGATGGCCCCTAAGAAGCCCTTACCTGTTTGCTTTCCCTGGGGTGTTTGGAGTGGGCTCAGTTTGTTCCCTCAGGGATGTTCACTTAACTCACCAGGCACTTCTGCACCCTGGAGAGAAAAAAAGGGCTCTCTTTGGGCTGAGGAATGAACCCATTAATGCCTTGATTGTGCCCTAGGTTGGGGGAGGAACTTAGGTGGGTAACACAGAAAAGAGGGCAGAAACAGCCATGAGTAGGAAGGTTAAGGGTCCAAAATTTCATGTCAGCTATTTCTGCATCTCACCTGGTCCAGGCAGCAGTCATGGAGACTTCATCTGTCTCCTTATCACCCTGCTCCTCAATGGCTGCCTTTTCGCTCTTGGGCAAGGGAAAATCCTTTCCCTTTCAGGTGAAGAAGAAAAATGCTCAGGTTTTTCTTCATTTGAACATTTTGGATTGTGAAGCAAAAGAAACAGTTTTATGGGACATATTCCCTAGAGTCACATGTTGTATGTTTTTCAGCCACCTCTCCCCCACAAAAAAAAACAACCAAAACCCCAAAACCCTCTTTACAGATTTTCCCAAAATCTTTTATTCCTCAATTTCATTTTCCACAAAAATATGTTTTGGGGTTATTTTTTCTGGAAAAGGGTTTTTTTTTCTTTCCCAAAAATACTTTTTTGAAAACAAAGAAAACTTAACATTAACATGTAACAGATTTTTAGAGGAAGAGGAAACTCAAAAAGTCAAATGTAAAGATTGAAAAGAAAAAGCTATGAAAGCAAATTTTTAATAACAGTACAAGAACTATTCAGCATGTTTTGCATAAACAGGCCACATCCAGATGAGCACCGGCGTTTGGTTCCCCAAGGACAACTAGCAGTGCCACACCTTCCTTGGAGAACGCCTGTGCCAAGCACGCTGTGGCATGCAACAGGTTACCTGGGGTGGGGTAGGGGAGGCTGAGGCTGGCAACTGTGATGGGCTCAGCAGCCTTACCTGGGATCCTGGGGGCCCAGGAAGCTGCAGATGTGGCACTCCTGCAGCTAGGAACCTGGCTGACAGCCAGAGTATAGCTCTGGCTGGCTAGGCTCGAGTTCTGGGTGGTGCATGCTGCTTCCACATGCACTGCCCCACTTTTTTCTGCATGGGTTTTTTTGATTCCAAGATGTCCTGGGGTCAAACCTTCCTCGCTCAGCCTGGGCTGCAAGGTAGCAGTGCGGGAAGCTCCTGAATGTGTGGTATGTGATGCTGCAGACAGGTCTTCAGTGCCACATACTGCATGGACATGCTTGTCTGGATATGGCCCTGTGGTCTAAAGTCTTGGGCAGAGCAGTTAATTGAAAACATGCCCTTGGGCTCTTCCCCTTCTTGAGGTATCCTGTTTCCTGAACTTTAGCAGTGAAACCATCCCACTTAATGCAGACTGTGGCTGTGCACCTGCCACTTTAAGGACTGGAAACAGGTAGCCACTGGGTAGCTGACTGCGGCAGCCATTTTCAAGTGCAGGCCAGATATATAAAGAGGTTAGTTGGTTGCTAGCAAGGGAAGCAGCAACATCAGCTGACTGAGCTCCTGCTCAGGGACCTGGAGCTAAGGGAAGGGGCTCTGGGGAGGTGGAGGCTCCTGTGGTCCTGGGTAAGACATGAAACTGCACCCTGCTGGGGAAGGGTGGGCTGGTGGGGCTCCTAGTGGTGTGGGAGCCCCCAGGAAATGCCAGACCAGTTACCTCCCCAGTGAAAGGCAGGAAGGGGTGCCTTATAACCCCAACCCCACATCCCTGGTGGTGTTCCAGCAGAGCAGGGGGAGCCCAGGCTCATTAGGAGCTGTAAAGCAGAGTCCAGGTTGGAGGAGGGACCCAGAGCTGCGCCCAGGCAGCAGGGTAAAGCCTGGGGGCATGAGCAGAGACCCAGAGAGAGAGGAGTGATGGATAGAGAGACCCAGAGAGAGAGGGGCATAGTGAAAAGGGAAGAGGCCCAGTGGGGGCATGGAGGCCAAATGAGGGGCCAGGAGTGAAGTGGGCTAACAGTTGTAGAGTCGCTCAGCAAACGTTCAGATGAGGGCAGTGGGAGATGCCTGACAGACTGCACCGGGGCTGACTGAGTTTTGGAGAGACCAGCCCAAGGCTGCGTGAGGCCAGGCAGTATGAATGTGGCCCAGGAGAGAGGGCAGCATGAAAGAGGCTGGGTGAGAGCTGATGGAGTGAATGGGACCCCGGTGAGAGAAGGGTGGTGTGCGAGTGGCCATCTGGGGTAGTATGGTAGAGCTACAACTATGTGCCCAGTTTGCTCTGGACCTAGGCCAGAGAGGTAACACACAGTAGAACATTTGTGAGGCATGAGGCATGTACAGGGATGGTCAGAGCATGCACTTATGGCCCTAGTCATCAGGGCGTACAAAAGGCAGTCTCCTACTCAAGTAACAGCTGAACTTGATTTTCATCAAGGCATGGCAGGCGAGTGGAATGGGCGAACTGCCCAGAGACAGGGGAATACTGGAGGCAGAGACTTGGCTGGGAAGGTAACTCTGTTACAAAAATTTGAGTTTGTGAATGAAACGGAGATAATTTTCCCACAGGACTCTCCTGACTTTAGCCAAGGCAGGAAACATTTCCCAGAGACTGGAGGCTGCAGAACAAAGACAGCCTGGAAGGTCTCAAAGAAGAGGCAAATCCTGAAGATGCTGTGAAAGGGGGAGGCCTTTTCCTAATCCCTATTAGGCCCTCCACAAGGCCCCTGCCCACCCATCACCTCAGACCTTTGCCAAAGTCCCTGCCAACAGTTTGGGGTCCTCAGGCAATGAGGATGGCTACAATGGTCTGATGACTGTGGGGGGGCAGAGGACAGTAGGAGGTTAGGGTCAGGGCCACTGTTAGGGAATAATGGAGGAAAAGTAGGCACCGAGTGCTTTGGGGACACTGAGATGTCACAGGAGTCAGGGCAATGGTGCATGGAATTGAAGGCAAATGGGGTTTGAGGAGAGGGCGCACAGTGAGAGAGAGGAGAGTTGAGGGGTTTAGGGAAGAGGGATAGGCAGTTGAGCCTGCAGGTGTGGGATTATGGTGGGGTTCCCCCTGCCTTCACCCAGGTGCCCTCAGTGTGTCAGCCAGTGGAGCTTCTGTCACCAGTGTGCTTCCCACTGTGGAGATGCCAACCACAGCTGTGGGGCAGGAAGTCTAGGTCACTCCCTCATCCCACAGTGAGCAGGCCTGCAACATGAGTAGCAGAAGGCATGGGATGTGGGGAAGAGCTCTTTCTCTTGTCTGAGGATGCGTAAGGGCTGGATGCTTGAGTCATGCATCCTTGTCACTGCCTCATGGGGCCATGAATGCTGATAGTATCCCTGGGGATATCAAGGCTCAGAGGCTGGTGATGCTTGTGGGGTCTTTGGTTCCCATATGTCTGGCAGGGGGCAAAGAGGGCTTCAAGTATCCCTCTGGCTTAGGCTCCTCCTGCCAGCTGCCAAGGCTGGGGGGTGGGGAGGGTAGTGGTTTCCTCTCTTGAGGGCTGCAGTTGCTATGTGAATGCCCGTCCCCAGCCACTATCATAGCCATGGCTCAAGAGCTGCCCAGCAAGAGGTGGGGGGGAAGGTATGCTACTCCCTCAGTGACGGGGGTCAGATGGCTGGTTGATGGTTGGCCTTTCCCACCCCACCCATTTAGGCCTCATGTTACAGGGTTATAGAGTTGTATGGAGATTACGATTATTGTGATCCACTGTCTTGGAGTGTGCCATCCTCACCTCATCTCCTGCTAGGTTATGCTCAATTCTCTGTTCTGGAAGAGTGGAGGGGACCAGGCTATACCAATTTGCTCCTAGAAAGGGGTTTGCTGGACAGATGCTCATTTCTGGCAAAACACATCTTCCAAAATAAGAGTTTCCCAGCCCCTTTCCCCGCATCTTGTCCATGCCGTGGTCAGGTTAATTGAGAGGGAAACTTTCACAAGTGTTGCTGGAATAAATCCTGGTGTAGCCAAGTATTGTCAGGGCACACAGAGCCTTTCCTACCAGTTCTGTAGGTAAGATCAGAACTGCACCGTACTCATTAGCAGGTCATAGAAAAGTAAAAGTAAAGTAGGGCTGGAAGGGACTTCTGCAACTCATAGAATCCTTTCTGCAGTCACACTTGGGTTGTGATTATGAAGAAGGAAGGTCTCAGTGGTGATGTTCCCATCATGGGAGCCAGAGGTTAGGTGTCCTCAGGATGCTGAAAAACAGTTATTTCCTGAATCCATCTCCTCCCCCCCCGCCATGTAACAAGCAAAGCAGTGAACTCCCCTGGGACTTCCCTAAGATAAAGAAAGTAGTTGAGAACCATAGTTGGTAGGGTTGGAAGGGACCTGAGCAGATCATCAAGTCCAACCCCTTGCCATGGGCAGGAAAGGATGCTGGGGTCAAATGACCCCAGCAAGGTGTCTATCTAGCCTCCTTTTAAAGACCCCAGGGTAGGAGTGAGCACCACTTCCCTTGGAAGTTAGTTCCAGATCCTAGCCGCCCTGACTGTGAAGTAGCGCCTCCTGGGCAATGCAGGGATATTCCATTTATTACCTCATCAAACTTCTTCTCCTGTGGGAGCCTGGGGACCTGCCTGGTTAACATAAAACAAGATAATAAAAGTATGGTAAAAAAACCCAAAAAACAATGGTGATGTCCCAAATGTCACAGGAAGGAAAAGAAAGGGGTTGCCTTGCTACCACAGGTAGTAGCCTAGGACTGAATAGTTCAAGAAAGGATGTCTTTTTTCCCATGCAGCTTTGGTTTTGTATCCCTCCAGCTTTTATCCTCTCTGCTACCTGGCTCCATCACCTAGCTCTTACCTGTTGTCTTCTTTGTCCCAGCTGCTGCCAGAAGCTACCACAACATCCCACAGGAAGCAGGAGGGAGCTGGGGGCATTACAGTCCAGGTGCAGGACCCTCACTCCCACTGCCCAGGGAGGATGAGGGAAACTGTCTCCCATTCTATGCGACTGTCCTGCTCTTGTGGGTTCGCTGGTGCTTGCTTAGGGAAGAGCTCTGCCGGAAGAACTTCAGGCATTGGGCACAGCGGTATGGCTTTTCCCTTGTGTGCAAGTGCCGGTGCTTTATTAGCAATGAATTTTGATTGAAGCTCTTCCAACACTGAGCACAGGAGAATGGCTTCTCCTCCATGTGCACGCGCTGGTGCTTGGTGAGATTGGACTTCTCAATGAAGCCCTTCCCACAGTGGGCACAGGAGAATGGCTTCTCGCCCGTGTGCAGTCACAGGTGCTGTTTGAGCGTGGAACTCTGTATGAAGCCCTTCCCACACTGACTGCAGCAAAATGGTTTTTCCCCCGTGTGCATTCGCTGATGGCTGTTGAATGTGGAGCTCTTGGTGAAGCTCTTCCCACACTGGGTGCAAGAAAATGGCTTCTCCCCTGTGTGCACACGAAGGTGGTTCGTGAGCATTGAACTCTGTGTGAAGCTCTTCTCACACTGGCTGCAGGAGAAGGGTTTCTCCCCCGTGTGCACGCACAGGTGATTGGTGAGGTTGGAGCTCTCAGTGAAGCTCTTCCTGCACTGGCTGCAGGAGAAGGGTTTCTCCCCCGTGTGCACACGCAGATGCGTGGTAAGCATGGAGTTCTTGGTGAAGCTCTTCCCACACTTCCTGCAGGAGAACAGCTTCTTCCCCGTGTGCATGCGCTGGTGCTGTGTGAGTGTAGAGCTATCTGTGAAGCTCTTCCCACACTGCAGGCAGGAAAATGGCTTTTTCTGCATGTGCACACGTGTGTGGCTTTGGAGGTAATCCCACCTGGTGAAGCTCTTCTTGCACGCGGTACAGCGGTACAGCTGCTCCCCCACGTGCACATTCTGGTGCACTCGGAGCTCGCTCAGGGAGACATAGCTCTTCCCGCACTCTGGGCAGAGGTGGGGGTACTCCCCTGAGTGCATTCTCTGGTGCCCGAGGAGAGGGCATGTATGGTAGGAGCTCTCCTTGGGCTCAGCACAGGGTTGGCTATACCATCCCCAGTGGGTTCCCCTGTGAGCCCCAAGTTTCTGTTTGTCTCCAAAGCTGTCATCAGGCTCTTCACATATATGCAGCCCCTTCCCTCCAGGAACCTTGTGGCTCTTCAGGTCTCTCTGCCCTTCAAATCCTCCCTGGCTCCTTTGCGTCCCCACTCTTCTCTGTACCTGTTGGCTGAGGAGCTGGCTTCTGGACTGAAACATCTTCAGGTAGGCAGGCCCTTCCTCAGGAGGCTGCTGCTGCTCAGCTCTGCCAAATGTCTCAACATCTGCTGAGTGGAGATAGGAGCCCCAAAGTTAGTCCCTCCCCAGCTGGCAAAGGGAAAGATGTGCTATTTCCCTGTGCTGGGATGTGCCCCAGAGCACAGCTGGGCCTCAGTTACTCCATAAGAACAAGTGGTCCAATTCAACGTGGACTCTGAGTCTCGAGTCTCACAGCTTGCACCCCATTATGCTCCAGTTACGAAGCAGAATGTGGGCCATTCTCATGGAAATCAGGAGGTGCGTGTATCCCCCCAAAACACAAAAGCCTGGGAATCTCAACTGCATTCAGTAGGCATTTCATGTAGCCAGAGGTATTGATTGAACACTGCTTTTATTACCCTGACTGTTAAAGAGGGGAGGAGCAGAGCTCCAGTTCAAACTAAGCAACAGGACTAGCAGCACTGGGTAGCAGACAGCCAGCCTCTCTACAACCCAACCCTTAATAACCTCCACAGGATTTCTGCCAACTCTGATAGTTGGCATGAGGCAATTCAGACACGACCATGCCCTGCTAGAGGATATAACAGAAGCTTGGCCACCTTGGGCTGGCCTATCAACTCTGGCATTGCTGAGGGGGGATGCCAATTTAAGCTCCTGGTACCCCAGGGACGCCAGATGTGTGCCTCATCGAGATGCAGGCTAGGGCTTTGTCCCTAGCACTTTATTACTTCCCTGTGGCCAGCCCCTTCCTTCCATGACAGAAACTGAGAGGAGGGTGAGAGGAGAGACATGTCTGAAGGGCTGAAGGCAGATTTCCTGCCCAAACAGCCCTAATTAGAGGAAGAAGAAGGGACCAGTTGCCTGTGCCTGCATCACTGAAGTGCAAAGAGTGGGTACACACACCTACCTGGACAACACAGATCTGACTAAGCTGTGTGATGCCAGGACCTTGTGGCAGCAGCTCAAGGCAAGCGTTCAGGTGTCCGGCTCCCCCTGGGTACTGAGAGCTCCTGAGCGGAGGTGTGGGTGGAAGTGGGGCAGGGATTTTCAAGATTTACCTGGAGACAAGTCCTCAGACAATGATCTTCCTCCTCATCCCAGACCCAGAGCTCCATCTCCCCTTGCTGGATGCGGCAGATTAAGTCTGGTGTGGGACCTTGATATCCTGTGTTGGGGAGCGTATATGTTATTCCACCATTCAGTACCCAGTTGGGACTTGGGCAAAGGATCCAATGGACTGAAATATTTAGTGGGGATTCAAAGGAGGACACTTGGGAAGGAGGACACTTAGGCCAGGGTGGGAGCTCTGTAGACTGTTTTGGGGAGTGTATAGAGAATGGCTATTCCACCATCCAGAGCTCAAATGGGATTTAGAGAAAGGACCCAATGGAGTCGAACATTTTAATGTGGAGTGAAAGGAAAGGAAGGCATTTAAGGTAGACTACAGACCACTACAGGTAGAAACCTTCAATAGATCATGGGCTCTATCACCCAAGTAACTGGAATGATGGTTTTATGAAGTATAAAGCATCAACCCCTCAGACATATATAAAGGGTAAAAAGCTCACAGTGGGATCAAGGGAGGTGGGCAGAGATGTGGTGATTTGTGATGTGCAAGGAGGTCAGCATCCTTGACGCTGTATAGATTTTTGAGATACTGATTTGAAAATAGAGACGGTAGACAAACTCATAGCCATGCATGCAACTTTTTAAAGAGTAATTTGAGGTGAAAAAAATGGGTTTATTCTCAATAAATGTTTGCAGTGATGGTTCTTTAACGTAAAGAGCCAGTGACACACTGATGACAATGAAAGCTTGGATATGGGAGAGAAAGTAATTAATTTTGGCAGTGCATAGAAAAGGAGGATGTTATAATAACTGTTGAGACAACTATAGCAGCCTTTTCATCCAATGGGTGGATCCTCACAGGAGGTGACGCCTAGTTGCATATGTGCTTAGGATACAGACTGGCTACACCTACATGAGACGCTGACTGAGCAGGAGTGTCATGTGGCAGAAAGCGTGAAGTGACACTACTGCACAAGCAGTCAGCATCATGAAAAAGCCATTAGTTGGCTGGGCCGGGCTGTGGGACAATCACAGTGCAGGAGGGAGTGGGGCAGGGGCAGGGGCAGGGGTGAACGATATGCCCCTGCCCCATTCCCTCTTGCACTGTGAGGGGCTCGATCCCCAGCCCCACTCCCTCCCTCACCACCGGGGAGGAGGTAAATTGAGGCCCCGCAATGAGGGAGGGAGCAGGGCAAGAACAGGGGCTGGGGTGAGTGGGACCCCAGCCGGGCCGGGTGGTGAGACAAGCAGACGCCCGGGCGGCCTGACCCCAGCCCCTGCTCCTGCCTGTGCCGTACTCCCTTCCTCACCACGGGGACCTTGATCTACTGCCCCCCACCCCCAACAGCTCTTCCCCTCTGCGCATCTGCTGGGGGGATGTGTGCGCATGCATGCGCTCAGGCCCCCCAAATATTTTATCCCTCCACCTATGCATTGCCTGCCCCAGCCCCACTCCCTCCCTCCCTCACCACAGGGGTCTCAATCTGCTCCCTGCACCATTAAAAACAAGAAAAAAAGGCATACATAAGCTGAAACTTTGAGACCAAAGGGGTACACTTGTTAAAAAGGTTGAAAACCTCTACAATAGCTTACTGAATCAGCTATTAGATACAAGCACCAAAAAGCCCTGCTGAAGTGATCTATACAGACACTGATCTATATAGATCAAGTGCTATCTATACAAGACTCTATCTATACAGACACTGCAGAATTGGGTCAAAGTAATGCACTTCTGCTTCCAGGAAAGCACATTTTTTAAAACTCCTGTAAGCAGCCTGAAAGCTGCAGACCCAGTCACAGGGCTGGAAGGAGACTGGGCTTGGGGATGTAAGCCTAGTCTCAAGCCATGCAAAGGGCAGTCCTTGCCTGTGGCAGGGAGAGGGGCCTTTGGGAGCTCAGGCTGCAGATGGGCACACAAGCCACCCAGGAGAGCTGGGGGAGAAGACTCCCATGAAAGTCAGGCCTGCAGGTGACATGGACCCCAAGGAGGGAAACGCTTTGTTTTATGCAGCAGGTGGCTTGTGTTTTTGTTCTGTTTGAACTCGACACTGGAGGACTGGGTTGTGGCTACAGTGGTGGAGGAGACCACAAACAGGGATGCCAGGGTGCGACTGCCTGCTATAGGGACTGGATGTTAGCTCCAAGCCAGAGGAGCAGAAACTAGCATAATGATGCTAAATCCACAAGAGGGGCTGCTGTTAAGACCAGGCTAACACCCAGGAGCTGAGGTCTTCATCAGTGCATGAAGGCTGAAGGTGCAGCCAAAGAGAAAAAGAAGGCCCAGCTGTGACAGCTAAAGCCCAGAAAAGCCCTCAAACACCTATGGGAGCACTCCCTTTAAGGGGAACACTGTGGAAGGGCAAAGGCCCTACATGGGACTGGCCTGACCAAACAGACCAGGCTACCCACATGGCTCCAAGGCCCCTGCCCCCAACAACAGACAACAGGAGAGTCTTGACAGGCAAAAGAAAGGAGGTGAAGTTGACTGGGAGGGAGCCTGCAAGTGGGGTGGACCCTACAGGTCCTATAGTGGACACATCCTGGCTTTCTCTGTTTACAGGGACCCCAAGATTCCCTAAGCATGTCTTTTAAAGAGGGGAAAGCCAGGCAGGTGCCCAGGGTCCCAATCCTTCTTGGAAAGTCCAGGGGCCCCTCAAGCTACAGAGCAGCTAGTGAGCATGGGAAGCTCCCCCACCACTAAGCAAACACATGTCCACTGCAAGCAGGCAGCACAGTCTATTACCAGCTTCGTCGCAGCCATGAATTTTAGGTGTTTGTGGTGCAACAAAGGGCATGGAAGACTTTTTGCTTCAGCTTTATGCCTCCATAACCACTTTTTTTTGGAGGCACAAGGGTGAGGACAGGCGACATCTCTTGTCACCATTAGAACGCTGAAATGTGACTGCCTGCTGGGATTGTTACGGGCTCGGACCAAATACAATAGGAAAGAGAGAGGAAGGTGGACTCATTCACAAGGGATAACTGCTGGATGAATGAATTGAAGATGGTACAAACATGCTGGGATGGCAAAAGGGGATCATCTTAGAAATAAGCTGCTGGACATGTAAACAACAGGGGTGAGAGCAAGGGGAAGACCCCAGTGAAGGCGTCTGTAACAAACGGGAGGATCTAAAAACACGAAGCGGACAAGAGGCCTGAGTGATGGCAGAGCAGTGGGGTGAAAGTAGATTTAAGCCATCAGCCAGAATGCAGGACATGCCTATAAAGGAACAGAGGAGAACGGGATATTCCTGAACTCACACAGCTCCAGAAGGGGGAAAACAAGAACCAGAACATTACCCAAGGAAACAAGGACTTGGTAATTCCTCAGCATCTGGTCCTGGTAAAGCCCCTTGTCTCCAGCTTCCAGCAGCTCCCACTCTTTCCACGTGAAATACACGGCCACATCCTCAAAGGCCTCCGGGAGCTGCAGTCATAGGTATTACAGCATCAGCTTCTTCCCCAGCCTCCACAAACCTGAGTCTTACTGCTCAGCTGATGCAGCTGCTCCAGCAAAGGGTCTGGTATGGAGACAGCTCTATAGACAGAGCAGTGCATTTGTCTGCTATAGCTCACGTCATCCAGGGGATCAGTGCAGCTATTCCCTGTTAGTATAGGTTGCAAGGGAGGCACTGCCATTGTAACACCACCAGCGAGACGTCAGTCCAGGGCCTCCAAGTCTCCTCTGGGGCAGCTGTTTTTACAGCAGTGACTCACAGGGAGAATACCCTGCCTGGGAGGGGGACCCTGGGAATTCACCCTTCTCCACCAGACATGGCCCAGGAAGCACTGAGTGTTGGTGGTGTCAGGACTCTTCTTTTTTTCTCCATGAGGCTCTGGGGTGGGGAGCTCTTCAGGTCCCAAATCCCAGGAGATTTAGTACCCTCACAAAATACAGGGAGCCTCCCTGCCAATATCCTACATGATCTGGGGCTGCTGCAGCCATCCCTGTTGTGTCTGGGTGTGGAGTGGAAATGAAGGGCAGGGGAAGGAGTAGAGCCAGGAGCGGGGGATGAGGATTCCTAATGGTCTGGGGTGGGATGAAGCAGGTGGGACTCAGTGGAAATGCAGCCTAGAAGCAGAAGAAAAAGGGGGCTGTGGCATTCCAACCCCATGCACAGAGACGATGATATTATCGCTCTCCAAATCACGAAGTGTCCATTTTCCTTGGGCACAACTTACACTAACAGACTTGGATAGGGGGCGGGTCCAACAGATATAAGCAACTCTGGGAATTTGTCCTTTACTTCAGTCAGACACTGGTGCCAGGAGACTGGGATTCATTTCCCTTTCTGGCACGCTGATCCTGGATTTTCCTCCAGGAGTCAGGAACGTGGCTCATTCCTAGCAAACTGTCAGCTTGTGATACCCTGGCACTGCCTGGGCTGGAGGAAACCTACTGGACTTAGGTGCAGAGCCCCTTCGTGCTTTTCAAGGGGAACCTTGTGGGCTCAGCTGAGGAGACCCTCACCCCATGCTCCCTCCTGGTGCTGGCTAGGTGCCGCAGAGTGCCCAGAGAGGCTCGCTCCTGGGCCCCCAGTCTTAAAATGCTCTCTTGAAGCAGCCATTGGAGGAAGCAGAGGCAGTGCTTCCAGTGGCAGGAACCGTTAGACCCAAAGGTGCTGAGTAAAGGTGCACCGATACATCGGTCTGATATTGGATTGGCACTGCTATAAAGAAAATTGGCTGTATCAGAAATCAGCCCCGTGTGGCCGATAATTTGGTTGATAAATTCCTGTGTGTGTTTGCAGCTGCAGTGCAGCACGCAGGCAGCAAGGAGCACAGCCCAGCAGTGTGGAGAGCTGCATGCAGTTGGTAAGTCCATTGTGGTGGAGGGGGAATGGGGAGGGAAGGGATGTGGGGGGCAGATCAACACCCCCCACGGTGAGGGAAGGAGTGGGGCAGGGGTGGGGACAGGTGCAGGATGGAGCCGCAGCTTGTATGGTGGGGTGCAGAGGGGGACAGCTACCGCTGCTGCATGCCACTTGTCCACTGCTTATTTGGGGGGCACAGGGGGGTGCCTTGGATCTGTGCAGGGTGGGGTGGGCAGGCTGCAGCTGCCAGCTGGAGCCAGGTTCTTCTCGGTGGAGGCTGGGCTCAGGGTGGGCAGTGGCGGCACTGGGAGGGGGCTGAAGAAGGGACTGCAGCCACCCCAGATTTCATTACAGCCCCACTCCCAGCGCTGCCACCCCCCACCCAGCACAGCCCCCGCTTCCACCCACGCACCAGGAAGAGCCAGGGCTGTGCTGGGCGGGTGGCGGCAGCGCTGGGAGCCGGGGTTGGGAGTGGGGCTACAGTGAAATTTGGAGTGGCTGCAGCGCCCCACAGTAGCCCTGACCCAGTGCCACCACCCTCTCTGAACCCAGCCCCTGCCAGGAAGAGCCCGCACAGCCCTGGGTCCAGCCTACCCTGCCCCGCTCAGATCCGGGGGGCACACAACCTCCCTGTGCCCCCCAGATGAGCTGCGGCTCTGTCCCATGCCTGCCCCTGCCTGCCCCACACCCTCCCTCACCACAGGGGGCATGATCTGCCCCCCCCCACGCCCTTTCCCTCCCCTGTCCCCTTCCACCACAATAGACTTACCAGCTGCACACAGCTGTATCCAGAAATTGGATCGGTATCAGCCGATATGCCTCCTTAAAAATCAGCTATTGGCATCGACCCCCAAAATCTCTGTTGGTGCACCCCTAGTGCTGAGACCAGTATTTCTAGTCCCAGCCTCCCAGGGAGCTCCTGCTTCCCTTCAGGCCCTCCCTGCCGGCTCGGTTTGGTTCCAGGCCTCTTGCTGGTGGAGCTTCCTCTTGTGGCTTTTCAGGTCTCTCAGCTCTGGCTCTTCCCCGCACACCTGAGGCTTACGAGGTTTTGCCCTGACTCACAAATCCCACCCCACTGTGCTCTGTACCTTGCCCACATCCATGTTCTCTCTTTGCTGTGGGCACCTGCCCAGCTTCTCATGCACTTGTCCGGGAACAGGTGTCAGAGGTCCCCTCGCCCCTGAACTTCTTGGGGATGGACTCAGCAGCTCCAGGTTTACAGGCCGTTCCTCAGGAGGCTGCTCCTTAGCTGAGCTCAGGGTCTCTGCATCTGCTGGGGAGGAAGAGCATCCACAGGCTGTAGCCTCACTGGAATATTCAGTCAATATATAGATACTGTTCATGCAAAGGCTTTGCTAAAGCATTGGCCAGAGTCAGTCTGATTAGTGACCCTGACTGATGCCTGAACTTGCAAAAGTGAAACCCGACATGTCGATCAGAGACTGGGAGGGGGAGATGGCTGTACAACGTGGAGAATAGCCCAGTACCAGGATGGTAAGCCTGGAACAGGAACCCCCAGATCAGGATGTGGAGCAGGCCCATGGCACAGGACAGCTCAAGGTAGTCCAGGTATTGGTGGCACATAATGTGTAATGAGTTTTGACCACTGTAGAAAAGGAAAATTAGGTATGAAGGGAACTTTGTATCGGCTTAGGGATCCTGCATGGTGTTCTGCCAATTCCTTGTCATGCCCACACGTGTGTTAACAACTTGTCTGCCAGACAACAAGTGTGTTAGAGCCATGTCTTGTAAACAATAAACCTGGCTGCAATTTTATCACTGAACCAAGCCTGTGGCCCTCTTTAAGACCAGATTAGTGTTGGGATCCCATGATAGTGACTTCTGGCCAGCACCATGGTTGCAGAGACTTCAGCCCTGCCACGCATTCAAATTCAAGCTAGATAGAAACTGACTACAAAGTTGTTGCATATTTTCAAGCACTAACTTCATAGTTGATTGGCTGTTTTTATTGCCAGATGGACATTTTATAGAATGATAGTTACTTTGCACTTGTGGCCAGTCTAAATTTATTGAGTGATTAGCCAGTGAATTGTGTGCTAATTACTTTGTACATGTGGCTAGTCTAAATTTATTATGTGATTGACCAGTAGATTGTGTAATATATGTAATGTGTGGCAGAGGCCTTCAAGACTGAAAGCACATCAGTAACTCCAGACTAGTGGGAAAAGACCCTGGCATAGCCAGGTATTGTCAGGACACACACAGCCTTTTTGAGCATTTCTATGAGCCAAATTACAACAACCATATTTACAGTGTATAAGTTGAGGTTTGAAGCCAAAATATTTACCTTTAAATTTCCACCTCAACTTACACACCATCTCCTGCAAGTGGTGCTGCCTGGACCTTGTGCCAGCGCCATGCCACACAGAAAGGCAGGGTGCTGGCAGGATCCTGGGAAATTGGATTGGGCCCCTGGGAGCTTGGGCAGCACATGGCCCGTGAGGAGGGTGGGCAAGCTCTACTGAAAGCAGAATCAAGCCCCCCTCTGCTTCTGCCTTCAGCAGGTTCCTGTGTCTGGCATGACATCTAGTGCCTCCTGGGAAGGGGCTGGCTTGTCCCATGGGCAGCGCGGGGTGTTGGAGCTTCCATGGAGCTGAGCAGCCCCTCAGCTGGGGGGGCAGGGGGGGCAGTCCTTTCCTCTGCAGCGGCAGCGCCCCCCCAGTGCTGGCTGGGAGGGCTGCCAGTGGGCTGTGTGCTGCCTGAGCTCCCAGGATCCAACATCCCCAGAGCCTGCCAGCACACCCACGAGCCTGCCCAGGCTTCCAGCACCTCACACACTGAAGCAGGGTCAGCTTATACACCAGATCTACAAAAATCCTAACTTTTTTACAGAAATATGGGGTTGACTTGTACCCTGTGTGGACTTATACATCATAAAATATGGTACACCATACTCATTAGCAAACCACTGAAAAAGGCAAGTAAAGTAGAGCTGGAAGAGACCTCCACAGATCATTTAGTCCAACCTCCTGCTTAAGACAGTCACCCCTATACAAAGGATCCCAAACAAGTATCTGCCTAACTTGTTGCTAAAGCTACACAATCAACCATGTTGCACAACTAGTGTCCCTGCATCACAAGGAGTGTGTACACACACCTGCCTAAGCAACACAGGTCTGGCTAAACTGGGTGATGCCAGGACCTTGTGGCAGCAGCTTAGGTCAAGTGTTCAGGTTTCCAGCTCCCCTTGGGAACTGAGAGCTTCTGAATTGAGGTGTGAAGGGCAACAAGAAGGGTTTCCACAAGTATGTTAGCAACAAGAGGAAGATCAAGGAGAGTGTAGGCCCCTTACTGAATGGAGGAGGCAACCTAGTGACAGAGGATGCAGAAAAGGCTGAAGTGCTCAGTGCCTTTTTCACCTTAGTCTTCACAGGCAAGGTCAGCTCTAGAAGAATGGATCAGGAAACAGAGTCTGGGGAGAACGTGAGCAGCCAACAATGGTGAAATAACAGGTTAGGGACAATTTAGAAAAGCTGAATGTGTACAGGTCCATGGGGCAGACATGATGCACCCAGGGGTGCTGAGGGAGTTGGCTGATGTGACTGCAGAGCTGCTGGTCTTTACCTTTGAAAACTCACAGTGGGCAAGAGAGGTCTTGGATGATTGGAAAAGGGCAAATACAGTGCCCATCTTTAAGAAAGGGAAGGAGGATCCAGAGAACTACAGACCAGTCAGCCTCACCTTAGTTCCTGGAAAGATCAGAGATAGAAAACTAGCTGGAGCATCAGGCTCAGGCGGTAGTAATCAATGGTTCAATGTTTACTAGCCATTATCAAGTGAAGTGCCCAGGGGTCAGTCCTGGGACCGGTTTTGTTCAAGATCTTCATCAACAACCTAGAAGATGGGATGGAGTATCTGGAGTGCTGTGTTCAGTTTTGGGCCACCCACTACAAAAAGGATGTGGACAAATTGGAGACAGTCCAGCAGAGGGGAACAAATATGGTTGCAGGGCTGGGGACATGACTTCTGAGGAGAGGCTGAGGGCACTGGGCTTTTTTAATCTGGAGAAGAGAAGACTGAGGGGGGATTTAATAGCAGCCTTCAACTCCCTGCAGGGGGGTTGCAAAGGGGATGGAGTTGGACTGTTTTCACTGGTGGCAGATGACAGAACAAGAAGCAAGGGCTCAAGCTGCAGCAAGAGAAGTTGAGATTCGATATAGGAAAAATCTTTTTCACTAGGAGGGCAGTAAAACACTGGAATCAGGTTACCCAGAGAAGTTTTGGACTCTCCATCCTTGCCTCAGGTTAGGCATGGTGCCACTGGCAAAGGCAAAAAGCCCTGCTACTCCCCTGTGTTGTAATGTGCCTAGGTCAGCCCCCAAGCCTCAGTGGGTGCATCTACACGTGTGCCCAACTGCACAGTTGTTACTGCCCAGTCATTTACTACTTGCTTTAGCAAGTAACCGCAGGTACTGCACAGTCCTGGCAGCACGCAGGTTGTTTCCAACCCTACTGTGCAATAGCTTGTTGCTACTGAACAGTAGCAGTGGTGTAACAGTTCGTGCCTGCCAATGCTATGTCACCATAGCTACAGCGACATAGCGTCTAATGTAGATGTGCCCAGTGTATGGGAGAGGAGAGAGATGGAAAAGTTAAAGTCTCACAGGTCTTATAAGGCTCCTGCTCTACATTACGTACATTATGCAATTAACCTGGGCATCCTGCAATAACTTTAGATTGGCTACACTTGTGAAGAAAAGCCTGCCTCCCCAGCACCATTCCCAGGGCAGGACAGACCAGGCTCCTGGCAGCACCTGCTGCCATGGCTCCAGACCCCGCTGTCCCCCACCTCCTCCTGCAGGCCAACCGCTCTGCTGCACTGCCACTCAGCCAGCACCAGGCTCAGGGGGGCGCGGGGCTCCCAAACGCCTGGGATGAGGGGATGCCTGCACCCCAGCCCTTCCTGCAGGAGTCTTCTCTGGGGAGGCACCCTGTGCCAGACCCCCACTGCGCTGCCGCTGTGCCCTGAGCATGCCCCTGTGGTTTGCACGGACTGAGGGGTGCCTGACACACTATGTCCTGCTGCTGGCCATGGTGCCCCTGACAAACCTGTTTACCTGGCACGGGACCCTGAGCTATGACAGTGTGGGGCTGCCCCGCAACCTCCGCTGCTGCCTGGAGGGCTGCCTGTGGCTGTGCTACACCTCTCTGCCCTGCCGTTACCGAGGAGAACATTGCCACTGGTATCGAAGCATTCCTCAGCATGTGAGAGCCCCGTGACTGCCCAACTGCAGGGGCACACCTGCTCAGTAAAGTTCTGCGCTGTCTTCCACCTCTGTGTGATGTGGGGAGTCCTGCTCTGGCTCTCTGGGCCTCCAAGCGGCTGTCCCTGTGCTGCAGTGCCTAGACAGCTGTGCAGTGAGGCAATACCCCATAGCACCTGCAGGCTCTGGGCAGGCTGCTGGGAGTGGGCTGCAGGCAGCAGGAGCTGGCCTCAGCAGCCAGAAGTTGCCTGTAGCTGGACCTGGGTGCTGACAGGCCTGGCAGGAACCTGGAGCACCCTGCAGGCATGGACAGCATGGGCCTGGCAGGAGCATGTCACTGCGGTGATAGGCAGCAGCTCCTGGGTGGCATCTACACATGCATTCCTGCGCAGTTACTAATTGCAAGTAAATCTGATATCTGCATTTGCAGGTATCAGATTTACTCGTGATTAACAATTTTTACTGCACAGTAAGTGTGCATGCACGTAGATGCGCACTCTTACTGTGCAGTAAGATTCACAGCTCTGCGGTTATGCATCTCATGTAGATGTGCCTGCTGCAGAGGAAGAGGAGGAGGGAACAAACAGGGCCCCTTGCTCCAGGGGGTGAGAATGGCTTCTAGGGGGATGCCAGGAGAACAGGCAATGTGCTGAACCACTCCCCAAGAAAATACTTAAGAAGACAAGTTGTCCACTGACTTCCAGCAGCAGGAGGCAGTGCCAAGGGCAGAACCACCATGTCTTACCTGCCGCTAGTGAAGGGCCTCATCTGGGGAAGCAGCCCAAGGAGGTTTCATCTGCTGACCAGTCCCAGGTCTCTTCTGTGTCAGGGGAACCTGCAGCGAGACAGGGGCCTGGGGTTACCTGTAAATAAAAAACAGCCCAAAGTCACTAGGAAAACTCATTGCCTGAACAGCTCACCAGCCCATTCTGGGGCACAGAGGGCTCAAGGTGGGTACAACAGAGGAGTGACTGGGATTGCAGCATTGATAAGGATCACAGTAATGCTCAGCAACCACAAAAACTGCCAGTGTCTGTTCCCAAGAGGCCTTCCAGAGCCACCAAGCTTGCTAAAAAGCCACTAGCTGGTTAAAGCTAGTGCCACTAGCAAAGCAAAGCCACTGCCAGTTTTGTCCAAGTGGAAACGTTGCCAAGGACAGTGAAAGAGGATGTGGAGAGAGAGAAGCATGACAAGGAAAGCCTGCAGGTCTGGGTGCATTTGGGTGCATGCCACAGGTTTGGAAAAATGCTGGGCTACTAGACATTGCCTCTGAATGTCCCTGTGAGACCCTGCTCTGGCTGATCAACAGGCCAGGGAGCGAGGCTCGCTGGCAAGGTGACTCGTGTATTTCTAGGTATGGGAGTGCATGCTGGTGACTGAAAACCTACACGAATGCAGAGAAAACCCCTGCCTCTGGAGAACTGTCTCCCTCAACAATGCACTGGTTCCCCAACCCCAGGTGAGGAAATAGCACAGTGAAGATAAAGGATCTTCCCCCTGGGTGCTACTGTCACATCAGAGCTGCCCAGGGACAGAGATCCAGGCCCTGTCACCCCACAGGTTCGCATTGAGATCCCAGCCCCTCGCTCCAGGGGCTGAACAGCCAGGCAGGCACCGGCATCCAGGCCTCCCAGTACCTCTCCTCAGAGCCCTAGCACATAACCTGGCTCCTGGTGGGGAGGGAGCTCCTTTTGGGGGCCTGAGCCCGGTTTTCCCTCAGCCCTGGGGTTTCACCCCATCCTGCCTCCCCCAGGGACCCGGGCCCAGGTTGGGGCTCTGGGTGCTCCAGCCAGGAGCAGAGAAGCTCCCTCAATGCTGCAGCTCCCTCAGTGTCCAAGGTCACCTCGAGCTGTCCAGGCACCGTGACCTGGGGACAAGACAACCAGGTCACATCACAGTCCAGTCCCCAGCACCTCCCGCCCTCACCCGAACCCGGGGAGGGGCTGTCCTGGCTCAGGGAGCGGGGGCAGATCCTGGAGCACCCCTCCAAACCCCACACCCGGCTGCCGGTGCCCCTCGCTCCAGACCCGCAGCCCCTGCCCACTGCAGCTGTGCTGGTGCCCCTGGCTCCTGCCCACACCCCCAGCCCCCGGACCCGCAGCCCTTGCCGGAGCGGAAGAGCCGGCCGGAGCGCTGCGGCAGCGCGTCCTGCTGCGGCTCCACCCCGAGCCGGGCCGGCCGGGGGCGGGGGCGGGGCCGGAGGCGGGGCAGGAGCCCGCACGGGGCCGGGCTGGCTCGGTGCACGCGTGCGTGGATACATCGGACGCGCGCCTTATCCACGCGGAACGCACGCCGCTGATAGCAAGTGACACGTCTGTCTGCACACGTCCGCGCCCTTCATGGCAGCGCCTGGATGCTACGTCTACCCAGGCGCACGTTTTATACTAGAGCAAAGGACGCCCCTGCACGCACACAACTACACACGCAAGCCTACGTTATATATACATATGCATGCGTGTGTCTGTGTACACCCGTGTGTGTACACACGCCCACCATTCGCCGTGCGCGGCGATGTGGGTGTCTCTCGCGAGCTCTTGGGGGAGCGGCTCGTGTCGGAGGCTGCGGAAGGAGCGGGCGAAGTGCTTCAGCCCAGCAACGCGGGTGCTACGCGCGCACACCGAGGTACGCGTGTGTGTATCCGTGTGTATGCACGTGTAGCGCCAGCCTTGCCGGGCTGAACTGAGTTCACCAGCTCCTTCCCAGCCTCTGAGACGAGCCTCACCCAGGAAAGCCTGAGAGCGAGATGTGCAGACGTGTTATAGCCGTGCGCCCGCACACATGCACACGCACATGCATGCAGATGCACACAGGTGTGCACACAGCTTGCACAAGCAGACACGTGGGTGCACACACGGGGGGGGGGAAATCGAGGCCGGTGCTAAACCTTTGCTGACAGCAGGGGTGGGGCAGGGGCTGCTGCAAGAGGCGGAGACCCCCCCCCCCCTTAACCCATTCCCTGCTGTCTCAGGGCAGCACTCATGGGGGGGGGGGACTGAGCCCCCTTCTTCCCACCCCCACCTCCCCCTCACTTGCATCTCTGGCCCTCAAGCCTCCCCCCCATGCTCCCTAGCAAGTCTCCTTCCCTGGGAGGAAAGAGGATGGGGGATGCAGTGCCCCCCCCACTAAATTAAATGGAATTCAGTTAAACATCTCCCTGAACTAAGGGCCCTTTTCAGGCCCTAACCTTACCACTGCTTGGCTCTTTCTGTAGCTGGCAGCCTATCACTTTTGTGGCGCAATCACTCCTTGCCATGCGTGGCCCATCTAACTGTACGGAGTGGTTCCCCAGTTCATTGCGTGATCCATGTAACATGTATCGGGGGCCTTAGGAGCTCCCTCCAGGCACGCAGCAGCTGGGCTGGGCCCTGGCCTTCAGTTCTTATTGCTCCAGTCCTCCCAGCCCCTGGACCCCAAGACCTCCATTTGCAGTGGGATACAACCAGGCCCCTCCCGCAAACTTTGCTTGGTTTGCCATCACAGTGATGAATGCATGAGGTCTCCAGAGGGACATTGAGGTGCTGGCATGGGAGCAGCCCCCCAGTGCCAAACGGGGGGAAGCTCCTATGTGCCCTGGCCCTGGAATGGAGCATCTTCCTGGCATTGGCAGCTCCTGCTTTCCTCACCCAGTCTCTTTGCCACTCCTGTCCCAAAGGTCTCCATAGTCCTGTCTCAGGTCTGGGTTTCCCTTGGGCTGGAGGCCTGGAGGCTAGATTTGTCCTGGTGACCAAGGTGCGTGCAACTAGGGTGCCTGTGTGCAGCCACAGGCCTCCCAAAGCCTAGCAAGGTCCGTTATGCTGGCATGGTTAGGGCACTGTTGTTCTCCAGCCAGCAATATACAAGGGAGGTCTGTGGCAGCATCTTCTCTGGCCTCCTTTGCATTGGTACAGTGGCACCTTGTAGACTAACTGCATCAGAGATGCCTCCCATAAGCAGTTTACTTCATCATATGTCCTTCTGCCATCCCTTCACAGCATCTGAGGAAGCAAACTGCTGCTCAGGAAAGCGTATGCTATTGGCAATGTGTAGCAGGTGCACACGGGTGCATGTGCACCCCCTGAGCATGGTGGTGCACCCCCCTACAAAAAAATACCGCCAATGCTGTCAGCAGCGTCTGCAGGTGGTGGCCAACCCCTGGTCACCAATGCCTGATCCTCCAGCATCCAAGAATACACTTCTACCCATGCCCCCTCCTATTCCAAGGCTTGCTTCTTCCTAGATGCAGTAATCGATATCAAAACCATGGGAGAAAGGTTTCCCTAGACACCCCTGAAAGAAGTGGGTGAGGTGTGGGCAGTGCTTAGAGGGGCATTGGTGGGGGTGGGGGTGGTGCAGCTTGCTGGCAGGGAACAGAGGGGCAGGGGGTGGGAGGGACAGATGGACTTTCCATTCACTGCTTTGGAGCATGGCATACAGGGCTAGGACTTGACCCAGGGAGCCAGGAAATGAGTGGGGTGAGGCCCTGACACTAACACCTGCCCTTCCACCTCAGCCTCTGTTTCCACCCAAACCTTCCGCCCCCCTTGCCTCAGTTTCCCCATGCTTCAGTTTCTCCCCAAGGTGCCCTCCAGCTCCCTCAGCCTCAGCTTCCCCCTTGAGCTCTGCAGCTTCTGTGCCTAGGTTTCCCCTGTTCCTGTTTTGCCCCATGCCTCAATTACTGCCCACAAGCCCTGCAGCATCCTGTGTTTCAGTTTATCTGAGCCCTCCCCCCGCTTAGATGAGTCCTGCAACCCGTGCCTCAGTTTCCCCCAGTAAGACATAAATATTTCCTCAGTTTCCCCCATGGTAGATCATGCCTGATCAATCTGGTTTTGTTTTATGTCAGGGTCACAAAATGCTTAGGTGCAGGAGTAGAGGTGAATGTCGTTTTCTTGGACTTTAGGAAGGCTTTCGATACAGTATCTCATCCTATTCTCATAAATAAATTAAGAGGCTGTGACATAGATGTTTACACAGTTCGATGGGTGGCAAATTGGCTTGGAGGTCGCACCCAGAGAATGGTAGTAGACAGATCAATATTGACTTGGAAGGGGGCGGGTAGTGGGGTCCTGCAGGGTTCGGTCCTTGGACCCGTACTCTGCAATATCTTCATCAGTGACTTGAATGTGGGCGTGAAGTGTACTCTCTCCAAGTTTGCAGATGATACTAAATTGTGGGGTGAAGTGCAAACTCTGATGGGTAGGAAATGATTGCAGGCAGACTTGGACAGGTTAGAAAAGTGGGCAGTACACAATAGGATACAGTACAACAAGGACAAGTGCAGAGTGCTGCACGTAGGGCGCAAAAATAACCAGCACAGCTACTGGCTGGGAAGTGATCAGCAGTGCAGAAATGGAAAGGGATCTCGGAGTCATAGTGGAGTCCAAGATGAACATGAGTCGTCAGTGTGATGAAATCATCAGCAAAGCTAACTGCACTTTATCGTGCATCAGCAGATGCACGACAAATAGATCCAAGGAGGTGATACTTCCCCTCTATGCGGCATTGGTCAGACTGCAGTTGGAGTACTGCACCCAGTTTTGGGCTCTGTACTTCAAGAAGGATGTTGATAGACTCGAGAGGGTCCAGAGGAGGCCACTCCTATGGTTAGGGGCTTACAGGACAGGACCTACGAGAAGAGACTGAGGGACCTGGACCTCTTCAGCCTCCACAAGAGAAGGCAGGGAGGTGATCTTGTGGCCGCCTACAAATTCATTAGGGGGATGCATCAAGGGATCGGAGAGGCTCTGTTCACCTGGGTGCCTCTAGGGGTAACAAGGAACAATGGTCGCAAACTGACAGAGAGCAGATTTAAGCTAGATATCAGGAAAAACTTCTTCACGGTAAGGGTGGCCAAAATCTGGAATGGATTTCCAAGGGAGGTGGTGCTCTCCCCTATCTTGGTGGTCTTCAAGAGAAGGCTGGAGAGGCATCTGGCTGGGGTCATCTGACCCCACTACTCTTTCCTGCCCAGGCAGGGGTCGGACTTGATGATCTGTTGAGGTACCTTCTGACCCTAGCATCTATGAATCTATGAACCACCAACTCCCCAAACCTGTTTCCTCCCATCAGCCCTCCAGCCCCCATGCCTCAGTTCCTCAGTTTCCCCCAAGCCCTCCAGCCCCTGTTCCTCAGTTTCTCAAAGAGCCTTCTAGCCCTTTGAATGTTTCTCACCATGCTGCAGCTTCCTCTGTGCCTCAGTTCCCCCTTACCCACAGCCTTCTATCCTCACAATGCCTCGGTTTCCCTCATGACCCCACCAGTTCCTCAAAATCTCAGTTTCCCCCAGAAGCTGAAGGAGGCCCAGGGCTAGTGTCAGCCAGGTAGGCACTTGCTTTCTTCCATGCTTTTCTCAGGAATCAATGTAGCAAGGCATGCTGGGATATCTGCTCAGCCTACAGTGAGCAGCGCATGCTCAGAGAAGTTGGGAACATGGACGTTGCTCCTGCTCCTGTTACGTCCATGTTGGGCTACAGCACAAAATCCCACAAATGTGGACCAGCACAAATTGAACAGGCGCTAGGGCTCCTGGGTGGTAGGAAGACCCGACAGGGAGCAGAGGAGCATCTAAAGTAATAATTGAGAAAATTGTTACTGTCTCTTAATTATGTGTCTAAGCTTGGAGAAAAAAGTACTAATCACAGACAAGCTGTGGGGTCCTGTCTCTGCATAAGGCCAAATAATCCTGAGTTAGCGGTAACAGACTGGTGGCTTGCCCAGGACTCTAGTAGGTGAGAGACTCAGGACACAAGCTTGGTGAAATGGAGACAGTGCCTGATCAAGGATGATAACCTTGCAGCCTGGACTGAGACACAAAGAGAAGTGGCATACCCTTGGGACAAATGTAGGAAGGAAAACCACTAATAGCTTGACTCTGTATGTAGAGAAGTGGATTAAGAAAAAAAGACAACCCTTCCTGCCCTACTTCACTATGACTCTCTGGGTGTATCTACATGTGCTATTAATGTGCCTGAATAAACTCTGGTGCAGTTTGCACCAGAGTCAGCTGCTTCCCAGGAACAGCATTTTCATGTACACCTGGGACCACAGCAATTCAAGCCAGGTTGGTGCAGCCCTGGGCTGGCAGGGGGCCCGGGGGGGAGGGGGGGTGTCAGCCCTGGGCTCTGGGTGGCAGCGTTGGTGGCGGAGGGGCTGGCTGGGGCAGAGGGCTGCTGCAGTGCTGGGCTAGTTGCAGGCAGCCTCCACACTGTAGCACCCTTGTGCCTCAGCCAGCTCCTGTCACAGTCTACACACGTGTTTGAGCACATGCAACTACACCACTATAGGATAGTTCTTGTCTTGGACAGTACTATCCTACAGCAGAGTTAATTAGTTTACTGTGCCCTTATGTGGGCACACGTGTAGACTATGACCCTTTACTGCAGAGCTAATTAGTCAGTAAAGCACATGTGTAGATGTACCCTATTATGACTCCAAGACGCTACAAATGATGCCAAAAAGGACTTTTGCAATGGTTCCTTGCCTAGGAGAGGAGGTTCTAACAGAGCTGCAAAGCAAAGGGAAGTCATGCCCAGCACTCCAAGAAGTACTAGAAAGCTAAGATTTAAGAAAGGGAAGTTACCTCCAAACTTCAAACACACAAGTAACTGGCAGACAGAGGGAGCTGGTCTGAGTGTCAGGTTTGAGTGCTGACACCTAGCTGCAAGATAACAAAGCAGCTGCAAAGATAAATGACTGGAAACATAAAGTGAGAGGCAAAGTATTTCTTAGGGTGTTCTCTGTTATTGGAATTTAACTTGATCCCAACTACATATTTGGTCCAATATTGCCCTAAGAAATTCTTGCCCCTCATTTTATGTTTCTAGTAATTTATTTTTGCAGCTGCTTTGTTCTCATGCAGCAAGGTGTTATCACACAAACCTGATACCCAGACAGGCTCCCTCTGTCTGCCACTTACTTGTTACTTGCGAGTTTGAAGCTTAGAGCTAAATCCCCTTTCTTAAGTCTTATTTTTGGACCATTATGGCTACAATATCACTCTTATACTATGGAAACATAAAGGGCACTTTTCACTTGAAAGCTTGTCTAATATCACTCCCCACTGCACAGTTTATCCAATAAAAGCACTAAAAACCCCTTTCTTTTCCCATTTCCTGAACCATCACCACTACAACACTCCAACCCTACTGAAGAGCTGAAAATGCAGTCACCACTGAATGAATGTATCTGTGAAGGAGTAAAAGACTGCTCTCCTGAAGCTAGAGGGGAAAAAAGGACCCAAAAGTGATTTTGCATTTCATCAAAGTACTGAGTTGGCAGTTCTCAGCCTTAACTAAAAACATTTAAGACCAGAGCATTTGTTTTCTTTCTGTTAATCAGCTTTCTAAGCAAAGGCTGCTTTCTTCCCCGAGTCCTAACTTTTTTTGAATTTTCCATTTAATTTTTTTTTCCTTTTGCAAACAGCATTGAAATATTAAAAAAAATTGTTTTATCTGGTGCATATGCATGTACACATATAATGATAAGTTGGCAGTATGTCATTTTCTTGTATTCTGAATAGTTGCATGTATATTGTGTTGCTTAATGTATATGTTGTGTTTTCTATGCGTACGAATGATGATCGTTGAGGGAATTGTAACTGTACCTTAATTCTGTGTCTAAGTTCGCAAAAGAGGTCCTGATCATAGACAGGGTGTAGTCTTGTCTCTCTGAAGACTGAATAGTTTTTAACAGGTGCATCTACATGAGACACTTACTGTGGCGCTGCTTAATTAGCTCTGCAGTAAACCTTTCAGCATCTACACATGTGGTCCTATTAGGCTGAAGTAAACTAATAAACTCCCCCACAGGTTAGTACTGTAAATATAAGTACCAACCTGCGGCGGAGTATTTCAGTGTGCAGCAACTCCTGTGCAGACACTGACAGGGCTGGGGCACAGCTGCATGCCGGCTAGCCCCACAGTGAAGCACCCTCATTCCCCACCAGCCCCTCCACAGCATGATGAGTCATGATGGAGCAGCCTGGGGCTGACAAGCTGACCCCTCAGGCCCCTTGCCAGCCAGGGCTGCTCTGACCTAGCTCAATGTGCTGTGGATCCCAGCGCACATGGAAATGAGGTGCCTGGGAGCAATAAACTCCGGTGCAACATGGGCCGGAGTTTATTGCTTCAAATTAATTGCATGTGTAGATGCATCCATCCCCTGGTACAAACAAATAATCCCAGTTCTAGCCCCCTTGTGCCAGTGTCTGACACATCCGCAGACCTTATTCCATTTGGAGGATCCCCCTTCACACCTGCAGAGGTGACTTGTGCAAAGGAATCTGGACATTTCACAATGTTAAAGATGAATAAAAACTAATCCTAGAGCTCTTTTGTGAATGGGGTTTGAATGCCAAAAATCCCCTCCTCCTTCTGTGCCTAGGTAGATTTTCCAAGCAGTCCCTCTTACCCACAATGCATCCCAGGCCTTTTGAAGTCTGCATTCCCTTCTCTTCTTTTCCCTGCCCATCATTTCCACTGCTCTGCCCTATGCAGGAATATATCTGAGGCAGGGTGCTCTTCTTGTGAGGCACTGCTACAGAAGCAGGTCTCCAAATGTGGCTCTGGGCTTGTCTACACTGCAGAGTCTGCTAGTGCAGCAATGCCAGGTTAGCTGTGTAGGCAGAGTCCTGCAGTGGTAAGCCAAATAAACCAAAAGAAGGAACAGCTGCGCTGCCAGCTTGCTGATCTGGGCTAAAGCAGACACGTGCACTCTGATGCTGGTGGACCTACTTCCACAACAGGGGCGCTGCTGGAACAGCTATGTCAGTGAAGGGATGGGAAACTCCCCAACCCTACCCAATGTTGCCAGGCTAGCAAGACTTTGTAAGCCTCAGGGCCAAAGGGGAGGGATGAGGTTGGAGCAAAAGGGGCCGAATGTGTCACGTTTGTGACTGCAGCTCCAGGTGGTTGAGGATGTGGCTGTGCATTTCACAAAGGAGTGGGAGGTGAGGAGAGATGGAGTCTAGGTGTTTTATGGGTACCAGATACTGAGAAATTGCCAGTCCCCTTTTTCCCTGGTGAAGCTCTCTTTCTTGCTTCTCCCTAGAGTTCCCCGAGAGCTCTGAATAGTCTCCTCCTCCTCCTCCTCTTTCTTCTCCCATCCTGGACTGTTCTGTTTTTGCCGGAGGTTTATCTGTGTCCTTGGTCAGGGTTGACTCGCAAAGCTGTTTGATAGTCATATCCATCCTTGGCATGTAACAAAAGGTGTGGTAAATACTATATCCTGGAAGGACTGGAAGATGGCAAAGTGCAGTTCTCAATCAAAATGCAGCATCATGAAGGCTTTGGAAGCCAGATAGTCAAAGAACCTGGAAGGTGGATTGCAATAGTAATGCACTGATAGGCAAGAGAAAAGCTAGCTGTATGCATCAGCGCATTAGCTTGTGGCTGGATGGGTATATGTTTCAAGATACATGCTTTCTGCAGAGCTTAGGGTTTGTGGCTACCCTGGGATATTTCCCCTGCCAGTTGAATAAAGGCTGTTTGAATATCCACCATCATACTAACCACACTCCCAGCAGGACAAAGGCCTACCCCACTCCCTGGTGCTCTCAAAGCTATTCAGATCCCCTGGCACATAACCTGGCAGCTTTGCAAGAGTCCAGGAGCCCCCTCATAGGAAACATGCCGGTCACTGGACCTCCTTCCCACTGATGGATGCAGGTTTAAGTCTAGGGCAGGGGTGGCCAACCCCTGATATATCTGTCACAAGTGGCACTCTGTGACATTCAGCAGGGTTTGCTTGTGAGGTGCCAACAGCAGGGGAGCTGCAAGGGACCCAATCCTTGTTGGGGCAGTGCAGCTCTAGCCCCTTCCCTGCTGGGCCGCCCCCCCGCAAGGCTTGCGCGTGCCAAGCAGAATGCCTTTGTGTACCATGCTCTGGCACCTGTGCCAGGGGTTGCCTACCCCTCTGCTAGAGGGTCCATCATGTGTGAAAGTCTATTGATGAAATCCTAATTTGGGACAATAGTGCCTCTGAACAACAAGAATGATGGAGAAAAGTATGGACACGGCAAGAGCTAACAACCTTAAATTGAATAAGAACAAGTCTCTATTGCAGACAACAGATTCAGCAGATTTGACAAGCAACTGACCTGAAAGGCAATCTCTTTCTTGACTGCTCAAAGGTTCAGACAACACTGAGCATCATCATGTTTTGGCATATATAAAAAAATTCCCGCAAAGATTGCTAGGAACATTGAATTATGTCAGCAAGTTTATACCTAACTCTACAGCTCAGACAACTCACCTATGTCAACCTTGCCACAGCACAGGCCTGCATGCCTAAGCATGAAAGGGAAGGTAATAATCTATGATGTCTAGTCAGTGATGTAGACATCACCAGCCTCAGTGCTACAATTCTTTGGTTCATTCAAAGACAGCAAACTCTTTGCGGATGCCTCAAAGGATGAATTGGGAGAAGTAGTACTACAGCATTATGGGACTGATTGCTGACCCATCTCATCTGTCAGCAGTAGAGAAAATATATGCACAAACTGAAGAAACTTTGGCTTCACTAATGGATGTATGAGATTCCATGACTTAGTGTATGGGTGGAGATTAACTGCAGAAACATATTGCAAACCCATTTGACATGTTAAAAAAAAAGACTTGGAGATGCATCACGAAAGATACTGTGACCAAGTCTGAAATTACAGAAATATGATATGACCCTGGTTTTCCAAACTGGACACCACCATTGCAAGCAGTAATATAAGCTATATGTAGAAGAAAATAAATCCTAATTTCTTATCTGCATGTTCTCAATACAAAAATTAAATTTCAGTGATCTCCGGAGTACTCCTAACCTAAATGATGGTACCCCAAGTAGATAGTAAGCCATTTACTCTCTGCTGACTCCAAACCAAAACCAAGACCACCCCAACCTCAAGATGAAACAGTAAAGGTACAAATTTATGTTGCTGCATGGTTTCTGGTGCTTGTTGGAAGCCTATTGTCATGCTATAAAGCATTAGGCCAAGATAATGATGTTTGCAGCCTTTCCTGGACTACATTTCCTTGTGTCACAGAGATCTCCTAGCAAAGCAGAGGTCATGGACACAGAACTAAGCATTCGGTCCCCAAAACTGAACAGAACACCTTGGATAAATTCTTGGGTACCAGTCACACCTGACACCAAACAGGCAGAGGCTGAGAGGAAAAGCAGACAACTAACTGGATGCCTTGCAGAGGGAAGAAAGTTCCTTTAGTGAGCTGGATATGTCATGTGGTTTTTCAGGTCTTAACAGAAAGCCAGAAAGCTCCTGTTACTTGAAGAGGAATGAGTTGGAGTACTGAGTACTGGGTCCAGTTCTGGGTGCCGCACTTTAGGAGGGATGTGGACAGCATTGAGAGGGTCCAGAGGAGGGCCACTTGCCTGATCCAGGGACAACAGGGAAGACCCTACAAGGAGAGGCTATGGGACCTGAACCTGTTCAGCCTTCACAAGAGAAGGCAGAGAGGGGACCTGGTGGTCATCTATAAACTTACTGCGGGGGACCAGCAGGGAATGGGAGAGTCCCTGTTCCCCCAAGCACCTCCCGGAGTATAAGGAATAACGACCATAAGTTGATAGAGAGTAGGTTCAGGCTGGACATTAGAAGGCACTATTTCACTGTCAGGACGGCTAGGACCTGGAACCAACTTCCAAGGGAAGTGGTGCTGGCTCCTACCTTGGGGGTCTTTAAGAGGATTTTCATAGATTCATAGATGTTAAGGTCGGAAGGGACCTCAATAGATCATCGAGTCCGACCTCCTGCATAAGCAAGAAAGAGTGCTGGGTTTCGATGACCCCAGCTAGATGCTCATCTAACCTCCTCTTGAAGACCCCCAGGGTAGGGGAGAGCACCACCTCCCTTGGGAGCCCGTTCCAGACCTTGGCCACTCTGTGAAGAAGTTCTTCCTAGTGTCCAATCTAAATCTGCTCTCTGCTAGCTTGTGGCCATTGTTTCTTGTAACCCCCGGGGGCGCCTTGGTGAATAAATCCTCACCAATTCCCTTCTGTGCCCCAGTGATGAACTTATAGGCAGCCACAAGGTCGCCTCTCAACCTTCTCTTGCGGAGGCTGAAAAGGTCCAGTTTCTCTAGTCTCTCCTCGTAGGGCTTGGTCTGCAGGCCCTTAACCATACGAGTGGCCCTTCTCTGGGCCCTCTGCAGGTTATCTGCATCCCTCTTGAATTGCGGCACCCAGAATTGCACGCAGTACTCCAACTGCGGTCTGACCAGCGCCCGATAGAGGGGAAGTATCACCTCCTTGGACCTATTCGTCATGCATCTGCTGATGCACGATAAAGTGCCATTAGCTTTTCTGATGGCTTCGTCACACTGCCGGCTCACGTTCATCTTGGAGTCCACTAGGACTCCAAGATCCCTTTCCACTTCCATGCCACCCAGCAGGTCATTCCCTAGGCTGTAGGTGTGCCGGACATTTTTCCTCCCTAGGTGCAGCACTTTGCATTTCTCCTTGTTGAACTGCATCCTGTTGTTTTCTGCCCACTTGTCCAACCTATCCAGGTCTGCTTGCAGCTGTTCCCTGCCCTCCGGCGTGTCCACTTCTCCCCACAGTTTTGTGTCATCCGCAAACTTGCACAGAGTACATTTCACTCCCTCGTCCAAGTCGCTGATGAAGACATTAAAGAGTATCGGTCCAAGGACCGAACCCTGCGGGACCCCACTGCCCACACCCTTCCAGGTCGAAACCGACCCATCCACCACGACTCTCTGGGTGCGACCCTCCAGCCAATTCGCCACCCACCGGACTGTGTAGTCATCCAAGTCACAGCCTCTTAACTTGTTCACCAGTATGGGGTGGGATACCGTATCAAAGGCCTTCCTGAAGTCTAAGTATACGACATCCACCCCTTCTCCTGTGTCCAGGCATTTCGTAACCTGGTCATAAAAAGAGACTAGATTAGTCAGGCATGATCTGCCTGCCACAAACCCGTGTTGGTTTCCTCTCAGCATAATCTGTCCTGCCGGGCTCTCACAAATGTGAGCCTTGATAATTTTTTCAAAGACTTTACCAAGGATGGAGGTGAGACTGACTGGCCTATAGTTGCCCGGGTCCTCCTTCCTCCCCTTCTTGAAAATAGGGACCACATTGGCCCTTTTCCAGTCCTCCTGGACTTGGCCCGTGTGCCACGAGCGTTCAAATATTCCCGCCAGTGGCTCTGCAATGATGTTGGCCAGTGCCTTCAGCACCCTCGGATGGAGCTCATCCGGGCCTGCCGACTTAAAGGCATCCAGTTCTTCCAAGTGACTCTGCACCGTCTCAGGGTCTACACATGGAAGTCTGGCGCCTTGCTGCTGCCTCTCTACGACCCCAGTGAGAGACTTGTCGTGCCCCTCACTTAGGAACACTGAGGCAAAGAACTTGTTGAGGAGTTCAGCCTTGTCCCCCCTATCTGTCACCAATTGTTTCTGCCCATTTAGCAGGCGTCCTATTCCTCCCTGGGCCTTCCTTTTACTCACTATATATCTAAAAAACAATTTCTTGTTGTCTTTTACTTGGGATGCCATCCTCAGCTCCATGGTAGCTTTGGCCCGTCTAACTGCCTCCCTACAAGCACGAGCAGAGGAGGTATATTCACCTTTGGTGATCTCTCCCTGTTTCCACTTTTTGTGTGCTCCCCTTTTGGCCCTTAGGCTGCCCTGGATTTCTCTGGTCAGCCAGGGAAGCCTCCTGGCCCCTTTCCCTCTTTTACCTCGCTCGGGGATCGTCTTGCTTTGTGCCTGAAGTATCGTTTCCTTTAGGCACAGCCAACCTTCTTGGGCTCCCATCCCTTCAAAACTCCTACTCTGCAGTGCGTCCTTGACTAATCGCCTGAGTGCATTGAGATCAGCTTTCCTAAAGTCTAGCACTTTCACCCTACTAGTTACCTCACCCACTCGCCGTCTTATGGTGAATTCTATTTTTAGGTGATCACTGTCCCCCAGATGGCTACTGATCTGTAGGTCCCCTACCATGTCATCTCCTGTTGCCAATACCAGATCCAGTATGGCATTCCCCCTAGTGGGACCATGCACCTCCTGTGTCAGGTGGAGGTCCTATACACAGGTTAGAAACCTGCGTGAGCGGTGGGACTTTGCTGTCTGCGTCTCCCAGCAGATGTCCGGGTAGTTTAGGTCCCCCATGACTACTGCCTCTTTAGCTTTTATGGTCTCCGAGAGCTGCCTCAGGAGCCTCGCATCTATTTCTTCCCCTTGATGTGGGGGTCTGTAGCAGACCCCTACCACCAAATCCCTTTCTCCTTGCCCCCCATGTAACCTAACCCACAATCCTTCTACTTCCTCAACCTCGGATTCTGTCTTGATGAGGGTCGATGTATATTGCTCATTGACATAGAACGCAACCCCTCCCCCTTTTTTCCCCACCCTGTCCTTTCTGTACAAAGGAGGCTTGATAATCAAGGTGGCTTGATAATTACCTAGCCGGGGTCATATGAGCCCAGTATTGTCTCCTGCCCAGGGCAGGGGGTCAGACTCGATGATCTACTTGGGTCCCTTCCGACCCTACATCTATGAATCTGTGAGTAGCCGGCTGAGCTAACTACAAGGAAAGTGGTCAGCCAGGGGGAAAGACAGAGGCTGGGAGCACCTATTGCACAGCTGGTTAGTGGTTACTCTGCAGCAGTCTAACAGCCCTGCTCCAGTAGGTAGACCAGCAGCAGAGGTTACACTGGAAGTCAGAGAGTAAGCCTAATTAGAAAACATCTGTAGGGACTGGCCTAAGAGGCATATGAACCCAGGGACTTGACCAGGGCAGTGAATCTGGCCTTGGAGGCCAGGTGGGGAGAGCTCTGCAGTGAGGTGCCTGCCGCTGGGCGATGGCTGAGATCCTGCAATGCCTGGGAACAGCAAGTGAGACTGGGGCTGGGAAGGGACTAGGACTTGTCTGAGTAAGAGCTCTGTGAGGTGAGAGATTTGTTATAGCCAGAGGGCTTATGGCTCATTTGAGTTTTAACCAGCGGTTTAGGCTGGAGATTATCAGGGGAGGTTGGAGATCCCAGTAGTGCCCCAGGGGCTGGGGACCATATTGCAGAGGGAGAGAGAAGCAGAAGTTTATACAGGCAGAAATCAGGCAGGACAGAGGCCCAGTGCCCAGGAAGGGCAGAATGGGGGTGGACTGGTGACACCTGTGAGACATGGGCTATAGGGGAGGTCAGAGGCCATGGATAGTCCATAAGGCAAATGGGTGCCCGGGGGGAGCGGGGGTATACATGGGCCATGAGGGCCCAGTTAACATGAGGGCTAGGCTGGGATCAGTAGGGTCTGAGAGGGATCTGCTAGCAGGAGGTGGACTAAGGCTTACTCTAGGACCCTTGGGCAGCCTCCCTTCCAAGAACGAAGAACATCAAGGCATGACAGATGGGATGAAAAGGGGAGAGTACCCTAGAGCAGAGGTTCCCAACTCCCGGGCCGTGGCCTGGTACTGGGCCACAAAGGGTTAGCTGCTGGTCCGTGGAAGTGACTGGCATACTGCAGACCAGCAGCCAACTGTTTTAAATACTGAGTATAAAAAGGGGCTGGCTGCTGCTCTGCAGTATGCTGGTCACTTCTGGACTGCAGTTTGCCAGTCCTCAGTTTGCTGGTCTGCGGTCACTCCTGGTCCATGATCTAAAAAGGCTGGGAACCCCTGCCCTAGAGCCGGAGCAGGGCAGGAGCTGCGGGACCAGCATAGGGCATCCCAGCTGCCCTGGAACACTGGTCTTGTCACAAGGTCCTTTATGGCTTGTAGCAAATATCAGGAGCTTAATCACTTGGCTTTTTGTGTCAATAGTTTGCAGACTCATCTGTGTTTCCAAAGCTGTTCCACAAGCTCTCGATCCCTGAATTGGACTGAATTATTAATTAATCAATCTATTTATTGATTGAGCAACTGTACAAGTGATGCCATTGAACTCAATTGTTTGTGCTAAACTAATTGCTACAGCTTGTTTGAATTTCCATCTTCCTCCACAGTGAGGCAAGCTTGCTCAATATGAAATATCCCTGTTGGAAACTACAGACTCATCAGAAATTATTCCCCCCCCATCCCCCCAAGGGAAAAAATGTCTATTTGACTTTTTAAAAAGTGACAGTTTGCTGGAAAAGGAGATGAAACAAAGTGGTCATTTGTGAGTCAGTGCTTCAAGCTAAATGCATTTGTGTTTCAATGTAAACGTCTGAAGAGGAGTGGCAGATGTGGAGCAGCAGTGACTACTACCTGTGGTGAGGAGCAGAAAAGAGGACTCTTGGGCCCCTGCCATCTGGTTACATATATTATGAAATCTGCTGGTTAATCACACAATAAACTTAGACTGAACGCACGTGCAAAGTAATTATCATGCCATAAAAATGGCCATCCAGTTATAAAAAGAGTCAAGCAGCTGAAACTAAAAACTAAAACTAAAAGCTGATAGTGTCTGAAACTGTGCAACAAGCTAGTTTCTTTCCAGCTTTCGTTTGAATGTGGCAAAGCCCTCGGTGGCAGCAAGTATAGCCCCCCAGTGGAAACAGTGACAACCCTGATGAGGGAGCAGTGATCCCCAGCAGTAGCAAACTCAAGGATGGGTCTCTTTACTCAACACTTGTTGCTGGGCTGGCTCGGGTGGTAAAGCCCCCAGGTGGGCAAGTCTCCTTTCCCAGCAGACTGGGCTAGGTGGGAGCTTCCTTGGCTTGCTTTGCCAGTGCCTGAAGACTGTTAACTGTTTGGGGTTTCAGTTAATGTTTAAAAGTTAAGGTTTTCTTTTCGGTTGTATATTTTCCATGTAACAAACCCTATTTCAGTTCAAAGTTGCTTGCAAGTTGGGAAGCTTGTTCACTTGGGACCATACCCAGTTACACTTTCTTTTCCTAGGCTTCTGGGTGGGAGCTTGAGCCAGACAAGGAAGTTGGCATTTAACCTCTAAACTTGAAGCCAGGCCTGGTTACTGCCAGCTGGTTTACATGCGTTTCTGCCATGCCTTATAGACAATATGAAGCACAGGGCTTTTAAGTCCAAATGTTGGATAGTGTGCACCTGAGTAGAAGGATGAGGAATTCAAGGACTCCAGCCATCAGCTCATGCTCAGAGATTTTTTTTTTGGGGGGGGGGAGGGGGAGAGAGGGAACTGTACCTCTCCTCCCACACCTCAACCCCCCCTTTATGTTCCCCACTGCATGACCCAAATGCTAGTTACACTATGTTTTATCTTTCCAACAAAAGCTTGCAGTTTTGAACAATGCACTAACATTTACAGCATTGATTATGCTACAAATATCAGGTCTCCAGCTCTATTGACCAGGGGAAAATGTCAAAGTCTTTATCGTCACTACTAAATAATCCTTGTGCTGATACCTAAGAAAAAAGATGGATAATAACGTGCATGGGCAGGTGGGCAGAGTTCACCTTGCACAAAGCTCATACCTTATGCTTAGCTCCATCAATGATTACTGCTACGATGCTGGGGGTAGCGGTGCAAGTTCCAGTGCGCCAGTGCTGGGAAGAGCTCCGTGTGCAGATCAATTGCTTGCTTCATATTTTGAGGTCAGATTAATGAAATGGGGTACACAGCACAGGATGAAACTATTAAAAGGGCTGCTTTAGGCTTAAAGAACTTTTACTATTGTTTTCTGCTTCTGAGACAAATGCCATCTCTCCATTTTTGAACTGCATGTGAAAACGTATGTTTAAAGCAGTGATTCTCGACCCAGGTGCCCCATGATCCTTCAAGGGCATATCACAATATTAGCACCATTAGGTATACAAAAATCTACACACAATTCTGGAATTCCAAACAGGAATCGAGTGCTAAAAACACCGTCCGGTTGTGGGCTTTCCGAGTTCTTCACAACAAAAGAGTCACTCTACTATTTTTTCCATAGTCAGAAAACTAGCGACAGCTAAAGCTGGCATTTTCCAAGGGGTGCTTGGAGTCTAATCAAGACTTCAAGCCTAACAATTAAGAAGCAATACAGAACTGGGAATTTTACTTTTCTTTAAAATAAACTCTACATAACATGACCTCACATTTACAACCCTCCCCTAGCCCCTTGAGAACAGAACTGATTCTCACAATATTTTTCCCAGTTTTAGCTCTTGATATATTGCCATTGACCAATTCATTGTGATGCATAACTATTTCAATGTACCCAGACAAAAAATAAAAGTGGATATGAAAAGGATTCAGATGACATCAGGCACACTGCATTTATGAAGAAAAGAAATCCGTCTAACGGCTGGTTCCTACAGGTTACACGTACAAGTAATGTCTCTCAGTTTTTCGCTTTTAGATGCTGTTTATCCTTACCTTATTTTGAAGACTCAGGGATTTACACTTGTTCTAACTAGCCTTTTTCATGTGTACCTTTCTTTAAGGTGCATCTCTTTCTCCTCTCCAGAAGCAGACAGATAATTAGGAGTTTGGCAAAAGAACCCAAGCTTGGAGCCACAAGGATAGAAGACAGGTTTGCAGCCAGGATAGAAACATGAAATGAAATTGAAAGCAATGGGGAAACTCAGCAAAAAAGTAATCTAGTGGTCCAAATCCTACAACAGCCTGAATATAGGCACTACTTAATAAACAATCCAGCCCGTGGGCTAATCCGGTGGGGGAAGAAAGCTAACACACCAAGGCTCCTGCCCTGAAGCTAGCAGAGAATACCCCAGGACTCCTGGCCTGAAGTCAGTTGCTCTTTGTCTCTTAGGATAGAAACAGATGCTGCCTGTTTGCCTTTGTGCCACCATAAACATTTTGATGGTGCTTTTTAATACCTGGGCAAAGCTGGGTACACACTTCCAGGGCTAGAGGGGCCTGATCCTGCGTGGGAGTTCCTGGGGTGTGCAGGATGGGGCCCCTCAAGTGTCAGAATAGATCACCTGCTGATTCACAGCTTGAACCAGGACAACAGGCAACACACATTTCTTCTGCTGAAGCAAATTAGCTGTGCCAGGACATATCTCAGCACAGATGATGCCACCCCATTTGATGATGTCTCTTTCTACCCCATGATGCAAGAAACTATCTGGCCTGATGCAGTGCCTTTGGAGGACTTGTTTCTCTTCCTGCCATGTTGGGTTTGAACACAGCAAGAAACCTTAGACCGAATCTCAAGAGACCCCCCGCCATGGTGAAAGCAGCAGGTGAGTGGAACAAGCTGCTGAGAGCCGTAGCTGTAGCATCTCCCTCTTTGGAGGGTTTCAGGAAAAACTGTCTGGGTGTCTGGCTGGGATGGTTTAGGTCCTATTACATGGCTCCAACAGGGGCTTTTGGCAGGCTGCCCTGCGGCCCCATTGACTCATGGGCTTCAGGGTTGGGGTGGGCTGGCTATGGGGGCCATGGGGATCCCCAGAGACCCAGGAGGGAGCATCTGGGGCGGGGGGGGCTAGTATGTGGGGCACCAGTATGAAGCCTGTTCCCTGCTCTACCCCCTGGCTTCCAGTCTAGAGCACATGCAAGTGAGCAAAGAACAGCATACCCCTCAAGTCTGGGGGTGAGGGGAAGACATCACTGGAAGCAGGTGAAAGAGGGGCCGTTCATTGGAACTAGGATTATCAAGCGATGAGGAGGGGGCAGATGGTGCATTGATGTGTAGACCCTAATGCAGGTGTCTCTGGGAAAAGGATGAAGCTTTGCTAAGAGACCAGGGGCCCAGGAAACTGTTCAGCTCAGAAATCCTAGAGGGGTTGGCAGGGACCTGCAGAGTTCGCATCTAATCCAACCCCTGCCTGAGGTCAGCCCTGCTCAAACCAGCCCAGACAAATTCATCATTGAGCCTCTTAGTAGAACAAGCATCAGCCTGGACACAGCCCAAGATGTCAAACTGAACCCGTCCCCAGGAAAGCAGGGTAACCAGGGCAGCCACAAAGTTATTAATACAATCTTCAGAGATCCGGGGCAGAGGCCGTGCCCCTGCTGCAGGGGAAGACAACCCTCCCTCCACCTCCCCCAGGTCTGTACCATCTGACCAGGGGGTCAACTTCCTTCCTTACTCCACGTGCTGCATCAGTCTGCTGAGCATTGGGGCAAGACCCTCCAGCCAGGACCCTCCGAGGCTGAATCCCAGCAAAAGCATTGGCACAGCCCAGTCACTATCCCCAGCCTGGGCTGCAGGTAGCACCTCTGGGGAAGAATGGGGGATAGGAAGAGATGGGGAGATTAGAGACAGAGAAGGATGGAGAGATGATAGGTAGCTAGATTCAATTAACTGATAAGTTGATGGGGAGGTAGACAGACAGGTGGGTGGGTAGATGAGCATATGGGCATGTAGATAGGTAAGAGAGATGGGTGGGTAAACAGACAGACAGAGCAGCCATTGTATCCAGGGAACACCAACTTCTCTCCCTAGCTAGGCCAGCTGTTGTTGGAGAGCCTTGGCTGGCCAGCATCCCAGCAGGCTCCTAACTTCACGCTAACGACTGGCCCTGCTAACAGGCCAGTTGGATCATTTCCATTAAATCAGTTCCCGATTCCCAACCTTAATTCTATCCCTGAATTATTCCACCTTTAACAAGCTTGGAAAAATTGCTTGGAAAAATTGGTCTGGGCTTAGGGATAGCCAGATGGAAGGACAACCAGCATGGAGTGAATGGGTACATGACTACATCAGCAGGGCCAGACCGGGCCAGTCCTATGGCCTGTCCAGGCCAGGATCCCACCTCTGATAGCAGCAGGGCTGGATGCTATGGAGGAACAGCACTGAACCAAATCTCTCATGGTCCCTCCCCTATTCAACACCCCCCACTCCCACCAGAGCCACCATCATTGGGGTAGAGATGCTCAAGGAAACATATTCACCAACAGCCATGAACAGATCACTCCTCTGTGGATGTATCCAGCCCAACATGGACCCTGCCTCTGCCTCCAACCCCTCCTGTGGCCATGGACCCCACACAACAACACCGTGTAGATTAAAAAGTCCTTTCTCTTGTTAGCTCTAATCCTGTCTCCTGCTCACTTCAGCAGGTGCCCCCTGGTTCTAGCATCATCCTGGGACTTGGCAAACAACACTTCTCTGGTCCCTTGGTCCACAGCCTTTGTGATGTTATAGATCTCTGTCCTATCCCCCTCCGCCTTCCCCGTCCAAACTGTAGAGCCCCGGCCTTTTTAGTCTTTCCTGGGCTGGCAGCTGCTCAGGTCCCTCATCCTTTTTTGGTTGCTCAAACAATACAGAGATAGATAGGGAGATGTTTGGGGTACAGGGTGCATTGACAAGACAGACAGACAGGATGGCTGTGGAACAGACAGATGGAGATGTAGTGTGGGATAGAGATCGAGTTAGAAAGACTCAGTGTGGGGTGTGTGAACAGACAGACAAAAAGGGGCTTGGGTATAGAGAGTGGGATAGGTATAGGGGGGCCTAGAAATAGAAAATAGGTAGATGAACGGATAAAGGGGGATTTGGGATACATAGGTAGACAGACAGATAGGGAGTTACATGGATGTGGGGTGGAATAGAAGTAGATAGTATGGAGTGAATAGGTAGGGAAATTGGGTGCGAGACAGCGAGAGATGAGATTTACAATATAGAGACAGAGGCTGGGTGTGGGGTAGGAGGGAAGGGTAGTGGTGATAGACAGATACACAGACAGACGCAGGGGGCTCAGGGATAGCAACAGAAAGACTGAGAGAAACAGGAACAGAGAAATTCAAGAGGGCTTTGGCGACAGAGACAGTTGCAGGGGGCTTAGGGATAGACAGACAGACATTGTGGGGTTAAGGATAGACAGATAGCATGGGGTAGGTATAGACAGATGGACAGATCCAGGGTTAGGAACAGTACTAGAAGGCAGAGAAAGACAAACCAGTCCAGGAGTCATCAGAATAGCTAGACAGACACAGCAGCTAAGGGACAGTGACTGAAGGCGCTGAGAGAGAGAGTGGTGTTCATAGGAGAGAGCGGGGATCCAAACCCAGGTATTCGGGTTCCCTGCCCAGTGCACCCGTCCCCACACTGGCAACCACTAGGGAGTGCTGTGACCGCCACCACCCCCTGCCCCAACTTCCCTCCCTGGGGCAGGGCAGGCGCAGCTGAGGGTGCTGGGGGACAGGGCTTGTTGCTGCTGAGAGGCAGTGGCTGGGACCCACAGCCAGGATGGGGGTTGTTCAGAGCCAGGATCCTTGCTGGACAGGTAGGATCAGGCTGGAGGACCCCCCAAACCAGGACTTGCTGGCTGGACGGGACCCACCATAGCATCTTGCACCACACCATGCTGCTTCCCCACTCTGCAGACTACCTCCCGCCTCAGTTTCCCCACCCTGCAGCAGGCTGGACCCATTGTGGGGCAACTGTATGGGGTGGGAGAATTAACCCTGCGAGCCCAGGACAGGGCCCATTCTGCTCAGAGGCAGGAGAGCAATACTGGGGTGGGGGTGTGGATATTTTCCCCTCGAGTGGGGCAAAAGAAGCATGGTAGGGAGCAAGGGGTGTGGCCTCAATCTTGTGGGGCTGATGGGAACTAGGGGAGCAGCTGGCAGTGCAGGGAACAGCACTTCTCCAAGCACCAGGGGCTGTGCACAACAGGCTGCTTTAATGTTCAATTCCCCCCAAACTAAACAGCATTAACCATTACTAGGGGGACAAACCCCGCCTCCAAAACCTGGAGGCTCCGCCCCCCCAACCTGCTTGTCTCCTCCCACCAGGCACAGGGGGAGAATCCTCCTCTCCCCCAGCGTAAGCAGACCCCCCCTGCACCCCCACACAACAAAGAGTGAACTCCCCCTGCTTCCCATGAGGCTTTGCTGCCCTCCCACCCCATCGCCAGTGGCTACGAGGGGAAATTGTCCACCAGCTGCTTCTGGGGCCAGTTGCCCAGGCTGCTGCGGGCCAGGTGGGCGCTGAACTGGGCTTTGGCACTCTGATAGGCCTCAGCATGGTCCTGGAAGTGGGGGAGAGAGAGGTAAACAAGGGGTTAATGGCCTGGGCATAATGGAGGGTAAACTGACAGGGACAGAAAACAAGAAGGGGGGGAAACTGAGGCATGGGAAGGAGGAACAGACTTTGCAGACAGGTAGGAGCCTTGTTGGGGATGGAAGCCAGGGGTCCTTGCTCCCAGCCCCCTCCTGCCCCACCCCCACCCCAGGTCTTGATGGGACCCAGGGTCCTGGCACCGCCTCCCCCAGCCATCGCATCTGCTCCCTTCCCGAGGCTAGGGATGGGACCCAGGTATCCTGACAGTGCCTACAGCCCTGCTCCTGGGCTGACCTTGGCTTGGCGGTAGGTGGGCAGTGCCAGAAGATGGGGTTGGCTGAGCATCGTGGCTGCATGCCGGAAGTAGCTCAGCATGGCTGCCTTGCACAGCCGGCTGGGCTGGGGGCATCCGGCGGGGCACAGTGGGCTGCAGGAGGAAGGGCACTGAGGGGTGGCCCAGGACCTGCCTCAGCCCCCCGACTCCAGCCCAGGATCCACTGTCCCCCACCCCGGGCTACCCCACTCCCTTCTTCCTGACCCAGCCCTAAAGCTGGAGCTCCGCCCACAGTCCCCTGAGACCCCTACTCCCCCCACCACATCCCCTCACGAGGCTCCACCCCCCCATGCTCCGCCCCTGTGCCTAGATGCCAGCCACAACCTGGCCCCCCCCCCCCCACATGGCCACCCAGACTCCATCCCCAGCTCAGGCTCCGCCCCTGCCCCTAAATTCCATCCTCACTCCCACCCACCACCCCCAGACCACTCCCTGTCCTGGCCCTGGCCCATCCTCTTGGCCCCACCCCCTTCCCCCAAGCTGCACCTACAGCCCATGCTCCCCCACACCTGGCTCTGCTCACCTGGGCAGGACCCTACCCATTGCCCCATCCACCACCTCCACAGCCTTGTCGCCCAAGCACCAGTTGAGGCTGAGGGCTGGGGGCTGGGATCTGGCAGGTGGGGGAGCCATGGGGGGCCCCTGAAACACGTGCGCCGGGCGCTGGGTGTCGTAGGGAGGTGGCAGCGGGGGCAGCACCGGGCACGGGGCCCTCAGCTGGGCCTGGCTGGCCCAGGGGTCCGCTGGGGCATGGAGACAGGGCAGGGGTTAAGTGCTGGGGTCTGGGACCCTAAAGTCCCTGAACTCCCACCACTGTCCTCCTGCTGGACCCCCACCCAGACCCTCCCAGCACTGCCCCCTGCTGGACCCCCTGCAGCATGGCACCCCCTGCCAGACCCGCCCCACCCTGGTGCCTCCTGCTGCACTGACACCACAGCAGCCCCTGCTGGCCCCACTGTCCTGCCCCCCAGCACAGCACTCCCTGCTTGACCCCCCCCAGCCAAACAACCCTGCCCTCCCCCTGCTTTCTGGCTCACCCAGGACCAGGCTGGTCAGGGGCAGTGGCTGCAGGAAGAGGCTGAGCAAGGCACCCTGCAGCCCCAGCGCCTCCCAGCGCAGCAACTTGGCATTGCCGCTGATGCTGACCACGCGAGAGGCCAGGACCGCCGGACGCCACCAGCTCAGCGGGGCCAGTCTGCCTGGGCCGTGGGCCAGCAGCTGCTGCCCGGGGCACAGCACCCTGTGGGGGGCTGGGATCAGTGAGGGGCACACAGTTCTGACCCCCCCCCTCACAGCGCAGACCCTCCACTTCCCCCAACAGAACAGCCTGGACCCCCAAATTCCCCCAGAGCCACCCCCACTATTCCCACCCCTCTGACCCCCAAATTTACCCCAGCAGTCCACCAACCCCCCCTTGAACCCTCTATTGCCCCACCACAGCCCCAGCCCCCCCCAGCAAAGCTTAGACCCCACCCAAGCCCCCCTGCCCTGTTCCTGCCGACACCCAGCACAGCGCAGATCCCCCATCCCCCCCTCCACTAACCCCCCAGCACAGCCCAGAGCCTCTGGTCCATCCACTGCCCCCCCCATTCACCCCACTCAGTCCAGAGCCCCACCTTCCCCACCCCTGGTTGGTCTCACACCCCCACCTGCCCCCCCAGCTCAGCCACTGGGCCACCCAATGCCTGGCACTCACAGGGGGCTAGAGGGGGCCCCACTGGGCTTCTGGGCCAGGACCAGGTGCAGGAAGACCCCGGGCTTGAGGCCCAGGCGCCCCCCATCACCCTCCAGCTCCAGGATACAGTGGGCCTGGGCAGGGGTGTCCAACTGCTGCCCCCACAACAGCAGCTGCTTGTACAGGTACCTGGGGGGGAGGCAGAGGGGAGGTCACTGCAGGGGATTAGGGGTACCATTTCCCCCCACTAGGGCCACAGCAGTCAGTGAGTGGGAGGGTACCTACCCCAGCTCTGGGACGGGAGCAGGGTTTGGGGGTCTGGAGGGGGGAGGGGAGCCTGGACACCTGGGGTCCCCCCCAGCTCTGGGAGGGCAGTGGGTGCTGGTGAATTAGAGCAGGTGAGAGTGGGGGGCAAGCCTGGATGCCTGGGTTTCATCCCATCTTAAGGAAGGGGGTCAGTGGGAGCCCGGACTCCGGGGTCCTTTGCCCGCCTGTAGAGGGGACACAGGAATCTACTGGTGAGAGCCTGGACACCTGGTACCACCCCCAAGTCCAGGAGAGTTAAGGGGTCGTGGGGGGGCAGTTAGAGTAGGGAGGGCGACTCGTGTTCTCCCTCAGCTCTGGGAGGTGACAGAGCTGATGGGTTTGAGCTGTAAGGTTGTTGGGGCAGGAAGCTGGGGTGCCTGGGTTCTCCGCCAGCTCTGGGAGGGCAGTGGGGACTGGGGTTAGGGCAGGGGGGCTAGGAGCCAACGGGAGCCCGGACTCCTGGGTTCCCCCCCAGCTCTGGGAGGGCTCTGGAGGTCAGGGGTGATGGGTGACAGGGAGCCGGGACTCCTGGGTTTCTCCCTGGACAAGGGAAAGGCACAGAGCATCCCTGGTTTTTATGGGCTGTCTCTGACCCCACACCTCCTCACCTCTGCAGTGCCCGTCGAGCAAGGACCAGCCCCTGAGTGTCATGGAGCCGCCGACCCCCAAACTCTAGGAAGGCCCCAGCCCTGGCCCCAGCCTTGCCTGTGCCCAGCGCCACCAGCTCGTAGCTCTCCTGGCAGCTTGCACTGGCAGGCGGCACCTCTGCAGGGAGCAAAGGGTTACACCAGGCCCAGACCAGCTCCCTCCCCCTGGACAATGGGTTCTATCTCCAGCTGTGGACTGGTGACCAAGGGGTTAAACATGTTGGGGGGAGTTGGGAGCCAGGACACCTGGGTTCCCCCCCAGGCCAGTAAAGGACAGGCCCAGGGGTTAGAGCAGGACACCTGGGCTCGCTGGCAGCAGATGGGACTGACCCCCAACGCCCTCCCAGCGCTGGACAGAACCCAGGCATCCTGCCCACCCTGCCCGGCTCATCCTCAGGCCCTGGCACCCCTGGCTGGGGGCAGCCTGGATCCCCCCCGGGGAAGGAAGCCTGGACCCTTGTACCGCTGCAGACCCCGAAAGCCTCCCCCAGCCCCTGATGACCCCCCAGCACCCCCTGACCCTGCGCACACGCCAGGACACCCTCACCTCTCTCCAGCAGGAAGGCGGCCAGGCTGCTCTTGCAGCCCTGCAGCGCGGAGTCGCCGGCCAGGAGCCGCTGGAAGATGTCGCTGGCGATGGCGACGCAGCGCTGCTCGTGGGGGATCAGCTCTGGGGGCAGAGACCCCCGCTGAGCCCCCAGCCAGGATCCCCCTCCCCACAAGGCCTGGGCTGGGGGCAGGCACCACAGTCCCCCCCACCCCCAATGGGCCAGACCAACCCCTGTGATGAGCTTGCTGGGCCTCAGCCCAGCACCGTCCGTCCCCCTCGGAGGGGTCCAGGGGCCACCCCCAAAGCTGAAGAGATGGGGTGGGGGGAGAGGGGTCTGGGGTCCCCCGCTGGGGGGGGCAGGGCTCCCGGGTCCCCAGGGAAGGGCTGGGGGGGGGTCACATTTCCTCTCAGCTGCAGGGGGGGTCGTGAGGGCCTGCTCCGGGCCCTGCTGGGGGGCGGGGGGGGGCACGTACCTGTCCGCACCCCGTCGTGGGCCGGGCGGCTCCGGGGCTGCCAGGCGGCGGCTGCGGGGGGGACACAGGTTGCGGGGGGCCGGGGGGTCGCCTCCCCCCCGCACTCACCCGGCGGCGCCGAGGGCTCAGCGCCGGCCCCCCTCTCCGCGAGCCGGGGCCGGCGCAGCTCGTCCGGGGGCGCCGCCATGGCGCGGCCGATCCCGGTCCCGGTCCCGGTCCCGGAGCGCCACGTGCTCCGCTGCCCCAGCACCGGCCCCGGGAAGCCCCGCCCCGCCCCGCCCCGCCCCGCCAATAGGGAGGGGAGGGCAGGCGCCCCCCTGTGCTGTCCCCGGCTCTCCCCGCGGAGCGAGGCCGGAGCAGCGCCGCTGTGGCTCGGGGGTGGCGCGGCGCCTCAGTTTCCCCGTCTGTGCAATGGGCGCGAGCACCTCCGCCCCCTTCGCTTCGGGCCCCGGGGCGCCTCCAGCGCGTGGGACCCCCGGCAGGGCCCTGAGCTGGGCTTCAGTCGCTCCCAGTCAGAACCAGTCTCCCAGTACCACTTACCCCGGGCCGCTGGGTGCCAGCCAGCCCGCCCTAGGGAGGAAGGGGTTAAAGGCTGGGGCACTCGGCCCCACTGTGGCCCCCCACCCCGGGGGCAGGGACGGAGGACCCAGGTGTCCTGGCCCCCTGCTGCTGTAGACTCCCCCCCCCCAGAGCAGAGGATGCAGCCACTTATCCCCACTCCCTCCTCGGGGACCCAGGTGTGTTGCCCCCCCCCCCACACTTTAAAGGCTGATCCCCACTTCCTCCTCTAGGTGCCAGGAAAAGGACCCAGGTGTCTGGGCTTAGCACCCCCAACACCTCGGGGAGGGGGGCAGCTCTGTGTGGCAACCTCTTCCTGCCCTGGGATGGGGCAGGATCCCTATGAGGGCAGCTGATATCTGCCCCCACTCTGGGCCCTGCAGCTACCAGGGCTCGGGGTCCTTTTCCTGGTGCTGGGGGGGAGTGGGGTTCAGAGGTTAGATGTGTGGGGGGCCCAGGTGCCTGGGTCCTTTCCTTGGCTGGGGAGAGGGAGTGGGGCTCAGTGGTTAGTTCACAGCCCCTGCTTCGCCCCACAAGGTGCAGCGCCTGGCACGGGGGTGGGGAGGGAGTTACCCGGAGGCCTCCCGTGATCGTGGGGCTGCTGGGCCGGGTCTGTCGGTCCTTGTCCATCCGCGAGGTCAGGCTCTGCAGCCAGGTGGGCGGCACTGTGCGGCAGGGCTACCCTGGCACCTCGCAGCCTGGCTGGGCTCCCCGAGTGGCACCACCGAGACTTGCACTGCGGGCGCCTAGCCTCGACCACCCGTGGCCCTTGCCACCCCCATCGACCTCGTGGCCCAGCCTCCCCCGCAGCCTGTTTGCCCCACACTGCCGTGCCTGCGCCTGCAGGGTGCTGTGGCCCGCTGCCTTTCCTCAGCGAACAATGAGAACAAAAACCGTCCAAATGTCTTTTTTTTTTTTTTTTTTAGGACGCTGGTGAATGAATAACAAACAATAAATGAAACTTTTACAAAGAAAGTGTGAGGACTCACACCGCTCCTCAGGAGAGAGCAAGCTGCACCAGCTTCCCCGCTGCTGATGCTCCTTCTGTGCCAAGTCCAGTGAGCAGCAGGTTGCGCCCGCCTCCCTGGAGCCTCCGCATGGATCCACCCCACTTCATGCGTCTTCTTTCCCAGTGGGTGCCCTGAGCAGGATGCCCCTCTCTGGCTGAGGGAAAAGTCCTGCAAATCCCCCCTCACCTTCCTTCAGCTCCTGGGACACGGGGCAGCTTCCCTGTCCCTCTGCCAGCAAGGACCAGAGCTTGCACACCCCAGGTCAGTCCGTGTTCTGCATAGGACAGGCCCTTACGGCCCCCCAGACCGTGCCCCCCTCAGTGCACCCTGGGCCTAGCACACCCAGCATGGCTGCCAGCAGCTGCCCTTGCCCCAAGCATGCTGGAGAGCCTCTCCCCGACCTTCCCAAGATGTGAACTGTGCCCCTCTCGGTGCATGAGGGTTACAGATGCAGCCCTGGGGCAAGCACAAAGCTGCCACCCCCTGAGTGCAACCTTTGGCCAGCTCCTCTCCCTGCTGCCCCTGCCACAGCTCCCCACCGTCCCTGCGGTCCCAGTGCACTTCCCTTCGGGGAAGACCCCAAGGAGCAGACTGAGCTGCGGGTCCCATGCAAGAGGGGCACAGCCGGGAAGCGTTGGGAAGGGAGGTGGCACGGGGCAGGGCGAGTCCAGGATTGCCAGTGTGCAATGGGGGGCCCTGAAAATGGAGGGATCTGTGGCCTTCGTGGTGGTGGGGGAGGCGGAGGCTGAGGGAACCACCCGGGGCAATGGTTTCTCTCCCAAACCCAGGGGTGTGAAGCCCCAATGTCTGGCGAGAGGATACTGTTACTGCTAACAAAGGTCCTGGTGAGGGAATGAAATAGGCAAGCCTGAAGCGGCTTGATCAAGTAATTGAGATATAGAGGGGCAGAGGTCAACCCTGAGAAGATTTCATGTAACCAGAGAATAATTTGAGGGGTAAAGGGTGGGTGGGGGGTGGGAATCTGAGGGATTTGTTCCACGTCGCATGATCCATGCAAAGATGATACATGGAGAAAAAAGAGGATTTCTGTAACAGTCACAAATGTGACAGAAATGGCAAAATCTGAAGAAAGACTGTTTGATACAGAGGGGGAAAACCAGAAAGTCCCCAGGGGCTTCCATGACACTGATTCCACATCAGCATTATTATTAGGGCCCTTGTTGCACCTTATCTCCCACTTCTGTCCTGGGAGGGTTGAAAACGGCTAGTGCAAGGACACTGTCCACAGCCCTGAGAGGAGCACTGCCCTTGCAGAGGGAGGTTAAGGGGATGTCAGGGCTGTTTGCTGGTTTGGAGACACTGGGGCTTTGCCCCTCGGCCTCTGCAGCTCCCAGCAGGCTGGGGAAGCCCTGGGAGGGGACGCAGGCACAGGCCCGTGGGGAGCAGGCAGCCAGCATTTTCCTCAAGGCTGAGCAGGACCCTCCTGTGCACAGCAAGAGCCCTCATCCCGCAGTGACCCGAAGCATATGAACCCTTCTGGGCTAAGTGGAGGGAGTAGCCATGTGGCTACATTTTACCGCCTGTGCACAGCTTCATGTTTACCCTGTGCCTGCTCCTCTGAGGTCTGCATCTTTGCACGCAGGAAGGGCCCGAGCAGAGCAGAGCCGAGCCCGTGCAACTTTTGGCTAGTGTCGCCCCATAGTAATAGGCGCTCTAATTCAGAGATACTTGCTGGCGCACAGACACCAGCCACCAACACGGGCTCACAGGTCATGTACACACTTCACCAAACTATACACGTACACACCACTGGACAGACATCTCTGCACCCTCAGGCTCCTCCCCAGGGCACATGTACATGCCCATGCTACCATGTGCCCATGCACATGTGTGCACAAACCAGGTGCCTGTGAGCAAACCCCTCCACATTGCATGCCTCAGGTGCCCCTTCTCTAACCCATAGACCCCAGAGGCTTGGGTTCTAGGAGAGGCTCAGAGGCAGGAATCAGGGGAGTCCCAGCCTGACCTCTCAGGGCACCTGGGGACCTGGGGCCTGCTGCCCATTGCAGAGAGTATTTCAGGCTGATCAGCCTGGGTAGGGCACAGAAGAGCTGGGCAGGGACTGGATCCCCCTCTCCCATCCCCATGGCCAGGACAGGTGTTTGCAGGTCCTGCCCCGCTGCAGGATGCTGTTCCCCCTCCCCTCCTCCCAGGGCTGCAGGCCAAGGCTGTGGCTGGAGGGGCCCTGCTGGGTCAGGGAGCAGGCAAGGGGGGGCAGAGCTCCAGCAGCCTCTGGCCACCCCTTGGCCAGCAGGTCGTCCCCACCCTGTCCCAGGCACAGGGCATGGCTCTGTAAGCCCCTCATAGCCACTCACCTGGTTCCTGCCTGCAGGCATCTGACCTCTCCCCACGCTGTCCCCTTTTTGCTGGTGACCTGTTGGCTTCTTTGGTGAGGGGGGGAAGCGGGGGGGTGCAGAGGGAGACTCGTTTCTGGGCGGGCCTGAAGCTGCCAGGAGGAGGCTGAGAAGCCAGCTGCCCCCAGGCCCTCCTGCTACATGCAGCTGGAGGAGGAGAAGAGATGCTCAGCAGAAACCCACCCTGGGACCCCTGCCCCAGCATCCTGCAGCCAGTTCTGTGACCCTGCAGGGAAGCCCTTGTAGCCCTGCCCTTACCCAGTTCCCAGCTGCCGGGTTCCCGCCCACAGCCCTTGGCCTGGCTGTAGGTGGTGGCATCCCTGGTCCCAGGGCAGCTCTGTTCAGCCCACAGCCAGGCGCCGCGGCAGGACTTTGGCTGTTCACACCCCTCCCCACCACCATGGTCATGGAGTTCAGGAGGCCTTATGCTCTCCGCGGTTCCCGTCCTGACGGCATCTAAGGCAGCTCTGCCAGGCCCCAGGGATTCAGCCTGTTCATCCTCTCAGCTCCTCCCCAGGGCGGGTGCCAGGGGATATGGCCAGTGGCTCTGAGATTTCCCGGGACAGCAGAGTTGAGAGTGCAGGGAGGGGTCAAGAGCAACCCCCCCGGCAGCGCCAGCACACGGTCTTCACACGCCAGCCCAAAACCAGTGGCCAGAAACCCTTGGCTGCTATTTCTATCTACTGTCCATCTCTCCTACCTACTCCCCATCTGCTCCCTACTCTATCTAGCATCTCTACAGCTCTCCTAGCTCCTGTCTATCCACTCTCTATCTACTGTTGTCAGTCTAGCACCTCATCTAATTCGAACTCCAAACTAATCAGCAAATCCTCTCTATGCCCACGAGTCTCTTGGGTTGCGCTGAGACAGACCAGAAAGCACTTGATGCTCATATTTATTCCCATCGCCATCCCCATCTCCATGGCAATGGAGTGACTTGGGCGTTATTTCACAGAGCCTCCTGTGCTAGGCCCTGTCCATGGCAGTTGGAGGAGGGCCCTTGACCAAATCCTGCCTCCCCCCACTACTGGACATCAGGTGTCTAGGCACCATCTGATTTTGCTCCAAACAGTTAAGGCCAAGGGGGTCCTTCCCCTCTTCTCCATGGGCAAACATGGGCTGAAGGCTGCAACAGGCACAAGGGGCCATGGGCATGGTGTTTCAGGGTCTGCAGCCGCCTGGGTTGGAGGGCCCCACGCAGATCAGAGCATCCCAGTAGAGCTGGGCTGACAGGGCCCTCAGGGGGGCTTGTCTAGTCCAGCCCCTGCTCAGGCCAGGGTCAGCCCTGTCTGAACCCTCCTAGACAAGGCCAGGGAGGAGCTGGTTCAAATGCACTCAAGAGCGCCCCAGCAGAGGACCAACCCCCATGGCAAAGGAGGCCACAGCTACCTCCTTCCCCAAGTTCGTGCCAATCTGACCGGGGGTCAAACCCCTTCCTAACCTCCAGTGTGACACTGAGCTGACTTTAGTGGAACAGTAAAACCTTTTAGCCAGGAGCCTCTGATCTCAGTCCTGGCAGGAGCATTGGCAGAGCTCAGTCCTCATCCTGGCCTGGGGTGCGGCTCACATCCAATGCAGCGGAGGAAGCTGAAAACCCATAGCAAGGGAAGGGTCAAATTGCTTCCCAGCCCTGGGAGGAAACTAGCCAAGCCCGATGCCCGGGGAGAGCTAGGCCCCTGCCCTCTGCACTGCAGCCTGCAACCAACCACTGCAGCCAACAAAATCAGCTGCCAGAGGAAGAGACTGCTGTACCCAGAGCAGACTTGCATCAACTGTTTGAGAACTGCTATTTTGGCACCAGCCTGGAGGTTCTTGTTAGGGGTTGCCTTGTGTGGGGTTCAGACTAAGCCTGGCTGCACAGACTTCTGGCAAGGCATAACTTCACATTTGTCCTGGATCAAGGACCAGCCTTTGCACATGAAGCTGTCTCAATCCTTCCAAGGGAAATCCAAGCATCATCAGCAAAACTGACCTCCGCTAACACATAGCAAGTGCATTCAAGGGAAAGACCTCCAATGCTGGCCCGAAGCTCATGAAGGAGGAAGGTGCTGTTGAAGTGACCAGTGTGGAGCTCCTGGGTTCTGGGTTGATGCCACCAGAATTCATCCAACAAACACAAAGGTAGGAGCTATTCAAAAGGCCTCCACACCTAAGAATAAGCAGGAACTGCAGGTGTTCCTGGGTCTGCTTAATGCCTACCTTCTTTCCTAAATGAGGAGGCTGTAGCCACCAAGACTTTGCATTATCTATTGGATAAGGGCGTCATGTGGGAATGGATTACACTGCATGACAGGCTTTCAGTGATGGAAAGTGATTGTTGTCACCTGACAGTGTGCGAATCCATCATGACATGGAGAAGACACCTCTGTTTACTTGCGGTGCTTCACCATATGGAGTGGAGGCTGTCCCCAGTCACCTTCACAATGATGGATGTGAAGCTCCCATTGCCTATTATTCACAAATTATGAGTAAGACTGAGAGGAATTATGTTCAGATGGATGGGGAAGCTCTTGCAGTCATTGCTGGAATTAGGAAATTCCATGATTGTGTATATGGCCACAAATTCACATAAACCATTGCTAGGATTATTCACCAAGAATGGACCAACACCCCAAATCCTTTCACTGCATATGCTTTGTAGGTCTTGACTGTTAAATGTATATGACTGCAAATTTCAACACTGCCCTGGGAAGACAATAGCAGATGCAGATGCACCGAGTCGCTTCCCATTATCCTGTCCTGAATTCACTGTTTCTCTGGTCTTTTTATTACCAGGTCACAAAATGATTAGATGCAGGAGTAGAGCTGGATGTCATTTTCCTGGATTTTAGGAAGGCCTTTGATATGGTATCTCACCCCATTCTCATAAATAAATTAAGAGGATGTAACTTAGATGATTACACAGTCCAATGGGTGGCAAATTGGCTTGGAGGTCACCCAGAGAGTGGTAGTAGACGGGTCGATATCGACCTGGAAGGATATGGGCAGTGGGGTCCCGCAGGGCTCGGTCCTTGGACCTGTACTCTGCAATGTCTTTATCAGTGACTTGGATGTGGGCGTGAAGTGTACTCTATCCAAGTTTGGAGATGATACTAAATTGTGGGGTGAAGTGAACACACCAGAGGGTAGGGAATGATTGCAGGTGGACCTGGACAGGTTGGAAAAGTGGGCAGAACACAATAGGATGCAGTACAACAAGGACAAATGCAAAGTGCTGCACCTAGGATGTAAAAATATCCAGCATACCTACTGGCTGGGAAGTGACCCTTTCAGCACCACAGAAGTGGAAAGGGATCTTGGAGTCATAGTGGAGTCCAAGATGAACATGAGTTGTCAGTGTGACGAAATCATAGGTTTCATAGACATTAGGACTTGGAAGATCATCAAGTCCAGCCCCCTGCCCTAGGGGCAGGAAGTCACCTGGAGTCAAATGATCCCAGCAAGATAAACGTCCAAATGTCTCTTAAAGGAGTCCAGAATAGGTGCTTCCATTACCTCCGGCGGCAGTCTGTTCCAGGCCTTGGGGGCTCGGACAGTAAAGAAGTTCTTTCTTATGTCCAGCCTGAAACGGTCTTGGAGGAGTTTGTGACCATTTGACCTTGTCCTCCCTTGGGGCACATTGGTGAACAGCAGTTCCCCCAGGTCCTGATGTACACCCCTTATATACTTCAGCAAAGCTAACTACACTTTATCCTGCATCAGCAGATGCAAGACAAATAGATCCAAAGAGGTGATATGTCCCCTCTATGTGGGATTGGTCAGACCACAGTTGGAGTACTGTGTCCAGTTTTGGGCACCGTACTTTAAGAGGCTGTGGATAACCTTGAGAGGGCCCAGAGAAGGCCACTCCTATGGTTAAGGGTTTGCAGGCCGAGCCCTATGAGGAGAGACTAAGGGACCTGGATCTCTTCAGCCTCCACAGGAGAAGGCTGAGAGGTGATCTTGTGGCTGCCTACAAATTCATTAAAGGGGGACAGCAAGGGATAGAAGATGCTCTGTTCACCAGGGCATCTCTTGAGGTAACAAGGAACAATGGTCACAAACTGACAGAGTGCAGATTTAGGCTAGATATCAGGAAAAAACTTCATGGTAAGGGTGGCCAAAATTTGGAACAGGCTTCCAGGGGAGGTGGTGCTCTCCCCTACCTTGGGGCGCTTTAAGAGAAGGCTGGACAGGCGTCGGGCTGGGGTCATCTGACCCCAGCACTCGTTCCTGCCCAGGACAGGAGGTCAGACTCTATGAGCTGTTGAGGTCCCTTCCAACCCTAGCATCTATGAATCTCTATGGGTAACCTGTTCTAGTGCTTTACTACCCTCTTCATGAGAAAGTTTCTCCTAATATCTAACCAAAACTTCCCTTGCTGCAACTTGAGACCATTGCTCCTTACTTTGTCATCTGCCACCACTGAGAACAGTCTCGCTCTATCTTTTGAGCCCCTCATCCAGGGAGTTGAAGGCTGCTATTAAATCCCCCCTCAGTTTTCAATTCTCAAGACTGAAGTAGCCCAGTTTCCTCAGCCTCTCCTCATAAGCCCCAGCTCCTGAGTCATTTTTGCTGCCCTCAGCTGGACTGTCCCCAATTTGTCCACATCTTTTCTGTAGTGAGGGGCCCAAAACTGGACACAGGACTCACTAGTGCCAGAGGGGAATAAATCAGTTCCCTTGATCTGCTGGCAAAGCTTCCCCCAATACAGCCCAGGATGCCATTAGCTATCTTGTCTACAAGGGGACACTGCTGGCTCATATTCAGCTTATTGTGCACTGTATCCCCAGGTCCTTTTCTGCAGGGCTGCTGCCCAGCCAGGCAGCCCCCAGCCTGTCCCAGTGCATGGGACTGTTCCATCCTAAGTGCAGGATTTTTCACTTCTCCTTATTGAACCTCATGAGATTTCTTTTAGTCCAATCCTCCATTTTGTTGAGGTCTCTCTGAATCCTAGCCCTACCCTCCAGTGTATCTATTACTCATCACTAGTGTCATCTGCAAACTTGCTGAGGGTGCACTCTATCCCACCTTCCAGGTCATTGATGAAGATATTGAACAAAGTGGCCCCAATTCCAACCCCTCCTCTTGATACCAGCTGCCAGCTAGACAATGAGCCATTGACTACTACCCTCTGAGCCCAACGATCCAGCCAGTTTTTTACCCACTTTACAGTCCATTCATCCGACTCATACTTCCTCGGTTTGCTTACAAGAATGTTGCGGGAGTCAGTTTCAAAAGCCTAACTAAAATCAAGGTATATTAATTATGTCCACTGCTTTCCCTGCACCCACAGAACCAATTATGTCATTATAGAAGGCAGTCAGGCTAATTAGGCATGACTTGCCCTTGGTGAATCCATGCTGACTGTTCTTAATCCCCTTCTCCTCCAAATGCTTAAAAATTCATTCCTTGAGGATCTGCTCCATGATTTTTCCTGGGACTGTGGTAAGGCTGACTGGTCTGTAGTTCCCTGGATCCTTCCCTTTCTTTAAGATAACATTGCTGATACAGCTGCTATCCAACATTATCTCAAGTGCTAAAATCTCAAGGTAATTTCTTACTCCTGCAGTATGTAACTGTGCACTGCTACAGGTCACAGTCCTGCAGAACCACTAATGAACTGCCAGCTAAAAACTTGTCTGGATTGGCTTCACCCAGATATGGTAGCAGACAAGGCAAGGAATTAATTTCTCCAAGAAATAGGATGTTTCTCCTGTAAAAACCTTTGGCCCACATGAGCCTGTGTACAGCCAGCACTACACAACTGGGTGAGTGGATGCCTGCATCTGTCCTTGGGACTACATGGCCAGTATTATATAAGATGCAGACTCCAGATGGAAAGACACTTTGAAGGCAAGTTGACCAGACGTGGGGCTGAGTCTCAGGCAATGTAACCTATGCAGCACCAGAACACGTTGCACTCTGATGAGTCCATCAGCTGCTGTTTTAGACCCATCAACATTTCCAGTTGCTGAAGCTACTTTAAAAGAGTCAAAGGAGCCTATTGCTGTCGCCATGAAATGTCTATTGCCCTTGAAGTGGGCCACATAAGATGGGTCACTGTCCGGCCCTAATTCTTAGAGGACTACATTACCTAGCGGGAAGTGGTGCTATGTATTGTCTGTATATGTGTCCTGTACTTCATCAGTACAGGGCACTGCCCAAACTGCATTATCTGCTGTTGCTGTTCTGACTAATGTTAGGGGTAGTTAGCTGTTGTTAATAAAGGTGGTTCCCCTGTTCTTCCCTGTGTGATGTCTCTGGAACAAGAACCCCCAGATACACAAAAGGAAAAAAAAATATTGAAGAGCAGATTGAGGAGGAGGCCTGGCACGAGGAGACCAGGAAAGCCAAAGGTTGATGTGTATTGCATTAGTATGGGAATTGCCTTCTAACCTGCTCTGGAGGTGGCATGAACTCAGGCTGCTGTGATCTGTTCTGGGTAATGGACATCCGCCACAAAACCCCTCAGAGACCAGATTTTCCAAGAGCTCCCTTCCCACCTGAGGGTCCCAAACAAGAGCCTGGGTTGTACCAAGTCCTCAAACCCAGCAGCTCCCATCACTGACAGAGCTGAGAGGAAGGGAGTTCTCCATTGGCCTTGAGAAGGCACCGTGCAAATGTCAAGTTCTGAAAATTGAGACAGTTTCCAGCACTGCTGGGCCCTGTGCCTCAGTAAGCATCTTGCTCGTGACAGACTATGGACAGCTCATTCCAGCAGCAACTCTCTCCCTGTCTGAGGGAAGATCTCCGCTGCATTCACCAGTCCCATCACCAGCATCCGAGCCCCAGCTCACCAGCTCAAGTATGCCAAGCAGCACAGACCTGGGCAGGATGGGCTCGTGCCAGCTCACAGCCCCCATTTCCCTTGATTCTCATGGATGCTTTGTAGCCTGTGCCAAGGTCCCTATGACAGCTTCTATGACCATGAACGATGCCTGAGCCAGATAATTAGAAGTGACCCTGGGGACATCTTCAGAGCTGAGGAGTCAGGACTGTACCCCACTCACTGAAGACTGAGGCAAAATAGCTATTGAGTAGCTCTGATTTCGTTGCACTTTCTGTTAAGAGTTCCCCCTGGGTAGTTAACAGTGGACCTGCAGCTTCCTTGGTCTTTCTGTTCTGGCTAACATATAAGAGCCTTTGTTGTTGACTTTACCTGCCTTACCAGGTGCGGCTCATTCATTCTTTGCCTTCCTGATTTGTGGGTTATTGCTATTTCCTGGCACACATCCATTGCCTGTAAGCTTTCCTTTTGCAGTTGAAGCATCCTTGAAGCTCCTTGTGCAGCCACATTGGTCTCTTGCCACTCTTCTGCGCTTCCATCCTATTGGGGCAGTTTCTTGTCGGCCTTCCAATACCGCACCCTTTAGAGCTCCCAGTGCTCCTTCAGTCGATGTTCCCACAGCTGGGGTAGAGCTCTGAGTCCTCACTCCTACCTCAGTACTTCAACCATACACCTCACTGCTAATTCAAGCAACCCCATCAGGGCCGAGGCTGTGTTTGACCCTGGGTCTGGGCAGACTTAGCACAGACCCAGGCCCAGCTACTTCTTAATATGTTATCACCAGGGACCTTGGTTTTCTCTGATAAAAAAAATCTCCAATTTTCAGATTTAAAAAAGGAACACAAAATCCACATTTTTCTGTGATTAAAATGAAACACCACTTATATATCTATATATAGATATATATATCTATCTGATGTCCATATATATATAAATCTCATGGAAAAAAGTGGATTTTGGTTTACTTTTTTATATCTGAAAATTGGGGATCTTTTTTTTTATCAGAGAAAACCAGGGTCTCTGGTTATCACTTGTCCAGCTCCTCCTAGTGATTCCCAGAATCAAAGGAACTTTGCCTCCAACCAGCAAAGGAAGTGGAAGACACAGGCTAGGGGAGAAGGGGGTGGGCAGCCCTTCCCTCTTGTCCTGCACAGACACAGCTGGGAGCTGGGATACTGGGATCTGTCCTATCTTGCCTGGGACATCACTCACAGCACAGTGGGGAGTGGTGTGTGTGTGTGTGGTGGGGGGGGCACTGCCTCCACACTGAGAGATCCCCTGCTGGGCACCCAACCCCTTTGGATCATCTCTAGGGCAGCCTCAGAGACTGGGGGCAAAAAATGGTTGCAAACTTCATTTCACTGGCCCCACGTCCCTCCTAGTGAACCCAAGTGCCCTGGCTCTCTGGGCTTCATGTCACCACACCCCACTTCCCTGCCAGTGAGCCCAGGTGTCCTGACTCTCAGCCACCTCTGCTCCAACTCCCCAGAGCCCAGTGGTCGGCTCAGCCAGGACTGCCTAGCACAGCAAGGCAAGGACTGCCCGGGGGCGTGGGGGACTCTCCTTCCTTGGGGCTGCAGGAAGGGGATGGATATGCATGGGTCATGGAGGACCTAGGAGCAGCAAGTCTTGGAGTGGGCTGGGAAGAACCACGGCAGGAGGCCTGGGAGGCCCACCCCAAAAACAGCCTGGGGGGGGGGGCGGAGAGGGATCGTGTACATGTGCACGTGAGCCCGTGGTGGTGGCTGGCATGTGTGTGCACACGTGTGGGGCCATGTCCCTAGCAGGCACTGGCTGCTCCTGGGACAGCATCCCTCTGACAGGCAGCACACCAGTGTTTGAGACAGCTGTAATGGGGCCACATTCAGAATGGCTGGGACTGGGAGCCAGGACTCCTGGTGCCACCCGAGACATAGGAGATGAAAGTGTCGGAGATGCTAGTGCAGTGTGGTTGGCAGCCACAACTCCTGGGTCTATCTTAGGCCGGGAAAGAGAATGGGACCCAGTGGGTTGAGGGAAGGAGCCAGGTAGACAGAGCTCCAACTGCGTGATTGCCAATTGATGCCAGCCAGAACCTGGCCCCACAGGAGGTACAGCTAACCTACAGCAGCCAGCTGGAGATTTGGCCCTGCTCTTCCGGAGCTAATGGCCACTGCCTGGAGAACTGGCCCAGTGTCTGTGTAGGCTGCTGGTCCTTCCTGGTGGGAGCAGACACGTACGTGTCAAGTCTGGCCCCTCAGCATTGACCATGGCTGGAGAAGAGGGTGCAGGTGACAGGCTGGCCCAGGAACTGAGCCTGGGGTCAGTAGGCCCTTGCTGCCATGCAGGTACATGGCAGGGTTGGGGAGAAGGGGGAACGCACTCACTCCTGTGACGTGCCCAGTACGTGTATGTAGTTGTGGAAATCAGGATGTGTCATGCACGCGCCGGGGTTTGGAGACAGCTCTCCCCGCGGGGGCTGCAGCATGAACAGGACTCAGTGGTCAGCACCTCCATCACTTCCCAACTTCTTCACTGGGGGCACCATCCCCTCCTCCTACCCTGGCATGCTGAAGAGATGAGCTGCCAGCTGCTCTACCCCCACCCCCAGCTCCTAACACCGCTGTGCTATGGCTGCTCCCATCACCTGTCTGTCCAGCAGGCACAGGCACAGGCACAGTCTCCTCCATGCATGTGGGCTGCCTTGCCCAGGGCCCCACAGTGCCGTTGCAGCATTTCTCGTTTCCCAGGATGATAATTCCTGAAGGCAGCTGCCAGGTGGGTTTGCTCTGGGGCAGGCAGTGCATCAACACCCAGCCAGCTCCTGGTGTGTTGCTGCATGTCCCCAGCATGTGCATTGGCCATGGGGCCCTGAAGGCTGGGGGGGAGCTACAGGATGCAACCAGGCTCTGGGTGCTGGGAGGGAACCAGCCCAGTGGCATGATGCAGACACAGCCAATAGGGATCATGGCTGCTCAGCACCTTGCAGGATCAGGCTCAACGCGGTGGGTAGAGCCCAGGTGTCCAAACCTCGCCTCTTCTGAGAGCTGGGCTGATCCCACTCTGCTGCCCTAGGTGGATGGCATAGGGGTGCTAGTCCCTCCTGCCCTTGCCCCACCACTTGGATCAGAGCCTTGCTGCCCTTGGGCCAGTATCACCTTTGCCTGGGTGGGAGCGCTGGGCTCTGCCCCAGGACTGGCTACTGTACTCCAACGTCTTGGTCAAAACTGCAGCAAGGTGCCCCCCACTCAGGTAATAGTGGGTTCGTGCCTTCCTGCAGTGACCCATTAGCCCTCTGCAGCCCCCAGCCTAGTCATATAGGGGACTTGGGTCCCGCTTTCCTCAGGGGACCCTTGAGGACAAGGCCATTGCACTCACTGCTAAAATGCAGCCACTTTTGGGGTGGGACATAACTGCTGCATAACACTGTTTAAAGATGCTGCCACTGAACAGGACTTCATGGGGAAGTCACGGGGGCAGAATGACTTGGCCGAGGACAGGGGATTGCAGGGGTTTTTGCCCTTCTGTGTAGTGGGGGCACGGCCTGTACCTGGGACCTCTTGAGCATATATTGACAACTTTTCATAGAAGCAGCACGTTGGCTGCCGTGGTTCCCCTGCTTTCCCTGTGGCAAGTTTGGGTGTTAGGTCTCTGTTGTGTCAGGGTTGACGATAATCTGATGTAGAGTTTAGATTATAGTTTGTCTGGGATGGTTTGCATAGAGATGATCCTGCCTCAAGTAGGAATTGGAGTAAGTGACTCTGAGGTCCCTTCCAGCCTGACTTCTTGATGACTCTATGATTCCTGCGATGAGGAGCAACTTGGGGGCCTGTGGTCAGGGCTGTGGGTCACATCGCACCCTAAGGGTAGGTGTAATATAGCAGAGACATAATTATATAGAAGGTGTCATATATAAGGGATCAAGCTCTGCTAGAGATGAGCTGCAGTGGGGCAGGCATTTTCCGGGGACTAGGTTGGGAGCCCTGCCACTGGAGCCCTTATCCCTGGATGGGTCAGGCAGGGGCCAGGGGTCAGGGTCCTGGAGGGACTGGGTGGGGTGGTCTAGGAGGCTGTTCTCCAACCCGTGCTGCATGCCCTGTTTCTGCTCTGTGATGTCACTGCCCAGGCAGTTGGTTTTACTGCTCTGTGATGTCACCAGACCTCAGCACAGCATCTGGATGGACAGCCCTGCACAGCCCAGCATAGCCCAGTCCAGCCCAAGCTGCCCCCAGATGAGCCTTGTGGTAAGGGAGAGGACCTGGCAGGGCAGGCTATGGGGGGTGTTACTGGGGCATAGTCGGCCTGTTTTGGGGGCTGCAGTGGGGCTCCGGTTATGGTTTGAATTCACCCTGACATACCTGGCATTTCCCATGTTAATGAGGAGCTGTTCAATGGGCCCTGCCCTGCCTCCTGCTTGGCTCACCTCCAGCCCTGCCTGGGGCACTGCCCCCCAGACAGAGGGAGAAAATCTTTGCCATGGCAAGGGGCTGTGATCCGCTGGGGAGCCGGGAGCAGGAGATTAAGTCTGGGAGGCTCCAGGTGTTTGAGTTGAACAAGCAAGACCCTGGCTAGTGAGGCAATGAGGCTGCCACCCTATGGGGGCAGGAACAGAGCCCTACGGGGTCAGAGAGTGAGAAGGAACCCCCTTTTCCTGTGACCCGTTTGGCCTGGGGGCTGCTCAGGTGCAGGGGCAGCTGAGAGGGTCCACGCTTGTCACACAGACAGCACAGCCCTGATCATGGCTTAGCACCAACTGGCCTGTCCTCACTTAAGCCAACTTCCCACCCCCTCCTGTGTCCCCGCTGTGGGCTCCCTCAGTGCCCCGAGGCAGGCAGCACCTCTGGAGGTGGCTATAAGGTGTGCTGTGCACCGAGACCTCTCCTCTCTCGGCCTCCAGCATGGACGTCTTGCACAGCTGCAGCCCATCCCCCACCTGCCCCTGCGGCAAGCTCCATGTCAACATCTGGGTGGCAGGGCCCTCGCTCACTGGCTCAGGGACTGGGAGCTGCCTGGAGCTCCACGTATCTGGGGGCCACCACCTGCCCCCTGCCTGCTACCGCAGCAGCGAGCTCCACGTTGACATCTGGGAGGCAGGGCCCCTCTCAATCAGCTCAGAGACCCGGAGGCTCCTGGAACACCATGTCCAGCAGCTGCAGAGGCAGTTGCAATGGGGGCTTCCCCGGCGGGTGCAGGAGTCCTGGCGGTTGCTTGCCAGCCCAGCCTCATCTGGCGGCACACGGACCCCTTGCACCACCAGGCCTGGCCCGCCGGCATCGAGACCAAGCAGCCTCACAGCACGGAGCTGCCGGGGAGCAGATGGCCAAGCTGCCCCAAGGACACGGTGGGGCCCCGATGACCTGGTCCCGGAGCTGAAGGACCAGCTGTGGAGCCACACAGCGGGGAAGTACGTGGAGATGAGGCTGGGGAAGCAGTCAGCCCCGGCAAGGAGGTCTCAGAGGGCAGCTGCTGAGCAGAAAAGGAGCCTCGCTAGGTGGATCCACGCTGGCCAGAAGCCTCTGCAGCCCCGGGGCAGCTTTCTGCTCCTCCTGCCTTCGGCTGCCATGGATGAGCTGGACAGAAACGTGAGGCAGAAGCACCTGACCTTCCTCTGCGGGTTGTCCCAGCACTACCTGAAGCCGTGGGCTGCAGCCACCCCAGCAGCCATGGCCTTCCAGGGGACGGAGGCCCCTTTCCTGGCAGCGGCACAGCGGGAGGTGCTGGAGCAGCACGTGCTGAGGCGGAGGCTGCAGCACAACTGGGGCCTGCCTGGCACTGTGCAGCGGTCTCTGTGTGCCTTCCTGCCCCTCGCGCCAGCACACCCTGAGCTGCCACGGTTGCCCGCGCTGGGTCTAGACGTCCAGCCCCTGATGCATGACCTGCCTTTCCTCTCCAAGCAAGTCCAGAGTGATCTGGAGGCCCACGTGAGACAGCTTGTGCTCCAGCAGAAATGGGTCATTCCCAAGAAAGTTGGCAGGTCTGTGTGGAGGTTCGTTGCCTCCATGCCCCATACAAGGGAGTCAATCATCAGTGCCACCGGGATGCCAGGACCAGCTGTGGGGCATGAAGACCATGGCGCTGCAGAAGAATGGCTGCAGGAGATGATGCCTGAGGCCCCTGCGGCACTGCTGCTCCACTCAGCCCCCGCGGCATCCTGGGGCTTGTCCCAGTATGGCCCAGTGCAGCTCAGCCCAGCTCAGGACAGTGAGAAGTCAGAGAGAACCATGCACAAGATGAAGCTGGTGCCCATTCGGCTGGGCAGGACACCTGCTGCGATGGCCACGGCCCTGGGGATGGTGGGGGGCCTGCAGGGAGGTGCGGCCCGGGAATGCCTGGAGGCCCACATCAGTAAGAAGAAGCTGCAGCATGCCTGGGGGCTGCCGGCACTGGTTCAGCGATCCCTGGGCGCCTTCGCAGCACCACCCCCCAGTAGCACCCCCAGACCCCAGCAGGAGCTCCCGGCCCTGGTGGGAGTCAGCATGGCCATGGGGAAGCCGCGGTTCCTAAGCACCAAGGCCTGGCAGCACCTGGAGGCTCACGTGCAGAGGCAGGTGGCCGAGCGCCGGTGGGGGCTGCCCCGCCGCGTCCAGGAATCCCTGAGGAGGCTCCAGCTGCCTGGGTCTGCCGAGAGCAGGGTCCCCACCGAGCCCCAGCTCTGCTTCGGCTGTGAAAAGGCCCCAGAGACACCAGCTCTCGACAGAGGACAAAGAGGGCTTCTGCCGTCAGGCTCCCGGGAGCCCCCTGCCCAGCACTGGCACGAGCTGCAGATCTCCTGCTGCTGCGAGATGGGATCCCTGCAGCCTGCAGAGGAGCCCGAGGGGACAGGCAGCAGTGGCAGCAGCCAGGAGACCTCGCAGCCCAGCAGTGGGGAAGAGCCCCCAGGTCCCCCGAGTGGCTCCTGCCAGACCCAGGAGCCCAGGACATGGCAGGGAGAGCAGCAGTCCTGCCATGACTCTGCGCTTGCGGGGGGCAGCAGTGGCAAGGGAGGCTCTGGGGGCTCCTGTGCCTGCCCAGAGGGCTGCAACAGGGAGTGGGTCTCGGTGGAGCTGGACTCCAGCCTCAGGAAGAGGGCTGAGGAGCACAGCCAGGGTGCCACATGCTGGCTTGACACCCACCTGGCCCAGCAGGCACCAGGCAGCTTCCTCCTGCTGCCTGACATCACCCGCTGCCAGGGCTTGTGCACTGAAATGGCGGCTGAGTGTGCAAGGGACACTGCCCACGAGGGCTGGGACCAGCTTCATGGCGGGGAGGCCAGGAAGAGCGAGCCAAGCGGGCACTGGCACACGGCATCTCCCAATGCGCTGGGGCCCCCAGGACAGACAGCTTCCTGCATGTCTGGGTGCCGGCAGGAGCCCTGGGCAGTGGGGCTCGTGCAGGAGACACTGACTAGAGAGCCCCGGAGCCTGGCATGCAACGGTGTGCACGTGACGCGCTGCAGCCTGTCTGCCACAAGGGAGGACATTCCCGCGGGCTCCTCACTTCCTGCCCACAGCGAGGGGGTGCCAGGCACTGAGAAGGTTTGTTCTGAGAGCCAGGGAGATGAGAAGATGCCTGGCTATGGAGAGGAGCCCAACGCATCCCCACCACCCTCTGAGTTCAGCACAGAGTGCGAGTGGGAGAGAGTCGGGGACTGGGACAGGGAGGAGATGGATGCCTGGGGCCTCAAGGGCAAAGCCGGCCCTGCAGGAGTGGGGCTGAGCCCTGCCTCAGTGGAGAGCAACGCAGAAGGGACCCTGGAGCTGGCGGATGCCCCAAGCAGAGACCCACGCTTTGAACAAATGACCGTCATTGGGCTCATCCTGGAGAAGCGGCTGCACCTGCGGCACGGCCTGTACTACTGGCAGCAGAGCCGGGACCGGCGCAGCGCTGTCTGGGCGCAGGCAGCTGAAGGAGGGGCTGCCGGGATCGTGCAGCAATAAACTTCTATTTTCCTGTTGTTATTATGGACCTTGCGCTGCCTGCCACGCTCCCCTGTCCTGCTGCGGGGATGGATGGGATGCGGAAGAGCCACCTGGTTGGGATGGGGCCATGGAGCTGCCACGTGGCCTGGGGTGAAGTGCTGCCCCTTGCTGGGCCTCTGTTTCCTGCACCTGCTTGGCAAGGGGAAACCCTCGGGGCAGACCTGCCTGCCCTGGGCCCTGAGGAACCCCTGCGCAGTGACATCTCCTGGGGTCAGGGGTGGTGATGGTGACCCCGGGGCCCTGCAGCAGCACAGGCCCCCACACCAGGCGCTGCACAGATGGGGCATGAGTGCCAGCCACGTGGAGCTGCCAGGCCCAGCTCTGCGGTGGGCTCCTTGGGCCTAGCAGTAGCCCTGTGTGGGGGCAGGGCAGGAAGGGATGGGACCAGGGGAAGGGGCAGGGGAGGAGCGAAACCTGTGGGAATTAGAGAAGGACACTTCTGTGAGGCAGGGAGACCCCCTTCCAAGCGGTGGCTCCTTGCTCCATGCAATAGGTGGCAATCCTTCTGGGGGGCTGTGCAGAGACCCCCCCCCTTGCAGGAGCAGCTGCAAGGGGAGCAGATGCTCTGGGGCTGACACGGGATTTTCAGGGTCCCGGGTGCAGGCGTGGGGTGTGGGCAGGGCCCGAGGACCCCTGAACATACGAGGTTCTTAGGACTGGACTCTGCCACCTGGGTTGCATGCGTGATGCCCCCTCCAGGCCAGTTGGGCTGGATTGACCCCACCAGCAGGGCAGACAGTCACCTTCCACCCTGTTGGGAAAGGCATCTGCCCAAGGTTGGGGACTCTGAAGGGGAGTCCAGGACCTCGGTGCTGGCAGTGGTGTGGCACCCCTCCGGCTCAGCACAGGCACTTGCTGGCTTGGGGTAGGCATGAAAAACCTGCTCCCTGAGTCACCCATGCAAAGACTCCACTTCTGGCACCATTGCCCACCTGTAGTGGGGACACAGGTAATCTACTGGTGAAAGCCACAGGAGCCTAGACACCTGGGTACCCCTCAACTCCAGGAGGGTTAAGGGGTCTTGGGGGGACAGTTAGAGCAGGAAGGGCTGGGAGCCCGGACACCTGGCTTCTCTGGGAGGGGAGTGGGAACTGGGGGGTTACTGCCTTGCCAGGGCCATGCTCTTCTCCAGACCGCTTGCAGGGGTGTCCCCACGCCACAAGAGACCCCTGCAAGGCTAACGTCCTGCTGCTGTCACTGGGCTGGGGAGGGTGGCAAGACACCCTGCCCATGGGGCGGTTACCCCAACGTGGGGCACTTCTGAGCCTCCCTTGCTTCCTCAGAGGTCTTTAACCTGGGCTATTTTCTGCTACCTTTGCCAGGGACTGGACGGGCACTGGGGGTCAGAGAGGCTGAGCTCTCCACTCGCTTCTCACCCCTGGGAGCTTGGCCTCTATACCCGCTGTACCCTGGCCAAACCCCCGGCCCACGCCTTCTCAAGACCCTTTGTGCCAAAGGGTATGAGCGCAGGAGAGGAGTTGTGCTCTCTCAGCTGGGCTTCTGCTGGACACAGGCTGTGGGGATGGAGGCTTAGCTGCTGAGTCCAGGTGGCTCCTGCCCCCTTCAGCAGATGCACCCCTGCGATCCAGGGAGATGGGGCTGGGCCACTCAGCACTGCCCCAGGGCAGACACGGGTTCCCAGCCATGCCCGGTGCTTACCAGGAGCTGTCGCAGCTTGACAGCAAAGCGAGTAGGTGGCACTGATCTCCCCCCAGCACTGTGCCCTGCTCTGCCCCGATGGCGCTGCTGGGAGAGGTCAGACAAGCATCCCTGTGCTCTGCGTTTGGCCCATGCTATGGCCCACCAGGCCTCTCCCCACCACCTGGGACTCTAGGCAAGCCCAAGCAGTGTCCTCTGTGTGGGTGAAGACACTGCCTGTGCTGCACGCAGTTTTCTGTCCTGCCATAATGCTCAGTGCCTGCAGCTCCCCCAGCCACTGCCCACTGCGAAGCATCCATCATGCTCAGGAGCTGCTCCTAACAGCAGGTCCCAAGAAGAGCAGCACAACTGCTCCTGTAGCAGGGACTGAAGCAGAGTCCACAGGAGGAGAAAGCTCCCTCTTGCTAGCTCCAGCTAAGACCCAGGGCAAATTCAGTTGGTGCCTCCTAAACCTCCATACTGGGGCCAGGCGTTCAAGGAGATGAGCCCTTGCCTGGGGCCTGGTGAAGGTGGGGCAGGGCCCACTGCGTCATTAGGCACTGCAGTGGATTTTGCTGCCTTCCACCATGCTCCCCCCTGCAGAAGGGAAACATGCTTCCTCCTCCGGTAATGTGCAGTTATTTGGTGGCAAGAGACAGGGCAGTTTGACTCTTTCCCCTCGCCTGTCTCCTTATTCAGGACTCGTGCTGCCTTGGGTCCTGTGGGCCCAGGCCTCAGTTTCAAATCAGAGCTCCCTTCATGTGGCCACGTGGGCAGGAAGTCCTTCAAAGGCTAAGCCTTGCTCTCAGCTGCAATTCCACTGCTTTGGATCTGCAGCCTGCACATTCAGGAGGGCTCCCACAGACCAGACCAGCGTAGGGCAGGCCCTGACTTCACTCGGGGTGGGAGTCATTGACACACTTCCTTTTCTAGATCGTGTGAGCTACAGAAGAAACGGGAGTTTCTTGGCCAGTTAATGGCTGTCATTGCTTCCAGTAGAAGTATTTCTGTCTGTAGGAAATTGCACTGATTGCACTTAAAGCAGGGTCAGAGTAAGCAGAGACAGGGACCTGACAAGAGACAGCACTGCAGGCCCGGGAGAGTTCTTGGGGAAGGGTCTGTGTGTATCAGGCTGAGCGTTAAGGCAGACACAGGCGGCCAGAACCCTTCATCTGGGCCCAGCCACATGCCCACAGTGTCCAGCTGGCCCTTCACCCCTTCCAGTATAAACCCCTGACCCAGAAAAGGAGGCGTCTGGGCAATAAGGCTTAACTTTGAACCTGTGCTGCTGCACCCTAGGCTTGTGCCTCTCCTGGTTCTCTGACAGATGTTCTGGATACCCAACCCAGCTTGCCCGTGGCCTGACCCTGGGTTGATCTCCTGGATACCTGACCTGGCCTCCTCTCCCCTGTCCTCTGGACCTCTGACTTAGTTCCCCAAACAGATCTTCTGGCTCCTGGCTTCCCTACACTCGGACTCTGCACACTCCCCTTGGGTCTTGGCTGCTTCTCCTGACCCTGGGTCATCCCCAGACCCGGCCACCCACAGCCTGGCATGCAGCGTGGCACCCGAGAGGCAATCCTCTGTATTTCTGCCTGCTTTGTGTGGCTTCATGTTGCTCCCCACAAGCACACACTGAGACAAAGGCAAGTTTCACACCCTTCACAGATCAACGGGGGAACAGTGTCAATAGCTGCCAGGACAGGTCCAGCCCTAGAGAAGGCTGTGTTACCCAGGACACTTGCATGTGATTTATCTGAGGTTGCAGTAAGCATTGCTGTGCTGTACTGAAGCTGAAACACGTTCGGACCAGTCACCTGGTAATGCTCACTGTGACTATGATCCAGCGCAGCCCGAGGGCTGGGACAACGAGGCAATCAGAAAGTGGTGAGAGCAAGCTTCTGCATCCACAAGCCAGTCACAGCGGGTGGACAGTGCTGCCTGTCCCTGCCCATCACTAGACTCTCACCGGACAGACCTGAAATCATTGCCTCTTACCCTGCCCGCTCCCCTGCCCCAGTACTCCTGGCCAGAGCTGGGGTGCAGAGCCCAAGGGCTGGGGCGCCTTGCTTGCCTGCCAGCTGAGCCCTGCCCCAAGCGGCTGTGTGCCTTGCTCCCTCGCCCCATGCTCTCACATCACTCGGTCGATGGATAACTGCAACCCCAGCAGCCCGTTGGCCCCCGGAGCCCAGGGGACTGCAAGGCTCCACCTCCTACCTGGGCCAACGTTGCTGTGAGAAGGAAAAAAGAAAACTGAAAGAAAGGCCAGAGTCAAGACAGAAGGCCGGGACAGGGGTGGGGGAACCATTGCTGAAACAAGATGGACTTTGTTTTGTTTTCCACATTTAAAAAATGGTTTACGATGATAACTGTAGACCAATGAAAGCCATCATCTGGTTTTGCTAAGCTGTCCCAGCGTGCTGTGAGTGTTACGGTGCTTCCTGTCCCCAGGGTTGAGTCTCCTGTGTGTTGTTCTCTGACAGTCAATATTGCCAGGGGGTCACAATTCATAATAGGGTGTTGGCACCAGTGTCCCTCGGGCACTGTGCTTGGGGGAGCAACAGTCAATACCAGGTGGTCTGCTCCACTTGCTGTCTTAGGGCCCAAGATCGTGGGGCTGCTCTATTCCCTGTGTGTGCATTGGTAGCATCACTGGGGCTGCTTCTTTCCCAGAGTGGGAGGCGATTACTCCTCTGCCCTGCTTTCTGGCATTCACGGCACAGTGCAAGTGAGCCACAGGTGCCAGAGCCAAAGGGCAGCACCATGGGTAGCAGGCTGTCAGGGTGCAGCTCTGCAGCCTGGCCTGACACGGTCAAAGCCAAGGCCTGCACGCAGCAGGTGGGGGCAGGAATGTGGGGTCCAGGGCAGGTGCTGGGAGACGGGCTGCCGCCCTGTACCCCTGCCAGGCGCCATCTCCCTTCTGCAGCAGCAGTGCCCTGCAGTAGACCTGGCAGCCCCACCATGTGCCCTTAGCACAGGAAAAAACTGCTTTAGTTCCTTTTCCCTGGAAACTTGGCCCTGCTGCCCAGACATCCCCTCTCTCCCACCCTTCCTGGGATGTAGGTTTCTCTTTCTTGTTCAGAGCAATTCCGGGTCTGGGCTAGATTGCCTCGTCTTCAGTGAGCGGTTCTGGGCTGGGGTGCGAGATACAGGATGCCGCTGGCTCTTGCAGAGGCCAGTTCTCTGACGCGAGCACTAGGTATGTCGCATGGAAACAGGTTTCATCCTTTATTTCACTCCTCTGCTTCTGAAGCCAACGTTTATTGAAGCTCAAAACTAAGATCTGCAGAGCGACCAGTAGCTAGCCCCGCAGCACTTATGCAGCAGCAGCCAGATGGCATTTCTCCTCTTTGCCAACTGGCCCTTTGCCAGGCAGTACAAGTGAGGCTCCTGGCACCCCTAGGACCCCCACTCCTCCATCACAGCATCTGTACTGCAGAGCCACAGGCGAGAGCAAGATCATTCTCCACAACATATTCTTGTAATTGAAATTACTGGAGAGCTTAAAGGGGTCGGAGCCTCGTTATGCTGTATGCTGAGCAAACAGCCTCTGCCCAAAACTGCTTACAATGTTCCAGCTGGGCTAGTTTTGAGTCTTTCACCCACTCCCTCCGGAGTGTGTTTGAAAACAGATCCCTAAGGGACAGTGATCCCTTCAGCTTCTTGTACTCATCAAGGTCTAATCGGCAATATATGGCAGCAGTTTGCTATTTCAGTCCAGTTGGGACAGTGTAACAGGTGAGCAGCCCGCAGTGGTGAAAGAACAGGTTAGGGACTATTTAGAAAAGCTGGACATGTACAAGTCCCTGGGGCCAGACATGATGCACCCGAGGGTGCTGAGGGGGCTGGCTGATGAGATTACAGAGCCACTGGCCATTATCTTTGAAAACGTGTGGCAACTGGGAGAGGTCCCAGGTGATTGGAAAAGGGTAAATATAGTGCCCATGTTTAAGAAAGAGAAGAAAGAGGACTCAGGGAACTACTGTCCAGTCAGCCTCACCTCAGTCACTGGAAAAATCATGGAGCAGATCCTCAAGGAATCCACTCCGAGGCACTTGGAGAAGGTGGTGATGGATTCATCATGAATCCATGGATTCACTAAGGCAAGTCATATGATGGGATGGGTGGGATACAGTCACCAAGGCAAGTCATATGATGGGATACAGTCTTCCACAATATTCATGCAAGCAACATAAGGAATTACAGGTTGGATGAATGGACTGTAAAGTGGACAGAAAACTGGCTGGATGACTGGGTTCAGAGGGTAGTAGTCAATGGCTCCATGCCTAGTTGGCAGCCAGTATCATGTGGGGTGCCTCAGGGGACATTGGATTTATTATTAATGCCAGTACCTGCAGAGGTCAATTCTCTGACAGCTTCTGACAGTCACTGGAAGGGATACCTCCCCCCTGATTTTTGGTTTATATAAATATATGTAAAAAGATATTTCTTTTACTCTGTTCTCAAAGCTTAGCCCTCTTTCGAGCTGACATGGGAATCGTGGGGAAGCGGGCGGGGTGTTCTGGATTCTGCATCCTCACTGCTGCCTCTGTCCTGTGTGTGCAAACAGAAGCAGGATGCCACGTAACCCCACCATGCCCCTGGGCTGATGGCAGGGAGGCTGGGTGAACTGTAGAGAGGTGAAGGGCACCAGGGGAAGATTATGATCAGGGCTTTGACCAAGAGTGAGGAAAGCCATTGGTGAAGGTGAGCATGTCTTTGTAGGGATGTTGCCTGGGGGGCTAATGTGTTTGGCATTGTCCATGTGAGATATTAACCTTTCTTCTTTGGCTACTTCACAAAGGCCATCTGCAAAAGGGCAGATTGATGCAAGGGCAACAAGTAAATGAGGTTTCAAGGGACAGCCCTGAGTTTGTGACCAAGAATATTACTTCTAGTCATCAGTTATCCCACTCCATTTTTTGGCCAGAGCTGTCAGAAGGAGTACGGGCTGTGCGCTGCTCTTGGATTGGGTTCTGCTGGCATGAGAAACATCTCAGGACTTGCACTGTCAGCACCGACTTAAGGAGGAGGCTTCAGCAGGGCTTCCTGTTTGCCTTTGGGGGTGGCTGTGAAGCGATTTGGTACTGGAGCCTCCTCTCTTCTCTCCCTCTTGCCCTTTTTCCCTAGAGGCCCTAGCTCTCTCTGTATCTGCACCCTCATTTCTCTATCTACATCAGCTGGCTCCCAGCCTTTCAGCCAGGCAGACCCCTAACTGCTGATTGCCTGTAGCTGGGGCTCAATCCCTGCAGGCTGAGCGCCTTTGTACGAGGTTCTTTAATCTTAATTGCATACAATGGCTGGCAGCTTCCAGCACCAAGCAAGGCCCCTGGGAGCAGGGGCTCACAGACACCAGGCCAGGGGGCACTGAGACACCTGAGCCTGCAGCAGAGATTGGCTTCCCATTACTGAATGCTGTGCCTCAATTTACCTGTCAGGAAACTGGGCAAAAAAAAAGCTATTGACTGGTTCTTAAGGATGCTTCTGGCTGGCAGAAAGTCTCTGTGCTTGGGAACAAGGTTGGGGTGTTCTTGGGGGAGGAGAGACTTCTGTGGGTCTCCAGTTTCTGGGGGGAAGACCCCCAGACTAGGATCAAGAGGTCTTAGGTGGTGGGAAGGGATCTGACAGCCCACAGACCCAGCTGAAGGAGCATGTACCGTAAGGCTGTAGCATGGGGGGGCAGTATCAGGGCACTACTCGGGGGGGGGGGCAGGGGGGAGCGCTGAGGATGTGGGATGCGGGCATGGAGCCTCTGCTTGTGGTTTAGGGCCACATGTGGCATTTGCTTTCCAGGCCCATCAGGAGCAAGGCAGCCCTGGCCCTCATGGCTGAAGCCTGATCCTTCCTGAGGGTCACATGGCAGCTCACCCACTTGTAGAAGAGGGATCTGCCATGATGGGGCATAGTGTTGTCATTGAGGCGTAGGCCTGAGGTCTTCTCTTGGGTGCCTTAGTTGCAGGCAAAGGAAAAGGAGGCTAAATGACCATGCACATGTACACACGCACACACACACACGTGCGTGCGAAAGCACACATGTATAAACATGCACATATGTACACATAAACATATGAATGAACACATGTGCACACGTACACATATGCACACACGCAGGTATGCTCATGTGCTTATGTGAACACACAGGTATGCATGTGTATGTGCATACATATATGCATACTTGGATGCCAACCTTCCCTGCAATGATGCTGAGTGCTAGGCAGGCCTGATCCTGAGTTCACCCTCTGCTTCCCTGATGGAAGGGGCCAGGGAATAAGGCTCAGCGGCCTCCTCTCCTGTGTCTGCATAGTGCAGGTTGGTCTGTGCTGCCTGAGCATGCTACACTCATGTGCATTACCCTCTTACATGAGCCCAGGGTGCTGGGAGGAGAGAGACAAGGGTAGCAGGGGCAGGCTGGGCAAAGGGACACAAGTAGCTCCTGGGGGCACCACCAGGTATAGGCCACCATCACATTTGCTTGGAGCTGGGATTCTGCTCTACCCTCCTGGCACCATCAGGAGCTGGGCCTTTCTGCAGGGCTGCCTGCCCCTGCCCTATTCATCAACTCCCCTGACTGAGCCCCCTGCCCCTCAGTGAAGGTCTTGTGATACTGGGACACAGTGGGAAACTGGCTGGAGCTCAGAGGCCTAACTCCTAACCAACTGGTCTCATGCCCTGGGTGGCTGGGGGGAGATGCTGCCTCCTTTGCTTGTAGCCAGTGCACATGTGGAGCAGCCATATAAACTCCCAGACAGAGGAGGTGACAGGTCCCCTGCAGCAGCCCCCCGCTCCCCACTCTGCCTGAGATGGGGCCACGTGGGGACATGCTGCGGGGGGGAGGGATCTCCTCTAGCCCCGCTCCAGCTGCCCCTGCCCTCGGCTCCATTCTGGCACCCCAACCTTAGGCACTGCCCAGGGCTTGTGCTCTGTTGGCCCACCCGTCCTCATGAGACTCTGAACTGCCCCTGCCATGACACGGCTGTGCAGGGTGCTGGGACTCATATCTCGAAGGGGCTTATTGGTCAGGGCTTTGCTGTCATATAAATCTGTATGGCTACTAAGGACACAGCTTTCCGGCCCCTGCCTTCCCACATGCCTCTCTCCTCTCCCTCCCCTGGTGTTGGGGTTCAGCTTCGACTCAGGGTCCCTTGCCTCCTGTTCGGGGTCTCATAAGGCCTGTCTTGTTGGCAGGGATGACCAACTGGTGGCCCCCGAGGGGTAGACCTGCAACCCCAGGCTCCCAGTGCTGTGGGCCCCTCCCTCTGTCCTCAGGGGTGGTCAGCATGGGGCGCACAGACCACAAGTGGCACAGGCAGCCTCACTGTGTGGGACATGACAGAGCAGGGAGGGAACGGCAGCACAGTGGCAGACAGGGCAGGGAGCAGAAAGCAGAGCAGCAGATTGGGCAGGGGAAGGGGCTAATTTGTGGATCACCTGCCAAAAGGTTGGTCTCCACTTCTCCAGCTCCTGCTTCCTGCTCCTGTTAGTGGGGGCAGCGTGGCCTGGAGGATTAGGGATCCCATGGCTGGAGGCTCCCACGTGGCATGGCACAGCGTGGCCTGTGGCCCACAGTCACTCAGAAGTTGGACAGTGTTGCTCTAAGGGATGCTCCCAGGTGCTGTGGGCATCAGAGCAGCCAAGCTGTTCTGGAAGGGAATCACCTCTCCAGGAGTGTTTTTGGGCTCTGGCAAGTTTTTTCTTGTCTCAATGCATCCAGGATGGTAGAGGAGGGGGCTGACCCACCCCCCCATAGAGAGCAGGGGTGGATCAAGGGGGTACTGTGGCATGGTCAGGGGCACCCCTCTTTGATTCTTGTTGCCAGGGTAAGGAGGAGGGATGGTAGAGCAGGGGTAGCTGCAAGAGAGCTGGTGCAATGCCCCCAGGTTCTCACAGCTCCAGTACTGGGTGCAAAAAGCGACTTTCACTCACTGAGTGGCATGGGGTGGGGTTGGGGATAATGTGCAGACCTCCTGAGAGCTGCAGTGGCATCATTACCTGACACAGCTGAGCTCTCTGCACGCCAGCAGCTGCGCTGGAGCACAAGCTGCTGCATGGGGTGCTACCATATCTAGAGGGTGCAAGTGGGGCATGCGCTCTGGGAGCCAGTGTGGAGGGGGCTCGAGATCGGGGGCCCTGGGGAGCCCACATGGGGGGAGTTCTGCAGCCAGGGCAAGGGGAGCCCATCCCCAGCCTCAGCAGCCGGAGCCAGCACCCACTCCTGAACCACAGCAGCAGCAACTGGAGAGCAGGGTGCTTGAGGCATGCTAGGTTACACCCCTGCTACTGAGCTCAGGCTACCAAGGTGCTGCTGAAGCCCCTGGGCTGGCAGGTTCCCCCAGGAGGGCCAGCAAAGAGAAGTGCAGGAAAGGTGAGCCCATTTGCTGCTGATACCACCCCCAGATGACCCAGGCAGAAGAGGAGCCCCAGGGTGGTGGGGGAGACTGGGGACTGGGTGGCAAGAACCAAGGGCAGGAACAGAGATCTGCCCACCACTGACAAGTCCAGGGCCCTGCGCAGCTGCTCACTGAAGCTGGAGCCCCTGGGCGGACAGGGGACCCTGGGGCCTAGTCAAGGACCAGATGCAGAGAGGAGGGACCCATTCACCCACTGCTGTACCCTTCTGGTCTAGGTGATGGGGAGCCACAGAGGTACTCAGCCCTGCTTCAGGCTGCAGGGGACATTTGCCCCATGTTGCATGGGGACAGCAACAGCCATGGGTATCTTCCTGCCACCCCTGTTGGTATCTCTTGCTGGGCCCGGGGCTTCAGTTGCACCTCATTCCTTCCTCTCATGATCTGAAGAGCAGCACCAGTGACATCTGCCACATCACACCCCCCTCCTCTTCCACCCATGACTACGGCTGACAGGGGAATGATGCTCCAAGCAAGGAACATACATTCCCACCATAGGCAGGAAGGTCTACTTCAGGTGATGTGATGAGACCTCCTTCTCGTCTCAAGGGCCATGAGCCAGGACCTTCCTCCAGGCTCTCCTGATGGCAGACAAAACCTCTTTGTTCCTCAGACTGTAAATGAGGGGGTTCAGGGCTGGTGCAACCACAGTGTAGAAGAGGGCCATCATCCGGTCTCGGAACAAGTCGAAGCTGGCAGCCGGGCGGAAGTATAGCCAGGCCACGGTGCCATAGAAGAGCAGCACGACGGTCAAGTGAGACCCACAGGTGGAGAGGGCTTTGCGCAGTTGGCTGACAGAGTGCTGGTGGCACAAGGAAACCCCAATGAGGGCATAAGAGGCCAAGATAAAGACAAAAGGACTCAGCACCGATATGACGCCCTCAGTGAATAGGGCCATCTCATTGAGGAAGGGCCGAGTACAGGAAAGTCGCATCAGGGTTGGCAGGTCACAGAAGAAGTGTGCGAGTCGGTTGCTGCAGTAGTGCAGCCGGGCGACCAAGGTGGTGTGCAGCAGGGAGTTCAGGGTCACCATGACACAAGAGGTCCCTACCATCTTGAGGCACAGGGCACGTGTCACTACAGCAGCATAGGACAGTGGATTGCAGATGGCCATGTAGCGGTCAAAGGCCATGATGGCCAGCAGGTAGCCCTCCATGTTGCCTGTGCAAAGGAAGAGGAACACCTGAGCCATGCATCTAGAGTAGGAAATGGCTTGATTCTGTGTTAGGCTATGCACCAAAGCCTGGGGTATAGTGATGGATGCAAAGCTCACATCCACCACAGCCAAGTGGCTGAGGAGGAAGTACATGGGGCTGTGCAGCTGGCTATCAATCCACACTGCACCCAGCAGGAGGGCGTTGCTCATCACATTCACCAAGTAGGTGGCCAGGAGCCCTGCAAATATCAGGGGCTGCAGGTCCCGGCGCTCTGACACGCCGAGGAGGATGAATTCAGAGACAGTGGTCTCGTTGATACCCTCCATCACAAGGGAATATGTTGGCACCTGAGGGGAAGGAGAAGGGAGTCAGTGATTGTGGAGAATGCAGAATTTTTGTCACGTTATAAACAGCAAACTCAGCTCTTGGCAAACTCCTGTGTGTGTTGCTGCCCTGCTGTTATAAATAGAGACATTGCTCATCAGAGAAAGAGGAACGTGGATACATTTTCCCATGAGAAGAAGTAAGAAAGGGTCATCAAGCATTGTACACATGAATAGGGCAAACTGGAGAGACCACAGCTGCTTACACAGGTGGGAAGAGTGGAATGGTTGATCAGGGAGATGAGAGCTCTTCTAACCCCTCTGCAAGCAGCAGAGAGCTTGGAGACAGAGACTACAGTGTGGACACAGGTTTATAATACTGGGAACAGACACATGGAGGGCCAGAAGAATTGCAGAATGATGTGGAAAGCTGGGCAGTCACTCCTGTGTCTATGGACCCTGTCTTTGGCTGTCTGGCATGCTACCCCAAGGCTCAGCATCCTGTACCCCTGGTGGACTAAGGCAGGGTGGCCAGTTTTGGAAAGACTGCCTACATTGCTGGCATTGCTACCCTTTGAGGCAGCAATGCCAGCAATGCTCAACACGGAGTTGAGCAGATTTGAAGTTTTTATAGATTCATAGATTCATAGACGTTAGGGTCGGAAGGGACCTCAATAGATCATCGAGTCCGACCCCCTGCATAAGCAGGAAAGAGTGCTGGGTCTAGATGACCCCAGCTAGATGCTCATCTAACCTCCTCTTAAAGACCCCCAGGGTAGGGGAGAGCACCACCTCCCTTGGGAGCCCATTCCAGACCTTGGCCACTCGAACTGTGAAGAAATTCTTCCTAATGTCCAGTCTAAATCTGCTCTCTGCTAGCTTGTGGCCATTGTTTCTTGTAACCCCCGGGGGCGCCTTGGTGAATAAAACTTCACCAATTCCCTTCTGTGCCCCCGTGATGAACTTATAGGCAGCCACAAGGTCGCCTCTCAACCTTCTCTTGCGGAGGCTGAAAAGGTCCAGTTTCTCTAGTCTCTCCTCGTAGGGCTTGGTCTGCAGGCCCTTAACCATACGAGTGGCCCTTCTCTGGGCCCTCTCCAGGTTATCTGCATCCCTCTTGAATTGCGGCACCCAGAATTGCACGCAGTACTCCAACTGCGGTCTGACCAGTGCCCGATAGAGGGGAAGTATCACCTCCTTGGACCTATTCGTCATGCATCTGCTGATGCACGATAAAGTGCCATTGGCTTTTCTGATGGCTTCGTCACACTGCCGGCTCATGTTCATCTTGGAGTCCACTAGGACTCCGAGATCCCTTTCCACCTCTGTGCCACCCAGCAGGTCATTCCCTAGGCAGTAGGTGTGCTGGACATTTTTCCTCCCTAGGTGCAGCACTTTGCATTTCTCCTTGTTGAACTGCATTCTGTTGTTTTCTGCCCACTTGTCCAACCTGTCCAGGTCTGCTTGCAGCTGTTCCCTGCCCTCCAGCATGTCCACATCTCCCCATAGTTTTGTGTCATCTGCAAACTTGGACAGAGTACATTTCACTCCCTTGTCCAAGTCGCTGATGAAGACATTAAAGAGTATCGGTCCAAGGACCGAGCCCTGTGGGACCCCATTGCCCACACCCTTCCAGGTCGAAACCGACCCATCCATCACGACTCTCTGGGTGCGACCCTCCAGCCAATTCGCCACCCACCGGACTGTGTAGTCATCCAAGTCACAGCCTCTTAACTTGTTCACCAGTATGGGGTGGGATACTGTATCGAAGGCCTTCCTGAAGTCTAAGTATACGACATCCACCCCTCCTCCTGTGTCCAGGCATTTCGTAACCTGGTCATAAAAAGAGACTAGATTGGTCAGGCACGATCTGCCTGCCACGAACCCATGCTGGTTTCCCCTCAGCATAATTTGTCCTGCCGGGCTCTCGCAAATGTGAGCCTTGATAATTTTTTCAAAGACTTTGCCAAGGATGGAGGTGAGACTGACTGGCCTATAGTTGCCCGGGTCCTCCTTCCTCCCTTTCTTGAAAATGGGGACCACATTGGCCCTTTTCAAGTCCTCCGGGACTTGGCCCGTGCGCCACGAGCGTTCGAATATTCCCGCCAGTGGCTCTGCAATGATGTCGGCCAGTGCCTTCAGCACCCTCGGATGGAGCTCATTCGGGTCTGCCGACTTAAAGGCATCCAGTTCTTCCAAGTGACTCTGCACCGTCTCAGGGTCTATGCATGGACGTGTGGTGCCTTGCTGCTGCCTCTCTACAACCCCAGTGAGTAACAAGGAGTAACAAGGAGTAACTGGGAGTTACTGGGAGTAACAAGGAGTTACTGGGAGTAATAAGGAATAATGGCCATAAGTTGATGGACAGTAAATTCAGGCTAGACATCAGGAGGCACTACTTCACAGTCAGGGTAGCTAGGATCTGGAACCAACTTCCAAGGGAAGTGGTGCTCACTGCTACCCTGGGGGTCTTCAAAAGGAGGCTAGATGATCACCTTGCCGGGGTTGTTTGACCCTAGCATCCTTTCCTGCCCATGGCAGGGGGTCGGACTTGATGATCTGCTCAGGTCCCTTCCAACCCTACCAACTATGAAACTATGAAACTATGAATAATCAACTGAAAATGAATTGAGACAAGACAGAGGTGATGGTGGGAGGCAGACCACATGACTTGTGGGGCATGGTGACACCAAATCATCAATGGCATTCAGCCTCAGGTTTGCAGCCTGGGAGTATTTATGGATCCTTTGCTGCTCCTGGATCTTAAGGTGGCAGCTGTGGCTAGGACTGCCTAGTTCCATCTGGTGACAGATCTGTGACCCTTTCTTTCAGACTGCTCTGGCCACCACCATTCAGGTCTTTAACCTCAAGGATAGACTATGGCAGTGCACTCTGTGTGGAAGCATCCACAAGCAGGAGCTGATGCAGAACACAGCGGCCTGCCTCCTGATGGGGTTGGGTTGCCAGGAGCATATCAATCCAGTGCTCCAGAGTCTGCACTGGGTCTCAGTAGCTGTCTGGGTGCAATTCAAAGTGTTGCTTTTGACTTAAGAGTCTCTAAGTGATCTGGGGCCTACATACCTCAGGAGTCTCCTGCAAGAACCATCGGTGTGCCACGTCCACTTTGTAAACCTTCATGGGAAGTCATTCTCTGCAGTTATTCCTCACCTCTGAACTCTGTCCCTTTTGAGGCTTGCAGAGCCCAAGCCTGGTTATCTCTTGGAAGCAGTGCAAGGCCTTCCTATTTGGGCAGGCATTTTCCAAACAAAACTAGTCGGAGGTGGTGTTTAAGGGGTCTCTGTTTCATCCTGCTGTTCCAGTTCCATTTTAAATTGCTTCAGTCCTGTTGTCACTCTCCTGTTTCCTGGTTCATGCAGAGATGCCTGGGAATGAGAGACGAGACTATTCCACTCTGAGATTGACTCACCTCAATGTGGCTAAATCAGCTAGTTCAGAGGGAAGAGAGCAGGATATGGGGCCTTTCCCTACTAGGGAACATCACTCCAGTTAAAGGAGAAATGAGACGATTTAAGGAAAAGGATAATATGTACCACCCCATCGTTTCCGCACTCTCTCATGTACCCAGTTGTTCATCTCTCCACTGATCTGATGTTTTAGAGAGGTGCCTACAATGACTCCAAGGTCTCTTTCCTGATCTGTAAAAGCTAATTCAGAACTCAGCATTGTGCATGTATAGCTTGAGGTTTTTTCCCCCGTCTGCACCACCTCATACGTGGCAATACTGAAGTTCATCTGTCACTTTTCCCCCCACTCATTTCACCTAGTGAGATCTTTCTACAAATGATCTCATAGAACACAACAGATATTTTTTTTGCAGGAACAGTGGGTGAAAATGATATCTTTTTAGGTAATTTTGTGAAAATTAATGGGATTTTCCAACCAGCTCCGGTCCTCTGATTCCACCACCTCTCTGGGTAACCTGTTCCAATGTTTTACTGACTTACTAGTGGGATTTTTTTTCCTAATATGTATCCTCAACTTCCCTTGCTGCAACTTGAGCCCATTGCTCCTTGTTCTGTCACCTGCCACCACTGAGAACAGTCCAGCTCCAGCCACTTTGCAACCCCCTGCAGGGAGTTTAAGGCTGCTATTCAACCCCCGTCAGTCTTCTCTTCTCTAGACTAAATAAGCCCAGTTCCCTCTGTGGCAGAAATGCCACCGTCTGGTCCCTCTCCAGAGATCTGTCTCTGCCAGAGTGAGAGGCTGGTGTTGAATCCCTCAGGGAGGGGGATCACAAAAGCCTGGTTCCTCGGAGGTGGATGCTCTGGTCACTTGGGGAGGGGGGGGGAAAAGCCCCGCTCACCGGCCCAGGTAGCCAGTGATGCTTTTTAAATTGGTTGGCTAGTGGCCAGCACTGGCAGCTTCGATTGGACCGGGCTGCTGAGGTCAGGAAGGTTATTTAAAGACCCGGTCCAGGAAGAAGGCAGCCATTAGCCATGCGGTTATCCAGGTGAATCTGAAACTGGGAGAGGAGCTTCACCATCTGAAACAGGCTCTCTCCTCATCACCGCATGCTCCAAGAGTGCCCTGCCTCCAGAGGGAAACTCCAACCACCTCTGGATGATGCGAGTGAGTAAGCTACTCGAGATCAAACTAGATATTTAGCTTACAATGACTCAGATGCGAGATCAAAAGGCTACCTCAGCCACACTGGTTTGCTCTATGGGATTCCTCTGATATTCCTCTGATATTCCTATGATACTGCTCTACCTTTTACCCTGTTTCCGCCCTACCCCCTGTGATCAATAAAGTTCTCCTTGTGACCGGTGTGGGAGACTTATTGAGGGGTGGGTCTAAATTATGCTGAGGAGGCCCCTTAGGTCTGTGGACTAAGGGAGGCTTCCCTAATAAGCCCCTGACTTGGGAAAGTGCCCCAAGTGCCTGTATTGGGTCTAGCACCCATTGGACGATCAGGCCTGCATTCTCCAAGGTGCGCAGAGCCAGAAGTGAGTCCAGAGCCTTGGATGGTGGCAGCGGGAACCCCAGGCTAGCGGGTGTGCTCCAGGGAAGGGGTCGGCCGGGTGGGAAGCACCCCAGGGAGGCACTCGGAGCCTGGAAGGTGGTCGGGCGCAGGGAGGTGGGCGGCTCAATGCAGGAGTGCCCCCTACTGGCCTGCCACACCCTTAGCCTCTCCTCATAAATCATGTGCTCCAGCCCCCAAACCATTTTTGTTGCCCTCTGCTGTACTCTCCTCAATTTGTCCACATCCTTTCGAAGGGGGGGGGGCAAAACTGAACACAGGACACCAGACGGGATGTGGCCAGCATTGAGAGGGTCCAGAGGAGGGCCACTTGCATGATCTGGGGACAGCAGGGCAGACCCTATGAGGAGAGGCTACAGGACCTTAACCTGTTCAGCCTTTACAAGAGAAGGCTGAGAGGGGACCTGGTGGCCATCTATAAACTTACTAGGGGGGACCAGCGGGGAATGGGACAGACCTTGTTCCCCCGAGCACCTCCCAGAGTAACAAGGAATAATGGCCATAAGTTGTTGGAGAGTAGTGTCAGAACCCAGTAGGTGAGTGCCTATGTCACAGTGGAAGGTTTCATTGATTTGACGCCTATAATGCAGGGGAATTTCTCGCCACAGTGGAATTTTCTGCTACGGTAGAAAACCCCGGTGCAGTGAAAAGTTCCCGCCAACTTTATGCAAACACGTGCACCACCATTGGCCGGTTATAAATTATTCATACTTAGTGACTAGTAATTGGCTCGCTAGCCATATAAAAGTTAGACCAGTTTCCACCCAAGTCGGAGAACTCTGTGCACATCTGAGTGAACTTGGCGGACTGATCACCCACCAACGACTCCCCATCGCTGACCGTCCTGACATACCCCCGTGCCCTGCAGGCCCGATAAGCCGTTCATGTCTTACTCAAAGAGCTCACGTTTGCAACTGTAACCTAAGCCAGTTTCTTCTTCCTGCGCTGTGTACACTGACGGCGTAAGTAAATAATCTCTTTGTTTAACCGATACGCTTCAGTGCCTAATTCCGCTCCATCGGTCAAAAGTACCCGTCTGACATTTCGGGGCTACTGGCCACAGCCCGGCCTACCACTCGACCGCCACAAGTAGGTTCAGACTAGACATCCGAAGGCAGTACTTCACAGTCAGGGTGGCTAGGACCTTGAACCAACTTCTAAGGGAAGTGGTGCTGGCTTCTACCTTGGGGGTCTTTAAGAGGAGGCTTGACAGTTACCTAGCTGGGGTCATTTGAGCCCAGTTTTCTCTCCTGCCCAGGGCAGGGGTTGAACTAGAAGATCTACAAGGTCCCTTCTGACCCTACATCTATGAATCTATGAATCTACGAGATGTGGCCTCACCAGTGCTGAATAGAGGGGAAGAATCACTTCCTTGGACCTACTGGCAACACACCTACCAATGCAGCCCAGGATGCCGTTAGCCTTCTTGGCAAGAAGGGCACACTGCTGGCTCATATTCAGCTTATTGTCCCCTGTCCCCCCAGGTCCTTTCCTGCAGAGCTGCTTCCCAGCCTGTCAGCCCCCAGCCTGCACCGGTGCATGGGCTTGTTCTGTCCTAAGTGCAGGACTTTGCACTTGTCCATGTTGAACCTCATGAGATTCCTTTTGGCCCAATCCTCCAATTTGTTTAGGTCACTCTGAATCCTAGCCCTACCTTCCAGCATATCTACTATTCCCTCCAGGTTGGTGTTGTCTGCAAACTTTGTGAGGGTGCACTCTGTGCCATCTTCCAGGTCGTTGATGAAGACGTTGAACAAAACTGGCCCCAGGACCAACCTCTGGGGCACTTCACTTGATACTAGCTGCTAACTAGACATCAACCCATTGATTACTAACCTCTGAGCCTGATGCTCCAGCCAGTTTGCTATCCACCTTTCAGTCCATTCATCCAGCCCGTACTTCCTTAGCTTGCCTGCAACTATGTTGTGGGAGACTGTATCAAAAGCCTTGCTAAAATCAAGGTACACCAACAACATCCACCAGTCTCCCCACATCCATGGAGCCAGTCACCTCATCATAGAAGGCAATCAGGTTGGTCAGGCATGGCTTGCTCCTGGTGAATCCCTGCTACCTAATCCTAATCACCTCTTTCTTCTCCAAGTGCTTAGAAATGGATCCTTGAGGATCTGCTACATGATTTTTCCAGGGACTGAGGTGAGGCTGCCTGGTCTGTAGTTCCCTGGGTCCTCCTTTGTCCCTTCTTTAAATAGGGGCACTATGTTTGCCCTTTTCCAATCATCTGGGACCTCTGCTAATCGCCATGAGCTTTCAAAGATGAAAACTAGATTTCCATGAGTGCTCTGATATTTGGAGCAGTTTCAAAAGGGGAATGGTGCAAAAGGGCAGCAGTAGGGTATATTCTAATTGTTATGTGTGAGCCAGCAGCAAACAGTACAGATGTAGCATAACCGCTCCAGCTTTAACAGCAAATCAGACTCTTAGTCCTTATAGGCACCTTACAAGTCTAACAGATAGAGATTGATAAGACCAGACAAGATATTAAAACCAGGATCCATGACCTGGCAAACGGGTCTTCCTACTTGGTGTGAAGGCTGCATTCTCTGGTGAGAGCTAGGATGTGTTTGCTGTAAACAGGATGCTCTTTTGACTGGTGCATAACAGAGGGCCTGGAAATCCTTAATGATTTTGTATAGGGCTTGGGGGTTACAGTAGCATATTGTGCTCATACCTTGTCTGCTAGTGACCAAGATAGCATCGTGTACCATGAATAGTCATGGATGCTAGTGACTAGGCTTGTTGGTTGACAGTGAATTTGGCTGAGCTGTTTTTTTTACTAAGAACCAAGCCTGGAGTCACTCTGTGGGTATAAGTAGGGGGGTCATTAGCAGACACACACTGGAGGCAGTAGCAGCTAGGGCTGTGTGAGGCTTCAGACAGAGCTTCGCATCCGGAGAAGCTTCGGACCCTTCGGGGGCTGAAGCAGCACATCGGGTCGAAGCGCTGGCCTAGAATACACAGTTCTTCCAGATGGTCCACAAGATCATCCCCCTCGGCCCCTGCTGACCACACAACACCCTTCATGCCCCAGAGAACACTTTGGATTCAGAGTTCAAAAATACTCCTTACAGGGCACCACAGGACAGTGACAAGAGAGCCAAGTGTGCAATGGCAGGGGTAGCCTCAGTCCAAACTCTCGCTGCTTCATCCAACCCCCCTGCTCACACCTACCCTCCACTTCTCCCATCCCAGCTCCTCTCACAAACTCAACCTCACCTGCGAGAAGTCAGATTGGAGGCCCGCCCCGGACAGCACGAGGAGAGAAACTGTCAGTCTGCAGCTCCCTGTAAAGATATATTCCAGGATAGAGGCATCAGGGAGACCAGACTTACCTGTAATTATCCCCTCAGGGAATGCTTTGGAGATTTCATTCATGCATTCATTTGTTATTTATTTATTGATTTGATTTCTGTGCCAGCCTCTCTGAAAAAGCTCAAGGTGGCCTACAATAGTCATAAAAATAGATAAAATAATAAAACAATCTATATACTGATATGCCAAGGCATAGATGGTCTGAGAACATTTTAGGGTATTTGCACAGCCATTATGTACCATTTTAAAGCTTTAAATGTAGATTTGCACAATCTTAAAAAATTGCAAAAGTCTAGAAAAAAGGCAAGAAATAAAGAAGTGGCTGTAGAAAAAACATTATATGATACAGCACGTGCCCTCATATCACCTAGAAATGCTGGCAGGCACTGCTGGGTTTCAGTCCACTGTGAGATTTCATGCAAAACAGATCAATACTGGATCTTCACCTGACAGAGTAATACCACCTACTTAGAACAAACTTTGTGTGCACACCTTCTAAACATGTTTAATCACAATTTCTTTTCTTTTCTGTACTTTAAGCTATAACCAATAATTTAAGCTGAAGTTACTGCATTTTTCTTTCTAAGCTAGAAGTAACTGCTTAGGTTACTACATGGTGGGCACATCTACACGTGCAATTAATGCGAAGCAATACATTTCAAACCTTATTGTTCACGAGTTTATTGCTCTTGGGCGTGCCATTTGCATGTGTGCCCAGGACCACAGCATGTTGAACCAGCTCAAAGCATCCCCAGCTGGCAGGGGGTCCCAGGGCTCAGCCTGCCAGCCCAGGGCTGCTCTGACCTGGCTCAATATGCTGTGGAGGAGCTGGCTGGGGCACAAGAGTGCTCCAGTGAAGGGCTAGCTGGCAGACAGGCCCCACACTGAAGCACCCTCATGCCCAGCCAGCCCTGTCAGAGCCTACATGTGTGTTGCTGTGGAGTAAAAAACTCTGCAGCAGGATAGCACTTGCATTTACAAGTACCATCCTGCTGTGAAGCTAAGTAGTTTACTCCAGCTTAATAGGGGCACAAGCATAGATGCGTGACATTTACTGCTAATAATAATATGACATTTACTGCTAGTTAATATGTTAACCCTATAACTTTTATTCTTATTCAATTTGTATGTAGTTAAGCCTTAACACGTGTCCTGGCCTTGCTCTATAGGGGAAGGAGGGAATCTGTGCCACAGGCAGTTTCCCCCTTCAGCGCACCTGCCCTGCTAACATTTCCTTCATTTGGAGAGGGGAATACATCATTGGGTACCACCTGGGTTACAGACAGAACTGGTATGTTCCACTTTATTGAAGAGGGATGCGGATAACCTGGAGAGAGTCCAGAGAAGGGCTGCTCGTATGGTTAAGGGCTTGCAGGCCAAACCCTATGAGAAGAGACTAGAGAACCTGGACCTTTTCAGCCTCCGCAAGAGAAGGTTGAGAGGCGACCTTGTGGCTGCCTATAAGTTCATCACGGGGGCACAGAAGGGAATTGGTGAGGATTTATTCACCAAGGCGCCCCCGGGGGTTACAAGAAACAATGGCCACAAGCTAGCAGAGAGCAGATTTAGATTGGACATTAGGAAGAACTTCTTCACAGTTCGAGTGGCCAAGGTCTGGAACGGGCTCCCAAGGGAGGTGGTGCTCTCCCCTCCCCTGGGGGTCTTCAAGGGGAGGTTAGATAGGCATCTGGCTGGGGTCATCTGAACCCAGCACTCTTTCCTGCCTATGCAGGGGGTCGGACTCGGTGATATATTGAGGTCCCTTCCGAACCTAACATCTATGAATCTATGAGTTCAAGGTTTTTTACATGAATTTTATGCAAATTTAACGCAGAATTTGACTAAAGATCAGATGAAAATGTAGAAAGAGCACAGCAGAAAGGAAGGAAGAGGAGAAATTGTGAGAATGAATTAAACAAGTTTGAGTGGATCAACAGCATGACAGATTTAATTGTGTGCTACAACCCAAAGCATCTTTTAGCTTTAAGCCTTGAGAAGGCTCACAGTTGTCAAAGAAATTCAGGGTAAAGAGTTATTTGAGGAAAAAAGTGTGTGTGTGTGTGTGTGTGTGTATGTATAAAGCAAATATGCAAGTACAATAAACAACTTTAGTGAAAAGTGGCTGGGCACACACTTTTAATAAAACAGTTCTCCAAGGCCCAAAGCTTAGCCCACCTGTTTAAAGCCTGCCCAAATAAAAAGGTCTTACATTGCCTCGTAAAGGCAGCCAGGCTCAGGCTGTTGCAGGCCTTAAGGGGAAGGAGCTCCAAAACTGAGGAGCAGCTACCAAGCATGACCTCCTACGTGTGTGAACTTGGCACTCTCATACAAGAAAGTTGTTCTTAGCTGGCCATAGAGACAGTGATAGAGTATAAAAGAGGAGGGGGTCCCCATGGTACATAGGTCCAAGGTCATTTAGGGCATTTTAGATCAAGACCAGAGCCTTGAATTGTATCTAAAAAGCTATTGGAAGCCAGTGCAGCCTCTGAAGCACTGGAGTAATGTACCGAAGACAATGCACCCCTGTCAGAAGATGGGCTGCTATGCTCTGGACCACTTACAGCTTCCAGATGGATGAATATGAAAGAAAGGGTTACAGCCTTCGCACCAGATGGAGATGGTGAAAGGGACTCCTAACCACCACTGTAACCCAAGAATCCAGGTGTAGCAAACCATCCAGGAGCACCCAAGGCTGCAGACCTGAGTGTCCAGGGGAAGCTGAAGTCCAAAGTCAAGTGGTCTGCCCACCACCATCATCTATATGGTCTGGATTCAGCATAAGTGGCACTAGAAAATATTATTTTGGGGGAAAGTGGGGCTGGGCAGTATGGAGCATGCCCACCTGATGGCATCCCTCCCCCCTGCAGGGCTGTTCTGGGGCTGGCGCATGCTGTTGCTGTGTGTGCGGCAGTGGAGGAGCTCACAGTGGGGAGCCTGGTGCTGCAGTGGTGGTGGCACTGCAGCCGCTCTCACTGGCCCAGTTTGTGGGGGCTAGGCCCCATTAGCCCTGGTCTTCTGCCACCTATGGGATTCAGCTTCAGTTGGTTCACCTAAATCCAGTCCCAGCTGTAGCCACTGGGTAAGGACCAAGACTGCCAAGCCTGGGCTGGATGCAAAAGAGAAACAGAGATGGGTGTCATCAGTATACTGATGGGACCCATGAGGGTTCAGCCAGGATGCAGGCAACTGGGCCTGCGACAGGTCACTAGGAACAACCTGGGGGTCAGCAGGGTCAGGGCACAGGTTACTAGAGCATTTCATCAAGGTCTAGGTTGGCTGAACAACACCTTTATCCACATGTGCTAGAAGAAAGACCTACAGCCACTCATTTCTAGTGACTGCTCTATTCTGAAAAACATCTGGAAAAGTGGGTCAGATGGGGAGATCTGCAGCCTACATTTTCCATGTCAATAGAGGGTATATAAAAAAGAGTGAGACAAGACTGAACAAACACCTCCAGACTGCAGTCACTGAGCGGGGGATCCTCACTGAATGGGAGCATTTCTTATGGGATTCTGAAAGGATTGGATCTAGGCCTGACATTGTTCAAGACGGTCATTCATAATCTAGAAGTAGTTCTTAGTCACAGGGAGTTCTGCTCCCTGCCTGGCCCCCTTGGGTGTCCTTTGCCAGCCTAGGGAGGGCAGAGCTCACTGTGCTACAGAGAGGAAGGGGACGAGACCACACCACTGCCCCCCTTCCCTCGATCTGCCCCTGTCAGGGCCCCACAACACCAGGGGCTGCACAGACATGTGGTGACCAAGATCAAGGACCCATCCTGCCAGGTGCTGTGCACACACACTCAGTGATGGGGCTCAGAAACAGTGTGTGCTGCACAGAGCACTTCCAAGAGGTGGGCCCCACTCTTCCAGGTGCTGCACAGGATGCAGTGACTGGGATCGGGGCCCTCTTATGCCAGGTGCTACACAACCAGCAGTGACCGAGATCGGGGCTCTGCAGGTTCCTGGCTAGAGGGTCGTGCCCCTCCACTCAGGTCAACCCAGTTGCCAATTTTGGGATCTAGAAGGTATGCTACCCATGGTCAGATCAGCAAGGACTGTGGGGTGTTTGCCTTCCTCTGTGGCGGGGGCATGGTCTTCTTCCTTGGGTCCCTCAAGTGCCTTTTAACAAACTCCCTTCCTGTCCTTGCAGTGGCAGGACTTTGGCAGTGGCCTCATCCCCCTGCTTTCCCTGGGGCCGGTCAGGATGGTTTTGGTGTTTCTGCGCACAGTGCCTGGTAGCAGAGCAAGGCTGTTTATGCAGGTTTAAGAGTAGGGTGGACAGACACTTGTCTAGGATGCTTAGACCGGACTGATCCTGCCATGAGCAGGGTCTTAGACTAGATGTGACCTCCAGAGGGCCCTTCCAACCCTAATTTTCTATTATTCTAATTTTCTGTGTTGGGTCCTCAGGCAGGCTGGACTCCCTGAGTGCTCATTGGCTTGAATGGGAGAAAATGGCCCAGGACTAAACCAAAAAGCCCTTTTCCTTTTATAACCCTCCAGCCTTCTCATTCACTAGACTTCCTGGTGACCCAAGAAGTGACCTCATACCCTGACCACACATCTTCATTGCCAGACAATGGACCATTAATTGAGGGGACAAAGAATGCACGTGCACATCTGCAATGGACTGTGCACCCTTACAGAGAGGCACCGACAGCCGGACATCAGGCAGGAACATCCGGTGAGTTGTGGAGGCAGATTCCCCACATGTGCCCCGCACAGAGCCCTGCCAGCTTCAGGAGTCTACCCGTGACTTAGTACGGAGAATGCTCCGTGCTTCTCCCCCGTGCTCCTTCCCCTGGAAACACGTGCCCTGCCACTGCTGTGTGGAGGGTCCAGGAAGGTTCACACAGCTCGTGCGGCTGCTTTCTGGCCGACTGCTCTCCTCAGAGCTGCCTTGACATCTTTGTTCCTCAGACTGTAGATGATGGGTTTCAGCATAGGGTTGATGACAGCATAGCAGATAGAGACCAGTTTCCCAGATCCTGCAGAGCCCATGGCCATGGGCCTCATGTGTATGGAGATGATTGTCCCATAGAAGATGATGACCACAGCCAGGCGAGCGCTGCAGGTGGAGAAGGCCTTGTGCCGGTGCTCAGTGGAGCGCATCCTCAGCATGGCACAAAGGATAAGCACATAAGAGACCAGGATCAAGGAGAGGGGGCCCAGGAGGATAAACAGACCAGCAGCAAAGATCACCAGGCCAGCACGGTGCGTGTCCTCTGAGGACAGGTGGAGCACAGCAGGGATCTCGCAGAAGAAGTGGTTAATGACATTCGGCCCGTAGAAGGGTAAGTGCAAGGTGGATGCAGTGTCCAATACTGAGACGAGGAGGCCAGTGCCCTCGGACCCAACTGCCAGATGCATACATACCCTCCTGGTCATAATGGCCACGTAGTGGAGTGGGAGGCAGACTGCCAGGTATCAATCGTACACCATGACAGCCAGCAGCACACACTGTGTGCCTCCTATCCAAAGGTATACAAAGATCTGGGCTGCACACCCCAGGAAAGAGATGGCCCTCCTCTGGGCCACAAGGTGGATGAGCATCTGTGGGACAATGGTGTTCGTGTAGCACAGGTGTGCAAAGGACAGGTTGCTGAGGAAAAAGTACATGGGAGTGCAGAGCTGGGGATCGGCCCAGACTATCGGCTCAGCAGGTTTCCTGCCAGTGTCACCAGGTAAATGGCTAGAAACACCAAGGAGAGTAGCACCTGGAGGCTGCACTTGCTGGAAAGCCTCAGCAGCATGAACTTGGTGACAGAGCTTCGATTCCCTTGGTCCATGGCTCCTCTGTCCACCTGTAGGAAGGAAAAGGAGTGCTGTTGGGGGAGTCCTTTTCAGCAGCACCCAGCTCTCTGCACCAGCCAGCCCACCCCGCTGGCCTGGCTTGGCAATCTCACGGCCTGGGGACAGTGCAGAAAAGCTGTACAAACTGGGGTAATGAGTCACATCTGAGCCTTGCTGTGTTTGCTGGGCTGGGCATGAGATGCTCTCAGAGCCAAAGGATCCTGTTCCATCCTGCCAAAGTGAAGGAATAGATGGTCGCACTGTTTCTAGAGGAGAACAAGGCCAGCGCAGGTCCCCCTCAACACGTCAAAGCTACTGGGCCCTTCTTCATTCTGAGACGTGTGGTGGTTTGGGAGAAAGAAAAGAGCTGGTGGCAAGGGAATAGAGAAAGAAGGGACCTAGAGAGAGGTGAAAGGAGTTTCATGGAAGGAGGTGGGAAGGTGAGCAAGAGTCAGTGATGAAAGTCCTATAGTCTGCCCTTGGCCCAGCATCCTGTCTCAGTCCAAGTCAGCTGGTCCTGACGATCTCCACCCCAGGGTGCTGATGGAATTAGCAGAGGTCATTGCAGGACTCCTGGCACAGCTTTACGAGCACTCGTGGTGCCCTGGCGTGGTGCCAGAGGACTGGAAAAGGGCCAATGTGGTTCCCATTTTCAAAAAAGGGAGGAAGGAGGACCCAGAAAACTATAGGCTAGTTAGTCTTACCTCGGTCCTGGGTAAGCTTTTTGAGAGAATTATCCTGGCGCATGTCCGCGAGGGGCAGCAGGGGATATTATGCTTAGGGGCAACCATCATGGGTTTATTAGCGGCAGGTCCTGTTAGACCAACCCCTTCTATGACAAGGTCACAAAATCCTTAGACGCAGGGGTAACAGTGGATGTAGTCTTTCTGGACTTTAGGAAGGCCTTCGACACTGTCTCTTACCCCATTCTCATTAAAAAACTAGGAGACAGTGGCATCGACACCTACACAGTCAGATGGGTCACTAACTGGCGGGAGGGCCGCACCCAGAGAGTGGTGGTGGACGGGTCTTTTTCAGCCTAGAGGGATGTGGGCAGTGGGGTCCCCGAGGGCTCAGTTCTTGGGGCCGCACTGTTCAACATCTTCATCAGTGACTTGGACAAGGGGGTAAAAAGCACCCAGTTCAAATTTGCAGACGACCCTAAGATGTGGGGGGATGTGGGCATGCTAGAAGGGAGGAATAGGCTGCAATTGGATCTGGACAGGTTACAGGGGTGGGCAGATGAGGACAGGATGGGGTTCAACACTGATAAGTGCAAGGTGCTGCACCTGGGGAGGAAGAACCAGCAGCATATCTACAGGCTGGGAACTCCCTTCTCATCAGTGCAGAGGCAGAGAAGGATCTTGGAGTCATTATTGATGCCAAAATGAACATGGGCTGACAGTGTAGGGACGCGGTCAGGAAGGCCAACCACACCTTGTCGTGAATCCACAGATGCATCTTGAGCAGGTCCAAGGAGGTGATCCTCCCCCTCTATGCGACACTGGTCAGGCCGCAGTTGGAGTACTGCATCCAGTTCTGGGCGCTGCACTTCAGGAGGGATGTGGACAACATTGAGAGGGTCCAGAGGAGGGCCACCCGCATGATCCGGGGACAGCAGGGCAGGCCCTACAAGGAGAGGCTAGGGGACCTGAACCTGTTCAGCCTCCACAAGAGAAAGCTGAGGGGGATCTAGCGGCCATTTACAAACTAGTCAGGGGGGACCAGCAGGCATTCATAGATTCACAGATTCATAGATGTTAGGGTTGGAAGGGACCTCAATAGATCATCAAGTCCGACCCCCTGCATAGGCAGGAAAGAGTGCTGGGTCTAGATGACCCCAGCTAGATGCCTATCTAACCTCCTCTTGAAGACCCCCAGGGTAGGGGAGAGCACCACCTCCCTTGGGAGCCCGTTCCAGACCTTGGCCACTCGAACTGTGAAGAAGTTCTTCCTAATGTCCAGTCTAAATCTGCTCTCTGCTAGCTTGTGGCCATTATTTCTTGTAACCCCTGGGGGTGCCTTGGTGAATAAAACCTCACCAATTCCCTTCTGTGCCCCCGTGATGAACTTATAGGCAGCCACAAGGTCGCCTCTCAACCTTCTCTTGTGGAGGCTGAAGAGGTCCAGGTTCTCTAGTCTCTCCTCGTAGGGCTTGGTCTGCAAGCCCTTAACCATACGAGTGGCCCTTCTCTGGACCCTCTCCAGGTTATCCGCATCCCTCTTGAATTGCGGCGCCCAGAATTGCACGCAGTACTCCAACTGCGGTCTGACCAGTGCCCGATAGAGGGGAAGTATCACCTCCTTGGACCTATTCGTCATGCATCTGCTGATGCACGATAAAGTGCCATTGGCTTTTCTGATGGCTTCGTCACACTGCCGGCTCACGTTCATCTTGGAGTCCACTAGGACTCCGAGATCCCTTTCCACCTCTGTGCCACCCAGCAGGTCATTCCCTAGGCTGTAGGTGTGCTGGACATTTTTCCTCCCTAGGTGCAGCACTTTGCATTTCTCCTTGTTGAACTGCATTCTGTTGTTTTCTGCCCACTTGTCCAACCTGTCCAGGTCTGCCTGCAGCTGTTCCCTGCCCTCCGGCGTGTCCACTTCTCCCCATAGCTTTGTGTCATCTGCAAACTTGGACGGAGTACACTTCACTCCCTCGTCCAAGTCGCTAATGAAGACATTAAAGAGTATCGGTCCAAGGACCGAGCCCTGCGGGACCCCACTGCCTGCACCCTTCCAGGTCGATACCGACCCACCCACCACGACTCTCTGGGTGCGACCCTCCAGCCAATTCGCCACCCACCGGACTGTGCAGTCATCCACGTCACAGCCTCTTAACTTGTTCACCAGTATGGGGTGGGATACTGTATCGAAGGCCTTCCTGAAGTCTAAGTATACGACATCCACCCCTCCTCCTATGTCCAGGCGTTTCGTAACCTGGTCATAGAAAGAGACTAGATTGGTCAGGCACGATCTGCCTGCCATGAACCCGTGCTGGTTTCCCTTCAGCATAATTTGTCCTGCCGGGCTCTTGCAGATGTGAGCCTTGATAATTTTTTCAAAGATTTTGCCAAGGATGGAAGTGAGACTGACTGGCCTATAGTTGCCCGGGTCCTCCTTCCTCCCCTTTTTGAAAATGGGGACCACGTTGGCCCTTTTCCAGTCCTCCGGGACTTGGCCCGTGCGCCACAAGCGTTCAAATATTCCCGCCAGTGGCTCTGCAATGATGTCGGCCAGTGCCTTCAGCACCCTCGGATGGAGCTCACCTGGGCCTGCCGACTTAAAGGCATCCAGTTCTTCCAAGTGACTCTGCACCATCTCAGGGTCTACGCTTGGTAGTCTGGCGCCCTGCTGCTGCCTCTCTACAATCACATTGAGAGACTTGTCTTGCCCTTCTCTTAGGAACACTGGGGCAAAGAACTCGTTGAGGAGTTCAGCCTTGTCCCCCCTGTCCGTCACCAATTGTTTCTGCCCATTTAGCAGCGGTCCTATTCCTCCCTGGGCCTTCCTTTTACTCCCTATATATCTAAAAAACAATTTCTTGTCCTTTACTTGGGATGCCATCCTCAGCTCCATGGTAGCTTTGGCCCGCCTAACTGCCTCCCTACAAGCACGAGCAGAGGAGGTATATTTGTCTTTGGTGATCTCTCCCTGTTTCCACTTTTTATGTGCTCCCCTTTTGGCCCTTAGGCTGCTCTGCATTTCTCTGGTCAGCCAAGGAAACCTCTTGGCCCCTTTCCCTCTTTTTCCTCGCACGGGGATCGTCTTGCTTTGTGCCCAAAGGATCATTTCCTTAAGGCACAGCCACCCTTCTTGGGCTCCCATCCCTTCAAAACTCCTACTCTGCAGTGCGTCCTTGACTAATCACCTGAGTTCATTGAAAGCAGCTTTCCTAAAGTCTAGCACTTTCACCCTACTAGTTACCTTACCCACTCGACGTCTTATGAAGAATTCTATTATTTGGTGATCACTGTCCCCCAGATGGCTACCGATCTGTAGGTCCCCTACCATGTCATCCCCCATTGCCAATACCAGATCCAGTAAGGCGTTCCCCCTAGTGGGACTGTGTACCTCCTTTTGCAGCATTGGGGGAGTCCCTGTTCCCCCGAGCACTACGAGGAGTAATTAGAAATAATGGTCACAAGCTGGCAGAGGGTAGTTTCAGGCTAGACATCCGAAGGCGCTACTTCACTGTCAGGGTGGCTAGGACCTGGAACCCATCTTCCAAGGGAAGTGGTGCTGGCTCCTACCCTGGGGGTCTTTAAGAGGAGGCTGGATGAACACCTTGCTGAGGTCGTTTGACCCCAGCACTCTTTCCTGCCATGGCAGGGGGTCGGACTTGATGATCTGCTCAGGTCCCTTCTGACCCCACCAACTATTAAACTATGAAGTCTGGCATGATCTGCTCCGGAGGGGGAGGTAGAACAGCAGCAGACCTGGGGTGACCTGTCCCCACATCGCGTGTCTTACTCGTCTCTCACACCCAGGGACTGGTTGAAGCCCTGAGGAGGTCTGGAGTTTCAATGTTCACCTGAGCTTTTGTTGTCATTAATTATACCTGAAGACAGGGTAAAGATGCATCTGTGTGTACTCCTTGGGCTCTAGTCTTGCTCCAGCCTGACTGCAGCCCTGCTGCTGCCTTGCTTCAGTTTGCTCTTGCCTGATCCCAGCCTCGCCACAGTCCTTGTCCCTGCTATTTTTGGACCTCCTGGCTCTGGACTGTGGGGCACACCTGGGGACAGGCAGGAAGCAGGAGTGTCTGGAAGCGGGGCAGTTGTCTACTGTTGTCGCTGTCCCCAGCCCTGCCCAGGTCTCCATGCAGCTGGATCCCCTGTGCCAGTGGGGGAACACACTGGAGAAGGAGAGAGCAAGAACTTGACCCTACCGCTACTGCCACCCCGGCACCCCATTCAGCCGCTCCTTCAGCCCTTGGTTGCACCAGATCAGAAGCAGTCCTGGGGCTCCCCCACCACTGGGTTAGCTGGGGATGGCAGCAGCAGTGGGTTTCCAGGCGCTTCTGCTCCCTGGCAGTCTTCCCATGTGTCCCCTGCAATCTGGGAGCAGGCCCTGGAAGGCAGGACCCGCCTGCCATCACTGCCACTGTCCCTGGCCTAGCCTGATGCTGCCATTCCCCAAAACCCCTGGCAGAAGCAGTGCTGGGATCCCCTGGCTCAGGGTCAGCTGAGGACAACAGCAGCAGCAGCGGCAGGCAGGTCCCCCCTTCTTGCATCCAGAGGCAACCCCTGCTGCAGTGGGTGAGAGGGGAGGGAAGGTGCTGAGAACAGGGGGGCGCAGGGGACGGGAATGTCGCCTGCCTGAGAGACTCCAGCAAGTCCCTGGCAGCTGCTCCTGTGGCCTGGTCTGCCTGCAGGAGGGAGGGGGGCTGCCGCCTCCCCTGCAGCACTGGTGGCATCTCCTGTCCCCCTGTTATCAAATACCTAGCTCTGGTCAAGGCTACCAGTGCTGGGCTCGGCCAGGTGCAGAGGACTGCTTTTAGAAATGCGCTAATAGGACTCCACTGGAACAGCTGCAGTGACTTGATGTTTTATCTTTTATTGAGAAGTACTGAATTCTGTGTGCAGGTAGGACCCCATGGAGATAACAGTGTTTCCTTGTCAGCTGCATCTGGCAATGTAGAATAACCTATTGCCAGCGCTGTCCTTTTTCAGGGGGATCGAGATGAAGCTACAGAGGTAGAACTGAAGTGCAGGAGCCCATGGCCTCTTTCTGAGGGACCACAAAGTGAACCTTTCCAGGTATGATAATTTTCCTGGTCAGCCAAAGCCAACTTCAATGGACCATAAGGCCTGAAAGGAAGCATTCTGTGATAGACTTCACCATAGATAATCCAAATAGAGAATACTGTAGCATTAGTTTAAATTGTTAGCAGCAGTGACTGATTGAATCAAATGCATTAGATGTACTTCTGCTCTAAAGGATGTATTTAGGTTTCTGACATAAGTTCTAAAGCAAGCACCCTTGTCAGTGAAGACCCTAAACCAGGGTGAAAAGGCAAGAGAATGGCAGCAAGCAGCATTTTGATACAGGGAAAGAAGGAGCTAAGATGCCCTCCTCTCCTGAATGGCAGTGCTCACATGGATATAGTTTCATAGACTCACAGGGCAGGAAGGGACCTCGAGGGCCATGGGGTCCAGCCCCCTCCACAAATGCAGGAACACTACTCCTAAATCATCCACAGAGCTAACTGACGTGTACTGCAATGAAGCGGCAGATTCTTGTACTGCCATTTGTTGCCCCGCTGACGTTCCTGTGGCGTAACAAAGGGCAGGGACGAATATTTGCTCACCATTTGTGCATCTTAAAAATGTTATGGCAGCACAAATGAAATGTCAGGGGGTGTCTGGTTCCACCTGCTGTTTCAGGCTAAAATTACCTAAAGTTACTCATAGCTTTGTGTCAGGAGGATGCATTGCAGAGTAGGTGCCCTGTGTCCCCTGCCAGTTGTTTGTGGCACACGGGCTTCCCCTGCCACCTGTGCCCTGGGGCTGCAGTAGCACCCACATCATTAAAAAAAAAAATTAAAATATATCTCTCTATTGATATATTTAGGTATATATATACATTCTCTATCATAGACTTCCATCACATCTTTTCTTTTTAAAACCACCTTAAGAAACCCATGCACCTGTTACAATACTGCACCCGCTCCCCTGAGCCCCTGCATACCCACCCTCTGCCCTTCCCTAACCCAAACACACTCCCTTAGTCCTGGCCCTGATTTGGGGTTTCCCTTCTCAGTTCATTCACAGTCCTGGCCCTTGTTGCTGTCACTTCTACTGCTGCTGATCCTGTTGTTGTCCTTGCTGTCTTCAGGTCCAGTTGTGTCGTTGTCCCCTTTTTTCTCCCTGTCCACTTCCCTTCCTGGAGGGGGCTTTGAACAGCCTGTCCCTTTTCCAGATGGAGTTGGCTGCATCCTCCCCGTCCTCTCCCACCGCTTTCCAGTAGTAGGACTGGAGATTGCTCAGAAACATTTTAACACAGTCCATTTGCTCGAGCTTAATGTGACTGTACATCAGGAGGTTCCTACATTGCCACAGGGTGCTTCTGATGCAGGACATAAACAGGTTGAAGCGGGTTGCCTGAGACCCCTGAAGTAGCACCCATGTAAGTCAGCTGGCTTGGGAGAGCTGGTCCTTTCTTTGCTCGTGACTGCAGAGATGCAGCCGTCGTGTGTCCTCACCCTGGGATCTGTACAGTGAGCAGAGATTGAACCATGCACCAGGACTCAGCAATGGGAATTCATTGGCCTCAGCTACATGGACCTTTGAGGTGGCTGCATGCTCCTTGTGACACTGAGAAAGTCTTGCCAGGCTTAGAAGATGCTGGCTGAGGGTCTGGCTCCTCATTCAGTGAGGGGGATTCATCCACCACAGCCTGATGAGTTCTCACAAATTGGGAGATAATGCCTTGGCTCTAGCTGCTTATGAGGCTCATGGCTCTGAGAAGAGGCTCCATTTCCTCGGGAACACAAGAGTGTAAGAACTGCCTTTAACTGGGTCAGCCTGGAGGTCCACCTTGCCCAGGATCCTGTGTCACACAGTGGCAAAGAGTGGATGCTGAAAAGGAGAGTGGACAGAGGCTGACCAGGGTTTTTCCACTGTTCCTCTCCTTCTGGCAGCCTCCAGCATTTAGGGGATAGGAAGTTCTTATTCCGAGGCTGTATCCCTAACTGCTGTGCTCTCATGAGAAGTCTCTGTCTTTGCCACCTCACTCCGAGATCTGCAGCGACAGCCCTTTGGCGGGTTTCCCTGGGATAGTTTATGCACTAAGTACACCTGGGCAGGGTCAGAGCTCACAGGTGGTAGGAGGGTGACACGAGCACCTGCCTGTTCTGACTTTGCAATGACACCATGGCCTGATGACCTGCCAGACACCAGCACTCAGGCTCAGCAGTGCCTGAACAGTGGCTGTTTGTGGTTTCAGCTCCATAAGCCTGGCACAATCGATTTCTTTTCCTTACTCCTGACCAGCACACTTCTCTTTTTCCTCTTCCTTGTCTGTAGGAGACTTGCATGTTCTTAGGTAGGTGCAAATCCAAAGCTGAGAGTAGAAGCAGGAGCCAGGCTGAAACTGCTTATAGGCAATGAGGCCCAGATAACTTAGGAGTCCAAAAGGCATTGGCTCCAGGTGCACAGATGTCTCTGCTTGATAAATCTCAGATTCCCAGGTGACGCTTAGAGATGGGTTGAGTGCTGCAGTTGTGTCATGTTCAGAAAAGGGGCAGTGTAAGGACTGGGGTAATTTCCAGCCTGACATAAGCCCTGGACAAGATCATGGCAAAGCTCTGCTAGATTCAACAAGAAAAGGGTTTGGGGATAAACTGAGTAGCTGGGAATGTCAGGAATGCCCCATTATGTCGGGATTCAAGGAAATCAGTCTTGTTGAACACACCTGATGTTATTCTGTGACAAGGTGACTGGGGTGGCTGATGAGGGTAAGCACGCAGCCTGTCCTGAGGGTGAGCATAAGGGCACTTTGCAAAGGAGGCCAGCAGTGCTGGGTGCTCCCAGGTCCATGGGTCATGGGCCTGTGCTCCCACCTCAGTCCTTTTGCTGCAAGGGTACTGGCAGGAGCGAGAAGCCTGGGGGCAGGTGATGGGAGCCTGGTCAGCTCAAGCTGAGCAGGGGGCTCAGAGCCAGGCATGGATTCCCTACTCAGGTGTCCCCTGGATGACCAGCCCCACTCTGGCAACAGACTCTGCTCCTTGCTCCCTATGCATTCCCTGCCCGAGGCTGGAGTCCTCCCTCCCTGCCTGACTTCCCAGCAGGGATGGGAAGCCTCCTGTCCCGTGTCCTGACCCCTCCAGTGCGTGTCAGTCCCATGACACCAGCTCCTTCCTGAGGAGATGGGACACTTCACAGCTGCTCTGGCATGAAGCTCATCCACTCTGCAGGCACCTGGTCCCAGGATGCTCCAAAATGACCCCAGCCCTAAGACTGGCTTCCACCGGACATTGCAGCCACCTCTCCCACTGCGGCAGGAAGCAGCCGCGTCTTTGGGAGAAGAATGTCCCTGTAGGGATTGTGGGACACCTGGGATTGTTCCTTCTGCCAAGTGGGATCCTGGCAGAACCAGGAGGGTCCCTTAGCCCTCCGCTCTGTGTGTGCAGCAGGCTCGGAGGAGGAGGAAGAGGAGGATCTGGTGGAGACAGAGACAGGCCTAGCTAGACACCTGGTAAGTGGTGCCCCACAAATTCCACAGTCCCCTTGTTGGCTACAAATGTCAATTCTAGTTAAATTAAATTAAATTAAAATTCTAGTTTATTAGGCTGATTGAAACACTGTAATCATAAACCTTGGGGCTGGTTCCCCCCCCCCCCACAGAGTAGCAGGCTACAGAGTCAGGTATACCTATCCTACAAGCACTGGAGTCTGTCGTTGAGGCTTCTTTCAGCATGGTGTTATCTTCCAGAAAGGGGGCGCCGGCTGGTCCTTCTGGCTGGACAGGTCTGGTCGAGTTGGAGATCAAGAGGGCGCCCCTGAGGGTCACTTTTCACTGCCTTTTATCTGTCCTTGGCAGACTTTGGTGACTCCCCAGTTTTCAGCTTTGCCCAATCCAGGGGTCATTGACCCTCATGGGACTTCCCCCCCTCGGTGGCTACTGGACGGCATCTGTCAGCCCCAGGGGTCGTCCGTATGTACGTGCAGGTTTGGGAGTCTGTTGATGAATTTAGAATAGGGCTCTGGGAGCAGTTGATCTGGAGATACTCAGCCCAAAAGTTGGTCTCTGGCGCTGATTAACTCAGGCCAGGGCTTCTAGCCCTTGATCAGTGACGTTTAGAGATTTCCAGGTTGCTACATTGTCTTCTACTGAGTTCTTCTGTTGGTTGATCTGCAGCTTCCAGGTGTTAATTGCTGTCTGCTACCTTGTTACACATTCAATCACTGATTCACTCGCTCTTTCAGGGGCCAGCCTGATACAGAGAAGGACAGTTTGATTCCTGCCCTTGTTAACATTGTTACAATGTATAATTTACTTATGAAACTAAACACATTCAGTTGAAAGTTGAAAGGTGAGGAGTATAAAATATAAGCTACAAATGCCATGGCACACAAATAGATAAAAAATACCAAAATACAAGGGGAGGTACAAAATGCACACATACAAATTTTAAAACACAATTCCTTATCTTAAAGTGAAAGAGAGAGGAAGGAAGAAAAGATAGAAAAAGAGAAACATATCCAAAGAGAGGAGAGCAAACGCAGGCAAGAGGAAAAGGGGGCTTTCTGCTACACCCTCATGTAGTGTCACGAGGTTCATTGCCACCTGACCCCATTAACCCCTCTGGCTGTGCAGCCAGCCCGTGCAGTGACCCCACCCACAGTCCCCATCAGGATTTGGGTCCTGGAGCTTCCACACTGCAGTCTGGGGCTCCTGCACTGGCAGAAGAGGAAGCTCCATGTGCTTGCAGCACTAGTAAGCTGTTATCTTTCGTGTGGATGAGCTGCTGGAGCAGGCCGAGTCAGCAGGCACTCTCTTCCCTTGTCAGCTGTTAGCCAGGGTCACCTCCACCTCCAGGAAAATGAGGGAGTCAGGAGGAAAAAATATTCCTTGTTTGGGCAAGCAAAGTTTTATTTCCCCCCGCTGCCCCATCCCAGCCCCCACACCTTCCCCTGTGTTTTGCCTGGAGCTGAATGTACACACAAATCCCCCACATCCAGAAACCCGCAGCAATCCCAGCTCTTCGGCATGCACTTGCCGATCTTGCCAGGAGCTGTGATCAAAGACTGAGTGCGTTAACGTGACTCTTCACCGCTTCACCATCTGTCTAGAGCTGATATGCAGGAGTTACTTCCCACAGCCGGCCGTCCTGGGAAAGCTTGCTGGGTTGCGCCGCTCCCACCCAAAGACTAGATCTTTCCCTAGAAATCCCTGTGGACCTCTCCCTCTGAAATCCAGACAGAGAACAGCGAACACTGACTTCAGTTGCTAAAGCCTAAGGCCTAAAGGGTACCCTTTAGTAGGCTACTTAACCCTTTAGTGATGTCACCATCATCAATGCTAGCTAAGCTGATTATAATATTTTAACTGATAGATTCTAAGTAGACAATAGCATATCCTTACCCAAACGGTATATTTTTCTATTATGTTTCCTGTTATTATCCTGTTCTTACATTTAATTAGTCCCAATGGTCACCACGTTATAGTCCTATTGTTCTATTTTAAATATGCAGTCTGTATTTTACTGGGGTTAGCTTCAGGCCACAATCATTGCCAATTCTGAATCATCTCAAAAAGGCTTCTGGGAGTTTGGTCAACTTAACATGACCACATTTAATTTTCCTTGCAACAGTCCTCACTACTTCACATTGCATTTTTATATATTTCTCACAGTGCATTTTTATATTTCATCTGTCTCATTTTTGCCATGGCATTTTGTATTTTATATTTTATACTTTTAAATCCTTAAGGAATGTAGTTAGAATGATGTTACACCCTGGACCATTGTTAAGAACTGCAATGCAATTGTAATTGTAAAGTGATAAAATCTATCATATTAGGCTGGTCCCTTGAGTGAATGTGAGTGTGACAGGGGGGGCCTCCCGGGGCCGAACTCTGTGGACCGCCCACCTGTCACCGTGACAGCAGGCCTACTCAGGGCCGAGCTCTTCATGGCCCGCCCACCTGTCTCTGCGCAACCGCCCGCTCATCTCGCCCGCCACGCCTTTGATGATAATGAGTTCAATTAAGATGATAATTAAGCGGGAGGCTGCCCTTCGACTGCCCCGATGCCCAGGGGCGCTCTGCGGCTCTGACCTCCCCTAATACTGCAGCCCAAGCCTTGCAGATGGCATCATGGTGTTCAACATCTCACCGGCCCCACACTGGGCCCCAGAATCTTCCACGTGACCCCACTATGGTCTTCCCTACTCAGGCGGCCACTCCGCCGTCATCTGGGCTACCTCACCCACCCGAAGTCTTGTTCCCCTCTCGGGTGTGGTTCCCCCAGAACCTTCGGCTACCAGCCCTGACCCACCTCCAGGCCAGTCGGGACCCCAGGCCCCCGGCTCTTGGGCGTCCCTCGCGGTGGGCCCCTGGCCCTTTTGACCCTCACTGGTCCTGGCCCCAGCATGGGCCAGTCGAGGGGACTCTCCCCTTCGGGCTGGGTCTCTCTAGCCACTCACTAACACTGGGCCTCACTGTGCCACTACTCCCTTCCTCCTAGGAGCAACCGCGGCACCTCGCCCACATCACTCCCACTCTCGGGGTCCGCCCTCTCTGGGCCCCTCACAAACACAGGCCCTCTCGGCCCTCATAACCCTGGCCCTCTCGGCCCTCATCCAACTCAGGGGTCACCCACCCGGTGGTGGTGGGAGCTAGGGGTTAAGGCGCCCCGACCCACCTTTCACCGGTGTGATCACTGGCCTGGCATTTCCTGGGGGCTCCCGTGCCACTGGGAGCCCCACCAGACCACCCACTCCCGGCAGGGTACAGTTTCAGGTCATGCCCAGGACCAGGAGCCTCCTGCCAACCCCTGGCAGCTCCCCCTTACCTCCAGGTCATGCACAGCAGCCCTAAGGCCAGGCAATGTTGCTGCCTGACCTCCTGCAGCCAAACTGCCTGGTTTATATAGGCCCCAAAATGGCTGCCCTAATCAGGCACCTGGAGGCTGCCAGCTCCAGGCCCTTAAAGTGGCAGGAGCACCTTGTGCTCTGCCACAGTGAGTATGTATGTGTGGCAAAGTGGGGCTCCCTGACTAGCCACAGGGCTAATTTCCCCACCTGCCTCTGGGCACAACACTCACCTGTCTTGCCTGCCATGCCTTGAACATAATTGAGTTGTTAATTAGGCGGGAGGCTGCCTATTGTACACCCCAATATTGGGGGGGGGGGTGCTATCCGTGGCTCACTTCCATCCCTATGCTATGGCCCAAGACTCGCAGATGGCATCTCAGGCAATCAACTAAACCATCCCCTTCCCCCATTAGCTGTGGCCCTTTCCATGGGACCTTCAGCTTCCGTTTAAGCCCGGCCCCGTCTCAGGCCAGTCAGGATCCTGAGCTTCTTTGCTTTATATGGGCATCCCTCGTGGTGGGCCCCTGCCCTTTTGACCCTTCCAGTCCTGGTCCAGCATTGACCAGTTGAGTCCCTCAGTTGGGTCTATGCCTTCTGTCTGCACTCAGGGATTGGGATCCCCCATTCCTGGCTCAGGTGCTTCTTGAAGCATGCCTGGCCCCATGGGGTCACTCCCCCAGAAGGCTCAGGCACTCCCTGAAGCTTACCTGGCCTTCCCTGCTCTGATGGTATAGATAGCACACCTGATGGTGAGGGCTGGGATTAAGGTGCCCCTACTCACCTTTCACAGGGCTGGTAACTGGCCTGGCATTTCCTGGGGGCTCCCGCACCACTGAGAGCCCCAGCAGGCCACCCACTCCCAGCAGGTGCAGTTTTGGTCATACCCAGAACCAGGAGCCTCCAAACTGTCCTCTTAAGCTCCTGCCCTTACCTCCAGGATGTTGCATACAGCCTTGCAGCCAGGCAGTTTTACTGCCTGGCCTGCCAGCAGCAAACTGCTTTGTTTATATAGGTGGTCAGAGATTTAAAATGGCCACTGCAATAAAGCACCTGCTGGCTGCTTGGCTCAGCCCTTAAAGTGGCAGGCACCAACAATGTCCTGCCACAGTATGATGATCGGTAGGTAATTAAATGACAATAGCCTAGCCAGAGGAATTTACCATTACAAAACTCTACTCTACAAGTCTTTTTAGGCTAATCAAGTCAAGGAACTGATTCCTGGAACTGAGCACCCACCCTATTGACTATTTCTGCAACCCTTAACAATACCATTGTTAATGAATCAAAATCACAAACTGACTTCTGACTGCACTACTGGCAGGCGAGACCCTTGTGACAAATAGCTGTCAGGCACTACTCAAGACCCATGTGGGACAGCGACCTCCAGATTAGGCAGCCAAGATGATGTCGGGGGATCACACAAGTCTGCCAGAAAGGGATAAATGGCAGTGAAGCGTGACCCTCTGTGGTGCCCACTCATCCAGCAACTGACCTACTGAAGCAGAAGGACAAGCAGGCGACGCCCTTCTGGAGAAGACACCACCTTGAAGAAAGCTGACCATCGACAGCCGACTTCAGGGCCTTGGACGGGTAGATATACTGACAGAACTCTGCAGAGGAAAACATCTATACTAAAAGAAGAATAGTAAACACCACCCCAGGAGGGGTAAAGGGACGAAAGCAAGGAGCTTTCTCCCTTTGAGACTCAGAGGAGTCTCCACACTTACCTGAAGTAAAGGAGTCGAGAGAGGCAACCGACAGGACCCAGCAATGAGCAACCATCACAAAGCCGAGCCTGTGGTAGAAGAAGACATCAAAACCATGAGTGAGGGTATTGCAGGCAACAGCGCTTGTGCAAAGAGATGCTCTGAGCCCAGCAGCCCTCTGAGACACACATCTGTACTCACCAAAGAGTGGCCTGTCTATACCCAGCCAGTAACAGCCAACTTACCGAGCATATTTAGAAAGGATAACAGCCAAGTAGGGTAGGTAGCCTCCCTCCTTCTTTTTTCTTTATTATACCAAGTTATGGCAGGCAAGATTGGGTAGATAAGCTAGAGTAAAAAGAACCCTCCCATAAAACTTCATCTGTAACACCCTAAATACGTTAGCTCCAGGGAGCTCTAAACCACCCATCACATGAGTAGAGAGTCACGTCGGGTAGGGACACTCTCACAGTAGCCAACAATAGCTCATGGCTCATGTTGCCTTTGTTGCCTGTAGAGCAATGGGGCAGCTGGGCACAGATCTCCATGAAGGTGGCCCTGCTTATCTTGAAGTTCTGCTGTCCCTGCCTCCATCTGAGGTCCTGGGCACCAGCCACTGCTTTCGCCTCTGGTTCCAAAGCAGCAGCAGATCATCTGCAGGGAAGACCATTCTTTATGTCTCCCAGGTAGTGCATGTTACTTTCAGACTCACAGATCACTGGACAGAACTTGAGGAAGAGCCTTTCCAGTGCCTGGGTCATGCAGCCTTAAGCTTCCATGCTGAAGAGCTGCTCAAAGATGGTGAGACATGAGGACATGCAAATGAAGACTCCACCCTGTGAGCCAGAGCCTTGAGGCACTGCTTGGCCAAAGACAGTCAGTAGAGAAGACACTAGGCATCCTTTGTCTATCTTAAGGTCCAGGTCATGGGTAGCTTGACCAATGATCTTGTCACTGAGGGGTGACTGGGGGACCAAGAACTGGACAGATTCTGGAGCTGAATTGCCAAGTCCTGAAAGAAATCCTGGTGCAGTGTCCAGAGAGTGCCAGTCAGGAGAATTGCCCTGGCAGACCAAGTCAGAGCTGATGACTGGCCATGTGCAGTGTGGATGGATATGCATGCAACAGACTGCTGACCATGCTGAGCTTGACAACCCTGGGCTGCAAATGCCTTTGTCTTTGCATGCGCATTGCTGGGGGAAAGTAAGTCCTGAAATTGGAGCCAGGAAAGAGCACATGAGTAGCAGGTGTTTGGCACCAGAGGAGGAGGGCCTCCCATGGTTCAGTCCCACAGTTCTGTGGTTGAGGCATTAATCCAGGGACCCCCATTACCTGTTTCTCAGGACAGTGCTCCACCAGGCCACCAGTCAGGTATTAGGCAGGCCTTTCTCCAGTCCTCCCTTGATGCTGGCCCACAGCAAGGTGAGGCAGAAGTGTGGGGTGAGGAGAAAGAGACTCAGCAGGAGGATGGGGTGGCTCACTGCACCAACTTCTCTGCTAGTGGGAAGGAGGAGATGGGTATTAATGCAAACCTGCGCCTCCCAATGAGGCAGAAACTCTCCCATTGACCTCCATTCATTTCATCCAGTAACTATTAAACGGCAGGTGCAGTGGCTCAACCAAAAAGGATGGCTAGTGAGGGGCTTGCATAACGCCTGAGCTGTGGCTTGGTGACCATAGCCCTGTCCTGGGAGGCAGGTTCAAACCCCTCTGGGCAGGGGCACTAGAATCTGGGTTTCCTACTTTCTGAGGGAGTTCAGTAACCAGGATTGTAAAGGAAACCTATCCATCGAATGGGACATAATGGAAAATAGCAAACTCATTGAAGAATCACTTTCTTGCCTGCTTAGCTGTGCCATGGGTAGATTGTTCAGAACTTTGTAAAGAAGAGTAATTAAGAAACATTCTTCTTCTCTTCAGGTTCACGTGTCGAATTAGGTAATAAAGACTGCCTGCCCAAAAAATACTGGGTCACTCTGAATTTCAAATAATTATTTATTCACTATAATCAGCCAAAATTCCAGAAAACTTGAATGTTTCTCTGGGAATATGTAAAGAAAATTTTCAGTAATTAAATTAAAAAAAATTATTTGAAAAAAAACTATTGAGATGGGTATTTCTCTATGAAACACTTCAGCTTCAATAAACATTTCCTAATTAAATAATAAAAAGTATCTAGTAGCTCTGTTCAACATATCTGCTTTATACTCCACTGAAAAAAAAAAAAGGACGGTATAAATATTGTGAGAAAAGGTTTAAATTACAGATAGACTCTGCTAGGCCAGACTGTCCTCTCCCATCAGAAGCACTCTCATTTTTCACATCTTTAATGATGGAAAATTTTAACATGAATACAGTAGTGTGAGCGGGTGAATGTTCCTAATGGGGTTTCCCTCTGGACTCGCCTGCCATGACTTAGATGGGAAGAAAAAAGAGTGTATCAGTGATCTTATGGGGTTAGGAAACACTCCCGTCACTCTGCTGTTAACTTTGAACAAGATGGCTTTATTTCTTTGCAAGAGGTTAGCTGGCAACAACAGTCCCGCTAATTGCCTCATTAGTGGTGAGATTACAAGTTATAGATAAGAACTCAGTGCCCCCAAGTCTTTACAAATACTTTGTAACAAATATTGTTGCTCAGTAAATGGCCTCGTTAATCAGACACATTCTCCACGTTCAAAAGGACTGTCCCTTTAAGAGCAATAATGGTCACTCCGCTGCCTCTTTCACCGTTGCTTCTAGTGCTGGAAAAGCTTTTAGGCTATCTTGGGCTTAGAGAAGCTCTTCCAGCCCACACATCTTCTAGGGGGGACCCTCTTCATTCGGGGTTCCCTTGCTGGGCTGTCCCATGAAGACCCAGCTTTACCACACTCACCAGAGACGCCATAATTCACTGGTATGTAGCCTGCCTTAATTTGAACAGTCAAGTCATTCCCAGCACCATATTCTCGGTGCCCTTCCTGCTCATGGGCAGTCTCCCCATCCTCCCGGTCCTTCGAGACAGACTTCTCTCCGTACTTCTTCTTGTGCCTGAAGGCAAATTGTGAATCCCCCGTCGCCACTTTTATCTTGGTCGTGGTGCGCTAATCACCCTGTCTTGCCCCCGGTGTGTGATTCCCTTACCTGGCGGGGCATTGTCAGCTCACGCTCACCTGAAACTTCCTTAGTAAGAGGGCTCCTGCCTGAGCCCCTGTTACAAGTAGGTTCACATTTTACTTTGAAAATAAGAAGCAAAATTATAGAGGCCAGGCTTCTGATTCAAATTGCAGCCTAAACACATTGTTTGCTTTCTATTGTGTGCTGTTTTGGGCTCTATAGTTTTAAAAGGTGTAGCAGAAAGCCCCCTTTTCCTCTTGCCTGCATTTGCTCTCCCCTCTTTGGATATGTTTCTCTTTTTCTATCTTTTCTTCCTTCCTCTCTCTTTCACTTTAAGATAAGGAATTGTGTTTTAAAATTTGTATGTGTGCATTTTGTATCTCCCCTTGTATTTTGGTATTTTTTATCTATTTGTGTGCCATGGCATTTGTAGCTTATATTTTATACTTCTCACCTTTCAACTTTCAACTGAATGTGTTTAGTTTCATAAGTAAATTATACATTGTAACAATGTTAACAAGGGCAGGAATCAAACTGTCCTTCCCTGTATCAGACTGGCCTCTGAACGAGCGAGTGAATCAGTGATTGAATGTGTAACATGGAAGCAGACAGCAATTAACACCTGGAAGCTGCAGATCAACCAATGGAAGAACTCAATAGAAGACAATGTAGCAACCGGGACATCTCTAAACATCACTGATCAAGGGCTAGAAGCCCTGGCCTGAGTTAATCAGCGCCAGAGACCAAATTTTGGGCTGAGTATCTCCAGATCAACTGCTCCCAGAGCCCTATTCTAAATTCATCAATGGACTCCCAAACCTGCACGTACATGTGGACGACCCCTGGGGCTGACAGATGCCATCCAGTACCAACCGAGGGGGGGAAGTCCCACGAGGGTCAAAGACCCCTGGATTGGGCAAAGCTGAAAACTGGGGAGTCACCAAAGTCTGCCAAGGACAGATACAAGGCAGTGAAAAGTGACCCTCAGGGGTGCCCTCTTGATCTCCAACTCGACCAGACCTGTCCAGCCAGAAGGACCAGCCGGCGCCCCCCTTCTGGAAGATAACACCATGCTGAAAGAAGCCTCAACGACAGACTCCAGTGCTTGCAGGATAGGTATACCTGACTCTGTAGCCTGCTACTCTGTGTGTGTGTGTATGTGTGTGCATGTGTGCATGTGTGTGTGTGGGGACCAGCCCCAAGGTTTATGATTACAGTGTTTCAATCCGCCTAATAAACTAGAATTTTAAGGATCCCGAGTTGGACATTTGTAGCCAACATTATTTGGTGGAGAACGCAGGCATTCTAGGATTATTAGCGGATTGGTAATTGGGGAGACCGTGTCTCCAGATAGAACCCACGTCCACAGAGGTGGGTGGGGAATAGTCACCCAAGGGGGTGGACTAGGATTTAGACTCACCCAAGGGGGTGGGCAGACTCAAGGAGGGTCTGGATTTAGTAGTCACCCAAGGGGGTGGATTAGGATTTAGACTCACCCAAGGGGGTGGGCAGACTCAAGGAGGGTCTGGATTTAGTAGTCACCCAAGGGGGTGGACTAGGATTTAGACTCACCCAAGGGGGTGGGCAGACTCAAGGAGGGTCTGGATTTAGTTGTCACCTAAGGGGGTGAGCATATCTCAAGGAAGGGATTTGGTTGTAGAACTGCAGGGACAGAGGTGGTTGGGAGCGCGAGGGCTCAAGGAAACTGAGAGGCTTGAGGCATGTTGAGGAAAATGTCTTTGTTTAGGAAAAAAGCCCCTAAGGTTGGAGCAGGAGGCCAAGAAGATAAGTGGGTACAGAGGGAGGAAATTTCCCCTCTCCATAGGGAGATTCTGAAGGGTGGACCCAGCCCATGGAGGGAGGACGTGTGCACCCCAGGCTTTTTCATAGGGGACACTGAATCCCAATTTGAAAGATTTTGCCTTTGTGAAAAACCCTCGGTTCAAAGGCAACACAGTGCCTTGGTCTGGCTGCTGTGGCATGCTGTAAAAACAGCAGTTGAGGAAAAAGCTCAGCGAGCCTCTGAAATTGAGGAAAAGGAGGAGCTAATCCAAATTCTAAAAGATAGATGTATTCAATTGGAAACCAGTAATCAGACTCTAAAGGGGTTGTCTCGGAACTTGGAAAATGAAAATGAGCAATTGAGAAAAATAAATCAAGACAATGCCCAACAACTGGAATTATTGGACCAAGAAAAGGCTAGTCGAGAAGGCCTTGCAAAAATTGGTAAAAACAATGGCTAAAGACCAAGCTGAGAAGGGAGCCAAGGCCAACCATGGCCCCTGTCTAAATACCATTAACTGTTTGAAAAAGGAACTCCAGGAGCGCAGCCTGCAAGTAGCAGCTGTCATCCGGGGAGACCAAGCCAGGGATCCAGACATCCCCTTCAATCCAGGAGAGATTTGGGGTGGGGAGATATGGGGAGATCCAGAGGATGCAGGGGAGCCCTCTCCTGAAGACCCTAAGTCAGATCAGGAAAGGACCCTGGTGCCTGAGGTGAGCGCAATCACGCGGACCTCAGTCACTCGGGATGCTCAGGGAAAACCCACAGAAACCACACAGGTAACAGTCCCCCTCAGTGGAGCTGATCTAGCAGCCCTGGGCAAGACCCTGGGATCTGCTAACATTAGGAATTTGGGACAGTGGTTGCAGAAATCCCTGAATGTAGTGGAGTGTGAAACTCTGAGTGTCCGGGAATGGCACCACCTACTAAGGGCTTGCGCCACTCCAGAGATTCAGGCAGCTATGGATCAGGAGGACAGCTTTGGAGGAGACAATATTCTCCAGAGCATAGTGGGTTTGGGGATCAGTTTGGGAAGAAAGACATTTAAGGGACAGTTTGGGGCTAGCCACCAGACACCTGGGGAACCTGTTAGGGACTATGTGATTCGGTGTGTTATGCTGGGATTGCTGTCAGGGACGGTTCTGCCCCTAGACAAGGAGAACAAACAGACATCAGACGTAAGAAGTATAGATTACCCTCCCGGGTTTTGGAAGAAGGTACAGGAAGGCATGCATCAGCCCATAATTGGACTGATGGGGATGCTCCGAGAGACCGGGAGATATGTACTGGGAGAAGTCCTAGCCCGGGCTCAGGATGCAGAGAGGTTAATTGGACGTCAAGGGGGGGCGATTGCAGCCACCCAGTTCAAAGAAAAGCTTAATGACACACCGAATTATGCGGTTACCTATTCTAATGAAAGTGCCTACCCCAAAACTGATAGTGGGGTTGAGGGTCCAAATTATTGCCCCAGCCCACACTGGGTTAACCCGAGGGTATCAAAGGAAAGAGAGGGGGAAAACGGGATTCGATCAGCAGTTTGGAAGTTTTTAATGCAGCATGGGGAACCGAAAGGGAGATGGCATGGAAAGCCTCTAGCCGAGCTGCTTATCAGAATGGCAGAGCTGACTGGGGAGGGAGCAGCACCTCCCCTTTCTAACAGGGTAGCAGCCTCAGCCCCGGTCTCCAAGGAGCACTGATGGAGCCCCCGTAATGGGACCCTGGAGCAAAGCCCTGGCTCATGGGAGAAATTGGGGACCCTCAATTGGGATCCAGGAGGGAGACCCGAATACCTGTTACGGTGGGAACTCAAGGGCATACCAGTGCACTCCTGAACACCGGAGCTGCGCTAAATGTATTAGGGAGGAAACGGGACCTGAATCAGGAAAATGGGTACGTGTCTCAACTGAAACTGTTTAAGGGGGCAGAATAGATCTAACCCTGAATCTAGCCTTGTTAATAGGTCAGTTCAAATAGATATGATATCATAAAAATATAATAAGAGTAATTGGTAATACCACCTCTAAAAATTGGACCTGTCTGCGGATCCCAGACCAGAACACTTCCGTCCGGTTGGACTGGAAAGTTGTTCTGATATTTGAAACAAGGGCAGCAATTCTCAAAAGGTTTTATATTCCACTTGGTTAGCAAAAGGATATTTATTAAGGGTCATGTGTACTTTGTTTTTTGGGTTTGGTTTTGTTTTGTTTTTTCTCTGTACTTCTCTTAAGGATTTAAATGCTACTTAGAATATCAGTATAACAAGATGGTGTAAAAAACTGCATTCAAAGTCATATTTTAATAAGCAAAGAGACAACTATACCATTGTAACTGTTCAAATCAACCTCGTTATGTTATTTTCTCTCTCCGCCCCCCAAGGCTTTTCTCTTTCAATATCTTTTAACTGCCTAAGTTTTGTTTTAACTTCAAACCAGCTGAAGATGACACACCTCCTGTCTATATAGCTGAACAATGGTGTTCAAACAGTATAGTGACATCACCATTGTGTAAGGCCGATGTCAAGGGGGGGAATAATGTAGCAGAAAGCCCCCTTTTCCTCCTGCCTGCATTTGCTCTCCCCTCTTTGGATATGTTTCTCTTTTTCTACCTTTTCTTCCTTCCTCTGTCTTTCACTTTAAGATAAGGAATTGTGTTTTAAAATTTGTGTGTGTGCATTTTGTATCTCCCCTTGTATTTTGGTATTTTTTATCTATTTGTGTGCCATGGCATTTGTAGCTTATATTTTATACTCCTCACCTTTCAGCTTTCAACTAAATGTGTTTAGTTTCATAAGTAAATTATACAGTGTAACAATGTTAACAAGGGCAGGAATCAAACTGTCCTTCCCTGTATCAGGCTGGCCTCTGAAAGAGCGAGTGAATCAGTGATTGAATGTGTATCTCCAACTCGACCAGACCTGTCCAGCTAGAAGGACCAGCCGGCGACCCCCTTCTGGAAGATAACACCACGCTGAAAGAAGCCTCAACAACAGACTCCAGCGCTTGTAGGATAGGTATACCTGACTCTGTAGCCTGCTACTGTGTGTGTGTATGTGTGTCCATGTGTGCATGTGTGTGTGTGGGGACCAGCCCCAAGGTTTATGATTACAGTGTTTGAATCCGCCTAATAAACTAGAATTTTAAGGATCCTGAGTTGGACATTTGTAGCTAACAAAGGGATGTGGAGAAGTTGTAGAGAGTACAGAGGCAGGTGACAAAAATGATAAAGGGCATGGAAAGGAAGTCATATGAGGAGAGGTTGAAGGAAACAGGCATGTTCAGCTTGCAGAAAAGGTGCTTAAGAGGGGACATGATAGCAGTCTTCAAATACCTGAACGGCTGGGAAAATAGAGGGAAAATACTTTTTCTCTTTTGCCGTAGAGTTGAATACAGACTCATGGCTTGAATTTGCAGCACAATAGGTTTAGATTAGATATCAGGAACAGTGGTGAGGCAGTGGAACAGACACCCAGGGAAGCTGTGGCCTCTCCAGCACCGGAGGTGTTCAAGAAGAGGTTGGATAGCCACTGGTCAGGGATGATATAGGAGTAGCTATGCCTATGCTCTACTATGGCAATGGCTCATGCTGCCTCTCACCAGTGATTAGCAGAGTGCCCCTTCACTCAGTCTACGTCACTACCACTTTTTTGCCCTTCCCCTTGCCACCGACTGGTTTTGCAGGAAATCATGGCCAATGCAGAATTCCCGGCAATCACAGCAATTGAGGATGCTGCTTTTTGTGGTTGCCATGAAATATGCAAAACTGCAATTTAGGTAGATCCCTAGTGATAATAAGGTGACAGGCTCTGTGGATGGGGAGCAAGTAGTAGATGTGATATATCTTGGGTTTAGCAGGGCTTTTGATACTGTCTCCCATGCCACTCTTATTAAGAAGCTAAGGAAAAACAGACTAGGAGAAAGTACTGTAAGGAAGACACATAACTGGTTAGATCATTATTGTGGTGGGACAATAGGGGGTGCTACTACACTGAGCTACCTGCCTCACTGTGCCTGACCAAAACCCTGCTTTGGGTGTGTCCCCTGGGGCACCTATGTCCAACTGACCCCGTTCCTGGATCACACCCGCAAGCCTGGGGTAATTGCTACTACCACCCAGGCGCTGGTCTCTGTTAGGGCTCTGTGAAGCCTGGGGTACACAGACCCTGAAGACCTTGTGGGTGCTTTGCTCACTGGTAGTACTTCTGGTTGCTCCTTGTAGCCTGGAGCCACCCAGGATCTTTTCAGGTGTGACAGAATCAGATAATAATCAGCCACACTCCGCTAGGAGCAAAAAGGCCTGTCCCTCCTCTCAAGCATTCATAGTTAGGTGTATTGTAACAGATAGCTTTTCTTAATGAGAGAGAGGGGGAATGGGGAAGGAGTACAAGATAGAAGAGTATTAGAAAAAAAAACTGCCTTGAGCAAAATAGAATGGGCTTGCTGGCTCTTTTAACAAGTATCAGGTAAGATACTTACATATATATCTAGAGGATTCTGGAGGCCCATGCTTCTGTCTGTGTTTCCAAAAATGCCTCCCCAGTGGAAGAACCCCCAGACCAGGTGAACTGACCCTTAAATATCTTTTCTGACCTCATCACCTGGCTCCAACGAGAAACAGATAACCTATGAACACTGATGTTGTAGCTCAATCCTTTTAAAAATCATCAGCAACCCCTGGTGGAGTGACTAGTGTCACAAAACTGGTCCAGCAGATCCCTTGGCAGGAAATTTAGGACAAAGAATCTGGGCACAGGAAGGGGGAGATGGGAGGAAGCAAAGCACACAGTCCAAAGAAGACACACAGCCAAACAGAGACACTAAAAAAAAAGGGGGATTTCTTTACAATTATAGTCAATAAGTAGTCATCAATGACTCAATGTCTAGCTGGGAGGAGGCATCAAGTAAGGTTCCTGTGGCAGGGCACTGTTTGTACCTGCCACTTTAAGACCTGAGCCAAGCAGCCAGCAGGTGCTTGCTTGCAGCAACCATTTTAGATCCCTGGCAGTCTATATAAACAGATCAGTTCCCTGCTGGCAGGCCAGGCAGCAACATCACCTGGCTGCAAGGCTGCTTGCAACAACCTGGAGGTAAGGGAGGAGCTGTAGGGGATGGCTAGGAGGCTTCTGGTCCTGGGCATGATCTAAAACTGCACCCTGCCAGGAGTGGGTGGCCTGGTAGGGCTCTCAGTGGCACAGGAGCCCCCAGGAAATGCCAAGCCAGTTACCACCCTGGTGAAAGGTGGGTCGTGGAGCCTTAATAACCCCAGCTCCCACAAATGGGTGGGTCACCTGCTAGTAGGGTCCAGCGGGAGGACCCAAAAGAGAGAGTGGGCTGGAGGCACAGAGGCCTGACTTAGAGTACCCTCGACTGGTCAATGCTGGGGCCAGGACCAGAATGGTCAAAAGGGCCAGGGGCCCACTGCGAGGGACACCCAGAGCTGGGTGTTCTGGCTGGCCTTGGAGGCGAGGCCAGGGCCTATGCGGCCAAAGGTCCCAGGGGGACCATGCCCAAAAGGGGAAATAGTTTCAGGGAGCTAAGCAGCCCTGAATGAGGGTGGGGTAGGCCGCTTAAATGGAAGGATCTTAGAGGGGTCCTGATTGGAAGATTCTGTGGCCCAGTGTGGGGCCGGTGAGATACCATTTGTGGATACCATCTGTGAGGCTTGGGCTGCGGTGTAGGGGAGCAACGGAGCTGCAGATAGTGCCCCCTGGCATTGGGGCAAGAAAATGGGCAGCCTCCTGCCTAATTAAGATCCTTAATTAGATAACAACAAGGCATGGCAGACGAGAAGGTGGGCGGGCCAAAGGCAAATCGGCCCTGAGAAGGCCCCCTGTTACAGTTCCCCATGGGCCTATTCTAGGTCTGATATTGTATCATGTGATCATTACATTGGTGGTTTTCAACATTTTTTCATTTTCAGATCCCTAAAAATGGAGGTGTGGATCCTTTTGGAAAATGTGGGTATTCACATACTTTTGATTGATCGTAGTCATCTTTCGCACACCCTTTAGACATAGTCTGTGGGTCCTCAGGGGTGCACGGACCACAGGTTGAAAAACATTCAGCAAATTTATAGATGATACCGAGTTGCATGGAGTTGCAGATACTTCAGAGTAGGGCCAGGATACAGGAAGACCTGGCTAAACTGGAAAAATGGTCTGCAATCCAGCATGTGAAATTCAACAAGGACAAAAGCAAAGTCCTGCACTTGGGATGGAATAATTTTATGCACAAATGTAGACTGGGGAATGAGTGGCTAGGTTGCAGGTCTACAGAGGAGGACCTGGGGGGGGGGGGGGTTACAATAAACTGTAAGCTGAATATGAGCCAACAGTATCCTGTTGCTGTAACAAAAGCCAAGAGCATATTGGCTTGTAGTAACAGGAGTGTCACTTGTAAATCAAGGGAAGCGGTTCTTCTACTCTGTTCAGCTCTGGTGAGGCCTCCCCTGAAGTATCATGTTCAGTTTTGAGCCCAAACTTCAAGAAGGATGTGGACAGATTGGAAAGAGTCCAGGGCAGAGCAGCAAACATGATTAGGGGTCTGGGATGCAAACCTTATGAGGAAAGGCTGGAAGAGCTAGGGTTATTTTGTCTGGAGAAGAGAAGACTGATGGAGGATTTGAAAAGAGTTTTCACATACCTGAAGGACAATTATGGAGAGGATGGAGATGGGCTTTCCCCTGTGGCCGTAGGATACAGGACTAGAAGGAATGGCCTCAAATTGCAGCAGAGGAAATTTAGTTTAGATATTAGGAGGAACTTTCTAACTATGAAGGTGGTCAAGCATTGGAACAGGCTGCCCAGGAAATGGTAGCATTTCCATCCTTGGAAGTTTTTAAGAACAGGTAGGACGGACACTTGGCTCAGATGGTTTAGTTAAGGATGATCCTTTGTTGAGCAGAGGGCTGGACTTAGAAGACCTTGTGAGGTCCCTTCCAGGCCTACTCTCCTATGATGAAGTTCCTACAACTCCAAGTCAATGAAATAACTGCAGATTCTCGTCTCCACTGCATATTAAGATAGTGTTAGAAACTTTAAGAATTACTTTATAAAAGAAAATATATGGCACTTCATCATTTATGTTCCTTTCTACAAAAATAAAATGTTTACAGTTTTAACTCAGAAAGGTTTTGGTGGACATATGTATTATTCATCTAGACTGTGATTTACAGGCTCCAAGTACATGATTTCTTTTTGATCATATTTATTACCAGTGAAAATGTAAACATTATGTGGATCGAAAGGATTGATGGCTGCCTACACAATAGTCCACTGAGCATGGGAAGATACAGCACATCATTACTCAGGCCCTGATTCAGCAATATATTTTTATCTTATCAAGTGGTTAAGTGCATGCTTATCTTTACTTTTAACATAATATGAAGTGTGTTCCGAAGTGTTTTGCCAAGTAAGGATGGACGTACACATATGCTTAGATGTTTTAATGAGCTGAGTCCTCAGTCAGGTTTCTGAGCATCAGTGCCAGGTGTAGATTTTGACAGGTGTACATGAACACAGCATGTCAATGTGCTCACACAGTTCCTGCCCAAGACTGCCCAGACTCCAGGCAGCACACAGACAAAACCCATGTCCAGGAGATGACAGATGAGTGGCATGAGAAATAAGGCTTGCATTTTAGAGTGCATAGTTTTGGCCCTCTTCCACTGTTTTTTAAAATTTTGGGTTTAAACTGAGAAGGGGATGTCTTATGTGAGGGGGAGAAGATAATAAGAGGGAAGGTAAAGGAATGGAAAGAGAGAAACATGAAACACAATTTGTAGGTCTGGTGCAACATGAAGTGAGAAGTGCAGAGGACATAATTCTGTAGCCACCAGCCATGAAGACGGAGGCCCTGGGGGTGAGGCTTCAAAGACATGAAGGGCTGGTGGTATTGCCAAAGCATTTGGGAATTTTATAACCTGTACCTGAATGACTGCTGCCAGTAGCAAACCAGAGTGGTGTAAAGATGCTGTGATCCTCTATCCTTAGATGGCTCCTAAACAGTGGCTAGACTGAAGCACAATCTAAGTCATTGTTCTGGGACCACTACCTGGAGTCATGTGATTATATATCAGAAACTAGGGCTGGGTCTGCCTTCCTTCAGGCTTTAATTTGAGCAAGTTGGTATGTATTTCAATTTATATAATTCCATGCACATTGAAGGTTTGGACCATGTTAATTAAATTTGATGATGATGCACCTTCAACTCTGAGTCGAGTCCACTCTGAGTGGAGACAAAACCTCAGATGTGCCAATACCAAGACCCCCACTAACCTTGCCTTGATAGTGGACTTTGTGTGTAGTAGAAGGGGAAGGTCTTAGCAGGTGCCACCCCTCCACCTATGCAGATGCACTCTGGCTGCTGGAGTAAGTGCTGGTTCTGTTGCCTCTTGGGAGCGAGAGGACACTGCTGTTCTCAGAGGGAGAGAGTTCCTGCTACTCCCTTTCCTGGGGCTTGGGCTGTAGGGAAATGAGAAGGAACACAATAAATAATAGGAGTAAGAGATAGAAAATATTGCAGGAGAAAGGATGAAAAACATTAAAAAAGTTAAAAAGGGAGGGCACTGACCAGAGCATTTTATTGTTTGTTTATGCTTTGTCTTTTAAGTTAAGCTGTATGTGACCATGCTCCCATAATGTTTAATTCATAGGAGGAGATAGCATTAAAGTTGATCATGCTTTTAGTGCTAAGTGTAGAATATCAAAAAGACAAAACGTGTGATTTTCTTTGGAAAACATATTCAATCTTACAGTTTCAATGAGTAAGCAACATTTCTAGGTGTTTCTGTAACTTTGGATGTTTAGATTAGCAGCCGGCACAAACCACTCTGCTGAAAAAACCTGGAACTACCTCTTCTGGAGCAGGACATGCCAAAAAGATACAATTACAAGAAAAAAGTAAGGCAAAACTGAAAGAAAGATTTTGTGTTTTTGCTAACGGTGAACACGAGTGACAGATGAGATAAAAGTCTGGGGCAGAGCAAAGACAGTGTGTTGTATGCTGTAAGCACAAGAGTGTAGATAGTTATAGGCTGGAGACATAAACGTTTAAAAGCTGAGTCAAGACCATTCCATCTCAGTGCCACAACTGTTGCAGCACACCGTTTCTAAAGGATGGGAACAAAGCATGTGTTGATTGATGATTGAGTCTCTTTGTTAATAGTTGTAATCAATTAAGCTGAATCAGTTAAACTGGGTCAGTTTGGATGAGCTAAACTGGAACAGTTGTGTCTTCTGGACTTCTCCTTAAAACAATAAATAGGAAGGAGAAGAGCAAAAGAGGGACAAAATGTGCCAGAAATAAAGTAACAATAACAGAAAAAAAGACATGAATTGAAAGAGAAAGGGAGGTGCAGATGTATTAGAATGAACAACCAAAACTGGGACCGGATCGGTGAGAAAGCAGAAAGGAACCTGCGCACCCAGAGCGGTGTTCAGACAGGCTGCAGGATCAGACGCTTGGAAGGAGAAGCGCTCACATAGGATGCCAGCGCTATGCACTGGTGTTTACCATTCTTTTGTGAGGGATTTTCCTTTTTATTGCATTCAGTATTTCTTTGTTCCGTAGACTGTAGATGACTGGGTTGACCAAAGGAGTCAAAACAGCATAAATCACAGCAAATGCCCGGTCATAATCCAAGGAATAACTTTCTTTCAACCTAACATACATGAATGTAATACTCCCAAAAAATATCAGAACCACAGTTAGGTGAGAAGCACAAGTGGAGAAAGCCTTTCTTCTCCCCTTAGCTGTGCGTATTTTCAATACAGTTTTTATAATCTTGACATAGGACACCATGATGAACAGAAACGTCACCAGAATGATAAATGAGTTGATTATAAAATCGACCAGGACATTGATGGAAGTGTCTGTACAGGCTAGGCTCAGCAGTGGGGGGAAGTCACAAAAAATATGCTGAATTTTATTAGGGCCACAGAAAGGCAGCTTGGAGACCAAGATGACTTCAGTAACTGGACATATAAAGCCGCAAATCCAACAGCCGGCGGCCAGCCGAGCACACATTTTTGTGGTCATAATGGCAGGGTAGTGCAGGGGATCACAGATAGCTAAATACCGGTCATAAGCCATTGCTGTAAGCAGGTAACATTCAGTGGCTCCAAGTGAATGGAAGAAATATGTCTGTAAGAGGCACCCAGTGAAAGAGATGCTTTTCCTTTCGCTGAGTAAGTTTGACAGCATTTTGGGGATAGTAGTTGCCGTATACCAGATTTCCAAGAAAGATAAAGTGCTGACAAAGAAGTACATAGGGGTATGAAGTCGAGCATCTGACCAGATGACTGTGAAAATCACCACGTTGCCAAGGATGGTGAGGAAGTAGATGAGAAGCAGCAGGATGAAGACGAGGGCACGGAAATCCTGAAGGTTTGGGAATCCCATGATGATGAATTCAGTTACCCTGCTCTGGTTGCTGATTCCCATACTGCCAGGGGATTAGACTATAATCCCTGGGCTACTCAGAGTACCACACAAATCCAGACGTCTCTCAAGTGATGGGTCAATTGAACAAAGTGCTGGAAGTGCCCAAAGAATCATTACTTAGGTTTGGTGCATTTGAGGCTGAGCCCCACCACGACCCATCACCTCCTTTCCTCCTCATCTTGTTCCCCTTCTTTCCTGTATTAATCCTAGGAGGATGTGGAAAACTAGAACAGAGAGAAAGAGCAGCAGAAATCACAACCTCTCCCACATCTTGCAATGAGTCAAGCAAGGATCCCCATCACCATTCCCCCGCTGCCATAAATAGCGATCCTCTTCTGCCCATTCCCATTGGGCCCCACTCCTAGCTTATTTCTGTTTTGGCTTTTTTGGCTATGGATTTTTTCATTTCTTTTAATCTAAGGCCAGCTGAGTGTAAAATGGTGACTGGTCTAGAGAGCTGGAACATAAGCCTGGATCTTCCCGCTCATAGCAGAACAGTCTCCCTCTGGCTTGCTTCAGGCTTTGCTTTATGAGCTGCATGGTGGCCCAGCTTCAAGTGGGCCTGCTGCTTCCACCCAGTTTAGCTTGTAGCTTGATGGTTCGGGCACTCCCCTAGGAAAGGTGAGAGGTCTATCTGGGAGCTTCCAAACTGGCAAGAGCAGAACCCAGGTCCCAGAGTCCTGGAGCTGGAAGGGGCCTTCGGGGTCATCCCCTGCGGCTCCCTGCACAAATGCTGGATGCGCTATGTTCTGGGGAAGCGAGCTGCCCATTAGGCTTGAAAAAGCCTCACCCCACTTGTTTCTGAGTGACCGCAGATGTCTATGCTGTCCTCATGGCTGTGCTTAGTGATGACGGTGTGCACGCAGTGCGCTTTGAGTACTCCTTCCCAACAGCACTCCTCCAGCGTGGAGCACAACAGAATTTAGGAAGGAGGTGACTGCTCAGACTGGAGACTTTGGTGCATGGGCAGAAGCCTGAATCCAGGTGCTGGGAGGGCACTGCCATCCAAAGGAGTCTCTCTGCTTGCCAGGGGCTAGCGGGATGTTCTGAATCAGGTCTTATGATTTAAGTGCCTACATTCTGCCGCAGAGTTTATTTATTTCCTGCAGCCTAATTGGGCCACACGGTAGATGCTGAGACAGTTACTGCAGAGCTAATTAGTCTACTGCAGAGTAAATGTCTCATGTAGACGTCCACTGAGAGGTAGTCTAACCAGAGCAGCTCAGAGTACATACAGATGACTTTGTCCTACTTCTTTGCTTCCTTCTAACAAGGGTTTAATATAATGCTTCAGTTCAGAGTTCTCTGCTGAAATGATAGTATTTATTCTTGTTCAGAGTAAAGGTAGCTGGGCTGGATATTTTCTTACTTTGACAAGAATAATGCATCTGTTATGCCAGCAGTTTAAATCCTTAAACACTGAGCCTCTTGATTTTAAGTTCTGAGGCCAGATAAGGATAAACCACCTTCATGACAGCAATGTCGTTCGCTATGTGGATATTAAAAATGCTTTCATAAGGAATTTCCCAATATTTTTAAAAGCATATTTATTTTGTTTATGGAGGCTACTTTTAACTAATTGGTGGGACAAACCCTCAAGTGGCTGCATTAAAAGGATGAGCAGCACTGATCAAAATAATGACTTCTCAGATGACCTGCCCCATTCAGTGTGCCTATGAAAAGATATGCAGATTTGCTATGCACAAGCCCTACACTGCTTCCAGTCAATTGGAAAGCTGGTAAAAAGGGTAATAAAAATGAAAGCTTAATCTTTAAAAAGAGACCTAAGGGACTCTGTCATTCAGTTTCTATTGTATCCAAATATTTCCAGGCATCCAAAGATGTCAGACCTAGTATGTTTTCTTTCCATAGCTAATGGCTAACTCAGTAGCTCACAGTGCCTTCCAGCCAAAAGGCTCCACTTCCATATTCCTTAATTACACCAACAGACCCATATAGCTAATAATACTGATTTGCACCTGAATGGGTGTTTGTTTTCTGTAGCTTGCACAATGCTTTAGTTTTCCTTCTCTGCCACACATTTTATATCTCTCCTTTGCCAAGTCACATACAGTAACATTTTCAAAATTTTAAATTGCCAACTGTCAAAAATATTTGGCCCTCAAAAATGCAAATATGCACGTAGCAGTACTTCAAAGGTGCCTTTGGAGGTAAGGCTCTTAACTCCCAGGCAATGAGGTAGGTGCCTTAGACTGTGCTCCAAAACAGCCAGGAAACTCTTTCCATGAGTTAGCCCAGGGATGGCTAACCTGCAGCAAACATGCCACAAGTGGCACGGGCAGTCTGTGTGTGTGGCACAGGACAGAAAAGGGAGGGGGCAGGCAGCATAGTGGCAGATAGAGCAAACAGCGGAAAATAAAGCAGCAGCTTGGCCAGGGAGCACAGAGCAGGGAGCAGAAAGCAGAGCAGCAGCAGAATCAACCAGGGCAGGAAGCAGAAATCAGAGCAGCTCAGTGAGCAGGGGAAAGGGACTGGAGTGGCACTTGTGGAAGGTGCGGGGCCAATTTGTAGCACACCTGCCAAAAAGGTAGGCTCCCGCTGCCTTAGCCAGTGACTGCTACACACACACACACACACACACACACACACACAGTCTTGGTAGCAGGGACCAGCAGCTAGTTCTCCCCCACCCCGATGCTCCAAGCCATTGGCTACACAGTCAGGCTCCGTCTTATGTTCTCTTTCTGATATAATAAAAGTTAAGGTCTTTTCTGCCTTGTGACACAAGGGGTGAAGATTTCCTGCCCACCATGACTCTCATCTGACAGTTACAGCAGGGTCAGAGATATGGGTTTAAACCCCCACAGAGCATTGGACTGAAGCTAGGTATCCCACATCCCTTGAAAGTGCTCTGACTACTACACTGCTTTTGAAAGGGTGCCCTGAGCATTTTAAAAGAAAGCTCATCCTCCAGCTTTTGTATCCGACTGCACCTTGATCCGTTAGGCTGAGGACTGCATTATAAAATTCCTGTTCCCATGGATGTACTGTGATCAAGTTACCCTACAACATTTAAACATTTTAATAAACTAAATTAATCTGTCTCCTGGAGTCTTGCACTAAAAGGCATATTTCCAGTCCTCTAGAGTTTATTGAGTGATATAAAATAGCCATTAATATCAAACACAGCAGCCAAATACAGAGGGGATATAATCTCCTTCTTCCTACTCAATTCTGGTAGTTTATCATTTATTATTTATACATCAAAAAAAATCACAATGGACCTTTTGGTCACAGTGTAACACTGGAGTCTTATGTTCAGCTGATAAACTACCATAATTCACATCCCTAAATTTGACCTTAATTCTTTGTTTCTTGATATACAGCTTTATATTGGACTATATCAAACACTTATTATTTGTTTATAGCCAATTTGCCAAGTGATCAAGATACCTCCGCCTTGTTCATTATCATTTCTGCCAACTCACTGTTAAATGGTCTATATTGCTTCCAGGTGAGAGCATACCACTGAAGTCTGTAGAATCACACCGGGATTTAACTTAGCCTATTGTGCCACATCTGGCTGGAAGTCAAGTTAATTCCAAAAGAAATCAGTCTGCCCTCCTTCAAGTCTCAACCCACACCCTACCTTGTCTGTAAAAAATGTACATGAAAGTGCAGCCTGAGAACGGCTTGCTGGGAAGGGAGCTGTGATCCCTGCTCCAGACCACCTAGGAATTGTGTACCGCCTGTTACACTGGTTAGCAGCGTGTATGCTTCTCATCTGGCCACTCTGCTTATGCATCCAAAGAAACATCTAAGTTGATAGCTCACAAGAGTGGCAGGCATCCCTGCAATCCTGGTTAAACAGGAAAAAATAATGAGAAGGAAGATTAGCTGTCAGAAAAAGCATTCATTATTTATTTTGCTCAGGCACAGCAAACCAGCCCCTGCAACTTTCTCTGACAGAGCAGGACAAATAAATATTAGGGAAAAGTCAACTTTTCAAATCCAAGTAATTTTTTCAGGTTAGATTTTAAGAGCTCAACATCAAGAGTTCCCATTTAGGGAACCAAAAGAAGCTGCTGGATTTCAGCAACTCTCCAGTAGAGGCTAGAATCGTGAGCACTTATATAAACCTCATTGTGAATGCCTTGCAACTCAAATGCTTTGAATGATCTTTTTGAAACTTTTATTTCAGGCTGAATTAATTTTCAAAGACTAAGGGCTTCTGCCTGAAAGCTGGCTTCACCCTTAACTACAGACAGAATGCTGCCTGTTCTCATTAATGTGTCTTGGAAAGCTGCATTGGATGCATCAGAGAGATGCTACCAATACAGGTCCCCCAAACATTTTATCCCCAGTCAACCATGAGCACAAGGGGGTATAATCTTGTCTGAGCATATATTCAGTGAAATGGAGTCCTCCCTATCTCCTATCCTGTAATTAGTCATGAATCATTTGTGTTCAACAAATCCAAGAAATTTAGGAATTAAATCCTTTCCTATGCTTTATTCTGAAGTCTTCCATCAGATAAAGTAGTCACAGAAACACAGCGCATTCATCACTAAAGAGCAGTCTCCATCAAGAGACAGCAGTTCTGGTTCATTAGAACCAACTTTCATCCAATATTTATTGCTGTATTCTTGAAATCCAGCAATAAAAATTGCACATTTTCTCTGGAGACGTATTTGCTTGAGATGAACAAGGTGAGGTTTTCAGAGCTCAGAAAGTTTGATGGCTTTCTAGATAACTCTTAGAGTGAAATGCCAGGGGTCTCTAATACTCACCATCTCTTCTCTCCATTCAGCTAGCCATCCTGCCCGGGCAAGAAAAGCAGGGATAGCAAACTGACGGTGTTGCATATACTTTGGTTATATGAACACAGACTGTGCACGATGCTGGTGCAGAACATACAGCTTTACCATAAAATCTGGAGCACTGTGAACAAGTCACGTGGGAGAGATATTGAAAAGGAGCTTGTGTCTTTGGTGAGAACCTCAACAGAAAAAGAGCATCAAGTCCATTGCTTGGCTACTAACCTGTGACATCCCCTTTGTTCAGAACCCCACTGTGTCCTCACACAAGGTGCTTCAGGCTCTGGATGAAAGAGGAGTCCTTCCTCAGATTTATCTGCTGCTCCAGAAAAGATTGTTTTGTTTGCCCAGGCTATTAGAGACCTAAGAGGACAAGCACTCCCTCGGCTCATAGTTTTGGAAGAAACTGCAGCAAAGCTCCCAGGAATTCTCTATCCCAGATGGATAAGCACCAAGTTTGCACAAAATATCATTATGCCTGAACAACAGACCACTGTGCCCCCTCCTGCCCACAGCTATTGTAACAGTTACATGCAGTACGTTTTATTGTGCTTTGCAGTTTCCACGTTTCCAGTCAGACGACGACACACATGAACAGAGCTTTGCTTTGAAGTACCTGTAAAATCAGGGCCTGGGCACCGACTTCCATGACAGCTGGATGTCCATTGAGGTGATTAGGTGTTAGGACTCTGAACAGGTGAGATTGTGGTGAATGTAACACTGAGCGAGCTGTGTGTAATGCTGCAATGCCTGTGGCTCCCTGGATATGCCATCTTCCCTGGAAACAAAGAAAGCTACTCATTTATGCATACTGGGGAGCCAGGCAATAACATCCTAGGGCACGTCCAGTCCAGAGGCAAAGGTTCTCATTATGGCAGAAAGAATAGTTAAGGGCTGCCTCATTTACCAGAAGGTAGCCATGGTATTTCTATGGTAGCCTGAAAAGCTGAACTGGAAACCAGGTGAAAATCCAGATGAAGACAGAGGTGTACAAGGAATAAAAGAGCCACTGGGCATACTGGGAGAGCAAAGCTGCATGCCACGTTGGCCAGTGAGAGGCAGGTTGGCACCAGGAGGCATCGAACATGAGACACTGGTGGAGGGAGGGGCACTAAGCATCAGAAGCAGGGGGACCTTGGGGCCAACATCCTTTTCTCCCACTAGATGAATGAGTGTCCGTTACCCACCACCACCTATCTGTAACTCCTTGGGTCTGTTTCCTTCGTTTTGAGTTCAGAACTGCCACTATGTAGTTATGGCCATTACACAGGTATAATTTACTTTTCATTTTATTAATGAAAAAAAATGTCTATCCAAATGGCTCTAGTTGTGCTGTGTTATCCATTAGTGGGCCGTGAACTCCACAAAACTCATGTGTTCTTTATCCCTGAAGGAACCACACTGGACCAACTATGAGATCTGTTGTGGCAATAGGAAACATGGACAGAACCAGAGACAGATATAGCAATGATGTGGTTGTCATGGGTGACCTAAACTACCCAGACATCTGCTGGGAGGAGCAGTGAGCCAGGTGCGACTGCTCACATAGGTTCCTAGCCGGGATGCAGGACCTCCACCTAACCCAGGAGGTGTATAGTCCCACCAGGGGAAATGCCTTGCTGGACTTGGTCCTTGCCACAGAGGACGACCTGGTGGGGGGTCTGTGGGTACTTGACCACCTGGGCGACAGTGATCATCGCTTGCTGGAATTTACTATCCAGTGCAGGGTGGTGAAAGCAAGCAGCAAGGCAGAGGTCCTTGATTTCAGGAGGGCCGACTCCTGTAAGCTAAGAAGGTTAGTAGGAGAGGCATTGGGCTCTTGGAGCTTCGATGAGATGGGAGTCCAAGACGGGTGGTTGTTCCTCAAGGAGACGATCCTCCGAGCTCAAAGAGAGTCAGTCCCAATGTGCACCAATGGGGGCAGGAGTGCTAAGAAGTCCCCGTGGCTCAGCAAAGGCATCCAGGGATACCTGAGGGCGTAAAAGGGGGTGTACAAACAGTAGAAGCAAGGGGCTATCACCAAGGAGGATTACACCTCCGTTGCTTGGGACTGCAGGGAGGCTGTTAGGAAGGCCAAGGCAGAGATGGAGCTAGGGCTGGCGACCAGAATTAAGGATAACAAAAAGTCCTTTTTCAAATGCATAGGAAGTAAGAAGAAGGCACCGGGTAACATGAGGACCCTACAGGGCAGGCTTGGCAATCTGGTGATTGCGGCAAATGAAAAAGCTGACCTCTTTAACAAATTCTTTGCCTCCATATTCCTGAACAGGGACCAGGACATCTCCCCCGCTAGAATTGCGGACGGACCCAGGGGAGGCACTGCCATGCCTAGGGTCAGGGACGACCTAGTTAGGGAACTTTTTGAAGGGCTGGACATGTTTAAATCAGTAGGTCCAGATGCTCTTCACCCGAGGGTGCTGAGGGAATTGGTGGGGGTCATAGTGGGGCCCCTGGCATGGCTGTATGAGCGCTCATGGAGCTCTGGCCAGGTACCAGAGAATTGGAGAAGGGCCAATGTGGTCCCCATTTACAAGAAGGGGAGAAAGAAGGACCCTGGCAATTATAGGCCAATCAGTCTTACCTTGGTCCTTGGGAAGACCTTTGAGAAAATTACCAAGGAGCACATCTGCAAGGGCCCAGCAGGGGAGGTAATGCTCAAGGGGCAACCAACATGAGTTCATTGAGGGCAGGTCCTGCCAGACTAACCTGGTTTCTTTTTATGATCAGGTCACAAAGTCCCTGGATGAGGGTGTTAGGGTGGATGTCATCTTCCTGGACTTTAAGAAGGCCTTTGACACTGTATTCCACCACATTCTTTTAAAAAAACTAGGTGACTGTGGTTGCCTACACAGTCCGGTGGGTGGCAAATTGGCTAGATGGTCACACCCAGAGAGTGGTGGTGGACGGGTTGTTTTCAGCCTGGAGGGATGTGGGCAGTGGAGTCCCCCAGGGCTCAGTCCTGGGGCCTGTACTGTTCAACATCTTTATCAGCAATCTGGATGTGGGGGTGGAAAGTGCGCTGTCCAAATTTGCTGACAACACCAAGTTGTGGGACGACATGGGCACACTGGAGGGGAGGAACAGAATCCAGTTAGATCTAGACAAATTACAGAGGTGGGTGGATGAGAATAGGATGAAATTCAGCACAGACAAATGCAAGGTGCTGCATCTAGGGAGAAGGAACCAGCAGCACACCTATAGTCTGAGGAACACACTTCTCAACAACACGGTGGCAGAAAGGGATCTTGGAGTCATTGCTGACTCCAGGATGAACATGAGCCGCCAATGTAAGGAAGTGGTCAGTAAGGCTAACTGCATCTTGTCGTGCATCTACAGATGCATCACAAGCAGGTCCAGGGAGGTGATCCTTTCCCTCTATGCAGCGCTGGTTAGGCTGCAGTTGGAGTACTGCATCCAGTTCTGGGCACCGCACTTCAGGAGGGATGTGGCTAACTTTGAGAGGGTCCAGAGGAGGGCCACTCACATGGTCAGGGGGCAGCAGGGCAGGCCCTACGAAGAGAGGCTGAAGGGCCTGAACCTATTCAGCCTCCACAAGAGAAGGCTGAGAGGGGATCTGGTGGCTGTTTACAAACTAGCCAGGGGGGACCAACGGGAATCAGGGGAGGCTCTGTTCCCCTGGGCACCACCCAGGGTTACTAGGAATAATGGCCACAAATTGTTAGAGAGAAGTTTCAGGCTGGACATCAGGAGACATTACTTTACAGTTAGGGCTGCCAGGCTCTGGAATGGGCTCCCAAGTGAGGTGGTGCTCTCTCCTACCTTGGGGGTCTTCAAGAGGCCACTGGGCAGATATTTGGCTGGGATGATATGTTCCTGGCACCTGTTCCTGCCCGGGGCAGGGTGTTGGACCTGATGATCTGCTTAAGTCCCTTCCAACTCAAAGCACTACGATACTATGATACTATTAATCCCTGGCCACCTCCATTTCAGTCCAAAGGAGGATGTAGAGGGTGCTACCTATGCACAAAAAGCCTGAGAGCACCACGGATAGGTTAAGATTGCCACAGAAGTACTCAGAAGGTCAGCATCCTAACAGAGCTTGACTTGCCTTCCAAGACCATGCATCTGAATGGCTCCAGGAAGAAGCTGGACAAGTACAATCAACTCAGAGCAGTAGAGAGCACTCGGCATACTTCCCACCATGTTCATTTCACCCCGGAGAAGACTCAGATGTGACAGGGATCTAGGACCAAATACCCAGACATATTTGATGTTGTAGTAGACAGCCTAGGCAAAATCCTATTTCACTGCTAAGACATCTAAGGGCATTTGTAGACAACACTTTAAAGCGGGTTAAATGCCTTTTGCACTGCTTTAATGGCATTGCTGTTTGCACATTTGGCAGTGTATTGTGCGTTAATGCCAGCCACTGTATCATGTTCAGTGGCATAATGCACCTTAAATGTCTTTGGGATGCAGCAAATGACTTTGGGGTAGTGCAAAATAAAACACCTCCAAGGAGTTTTAGTTTCCTACCCTACAACCGTGGAGGGAAGCCCTGGGCTCTGTGCAGCTCAGGGGCTGTGCAGGCAGACCGTGCAGGCAGCCCAGCAGCAGCCCTGGAAGGCAGGCTCCACAGAAGAAAAAAAAAAAGGCAAACCTGATCTTTCCCCGCCTGGAGCCTGCCTGCCTGTCTGAGCTGCATGGGGGCCCAGTGCTTCCCTCTGCAGCCGTGGAGCCCCCTGGGATTGCCCCAGTCGGGTTGCCTGTGGGCAGGTGCTGCTTGACGCGGTACCGCTGCTGCCATGTTGGGAAGCACCGGCACCCCCCCACAGCTCAGGGACTGCTCTGCCCGCCAGCAGCTCACTTTCCCCTCCCCGCTGCTGGAGAGGCAGGTAAGGATCGGGCTCCAACATGGGTGTACATGACATGGGGGTTTACTTTGCCCTAAATTGAAGCGGTGTTTTTAAAACAACACCGCTTCAATTTAGGGGGAATTAAATCCCCATATTGTGTACAAGTGCCTTAAGACGTAGCTCCTGAAGAGTCCTGGCTTATATGAGTAGGTTCCAGTGCTTATTATACTTCACCTGTCTAGTTGTACAGATCTCTCATTGCTCCAGTGGTCATATATGGGCTCCTCTGGAGATGTGCCCTATTTTACATGGGCAGGGGGTGGATGGCACAACACCCATTGAAGCAGATGGGTACTTGGCATGCCCCATGGGTGGTTCCAGCAGCAGCAGTTCACAGACAGTGCTTCCTGCAGTCAGGTTGGCGATGTGGCCATTGTCACATCCTTGACAAAGATGTGCTCACAGGTGACACCCATGTGCTGCTGGACAAGGCAGGCAATGGGCGTCTTAGAATCAAGTTCCTTGAATGCAGGGAGCTACTCTGAAGATGGCACAGACACCTTTTCTATCGCCTGAAGATGCATTTGGGAAGACTTTCCAAAGCAGACAGAGTGGCTGCACAGCTTGTGGTTCTGGGTACCAGTCACACTGCCTTTGTGCACCACAGGTAGCAAGTTATACTCTAAGTGCCTGGGCTCATGAGAGCTCCATGGACCTGGTCATACAGCAGCTGAAGCAGAGCCAGGAAGAGGCAAGAGACCAGCAGAGAGGCAAGGAGGAGCAACTGCTCCTTGCTCAGCACCACAGCTTGGTTCTCCCTCTTGCTTCCCTATTGTCTCAGCAGGGGAGAAGATCCAAACCCAACCCAGTACATACTCTGTAGTGGGGTTCCTCAATCCTTTCCCAGAACATAGCAAAGTTGACCTCTTCTGGATGGCCAGTGGCTGACCATGGGTCTAGGAGGCCTTCGAGACTCTCATGAGAACTTGGCTTTACAGAGAGTAGAAACACAAGTCTTTTCTTTATAGGGCAGAACTGAAGCTGTCATCTGACTGGGACAGACCCAAATCCTGCAAGCCTTGCTACTGGACCTCTCCCTCTCCTTGCCAGAGAAATGCAGGTGGCAGGTCACTGCAGGTGTCTGCACTGAGGCATGGACCTCTCACCAGGCACTCTTACCCAGTGAGGGTGGGGACCCCCAGCACTCTTTGCTAATCCTGCTCTCCAGCACCTCCTTCCAGCAGCCTACCATTTTGTTCACTTCAGGGCACCTTGCCAGCCCCTCAGGGCACGCTCGCAGAGCCCCTGGGCAGCTGGACTCCGAACTGCTTGTGAGAACCATGGCCATGCGCGGAGACCTGTCAGACCTTTGCCGCACACAAGCGCGCACGAAGCTGCACACAGCCAGGGCTCTGGCACCTCAGCTGCTTGGTGCTGGGTTTTTGAGTGAGACCAAGGGAGGACTGGGTCCTCGGAAGACGGGGAAGAGCGGGTAGAAGTATGCAGTTGAAAGCTATGCTGCACAAGTCTGTCTCCTCCATCCTGGCACTGAGAAGCTGTGGAGGTCTGAGCCTGAGAGCAAGGTTCTCCCAGACAGCCTCAGGGACAACCATCAGACACGTCTGCTAGGGAACCCCTGGGGTCCCCTGCCCAACACCTTCAGCCAAACTGGTGCAGCCGGACTGCTCGTTGGAGTGGCTCCTCAGGGAGTGATACAGGCATTTGCAGAGAAATCACCACCCAGCCAGCCCTGGGCTCACCCACCCAGGGCACTTGTTTGAGAAATGAAAGATCTGTGTTGGAGTCACTCCAAGCTTTGAGGAGGCTAACTTCAAAAGAAGTACTGGAGAATGGCTAGTTAATGCCTAACCTGTGCTGCGGTGGTTGGGGTGCTGGGAAGTCTATAACAGGTTCCAGGTCTCTCGAGGGTAGCTTAGAAACTATTCAGCTAAAAAAGGGAGGGCTGTCCTCCTCTGGCACCTAAAATCCAGTAGCTGGGGCATTTTGCCCAGCATTTTCATTATTTACCTGCATGTATGTATCCACAGCAGCTACACATAGATGGGGGTGTACCCACCTGGCTAGCAAGTAGATTAGTGTGCGTGCTCATCTTGTGTGCACACACGTAGGCATCAGCACTGCAGGGGAAATAGAGTCGCTACCCTCTGTTGGTGCCAAAGATGTCACTTGTGTAGCTAGATGGTTGCCATTTAGGAGCACGTGTGCAGCTCTGGTCAGATGCCTGAAGTCCAAGGAGAAGTGGGGTTTCAGACATAGTTCTGGGCCTAGCGTTTCACACTGGCTCAGGGTTAGCACATTCCTGCTCAGAGACCTGATTCACCCTTGGAGGTGACTGACTGTCCTCACTGAGTGCGCAGGGATTGTATTTGTTTCACTCTTCCAGGACAAGGCTCTTAATTTTTTGGCATGGCAGTGCCTGTGAGAGCAGTCTGGGTCTGGCCCCAGGTGCCTGTTGTCACAAACAGACTCTTTCCAAAGTCTCAGGCAGTTTGCAGATTAGGGCTGTCACGAAGGTCACTGCCCCTTTGATTAGATCCAAACCTGCAAGTCTCTCAATAGTAATATAAACCATTTTCAATTTGCCTTCTGGTGGGGGCTGAGTGAAAAGGGGAAGCACCAGGACTGGTCTGCAAAGAGTTTTCTTCAATAAACCGTCTTTGCTGCTTTTGTTTACTCCTGCAATAATGTCACCAGTTCTGGGACCATCCTCATTAGCTTGTTTTTGTGAAAGCACATTCTCTGTAGACATGCAGAAGTGGGCCTGGCAGGAGCCATTAGGCCTAGAGGAGAACACCCAAGAGTTTGCTGTAATAGCTTGTTTGTAGGAAGCAAAGTTGGCTCACTCTTTCTCTTGTTGTGGCACGAGACCAAGCAGCACTTCTCCTGGAGGGGTAATTAGCCTAATGCAATCATCAGCAATACAAGCAGGAGGAGGGAGGACAATTCTACACTGGTATGAATTAAGGACACAAAACTTGATGAAATGAAAGCTGTTGCAGTGAAAGCTTTCAGCAGATGCTGATGTAGGCCCGTAACCCCCATAGCATGAGCAGAGGAGAGCAGCACTGAAGGCTACAAGCAGGTCCTCAAAACCACCGCCCCATAGCACACTGAAACCAAATGCAAACAGAGTATCTCAGGGCCAGATCCAAAGTGTTCCTGTATGCTTCAGCCTACTTAAAATAGGCACTCGCCCCAGAAGAATGGTTCAACCCAGGGTGTTGCGTGGGTGCCCTTTCCCCCATCTTCAGCTCCTCAGCCATGGGCGCCCCTGCTGCAGGCTCCTCCATCACGTGGGCTATGCTCTGCCACGCTGGCCCTGGGGTAGGGGCAGGAAGTGGAAGCCAGAGGCAGGAGGTGGAGACTGGAGACCCCAGGTGCTGTGGGGTCTGGATGGGATCCCAAGGGCTGTGAATTAAATCCTCACAGACCATGTGCGGCCCATGAATTGCTGGTTGGACAGCCCTGGTCCAAGCTAACAGGCTTAGGCACCTCAGCCGGACTCCGAACTGCTTGTGAGAACCATGGCCATACACTCAATGGGGAAGAAAACATACCTCCAAAGAGCAATTCAGAGTACCTGTTGATAACCTATGGGAAGTGCTAGGCTTAGGGCTGTGGCCAACCTCTCAGCCATGCTCAGACCATAGGCTCAGGACCATACAGCCATAGATACTCCCACTAGTTCAGAGAGGGGACACCAACTCCAACATCCTTGGCTTCCTACTTCTGGGGCATACTCTAACCACTAGGCTATTATACAACTGGTAGGAAATATCTTCAGCAACTGAATTTTTGTGTGGCAGTGGCCAAGGGTGCTGTGTTTGGGAATGGACTCTGTGCTGTGGATGTCAGGCATGCTCTGTAGGCACCCAATGGGCTATGCTTCTCTGGGGATTTAAGCAGAATGTACACACCTCCCCAGCTCTAATTTGGGTTGTGATTGGGCTCAGCAACTGACTGCTTAAACTGGATCACTTCTAAATATGCTTAAAGGTCCTGGTGTAAGCACCTATTGATTTTGCAGCCCAAAACGGAGATGCCTAAGGCACCGTTCTGTTACACCTAGTGCCATCAAAATGCAGTTTGTGAAGCGATTCTACTATCCACTCTGGCACATAAGTGTTCCCATTATGGGAGCAGGATCACCCTTCCAGTCTTAGCCCAGATTTTAGCCAAGGTCTCCCACATCCTCAGTGCATATACTGTCAACTGGGCTACTGGGTAAGAAGGTCCCCATATCTTTTCCCAGGTAGGCTTTGAGAGAAAGGGCTGCCCTAGGTGCCTGAGGCCAAGAGAATGGTCATGGCTGTGAACCTCAAGTTGAGGGGGACACTTCTTGTACTGTGGAGTTGGGCACTTCATTCTCCTTCAGGAATGGGACCTAAGAGTCCATGCTCTTCCTACTAGTGGCCCCAGGCACTTCCCTGCACTGTGTGCTGGCTTTTCTGGATCCCTTCTTTGATGCTTGACGTTCCCAGGGCATGCTTAGGAAATGGAGGTGCTTAGAGCTGTTTGCGAACAATTTGAACCTGGAAATAAGAAAAGTGTTTCTAATATTTAGAGTGAAGTTTCAGGGTGAAGTTACACGTTCCAGTTAAACCATACTAAGGGTATTGAAAATGCAAGCGTCTGCACATTAAATGTTGTGTTAAATGCCCTCTGAGCGTCTCAAAGTTATGACTTCAGTAGAGGATTAAGTCTGGGTCATGCTAGCTAGCTTGTGCTAGGGTAATTTCTGTCTGCTCCATGGAGATAAAATGATCAATTTGCAGTCCTCTAGCATCCCAGGATGTACCACTCCCTGCTCCCGATCCCTGTTTCCACCCATGCAGAGCAGAGAGAATCCGGGTGTCTTGGCTCCTAGTTATGCTCCTGCTCACCAGCCCTCTAGCAGAGCTGTGCTGGCAAGAAAGGGTCTTAACCCTTAACATGTAACTGCTTCTAACGCCAACACTGCTTACCATTCCCCAGTTGTAGCGTGGTCTAAGTGTAATGTGTGACTTCACCCTTAGAATGGGCGTTCAACCTGGGAAAGCTTCTTCGGCTCATCCCCGACTGAGTAGGGCTTGCCTTTTGTTGTCTTCACTTTACTAGCAAGTTCTTTTTATTCCTCAATTTCTTCAACAACTGTTTCTTATTCTGAATCTGCATTTTGGCTCGCCGCGTCTTTTATCAGGACATCCAGTGGTTAGTGAAGCCTGATACTCCTAAGGTCCTTTGTGGTGCCTTAGATTAACCATAATTTAGCATAACTATGACCTGCCATAGCCCAAACTCCTACAATAGCCTGGTGATGACCAAGAATCTCAGTATTAGGAGAGGGAGGAGAGACCAATGTCCTTCAAGGAGGGAGAGACGGTGCCCAGGAGGTGGAGAGAACTATTGCAGCATTACTTTCTTTGTAACTTCCTGTTAATTAAACTTCTTTGTTATGACTCCAGGCTGCACTCCTGTGGGGACCAACATTGATGAGGACTGGGGACACGCTCAAAAACAACATCATTAGAAGCACAGGGATTGTTGTCTTCCCATAGGAGCTATAGAGATCAGTTGAACATCCCCAGCTAAGATAAACTGACCTAGAATTGCCAAAAGTGTTCAAATGTGCAGGTGTTCTCTCTGGACAGGGGCAAAACAGTAAGAGAAACAAGACAGTAGCAGGGGATTTGAATTCCCATTGCTTTTGGGGCAATGTAGAGCAGCCCCAAGCGTTAGGAAACAACACTTTCCACAATGATAGAAAGAGTCATGATTCCTTGCAATTAAAATGTGCAGATTAAACAACAATTGGTGGAGGTCTCAACGACAATGGATGCAAATCAGTTACAAAGAGCTATGCAATTGGCCTGTGCGAAGTGGCTAGTATTCACTTCGGATTCGGATTCGGCCAATTTGGGGGACAGTGATTTGATTTGGTGATTCAAATCACTGTCCTGAATCGATTCAGCTGAATCTGAATCGGAGATTTGGTTGCTGCCAAATCTCTGAATCTCCGAATCACCCAGGCCAGGACCATCCCCCATCCACTCTCCCAGCCTGCCAATAGCTGCCCTGCCCACCCCAGCTCCTGGCACTTTGAAAAACAAAGCCCCAACTCACCCGGTGCTGCCGGGTGGGTGGGTGATCTCCGTTGCCCCCTACTGTTCCACACTGTGTGGGGGGCTCTGTATGAGCCCCCCGCTCCCCACCCACTGTCCCAGACCCCCCCATGGGTGCCCTGCCCGGGCCAGCTCTGCCCCTGAAGGAAACCTCCCCCCCACAACCTAGGTTCACCAGTTTCTGCCCGGCGGGGGTGGGGGGGCAATCCCCGCTGCCCCCTGCTTCCCTGTGCCACTTGGTGGGCTCTTCCATGAGACCTCCAAAGCCCCAAGGCCGCTGCAGGAGCTGGTGAGTCAGGGGTTATTTTTTTTTTCTTAAAGGGCTAGAGCTGGGGTGGATGGGGCAGCCATGGGTGGGGGGGGCTGGAACAGTGGGGGGTGGTCAGGGGGCTTGTGCAGAATACCCCATGCAGTGTCAGGCAGTGGGGGGTAGCAGCAATTGCCCCCTTTGCCTGGCAGCACCTAGTGAGCAGGGGCTTTTTTTTTAAGCACTGGGAGCTGGGGTGGGTGGGGCAGCCATGGGGGGGCTGGGGGAGTAGGCGGGGGTCGGGGGCACTCAGGGGGGTTGGGGGGAGCAGCCAGGAAATGGGGCCTGGTGGAGATCCCCTCATGGTTGCCCCTCTCTCCTCCAGTCCCCCCCTCCCTTGCCCGCTACTTACCAGCTCCACGTCTGGCTCCAGCTTCCTGCTGCAGACACCAGGGACTGCCCGAATCATCAAAGCTCTCCAAATCTTTTCTGAAGATTCAGAGAGCTTCAAATTGATTCGGACCTTTTTATTGGTCTCCTGATTCGATTCGGATTTGGAGATTCGGCCACCAAATCAGGCCGAATCTCCTCTGAATTGAATCAGTACCCAAAGCTTCACACAGCCCTACTATGCAACCTTTTTGACCGCAGAATCAGAGGGTTGGAAGGAACCTTGTGAGTTGTGGATTAATGTGGGAATGATATGTCTAATTTTGGGTTCATTTGAACAACTTGTGTTTTAACACAATTACATGGAAGGTTTTACATCTGAAACAAAGAACAGATCCTCTCCCCTCCAGAATAGGGCCCATGTTGTGGAAATTAGTAATTCTGACAAGGCCTATTGCTGAAAATTTCATACTAGGAACCAAGTGAACCATGGCTCACCTCTGTGTGTGAGATCTTGCTTAGTCAGTTATGGCTGCTCCAGCTGATCTGGGTTTGCTGCTGGAGGGGTGATTCCTTTACACAGAATTGGCAAATACTGAGGAGATTCAGGGAAGTGGGGTTCAGAGATTCATAGGTTGTTAGGGGCTGGAAGGGACCTTGCAAGATCATTGGGTCCAGCCCCCCTGTACTAGGCAGGAAAGACAACTGGGGCCAGCTGACCCTAGTGAGGTGGCCATCCAGCCTCCTCTTGAAGATTTCCAGGGTAGGCGATTGCACCACCTCTGGAGGGAGCTTATTCTGGTCTGGACAACCTAACTGTGAAGTTTTTCCTAATATTAAATCTGAAGCGGTCTTTTGGGAGTTTGTGGCCATTACTCCTGGTTTTCCCCAAGGCTGCCCTGGTGAACAGTTGTTTTTTGAGCCCTTGATGACTCCCCTGATGTAGAGGTAAGCTGCTACCAAGTCCTTTCTCAGCCTTCTCTTTTTTAGGCTGAAGAGGCCCAAGTCCCTCAGACTTTCCTCGTATGGTTTGCCTTGAAAGTCTCTGGTCAGATGGGTGGCCCTTTTCTGGACTCTCTCAAGCTTTTCCATGTCCTTGTTGAAGTGTGGCACCCAGAACTGGATGCAATACTCCAACTGTGGTCTTACCAGCCCTGAGTAAAGTGGAAGAATCACTTCCTTGGTTTTGCTTGAGATGAAGTGGTTGATGCATGCCAGAGTGTTGTTTGCCCTGCTGGGTACAGCATCGCACTAATGGCTCATATTCATACTGTGGTCTGTTATTACCCCTAGATCTCTTTTAGTCATGGTGCTAGTCAGTTTGGCACCAAGCCTGTAAGTATGTTGGGGATTGATCATCCCCAGATGGAGCACTTTACACTTCTCAACGTTGAATTTCATCTGGTTCCTATCCGCCCAACTTGCCAGCCTACCTAGGTCTGCCAGTATCTGCAGCCTATCTTCAAGCGTGACCACGCTCCCCCATAACTTGGTGTCGTCTGCAAACTTAGCCAGTGAGCTTTTCACCCCCACATCCAAATCATTGATAAAGATGTTAAAAAGCACTGAAGTAAGTACAGACCCCTGAGGGACACCACTGCCCACTTCTTGCCAAGACGACACAGATCCATTCATTAGAACTCTCTGGGTCCTACCTCGCAGCCAGCTTCCTACCCACCTGACTGTCGAGCAGTTAAGCTCGCAATCCTCCATTTTTCCCATAAGAACATCATGGGATACCAGATCAAAGACCTTTTGGAAGTCTAGGTATACAGTGTCGACCTCCTCTCTCTTACCCAGATGGCGAGTTACCTGGTTGTAGAAAGAGATGAAATTGGTAAGACAAGACCTGCCTGCAGTGAAGCCATGCTGGCTGTCATGCAGAATCCTACCTTCTGCAAGCGTATCGCACACAGACTCCTTGATGAATTTTTCCAGGATTTTCCCTGGGATAGATATTAGGCTAATTGGCATCTAGTTGCCCAGGTCCTCTCTCCCACCCAAAGTCCTAAGCTAGACCAGGAGTTTGCCCAGGAACTGGCTGAGGCAGCTTGCTCCAGGACCATGGTTGTCATGGGTGACTTCAATTACCCAGACATCTCGTGGGAGGATCGCTCAGCAAAATCTGAGCGGTCGCAGAGCTTCCTCTCGTGCGTGGATGACCTCTACCTGACTCAAGAAGTCTATGGGCCAACGAGAGGCAAAGCGCTGCTCGACCTGGTGCTGGCTACTGGGGAGGACCTAGTCGGCGACCTAGTGATCGATGGGAAGCTGGGTGACAGCGACCACGAGCTGATCACCTTCACCATCCGCCGAAAAGCTGGCAAGTCAGTCAGCAACACAGAAGTCCTTGACTTCAGGAAAGCCGACTTTAACAAGCTCAGGAGGCTTGTCCGTGAGGCCCTAAGGGACTGTGACCACAGGGAGAGGGGAGTTCAAGAAGAGTGGTTGCTCCTCAAGGGAGCGATCCTCAATGCACAAACTAAGTCTATTCCATCTCGGAGGAAAGGCAGTAAGAGGGCACAGCAGCCCCCTTGGCTCTCCAGGGACCTAGCAGACCTCCTGAGGCTAAAAAGAAAGGCCTACAAAGGATGGAGGATGGGAGTCACCTCCAAGGAGGATTATTCTGCACTGGTCCAGTCCTGTAGGGAGCTGACCAGGAAAGCCAAGGCTGCAACTGAACTCCAGCTAGCTTTGAGCATCAAGGACAATAAAAAGTCCTTTTTCAGATATGTGGGGAGCCGGAGGAAAAGCAGGGGCAACGTTGGACCCCTGCTGAACCAGATGGGGCAACTGACAACTGACGCCCAGGAAAAAGCCAACCTATTAAATAGGTACTTTGCGTCGGTCTTTCATCAGCCCCATGGGACGCCCATGCCCGCTACAGGGCCGGGAAGTCCGGGTGAGGGTGATCCCCTGCCCTCCATTAATGCTGACTTTGTGAAGGAACATCTTGAGAAGCTGGATACCTTCAAGTCAGCCGGCCCTGACAATCTTCACCCCACGGTACTCAAGGAGCTGGCGAGCATCATAGCCCAGCCTCTAGCGTGGATCTTTGAAAACTCTTGGCGCTCTGGTGTAGTGCCCGAAGACTGGAAGAAGGCCAACGTGGTGCCTATTTTCAAGAAAGGGAGGAAAGTGGATCCGGCTAACTATAGGCCCATCAGCCTGACTTCTATCCTGGGGAAGATCTTAGAAAAGTTTATTAAGGAGGCCATCCTTAGTGGACTGGCCGACGCCAACATCTTAAGGGATAGCCAGCACGGGTTTGTTGCGGGTAGGTCTTGCTTGACCAATCTCATTTCCTTCTACGACCAGGTGACCTATCACCTGGACAAGGGAGATGAGATTGATGTCATATATCTTGACTTCAAAAAAGCCTTCGATCTGGTGTCCCATGATCGTCTCTTGGAGAAACTGGCCAATTGTCACCTTGGGTCCCCCACGATCCACTGGCTGGAAAATTGGCTCCGGGGTCGGACCCAGAGGGTAGTAATTGATGGAAGTCTCTCATCGTGGTGTCCTGTGACCAGTGGGGTCCCCCAGGGCTCTGTCCTTGGACCCATACTGTTCAACATCTTCATTAATGATGTGGACACTGGAGTCAGAAGCGGACTGGCCAAGTTTGCCGATGACACCAAACTTTGGGGCAAAGCATCCACACCAGAAGACAGGCGGATGATCCAGGCTGACCTGGACAGGCTCAGCAAGTGGGCGGATGAGAATCTGATGGTGTTCAACGCCGATAAATGCAAGGTTCTCCACCTTGGGAAAAAAACCCCGCAGCATCCTTATAGGCTCGGCAGTGCTATGTTGGCTAGCACTATGGAAGAAAGAGACTTGGGGGTCATCATTGACCACAAGATGAACATGAGCCTGCAATGCGACGCTGCGGCTAGTATAGCGACCAAAACACTGGCTTCTCAAGCAAATCCCGGGACGTCATTCTCCCCCTGTACTCAGCCTTAGTGAGGCTGCTGCTGGAGTACTGCGTCCAGTTTTGGGCTCCACAATTCAAAAAGGATGTGGAGAAGCTTGAGAGAGTCCAGAGAAGAGCCACGCGCATGATCAGGGGTCAGGGAAGCAGACCCTACGATGACAGGCTGAGAGCCCTGGGGCTCTTTAGCCTGGAAAAGCGCAGGCTCAGGGGTGATCTGATGGCCACCTACAAGTTTATCAGGGGTGACCACCAGTATCTGGGGGAACGTTTGTTCACCAGAGCGCCCCAAGGGATGACGAGGACGAATGGTCACAAACTGCTACAAGATCGTTTCAGGCTGGACATAAGGAAGAATTTCTTTACTGTCCGAGCCCCCAGGGTCTGGAACAGCCTGCCACCGGAAGTTGTTCAAGCGCCTTCATTGAACACCTTCAAGATGAAACTGGATGCTTATCTTGCTGGGATCCTATGACCCCAGCTGACGTCCTGCCCTTTGGGCGGGGGGCTGGACTCGATGATCTTCCGAGGTCCCTTCCAGCCCTAATGTCTATGAGATCTATGAAATCTCTCCTCCCCTTCTTGAAGATGGGCACAACATTGGCACTCTTCCAGTCTTCAGGGACTTCCCCTGAGTGCCATGAGTTCTGGGAGTTTTGCCAGAGGTCCCACAATGACTTCGGCCAGCTCCTTCAGCACTCTCAGATGAAGTTCATCCAATCCTGGGAAGGCAGTCATTCCCACCATACCCATTCTGAACCTTATCTAGTATGATTTACCCTTAGTCTGGTGAAATACAGAAGCAAAGTTATCATTCAGGAGTTTGGTTTTCTCCTGTGTGTCGGTAACCAGCTGTCCTGAGTTGTTAAGCAATGGCCCCATGTTTCCTGTTCCCTACATATCTAAAGACTTCATATTGTCCTTGATTTCTGTTGCTAGTTTAAATTCAGTTGTTGCCTTAGCCTTTCTAATCTGCTCTCTACAAGTGTGGGCCATTGTTGTATCATTTTCCTTGGGATCTGTCCCAAGCTTCCATTGTTTGTATGCCTCTTTCTTCTTTTTCAAGAGGCCCATGATATCCCTATTAAGCCAGAGGACTTACCAGCCCTTCTGCTACCTTTCTTCCACATGGGAATAGACTTCTTTTGGGCTTTGAGGATCATGACCTTGAGGAACGACCATTCTTCATGCATTCCTTTCACCTTCAGTGCAGTGCTTCCCCTACTATTGCCCTGAGCCTGTTGAAATTCTCTTTTTTGAAATCCAAAACTTCAACCCTCCTAGCTGATTTTCCTGCCTTGTGATGGATAGTGAACGTGATGGTTTCATGGTTGTTGTCACCCAGGCTACCCTCTATATTGAAGTTACTCACCAGATCACCTCCTTTGGCCAAGACCAACTCTAGGAGAGCATTACATCTGGTTGGCCCATGCACTTCCTGAGTCAGGCAGAGCTCTTCAATACAGGTCAGGAAGTAACACGACCAATCTGACTTAGCCAAGTGTTCCTCTCAAGAGATGTCTGGGTAATTGAAGTCACCCATGATGACCATGTCCCATGTGTGCATGGTCTCTGCCAGGTCTTGAGAGAACTCCAGATCAAGCTCTTCTCCCTGGTTTGGTGGTCTTTAGTATACACCTACAGTTTGGTCTCTGTCACTGTGCCCACCCTGCCTCGTAGTTTGACCCAGAGGGTTTCAAGCCGCACTTCTTTGGAGTCGATGTTGGCCTCCAAGGAGGTGTACTGCTCCCTCACATACAGAACTACACCTCCACCTTTCTTCCCTACTTGGCCCCTTTTGTGTAGGGAGTAGCCCTCTATGGCTAAGTTCCAATCACGTAAAGAGTCCCACCAGGTCTCCGTAATCCCTACTAGATCGTAATGCCCACTGGAGAGTAGAGGGCTATCTCCTCCTGCTTGTTCCCCATGCTCCTGGTATTGGTGTACCTGAGTCCTCCAATTGAGACCCTCGATTTCATGTCACTTGGAGGGAGAACCATTCCCTCAGCTCTTGCAAGAGGCTGTCTTGGTGTCCCCAACTTTAGAGCTTTCCCGTGTGCCTGAACTTGGGTATGCTCCAGTCAGTGTTTCCCCGTCCCCCAGCAATCTTCTTTTAAAGCCCTATCTAGAAGATCGGCCATCCTGGCCCAGAACAGGGACTTACCCCTCCACACGAGGTAGATGCCATCCCTTCCCAGGAGTCCTCTCTCCCTAAAGTGTGTGCTGTGGTCTACCTTATACAGTAAGGATTTCCACCTTATACAGTACTTGTGAGACTGTTACTGGATACTATTGCCCAGGATGCAAAACTAATGTTAAAAACTTGAAAATAATTCCAGAACAAAGCTTACTTCTCTCAGATCAGGACCTGCTGCACCATGTTGGAGGCTAGCTTGTCCTGGCTCCTCACCATCATCCAGGAGCACTGCTGCCCCACTTCTGGTTGCTTATACAATCAGCTCAGACCTGGGGCTGCCTGTTATGCCCTCATCTTGCGGTATAACAGGACTGTGGCCTGCCTCGATCGGCAGGTCACTCCAGTCTGCCACCTCCCCAGCTGTCCACTGCCACTGGCCACAGGGGGCTGGAGCTCACCATCTGGGCCTAGTTATCCACCCACTCCCCACCACCAGAATAGCCATTCAGGGTCAGCTGCCCCTTTACTCCATCCTACATAAACCCCTGAACTGACAGAGCATGTGTCTGGGTTGCCAGGCTTAGCCCTTCCTCAGCTGCCTTGCTATTCCTCACAGTTTGTGCCTCTTCTGGCTCTTAACTACCCAATCTGTCTTGCCCTTGGCTCCATGCACTGCCTGGCCTTTTGGATTCCTAACTCAGCCTCTCCTTCAAGCTGATTCCCAGCTTGGTCACCTGGCTTCCTAACCTGCCTCACCCTCCGACTCTATGCTCTGCCTGACCCTGCATCTTTCTGACTCACCTTCTTAGAGGGACCTCCTGGCTTCACACACTTCTCCCAACTTTTATTGGCCCCTCAGACCCTGAGTGATTGCCAGACCTGGCCACCCACTGCTTGATGTTGCCCAAGAGCAAGCTCTGAGACTCCAGCTCTTGTAGGAACTAGTGGGCAGGAAATCTCAACCCAGGCACTCTATAGGGATGTTCACTCACACATATTTTTCCCTTTGAGGTTTGATGGCAAACTGCAATGCAATCCTGGACTAGCTCCTGTTTGGAGTCTTCCCAAGCTTCCTTTTTCACTTTGGACCTCAGGGTCACTCCACTGAAAACCTCCGCACAGGTCGTTGAGGCACTGATTCCTTGTCAATCTTTCTCCAATTTTCTTTTGCCACATTTGTACCCTTATATGCTTTACACTGTAGGAAGGAAGGCTGGGAAACAAAGACAGGGTTTACCTGGTCCTTTACAGTCAACCATTTTAACTCCAACACAGATAAAACAGGTGCACATTCCTTTTCCTAAGCTATTAATATTTGCGTGAAGAGGGACTGGCTGTAAATGAAGTACTTGGAACAGGGAAAGGGATCACGCCGGGAGAATGCCATTTCCAAAGCAGCTGTTCCTTTAAGATCAAGAGTCCTGGCAAGGGACAGCACGGTGTGCAGCAAGAGAGGAGGGAATGATGGCTCAGAAGAAGAGAAGCTGTGGAAAAAGATTGAGACAGGGAAATCCCAGGAGCCAGTCCTGTGTACCAGAGAAGATGTGTTTGATGAGAAAAAGAGCCTGAGTCCCAGCTACTCTCACACCCATACAGGAAAAAAAATGGGAGTGTCCCAAAGATCTCCTTAAGATAAGATTTTACTGTGAAACAGAAGGGGAGAAAGAAAGAGACTGAAAGTAATATCCCTGGTCACGTAAAAAAGAAAAAAAAATGGTTCTGTAGTTAACTTTACATAATTGCGTATTTTTTTAAGACGAGGTGCAATGAAGTGTCTGAAGGGAAAACTAAAAGTATATAAGACAGTTTGAAATAGTCAAAATCTGTCTGGCTGTGAACTTACTGTGGATGTAAGAAGAAAAAAATCAATAATAAAGAGAATTGAACAACCCATATAAAACTTGGATTCAATTGATGATTAAAATCTTGGGTGATGTCTGAGTGAGATAGAAGAAAGAGTGTAATGCAGATAAAAATCTAGATAGATTGCTGGTGTCCTGCTGTGGCTGTAACACCTCCTGACTGATAACATCAAAATAGATCAAGACGTGGCAAGCGAGAGTCAGAATATAGTGCAGGACTACCCAGACAGGGCAACTGGGAAGATAAGGGCAAAAATCAGGCCCTTAAATAGGGAAAACCTCACAATTTGCCACCCACAAAATTTCACTGTGTGATTCTTTCTCCAGTCTATCACATTAAGTTTACCCCCACTTACCAGCATCTTGAATGTGGAAGGGACCTCAGGAGGTCACATCTAGTCCAACTCCCTGCTCAAGGCAGGACCAGCCCCAGCTGGATCATCCCAGCCAAGGCTTTGTTCAGTGGGTCTTAAAAACCTCCAAGGATGGAGCTTCCACCACCTCTCTAGGTAACCTGTTCCAGTGTTTTACTACCCTCCTAGTGAGAAAATTCTTCTCAATGTCTTACCTAAACTTAACTTGCTACCACTTGAGACCATTGCTCCTTGTTCTGTCATCTGTCACCACTGTGAACAGTCCAGATCCATCCTCTTTTGAACCCCCTTTCAGGCTGCTTTTAAATCCCCTCTCAGTTTTCTCTTCTTGGGTCCTTGTACATGTACTCAACATTTAGTCCCTAAAAATGTTCCTAGTTTAATTTTTTTAACTTAAAGATAGCTAAATAAGTAACGTGGACTTGATTTACCAAGTAAGGGCTTATTATGCTATAACTAAAGTAAAAAGCTCTAAAGGTCATGTCAGAACAATTTTACTCTCATGCCCTTTCAGTCCTACCTTACTGCCAAGCAGTGCTTGAGGACAAGAAATGCCCAGCCGCAGCTCTTCTGCCGCTCTCTTTTTCTGGGTGCAAGTTGCATGGGGGACTCAGGGGGCTGAGTGTACACAAGTGCCCAAGCATACACAAGCATGACTGCACACACATGGAGCTGATGCCAGAGTTGTGGAGTCCGGCGCAGCTGTTTGCAGGCTGCCTGCTGCTTGCTGCAGCTGACCAGAGCCCAGGTTGGCTACAAACAGCTGCGCTGGGCTCTGGAGCCCAGTCACCAGCTCAGTATCTGGGAGTGGGGTAGAGACCGGGGTTACACTGCCTCAGGCCCCTCCCTCACTGCCCGCACTGAGCGCATGTGCACGTGCCAGTACAGAACTGATGCTTGGGCTCCGGAGCCCGGCACAGCTGTTTGGAGTCTCCCGGCTGCAGCCAGCCCCAGCTCTTGGTAGCTGCTGTCAGCCAGGAGCCTGGGCTGCTCCCAGCAGGCAGGTGGGATGCTGCAAGCCCTGCCGGAAGCAGCCCGGGCTCCAGCAGCTACCCAGAGCTAAGGTAGCTGCTGACAGCCATGGGGCTTTGGGTGGGGGGCAAGGGTCAGCAGGGCTAGGGGGCAGGGGCTTTGAGTGGGGGGCACAGGGTATCAGGGCTGGGAGGGTAGGGGCAGCAAGGCTGGGGGGAAGGGGCTTTGGGTAGGGAGCACAGGGCAGCAGGGATGGGGGCAGGGGCTTTGGGTGGGGGACAAGGGGCAGCAGGGCTGGGGGGCAGAGGCTTTGGGTGGGGGGCACAAGGCAGCAGGGCTGTTGACAATGCACGGGGACGGTGCAGGGAGACCTGGCCCTGGGAATGGTATGAGACTGCTCGGGCCCATCACGGTGCGTGGTTCGGTGCATGGAGCCCAGGCTTTGGGAGCTGCAAGTGGCGGCTCAAGCCTGCAACCTGGGTAGGGCCAGTGGGCCACACAGTGTGCAGAGCAGCGCATGGGGCAAGGACCTTGGGGGCTGCAGTGAGGCAGCGAAGGCCCCATCTCCTGGTAAGTGGCCAGGTCCCACAGTGTGCAGGGCAGCACATGGGCCCAAGCCTTGGGAGCCAAGGGCAGCGGGTTAGCCATGCAGCATGAGGATGGATGGCCGGAGCCCGAACGGCCTGGCTTGTTAAAATATCCCTTGTTGCTGAAGCCAGGGCACAGGGAAACAATAGTGCTGCAGCGCGAGGCCCAGCACCCAGAAGCCAGCAGCAATGGTGCAGCAGCTGAGAGGAGCTGAGACCTTGGTGCCCAGACCAGTACACAGGGTGGGGAGGAGCCTAGCAGCAGAGGAGAGGCCTGGAGAGGCGCTCCAGGAGAAGAGACCCCATCGAGCTGTGCCCTGACTATTGCCACCTGAGGGAGCGTGAGTCATTGGGCCCTTGGGCCCCACAGGGGAAAGACATTTGGGGCGGGCAAACCCACAGAAGGGGCTGGGTGAGCAGCCCTCCGCCTAGTCAAGCCCTAAGGGAAGGGGCCTCTGGTGCTTCCTGGACACCCCCCCACAAGGGACCCCACTGGAAGGAGGACTATCTCTTGCCATGGGTCAGGGACTATATTAAGGAATAGATGATATAAAGATTTTCCTGTTTGCGCCTTATATTTTGTAATTGAAATGTTGTATTGTGTTGATGCTCCTGAAATTGTTTTATTGTGATGGGTAAATAGTGTTATTTAGGGTTTGACCTTGGTTATGGGTTAATGTTCACTGTATAACTATATGCATATGATATTTAGTTTTATTTTTATGTATATTATAACTCAAGAAATTGCATATAGTTAAGAACTTTGGGCTTGGGCTAACGCTATAGAGGAAAGAGGGATCTGCTTGAAATTCTGGGATCCCTCTCACAGCACCCCCTCCTGCCTACCCATCCCATCCAGTTGAGAATAGGGCACACCCAGGTTACATGTGTGTATGTAAGTGTATGTGTTAGAACAGGGGTAGGCAACTTTTTTTGGCCAGAGTGCTGAAAAACACCACAATGCCTACCTTGGAAGGTGCCGGAGTGCCAGCATACCAGAAAAACAAAATGAGGGCAGGGGGTACATGGCAGGATGCCCTGCTTGTGCCCCTTACCCCCCACACCGAGCGGTCTCACAGCACTCTCAAGGCTGCTTGTCATAGTTTCATAGTTGGTAGGGTCGGAAGGGACCTTAGCAGATCACCAAGTCTGACTCCGTGCCACGGGCAGGAAAGGATGCTGGGGTCAAACGACCCCAGCTAGGTGGTTGTCTAGCTTCCTTTTGAACACTCCTAGGGTGGGGGTGAGCACCACTTCCCTTGGAAGTTGGTTCCAACTCCTAGCCGCCCTGACTGTGAAGTAACGCCTCCTGATGTCTAGCCTGAATCTACTCTCAGTCAACTTATGGCCATTGTTCCTTGTTACTCCCGGTAGTGCTTGGGGGAACAGAGACTCTCCCATTGCCTGCTGGTCCCCCTTGGCAAGCTTATAGGTGGCCACCAGATCCCCTCTCAGCCTTCTTTTGTGGAGGCTGAACAGGTTCAGGTCCCGTAGCCTCTCCTCATAGGACCTACCCTGCTGACCCCTGATCATGCGAGTGGCCCTCCTCTGGACTCTCTCCATGTTGTCCACATCCCTCCTGAAGTGCACCGCTCAGAACTGGACACAGTACTCCAGCTGTGGCCTGACCAATGTCGCATAGAGGGGGAGGATCTCCTCCTCGGACCTGCCCGTGATGCATCTATGGATGCATGACAAGGTGCGGTTAGCCTTCCTGACCATGTCCCCACATCGGCGGCCCATGTTCATCTTGGAATCAATAGTGACTCCAAGATCCTTTTCTGTGCTGACAAGAAGGGTGTTCCCCAGCCTGTAGGTCTGCTGCTGGTTCTTCTTCCCCGGGTGCAACACCTTGCACTTGTCTGTATTGAAACCCATCCTATTCTCATCCGCTCACCCCTGTAACCTGTCCAGATCTAGTTGTAGCCTGTCCCTCTCTTCTAGTGTGCTCACTTCTCCCCACATCTTAGTGTCATCTGCAAACTTAAACAAGGTGCTTTTCACCCCCTTGTCCAAGTCGCCAATGAAGATATTGAATAGTGTGGGCCCAAGGACTGAGCCCTGGGGGACCCCATTGCCCACGTCCCTCCAGGTTGAAAATGACCCATGCACCACCACTCTCTGGGTGTGGCCCTCCAGCCAATTTGCGACCCATTTGACTTTGTAGGCGTTGACACCACAGTCACTTAATTTTTTAATGAGGATGGGGTGAAAGACAGTGTCGAAGGCCTTCCTAAAGTCCAGAAAGACTACATCCACCATGACACCTGTGTCCAAGCCTTTTGTGACCTGGTTGTAGAAGGCCACCAGGTTGGTCTGACAGGACCTGCCTCTAATGAACCCATGTTGATTGCCCCTAAGCATAATCTCCCCTGCCGGTCCCTCGCAGATGTGCTCCTGTATAATTTTCTCAAGAGCTTCCCCAGGGCCGAGGTAAGACTAACGGGCCTATAGTTTCCTGGGTCCTCTTCCTTACTTTTTTTGAAAATGGGGACCACATTGGCCCTTTTCCAGTCCTCTGGCACCTCATCAGAGCACCATGATTGCTCATAAAGCTGTGCCAGGGGTCCCACAATGACCTCTGCCAATTCCCTCAGCACTCAGGGGTGGAGATCGTCAGGACCTGCTGATCTGAACATGTCTAGTCCCTCCAGAAGTTCCCTGACTAGGTCCTCTCTGACCCTGGGCCTGGCTGCGCCTCCCCTGGGTACATCCAGAATCCCAGTGGTGGGGATGTCCCAGTCCCTGCTCAGAAAAATGGAAGCAAAGACTCTGTTAAAGAGATTAGCTTTGTTGTCTGGTGCTACCACCAGACTACCAAGCATGTCCTGCAGAGGCCTCACATTACTTGGTACCTTCGTTTTACCCCCTATGTATCTAAAAAAGGACCTCTTGTTATCTTTGATCCGGGTCTCTAGTCCCAGTTCCACCTCTGCCTTAGCATTCCTAACAGCCCCCCTACAAGCTCGAGCAATGGAGGTATAATCCTGCTTGGTGATGGCCCCTCCCTTCCATTGGGTGTACACCTCCTTTTTGGCTTTGAGACATTCCTGGATGCTTTTGGTGAGCCATGGGAGATTCGGGGCTCCTGAGGCAACTCTCAGAGATCATAAAAGCTAAAGAGGCGGTAGTCATGGGGGACCTAAACTACCCGGACATCTGCTGGGAGTCACAGACAGCAAAGTCCCACCGCTCAAGAAGGTTTCTAACCTGTGTACAGGACCTCCACCTGACACAGGAGGTACACAGTCCCACTAGGGGGAATGCCATACTGGATCTGGTATTGGCAACGGGGGATGACATGGTAGGGGACCTACAGATCGGTAGCCATCTGGGGGACAGTGATCACCTAATAATAGAATTCACCATAAGACGGCGAGTGGGTAAGGTAACTAGTAGGGTGAAAGTGCTAGACTTTAGGAAAGCTGATTTCAATGAACTCAGGCAATTAGTCAAGGACGCACTGCAGAGTAGGAGTTTTGAAGGGATGGGAGCCCAAGAAGGGTGGCTGTGCCTTAAGGAAACGATCCTTTGGGCACAAAGCAAGACGATCCCCGTGCGAGGTAAAAGAGGGAAAGGGGCCAGGAGGCTTCCCTGGCTGACCAGAGAAATCCAGGGCAGCCTAAGGGCCAAAAGGGGAGCACATAAAAAGTGGAAACAGGGAGAGATCACCAAAGACGAATATACCTCCTCTGCTCGTGGTTGTAGGGAGGCAGTTAGACAGGCCAAAGCTACCATGGAGCTGAGGATGGCATCCCAAGTAAAGGACAACAAGAAATTGTTTTTTAGATATATAGGGAGTAAAAGGAAGGCCCAGGGAGGAATAGGACCCCTGCTAAATGGGCAGAAACAATTGGTGACGGACAGGGGGGACAAGGCTGAACTCCTCAATGAGTTCTTTGCCTCAGTGTTCCTAAGTGAGGGGCACGACAAGTCTCTCACTGGGGTTGTAGAGAGGCAGCAGCAAGGCACCACACTTCCATGCATAGACCCTGAGATGGTGCAGAGTCACTTGGAAGAACTGGATGCCTTTAAGTCGGCAGGCCCAGGTGAGCTCCATCCGAGGGTGCTGAAGGCACTGGCCGATATCATTGCAGAGGCACTGGCGGGAATATTTGAACGCTCGTGGCGCACGGGCCAAGTCCCGGAGGACTGGAAAAGGGCCAACGTGGTCCCCATTTTCAAAAAGGGGAGGAAGGAGGACCCGGGCAACTATAGGCCAGTCAGTCTCACCTCCATCCTTGGCAAAGTCTTTGAAAAAATTATCAAGGCTCACATTTGTGAGAGCCCGGCAGGACAAATTATGCTGAGGGGAAATCAGCACGGGTTCGTGGCAGGCAGATTGTGCCTGACCAATCTAGTTTCTTTTTATGACCAGGTTACGAAACGCCTGGACACAGGAGAAGGGGTGGATGTCGTATACTTAGACTTCAGGAAGGCCTTCGATACGGTATCCCACCCCATACTGGTGAACAAGTTAAGAGGCTGTGACTTGGATGACTACACAGTCCGGTGGGTGGTGAATTGGCTGGAGGGTCACACCCAGAGAGTCGTGGTGGATGGGTCGGTTTCGACCTGGAAGAGTGTGGGCAGTGGGGTCCCGCAGGGCTCAGTCCTTGGACTGATATTCTTTAATGTCTTCATCAGCGACTTGGACGAGGGAGTGAAATGTACTCTGTCCAAGTTTGCAGATGACACAAAACTATGGGGAGATGTGGACACGCCGGAGGGCAGGGAACAGCTGCAAGCAGATCTGGAGAGGTTGGACAAGTGGGCAGAAAACAACAGGATGCAGTTCAACAAGGAGAAATGCAAAGTGCTGCACCTAGGGAGGAGAAATGTCCAGCACACCTACAGCCTAGGGAATGACCTGCTGGGTGGCACAGAAGTGGAAAGGGATCTTGGAGTCCTAGTGGATTCCAAGATGAACATGAGTCGGCAGTGTGACGAAGCCATCAAAAAAGCCAATGGCACTTTATCGTGCATCAGCAGATGCATGACGAATAGGTCCAAGGAGGTGATACTTCCCCTCTATCGGGCGCTGGTCAGACCGCAGTTGGAGTACTGCGTGCAATTCTGGGCGCCGCACTTCAAGAAGGATGCAGATAACCTGGAGAGGGTCCAGAGAAGGGCCACTCATATGGTTAAGGGCCTGCAGACCAAGCCCTACGAGGAGAGACTAGAGAACCTGGACCTTTTCAGCCTCCGCAAGAGAAGGTTGAGAGGCGACCTTGTGGCTGCCTATAAGTTCATCACGGGGGCACAGAAGGGAATTGGTGAGTATTTATTCACCAAGGCGCCCCCCAGGGGTTACAAGAAATAATAGCCACAAGCTAGCAGAGAGCAGATTTAGATTGGACATTAGGAGGAACTTCTTCACAGTTCGAGTGGCCAGGGTCTGGAACGGGCTCCCAAGGGAGGTGGTGCTCTCCCCTACCCTGGGGGTCTTCAAGAGGAGGTTAGATGAGCATCTAGCTGGGGTCATTGAAACCCAGCACTCTTTCCTGGCTTATGCAGGGGGTCGGACTCGATGATCTATTGAGGTCCCTTCCGACCCTAACATCTATGAATCTATGAATCTATGGGGGCTTTTGAGCACTCTTGCCCCTTTTGATCTGCATGGGGATTGTCACCCTTTGGGTTTGGATGATTGTCTCCTTAAGGAACAACCACTCTTCTTGGCCTCCCAACTCCCCTCCCCTCTGGGATCTCAGTGCCTTCCTGACTAGTCTCCTTACCTCATTGAAATCCACCCTGGCTTTTGACACTCAGGCTCCAGGGAAGGTGTACCCAGGCCTAGGGTCAGTGAGGAACTAGTCAGGAAACTTCTGGAGGGGCTGGATGTATTTAAATCAGCTGGCCCTGACGATCCCTACCCAAGAGTGCTGAGAGAATTATCAGAGGTCATTGTGAGACCCCTGGCATGGCTCTACAAGCACTCGTTGTGCTCTGGTGTGGTGCCAGAGGACTGGAAAAGGGCCAATGTGGTCCCCATTTTCAAAAAAGGGAGGAAGGAGGACGCAGGAAACTATAGGCCAGTTAGTCTTACCTCGATCCTGGGTAAGCTTTTTGAGAGAATTATCCTGGCGCATGTCCACGAGGGGCCAGCAAGGGAGGTTATGCTTAGGGGCAACCAACATGGGTTCATTAGAGGTAGGTCGTGTCAGACCAACCTGGATGCCTTCTATGACCACTCTACAAAATCCTTAGATGCAGGGGCAGCAGTGGATGTAGTCTTTCTGGACTTCAGGAAGGCCTTCGACACTGTCTCGCACCCCATTCTCATTAAAAAAAACTAGGGGACTGTGGCGTCGACACCTACACAGTCAAATGGGTTGCTAACTGGCTGGAGGGCCGCACCCAGAGAGTGGTGGTGGATGGATCGTTTTCAACCTGGAGGGATGTGGGCAGTGGGGTCCCCCAGGACTCGGTCCTTGGACCCATACTGTTCAACATCTTCATCAGTGACTTGGACGAGGGGGTAAAAAGCACCCTGTTCAAATTTGCTGACGACACTAAGATATGGGGGGATGTGGGCATGCTAGAAGGGAGGAATAGGCTGCAATCAGACCTAGACAGGTTACAGGGGTGGGCAGATGAGAACAGGATGGGTTTCAACACTGACAAGTGCGAGGTGCTGCACATGAGGAAGAAGAGCCAGGAGCATACCTACAGGCTGGGGAACTCCCTTCTCATCAGTGCAGAGGCAGAAAAGGATCTTGGAGTCATTATTGATGCCAGAATGAACATAGGCCGGCAGTGTTGAGACATGGTCAGGAAGGCCAACCGTACCTTGTCATGTATCTCAAGCAGGTGATCCTCCCCCTCTGTGCGACACTGGTCAGGCCACAGTTGGAGTACTGCGTCCAGTTCTGGGCGCCACACTTCAGGAGGGATCTGGACAACTTGGAGCAGGTCCAGAGGAGGGCAACTCGCATGATCAGGGGGCAGCAGGCCCTACGAGGAGAGGCTAAGGGACCTGAACCTGTTCAGCCTCCACAAGAGAAGGCTGAGGGGGATCTAGTGGCCTGTTACAAACTAGTCAGAGGGGACCAGCAGGCATTGGGGGAGTCCCTGTTCCCCCGAGCACTACCAGGAGTGACTAGAAATAATGGTCACAAACTGGCAGAGGGTAGATTCAAACTAGACATCAGGAGGCACTACTTCACTGCCAGGGCAGCTAGAATCTGGAACCAACTTCCAAGTGAAGTGGTGCTGGCTCCTACCCTGGGGGCCTTTAAGAGGAGGTTAGATGAACACCTTGCCAGGGCTGTTTGACCCCAGTACTTTTTCCTGCCATGGCAGGGGGTTGGACTTGATGATCTGCTCAGGTCCCTTCCGACCCCGACCAACTATGAAACTATGAAACCCTGCGCTGGATGGTGAATTCCAGAAGGCAATGACCGCTATCGCCCAGGTGGTTGAGCACCTGCAGTCCTCTCACCAGGTTGTCACCTGTGGCCAGGACCAGGTCCAACAAGGCATTTCCCCTGGTGGGACTGTGCACCTCCTGGGTTAGATGGAGGTCCTGTAACTCGGCTAGAAACCTAAGTGAGCGGTCAGACCTGGATGACTGCTCTTCCCAGCAGATGTCTGGGCAGTTTAGGTCACCCATGATGACCACGTCCCTTGACTTAACTGCCTCCACGAGCTGACCTGAGAATTTCCGGTCCAGCTCTTCCCCCTGGTTAGGTGGCCTGTAGTAGACCCCCACCGTTAGGTCCCTTTCCCCCAACCCCCCTGTATTCTGACCCAGATCACCTCAGTCTGCTCTCCCTCAGACCCAGTTCTGTTTGCTGAGGATGTGTGTTGCTCTTTGACGTAGAGCGCCACACCCCCACCTTTCCTCCCTGTTCTATCCCACCTGTACAGCCTATAGCCCTTGATGTTCACCGCCCAGATGTGCATTAGATCCCACCATGTGTCAGTGAGCCCCACTGCCTGGGTTTGTGTTAGCTAGCAGGAGAGCAAGTTCCTCCTGCTTGCTCCCCATACTATGAGCATTAGTGTAGAGGCATTTAAGGCCTCCTGATGGTGTATGCACCTCCTCCCCAATCACAGGACTATCTGGGCCCCTGTCTCTTACCTGAGTATTTCTTGTGCTTGTTGCTTGTCTTGGCTGGGCTGTTCTTCCTCCAGTGGCAGCTTCAGGAGCCTTGGGCCTCTTGCCCGCTAGGGGAGAGCTCCCTAGCTTTTCTTGGCTCTGCTCTTCTTGAGTCCCTCGCTGCATCTGCCCTGGTGCTGGGCACGCAGCTCCTTTTATACGCGCCAGGGCTCTGGCCCTGAAGTCTTCCAGACCTGACAGTTTACAGTCTCCAATCAGGTCCAGAGGAGCTCTTCTCCCTCTCCCTTCAGGAAAAGGGCATGACCTTATTTCTCTTGCTGCCTCCTGATTGGTGGATGGGCTCCACCAATCAAAAGAGCAGGATCTCAAGCCTGGGGCTCAGCCCAAGCTCTGAAAGGTAAGCCTGCTACACAAACATACATACATGCAAACATACATGCTATTACCGTTGTTTTAAAAAGGTTCCCTGCCCAGACTGTCACTCTAGGCCCATGCCTGACTTGGCTCTATTCCACCAGGAAGGTCAACTTATGAGCTACTTGTGCTGCCTCCCTCCCTCCATCTTGCCTATGCTTCACCACTTGTAGACCAATGGCATCCTAGCTTGTGCACTCTCTTTCTCTCTCTCCAATAGCAACAGTGCTGAACTGAAATATTTAGCCTGCTCCCTTAGGTGCTTTCCCCATGGCAGTGGGCTCCCCCTCAGCACTCCTCACTCCCTCTTCCTCCAGCTGCACACACACACACACACACACACACACACACACACACAGAGCGCACCCTGGTTCATCCTGGTGAAAAATGGGTGCTAAAAATGCTCAGTTCTTTCACTGCAGAGAGCAGCTTTCTTTTTGTTTTCTTGGGTAAAATAAAAAAAGGGTTTTTCCTAAAAATCAAGACCAAGACTACATGCAGGTTTGAACAGTGTTGGTTGAAAGTAAACTTTGTGATATAATGTTATTCTTTCACAAAAAAAGTTTTTCAGCTAGCTTTTCACTACCAAGGGTATAGCGCGTGCGCTCGCGCGCACACACACACACACACACACACACTTCTATTTACAATAGAAACAATGCTGTACTGAAATGTGTGTGTGTGTGTGTGTGTGTGCGCGCTGGTTTAATAAAAGATATCATCTCTACTATGAGACCTGCTTGCCTTTTCCTTTAGACCAATATGGTTTCAACCTGGATACCTGACACATGGAAGATATCGAATTTTAGCCGATTTTTAAAATTAAATCTTCATATTTTCTCAAACAGGAAGCAACTGTGACCACTTGAAACCTGAGATCCTACTCCTACCTTTGTTTCAAGGTAATTTGCATCATTATAGATCCTCACAGGAGGTGAGAGGCTTCATACCAGCCATGAACTGACTGCCCAGAGAAGTTTCTGTCTATTGACTCCTTTGTGAAATCCTATGAAATATGAACTTCCATTTCTACTCAGGAGAACTTTTACAGTCTTTTCTCCAATTCCTGATGAAGGGTGTTTGTGCCCAAAAGATTTCAATTAAAGACTTTTTTTGCAAAAATCTTTTTGGTTAAATAAAAGACATCATCTCTACTGCAAGTCCTGATTGAACTCAGGACTGAACAGCACAGCACCCTGCTTCATGCTGGCAACAAATGGGTGCTAAAAATGCTCAGTTCTTTCACTGCAGAGAGTAGCTTTCTTTTTTTGGTGGTGGTGGGGCAGTAAAATCTAAAAAAAGGGTTTTCCTTACAAATCAAGACCAAGACTATTCAGACTATTCAACTGAACTGTAGTCAGTTTCAATGTCTAGGGTGACAAGGTGTCTGCTGCCTGCCAGGTCATGCTTAATGCTTAATAGCCTCCTTCCCTTCATCTTGCCTATGCTTCACCACTTGTAGACCAATGGCATCCCAGCTTGCACACGCACACACACAGCACCCTGCTTCATGCTGGCAAAAAATGGGTGCTAAAAATGCTCAGTTCTTTCACTGCAGAGAGTGGATTTCTTTTTTTTGGGGGGGGGGGTAAAATCTAAAAAAAGGGTTTTCCTTACAAATCAAGACCAAGATTACATGCAGGTCTGAACAGTGTTGGTTGAAAGTAAACTTTGTGATATAATGTTATTATTTTCACCAAAAAAAAAAACGTTTTTCAGCCAGTTTTTCACTGCCAAGGGCATCCCAGCTTCCCCACTCCATGGTGGGCCTTGCAATACAACCAGGCACCCACACACCCACCCACACACTCAGCCTCTTGATGTAGGACTTCAAGCTGGGCAGCTTGTTCTGACTCTCCTTCTGACTCTCCATTCCTGGGAGCAGTGCTGGCCTATGTGCCCTCCCCTCCCAGGACAGGCCCTCCTAGCCTCTTCCCCCTGCAGCTTCCCCCACGTATGTAAAAAACATAACTCTCAATGCTTGGGCTTATAAAAATGTAATGCAAAAATGTAAATGTAAAAATGTAACTCATGGTTTACCTAAAGCCTCAATGAAAACAGTACTACATACACTTGTATATAAAACAGAAAGAATCTTGTGTCTTCTCTCATCTGTATCATGTCAAACTGTAAGGAAGTTTTGCAGCGGTTGGGCAGGCATTGTTATTGAGGGTCATCAAGATTCCTTGGTTACTAGAGATCCCCTTGCCCAGGACAGCTGTCCCCAAAGCAGTGTTGGGGGGCAACGATCAGCCTACTCCAACTCCCCCTCCCCCTGTGATCAACATAAATGCTCAGCATGACCCAACACCCCGACTGAGGTAAAGAAAGAAAAAACTGCCCAGGTGCAATGAATTTCCCCCCTCCCTTGCCAATCACCAGATACACAGTGGCCAGAATCGAGAGGCTGCTTGTGGGGGAGTGGGGTGGGGAGGGAAAGGAGTGGTGGTTACCAGGGTATTGTTGAATCAGTTAGTCTATTTGCATGTGAATCCTATTACAGTTTGCAGTCATGTCCCCAAACCAGTTTTAGACCTGCTTGTCTTCTCAAGTCACTTGCCACCACAAACCCATCCCCCATCACCCACCCAGTGCACCCCCTTCCCTCCATCCTGCATCCCACAGAGACCTCCCTGAGACCCCGTTATGAACCCATTATATGAGACAACTTTTATAAGATGGACTTTATTCAATGAGAAATTAATATGAAATGGAACATTAATGATAAAAAGGATCAATTTACACAATTACAGAGCACATTCCTCCCACAGAGAGGCACCTATGTGTGCTGCCAGACAATTTCTGATCACAGCACCCCTCCCGCTATTTGCCTGTATCTCTAGCCCCCCATGATCAACTGCTTCTCTGCTAGTGAAGGTCGCGGCTTGTGTCAATTCTCTTAACTGATCTCTCCAAGCATCGCTAAAGACCTCACTCCTGGTTTCACAGATATTATGCAGGACACATGCTGCCACTATGTAAGGGGTAATGTTATCAGCATCAACTTCTATCCTGTAGTTGAGTGATCTCTAATGGGCTTTCAAGCACCCAGATGCACATTGTACACTTATGCGGTACTTGCTTAGATGGTTGTTGAACAGCAATTTCTGTAGGTCACTCACGCTGCATACGGCTTCATGAGCAAGGACAGGAACAGGTAGGCTGTATCAGCCTGTATTGGCAAGGCACTGAGCACCCTGGATGACATCCTCCTCCAGTCCTAGGGCATATTGGCCCTTGTCCATCATCTCAGGCAGCAGCGAGTTTTTAAACACATGAGCATCGTGCGCTTCCTGCCCATCCCATGTAAATGTTTGTAAACCTGCCTCTGTGGTCCATGATGGCTTGCAGAATCACAGAAAGAAACCCCTTTCTGTTATGAATGAACAGTTGTCCTGGGAATGGTTTAAGATGGGAACGTGTGTGCTGTCAAGTGCTCCCACACAGTTAGGAAAGCCTATTTTGTGGTATCCTTCCACCAACCCTTGGGGGTTACTTAGGCATATGAATTTGTATGCTTCCAGGTCCTGTAGCAGTTGGCAAACCTCACTGATGCAACATGGTGCAGGCTTGTTGGAGTGGCCAGTTTCATGATGGCCATGGCAACACACTTCTCTGGGCTGATGGGCTTCCACATGACAGTCCTCTGACGCTGGATGTGCAGCTTCAGGAAGCTAAGGATGTGGAAGAACATCTCTTTGCTCATTCTGAATGTTTCTAGCCACTGGTCCTCATTCCACGTTGACATGACTATTCTTTCCCATCAGTCCAAGCTGCTTTCATGTGCCCAAATCTCACGAGGCTTGCCCTGAATGTATGGCCAGGAAGCAGCTATAGTCTTTGGCAACCAGGCTTTCTGTTTGTTGCAATGCTAGAGCACCTTTGCCACTTCAAATAACAGCATCCTCTTCACAGCAAAACCTATGAAGTTAGCTCTTCATGAGTTTTAAAATACCAGACCAGAGGTACATCAAGTTGCTGAATCCCATCAGTAGAACCATACATCCCCGCCACACACACTGTGTGCCCTGATCACCCTTATGGAAAATGCTCATAAAGGATTTGTTTTGGTCTGCATATCTAAAGGAAATGAGTGTCATTGAGCCATTTGAGCAGTTTCATGGTTTCTCGCCTGAAGTGATCACCCAACATTTTCAAGAATTTCCAGCACAATAGTAGTGTAAGTATGCTTCTGAATGCCATGGGCTAGACTATTAAAAGTGAAGAATCGTCTCAAATGTCAGGAGATTGGACTAATCACACTTCTTTTATGCCTCTCTTGATAAAAGGTTCACACATCCCAGAACAGGTCCCAGAACAGGTCCTAACAGTAGGCGCAGGCTGTAGTGTGTATCATCTGCTCTGCTTTACATTTTGTTGGCCATGGAGGGGAGCAAGAAAAGTTGAATTTCAAAGACGTGATGGATCCTTCACAAGGACAGGGACCAAACTGGACTTATGCAGAAGTTGAGGTACTGATTGACATTTGGAACGAAGGGAGTGTCATGACACAACTGGGAAGCCGCAGGAATACACCTATTTACGTCTCTATTTCTGAACAATTAGAGCAACTTGGCATCAAATGCGACTGGGAGCAGTGTTGCAGTAAGATGAAGACCTTAAAGTGTGCCTTCCATCGCATAAAGGGCAATAATTCTCGGTCCGGTTCCTCACATAGAACAATTCAATTTTATGACAAGCTGTCTATCATCCTTAAAAGAGATGTTTCAGAGGCTTGCGTGACCAAGTTTGGGACAAGAGGATCACGAGGAACCAGAAACTGCACGGCACCAAAGTACTTGTCAAGCCACAGCTACTTTGCAAGTTCCATGCCATCAGCCTCGTCCTCAAGAACAGAATCAGTCACAGACCGACGACCTCGCTTGGGACTGCTCAAGGGACCTCTTTGGCATGCAGCCAGAAATGAGCCCCCCCCCCCCCCACCCCCTCTAGTGAACCCATGTGTTTTGGTACCAGACACCCAGGAGGCTCAACAGATGCTCAAAAGAAATAACTTTCCTGTTCATGATGAGGACTCAGCTGTTGTTGTGTCGCAGGACTCGTCCGGTTCCAAAGGGAGTGCTGTGTCGGGGAGGCAATGGCAGAGTCCTGAGATGGAGACCCTGCTATCCTTGTGAAGGGTGACTGGTAAGTAACAGTACTGGGATTAGTAGTGTTCTGGATTTTCGGTTTTACAGATTTACACTCATATAAATTCGGGGTGGGGGGCGGAGGGAGAACACGTTGTCACTCCCTGTGGCAGACACTGCACCCGGGCACTCCACATGTGCCTGCAGGGCTGTAGCCACTTCAAGGGGGCGTGGAGCTCCAGGCTCTCACCCCTGGCGTGGCCACTGCAGTAGGGGCTGGCTGCCACAACCACCTGTGGCGGTAGATGATTTTTGGTGCGGGGTAATTGTTTAGAATTATTATTCTTAATAATTTAAGAATGGCTCACTGTTCTTTACAGATGTTCAAGAACTGATGAGAGCTTTCTTTTTGTTTGTGGACAGGTGCTCCTTCATCTTCAAGAGCAGCTGCTAATGCTTAATGTCAATGTAATTATAAAAAACAAATCAATGAGAAGCTAAGGATAGTATTCTTCATCTACTGACAGATGCATCTGAAAGCATAGCTATGACCAGTGCAGAAATCACATCCGAGTTGAAAGATGTGTTCGGTGTGTTAAAGCAGAGTGAGCAAGCCAATTTGGAGGTTATGAAATGCCCTAGTAAAATGACATGGTACAATGTTTTAAGGAAGTAAATCAGAAGGTCGATCTCATTTTGAGGGGGGATCAAAGGTTCAGACAGGAGTTTGTAACAGAGTTTCATGAATGCTGATGTACTGGGAGCAGCATTGAGAGTAGCCCACCCAAAAAACCTATCCAATCTCTTGCAAAGGAGAGCCATGTCTCGTGTAGCTGCAAGAGGAGAGTCCCGAGGCACTTCAGGGAGGATGATGATGATGAGGATGAGGGGGATGCTGATGTGAGCTGGGGAGGGTGCAGGAGGGGGGCATCTAGTGGGGGAGCAGATTCTTGTGCCTAGAGTTTTCTATGACCCCGCCGGGATTGGTGTGCTTCTCCTTCCCTCATATACTGCTAACCCAGTATTCGCAAAGCAGATTGCACCTCAATCTACCTGGGGCTGGGTGGGGGCTGTGTGAACCAGGTTAGGTTTACAATCTATATCTCTCTTTTCTCTCTACCTACTTTAGAATTTTTTTTGAAATCTCTGATAGAAATTAAGTATTGCAAAAGGACTTTGAAAAGTGTCCTGTATTTTTATTTTTCATACAAAAGTCTGGGTGAAAATCTTCTGTGATGCTGGGTGGGATGATACAGGGAGGCACCCAATAATATGAATCCCAAAGCTGGTGATAGCCATCTTGGGGCCAGTTTGACCAAGGCTAGTATTTTGTGGATGAGGGCACTTATCAAGTAGATTTCATAGATTTCGTAGACATTAGGGCTGGAAGGGACCTCGGAAGATCATTGAGTCCAGCCCTCCGCCTGAAGGGCAGGAAGTCAGCTGCGGTCATAGGATCTCAGCAAGATAAGCATCCAATTTACTCTTGAAGTTGTTCAATGCAGGTGCTTGAACCACCTCTGATGGCAGGCTGTTCCAGACCTTGGCTCGGACAGTAAAGAAATTCTTCCATATGTCCAGCCTGAATCGGTCCTGCAGTAGTTTATAACCGTTCGACCTTGTCATCCCTTGGGGTGCTCTGGTGAACAGACGTTGCCCCAGATCCTGGTGAACACCCCTGATAAACGTATAGGTGGCCATCAGATCACCCCTGAGCCTGCGATTTTCCAGGCTAAAGAGCCCCAGGGCTCTCAGCCTGTCATTGTAAGGTCTGTTTTCCTGACCTCTGTTCATGCGCATGGCTCTTCTCTGCACTCTCTCAAGCTTCTCCACATCCTTTTTGAATTGTGGGGCCCAAAACTGGACACAGTAGTCCAGCTGCGGCCTCACCAAGGCCAAGTACAACGGGAGAATGATGTCCCGGGATTTGTTTGAGAAGCATCTATGGATGCAAGGCAGCGTTTTGGTTGCTTTCCTAGCTGCAGCATCACATTGCAGGCTCATGTTCATTTTGTGGTCAATGATGACCCCCAAGTCTCTTTCTTCCATAGTGGTAGCCAACACAGCACTGCCGAGCCTATAAGGATGCTGCGGGTTTTTCCTCCCAAGGTGGAGAACCTTGCGTTTTTCAGTGTTAAACACCATCAGGTTCTTGTCCGCCCACTTGCTGAGCCTGTCCAGGTCAGCCTGGATCGCCCTCCTGTCCTCAGGTGTGGATGCTTTGCCCCAAAGTTTGGTGTCATTGGCAAACTTGGCTACTCTGCTTCTGACTCCAGTGTCCACATCATTAATGAAGATGTTGAACAATATGGGTCCAAGGACAGAGCCCTGGGGGACCTCACTGGTCACAGGGCACCACAACGATTGACTTCCAACAACCACCACACCCTGGGTCCGACCACAGAGCCAATTCCCCATCCAGCAGATTGTGGTGGACCCAAGGCCACAATTGGCCAGTTTCGCCAAGAGGTGATCATAGGATACCAGATCAAAGGCTTTTTTGAAGTCAAGATATATGACATCAATCTCTTCTCCCTTGTCCAGGTGATAGGTCACCTGGTTGTAGAAGGAAATGAGATTGGTCAAGCAAGACCTACCCGCAACAAACCCGTGCTGGCTATCCCTCAGGATGTTGGCATCAGCCAGTCCATTAAGGATGGCCTCTTTAATAAACGTTTCTAAGATCTTCCCTGGGATAGAAGTCAGGCTGATGGGCCAATAGTTAGCCGGATCCACTTTCTTCCCTTTCTTGAAGATAGTCACCACATTGGCCTTCTTCCAGTCTTCGGACACTACACCAGAGTGCCAGGAATTTTCAAAGATCTGTGCCAGCGGCTGGGCTATGATGCTCCCCAGCTCCTTGAGTACCCTGGGGTGAAGATTGTCAGGGCCGGCTGACCTGAAGGTGTCCAGGCTCTAAGGTGTTCCTTCACGATGTCAGCATTGATGGAGGGCAGGGGATCTCCCTCACCCAGACCTCCCTGTCCTGTAGTGGGCATGAGTGTCCCATGGGACTGATGAAAGACCGACAAAGTACCCATTTAATAGGTTGGCTTTTTCCTGGGCATCAGTTGTCCCATCTGTTCAGCAGGGGTCCAATGTTGCCCTTGCTTTTCCTCCGGATCTCCACATATTTGAAAAAGGACTTTTTATTGTCCTTGATGCTCGAAGCTAGTTGGAATTCAGCTGCAGCCTTGGCTTTCCTGGTTTGCTCCCTGCAGGACCGGACCAGTGCAGAATATTCCTCCTTGGAATATCACCAGCCATTAGGTCTTTACAAAGGCATTAGGGGAAACGCCCTATATAATGTAGCATAAATTAGGTACAGGGCACAGCAAGAAGACAGACAGCTGCAAGATGCCTTTGCGCTGCCCAATGTGCCAACCTTCTCATCAGGCATGGGCAGCCACTTGGAATACTTCTCTACCCACTCCATGGGTAATATGGATAATCTCCTCCCTACCCCCCCAAATTGTAGTGCACACTACTGTGTACATGCTGTGGTACAACCAACTTCCCAGCATGGGACCAGTGGGAATGCTGTGGACACCTGTGCTTCGGGGACAAAGGAGAGTCCAGGACAGTGGTAAGTTGGCAGATGGTGGGCTAGCTGGGAAAAGGACAGCGATTTGGAGTTGAATTTTTCAAATGGGGTAAATGCTCAACGTCATATACCCTGACAGCTCTTCGAAGGCCTGACAGCGGAGAAGTAGAAAAACAGACAGAGGAGGACTGGTATGAATGGGGATACAGATTCATTACTTAGGTATGTATATAATGGAAAGAATTGTTAAATACAGTTATGTCCTGTGATAAGGAAGTCCAAGTACTTGGATTCTCATATTTAGAAACCAGAGGCACTACACATTGTACAATACAAATTTCAATTTTTTTTTGGCAGGAGTGAAACCTGGCAGAGGAGCATGATGATAGAGGAAGAAGAAAATCTTTCTTTCATGCTTTCTTTCAAAATGGCCACTGAGAGGAGTGTCTTCCTCTGTGGCGGTGGAACTGGCCCTCCCTTTTCCTCCCCTCTTGGGGGTGGGATTTGGACCCCCCTGCTTGGAAGAGCAAATCCCAGAGAAAAAGGGTCTTGTAAAAAGGCCTCATTACCCCCTCAAGACCTCCCCACCACTTCAAGGGGAGATGAGGTTAGTGAGCAGTGCCCCCCATCTCTGCCTGCTTCCTTGGCATCCCCCCTGGAACCCCTGTGGTTCTCAGGGGTGACCTGGGGGTGGGGGAAGTGGTGGTGGAGTCCGACAGCCCTCTCCCCACCTCTCTGCTCCTTGAGGATGATGGGGTTGATATGGAGGTTGGACCCTCTGGGAGCCACAAGTGGCTCCAGGACCAAGAGTGCCTGACCCATGAGAGCACCCCACCCAAGAGATCAGGGACTGATGTCCCCCCCAGGCCCCCTTGGAGGATGCTGCTTCCACAGGGCCTGATGCTGAGGATCCTGGTGAGTGGACAAGCGCTCCTCCTGGGGTTGGGCGGCTCTCAGTGCCTGATGTATACAGCTCCTCCCCCTCGGGGTCAGATTTTGACTCTGCCTCTGAGGATGAGTTAACAGAAGTCCTGCCTCAGGAGGTGGCATCCTCTGATTCAGCTAAGGTGTCCCACTCAATAGGGAGCATCCCCACCCCAGAGGCAGAACCTGTTCCTGCTTCTGAGGAACCTCCCTGTGTTGGCTCCTTGGTTGAAAGCCTCATTAAGTTTCTTGACCAGACGAAGCACCACTGGAGTGTTGCACAACATATACAGAAATGGTTCCCAGAACTGGAGACATTTGTGGTGTCTGCTAAGGCTGCAGCAGTGGTGCTATACTCCACTGCAGGGATGCAGCGATATAGTTCTCACTTAAGCAAGCTTGCGAGCAATGTTGGGTGCTTGCTGAGATCAGCACCAGCTGGCAAGCTGTGGGCCTGGGATTTTTCCTGTCCTCCATGCTTGCTCCTCTCTGCTGTTCCTCTCTGTTCCCTTGGCTTTGCCTGTCCCCCTTTTCTACACCCTTCCCACATGGCAGCCGCAACCTTTGGTTTACTCAGTGCCAACAGCTGCAGAGACCCTGTGAAGCAGATGGCACCTTTTGACTTCCTGCATCAAAAAAAGATGGATGACACCGTTCTGCAAGAAACCCATACTGATGCAGCTAGTCAAGCTGACTGGCATGCCGCCTGGAAGGGCCATACATTCCTGAGCCATGGCACCTCTCTCAGCGCAGGAGTTGCAATCCTCTAATTGCTGCAGCTGACGCCTGGCTCAGTGGTAACCCAAGAGGTCGTCCCTGACTGCCTGCTAACTGCTTGTATCACATTGGCACAGGATCACCTCCTCCTAATTAACATCTATGAGCCCACTGTTGGGCGAGAATGGACAGCCTTTTTTGAGACCCTGGCTGACTTTTTGAGGAGTGCAGCTGATGATGACGACCTTCTCCTTCTGGGCAGGGACTTTAATTGCACGGTCAATGGATGGTGTGACTGGAATGGGCCAGAACCCCATCGGAGCTCAGCCCGGCAGCTGCGGACAGCTTTGGAGGCAGGGGACCTTGTGGACTTCTGGTGCCATTTCCATACTGATGCAGGGCAGTACACTTGGATAAAGGCAACTGCTGGAGGGATTGCCATGACCACATCTACGTCGCCAGGCATTTCCTGCCAGTCCTGCATGGCAGCTGCATTATTCCATCTGGACTCTCAGATCACAGTCTTATTTTCTGTGAGCTGAGTCTCCTTGGCAGGGTGTTCCTGGGCACCCTACTGGTGCTTTAACACCAGCTTGCTGCAAGACGCTCAGTTCTGTGAATGCTTTGCCTATTTCTGGCAGACATGGGAGACTGCAAGAACCACCTTTTCCTCCTGAAAGCAATGGTGGATGCGGGGAAGGCATAGATCAGACCTTTCTGCCAGCAATACACACAGCTGGCAGTGAGCGAACTCCGTTGCCATGTCTGGGGATTGAAGGAGGATGTAGCAAAGCTCGCGGTGGCTCTGTGTGATGTTGGTGGAGACACAGGACTACTTGAGAACCTTAAGCTTCAGAAGAAACACCTGTGGGAGCTGGCAGAGGGCACCACCCGAGGCACAAGGATTTGTGCCCGCTGCCAAGAGCTGGCAGAGGCTGATGCCCCGACCCAGTTCTTCTTCAACTTGGAAAAGTAGTGGGTGCTGCAGAAAATCCTTGACCATCTCAAGACTCTGGACAGACGGATACTCACTGATCCTGTTGTGATCCGCTATCACACTGTAGCCTTCTATCAAGACCTGTATGCTGCTGAACCTCTCTACCCAGAGTCCACTAAGTGCTTACACAATGGCCTTCCCAAGCTGTGCCCAATGGCGGCTGATGAGCTGGAGTGAGAGCTGTCCCTGGAGTAACTCACTACTGCAATGGGGAGCCTCACCGTGGGGAAAGCCCCAGGGCTCGACAGGCTGCCTGCCAAGTTTTATAAGACCTTCTGGGCCCTCCTTGTCCCCTGCCTCTTGCACATGTTTCATGAAAGCCTCACTGGCAAAATCCTGCCTGTCAGCTGTCGCTGGGCGGTTCTCACCCTGCTACCAAAGACAGGGGACCTCGGCTGCATTAAGAACTGGCAGCCAGTATCCCTCTGTGTGCCGTCTACAAGATTCTGGCCAAAGCCTTAGCCAATTGATTGCGTACTGTCATAGCCACAGTTATCGGTCTTGAACAGAGCTACTGCATACCAGGCAGGACCATTCAGGATAATCTGTTCCTGTTTCATGACCTGGTGACAGCCATGGACCAATTTAGACTGAATGTCGGACTCATCTCCTTGGACCAGGAGAAAGCCTTTGATAGGGTTAGGCACAACTACATTTTTCAGACCCTAGAGGCCTTTGGCTTTGGACTGGTCTCCACCTCCACCTTCCGGGTACTGTACCGAGATGTCTCCAATCTTTTGAAAGTGAATGGCATGCTCTGTGCTCCATTCCCAGCGCACAAGGGCATCCACCAGGGCCGCCCCCTCTCAGGAATGCTATATGCTTTGGCCATTGAACCCCTGCTTCATGTGCTGCAATGGTGCCTGACTGCCCTCGTTCTTCCATTGACCTCTGGTTTGGCCCATCAGTTAGGCTGATGGCATATGCAGACGATGTGACAAAGCTCCTCAGCAGCCAGGGTGATGTCCAGTCGCTGGTGGACTGTCAGCATGCTTAACTGGCTTAAGAGCAATGCCCTACTCCTTGGTGCGTGGAACAATCATCCCCCCCCCAGACCTGCCCGGGGGTCTTGCCTCGCAGCACAAGGGCCTTAAAGCTCTGGGGGTGTTCCTCGGCCCATCAGTCTTCCCAGCAGGGAATTGGGAAGGCCTCAGCGAGGAGGTGGAGGCGTGCCTGCAGCAGTGGCACTGGCACTTGCCCAGTCTCTCCTACCATGGGTGGGTTCTTATTGTGAACAATTTGGCAGCTGCAACATTATGGCACCAGTGTGCTGTGTTGGACTCCCGGCCATATTTACTCGAACAACTTCAAAGACTGCTGGTACACTTTTTTCTGGGATGGACGCCATTGGCTCCCCTGAGCTGTTCTCTATCTGCCTATGGCTGAGGGGGGCCAGGGCTTGGTTGACCCAGCAAGCTGAGTGGCTGTTTTCCGCCTTCAGGCTCCCCAGAGACTCCTTCATTGTGAAGACCGCCCTCCCTGGCAGCAGCTGGCCTGTGTGTTTCTGCGCTGGGTAGGGAACCTCGGGTTTGACCAAAAACTCTTTCTCTTGGATCCTGCCCTCCTGGTCCTTCTACCACAGCCTGGTGTGGGCCCGGCAGGCTGCCTTCTGCCTCCAACCCTGGGCCAGACATCTGCAATTTCCACAGTTGCTAGAGGAGCCACTTGTCTACACCCCGGCCCTGCAACACAGGCTGTTGAGCCTCGGGTCTGATAGCCTTGCTGACTCCCTCATCGGGTCACATACAGTCCGGTTAAGCCACCTTCTCAATATGGCCTGGTCAGACTGGCTGTCAGCTGAGGCTCTGGCTATCCAGCTGGGTATGCATTCAGTCTGCTGTGTGGCCTGTCTCTTGGGGGATGTGTGGGCCACCCTCCTAGCGGAGGCACCAGTTGTCGTTGAGGATTACCTCCGAGTGCGGCGGGACATCCCTGTCAGAGATGTCTCCAGACAGCCCTTTCCACCACTGTTGTCCCAGCCATGGAAAACAATTTGGGGGCACCTTATTGACTCTTCCTCTGCATCCTGACAGTGATGCCAGGATTCGCTTTGACGTACTTCCCCAGAAAGCCCTGCACACATGCGTGGTTTGTGTCCACCACGCTTGTGTCCTTGCCACTTGACCTGACAAGATGTGGAGGCGGCACCTAGTGGCACCAGCACTGGCTCCAGTTCACCCTGATTGGTGCACTCTTTATAAGCCACCCATTGCCAAATGGACTGGTGACCTCCAGTGGCGGTTGCTGCATGGGATACTGGTCCCTACGCTCTCGTCCGCCACATGGACCTGACTGCATCGGCAGCCTGTCCCTTTTGCCCAGGGGAGGTAGAAGAGGATTTATTTCATGCCTTCCTTGGTTGCCTCCAGCTGCTGCCACTCTTTGCTGCCCTTGGCACCTTGTTTGAGGCACTGGACTTGGACCTCTTGGAGACCACCTATTTGTTCTCTTTCCCATACCGGGCGGCAGAGGGGGGTGTCATCTGCCTGGCCAGTTTTTTGCGTGGTCAAGATAAGATGGCCATCCTCAAGAGCTGTAGGAACTGGCTTGCTGGGGCTGGCTCTGATGATGCCCTGAGACTCTTTCAGTTCTTGGTCTGGGCATGCCTGACACTGCAGTTTGAATGTGTGGTCCTCCAGCAGACAGCACCTGCCTTCCAGGCACGGTGGGCCATCCAGGGGGGTGCTCTGCTGCGTCAAGGGCGTCTGTTTAGTCCTCACACTGTGCTACTGTTTGCCTCTTCCCGGGTACCAGCAGGGGTCTGAGCGGGCTGTTGTATTAACTGTTTGTTTTTAGACTGTGAGGGCAGGGCTTGTGGGCCATAGCCATAGGCTCTGTCTGTTTTACTTGGGCCCCTGCGTGGGCAGTGTTTTTTTGTTGCTGTTGGATTGTTACCCCCTTTCCACCTTAATAAGCCTATATAAAAAGTAAAAAAAGTCTGTGTGTCTGTGTTTCTGTCTTTGTAAAAATTAAACTACATTATTAAATTTGTTTGCTAATATTTAAGTTAACTTAGGTTATTAAGTTTTTTTAATACAATATGGCCTTCTGCGTGTTTGCTGGAACTGAGGAAAATGCAAATAGGGATGGAAGAGGAGCAGGAAAACAGGGGAACACGGGGCAAGTCAAGGCAGGAGCAAGCACGGGTAAAAATGTTTGGGGTCCGGGTGGAAAGAGGCTGAGGGTGGCTTGGCTAGCCAGCTTGCTGTGATAGGGGGATAGCGGCACGGTTGGGGGGAACAAGTGGGCAGGGGTGCCCCCCTCAGTCCTGGTAGAAGCAAGCAGGGGAAAAAAAGTTTGGGGTCTGGGTGGAAAGAGGCTGAGGATGATAAGGACTGCCAGAAGTGAGGTGCATGCGAAAAGCCGGAACATATTTTTTGGAAATCTAATTTTTCATTAATCTAATATAAGCAATAAAATAATCAGTAAAATTTGCAAAATTAGCACCTGGCATCCAGAAAAATCAGTGCAGGAGAAATTAGATGAACTTCCATGGATTTCCGTGGATTTACAAGTGAACCCAAGTGGCACCTGGTGGTGCAGTAGTTGCCAAGCAGGGAAAATCACGTTTTCAGACATAAGTCAGATTCACATTACAAATTTAAAACAATAAAAATAACCCTCATAGAAGAAATTTAGGAGCTAAAAATAAAACATGTCGGAGGTGTTTTAAATCACGAAGAAAAAAAAGCTAAAACGATAAAATCAGCTGGTACTGTGGATACACAGATGCGATTTAGCTAGCTTAATGGTGATTCTTGTAATGTAGTAACTGTTAGAACTTGACTCCATGCGGTGACCAACGGCTAGGGAGACGATGATCCAATCACTCGTGCATGCTGTTACTCATTAGCTAGAGCAAACAGGGAGCAAACGCTACTTGCACACGTTGCTCACAACAGCTTTACTCAGAATGGAGACAGCTTCGAGCCATGTCCCCAAAACCAACAAACCGGGGACCTGCACTGAACAGTGGTTCTTCTCACATTTTATACACATTGATCCATGCTTATTAACACTCACTCCACCTCCCTCTCTCTTTCTGTTCCACCCATTTCTCCTCCCATTTCAAGCTCTGCCTCTGTTTGCGGTTTACTTCATTAGCATGGAATTGCCTATGCATTTCATTCATTTACATGGCTCTCTGCTAAGAGCGCATGCATAAGACTTTGACCTCTGTTTCTTTCGGTCACTTGCTGGTTCTTTCTGGTTTCTTGCTGACTTTAGCACCATCTCCAATCTCCAAGGTTTTGCTTCTGCTTTATCTCCTGATGATAGCTGGTGGGCTGCATCTTGTTTTCCTTACACCTTATATGCTACACACTACCCCATTGTTAGAAAACTGCTTGCTTAAGCATTTGCAAAGTTAGTTACTTTTAATATATCATCCTGCCTTGTGACCAGCAGCTTTTGCTGAGACACAAGAAAAAGACTTTATTCAGCTGCAAATCCAGTGCTCCCCAAGACCCAAATATTGTTACCCTAACACTCCCTCACAGAATTAGTATAGGCAGCAAAAGAGAAACCCAGCCGATTCTCCAGAGGCCATCACTCTCTCCACACAATACACCCCTTGGGCCTGGGAAGGTAGATGGTGCTTTTGTGTCACTCGGACAAAGGACTGACTTTTTTGCCCATTGTTGGCAATGGATGAGAGTGCTTAGGCTACTTACTTTTTAGCCTGGGACTGAGCCAGGAACTGGGACGATGGTACCATAGGGGTTTTTCTGCTTTTTCATTGGCATGAATATGCAGCTGAACATTAACTGAATGGTTGGTGTCATTATAGCACTACTAGTGCCTTTCCATTCTGTAAAAGTCTGGATAAATGTCAAGGGTTAAGACTTTTTAACTTGTCATGGAAACTAGGTATGCTGTTTGTACAGGAAGGCCCTGGTTTTCCGTAGGATTTTATCATTTTACTTTGTGTTTTTAATTTTTGCATAAATTCTGGGAATTAATAAAACTTTATTACATTACTAGTTCTACTATACAAACTAAAATACATTAATTTTAACATAAACGAAACAAAAAAGGGGGGAAAGGGAAACAAAGGATGACAATAAAACAAACAATTCAGTCAGCTTTCTTGATCTTTGACATGGCTGAACTCTGTGAGGTCATGGAGGTGATGCTCTGCATGATGTATTCTTTTTGTAGCCACTCTTCAGGTATTTCATAGCTTATCAAGAAGTTTTGCTTTACATTTTATAGTCCAGCATAGTTGACATTACAATTGCTTATAGCAATAGCATTTTACAAACACAGTAAAACACACTTACTACACATAACACAGTGAAGCTTGATTTCTTTCTTGTACCCGGCAAACTTTATGATGCTTCAGTGGTGGTTCCATCCTGTAAAACACAGGAATAAAAAGGGAGGGTCTTACCCCCTTTTGGTTAGTTTACTTTTACCTTATACCGTGGTTGGTTTTGCTTGGCCTATAGCCAGGTTGGTCCTCATTCAAAAAGTTTTCTTCCTTGCACCTTGCCGAGGCTGCTTTTACAGCAGAGCTCTTCTTTTAAAGTGTGGGTGTTTCATGCCACACATTTATTTTTGTTGTTGCTTGCTCCAAGGGTTTTTTCTGTTGGAATATGCTCCCCTTAGCTTTTTGTTAATGAAGGATAACTGACAAAGATGTGGGAGTTAGGGTTTTAAGGCCCTCTATATTTGCCTTTGCCTATTCTCACTCGGGTCAGTTGAGATTGCAGGCTCCCGGCTCTGGCAGCTCTAACAGTGATTTTTTTCTTTTTGTGCCCCTTCCCTGGACAGCCAGATTACTTGGTCTTTTAAGGTCCTGCAGGCTCTTTATTAGATCTTTCTTCCTCTTTTTTTTCTTTAGCAACTCTTTAGAATTCTGTGGCAGTGCACTGTGTGTGCCTGCCACTTTAAGGGCCTGGAGCTGGCAGCCTCCAGGTGCCTGATTAGGGCAGCCATTTTAGACACAAGGGCTGCCTATATAAGCAGGGCAGTTTGGCTGCTGGAGGCCAGGCAGCAATATTGCCTGGCTGAAGGGCTGCTGTGAATGGTCTGGAGGTAAGGGGATGGTAAGGAGGCTCCTGGTCCTGGGCATGACCTGAAATTGTACCCTGCTGGGAGTGGGTGGTCTGGTGGGGCTCTTAGTGGCACAGGAGCCCCCAGGAAATGCCAGGCCAGTGATCACCCTGGTGAAAGGCGGGTTGGGGTGCCTTAACCCCTAGCTCCCACCACCAGGTGGGTAACCCCATGAGTTGTGGAAGGGCCCAGAGGGCGGACCCTGAGAGAGAGAGAGAGAGAGAGAGAGAGAGAGAGAGAGAGAGAGGGGCTTGAGACCCGACCTGACAAGATAGTACCCTTGACTGGCCCATGCTGGGCCCAGGACCAGAGAGGGTCAAAAGGGCCAGGGGCCCACCGCGAGGGACACCCAAGAGCTAGGGGCCTGGGGTCCCGACTGGCCTGGAGGTGGGCCAGAGCCAGTTAGCCGAAGGTCCCGGGGGGACCACACCCGAGAGTGGAAAATGGCTTCGGGAGGGCTAGTAGCCCGGATGAAGGCGGAGAGGCTGCCTGATCAGGAGGGATCATAGAGGGGTCCTGTTTAGGAGATTCTGGGGCCCAGCGTGGGGGCCGGAAGAGACGAACACCGAGATGCCATCTGCGAGGCTTGGGCTGCGGTATTAGGGGAGGTCGGAGCCGCAGAGCGCCCCTGGCATCGGGGCATTACAATGGGTAGCCTCTCGCTTAATTAACATCTTAATAGAACTAATTATCATCAAAGGCATGGCAGGCGAGACAAGCGGGTGGTTGCCCACCAGGCAGGGGCTGGCCATGGAGATCGGCCCCAGGAGGCCCCCTGTCACAAATTCCAACACTTTTTCTAGGTTTTATTTAACTTTTAGTTTTCCTTTCCTTGATAGATTTTAAATCCAGTGCTCTACAAGATCCAAATATTGTTACCCTAACAGTAATGGAAAAAGTGTAACATGGTAACAGGAGAGGTGTAATCTGTACAAGGGCCCCTCCAGACTAAATAAGCCCAATTCGCTCAGCCTCTTCTCACAAGTCATGTGCCCCAGTCCCCTAACCATCTTCATTGCCCTCTTTGTTATTCTCTCCAATTTGTCTACATTTTTTCTGTAGTGGGGGCCCAAAATTTAAACACAGGACTCCAGATGTGGCCTCACCAGTGCTGAATAGAGAGGAATAATCACTTCCCTTGATCTGCTGGCAAGGCTCCTACCAATGCAGCCTAGGATGCCGTTAGCATTCTTGGCAACAAGGGCACACTGCTGGCTCATAACCAGCTTATTGTCCACTGTCACCCCCAGGTCCTTTCCTGCAGAGCAGCTGCCCAGCCCGTCAGTCTGCAGCCTGTCCTGGTGCATGGGATTGTTCCATATCTTCAACGCTCCTACTAACAAGATTTTTCCAGTTTCGTTCAATATCTTCATCAATGACCTGGAAAACGGCATAGAGTGCACCCTCAGCAAGTTTACAGATGACACTGAGCTGGGAGAAGTTGATAGGGCTGTGTGAGGCTCTGGACACAGCTTCGGATCCAGAGAAGTTTTGGATGCTTCAGGGTCTGAAGCGGCACATCTGGGCCGAAGCGCTGCCTCGTTCAGCTTCCCGAAGAGCTTTGCAGCCACCTTGGAGATCCGCATAGGATATAATGGGGAAACAATAACATATCTATAACTTTGTTGTTTTTTGTCTGATTTGGATTACATTTTTAGGGGTGGTAGACTCTGTGGAGAGCGTGATCCTGCCAATTTTCAAGAAAATCAGGGGCTTGGGGGGAACAACACCCCAAATTGTTGAAAACAAAACTCATGTCACGTCTAGGTGTTACAACGTAGTGGGGTGAAAACTGCAGGGCTGGTAGCCCTTACTGAGGCCACAAAGCCTGCCAAGTTTCAAGAAGATCAGTGCACGAGTTTGGGGGGGAGTGCCTCTCAAGCTGCGGATGAGCAAAGCTGGTGCCATGGGCGCTGTGGGACCGACCGCGTCGGTCTTGGGGCGGGGAGTGGAGACACTGCTGCAGGCCTGGCTGCTCAGCTGCTGTGTTCCCCATTACCAATCAATCAATCATGATTCACTCGGGGACCAGGGACTCAGGGACTGGCTCAATACACAGGACCTAGCTACTACATAACGACTTAACGAGCATCAATTAGCACCTACAAAACCAGGCTAAGGAGAGGAAAGATTCAATACACACAATCAACTGCCCCAAGACAAACACAGTCTTGGCACCAGTTATGTCTGTCAGCAGCTAGGGGTGCAGGGCCCCAAGACCCCCTGCACCGATCTCCTTGGCAGCTGGCAGGTGTCACAGCAGGGGCCACCATCCCTGCAGCTGTCACCCCGCTGTGCCTGAACACACGCAGGGTCACCCATGGCACCAGTTTTGCTTGTCTGCAGCTTGAAGGGCAGTTCCTGCCAAACCCCTGCACCTATCTCCTTGAAACTTGGCAGGCTTTGTGGCCTTACCAGGAGATGCCACCGCTGCAGTTTTCACCTGACTGTGTTGTAACACACAGCTGTGACTTGAGTTTGGCTTTCAAGAATTTGGGGTACAGTTCCCCCCAAACTCCTGCACCAATATTCTTGAACCTTGGCAAATTTCATGATCTCAGCAGAAGCTACCATCCCTGCAAGTTTCATCCACGTTGGACATAAACCAGCAAAGTTATAGATATTTCATTGATTCCCCATTATACCCTATGGCCGGATTGCGGAGGCGGCTCCAAAGTTTCGGCCGGATCGAGGCGGAAACCTGGCCCAGAGCTCTGGATCGGATCACTGCCTTCCAAAGCGGCTGGATCTGAAGTTGGATTGGATGACTGCTGACTCGCACAGGCCTAGTAGTTGATACACTGGAGGGTAGGGCTAGGATTCAGAGTGACCCAGAGACATTGGGTCAAAAGTAATCTCACAAGGACAAGTGCAAAGTCCTGCACTTAGGACAGAACAATCCCATGCACCGGTGCAGGCTGGGGGCTGACAGGCTGGGCAGCAGCTCTGCAGAAAAGGCCTTGGGTGTTATAGTGAACAATAAGCTGGCTATGATCCAGCAAGGTGCCCGTGTTGCCGAGAAGGCTAATGGCATCCTGGGCTGCATTGGTAGGAGTGTTGCCAGCAGGTCCAGGGAAGTGATTATTCGCCTCTATTCAGCACTGGTGAGGCCACATCTGGAGTCTTGTGTTCAGCTTTGGTTCCTCACTACAGAAAGGATGTGGACAAATTGAAGAGAGTCCAGCAGAAGGCAATGAAAGTGGCTCAGGGGCTGGGGCACATGACTTATGAGGAGAGGCTGAGGGAACTGAGCTTATTTTGTCTAGAGAAGAGATGACTGAGGGGGGATTTGATAGCAGTCTTCAACTCTTTTTAAGACCTGGCTGGAATGATGTAGCTGGGGCTGGTCCTGCTTTGAGCAGGGGTTGGACTAGATGTGACCTCCTGAGGTCCCTTCCAATCCTCGTTGTCCATGATTCTAAGTGCAGGACTTTGCACTTGTCCTGATGTTCTTGACCAGCTTTAAAATAGTAATAGGATGCTACTTTACTTTCAAGCCCAGTAGACTATCCTGATTTAACACACAGCCCAGGAAAAACACCATTGCATTCTTCATGGATACTGATCCATTTGCACCTGACCTTCTCAATGCAGGCCATTTCAGATCTCTGTCATCACAAACAGCTTGCCCTTTGTTCTTTGGGAGTTAGTGCTCTCCTCTGCCTCTTCTATGGCATCATTTATTGTAGAGGTGTCTTCTTGCAGGTGGCAGTGCAGGGAGGGCACACTGTAGTCACTGCTGTTTCCCAAGTCTGAAGTGAAAACATGTAATTATTAGTGGGTTCATATTTGTATTTTTAGAAACAGAGCACAAGAACAGGCATCCCAGGCCCCTGCACTTGTATGCAACCATTTTCCCAAACACATCTGCACAAATGTCCGCTTTAGATCCATCCACTCATTGCACAAGAAGCCACACTCTTCTTTTCCACATATTTATTTATAAATAAAATAACCTGCAATAGGAAAAGATCAGGAAGGCAAGGACACAGACAAAGCCTTTGCTACTTCTGTGACAGGAAATGATGAGGTTAAAATGCGCTCCAGTCTTCCAAGGAAAAGCACTACAACACATGCTACCAACAAAGGTAAAAACCCCAAGTCCTCGTTGGTCTGACCTGGGGGAAACATTACTTCCTGTCTCCAAAACTGGATATTGGCTTGCTGCTGAGAACGTGACAAACCCCTGCTGGCCAAACATCTGAACATTTCCTAAGTACTAGTAAGAGTACCAGCACATCCCAGTTATACTCCCAACCTTAGCTGTAGTAAAGAGTCAAGGAGAGAGCAACAAAAAATTATTAGAGATCAAGGAAGCCTGACTTGAAAGGCTGAAAGAACTAGGATTAGTTCTTTTTATTTTTAGGAACTAGGATTATTTAGTCTCTAGTAGAGAAGACTGAAGGGAGATTTGGTAACAGTCTTTAAATACCTGAAGGGTGCTTAGAAAGAAGATGGAGATGCACTATTTTCTGTAGCCACAGGGAAGGAACAAGGAGCAATGGTCATAAAATGCAACAAGAGAAATTTATGTTGGATATTAGGAGGAACTTTCCCGCTATGAGGGTAGTGAAGTATTGGAACAGGCTACCCAGAGAGGCTGTGAAATCTCCATCGCTGGAAAGGTTCAAGAGCAAGTTAGACAAATATGTTACTGATGATTTAATCGGGGATAATCCTGCCTTCGGCAGGGGGCTGGACTAGATGACTTCCTGAGATCCCTTCCAGCCTACTTTTCTATGATTCTAAATGGGCACTGCTTCAAAGGAAGGGGGAGAAGCCTAGCAGCCAAATCGTTCATTCATGAAGGGAAACAATTATTCCTGGACTCTCTAGGCAACCAGCAGATACCCTAAAGCAGTGGCAGCCAACCTCAGCAGTCTCTTTATGTGGCATGCGGCAGGTTGGGGAGGAGACAATCCGCACAGTGGCAGACATTGCAGGAAGCAGAAAACAGCAGCAAATCAGGCAAGAAGTGCAGGGAAAGAAGCAGAAAGCAGAGCAGCAGGTAGGGCACAGGGATCGGACTGGCACTTGGGGAGACTGCGGCGCTGATTTGTGGAATACCTGCCAAAAAGGTTGGCCCTCACTGCCCTATAGCATGGGATTACCAGCTCTCCCTGACACAGAGCTCGGAGTTGCCCTTCCAACGCTTTGTAGGAGTAACGCATACTGAAAAAAACAGATGTTACATACTCTGATTACCATTATTATACCCAGGGGTGGGCAATTGTTTGGGCTAGAAGGCCATTTAGGGAGTGTTAGCGAGCTGTTGCAGGCTGGATTAGCACCCCTGCCCTACCACAGCAGCTCACCAAAACTCCCTAAGTGGCCCCTGTGCACAGCAGGGTGGCTGGGATAGGGCTGCAGGCAGACAGGGAACCGCATCCAGGAGTGGGACAGGAAGGTGGGGCCAGGGCCAGTGCTGGGATTAGGATCACTGGGTGGTGACATCGTGGGACTGAGGCTTGGGACAGAGCCATGATCCTCTCCTCGCACATCCCTCCAATGAGCTCTGGTTTGGTGGGCTGGGGTGTTCAGGGAGCAGATCACGGCTCTGCCCCAGTCCCCAGCCCTGCGCTGTCACTGCCCAGCAATCCTGGGGGCTCCACGGAGACCCTGCATGGGCAGGGTAGGCTCAGCTGGGTCGACGGGATGGGGTCACAGGTGGGTGGGGAGCCGCGTCTGGGAGCACGACGCCTGGCCGCGCCCCTGATCCATGGAGACCCCACCCGCCCACTCCATCCAGTACCCGTGGCGGTGGGGGCATGGCAGATGGGCTGGGGTGCCTGGTCAGCAGGGCTGGGTCTGGCAGCAGAAGCTGGAAGAAGTTGTTACTGGGGCTGCCAGGAAATGGTATCCGGCTTCCACACTGCCCAACCCAGCTGTGCGCCTGGGGGTGGTAGGACTGGTCACACATGCCTGGGCTGCCCCCCATGCTTGGGCCGGGCGGGGCCAGGGACCTCCTGCAGGACAGACAAAATGCCTTGGCAGGCCGGATCCAGCCCACAGGCCGTATTTTGCCCACCCCTGAGCTAGTCTATCGTATGATCTCTTTCATAAATTTATCAAGCTCCATCAATGCTATTGATTTGCTCAGGATACCATTCCACATCAGATTTCTGATTAACCTGCAGAGTGCAACTCGACTCTGATACATGTGTGGGGCTGATCTGGCTGTGGTTCAGATAAGACTGATAGACACAGAAGGGTTGATCTGATTTTCTGGCACACATGAGGATTCTTGTTGTGCTACAAATGGGGGAGGGCGTCTGATTCTGGTACTTCCTGTGGGGTCTGATCTGACTGATCCAGCTGGCCTGCTCCCCAGAAAGGAGGTGCGCAGGTCTAATGCACACAAGGATCAATCTGACTTATGTACGTAGGGCCTGAGGGAGATATCTCTGTCTGCAGTGCTCTTGGGGATGTGACATGATCAAGACACACAGCAGGGGCAGAACTAATTTGACATCTGTGCACAGGGGGCACATGTGATTCATACAGTCATAAATATCTATCAGACTCTGAAATAATTCTAACCTTATATACACAAGGGGTCCACAAAAATATGGGGTGAATCTGGCTAGTACACAAAAGGGGTTGATCTGCATCTGATACACATGGTGGGGCTCAGATCATACTGCTGGACACAGGCAGTCAGGTGTAGCTATATACACAGCACAGAGGGTTGATCTGGGGGCAGCGACACGTAAAGTAGAATCCTACAAAACGAGGGTTGGACAGGATCTCAGGAGGTGACATCTAGTCCAACCCCCTGCTTAAAGCAGGACCAGCCCCAACTAGATCATCCCAGCCAAGGCTTTGTCGAATGGGGTCTTAAAGACCTCCTCGCTGGGGAACCTGATCCAGTGCTTCACCACCCTCCTCAGGAGAAAGTTTTTCCTAGTATCCAACCTAAACCTCCCTTGAGCCCATTGCTCCTTGTTCTGTCACCTGCCACCACTGAGAACAGTCCAGCTCCATCCTCTTTGGAAACACCCTGCAGGGAGTTGAAGGCTGCTATTAAATCCCCACTTAGTCTTCTCTTCTCCAGACTAATTCCTCTTCAACACAACACAACACTGACAGCCTGTGGGGAGTCCCATGCGGGCCTGAGGGGGGGATTCCTTTTTTAGGTGGACCCTGTGAAAGAACCCCCTCCCGGCCTCCTTTCTTTTTGGACTGCCTCTTCCCAGCCTCTTCCCTCAGTCGTGTGTCTAGCAACCTGGTTGCCTAGGGAATTCCATAGGGACCCGGGTGTTCTTCTTTCTTTGTCTAAGAGTTTCCAGCCCTTGCAGGTGATGTTGATGTGACTAGTTTTCTTCTGGTTGGTTGTGTGTCATTGGGAAGCACTGGTCAGCAGCCACTGGTACTGCTTCTGGTGGGAAGGGAGTGATGAGGTCAGAAGAGCTACTTAAGAGGTCCCCTTCAGGAAGGAAGAGAGAGGACATTTTTTTAAAGACACACTGAGCAGCATGGACTTCAGCAGCCCTCTCTCATTCTCGGGATCCGGAAGTGAGTAACTTACCAGAAACTTAACCAGAAACTTAGATTAATGTACTCTAGTCGCATATCAAAGGGCTACCAAGCCTTTCTGTGTGCTCAGGGCTATTCTTTTGCTGCTCTTCTGACTTGTACCCGTCCCCATGCCTAATCTCTCTACCAAATAAAACTGTCCATTATAGCCAGCCACGTTGTACATGCTTGAGAGGGACTGGGCAAGCCTTCTTGCTCCCTTGGCTCAGCTGACCAAGGGAGGCTATTTTTCAGACTTCAGGCTAATAGAAGCACTCCAAGATCCCAAGGTTTACAGGGCCTGTGTATCCTGAGTGGCACAGGACCCAGACAGAGACCTGAGTCTGGGTGGTGGCAGCGCTACCCCAGGCTTGTGGATGTGCTTCAGGAACGGGGCCGGTCAGAAGTTGGTGCCCCTGGGGAGGCATCTGAAGCTGGTTTTTGGTGGGGCCCAGTGAGGAGGGTGGCTCAGCACAGGCACACCCATTACTGGCCTGCCACAGACCCCGTACTTCAGGGTCAGCAAAGGCACCCCAAGCATCTTGGGAACCTGGACTACATGAGAAGTAGCTCCATTCACAACTTGTCGTCAAGTCATTCAAGCTTAATGCAGCTTCCTTATGAACCTGTTGATTCTGCTGCTGCTCCCATGGCTCATGCTGCTGGCAGCCCAAGCTGAAGCCCAACAGCAGAGCTCTGCAAAGAGCCAGAACAGGGAGAGAGAAAAGCAGAGTAAGGAAGACCATCTTCCATGCATGACTGCATCATCCCAGGAGTGGCTGCTGAAGACTGGCATGCCCACATGGAGAACTGCCAATACCACTGGGTTAATCTGATTGTGAGGGGTCTTCCCAGGGCAGGAGGGATGCTATAGGCATGACAAAGCTGGGTCTGGAGATGTGGACGGAACCTGTATGTGCAGAGGGATGTACAGCCCTCTCTCAGCCACCCCATTGGCTGACAGAGAGCATCCTAGCAGTGCTCCATTTAGAAACCCCCTTCCCCCTCAGCCCCCAGGAGATGCAGTGGTGCAGTGCTGGGCTCATCCAGGAACAGCAACAGTGGCAGCAGCAGGGATGGATGGGTTTATGGGTTCCCCACCCTGCCCAGTACCCCAGGAGCAGGTGAGAAAAAGGGTAGTGCCCCCTGTGGCGGGCCAGTAGGGGGTGCTTCTGTGTTAAGCCGCCCACCTCACTGTGCCCGACCACCTTCCAGGCTCCGAGTGCCTCCCTGGGGTGCCTTCCATCCGGCCGACCTCTTCCCTGGAGCATACCTGCTAGCCTGGGGTTCCCGCTGCCACCATCCAAGGCTCTGGACTCACTTCTGGCTCTGTGCACCTTGGAGAACACAGGCCTGATCGTCCAATGGGTACTAGACCCAATGCAAGCACTTGGGGCACTTCCCCAAGTCAGAGGCTTAACAGGAAAGCCTCCCTTAGTCCACAGACCTAAGGGGCCTCCTCAGCATAATTTAGACCCACCCCTCAATAAGTCTCCCACACCGGTCACAAGGAGAACTTTATTGATTACAGGGGTAGGGCGGAAACAGGGTAAAAGGTAGAGCAGTATCAGAGGAATATCAGAGGAATCCCATAGAGCAAACCTGTGTGGCTGATGGCAGCCTTTTGATCTTGCATCTGAGTTACTGTAAGCTAAATATCTAGTCTGATCTCGAGTAGCTTACTCACTCGCATCATCCAGAGGTGGTTGGAGTTTCCTCTGGAGGCAGGGCACTCTTGGGGCATGCGGTGATGAGGAGAGAGCCAGTTTTAGATTCACCTGGGTGACCGCATGGCTAATGGCTGCCTTCTTCCTGGCCCGGGCCTTTAAATAACCTTCCTGACCTCAGCAGCCGGATCCAATCGAAGCTGCCAGTGCTGGCCACAAGCCAACCAATTTAAAAAGCATCACTGGCTACCTGGGCCGGTGAGCAGGACTTTTCCCTCCCCCTTCCCAGGTACCAGAGCATCTGCCTCCGAGGCACCAGGCTTTTGTCATGTAGACAGGGAGGGAGATCCCTGCCCTGAGGGATTCAACACCAGCCTCTCACGCTGGCAGAGACAGATTTCTGGAGAGGGGCACAGACGGTGGCATTTCTGCCACACCCCCACCCACTGCTGCTACCCCATCACTGTTCCCAGCTGAGGTCAGTCCCACACAGCCTGTCTGGGGAGGGCAGGAGCCGCCCTGTAGCTTCCCCTGTCCCTGGGACAGCAGGGAAAGCAGTAGGTTAGGTAGGTCTAAAAATGGCTGACCTGATCCAATGTAATCCTACCTCAAGTTTTGCAGGTCACAACAAGAAGACATTGAGTAGTGTGTCTGTGCAGAAGGAAATCAGGGAAAGTTTTAACAATGTTCTGGGATATTTGCTACTGTTTGGGGAAAAAATACCTTGTGAGACAAGAAAATGCGTGGAGGGTGAGAAAAACAACGAAGAGTTTTATATGCTGTAAGCAAATAAGGCTTATGTTCAAGTAGTCTTCAAATGAGGCTGAGAGGCTCCTTCACGAGGCTGATTCCATCTCTGGGCAGCTGATAACTTCATGTCTTGGTGACTGCTAATAGTCTAAAATTATCCCATTCAATAAACTTTAGCCCTTCTTAAAAATGAATGACTATTAATAGCAACAAGTGTTTAACAGTGAACGATAGCCTCATCTTGCAAGGTGAGAAGATAAATCAGGGGTTATAAAGTGTTCAGAGACAACAGTGCATTAAATGTAGCCTATGGGATTGTGTTGTGTGTCCCATGGGGCTGAGAAATTTGGGACAGGTCTCACGGCTGTAATCTGTGGCACAGAGCTCTGCTGGCTCTGGGGGCGAGTGATAATTCCCGCTTCACCACTGCTCCTCACCGCACTCCTACCACCATGCTGGGATCTGGCCAAGGAGCCCCACGTTCTGGATTCAGTCCAGACCCAGCTCTGCGAGTGAGGTGAGGTTAACACCCCTGCTCCGGAGTTCAATCCTAAATTGGGCAGCCATTTCAGTATGCCATGTCCTCAGCCAACCCCGTCTCCTCCAAAAGGAGAGCATAAGCCAAAGATGTTCCCTAAAGTGCAGCAAACAGCTCTCTCTCTGCTTAGAGGATGACACCGAGAAGGATCACAACCTGGTGTGTGGTGGGGGCCTGCAAAATTGGGGAGACTGTTGGGAGCATTTGGGCTTGGGGGCCAACCATCCCCTGGCCACTTTCATTCCCAGACCTGGGGGAATCCCTTGGCAGTGCAAGTGAGGAGTGAACCGACATTTTTGGGTCGCCAAAGGCCCCTGGAATGACTTAGAGCAACCAATGGGTGGAGAACCTCATACTGGAGTCATAGGGTGATGCACTCATGCCCTTGGGAGCCTGGGCCAAATGTGAAGAGGCTCCTGGAATGGATTACAAATGCCTGTCTGGCAGGTTATAGTTTAGCATCCGTCCAGCCAAGTCTATCCGAGATTCCTTGGTTAGTTACTGTCATTTCAGGGTTAAACTCTGCAGCCCCTGCTGCTCCCATGGCTGCAGCTGAAGTCCCAAGGTTGCAGCCAGAGACAACAGCTCATGCTGCCAGACTGAGGAAGAGGGAGAACAGCAAGGCAGAGATGCTTGCAGAACTAGCTGCATCATCAGGGAAGAGAGCGGGGGCTGCAGAGGACTGCTGTGCCTGGAGGGAGTACTGTCAGGACTGCTCTGCTGACGGGGTCCCTAGGAGAAGGGGTAAGCAGTAGCACAGGCCAGGTGGGCTGTGATCTTCCAGGCATGCGGAAACATGGAGACGGCACCAGTGAGGCTTGGGTTAAGGTTAGGGTCCAGCAGCACAGACTATGAAGGTGTTGCTGAAAAACCACCTGGCAGAAAGGGAGACGCAGCAATTCCTCTCAGTCACCCTCTGCCATCCCCTTCCCCCTAGCATCCTAACCATACCACAAGCAGGTCTCAATTGTCCCATCTCAAACACAGTCCCAAACCGCCAATCCTACCTTTTCTTCAGCCCTACCATGCCCCCACTCACTAGCCTGCCTGCTGAAATACCCTATAGACAATTCTCCAGTCTGGGGGGAAACTCAAGGGCACTGGCCAGGAGGTCTTGCAGGTATGGGGGCAGGAACAGCTCCCCTCCGCCTCAAAGGGCCTCAGCAAGTTCTTGTCAAGGGAAAGCAACAGTGTGGGACTCTATCCCCTTCTAACCTTTTGAGCAATGTGAGGGGATACCCTGTCACTCAACCCCAAAGACCTTCCCCATCCATGGGAATGCCATGCTGCAAGGCCCTGTCATTGTGACTTCACTTGCCAGGGACTCTCACAAGAATGCTCTGGTGGCTGTGGTGCTTAAGAGGTTCAATGTTTGGGGCCTGGTACTTACCGGTTATTCCCTGAGCTTCTGTTACCCAGGCTTCTGGGAAGTTCTCAATCCCAAACTTGTAGGATACAAGTTGAAATGACCATCCAGTTAGGTACTAGGGCTGTGCAAGGCTTCGGACCCTGCTTCGGATCCGGAGAAGCTTTGGACACTTCAGCATCTGAAGCAGCATGTCCAGATTGAAGCGCTGGCTTCGTTAGGCTTTCTGAAGTGGTTCAGAGCTTCCGAAGCACTTTGGAAAAGCTTTGGAGCTGCTTCGGAGATCTGGTCATAGGGTATAATGGGGAATCAATGAAATATCTAAAACTTTGTTGGTTTTTTTCTGATTTGGATGAAATGTTTAGGGGTGGTAGCCTCTGCTGAAAGCATGATACCTGACAGGTTTCAAGAAGTTCGGTGCAGGAGTTCAGAGGGAACTGCACCCCAAATTCGTGAAAGCAAAACTCATGTGTATTACACCCCAGGGGTGTGAAAACTGCAGAGATGGTGGCCCTTGGTGAGGCCACAAAGCCTGCCAGGTTTCAAGAAGATAGGTGCAGGGGTTTGGGGGGAACTGCACCTCAAGCTGTGGACAAGCAAAACTCGTGACATGGGTGGCACTGTGTGTGTTAAGGTGCAGCGGGGTGACAGCTGCAGGGATGGTGGCCCCTGCTGCGGCCACAAAGCCTGCCAGCTGTCAAGGAGATCGGTGCAGGGGTTCTGGGGCCCTGCACTCCTAGCTGCTGACAGGCAAAACTCATGTCATGGGTGCTTGTGCAACTGTGTCTGTCGGGGGGGGGAGGAACTACTGCAGGCCTGGCTGCTAAGCTACCGGGTTACCAGTTATCAATCAATCATGATTCACTCAGGGACCAGCTCAATACACAGGACCTAGCTACTACATAACAAGTTAACGAGCATGGATTAACACCTACAAAACCACAGACTGAGAGGAAATAATCAATACAGACAATCAACTTCCCCAAGACAGACACAGTTGCACAAGCACCCATGTCATGAGTTTTGTTTGTCAGCAGCTAGAGGTGCAGGGCCCCAGAACCCCCCTGCACCGATCTTGACAGCTGGCAGGTTTTGTGGCCACAGCAGGGGCCACCATCCCTGCAGCTGTCACCTTGCTGCGTCTTAACACATGCAGGGTCACCCATGGCACCAGTTTTGCTTGCCCGCAGCTTAAGGTGCAGTTTCCCCCAAACCCCTGCACTTATCTCCTTGAAACTTGGCAGACTTTGCGGCCTTAGCAGGGGCCACGACCCCTGCAGTTCTCACACTGCTGCGCCTTAACACACACAGGGTCATCTGTGTCATGAGTTTTGCCTGTCAGCAGCTTGAGGTGCAGTTCCCCTCAAACCCTTGCACCCATCTTCTTGAAACTTTGCAGGGTTTGTGGCCTCACCAGGGACTACTACCCCTGCAGTTTTCACCTCTCTGTGGTGTAACACATACACGTGACATGAGTTTTGCTTTCAAGAATTTGGGGTGCAGTTCCCCCCAAACCCCTGCACTCATCTTGAAACTGGGCCTGCTTCATGCTCTCATCAGAGGCTGCCACCACAAGTTTCATTCAAATCAGACATAAAACAACAAAGTTATAGATATTTAATTGATTCCCCATTATACTGTATGGCCAGATCTCTGAGGTGGCTCCAAAGCTTTGGAGCCACTTTGGCTGGACCAAAGCAGAAACCTGGTCCGGAGCTCTGGATCAGATTCCTGGCATCTGAAGTGGCTGGATCCAAAGCCAGATTGAATAGCTGCCTACTCGCACAGGCCTATCAGGTACCATGTCATGGTGCAACACCCAATGCTCTCCGTCAAGCCTTGAAGCACTCAAAGATGCACTCTATCATTATTCAGCAGATTCTGACCCAGACGTGGGCATTGAGGGTTGTGCTGTAGGGCTTCAGGAGGCAGAGCAGGATTGATCGGGCGAGAACCCTGAGTGGCAGGAGGGAGATGCTCCCCACTTTCAGCTCTATGCTGGTAGCACTGTATGCAAATGGTCCTTGTGTTACCAGAGGGATCAGACTGGAGTTCCTGGCAGTCTGGCATTTTGGCCCTTGCCATCAATGTCCCCAGTGCAGTTCAGAAGCCCCAGGGGGGCAAATCCACCTAATACCTTCTGTGGGTTGGATAGTCAGAGGAGCTGCAATGGCAGCACCTTCCAGACCTGTGAGGCACATCTCCCAGACTGTTCATTCAGCCATGGCCTTGCCCATGCTGAAGTCACTGGAGGCTACAGGGATGTAGCAGGTTGCCCCTCAGGGCCTCCTCACCAGGCTTTGGCTCCCTTGAGTGTCCCTCAGCAAGCTCCAGTCAGACAGTCTTTTACCAAACACAGTAAGGAAACAAAAACACTTTATTGTCCTGGATGCTGGGAGGGGTCCACTGTGTCTCCAGCCTTCCCAGAGCAGGCTTGCCCTCCTTGCAGCCCAGAGATCTCTCATCTCTGGTGCTTCTCTGCTTCCTCCCTCTGGCTCTGCCTCTGCCTGCTGGGGTTTGACTCCAGGTGAGCCACTCCTTCATTAGGGTCCCCACAGCTGCAGTCCCTCAGGCCCACTCCACCCAAGCTCTGAAAGGTGAGCCTGCTACACCATCCCTTTGTGGGTGATATATCAAGTATTCCCCTTCCCAAGCACTTCGCCCCCACCTCCAAGAAACAATTAAGACTTGCACATGCACCTTATTAATGCCATTAGAACACACTGATTGTGGAACTTCTTGAGTCTCGGAAACTGTTGCCTTCCCTTTCCTTACTCACTGTTTCTTCATCAGCTGGTCTCTGCCAGGAGGAGTGTACACCCACTGCTCTCTCCACCAGATCATCTCGGTGAACGACTGTTCACTAGGGCACCCCCAGGGAACACCGGAGTCAATAGATACAAACTCCTGGAAGGCTGCTTCAGGCTTAATACCAGGAAAAACTCCTTCACAGTCAGGGTGTCCAGACTGTGAAATAAACTCCCTCCAGAGGTGATGGAGTCACCTACCCTGATGGCTTTCAAGAGGAGACTGGACAGTCACCTCGCTGGGGTCACTTGAACCCAGTTGTCTTCCTGCCTAGAGCTGGGGTGGGGGGCAGGGAGGGGGCTTGACCCGATGATGTGCGAGGTCCCTTCCAGCCCCTGCCAATCTATGAATCTGTGAATCTATGAATCTTCCTCAGGTGAGCTTGCTATCTGACTATCTCTCCATCCAGTAGATTCTCCTCTAGGTGGCCTTTAGGCCAGCCAAACTTTGTCAAGTGCTCTCTCCATCAGGTAGTTTCTCTGTCATGTTGGTATATCTCTCAGGCATTGTCACTCTGTCAGACTCCCTCTGAGAAATGACATTTCAGGCTCCTTGTCAGGTGGCCTGTCTGCCAGACACTCCCCATCAGAGTCCCATGTCACCTCTCATTCAGAAGATACCTGTGCCAGAGAGACTGTCCTCTAGGTGCTCTCTTCCTCGGACCACTCCATCGAGGTACTCTGTTCCCTGATGGAGGCCATGGTAATCTCTATTCACCAGGGAAGCTCTCCAGTGCCCAGGCTTTCTCTTGGAAGTTGCATGGACATAAGTGTAGGTAAAGCACTTCCAATCCCACCTTTACATCAAGCACATTTAATCTGTAGCCTGTCCATAGTGGGCAGGCACGCTGCTCCCTCCTAGGTGAGCTGTTAAAAGATGTGTGGCAGCTGATGCTGTTGCACTGCTCCATGGATGGGCCTGGTGAGCAGGCATCCCAGCAGCCCTTCTGACCAGCATTTCCCAAGGGCTTCCAAGGACACCCATGTGAAAATGGCAGTGCCTTGTGTTTAGCCCCTTGATTTCTGTCCGGTGCTTCCTGTGATTGCAGGGGCCTGTTTCATACCTGGAGGGCTGGTCGGTTCACATGCACTGCTTTCCTAGCAGAAGCATAGAATGGACATTTACTATCTCGATCTACAGTCCCGGCCTGAGCAGCGCTGAGAGGTACTGGCTCTGCTCTTCTCATGGCAGAGATTCTTCCCCTCCTGGCCATGCTTCTGGCCTGTTTGAACACCTCTGCCTGCTATGTCAACCTGGCAAGTCAAGCTCAGGTACTCTGTCAAGCAAAGGCACCTCCATGAGCTGTGCTCAGTGCTTTGCGAGCCCAAGAGTGAGATAACTGAGGAGGAAGAAATATGCATGGGGGGTGGCCTTCTGTGCTATCACTTGCCAACCATCTACTGCTGTTGCCAAGTCAAAGACAAGCAGTCTCCAGTGGGCAGGGATAGTCTTGAGGACAGCAGAACTTAATGGGCAAAACAGCTTTCCTGTTGAGTCCCAGGCTTGAGATCCTGCTGTTTTGATTGGTGGAGCCCATCCACCAATCAGGAGGCAGCAGGAGAAAAAGTCCCACCCCTTTCCTGAGGGGAGGGGGAGAAGACCTCTCCCGGACCTGTTTGTAGACTGTAAACTGTCCGGTGGGGAAGACTTGGGGGCGGAGCCCTGGCGCGTATAAAAGGAGCTGCGCCCCAGCAGAGGGCAGATGCGGGAGGGACTGGAGAAGAGCAGAGACAAGACAAGCTGGGGAGCTCTCCCCCAGCGGGCAATAGGCCCAAGGCTCCTGAAGCTGCCGCTGAGGAGCAGTGCCAGACTGCTCAGGCTGTTGACAGTTCATGTGGGCAGCGCGCCGAGACCTGGCCCTGGGAGCGGTGCGAGGCTGCTCGGACCCATCACGGTGCACGGTTCAGTGCAGGGAGCCAGGCTTTGGGAGCTGCAAGCAGCGGCTCAAGCCTGCAACCCTGGCAGGGCCTTGGGGACTGCAGTGAGGTGGCTCAGCTCCCATCTCCAAGCAAGCAGCCAGGTTCAATGGTGTGCAGGGCGGCGCATGGGCCCAAGCCTTGGGAGCCAGGGAGCACTGTAGGCTGCTTGGACTAACCACCCAGCATGAGGGCGGCTGGCCAGAGCCTGAAGGACCAGCCTGTGCTAAGAGAGCCTTCAGTGCCGAGCCAGGGAACAGGGAAATAGCAGTGCTGCAGCGCGAGGCCCAGCACCCAGGAGCCAGCAGCTGAGAGGAGCTGAGCCCTCAGTGCCCAGAGCAGGGAACAGGGTGGGGAGGAGCCTAGCGGTGCAGAAGAGGCCTGGAGAGGCGCTCCAGCAGAGGAGACCCCATCGAGCTGTACCCGGACCACTGCCATCTGAGGGGATGTGAGTCATTGGGCCCTTGGGTCCCACAGGGGAAAGACATTTGGGGAGGGCTAACCCAGAGAAGGGGCTGGGTGAGCAGCCTCGTGTCTAGTCAAGGCCCTAAGGGGAGGGGCACCTGGTGCTTCCTGGACACCCCCCCACAAGGGACCCCATTGGAAGGAGGACTATCTCTTGCCATGGGTCAGGGACTATTTTAAGGGATAAATGTTATTTAGATTGTTCATTTTTATGCCTTATATTTTGTAATTGAAACATTGTACTGTGATGTTGTAAATGTTATTTAGGGTTTGACCTTGGTTATTGGTTAGTGTTCACTGTGTAAACATATGTATATGATATTTCATTTTATGTTTATGTATATTATAACTCAATAAATTGTATATAGTTAAGAACTTTGGACTTGGGCGAACTCTATAGATGAAAGGGATCTGCTTGAAATTCTGGCACCCCCTCCTGCCTACCCATCTCATCCAATTGAGAATAGGGCACCCTTGGGTGTACCTGAGTTATACTGGTAACTTGAAAAATAAATACAGATCTGGTGCTCACTCCTTGGGGGTGTAAAACACTTGACTTCTCCCACAGGCAAGTCTCATGACCTTGATGTGACTCCTCAAGTGAGCAAGGCTGTTGGTGTCAGGATTCATGCAACAAGCAGAACTCCTTTCCAGACATATTTGCCTTCAGCATTCAAGAGCATATCTGCATGACTTAACAACTACGCGAGATGTGTGCTAGCAGGAACTTGGAGCCACAAACACCATCTATGGTTGGCAGTATAACTGAAATGACATGGATTGAAAATAGGTGATGTGTGTGTCTGTCATTTATTTCCTTTGACACTAAGGGCTAGATCTTGTTCCACCTACAATATGTGTAAGTGGAAGTATGCACCTAAGTTGATCTTATTCCCCACTGCTCAAGGTTCTGAAAAATGCTAGTGGACCTACTTTTATAAAATGCCGTTAACTTAATCTTCAGTCTAAGGCACAAAAATGCACCTAAGAGAAAGATCCACCCACCTTGTGCATGAATGATCTTTCAGAGATTTGAGCAGACTGGGGATAGGATCTCATTTATGTACCTAATAGATGTAACAGGACCTATTCCAATGTGCATAAACCTTGATATCTGGATAGAAATAACGAGTTTTCATTGGGTCCTGTACATGGTCATAGAAACTTATTGAACATAGCTACATTACTTTTACAAGTATGATCATGAGCCATCAGCACTGTTTAGTAAGAGGAGTCCCTTTTATGACATCAACTATGATATCATATATCTGAGAATAAGAAATACAGGCTATATCTAAAGAGTGGACACTGTATGCTAAAAAGCAGTGACTCTGAAAAAGATTTAGGCATCACAATGAACAAACAATTCAACATGAGCTATCAGAGTCATGCTGTGATAAAAGGAGCTGACATGGTCCTTGATGTTTAAATAAGTCAATGAGTAAAGAGCTGATTTTTACCTCTGTGTCTGCACTGGTGAGATTGATACTGGCTATCCACCCATTTCTGGGGTCCATGTAATAAAAGGATGTAGAATTGGGGAGGGCACAGGAAAGTAGCCACAAAAATTGGTTTGGGAAACAACCTCATGGTGAGAAACTGGAAAATCTCAATGTCTTTAATTTATCAAAATGAAAATTAAGAGGTAACTTGATTATAGTGCCTAAATATTGACACAGAGAGGTGCTCTAAGACAATTTATTATAGCAGAGGAAGGTGGAACAAGAACCAGTGGTGGAAAGATGAAGCAAGAGAAATTCAAATTAGAAACAGCATAATTTGTTAACAGTGAAGGTGACTGATTACTGAAACCATTGCCCAAAGGAAGTGAAACATTTTCCATCTCTTGATGTTTTCAGAGCAAGATTGGACACCTTTTTGTAAAAGAAGCATTATTCAGACACAAGTCATTAGGCTTAGCCCAGGGACAATGGTGAAACCTGATGATCTGTGATATACAGACAGTACAATTTAGATGTTCCCTTCTGGTTCTTACTGCTATGAAATCTAAGCTGTATCACTCTGCAAGTGGCTCCAACAGGCACTGTAGCACTGAGATATCCCTCTGAGCCATGGCTCCTCTTCTTGGTCCAGGCCCTCTACACTAGCAGTGTGCCACTGTGCTCCATCCCCTCTGCTCACTGATGCACTGCTATGTGGTCTGGCCAGAAAACGGGGATAGAACCGAGATGCCCATGCCCGCTACAACCCAGCTCCTCAGTGGGCACGTCTACATGTGTAGTTACATGCGCCTAAACTTAATGTGCCTTTGTTTAAGGAGAATTAAGGTGATTTAGGCACATATTTACACATAGATGCCCTAAATTTAGGCTCGCATAGCTAAGTTGCATTAGCTCACATATAGCTGCGCTAACGTGTATTAACGTGGTGTGTGTCCATCGATGCACACCACGTTAATGTGCATTAAGCACCTACACGTGGACTAATGCGACTTAGCTATGTGAGCCTAAATTTGGTACTTGCTTTAAGCAGGTATCAAATTTAAGTGGGATTAGCCTAAAATTGCCATGTTTAAAGCACATTAAGGGCATGCATGTGCAGTCTCGTACCCTTAATGCGCCTTAAAAATGGCAATTTTAGGCTAATCCCACATAAAGGGGCCACAAGCCCAATGAGAGGGAACACAACCATGGGACTAATCCTGCCTCCTTGTGTGTATGTGCTGATACAGTTTTTCATTGCATGAATATGTTCTCTTTTCTCCCTGGAAGCCTGTTTCACACAGGACACTGCTCAGTGACTAAGGCAGTCTTTCAATATTTCTATTATCTAAATCACTCCAAACATGTCTCCGGGCTGTGTTTACTGCACGGCATCCACACCACACACTGAATGTGAAACTCAGCATTCCCTTCTGGCCTTTTCTCTTGCACTCACTGCTGCTAAGTCTCTGCGACCCACATGTTTTCTCAGGTGTGCAGACAGTCAGATCAAGCTTTGCCCAGATGTCTTCTAATTCTAGAAGGTGAGTGGCTGCTTAGGGGTCAATTCTCCTGCTTCACTCCAATACTTCCCACCCCCACCCCTTTGTTTTCCATCTTCCATCATGAATAAAGGAAGGATCTTACAGATAACAGCTTTAGTCACTAACCAAGCCTGTCTCATTCACTGAGAATTAATTTAAATGAGCATGGCTTAACGAACTTCATCCCAGGGTACTGAAGGAGGAGATCCGGAGCCCTTGGCAATGATCTTCATGAAGTTGTGGGAGATGGGCCAGGTTCCAGAGGAGTGGAAAGAAGCCAACATAGTGCTTGTCCTAAAAAAAGTAAAAAAGGAGGACCTGGGGAACCAGTCTGTAGACTGGTTAGCTTTACCTCAATACTTGGGAAGTTACTGGAACATATCCTGAGGAAGGCCATTTGCAAGCATCTGCAGGAGGAACGGCTGATTACAAACAGCCAACATGGATTTACTAAGAACAAATTGTGTCAAACAAACTTGATCTTCTTTGGCCAAGTAATTACTTGGGAGGATGAAGGGAAGGCTGTAGATATCATGTATCTGGACTTCAGCAAAGCTTTTGACAAGGTCCTGCACAGCCTTCTCATAAACAAAATTGGAAAACTGTGGGCTGGATAAACCTACTACAAGGTAGGTAGACAACTAGTCAATAGCTGTAAGCAAAGGGTAGTTATTAACGGGTCCATGGCAGAATGGCAGGAGGTTTCAAGTGGAGTCCCACAGGGGTTTGCCCTAGGCCCAGTACTGTTCAATGTGCTTATTAATGATTTGGATGTTGGCATAGAAAGCTTCTTGAGCTTATTTGCTAATGACATGAAACTGGGAAGGATTGTGAACACACTGGAAGATGGGAGTGCAACTCAAAAGCATCTTGACAGATTGGGAAGTTGGGCTGAAGCTAACAGACTGAAGTTCAATGCAGACAAATGCAAGGTGCTGCACCTTGGGAAGAATAATCAAAACCAGAAATACAAAATGGTTGATACCTGGCTGGATGGCAGCACTACTGAGAAGGATCAAGGAGTCATAGTAGATCACACACTCAATATGAGTCTGCAGTGCGATGTAGCTGCAGAAAAGGCAAATGCTTTTTTGGGATGCATCAATAGAAGCATTAGGTGCACGATGTGGAAGGTGATAATGCCTGTCTATTTAACACTACTTAGGCCTCATCTGGAGTACTGTATGTAGTTTGGGCTCAGTATTTTAAAAAGGATATGGAGAAGTTAGAGAAAGTCCAGAAGTAGGCAACAAGGATGAACAAGAGCTTGGAAAGCAAGTCATATGCGGAGAGGTTGAAGGAGTTAGGCATGTTCAGTGTGTGGAAGTCACTTAAGAGGGGATGTGATAGCAGTCTTCAAATACCTGAAGGGCTGCCATAAAGAAGAGGGAAAGCATTTTTTCTCTCTTGCTGCAGAGAGGAGTATGTGTACCAATGGCTTGAAGTTACAGCAAAGTAAGTTAAGGTTGCATATCAGGAAAAGCATCTTCACTGTTACAGCAGCGAGGCAGTGGAAAAGACACCTAGAGAAGCTGTGGACTCTCCATCACCGGAGGTGTTCAAGAAGTTGGACAACCACTGGTTGGGGTGAACTAGGCATAGCAATGACACTGTTTTACCATGGGTATTCCCCATACTTCTAAGCGTTGCTGGCTGCCTCTTCCCCTTCTCCTGGCCCCCCTTCTGCTACACGTGTCAGGGTGTTTTGTAAGCTTTCCTCAGCAGCACTGGTTGGTGGCTGCAGCTGATGCTGGGGATGGTGGCTAGGCTGTGCCAGTGCTCCTGCTGGAACCTCCTGTTAGAGGTTCCTGGCTAGAGGGTCTTGCCCCTCCATTCAGGGTTAGACTGATCCACCATATTTGGTGTCAGGAAGACATTTTACCCCATGGTCAGGTTGGTACAGACTGGAAGGATTTTTGCCTTCTCAACAGAGCGGGGAATGGGGCCTCTACCTAGGATCTCTTGAGCATATATTAACATCCCTTTATAGAAGCAGGATGTTAGCTGCTGTGGTCCTCCTGTTTTACCTGTGGAAAGTTAGGGTGTTATGTATTAAGTTGTGTCAGGGTTGGTGGTATTTTACTAAGAGTTTAGATTATGGATTTGCATATGATGGTATGGACAGGGCTGATCCTGCCTCAGGCAGGACGTTGGACTAGATGTGACCTCTGGAGCTCCCTTCCATTCTTTGCATTGGGGAGATATGGATCCTGTGGAAAAGAAGCGAGATATATCATGTAATTAAAAACTGGTTCTGGGAGGAAATTTTAGGCTAGAGGCCAGAAGAGTAGTTATCAATTCTGTAGCCACATACACAAAATGATGATAATCATTCCAACAAATGATGATGTCTCTTGGCCAAATGCCACATCAGGAAATGCTCTAGAAATGGAGTGCAACCTCAGTTACTTTACCAGAAAATGGTATTCTTCCAGTCCAAGATTGTGAGACCTTATAAAGTGAATGGAGCCACGGATGCCACACAACTGCCAGGACACGGCTAGAGCAATCTTCCGGTTCCTCAATCACTGCACTTTCCCCATAGACCAAGGGGAATTTGATTCTGGGGTTTCGAAGGTAGTTCTCAGAACCATCAGCCTCCCAAAGTACTGTGGTTTAAGCTATTGCAGCCTTTGGTTTGTGACTTACCATCTGGATTATGAACAATACAAACTGAACAGAAATGCCTATACGTAGACAGCAGTCTGTGATGGGACTGGGGAAGTACCAGCTCCTCACATCACCACTACTGGGAGCTTTGCTACAATAGAGGGAGGGGGTGTCTGCTATAGACCACCAGACCAGAAGAATGAGGTAGATGAGGCTTTCTTCAGACAACTAGTGGAAGTTTCCAGATCACAGGCCCTGGTTCTCAGGGGGGATTTCAGTCACCCTGACATCAGCTGGGAAGGTAATACAGCAGTGCACAGCCAATCCAGGACATTTTTGGAGAGTGTAAGGGACAACTTCCTGGTGCAAGTGCTGGAGCAGCCAACTAGGGACCATGTCTTCTTGACCTGCTGCTCACAATCAGGGAAGAATTGGTGGGGGATGTGGAAGTGGATGGCAACTTGGGCAGCAGCGACCACAAGATGATTGAGTTCGGGATCCAAGGAAAAGACGTTAATATAATGTCTGCGGCAGTGAAGTGGCAATGATCTGGTACCATTTCCATGGATTCCCAGGTATCTGTTCCATAACCTGCGGCAGAACAAAGAAGAGTGAGGCAATGTCCATCAATGCAGCTCAGGTGGCTATCTATGAGGTGCAGAAATTCAGTGGAAGTAAATGCCAAGGAAGCACATCGTAGCTAGATTAAAGCTCAGCCACCTCCTCCTGGACTTGAGGAGTGCATCTCTGGCCTACGGGCCACATTTGGGCTTGTGGTTATATCTACCAGAAAAAACAATCCATGGCTAGAGGGTGCACAGTGATGTTTTCCCTTTTGCTCCTGCCTCATACTAGTTCTGTCCTTTCTGGAGTCTTAGCAGGACTGTGAGGCACAGCACAGTCTGTGTATTTCTCCCAAAACTTGGGTAGTAACTACTCCTACGGGGGCCTCTGGCTGTGGGTGTCCAGGGCTGCTTGTTGCTTCCTGCTTGAAAAGCCCATTCAGTTCATACATGTACTCTTCCTGCGGCTCCCCTCCTTGGGAGAAAGAAATGCTTCAGCAACAGTCATCCAGCACCCCCACTCACTCGCCAACACCCAGCAGTATCTCCGTTCACACGCCACCACAAATCCCCCAAACCAACCAACAATCCTATGGAAACCAGCCAGTACCTGCCATTCTCGCTTCCCACGGGCCACTCCGCTCCTGCAGCACCTACCATCTCATCCTCCAGCTGGACAGCTCCACATCCCTATGACATAGCTAGCACCCACATCCCCAAAACACCAACCCCTGAGTTCCCAATAGCTTCTCTCATTCCCCACTGGCAGTAATGCTGTTCAACCAAGTGTCTCCAGCACTCCCAGAACATGCACCCTGTACCAACCACCCCAGCGAGACGTGACTCAGCTGTCACCAAATCACCCCCAAACTCTCTAGTAGCTATAGAAAAGCAACAAGCAGCCCTTCCCTGAGCTCTTCTGACCCTGTACTGTGCCTACACATGCCAGCTACCAACCGCCCATCCAAAAATACCTACCAGCTCCTCCCTATCCATGCTGGATGCTTCTAAGTTTTGTGTAGCTTCCTCATCTGTCCTCCCTTATACCTTCTGGGAGCAGGGTGTGATTCCCATTAATGGAGTGGAGTCCTACGGGAGAGTATAAATATACAATTTATCTGATTATGTAATTTGCATAAATTTCCTACATAGTACTGACAGCTCTGATATAAAAACATAGTGCCTTCAGTTAATAAATATGAGCCATGATGAGCAGATGCAAAAGGAATCCAGCAAGCAAACAAACCTCACGTGCAGAAAAAGATTAACACAAAGATGCACAGATTGCGAGAACAAGATAGGAAGCCCCAAATCACACAGACACCGCTAGCTTTTAAAATACAGCCATGTACATGCACTGAGCAGACACTGCACTTACCAGGACAACAGCATCTACAACAAAGGAATCTAAAAATTCCTTCCTAAAGAACGGCACAGGATATGTCCAATCTATATTTCTAGAATATTTTTATATTTCTTCCTAGATAGCAAAGAAAATGATGGTCTTGGTGAAGAGGTGACATGACGGTATTTGAAGAGGAATTGGGGTGAGAATATTGAAACAGGAAATAAACATCAAATGAAAAACCAATAATGGAGAAAGGTGGAATCAAGGGGAAAGAATATACAGGGAAGAGAGGGGGATACCCAGCCAGACATGAAGGTTATGAAAGGCAGCAGCTATCTGAAAACTCATTCTTTTCCTTCTAAAAGCCCCTTAGGAGACATAAATATAATTAATTAGCCACTGTACCTGAGCATTTAGCAGGATAAAAGAGACACCTGCCTGGAGATCATCTCTGCCGGGACTCGAACCCGGAACCTCTGGATTAGAAGTCCAGCGCGCTCGTCCATTGCGCCACAGAGACCTCACCACAAGCTCAGTATCAGCATCAGAACTGAAAAAGCACATACCTTCTGCATCACTGCAGGGTAATCTCAGCATCCTGCTATTTCTGTACAGCTACATGGACAGAGGGAAAACCTGGAACTGAGATCCACCTCCCTGTTCAGAGAGCAGGCTCTTCTCAGCCAAGCCCTCTTTCCACAGGGACACAAAATCATTCTGGATATGATCCATATCTCCATCCCCAGCAGGAGGAGGGGGGAAACAAAAACCTGGATCTAGGATTGCCCTCTGTATACCTGCCAGGCTCCTTCACAGCATCTCCATCACTAACAAGGACAGAGCTAAATCCTGGAGTAGGATTAACCACTACATCCATAACAGGCTCATTTCAGCATCTCCAGAACAAAAGCAACAGAATTAAAAGCTGAAAGTAGGATTCAGCAACCTCCTTTGCCTTTCCCCCTCCCTAGAGCTCATCCTTATATCCCCATCGCTAATAGATTAGGCTGGCAGTTTGTCGCAATGAAAAATGGGGAAAGTTGTAGCTTTTTCCGAGGAGAAACAGAAGAAAATGTGTTTATATTTTATTTTGCCAAGAGTCTTGGCATGCCGAATGTTAATGAATGTTTTTAATGTTTTTATTTTGCTTTATTATTATTATTACATATCCAGTAGCCAAGAGTTCACCTGGGGCTTTAGGATGTGGAAGTAGATAGGCTGTTACCATAAAGAACTGGTGCTATAAGGGCCCAGCATAGCAGCACGGTGCCATGAGTGAAAGAAATAATCCAGGGGGTTATAGTACTTTAATTTAATTTTCCTCCTTTACCCTTTTCCCCCAGCAGTTTTTAGTGCTTCTGTGCAGCAATGGTATGCTTTCTTACTGCTTTCTAGCACGTCTGGCTCAACTTCCTGGACAGATACAGGACTGGAAATATCCTGATGTGCCTCTTTCTATGGGGAGAATTTGGAAACATCTTTGAAGGCCCCTGTGGGTGGATGACAGGAGCCTGGGACCTGAGCTGCAGGTCTGTCTCCCTAAGGAAGGAGGGTCTGACCATAATCAGACTTGTTTGGCACTCATCCCTTTGATGCATATGACCGCTGACAGCAGGGTGCATGTCCAGAGCATAGTGTGGCAAGTAACTGGTTTAGTGTGTACGTAACAGAGGACGTGAAGAAAAGGTTGCTGTAAACCAGATCAAGAAACTTTGAAATTAATTCTCTTTGTGCTTATCTTTGTTAAAGTGATTACGGCGGACTACGACATACTGCATACATTAGTGAGGACTGTGAGACATAATGCAAGGGGATCTAGCAAGTTTATACCTATGGGAAAAACAAATGAGACTGAGCCAAGGAAGCTCGATCTAGAAAACCTTGGGAAAGGAAGCAAAGTGCTGGAGTGTAAAGAGAGGATGCAATCTAAAATGATGCCAGTTGGATATGATGGCGCAGAAAGTCAACACAATTGCTGGCTGCATAAGGTGCACCACATCACGGGGTAGGGTAGCAAATCATGGCTGTAAGACTGTTAGGAGCCAACCCCTGGGACGGTGTGCACGCATCCAGCCACTTCAGAACCGAAAGGATCTTGGCAGAACAGGAGGAATTCTGAGATGGGGCAAGAAACTGCAAGGACCATTGTGAGCTGCACTAGGAGTAGCATGGGATTACATCATGGCAGTCTCTTTGATCATCCCCTAGGCAATGGCACACCAGGAATGCCCACAGGGCCATATGCTACAGGAACAAACTCTCCCTCGCATTTCTGCCTTGGCATTCTTCTCTGCTGGGACAAGCACAGGGTCATCTGTGAAGCAGCCCAGGGAAAATCTGTGCAGTTCCTGCTCTTAGGAGAAACTACCTCCAACAGGGTGGCACACTTTCTGTGCTTGAAGAGCAGCAAACTGACTGGACCAGCAGGCAGAAGCATCTCCTAAGGAGCTAAGGGGCATATTTTAAAAAGTATTTGGGCACTTACAGAGGCAGAGGTGTTTTGAGTGGGATTTACAAAGGCCAATGGGGGTTAGTGATAGTGCTGTCCCCAAGATGCTTAGGCAGTTTTTATATATCCTCCAGGCATCTAGCATCATTGCTAGGCACCTACACATTGTTAGGTACCTATACTACCAGCTGCTTGGTCACCTGTTGGCTCATGGGTCTAGGGGTATAATTCCCACATAGAGTATGAGTGGTCCTCGGTTCAAATCCTGGAGGGGCCTGCTTTAACTTCTTCATGGTAAGGGTAGCCAAAATTCAGAATGGGCTTTCAAGGGAGGTGGTGCTCTCCCCTACCTTGGGGGTCTTTAAGAGGAGGCTGGATAGGCATCTGGCTGGGGTCATCTGACCCCAGCATGCTTTCCTGGGTGATCTGCTTGAGGTCCCTTCTGACCCTAGCATCTATTAATCTTTTCAGATTTCTAAGTTGCTGAAGGGCTGACTTTTTATGTGTGTTTCCAGTGTATCTCATGAGTTTGCAAAAAGGGAAGTAGAGGACCTGGGTGGGGTGAGATGAGGGAGCACATGGGTATTAGCAATCTGATGCTGAGGACAGGGAAACTGAGGCTAGGTATCTGCGGAAAAAATTGTGCCAAAACATCCATGATCCAGAAGGTGTTTATTTTCAGGTTATGGCTCATAAAGGGGTTGAATGGAAATAGGTGCTGTGGAGAAATCAACCTCCTTGCCTGTCTCACTGCTGTAGGGCTGCAGCCGAACCTCCCCCCCGCCGCCGTTTACTACACCTCCGAGTGACTACGTGACTGGGGGAGACATCTTTGGTAACACAGAACCAAGATGAGTCCTCCAGAGTGAGGTCAGTCAGGCTCTGAATGAACACGTGAGTAACCTACCTAAAATTTAGCCAGTAATTTAGGATTAAGTGTTCTAGACCTGTATCCAAAGGGCCAAACAAGCCTATACTGATTTGGTCAAGGCAGTTTCCTTTCAATATTCTGCTTGTTTTGTATGCTTTCCCCATGCTCTCCCTCTTTGCTCAATAAAGCCATCTGTTATAGCACACCTCGCTGTGTGTGCTATAAAGGATGAGATTAGCTTTACAGCTCCCTTTGCTTGGCTAGCTAAGGGAGGCTACTTTTAATGTTTCAGGCTATAAGCAGCACCCAGATATATTCTGCTGGGGGCAAAGCACCCCCAAGGTCTTCACGGTTTGCATACTCCAGGCTGCACAGAGCACTACCAGAGACCAGGACCTGGGTGGTGGCAGCGGTTACCCCAGGCTTGCAGGTATGCTCCAGGAAGGGGGTCAGCTGGACGTAGGTGCCCCAGGGGAGACACTCGAAGCATGGTTTTTGGTCAGGTATGGTGAGGTGGGTGGCTCAGCACAGGAGCACCCCCTACTGGCCTGCCACAGGTGCCTCTCTCCTATTGCCCTCAACAGGACTCAAGCCCCTAATTCCCTTATCCCAGCCTTCACTGCCTGTGCTTTCAGAAGCAGCTATGCTGTTCATGCTTGTCCCCTAAAAAAGCTTTACCCCAGGAGTCTGAAAAAGTTATAAACAACTAGCTTATAAATAAGCTTGCAAATAACGTTTTTTTGCTCAAAAATCTGGTTGGTTGAATAAAAGCTATCATCTCTACCATGAGTTCTGATTCCTTAAGCAACCAGAAAAACTTTACAAGAGCAATGTTTAGGTAGCATCAGCTATAATCACACAACTGTTTCAGAGGCTCTGGTGATAGCTGTGTTACCAACAGCAGCATGGTGAGCGGTGGGTGATCAGGGCACCAGACCCAGTTGATGACTTAGAGGTGGCGCCAGAATGGCAAGCCCCCAAGGAGCCATTTCCATGCAAAGAAATACCATCCTTGCACTGTCAGGTCCATGGACATTAGTCCAGCAGCAGTAGTGGGGGCAGGCAGACATCAGCGCAGGCAGCCAGAGGTCTTTGACTCCCGGAGCAGGGAAGGCTGACTGCTTTCTTCCCCTGCACAACTACCCACTCGCCAGCGCTTGGCACCTCCCAGGATGCAACATCTGTTAGTTTTGCCTCTGATTATCCAGTGTCATCAAAAGGACCAGTGGTAGGAGGCATTTCTGTTCTATGTAGTGATTTGAAGACAGCATGAGGTAGCATAACCAATACTTTTAAAATCATTACTTTCTTTTTCTCTTTAAAACTGTCTATTCAGTACAAATGGAAAATGGAAACAAAGGTCAGAGTAACAGTGACAACATCACTGCTGAGGTTTTGCCAGGACATTGTCACAGTAGGGGTGTTAATCTATGACCACAAGTATCTGCAATATTTCATAAAGCTTTCACCTCTGTCTCTAAAAGTTGCCTCGAGCAACACTCCAGCTTCAACATTTTCTGGCTGTAAAGCAAAATGTTATGGGTGACACTGCATAGCTGGACCTTCCTGCACCTGGGGAAGTCTTGGCTATAGTTTGAGATTGCGGGATAAGCACAAGAGATGGATGTTTCTGTAATATAATTAACAGCGACACAGCAAACAATGCTACGTTTATGTGATCTACAGTTAACATCCCAGACATACGTGTGACAATTTACATCTTCTGGATATTATTTTAGGTTGTTGTCAGACTCAGGGAAACACCTCTAACTTGGTTATGTTTAGGTCAGAGTTCAAGGTTTTCCTTTCTCACCACAAAGACAAGACACCAATGCACATTGCAGCAAGAAATCCAAACTTGGACCATAACTTTCCCAAACATTTAGGACTAACTCGTATTTCACCTTTTTTGTGCGCCTATGAGTCCCGTATGTAGCCACATAGCCACAATTTTGGAACCTAGACAGAGTTTGCAGTGTGGTGTTGCCCTTGCTAGGCTACAGAGCATGCAGGGCTGCACTCCAGCGAGGCAGCTGCATGAGGACACAGAATTACCCAGGTACACGCATAACACCAGGGAAGTCCCTCCGCCTCCTGTCTCTCAGCAAAATACTCTCATCGTCATCACAATCCCTCACAGTCAGGCATGATTGTCTTCCATGGTTGTCTTATCTGTGGGTCTGAAGATGGCTGACAAGGTGTATCTGGGATCAACAGGTTCTACTGCAGCTCGGGCATATATTTCCATGTGGGGTGGGTGGCTCTGGGTTCTTGGTTTACTCCATGACACTGTTTCTGCTGCTCTCATTTTTCCACCTCCTGTTGTTGTTGTAAGGTTTCAAAGTACTGAGATCCTTGCAGCAGAGTACTGAGATCCTCGCTCCACTCAGGCCAGTCCTGGGCAACAATCTCCCATAAGTTGATATTGATATTGTATTTTTTCAAGTTGGCCTTGAGGACATCCTTGAAGCGCCTCCTCTGCCCTCCTCTTAAGCATATGCCTTGACTGAACTGGGAGAATGAAACTCCCAGTAAAAAATTCTAGCCACCAGTCCACAGGCAAAGCAGACTCTGCCCCCAACCCTCCTCTTGAAGCTGCCCTCCTACTTTTAGTGTTCATTGGATTAAACGGATAAACAGCTGGAAAAGTTCCTGCCCCAACAAGAGCAGGACTCAGAGCAGAACTGGGAACCTCACCTGATTTCTTTCAATGATAAGGTGATAAGTCATCTGTGGACGGTTATTTTCAAACACAGGTAAGTGACTTCAAAGGGACTTGTGCTCCTTAATTGCTCAGGTGTTTTTGAAAATCCTACTCCTTGGGCATGTCTACACAAGACGCTAAAGACACAGTAGACTAATCCTACTGCTTATTATCATGGCAGGCAAAAACTGTGCTAATCACAGAATCATAAAAAATTATGGCTGGAAGGGACCTCAGGAGGTCACATCTAGTCCAACCCCCTGCACAAAGCAGGACCAGCCCCAACTAGATCATCCCAGCCAAAGCTTTGTATAGACGGGTCTGCAAAACCTCCAAGGATGGAGAATCCCCCACCTCTCTGGGTAACCTGTTCCAGGGTTTTACTGCCCTCCTAGCGAGAAAATTCTTAATATGTAACCTAAATTTCCCTTGCTGTAACTTGAGACTGTTGCTCTTTGTTTTATTATCAGCCACCACTTTGAACAGTTTAGCTCCATTCTCTTTTGAACCCCACTTCAGGTAGTTCAAGGCTGCTATTAAATCCACCCTGTCTTCTCTAGACTAAATAAGCCCAGTTCCCTCAGTCTGTCCTCATAAGTCATGTGCCCCAAGCCCCAAACCATTTTTGCTGCTCTCTGCTGGACTCTCTCCAATTTGTCGACATCCTTTCTGTAGTGGGGGCGCCAAAACTGAACACAGTATTTCAGATGTGGTTACACCAGTGCTGAATAGAGGGGAATAATCGCTTTCCTCAACCTACTTGCAACACACCTACCAATGCAGCCTGGGATGCTGTTAGCCTTTTTGGCAACAAGGGCACACTGCTGTCTCATATTTAGCTTATTGTCCACTGTCACCCCCAGGTCCTTTTCTGCAGAGCTGCTGCCCACCCAGCCAGTCAGCCCCCAGCCTGCACCAGTGCATGGGATTGTTCTGTCCAAAGTGCAGGACTTTGCACTTGTCCTTGTTGATCCTTGTGAGAATGCTTTGGGCCCAATCCTCCAATCTGTTCATGTCTCTCTGATCCTAGCCCTACCCTCCAGTGTATCTACTACTTCCCCAGCTTGGTGTCATCTGCAAACTTGCTGAGGGTGCACTCTGTGCCATTTTCCAGGTCACTGATGAAAACATTGAACAAAACCAGCCCAGGACCAACCCCTGTGGCACTCCACTTGATACCAGCTGCTAACCAGACGTGGAGCCATTGATTACTACTCTCTTCGCTTGATGCTCCAGACAGTTCTCTATCCATCTTACAGTCCATTCATCCAGCCTGTACTTCCTTAACTTGCCCACAGGAATGTTGTGGGATACTGTGGAGGAATCACCCCTCCATCTGCCTCACTACTGTGAGCAGGCAGCCCCTCCCCCATCTGTTTCATTTAACACTGAGTTGTGACCTGGGTTGGAAACATACCTGGGGGAGAGGGAACCTGCTCCCTTTGTCTCCCACCCGTGCAGGTCATGGGACTAGTCCCCTCACCTGGGAAGGTGATATCATTTAGAAGTGCTGGGCAGGAGCCAATGGGGCTGCTTCTGGTGGGAACTTAGTGATGAGGTCAGAAAGGTTATTTAAGGGTCCCTCCATCCTGGGTGAGGGAAGAGAGCCATGTTGTGGGGATGCAGCCAGCAAGCCATGCTGCCTCTAGAGCAGGCACAATCAGCCCCTGGATGGAATAGTGACTCATTTACCAGAAACTTAACCTGGAACTTAGATTAATGTACTCTGGTTGCATATCGAAGGGCTACCAAACCTCTGTGTTTGCTCAGGGTTATTCTTTTGCTACTCTTCTGACTTGTACCCCTCTCCATGCCTACCCTCTCTACCGAATAAAGCCAGCCATGTTGTACATGCTTGAGAGGGATTGGGCAGGTCTTCTTGCCCCCTTGGCTCAGCTGACCAAGGAAGGCTACTTTTTTAGGCTTCAGGCTAATAGAAGCACTCCAAGATCCCAAGGTCTACAGGGTCCTTGTATCCTGGGCGACACAGGGCCCAGACAGAGACCTGAGTCTGGGTGGTGGCAGCACTACCCCAGGCTTGTGGGTATGCTCCAGGAAGGGGGTTGGTCAGAAGTTGGTGCTCCTGGGGAGGCATCTGAAGCCTGGTTTTCGGTGGGGTGCAGTGAGGCAGGTGGCTCAGCACAGGCACACCCCTACTGGCCTGCCACAGAGGCCATATCAAAAGCCTTGCTAAAATCAAGGTACACTGCATCCACCGGTCTCCCCGCATCCACAGAGCCAGTCACCTCATCATAGAAGGCAATCAGGTTGGCCAGGCATGACTTGCCCTTGGTGAATCCATGCTGGCTCTTCCTAATCACCTTCTCCTCCAAGTGCTTAGAAATGGATTCCTTGAGCATCTTCTCCATGATTTTTCAGGTGACTGAGGTGAGGCTGCCTGCTCGGTAGTTCCCAGGATTCTCCTTTTCCCCTTTCTTTAATATGGGCACTATGTTTGCACTTTTCCAATCAACTGGGACCTCTCCTGATTGCCATGACTTTCCAAAGATGATGGCCAGTGGCTCTGCAATCACAGCAGCCAACTCCCTCAGCACCCGCGGGTGCATCCCATCTGGCTCCGTAGACTTGTACACGTCTGGCTGTTCTAAATAGTCCCTAACCTGTTCTTTCACCACTGAGGGCTGCTCACCTTCTCCCCAAACTGCTTCCCAGTGCAGTAGCCTGGGAGCTGCCCTTTCCTGTGAAGACTGAGGCAAGATCGGCATTGAGCACTTCAGCCTTTTCTGCATCCTCTGCCACAAGGCTGCCTCCCCCATTTAGTAAGTGACCCACACTTTCCTCCATCCTCCTCTTGCTGCCGACGTACTTATAGAAACCCTTCTTGTAACCCTTCACATCCCTTGCTAGCTGCAACTCCAACTGCGCTTTGGCCTTCCTGACTTCATCCCTGCATGCCTGAGTAATACACTCCTCCCTAGTTGTTTGTCCAAGTTTTCACTTCTTATAAGCTTCCTTTTAGTGATTTAGTTTACTCAAGATTTCCCTGCTAAGCCAAGCTGGTCAACATGCCAGGTAGGGCACAGAACGAGCAGAGCAGGATTGACACTGTTCTCACCATTGCCATATAACTGGTGTACAATCAATTAAAGAAATTAGACATATATAAATCAGCAGAACTATATGAACTCCACCCAAGAGTGCTGCAAGAGTTGTCCAAAGTAATCGCAGAGTCCCTGGCAAAGGTCTTTCAAAAATCTTGGGCCTCTGGAGAAATCTCAGAGGACTGGAAGACGGCCAATGTTGTGCCCATCTTCAAGAAGGAGAAGCATGAAGACCCAGGAAACTACAGGCCAATTAGCTTAACTTCAATTCCAGGGAAAATCCTAGAAATATTCATCAAAGAGGCTATATGTGACAAGCTTGCAGAAGGCATGATACTGAATGATAGCCAGCATGGCTTTGTCATGGGCATGTCTTGTCTGACCAACCTCATTCCTTTCTATGATCAGGTGATTTGTCACCTGGAAAAGTGGTTGACATCATATACCTCGACTTCCAGAAACCCTTCGACCTGGTATCCCATGAGGTACTGGTCAGAAAACTGGAAGATACTGGGCTCAACTGTGGGACCATCTAGTAGGTGTGAAACTGGTTGCAGGGTAGGATACAGAGTCCAAATGAATGGATTGGTGTTGTCCTGGCGAGGTGTGGGTAGTGGCATACCCCAGGGGTTGGTACTTGGCCCAGTGCTGTTCAATATTTTCATCAACAATCTGGATGAGGGGGTGAAAAGCCCATTGGCCAAGTTCGTGGGTGACACCAAGATATGGAGTTGTGCAGACACACCCGCAGATAGGCTGCAGATACAAGCAGACCTAGACAGGCTGGCATATTCGGCAGAACATAACCAGATGACGTTCAATGTAGAGGAATGCAAAGTGCTGCGTCTGGGAAGGAAGAGCCCAGCACACCTACAGGCTGGGCATCGCTAACCTGACCAGCACTACAAATGAAAGGGATCTGGGGGTAACAATAGACCCCAGCATGAATATGAGCCGGCAATGCAACACAGTAGCCGCTAGAGCCAATAAAACTCTGGCATGCATCAATCGATGCATCTCCAGTAAATCCAAAGAAGTGATTCTCGTGCTTTACTCGACATTGGTGTGGCCGCAGCTGGAGTATTGCGTCCAGTTCTGGGCACTGCACTTCAACAAGGACGTGCTAAAGCTCGAGAGGGTCGAGAGAAGGGCCACCCGTATGATCGGGAACTTCCATGGCAAGCCATATGAGGACAGGCTGCGGGATCTCGGACTCTTCAACCTAAAGGAAAGAAGGCTGAGAGGGGATCTGATTGCAGCTTACTGTTATATCAGAGGTGTACATCAGGGGCTCGGTGAACAACTAGTCACCAGAGAGCCCTGGGGGGAAAACTAGAAACGACAGCCACAAACTCCTGGAAGATAGTTTCAGGCTGAACATTAGGAAAAACTTCTTTACAACTAGGGTGTCCAGGCTATGGAACAAGCTCCCCCGGAGGTGGTGCAATCATCTACCCTAGAGGTCTTCAAGAGAAGGCAGGACGGTCACCTGGCTGGGGTCACCTGACCCCAGATGTCTTTCCTGCTCGTGCAGGGGCTGGGCCCGATGGCCCTTTGGGGGCCCTTCCATCTCTATGATACTTTGATTCTGTGATTCTGCTGTACTTGCTCATCTTCCTGTGCATCAGGATGGTTTGTTCCTGCGCTCTCAGTAAGGCTTTGAAGTACAGCCAGCTCTCCTGGACTTCTCTCCCCCTCAGACTGGCCTCCCAGGGGGTCCTGCACATGAGTTCCCTGAGGGAGTCAAAGTCTGCTTTTCTGGAGTCCAGGGTCCTTACTCTGCTACTCTCCATACTTCCTTTCCTCAGGATCCTGAACTCAATCATTTTGTGGTCACTGCTGCCCAAGTTGCCATCCACTACTACATTCCCCACCAGTTCTTCCCTGTTTGTGAGCAGCAGGTCAAGAACACGGCCCCTAGTTGGCTGCTCCAGCAGTTGCACCGGGAAGTTGTCCCTTACACTCTCCAAAAACTTCCTGGATTGCTTGCACACTGCTGCATTGCCCTCCCAGCAGATGTCAGATGATTGAAGTCCCCCATGAGAACCAGGGTCTGTGATCAGGAAACTTCTATTAGCCGCCTGAAGAAAGCCTCATCCCCCCTTTCCTCCTGGTCTGGTTGTCTACAGCAGACACCCACCATGACATCACGCTTGGTGCTTTCCTTACTGACCCTAACCCAGAAACTCTCAAGAGTCCTATCTCCAGCTTCGTACTGGAGCTCTAAGCAATCATACTGTTAGTTTACATAAACCGCAACTCCTCTTCCTCTGCTTCCCTGCCTGTGCTTCCTGAACAGTTTGTACCCATCCAGTCATGCGAGCTCCCACCAAGTCTTTGTTATTCCCATCATGTCATAGCTCCATGACTGAGCAAGGACTTCCAGTTCATCCTGCTTGTTTTCCAGGGTCCAGGCATTTGTGTACAGGCACCTGAGGTAACAAGTTGATTGCCCTGATTTCTCAGGAAGTATCAGAGAACCTCTCCTGTTGCCCCCTCCTGTTTGCTTTTCCTCCAGTTCTCCCACTTCCTCGCTTACCTCAAGGCTTTGGTCTCCATCCCCCCGATGAACCTAGTTTAAAGCCCTCCTCACTAGAATGAGCCTACTGAGCATCAGTGTCACAAAAAAGCATGTGCTAGTGCTACTGCACGGTAGTATTGATTATGGGGCATTAAGGGCATTTATAAACATACTTTTTTGTCCCACGACATGCCGAAGATCCACCACTTCAGAGCAGACATGATCAATCGAGTCTACTCTGCACACAAGCTGATGCGCACTGCGCTGCATCGCATGCAGTTGTATAAGTGGCGAAATGTGCACCAGCACACAGAAAATGGTGGCCGCACGCTTTTAAACTAAAGCACTTTCTATGTGTAGGGCGCTTTTAAACTAAAGTGCTTTCTTTTCAAAGTGCCTGGCCCTACAGTGCTTGCATGTGTAAAAATGCCCTAAGTTAGTACCTGTAATTACAGGGACTAAACTAACGCACCATAGTTATGGTTCAGAGATGATACCTTTTATTAGACCAACTAAGAAATCACAAAAAAATTATCTTTTTCTGCAAGCTTTCGGGCACACATGCCCTTCCTTCCTCAGGCTCAGGGAAAATTAAAGATGGTAGAACGTCCCCACAGGTAGAAAATAAACTTGATTTTTGCACAGAGGAAGTCTGTTCCTCTGCGTCCATGAGAGTGTCTTTGTGAGTTGCTCTTTGATGTGCAAATAAGACAGTTCATCTCTGAAGCAAGAGTTCTAGAGTTTTGCATTTCTTTTTGTCTCAGACCAACACGCCTACCAAATACATCCTTGAAACATGGAAGATGCTTAATTTTAGCCAATTTTGGACTTAAATTTCATTGCTGAACAACAAAAAAGATTTCTACACCTCCCTCCCTTTCTGCCATCTGACACCACCAGGGAAGGAATCCTGTCTTATATGCTCATCAAAGAGCAACTTATAAAGATACTCTCCTGGGGAACAGACTTCTACCTTCAGCTTCCTCTGCACAAAAATCAAGTTTATTTTCTACCTATGGGGACTTTTTACCATCTTTAATTTTCCCTGAGCCTGAGAAAGGATGTATGTGCCCAAAAGATTCCAGAAAAAGATTATTTTTTTGCGATTTCTTAGTTAGTCTAATAAAAGGTATAATCTCTGAAGCAAGAGTTCTAGAGTTTTGCATTTCTTTTTGTCTCAGACCAACATGGCTACCAAATACATCCCCATAGTTATGGTGCATTAATGGGTGTAGAAATGCCCCTTGTCAACAACCTTAGTGGATATAGTCCTCCATCTGCTGACAGATGGAACCGGATGCCTACTTCCAGGCTCTCCATCAGATGCCTTACAACTCCATGGTAGACACGAAGAAGTGTGAAGAAGCACCATGAAGTCCAGTCAGGGGTTGCTTGGACAAAGGTAGTCACTGGCCCTAGGACACACTGCATCCAGGTGGTGACTCCCCTGGATCTGCACAACCATTTTGAACCAAACTGCCAGCTTCAGCATGCGAGGATGGAGGGCCACCAGTAACCGCGCCCAGAAGATGATGCAGAGTAATCATGGTGGGTGACTCCCTCCTGAGGGGGACTGAGGGAGCGATCTGTCGCCCTGACCCCTTAGCCCATGAGGTCTGCTGCCTTCCAAGTGCGCATGTCCGGGATGTAACTGAGAGGATCCCCAAACTCATCCGGCCCTCTGACCATCACCCCATGCTACTCATCCATGTGGGCACAAATGACAGCTTGGAACAATCCTGCTCAGGTCATGAGTGACTTCAGGGCTCTGGGGGCTGGGCTCAAGGGTCTGAGGGCACAGATAGTTTTTTCCTTGATCCTTCCTGTCATGGGTCATGGGTCTTGGAGGGAGAGGTGTATCGGAGAGGTCAACTGAAGGCTCCGGGGATGGTGCCATAGCGAGGGGTTTGGCTTCTTCGACCACAGTCCTCACTTTAGGGAGAGACGCAGTGGTATGTTGGGGAGGGATGGTCTCCACCTCACCCTGAAAGGGAAGAAGCTCTTCCCAGTGCACGGGGAAGCCCAGGGCTTCCCACAGCAGGCTCAGCTGCCTGCTGAATTAAAGATGGTAGAATGTCCCCATAGGTAGAAAATAAACTTGATTTTTACACAGAGGAAGTCTGTTCCTCTGCGTCCGTGCACTGGGACATGACTTTTCCTTGGGCTGTGTTCAGAGTGGGTTCTCTTGGGCTACTTGGTCTGTTACTACTGTGGCTGTTGTGACCTGGGCTAGAACTGCTAATTGATCGCCTGTCCCCTGTAATCCTAGTTTAAAGCCCTGTCAAGTAGGTTAACAAGCCGTATTGGCTGATACCAATCTGATTGCTGATATGCAGTTGGGCAGCTTGGAAAGCAGCATCTAGCTGGTAAGTCTGTTGTGGGGGAAAGGACAAGGGGGGAGGGGAGGGAAGGGCCATGTGGGAGGCAGATTGAGGCCCCCGGCGGTGAGAGGAGTGGGAGGGAGCCACAAGTGGCTTGTCCGGAGAGTGAGGGGGGTGGCAGCTCCTATTGCTATGTGCACCCCAGGAGGGTACGGGGGCATGTGCCCCTGGATCTGTGCTCAGGGCAAGGGCAGGCTGCTGCTGTGGGCTGGGGCCAGGGTGGTGTCAAGCTCCTCCTGGCAGGGACCTGGGCTGTCCTCAGGGTGGGTGGTGGCGGCAGCGCTGGGAGCAGGGCTATGGGGAGGGTGCAGCCCCCCCAAAATTCACTGTAGCTCCCCTTCCAGCACCGCTGCCTGCCCCAAGTGCACCCCCAGCCCAACCCCTCCACCAGGAAGAGCCCCATGCTGCTCCTGGCCTCAGCCTACTGTGGCAGCCCACCCTCACCTCATGCACAGATCCAGGGCACATGGTTCCCAAGGCCTCTTGGGGTGAATGCAGCAGTAGGAGCCACCACCCCCTCCCCACACCCCCCATACGAGCTGCTCACGGCTCCATCCCATGCCCTGCCCCACCCAGGCTGTGCAGCCCCAGCCCCAGGACCACTGCCTCCCTCACTGCTGGGGCCTCAATCTGCAACCGCCCACCCCGAACAGACTCACCAGCTGGACCTGGCTGCTCTCCACACTGCTGGGCTGCACTTCTGGCTGCCTGCATGCTGCGCTGCAGCTACACGCATGCATGGGGTATATATCAGCAACGTTACTGGGCTCATCAGCTAACAAAAGCCGATTGCTGGTACTGTCAATTTTCTTTATATCAGTGCCAATCTGACATGGGACCAATGTATTGGTGAACCTCTAGTCATCAATTGTACTGTTCAACCTGTTCACAATATTAATCTTCTGGAGTGCTTTCAATTGTCACTGGGAGATCGATGATGCTTCCAGTAGCCTCCTGGCCAATCCGGGAGGGTTGGCAACCCTAGGCCTGCCAGAGCCATGCTCCGGCTCCTGGCCAGGCTTCAAGCTGCAGCTATGCTATGGCTGCAGCTTCCCCAGCTCCCAGATCCCAAGTAAGGCTGCTGGGGCCAGCAACTGTTACCCCCAGCCTCCCCTACCCAACCCGGGGTAACCTGCTATATGCCAGAGGGCATGTGGCATGGGCCTTCCCTGGGGACAACTAGCAGTGGCACAAAGTGTCCCACTACTAGTTGTCCCCAGAGAGCCAAATGTTGGCACTCATTTGGACGCGGCCAACAGTGTGGCAGGTGAGTACAATGAGGTACCCAGATTAAGCAGAGGAGATGGGTTAGAGTGACACCAGGGGGACTCGCACCCACCTTCAGATGATAAGTCCTGTTACACACTCACCATTTATCTCTATTGCAAGCCAGCTGCTCCACGTTGCTGATATGGTGCAACTTGGCCTGAGTCTGGCCAAACATTACCATTCTTCATGTGGCCAGAGGAGACCAAGAAACAGCAGCAGAGGTCTAGAAAACATGAGGAAAGATTAAAGAACTGGGATTGTTAATGTACAGAAGAGAAGACTAAGGAGGATTTGACAACTGTTTTCAAATACAAAAGGGGCTGTTATAAAGTGGAGGCAGATCCATTGATTTTTTTTTTTTTTTTTGCATACACAGACAGGAGAAAAAGAAACAGCCTTAAATAGCAACAAAGGAGACTGATATTCGAAGGGTAGCTGGGCAGGTTTCCTGGTGGTGGGTCAGAATGACCCAGCTCAGGTCCAAGGAAGGCTGGCTGTAGGACGTATTGCCACTTCTTTCCACCGCTGGGCTGCAGCATGGGCAAAGCTCCTGCTGCTGGAAGCCCCCCAGCTCCACTGCTGGATCCAATGGCTTCACAGACTGGATCTGACCCATGGGTCATTGGTTGTCGATGTCTGTATTAGACCTGAAAAAACTTCCTTGAGGATGAGCTCACTGTTGAGAAACAAAGCAAGTTCTTTCCATCACTCTTTATTATGGATAAAGGTTTAGAGATTCCCATCCCAGAGCTATTCTTTTCAAGGGGCAAACAGTAGAGCTGGTCCAAATTGAGGTGTCAGGAGATGAGGTTTTAGGAGAAATTGGTAAGCTAAACGGTAACAAATCACCAGGACCTGATGACATTCACCCTAATGTCCAGATGGAGTTCAGATCTGAAAATGCAAAACTATTATTGTAGTATGCGATCTATTGCTAACAGCAGCCTTGGTTCTACAGGGTTTCAAGTCTTTAAAAAGGGGCTCCAAAGGGGACCCAGAGAACTAGAGGCCAATAAGTCTAATTTCTGTGCCTGGCAGCCTAGTGGAAACAATAATAAAAAAGGACTGTTCAGCAAAAGGATGAGCAGAACTTGCTGGGAAGAGATATGACTGCCTTTTAGAAAAGCCAGGCTTGTCACAGCAGCACATTACAGTTCTTTTGTGGGCATCAACAAGCATGTGAATCAGCTGATCTACTTGATAGAGTATAAAGGTTCATGCCACTGCCCTGGCTCATCAAGCATAAGCTTCTGACTCAAAGGTCTACCTAACTCTGTCCCTGCTGACTTACCCCTCCTTCCTGAGCCTGCTCAGTAGGATTGTGGCCTGGTTTCTCTGTGATAAATTCAAATGTGAACCTTGCATTTTGTTACTGGGTGGATTATCAGCTTATCTGTGAGCTTACAGCTCACGCTGGGTCAGAATCACTGGACGTGTGGAATCGTTCTGCTGTGCTGGGTTGCTCCAGGCTCATGCAGGCATAGCTGTTACTGGCTAACAACTGCTGCAGGCTCTCTCGCGCTCCTCTTGCAAAGCCTCTACAAAGTTGTGTCCATGCCCTCAAGCTACTTCAGGCTGTCTAAGACCCTAAACTACGTTAGTTAAGCTGGGAGGGAGGGCAATTATTTTGGCCCACTTTAGACATTTGGGAGAGCAGTTATGGGCTGGGGCAGCTGACCTGCCCTGGCACAGTGTGGGTGGGGGGTGGGGATTGATATTATCTGGCCTGGGCCTATCCACCCAGCACCCACCAGTGGGTATGCTGGTTGGAGCAGGTGCGTGGGGGCTCTGTGGAGGAGACCCCCCGCAGGCAGGGTGTGCTCAGCCCAGCAGATGGGATGGGGCTGTGGGTGGGTGGGGAGTGGGACAGTTGGGGAGGCGAGGGCTAGGATTGTGGGGCAGTACCAGCATGGGGCCAGGGCTTGGGCCCTGGGCAGAGCTGCAATCCACTTGCCATGTGGCAGGGACATGTAGGGAGCAGATCGTGGCTCTGCTACATGCTCCAGCCGCATGCTGTCACCACCCTGCAATCCTGGCCCCCACCCCATTCCCAGGCACCGCATCCTGCCTGCCTGCAGCCCCATCCCATCTGCCTAGCCAAGCATGCCCTGCCCACACGGGTCCCAGCCGATCTCCATGGAGAACCTGCCCACCTGCTCCATGGGGCACCTCGGGTGATGGATGTGGGGCAGGCAGGCCAGGTGCCTGGCCAGCGGAGCTGGTCCAACAGCGGTGGAAACAGGCGGCAGCAGCCAGAAGCTGCTGGGAAGTGTAGTCCAGCTGCCGCACCCGCCTTGCCCTGCCACACACCCGGGGATGGTGGGACCGACTGCCCATGCCACAGCCCAGGCTGCCCCAGGCCAGGGCCAGGCAGGGCTGAGGGACCCACTGAGGGCAAGATAAAATCCCTTGGCAGGCCGAATCCAGCCCATGGGCTGTATTTTGTCCACCCTTGAGTTAAACCAAGGGTATCATGCTCATCAGCCCTGTGGTCTTAGATGAGTGGGCATAGGGATAGTCTGCCAGCCAGATCAGGCCCACAGACAGGCCCCATGCACCAGATCCAGCCCACAAGGTCGGTCTCATGTGGGCGCTCCATGCAGTGTGTGCCCCTGCCCCTTGCAGTGCATGGGGCTGGGGCCGATGCATGCTACATGGGGCCCACGGGCCAGTTGAGGGCACGTTGTGCAAGCAGCACACAGGTCTGCTCCGAGACCTAGGGGCAGCACCATGGGCTGGATGATAACGCTCCGTGGGCCATTGCTCGGACGTCTCTGAATTAAATGTTTTAAATTAATCTAGGTCCTTGAATTGCTTTGCAATACTTGTGCCACTTTAAGACCTCAAACAGAAGAAAAGGAAAAGAAATATTTTACAATGACAACTAACTGGGACAATGAGTGTGAGGGTGTAATTGCCAAGAGTGTAGAGAGGCGGGGAGTGTTTAAAAAGTAATATGGGTGCAGACAAAACCCATGCGTTTTACTAGGGCAAGGTAATTCTCCTAGCAACAGAATTGGGGGTATTTTAAATTGCAGAAAGGGTAATTAATACTTAGTTCACACAAAAAAAGTCACTGGGGGATAAGGTGTACTATCCTTTTGTACCTTTGAAATACTCCATCTCAACTCCTGCTCACCCCCACGACTACAGAACTACAGGGCTGGCAAATGCAAGCTTGGGATGGCTATGGGGGGATATCAAGTAAGTGGGAAAACAGTATTATCTCTACAGCTGCATCAATTGCTGGTATAATTGCTTTGAAAAGGATATTAATGTTTGGAAAAGGTTCAAAAAAGGGTGATGCAATTGAGTTCAGACTTATCAAGATCAAGGAGCCACAAAAGGAAACAAATTCAAACTGGTGCAATTTTTTAATGGTGATAGTAGTCAAGTATTGGAACAATTTACTTGGGGAAGTGGGGGATTGTCTGTTTTTTGACATTTAAATCAAGTTGGATTTTCTTGTCCCCGATCCTGTCTATAATATTAATGAAATATTAACGTTATATATCCATCTGTTTGGGTTTTATTGTGTTGCAGCTTCCAGACCCCACAAATGTTTCTTCCAGCCCCACTGCTGCAGGTTCAACATTGCATATAAACCAAGCAGTCTATATTTATTGTCAGCTGGCTGGGCAGGCCAGCTAACAGTGGGGTCACATGCTAGAGGACACAAATCCATACTTCTTCATCTGTGCATGATTCCTTGAACCATCCAATCACAGGCTAGCACATGTACACTCAGGCTTTCTTTCTTTTCCTTGCATTTTAATAATTTACCATTTTAATCTATTTTCTACATCCCTTTATTATTTGTCAACCAGGAAAATACAGCCTGATACAGGAAAGTGTACAGATTAACTAATTTTTAAGACCTTTAAGCAACACCCAGTCCTCCCAAGTTGGTAGAAATTTTTTAAAATCATGGCTATGTACACAGCTCTGTAGAGCTGTATGATAATATAGGACCCTGCACATGGTAGCTACATGGATACATAGTTGGTGCATGTTAACACAATCTAGAAGGCAGGGGTGATGTGTACCTTTATGGCATAGCTAAATAAGATGTATATGTATATAGAGAGTACATGCTTTCGTAAACCCAAGTGCACTTCATCAGATGCTGGATGAAAGGAAGAAAAACAGTGAAATGAGAGAGAAAGCAGAATACAAAAGATAAGGGAGGGGAGAGAGAAAGAGAAGAGAGGGGAGCAGGGCTGAGAACAAAGCAAAGGGAAATAAACTCAGAGGAACAAAGGGGGTCACAAAAACTAATCTAGGTAGTGAGATAAGCATCCATAAATCCAGTTTCATTAAGTATGTTAAGTTACTCATGCAGCCAACCAGGGGTAGAGGGGGTGGAGGGTCTGACAATCAAGCACACCTTAAGTTTTAGGGACTTTGGATTGTTTCCTACCATGCTAAGATAGTCTCTGGCTCAGACACATTGTGATGTTTGATCTGCGATTACAAAACATTTATTCCAGCACACTGACTGCTCATACAGGAACAAAAGCTTTAGATAGCCCCACTTGCAATACTTAAAAGCTCAAGGTAAGTGTTGGAAGCTTGACCTCCACTCATGCTGAGAATAACTGAATTGGTAACTGGGAGTGAGGAACAAAGACCTTTAAGGTGGATAAAAGGTGGCCCATGAAGAGCAGGACACAGGAGCACAGACTGATGGAAGGAAAGCCCCAGGCTCCACAGGTGGGGGTGTCTGGGGTAAGCCTGGTCTCAGTACACCTACAGCAAGACAGACACGCATGTAGACTTTCTACTGTGGTTAAACCCTTCTCTTTTGTCAGGTTTTGTTCTTATTACTGAGAGTGATCAATGAGGGGCTGTTTGGGGGCTCTGTATTCTTCTCTGCTCGGTTAGAAAAAAAGTAGCCTTGCATGTATCCCTGCCCCGCTGGGGCTGCTGAGTCCTGGCACTTGGGACCCCGGGAGCTGTAGCACTGTATACAGGGCCCCAGTATAAGGAGGGGACAGGGAAAGTCAAGAGACCCAACACCTAAGGGGATGCAATCAAAGGCACAATCAGCCCTGACCCATGACAGATCTAGTCTGCCTTAACTATAAGGTATGCAGAAGCTGATGGTACCTCCTGGGCACGATATCTATGAAAGGGAACAGCTGCTTGTGCCGCTTCCAGGCTGAAATCATCTTTTTTTCCAGAAACCATTAAAGATCAAAATTCAAATTCTCAGCTCATGTTCAATGGTATAGCTCCACCGCGGTCCCTGTAGTTATACTGGTTTAGAGCAACTGAGAATCTGACCCCAATTTTGTTTCAGGCCTGATGGTAAAAGACAAATCCCAGCAAGTACAGCACTCGTTCAGAGGGCTTCTCTTTTATTTTGACACCCTATTTGTTTTTGTGAGTTGTTCTGTTCTTTTGCTTTGTTCTTTTGTTCATTCTCCTGTTGTAGGAGTTATTTTGCTCTCGTCCCATCAGCTGCCCTGAGCTATTGTTGGGAAGGGTACCAAATATCAACACCTAGTGTCCGCACACCCATATCTGCTTAAATCTGAGACAACTGCTTGCTTAGAACAGAAAAATGTCCCGCAAGCAAAAGTAATGGAAGTCTATGGTCAAGCCTGAGTGTGAGTAGAAATATGAGTATTAAACACAGCTTATCTACCATGCACACAAGCTCCCAAAGCACCCCAAGAGATGGGCTGGAGAATTTGTGAGATTCAGTGCTGATCACTGGGTCAGGCCCTCTCTGCATACACATAAATAAGCACATTTTGTATGGAAGCTTTAGTGGTCCACGGCTACCACTAGAACGAACTCTAGCCGCCGCTCTAAGCCAGCAGCACTTTGAATTTAAGCTTCCCGACGGAAGGGAAATGCCTCCTCTTTGTTCCGTGCAGTACTTAATATTCAGCACACGATCCTTGCTAATATTAATGCTACACAGACGGCTGGAGAATGGGCAGTGGGGAATAACTTCTTCAGCTGAAGTGCAGGAGGGATCTGCCTGGGGATAATGTAATCGCTCAGGCTAGACTTCAGCAGAGACAGGCCTGAGCTGGGAAGCAAGGATCCTCCCCAAGTTCCAAAGGGTTCAGGCCTCGAGGCCCAGCGCACCGGGCTCGTCCACGCATCTGCAAACCGTGCTCTGTTATTCTCGCCAAACGAGCCCCTTTGTTTCATGATTTGTGCTCGGGGTGGCAAACAGCACCCCGCACCCACCTCTGGAAATAGGGTTAATTCCAGGCAGACACGTGTCCCTTCCTCAGCCACCAATATCAAGACTTCCCTGATCAGGCCTGGCTCTGCTTAGCTCCGGAGACCCTAAGGTCTCACAGCCTGAGCTGCCTGGCGGCCCTCTCAAGGCACCAGCCTGCATTTCTCAGTTCCCCAGTGCAAGCCCTGCTTCCTTCCCCAGGGCCTGTGACTTCTGTGCCCCGGGGCTGGCGGTCTGTCTGCCCTTGGCCCAACGCATCTTGTTCCTGCTCCTTTACAGCAGCCCCTTGCCCTTCTGCACCCCTTGGGCTCAACTTCTACCCAAGTATTTGCAAGGCCCCCCAACACATGCACCCCCCCCAACTCCCTTTGCATATCTCCTGCACACGTGTGCACACAAACACATGTGTACACACACACACACACACACATGCCCTTTGTTTATCTTTTCTCCTTGTGCCTTAGTCTCTTGGGCTCAACTTCTACCCAAGTATTTGCAAGACCCCCCCAACACACACACACACACACACATCTTTTGCATATGTCTTGTCCTCCTGCCTTGGCTCCTACCTGGGGCTCCTCTGCCCAGGTGCTCTGGGCTGCTCTCTCCTCCATCCCTTGCTCCCGGTGTCCCTTGATGCACTTTCCGGCTCTTCTCTCGCCTTCCTCTCTCCGGGGCTGCCTTTGTCCTCTGCTCCAGCACTTTTGCAGCTGGAGGCTGCTCCTGGGAGGCCGGCAGGGCAGTGTCCCCATGGCATCAGGTTACCATGGGGATGAGGGAGGCGGCAGGAAGGTCCTTTAATCCAGGCAAAGCAAACCACAAACAAGCTTAAAGGGCCAGTTTTGTTGGAGAGCAGGAGAGGGAAGGTGCAAGCCTGGGTGCTGGGACCTGGCTGCAGGTCCTGTCTCCCAGCCCTTCCCTGCACCCTGCAGCTCCGCCACAACGGGGGGACATGGAAAGAGACTGTCTCGGCATTTGCACTGAGCTGCTCTCATTCTTCAGCAGCCAGCATGAAAAGCAGCACATTTAAAATCAGCAAAAAGAAATGATTTTTCAACTCAAAAAGTAATGGGCTTGTGGGACTCACTGCCACAGAGCGGAGCAGCTTCCCAAGCTGGGGAAGATCCATGCAGGAACTCTCTGTGTGAAGAATAAAGTGTCCCAGGTGAAAATAACACCAGCTTGTTAGGGCCAGCGTTTAGCCCTCTGCCATCCGGGGTTTTGAGGGAAACGGTCACTAATGTGGGCCTGACGTGGAGTTGAGACAGTTTTAATCTTTCTTCATGTAGGATCAACTTTATCATAGGAGCAGAGAGAAATCAGCCTGGCAGGGACTTCATCCAGCCCTCACTCCGGATGCCATCGTGCCTGTCTAAACCAATCTAGACAAATGTTTGTCCAACCTGCTCTTAAAAACCTGGCTCCCGTTAGCTGCTAGGTGCTCCTCCTAGCAGGCCAGACTCTAAAGAGACAGAAAGGAGACACACTGGGCGTGTCTGTCAGCCTCTTGAAGGCTCAGATTAAGCATCGTGGCTTCTTAACCTGGCAGGGGAAACACCATGTATCTATATCCAAGAAGGCAGTTTTCCTGAACCGCCTCTCAGGAGAACTGCTTTTCTGGCAAGGTGCCGCACTGTAAGCCCAGTTTATGGAAATAGGAGTCTCCTCCCTTGCTTGCTCCGAGGGCCTTATGGCTAAGGGCAAGCAAAACTCACTTGGGCCTGCAATTAGGATGCCCGCCAAAGGTTTTGGAAACATCTGCAGCCCCAGGTGCGGGTGGAGCATGTTTGCAGGTTGTAGGGCCACTTATGGTTCTGGACTTTTGGATATGGAATTAGTTTTGGCTAATTTGGCCTCGGATACAAATTAAAAAAAAAAAAAAAAAGTCTGTGCTACATCCGCAGCTCTCCTAAAACCGATGCTGAGAAGCACTGACTGCCCATCCATTCCCATCCCACATCGCCGAGCTCTGAAATGCACCGCTCTCCAGGCCTTGGACTCCAGAAAGGGAATCCACTACTCAGCAGGGCTCCCCTGCCTCCTTTCTGGGTCTGGTCAGGGCAGAGCAAGCTGCTTGGTGGCACTCTCAAGGGTGCTGTAGAAATAATATAGAAAAAAACAGAGTCTAAGCCTATTGCTCTCCCCTCCACAACATCACGCATTCCAGGCTTCCCTGCTAAATGCCCTTCTTAAAGAAAGCCTGCCGATTTTAATCCTTCCCTTGGAGAAACGCTCATAAAATGACAATAAAATAAAATAAAAAAATAATAAAAAAACACAGAACACTTACTACAGCTAGGATATGAGCTATGGCACTGGGTTTTTAACTGCAGCAAGGCAGATTTGGATTAACCATCTGAAAAACCTTCCTACCAGTCAGAACAAGCTTCCCTGGGATGATGTGGAGGCTCCTTCACTGGGGATTTCAAAAAAGGGTGCATAATCATTTGTCTGAGATGGTACATACATGTAGAGGACCGGACCTTTGAAGTCCCTTCCAACTCCATGACTCACATGGTCACTAAACCCTTCAAGGACTCATGGGAGACTGGTGCCTCCTGAGTCTGGGGGGGCACCAGCGGCCAATCACCGACCGGGGAGGGGGCCCCCCAGTGGCTGGTTGCTGACCCCAGAAGTGCTGGCAGCAGCAAAGCAGAAGTGCTGCTGGCACTTCTCTTGGCACCCCACTGTCCAGCTGGCGCCAATCTTGGGGTGGGGGGGGGGGGGGAGGGAGGCAGTGGCCGGCACTTCTTTCCGTGCCCCCACTCCCTGGCCAGTGAGGGCCAATCCCCCATGCTCCCACGTGGTCCCCTGTGGTTGCCCCCCCCGTCACCTATGCTAGAACTTACTGTATTTTTTCCAAACACCTTACTAGAGTGTCTATTGTTTGACTGCCTTATAGGCTGTTTGTCAGGGATGGTTTCCATTTGTCTCAAAGGCGCCTACTATGCCTTAGAATAATAGAATCATAGAAAATGAAGGTTGGAAGCCCTGAAATGCATCTAATCCAACCGCCTGCTCAAAGCAGGAACATGCCCAACTAGATCATCCCAGCCAACGCTTTGTCTAGCTGGGTCTCAAAAACCTCCAAGGATGGAGTGTGCACAACCTCTCTGAGTAACCTGTTCCAGTGCTTTACTACTCTCCTACTGAGAAAGTTTCTTCTAATATCTAACTTAAACTTCCCTCATTGCAACTCGAGCCCGTTGCTCCTTGTTCTGTCATCTGCCACCACTGAGAACAGTCCAGCTCCGTCCTCTTTGTAACAACCCTTCAGGTAGTTCAAGATCCTATTAAATCCCCCCCTCTGTCTTGTCTTCTCCAGGCTAAATGAGCCCAGGTCCCTCAGTCTTTCCTCAGAAGTCATGTGCCTTAGCCCCCTTACCATTTCAGTTGCCCTCTGCTGGACTCTCTCCAATTTGTCCACATCCAGTAGCGGCCTTAGGGGAGGGATAACTGGGTGACTGCCCAGGGCCCCACACTTTAGGGGGGCCCCAAAATTTGCAACAATTTTTTGGTAGGTGACGTTTTTGCAAGGAAATGGCTCTATTTGCAGTTTTAACACTTGACTATTTATCTAATTCCCCAAAGACTATTAAAAAAGATCCACAATACAACTGCAGGTCATCAAAATTTAGCCTCTTAGGGGCCCCAAATGACTTGCTTGCCTAGGGACCCAACAACCTTAAGGCCACCACTGCCACATCCTTTCTATAGTGGGGAGCCCAAAACTGAACACAGGACTCCAGATGTGGCTTCACCAGTGAGGAATAGAGAGGAATAATCACTTCCTTTGATCTATTGGCAACACTCCTACCAGTGCCGCCCAGTATGCCATTAGCCTTCTTGGCAACAAGGGCAGACTACTGGTTCATATTCAGCTTATTGTCCACTGTAACCCCAAGGTCCTTTCCTGCAGAGCTGCTGCCCAGCCAGCACCTGGGCAGCCCCCAGCCTGTCCTGGTGCATGGGATTGTTTCATCCTAAGTGCAGGACTTTGCAATTGTCCTTATCAAACCTCATGAGATTTCTTTTGGCCCAATCTTCCAATGGGTCAAGGTCTTTCTGAATCCTAGCCCTACCTTCCAGTGTATCTACTCCTCCCCCCAGCTTGATGTCATCTGCAAACTTGCTTGAGGATGCACTCAGCCATCTTCCAGGTCACTGATGAAGACGTTGGACAAAACCAGCCCCAGGACTGACCCCTGGGGCACTCCATTTTATATTGGCTGCTAGCTAGACAGAGAGCCACTGATTACTACCCTCTGAGCCTGACAATCCACCCAGTTTTCTATCCACCTTACAGTCCATTCATCCAGCCTGTACTTTCTTAGATTGCCTGTGAGATTGTTGTGGGAAACCATATCAAAGCCTTGCTAAAATCAAGGTATATCACACTCACTGGTTTCCTTGCATCCACAGCACCAGCTGCAGAATGGGGTGGGTCACACAGGCCATGGCCTGACCAGCTTTTAGCGCATTAATTTAGCTAGCTATGCAGTTAAAAAAATAGCTATACAATTTTAACCAGAATGACAATTGTACATTTGTGGGTTATATAAATAAACACGCTAAAAGTTGGTCAGGCCATGGCCCGGGTAGCCCATCCCATTCCACGGCTACCCTGTTCCATGGCCCGTCCCGTTCCATGGCTATCCACAGAGCCAGTCATCTCATCATAGAAGGCAATCAGGTTAGTCAGGCACAACTTGCCCTTGGTGAATCCATGTTGGCTGTTCCTAATTGTCTCCTTTTCTTCCAAGTGCTTAGAAATGGATTCCTTGAGGACCTGCTCCATGATTTTTCCAGGGACTGAGGTGAAGCTGACCTCATGGCCTAGGAAGATAAGGAATGAAATGAGACCTCTGTATTCTATATAGCAGCCAGTTGATGGCAGCAGCAAGTCAGGAATAAGGAATATGTTTCAGTGGGCCGCTCTACATGAGATGCCAAATTGCTGTAGTGAAGAGATACGGTGATGTAGCTGGTCGCTACAGTGATGTAGCATTGGCAGGCATGAACTGGGATGTTGACACTACTACACAGTAGCAATGAGCTACTGGGTGTGTCTACATGTGCACTTATGCTAGCTTAAATTTACTATGCAGTAAATTACTACTCAGTAAGCAGGAATAGGTTGGCGTCTACTCATGCAGGTGTTTAAAGTACATTAATGCTGTATGTGGACTGACTTGGGACTAAAGTTAGTCCCAAGTCAGTCCACACACGTAATGTTACTGCTCAGTAAGGTGTCTACACATGCATTATAACACGGTAATAGGGTGTAAATTTGTTACGTGCATGATGCAAGTATCAAATTTACGCTGAAGTCAGCATAATTCACCATGTTTACTGTGCAGTACAGGCATACATGTATAGATACATGCCTGTACTGCGTGGTGATTTTGGTTATTGTGCAGCAAATGCACACATGTAGGTATGCCTGCTGTGTAGTAGCTCATTGCTACCACACAATAGGGTTCAAAATGACCCATGCACTGCTGGGACAGTAATGCCAATTATTGGATAGTCATTTAGTACTTGCTAAATGGTGCAGTCAGGTATGTGTAGAAGTGCCCAGTATTTCATAGATGCAGTCGATACAACAATCTTGTTGAATTGCATGTTCCACTCAGGTGAGACCTGCCCCTGATAACCAGGAAGCTGGCTGCATGAGGCTGAACATAGGTAAGGCTGAGTTAATCCTGCTGTGTTAGCATAGGTACCAGCACCCTCAGAAGATCTGATTTATTCCTTCCCCCTGGCATTTATGGTTTTTCTCTTTTTCATGTTTGGTTATTTCATTCATTTGTATAAGTGGGGGCCCACCCAGCTGGCCAAGACCTCGGAGATCCTCTGCACACTTCCGCAGCTGACACTTACCCATGTGACACATCTTCTTTCCCACCCCTGCCAGGCAAAGGAAGCTCGGTATATTCATACATTTGGCAGCTAGTATTAAGCTGGGTATGTAGTGTGACAGGAACTGGTGACTTTTCTCCAATTTCTCATTTCCATGCAGAGAGCCATGGTTTTAAATGAAAGTATTTACCAGTGACATTTTAGGGTTGGTTAGAACAGAACTGTCAGTTTTAACAGAATTTACATCAAGCAAGGTCTTGTGTTCATGCTGTAAAAGACACAGGTGGTTTTGGCATTGTGAGCCTGGCTTTGCAGAGCAAAAGCAATGGTTTCAAGCTAGTGTGTGTATTTGTCTGGAGTGGGAATACCGTGGAGTCATTTACAGATTAAAATGGATCCTTTTGATCATCTAGTTTGGCCTCCTGCATGGCACAGACCATATGGCTTGCCTGTATTGTCTGGGGTGCTTCTGCAGAGCCTGGATTTTGATTGTCAAGGAAAGCTTAGAAGTCCACAAAAGCACCTGGAAACAAACATGGAGACCAAGCTTACTCCCAACCAACCTTATCACCACCCTTTGAGAGAGAGTAGAGCTGTGCGAAATTTTGCTGGCTGTTTTGTTTCATCAACTTGTTTCAAGCTCGAAACAGCAAAATCTAAACGAAACAAAGCTTTGAAACAGCCTTGAAATGAAACGAGGGTAGTCAAAACATTTTGAAAATTTTGAAATGTTTCAAGTTTTGAAGCTCAAGCTGGGCTTGCCTGCAGGGAAATAGAAAGTAAGGAGAGGGAGAGGGAAGAGCTGGGAAGAGGGGGGAAGGACTGCTCTCATACTGACTGTGTAGTTGGCCAGTGACTATGATCCTTCCCTGAAGTCCCTTCCAATCCCAGTGCTCTGGGGGAGAGATGGAAAAACAGCATAAAAGGCAGCATTGTTTAAACTAGCCTGCTTTCTGCCTTGGGGTCTGACAGTTACTGAGCTATCTTCCAGCAGCTGAGGAATGTTAGACAATGAAGGCTACTACTAGCATTGATTTGAAATACTTCTTACTTGCTAGCCTAGCAAGTGGGATTCCACAATACCTTTTTCTTTCTTCTTGACCCTTTTATTTTATTATTATATTCATTGATTTATTCTTTTCAATTTTATAATTATATTGGATATTACACTATAGAATTTATATAGGAAGGGAGATACATTTATATTTTATTTCTATATATTTATATCTTGCAGCATATTACACACACATTATAGAATTTATATAGGAACACAGATACATTTATATATTCTTATAAAAACAAGACACTATGAAACACACCATGAAGTGTGGTGGAAAGGCAGCTGGCAAGCCTTCAGGGAGGGGCAGAAGAGAGGGTAGAGGGAGAGGTGTAAGTTCCACCCCCAAACTTAGATACAGCATCTTTCCTACAACTAGCAAGAATGAGACTTCCAAAAACAGCAAGGAGAGGGGAGCAGTGCCAGTGCCAGTGCTTGTGCCTGAGACTGAATCCCCTCCAAAAGCAACAGCCATAACTCCCCCCACCCCACCACCACCATGACAACAAGCACCAGCACCAGCACCAGCATGACAGTCTCTTTCACCCCCATTTCACTTCCCATGCTGAGCCTTCCATTGCCAGAAGAAGAGCTGGAGCTGGATCTGGATCTGGATCTGAGAGCCCTAGCAAGGGAAATTCTGTGGAAGGAGTGGGAATTAGCTGAGTTTGTGCGCCACACCCCTCAAATTTCCCCTACAGCCGGGTCTCCTTCCCCAGAAGGCACTTCAGAGGAGGCTGAGGTAGAGATTGTGGAGGTAAGCAGCTCAGCTGAGTCTGCTCCTCCTGTTGCTGTGCCTCTGCCTGGTGAGGAGGGGGAAAGTGCAGCATCCACACATGCACTCACACCCCAGAAGTGAGCAGGTAGTGTGGTCTGTGATCATTTTGAGCTGGCAGATGATCCCACATATGCTACCAGCCTGCACTGCTAAGCCAAAACCAGCCGGGGCAAGGGAACAAAACACGAGCACCACAGGGATGCTGATGCATCTCCGCAGGCACCACCCCCTTGCCCTTGCTCCTCCTCAGCCTGGCACCAGTGGGAGTGTTACCAAAAGGAAGTCCCCCTCTCACTCCAAAGCTCCTGTCCCCTCAAAGCAGAGGCAGGCCACCCTGGAACAAAGGAGGAAAGGTGGACAAAAATGGGGGCACATTGCAAGGGTGAGCAAGATCACCCAGAGCACTGGGGAGATGCTTGCTGTCAATGGCCAGCCCTTCTCCTTAGTTGAGTGACCAGGGTTCAGGTGGCTCATGGCACTCATGGCCCCATCCTACCAAGTGCCTGCATGCACCACCTTCAGCAAGACGGTGGTGCCCTCCATGTATGAGGCATGCAGGGAGTACTTGAGGGAGAAGCTGTGCAAGGCAGGTCCACAGAGGGCCTTGCACTTCACCTTGGACATCTGGAGCAGCCAGGGTGGAGATCATGCCTACCTCTCCCTCACAGGGCACTGGTGTGACCAGTCAGGCTGTCGGTGGGGTCTCCTTCAAGCTGAGGTGATGGATGAGTCCCACACAGCAACAGAGTTCAAGGGGGCCATGAACTGCTTGGTGCAGGGGTGGCTCATTGGGTAGGGTGAGCTCACCTGTGGGTTAATGGTCACCAACAATGGGGCCAATATGGTCAAGGTGGTCCATGTTGTCTACTTTGTTGGCATCCGCTGTGTGGCGCACAAGTTCCACCTTATTGTCAGAGACACCTTGGAGGGGGACAGGGTTGCCGGTGAAGGTGCCAGCACCACCAGCAAGCTCATTTCAAAATGCAGGAAGGTGGCAGGCTACTTCTATCAGAGCATCAAGTGGGGCAAGATGCTACGGGACAAACAGGCAGACCTGAACATCCTGCAGTACATATGTGACCCGAAGGTGAAGGACAGCATATGCAGCAGCCAAAGTCTGAATCAGCGGATGGAGGTGCTGGTGAAGAGAGTCAAGGAGGCAGAATGGTGGAGGCAGCGAGACATGGAAGAGGGGGAACCATTGTCTCATGCTATCACACCATCCAGTCTCCTCCTCCATCATAGGCACTGCCAATGTGGGCCAAGGGCATGGCTTCCATGGTGGGGTCCAGAGCCACCAGACCCCACCATCAGGCATGTAGCGCTCAGGCCTTGGTGGCTGCTTATCTTGCAGAGGATATGGAGGCGCTGCTGTGCGACCCCTTGGCCTACTGGGCAAGCCGCAGCCAGATGTGGCCAGATCTGGCTATAGCTGCCCGTGAACACCTGTCCTGTCCACCGACCAGTGTTCTGAGTGACAGGGTGTTCAGCATTGCTGGGGGTGTAGTGACACCCCACCACACCTGCTTGGATCCTGGTTTGGTGGAGCAGCTGGTGTTCCTCAAAGTGAACATCCCACTACTGGAGTTCCCCAAGCTCCAGGTGCAGACAGAGTGAATGCCACTCTCTTCACTCCATCCACACCTATTTCCTTTTTTCATTTTTTAGAAGCCATTTAATGCCCTGCTCTCAGAGCTGGAGGGGGCACTCACTGCGTCACCAGCCAGCAGGGGAAGAACTTGTCCCTGCTGAGCTTCCTTGCCAGGATGAACTTGGAGGTATGGGCTGGGACTATGGGGAAGGAGGAGGCCCCAGCTCCTGGGCATGACCACTAAAACTACACTCTGCCAGGATCGGGGAGACTTGGTGGAACTGCTGGTGGCATGGCAGCCCCAGGAAATGCCAGAACCAAGGATCCCTTGGTGAAAGGTGGATAGGAGGCACCATAACTGCCAACTACCACATGCACACACACAGTCCTGGCTGGGAAAAGCCCAGACCTATCACGTCTTTGACAGGTCTGAGGCTTGCTGGTTGCAGTGGAGTTGTGAGGCTCCAGGTGAGCTCAGCTTAGCTGCCTGGGATGACAGCTTTTGGGTTGAAAACCCTTTGTCAGGCTGAGTAAGCACCTGCAGTTGGTGTGTCTGTGTGCCATTCCTGGATGGAAGGAATAGTAAAGAAGCCAGAGGCTGGCACGCAATGCAGGCAAGAAAGCCAGTGAAAATGGAAATGGAGGCATCAGGGGGTGAGGGACAGGCTGGGATTGGGGGGGAGGGGGATGTAGCAGTGCAGGTAAAAGCAGAGAGGTACCTGGGGAGTCAGATGTCCGGCAGGTTGTAGTGTGTCAGAATTCTTCTGTCTATATTGAGTTCATGAGTTTCTGTACCTACGACCTAGGAGGCTGATGAAGTGAAGTTCATAGGCTGGCTGTAAAAAGTGGTTTGTAAATTCCCTTTCAAGCCTGAGAAGCTGGAGACAGAGTGGTTCTTTTTGTGAGAAATGTGCCCCCACAGGTATTGGGTATTCCTGTCTTTGATAGATTCTGGTGTGCAGTTTGTGGGGGTACTGGAGATTGTTGGCAGGTTTTGTGTTTTGAGCTGTAGGAAGTTGTCTTCCGGTGATGAGGTTAGGTTAGCAAAGTTCGGTGCTTCCTTGCATTTACAAACCACTTTTCACAGCTGGGCCTATGAACTTCACTTCATCAGCCTCCTAGGTACAGAAACTCATGGGCTCAATATAGACATTGGATTTATTACACACTGCAACCTGCCAGGTCCCCTGGTACCTCTCTACTTTTACCTGCACTGCTACATCCCCCTTCCCCTCTCACTCCAGCCCGTCCCTCACCCCCTGACACCTCCATTTCTATTTTCAATGACTGGCTTTCTTGCCTGCATTGCAATGCAGCCTATGACTTCTTTACTATTCCTTCCATTCAGGAACAGCACACACACCAACTGCAGGTGCTTCCTCAGCCTGACAAAGGGTTTTTTAACCCGAAAGCTTGCTAAGATGTATTTCTCTGAATACTCAGTTGATCTGCAAATCATACCAGATTAGATTGAGCCAAAGGAAGGGAGCTGGTCTGCCAGTGCCATGTCCTTAGACCAACACCCCTAGCACCTGACCAGAAGGACGCAGGGCCCTGGGCACATCTAAGCCCCAGGGCTGGGACTGGCAGGGAGAGTTCTCTGGCAGCTGCTGGAGAAGAAGCTCCTGCAGGAGAAGAAAGAAAGGCTCTGTCACAGGCTGGCTGCCTGAGATGCTGCTGGTGCTACTGTGCTGCTCACTGAGTTATTATTAGTATTACCTGTTGTCATTTAAAGTGGTGAACTAGAATGGGTCTATAGGGGAGGAGGAGTCCTCACTGGGGCACACTACCATGTCGTGTAGAAGCCCCAGCGCCAGTGAGGGCTCACCTTAACATACACACACAGTCACACGTGAGGGTGCACCTTAACACACATGCTGGAGAAGAAGCTCCTGTAGGAGGGGAAAGAAAGGCTCTGATATAGTTTGGCTGCCTGAGATGCTGCTGGTGCTACTGTGCCAGTGCTCACTAAGTTATTTTATTACCTGTTGTCATTTAAAGTGGTGGACCAGACTGAGGCTGTATGGGAGGAAGAGGAGGCCTTATTGGGGCACTCTACCATGTCATGTAGAGGCCCCAGCACCTGTGAGGGCCTCAACACATGCACATGGTGTTACCCATGTCATGAGTTTTGCTTGTCAGCAGCCTGAGGTACAGTTTCCCAGAACCCCCTGCACCTATCTCCTTGAATCATGGCACGCTTCATGGCCTCAGAAGGGGCTAAAATCCCTGCAAGTTTCATCTGAATCAGGCAGGAAATGACAAAAGTCTAGATAGTTTCATGCTTCCCCAATCATAGCCTATAGCAAAACCTAAAAGGAATTTCTCTATGGGCGAAATGTCGAAACAGCATCGAAACAGTGAAACAGTTTCAAGGAAACAAAATGGAACAGCGCTTTTGAAACAAAATGAAACTCAGAAGGAAAGACTGTCTCGTCATAATGTCAAAATGGAAGTCAAAACAGAATGGTGCTGTTTTAAAAGCCCTAAGAGGTAGCTTATTTACCTCAGGAGTACAAAGAAGCCAGTGCACAGTAGCATGCATTATATTTTTTTTGGTGCCAATGATGTGAAATGTCTGTCAATTTATAATAGATACAATAACTCTTCTCCATCAAGTGCTGCCAGCTGCAAAGCAGCTATAGTCCTGTCCCTGGCATAGACCCCCATACAAAAGTCAAAACTGCCTAAGGTAACCGCCTGTACTTAAGAAAACACATGTGAAAGGATAAAAAAACCTTGGGTAGACTTCACCATTCGGTGCATGGAATGTGGGAGGACGCCATCTTTGAACACGGCAACAGTCGCTCTTTGGTGACTGGTATCTCCTCTTCTAAGCATGGTACAAAGGTAATCTTGGTGCCTAACCCAATGTTTTCAAGGTAAAACAAGCCAATAAAGATGTTTCCAATGTCACAGTGGCAAAAGAAAGTAGGGCTTGCAATTCTCTCAAGGCAAATTATCTCAACATTACTTTATTTATGAATTATTTTCTTACATAGCAGTTGAAATCTAAATGCTGTATATAAAACTGGAATATCAATATGGAATTCAAAAGAAGTGCTATAACATACAACATAATATTAAACAAATTAATGTAACTACAGAAAGAATTTTTCTTGTAAGGTTTTGGGGTGATCCAACACACCATCCATTAGACTACTTGGTTTCCCTTATACAATTTTCATCCTCATATGCAGTATTCAGTACAACAAATGTAATTTTCTGGCACTTGCATCTTGCAGTTTTGCATGTCGCACAGTTACATGTTAATAATAAATCATCAGGAACAGGATGGAGACATTTGTCAGGAAAAAGACCATCGTCAGATCTTCGTAACACCTGAAAACTTTCAAATACTTACATCTGTAGCTGACATCATCCAGGATAAAGCATTCGTGTGCCACAAAGAACAATCTCCTGAGATGTCCATTTTGAATAGAGAAAGAAGTGGGGAGAAGCTGTGAGATCAGTTTACTTTTGTACAGTGCAAAACAAAGCACATCGAATGGTTTGCAATGAAGTGATAGCTGTAGGACCTTAACAAGGTATTCTTCAGCTCTGTTAACTACATCCTCAGAAAGTGTGCTATCTTCAGCAAAACCTAAAAGGAATTTCTCTGTTGATGCATTCGAAGTTGACAGTTTTGTTCTCACTTTGCTGGTGACATCACATCCTGTGAGAATGTGAGCCTTAATAAGAATGCGGCACAAAGTTGGTCCTAGTTTCTGTCCAAGCATGTGACGAGGAACAAATCTTACTTGATCACCCAAGCCTACTGAGTCCAAAGTTCCAGAAGTCCTTTTTCAAACAGTGGAAACAGATATCAAAGAGGGACAACAACATCTGTATCATTAGACAGCACTATGACACATGTGAAACTGGATTAAATAAATGGATGACCAGTTGAGTATCTGGTATACTCTTCTAGAGCTGCAGACAGATGATTAGATGCATGAATGTCATCACGTGATAATTATGGCCTCCCTTTTCTCATTTTCTCCTGTCATGGTTCCACTTAATACTGTATTATATATGCTACTCTCTCTTCCTTTTTCACAAAAGTACTGTTTGGCTGGTAGTCATAATAACTCTGTTTGCTGAAGAAGGCTAAGACTTCTCCATCTGAACAGGTAGAGGAGTGTCAGGATCCAGCTTTACAAACTCTTTTGGTGTCTTTCTTCTCTCATTCACCTTCTTTCAATGACTTCACATAACTGTCAAACGTGATACCTACCCTCTGAACCGGTTGGAATTGGATAGCTTTCCTCCGTATGGTATTGAAAGGTTCTTGAAAAGTTTTCATTTTTTTCCTTCAGACTTGGCATACTTGAGACATAAAGTCTACAATTACCACAGTTTTTTTTGTTGCTGTTCTGATGGAAATTGTAATCAGATGGCTGCAGTTTCCTCTCAAGCTCTCCTAAAAGAACTGACTTGGTTGGTTTAGTATGAAGGCCACAATCATCAAATACCGTGTTATATGGCAGTAGATCATTCTTCAGTATATTCTTAATGAACTCTCCTCGATCCTTTGCTGTCAAGGATTTTCTCAGCTGGAGAGTAGGATTTCTTTTCCAATCCTGCAGGTGGTTTATGTTTTTCTACCTGTTTATCTCCATCATAAACAAATAGTGGACAATTTTACCTTCTTAATGGTATCTGTAACAGGGAACCCTAGCCCTGTTACCAGAAGGCAGGTCAGTCCCTTTAAAACCAGAACTTTTTGGGGACATTATGCTGGTAAGGTGGGTGTTAAAAGCTGAGCTAGGCCAGCTGGTCAGGTGACCGGAAGGGGGCAGGCCAGAACTATAAAAACCCTGGGCTGCTCAGTAGTAAGGGCCAGCAGCCAAAGGGGAAGGAGTGCATATGAGAGCTCCGCAGAGAGGCTTGGTGAGCAGTCCAAAGGCTGGAGAAGGGGAACTACTGAGGACCCTGGAGAAGCAGCAGCAACCCCAGAAGAAGGACTGTAGCCAACAGTGGGGAGCAGAAGCATGACCCCCTGAGTAAATGTAGCATGCTGCCTTCTTTAATCATATTTTTTGGTGGTGGTTATAGCCCGTGGACAGACTGTTTATATTTTTTTGTTATTGAATAACACCAGTGGTTTGGGTGAGGCTATTTGGGGAAGGAAGAGGCCTCATTGGAGCCCCACTGTAGCATGGGGACTCTGGTGCCAGTGTGGGCACAGTATTCGGTGTGCACAGGCCCAGCCACAGAGACGGTGCAGTATTTGGGGGCACAGGCCTGGCACCAGAGAGTGGAATCCTAAAAGGCTGGGGTGGCCTGGTGCACTCAGGGTGTAACTATTTTTTTTTTTTTTTTTTTTGGGGGGGACTGGGATGGTAGAGGCTTGGGGTGCTGCCCAGCTTTGAACTTGTGACCCCCTGGCTATAGGGCTAGTGGACAGGCCTCTGGGCTGGGGAGGTTGGGCTTCAGATTGGAGCAAAAAGGAAGGCCACGAGCCCCAAGACTAAAGAGCTAGCGCCTTGGAGTCGAACCCTATCTGGTGAGTTTGGACGGGGAGGCCTAGCTAGAGAAAGACTGGGGTCAAGGCCAGTGGTGGCGAAGGACCCCAACATACAAAAACAATGGGCAGTCTCCCACTTACTAGAACATCGGTATAATATTTCCATCAAGATGTGGCAGGAGAGTAGAGAGTAGGACACGAGAAACCTTAAGGGGACTCCAAGGGCGCGGATAACGCAAAGGATGGCGCTGGGGAGGGTGACCTGTTACAGTATCCAAAAGCTTTTTTGTTTTCTTAATGAAACGTTCATCGTTAAAACTGTATCTAAGCCTCCTTTCACATGTTCTCTGAATGAAAGCAGTCTTTCAGCTACTTCTCTTGGAAAATATTGAAGTTGCATCTGGGTGGATATGATATATGAATGCTCTCTACCCTCCATGACCTGGAACACACAGGAAACACATGATGCAATACTTGAGGCTGAACTCCCAGGCAACTCATGGTGAGTGCATGTCTCACAATATCTGGTTCTGTCAGACCCTGTTAATTCTCAGAATGTATTGCTGATTGTAAGAACTTCATGATGAACAAATTTACATTCATTAACATATCTTTTGTTGCCCAGTCTGTCCAATTATACCTCTACCAGCACTTTTTTGAGATCTCTGAATAGTTTTGTTCCAGCTTCATATCAGGAAAAACTGCATGGAATGACCTGTTCTGTTGTTGGGCAACCAAATGGCAATCTAAACATTTTTGGTACACATATGCATGTCATGTCTGGAGATCTCTCATATTTTCAAGGTACCAAGATGAATAGTGTAAGTAATTAATGCTGTCAATTCTCTAAACATAGGGAGGAGGTCCTGTACAGCCCGAACATGTGATTCCCAACCACCTTCTCTATCAGTGGCTACCAGATTTTTGAGCATCTGAACTAGCTTAATGAAACCATCCCAATACTTGCACATTTCAGATTTTGCCTGAGAGGAAGTGCTGAAAGCCTTGTAATCTTCACAAAGATCATTAATCAGCAGTAAAAGGTTGTCATAGGTGTCCTGAGATGTCTTTGAATCCTTAGCTGTGAGATGTCTTCAGTTTTTGTGCATTTTTGAGCACTGCAGAATACTTGTCAGTGGGCATGATTTTCCAGAAGGCATCCCATTTCAGTTTTTATATGACTTTTGACAAGATGAGAAATCCCTTGAATGACCTCACATAGTGACTTCCTTTCATAACTGATTCTACAACTTTAACACCAAATACACTGAGTTCCACCAAAGCCCCCTAAGCACCACTCCCATGCAGGTACTTCCCAATAATGTGCGTGACAACTTTAGCACAATGAAAATGTTCCCATCATTGGAACAACGTCTGTAAACTCGAATGGGTTACACATTATTACATCTGCAACTATCTGGAATACAGGCAACCTCCTCTTAGTGCTCTTAATTGGTTCCTGAAAAACCAAGCATTAAACGAAACAAGTGTTAAGTGAAACTGAAAGTATTTTATGACCCAAGATGGCGACTGTGAGCGTTATAATGAAACTCGCTGAGCGCTAAGTGAAATCAAGTATCAATTTAAAATGAGCATTAGACCGAAATAGCGCTAAGCAAAACAGTGCTAAGCAGGGGTTGCTTGTACTACCTCATCACAAAAGACAGATAGAGATGTCTGATTCAGTTGAGAGAGAACACTTCGAAGGTTTCAAAGGGCTGTATAAACTGTTGCATAATCTGTAACAGGTTTTGGAATTACGGGTAGGAAACCAATATGCATCAGTGGTCTTTTTGCTCTTAATAGTAAAGCATGATATTCAGCCCGGGTAGGAGTGGGTACAGCTGATGAGCTTTCATCTGGAATCCCATTCTTCACCAAGGAGAGAACAAACTCTAATTTTGCTTGTGGTTCAACACTGTGTTTGAGTGTATAAGGGAGTCATCAGCCCGGAAATCTGCAGGTAGGCAAGGTCTAGTAGGTGCTTGTCTGTAATCTCAAATTTTCTGACCCTGCAGCTCGCTCATTAAGTGGGATCCACTTCTAATCATTTCAGTTTCAGAAATTTTTGGCTTTACTGGAACTTCACTGGGGCCAGGCTTCACCTGAAACAGAGCGCTCACTGTGTACTGCGAACTGTGCACACCACAGCTGAACAGTCTTCATGATCAGTGTTATCTATAAACCTTGACCATGAACATTTTCAATGATTTATGAGTGTAAAGTGTTCTTTTCTGTAATGAGCAGGTAAAGGAGTTTTCCCATGAGCACTGCTGTGAACAGTGCATGATACCGGTTTCCTGCTAAAAAGCTGCACTTTGTTGTAGCTTATAGACACTAATGACTTGTTCATGGCAGTAATCAATTCTTTGCTTTTGCATTTATTGTATATTGCATGGCCAGTCATGATCTGAAGTGAAGTTTCTTCCAGCCATTATGAACTGAGCAATATAGGCTCTGAAACAGTACTCTAGCATTTAGGGTTGATTTGCTTTAATATGAAAGTTTTTAGATGTCCCCTTCTCACGCTTTTCACCATCACTTTCATCATTGCTATTTTCTGGCATTTCTTCGGATCAATCATGCTGGTGTTCCTCGGGCATCATGTTGGATATTAACACTCCCCCTTACTTACACTGAGTAGCGCTGAGAAAAATGTGACAAGTTCGTTTGGCAATTGAGTTCTTGACCACACTGACCTCAGTTCTTCAGAATCACAGGACTTATCTTCTAGTCCAAAATCTACTTTCTTAAAGGACTCCCATATGTCTTCTGCTGTTTTAATGGTATCTACTTTTCTGATGTGCTTAATGATTTAATCTGGCGTTAGATCAGCAGAAAGCATCGTTATAGGCTCATTTTTTGCAGTCTGAATAACTGAAATGTATCCCATCTCCATGGCATTTTGTAAATGCATCTTCACTTCATTATTCCTTATTATGTCACCACCCACCAAATCATTTATGAGATCTCTTACTTCAGAAAGTGTGAAGCCATAACCCTCTTTCAACATAGGCCCCGCAATTTCATTTGCTCTCTTGAAAGCTGTATCCTTAAGACAGGGTGTTTTCTGGGCAACAGCCCACTTAAGAGTGTTGTCATATTTCTTCAGGTACATTTCTAGCCATACTTTGTGATAAAGCACATCTACTCCAAACACTTGGGATTCTGATTCCAGGTCCAACTTGAGAGAAGACCTCACTGTCAGTGGCTGCCCTGCCTGGCCCCAGCTCCCAGGTCTTTGAAGAAAAAAAAAAGCCCGGGATTCACTGGCTGCTGCCAGGCAGGGGAATGATCCCCACTGCCCCCCACAGCCCTGTGCTGCATAGGGGGCTCTTTCAGGAGACCCCATCTCCCACCTGCTCTCCAGGTTCCAGCTCCCAGCTCTTGGAAGAAAAAAAAAAAAAAAAGCCTGACATTCATCAGCTGCTGCCAAGCAGGTGGGGTGATCCTTGCTGACCCCCACTGCCCCATGTCATGTAGGAGGGGTCTGCCATAAGCCCTCCGACCCCTGATGGCTGCCTTGCCTGCCCCAGCTCCTGGCTTTTTGAAAAAAAAAAAGCCCCCACCCATCAGCTGCTGCAGTGGCCTTGGGGCTTCTGGGGGCTCGTGGCTGAGCCCCCCAGGCAGTGTAGGGCAGTGGGGGGGGGCAGCAAGGATTGCCCCCCCTGTCTGGCAGCATCCAGTGAGCCCAGGACTTTTTTTTTTAAGAGCTGGGAGCTGGGCTGGGTGGGGCAGCCATGGATCAGGCTGGAAGAGCAGGCAGGGGTCAGGGTGCTCATGGCAGAACCCCTCACATGATGTGGGGCAGTGGGGATCACCCCCACACCTGGCAGCAGCTGGTGAGTGCCGGGCTTTTTTTTTTCTTCAAGGACCTGGGAGCTGGGGCCAGGCAGAGCAGCCATTGATGGGGCTGTGAGAGTGGGCGTGGGATTGGGCCGATTCAGAGATTCAACCGATTCACTGAATCAAATCACTGTGCCCCGAATCCGCTGAATCTGAATCCGAATCCGAATCCAAAGCGAATACTAGCCACTTTGCACAGGCCTACTAAACAGCTACAGGGACCAGGCAACACTACCCTTAAAGTACTGGTATCCTTTAATGCAGTGGTTATCAACCGGGGGTACATGTACCCCTAGGGGTACTTAAAAAGGCTGTAGGGGGTATGTAGAACAAATGTACAAGTATAGGCAATTAGCTTTTTTGGCTGATGTGGCTGATAATGTAGCTGATAAATGCCCCATGCATGTGCGCAGCCACAGCACAGCATGTAGGGAGCTGGGAGAGCAGCCTGGCAGCATGGAGAACAGCCGGGTCGTCTGGTAAGTCTGTTGTGAGGGAAGGGCGGAGGGGGGAGGGGTGCAGATTGAGGCCCCAATGGTGAGGGAGGGAGTCTGGGGCAGGCACAGGGGCAGGGGGAGGCACTGCACAGCCATGACGGTGCAGAATGGAGCCGTGAGCAACTTGTCCTGGGGGAATGGGGGGGGGGGTGATGGCTCCCGTCACTGCATGCACCCCAGGAGGCCATGGGGGGCATGTGACCCCAGATCTGCACACGGGGTGAGGGTGGGCTGCCTCTGTAGGCTGGGGCCAGGGCGGAGCTGGGCTCTTCCCAGTGGGTGGTTGGGCCAGGGCTGCGTTCAGGGTGGGTGGCAGTGGCCCGGAACATAATTGGTAACATTAAAAACAAGAAAAAAAAATAAAGTGGAACATGAGCTGAAACTTTGAAACAGAAGGGGTGCACTTGTTAAGAAAGGTTGAAACCCCTGATTTGACGCAAAGATGACACTGAAGCAGAGATGTATATATGATCGGTAATCTTGCTGTGCCTTTACTTGGCTTACCGGCTATACAGGCACTGCAATTTGTCCATTGACCTGATGAAATAGTGGACCAGAAATCCTTGGAGCAGTACTACAGAACCAAATACCCATCAGTCTTTTCTGGTCTGGGAAAAATGTCAGATGAACATCAGATATGCCTAAAAGCCGATGCCATTCCATATGCATTAACTACTCCAAGATGGGGCATACCTTTGCCACTAATGGACAAAGTTAATGAAGAGCTAACATGCATGGAGAAAATGAGAGTAGTTACAAAGGCTGAAGAACCTACTCCCTAGTGTTCTGGGATGGTGGTTGTGCCAAAACCCAATGGTAAGATTAGGATGTGTTGACCTCACACAGCTGAACAAGTATGTGTGCAGAGAAAGACACTTTCTTCCTTCCATGGAACACACCTTGGCTCAACTTGCAGGAGCCAAAGTTTTCACAAAATTGGATGCTCAGCCAGGGCTCTAGAAGATTCCTATAGCCATTGAATCATCCAAGCTAACAACTTTTATTACTCCATTTGGATACTACTGGTTTAAAAGACTACATTTCAGAATCTCATCAGCTCCTGAATTCTTTCAGTTTTGGATGTCACAGATATTGGATGGCCGAGAAGGTATTCTTTCCCATGCCAATGATATTTTGATTTTTGGGACCACTAGCATGATACAAGAGTGGATGCAACACTTGGAAAACTCCAAGAAGCTGGAGCTACACTTAATGAAATGTGCACCTTTGCTACTGCACAGCTCATGCCCATGAGATGTTGGATTACACCACATGGAATCCAACCAGATCCATCAGAAGTTGTAGCCATCAAGGGGTTCCCAGAACCCAAACATATCCCTGAAATTATGCATATTTTTAGGCATGGTCACTTACTTGGGTCATTTTGTGCCAAACTTGGCAACAATAACAAAGACTTTAAGAGACCTCTTAAGTGACAAGAACATATCACTTTGGGGACAACTACAGCAGTCAGCCTTCAATGAGATCAAATCTATACTCAGTTCCTCCCTGATCCCAGTGCCCAATATGATCCAACATGAGAAACATATTGCAATGGACACTTCATCATCCAAGCTTGGAGGAGTGTTACAACAATGTTAGGAAGTGGGCCATTAAGTCCCTATTGCTTTTGTGTCAAGACGTGCTTGCTCCACCTGAAACTCAATGCACAAATAGAAAAAGAAGCATTAGCAGTTACATGAACATGTGAGTGGTTATGACAGGGGCAAACTCCCAGGCCTGGTCCCAGCACCGGCCCACCACCTGTCTATGGGCAAACCGCCTGCCTACCTCTCCTGCCATGCCTTGTTGTTAAATAAGTTCATAGATGGTAGTAGGCAGGAGGCTGCCCTTCAAGTGCCTTGATGTCAAGGGCAGTTTTTACATGACTCTGACCTCCCCTTTATCATGTCCCATGCCTCACAGATGCCATCCAGTTTGTTACTGGTATGGCTTGAAGCCAGGCCAAATTCAAAACATAGGCTGCTTGCACACCACCCTATTTGGGGCCTCACACACTCTTCCCCCCTCTCACAGGGGCCTCTAACACTCCTCCTACTCTCACCAGGCCTCTCTCACATGGCCCTATTTCTGGGCCACATACACCTCACCCTGCTTCCTTTGAGCGACCATGGAGGCCATCGGGCTTAACTCTCCACTTCTTGGCCAGCTTTGGTGCAGCCTTTTGGGTCTCTCCTCTGACCCTCATCTGCATGGTGGCTGGGCAATTTACCAAACTCTGGGCTTACTCTGTCCCTACCCCTCACTGGGCCACTCTGCCTTTTCCTTGGGCCAACACTCCACCCCTACACTGGGGCCCCGGGGCCTTATACCCCTGTAGGCTCAGGTGCCTCTCTCTAGGCTTGCCTGGCCTTAACTCTGCCCTCTCACTAGGACCCAGCGTCTTACAGCCCTGTAGGCTCAGATGCCTCTATCCAGCATGTCTAGTTCATCACTCCAGGGGAGGTAACTGGCCTGGCATTTCTTGAGGACTCCCACACCACAGGGAGTCCCACCAGACCCTCTCTTCCCCAGCAGGGTGCAGTTTCAGGTCATACCCAGCACCAGGAGCCTCCTGCCATCCCTATAGCTCCTTCCCTTACCTCCAAGGTGTTCCTGGAGGAGCAGCTCAACTGAGCATTGTTACTCCGTTGGTGGTTGGCAGCAAACTACTGCTCTAACCCTGAGAGCTGGGCTCTAAAATGGCCACCTTCATTAAGCACCTGCCAGCTGCCTGCTCCCAGCCCTTAAAGTGAAAGACACCCAAAAGGTGCTCTGTCACAATGACTCCCTCCGAGCTTTCCTTGTGGACCTGACTTTTACTTCACAAAGTGATCACAAGTCACTTGTGTCTCTGTTAGGAGACAAATCTTTCAATGAACTTCCACCAAGAATCCAGAGAAGGCTGAAATCACCTACAATATAGTAAACATCCTGGGAAAAGAGTTACAAGCAGCTGATACCCTTTCTAGGACACCATTACAGACTCCACTCTCTCTGGAAGAACTCCGCCAGGAGAGAGATATTGCTGTTTATGTGGACGTTATTGTGGATGGGATACCTGTATCTGTGTCACTACAAATGAGAATTCAGGAAGCTCAAGAAGCTGATTCCTCTTGCCAAAAGATAAAGAAATACTGCTTGGAAGGATGGCCTCAAGTAAGATTAAAGGACTGTGAACTGGCAAAGTATCAACAAGAGAGGCTCAGTCTCCATGTTGTCAGAGACCTAGTCATGTTCCACAACAGAGTACCTTCAACACTAAGCCAGGAAATCCTAGAGAAGATTCATAGTGCTCACCAGGGCATTACAAAATGTCAAGCCAGCACTTGCCAGACAGTTTGGTGACCCTCCATCTGTGATGACATACAGAACTGGGTGGTCAGTTGTAAGGTTTGCACTCAACACTGACCAGTCCATGTGGAGCCGTGCCTTACGACTGATTTACCAGATCATCTGTGACAGATGTTGGAAGCTGATTTATTCACCTGGAAGGGTTTTGTTTACCTTGTTGCCAGGGATCCTGGTTTTCTCTGATTAAAAATTACAAATTCTCTAATTAAAAACCCAAAATCCGTGATAAAAATTAAAGGTCTCTCCCCCCCCCCCCCCAGCACTGCTGGTGTCCTGCACTCCCCCCACAGCCTCCTCAGCCCTCCTGATGTCCCTCACTCCCCCACAACAGTCCCCCAGACCCACAGTCACACAGGCACAGACATGCAGACACAGATGTACACACAGACACTGACACCCACCCCAGCAAGTAAGTGTGTGTGGGGGGAAGAGGTGGGGCAAGGCAGGGGAAAGGGAAGGTGCTGGAGGGGTAGATCAAGAAGGGGGGAAACCTTCCCCTGTGCTCACTCCCAGGAGCAGGGCCAGGGGGTGAGGGCAGGGGTGCCACACTGAGGGCTGCACACATGCCGGCCCACCCAACAGGGGGTTTGCACATGGAGGCCTCCACCGCAACTCTACCACTGCATCCTGCGCTACCATCCCAGCGGGGATCGGGATTTGCAGCTGGCCAGAGTGCCTGGCCAGCTACACATGAGGCATGGAGGCATGGAGCCCAGTCAGGCTGCTAGTGCTCCTCATGCAGGCAGCTGGGCACACTGGCCAGCTGCAAACCCCTGATACCTGCCACAGTGCCAGGCTTTAAGTTGGTAATCCCCTGCCCCTGTGTAAACCCCCAGTCCTCACCGGTATAAAGCCGGGCACTCCAGCAAGGATCGGAGGTTTGTATGGGGGGGATTGTTCCCCCCCAGCCCTGCCCCACAACACACCAGCACCCGCAAGCCCCACTTACCTCTTCACAGGCTATAGAAGGAAAAGGAGCCTGACCCAACACTTGGGACTAACTAAATGCCTCAGGCCCCACTGTTCCCCTTTCTCTCCCCCTCCTCTTGCCCCTCAGGGCAGAGTTGGGGCTTTCTTGCTCCTTTTGCAAACAGGTAGTGCAGGCTGGAACTCAGCTAGCCTGCAGAGCTCTTTGCAAAAGCAGGGAAATCCACAGGTTTCTCTCCTAAAAGAGAAAATTCGTGTTTTCTCTGCTAAAAACAGGTAATCTGTGGTTTTCTCTGTTTTTCTGTGGGAAAAGGAAGACCTGGATCCCTACCCATTGCTAATGATTATTATTCCCATTACTTGGAGATGGTACAATTACAGAGCACCACAACAGAGAGAGTTATAATGGGAATTAAAGTATATTTGCACGCCATAGTATAACTTCAGTTTTAAGAACTGATAATGGCCCACAATTTTATGGTGTCATGTTTAAGTAGTTTACAGCCCAGTATGACTTTCAGCATGCCACCAGCAGTCCATGTTTCCCCTGTAGTAATGGAGAAGTAGAACATAAGGTGTGGTCTGTGAAGAATTTGCTCCAGAAGAATGAAGATCTCTATGAGGCACTCTTGATCTGCTGCTCAGTGCCATTGGAGTATGGGTGGAGTCCAACTGAATGTCCTATAAGTCGTCGACTCCGTACAAGCACTCCCAAGTATGATCAATGACTTGGTTCCAAAACTTGTTGATCCACAGTAATTTTGTGAGAAAGACAAACAGATAAAGGACCACCAGAGACAGAACTATGACACCAGGCAGGCTTCAAGACATGTACCTGCTCTTTCACCCCAGCAAGAAGTTTGGATCCCTGATCCAGGGATCTCAGACCCTCCAGGCTTGGGCAGATACCCCTCATTCATATGGATGGAGACACCTAATGATCTCTGCCATAGGAATCGAAAACATCTCCATCAACTTCCACTTGTTTACCACACTAAGTCTGGATGTGACTCAGTTCCACCAAACAGATTAGACCTGTGAATTAGTCTGGTCTAAATGACTAGACTTCCCAATATTTCCACTTTGTTTAGGTTCCTTTTGTAACTAACTGTGCATCAAGTTTTCCCCTGAGAAAGGGGGATGTAGAATTAAGAGTTAACTCCCTTACCAAAGAGGATGTCATCCACAGGAAGCGGTTAGTTGACAATTTTGTGTCAGGGGTTCATTGTTACAATAAAGGCTTAATGAGAACAAGGAGTCTCCCTTCCTCTTCCTAAGATCCAGACTAACACACCAGCCACATATGTGGAGTTCTAGTCTTGGGTATGGTCCTGGGACCACTATGAATTTTCTCTTTCTCACCATAGGTTTCTCAAAGAGTTAGGTAGACACAGATATTACAACACCCTCCTGGTTCTTTATCTACTTGATAGAGCTTCTTAATGAAAACATCATGCATATCAAGTCAAATGCATTATACATTTGCTTTCTACTTCATCATTACCATCAACCTGGTCATAGTTGTCATTGTGCCAGGGAGCCAACCAAGAACAGCTTCCATTGCACCAGGCTTCAGTGCCAGTAGCTGACAATCTAAAGAACTGACAATCTAAATAGAAAAAAAAGGGCCATGGTGGGGACAGGGTAAAATGCACCAACAGAATGAGCAATATGATGGTAACAAAAAGCATGCCAGTTTCATGATAATCTTTGGGGCTGGGGCTTGGGGTTTAGTTAGGAAAGGATTAGCGAAACAGGGAGAAATGAGAATGGAGAGCAGACAGGCATGTAGGGGGAAAGGCAGACAAACAGGGTTAGAAAGGTAGATGTGCAGTGAAACTGAAATGATGAGATTGCCGCTCATCACAGGGCTGAGGCAAGGCAGTCAGGAAGGGGGACAGTGCTCTGAATGTCTGTAGGTCCTACTCTGCTGCTGTTTTGCTGCTTGGATCCCTGGAGCTGCTGGCTAGCACCTCCTGGAAGTTTCTTCTGAGGCCACATGACAGGGAGGGGGCACCACCTGGGTTCTAATTTCCCCAGGGTGTGGTGGGGGCCTTCTTCCCATAATTTCTGGCCTGGGGGAAAGCATGGTCATAGTTGGGCCCCATTTTGCCCTATCCATTTGTTGCAGCAATCTTTGCTTTGTTTGGTTTTGCAGTCGCTCCTACCAACTACATACTGTGTTGTTGATAACAAGATTATGAGTTCTGCACGTAGTTACTGTTCATGATTCAGTTAAGGACAAAGCGTTGACTTTGCATGTGCTTGAGAGCTGTGGCTGGGTGACATTGCTGCAAGCACTTTGTCAGCTCAGCCTGGCACTTCCTTCGGCGCACAATCTGGGGAATGACTAGAGGAGCAGGGGTGCATGGTCTGCAGCAAGCCACATTGCAAGGATTCTCCTACCCTGCCACTGCCACTGCTGAAATGTGAGCACCTGGGAGATGCTCAGTGTGGCCTTCTGTTAGGTGATAGGTACTGTAGCAGAAGGCCGCCTTTGTCTCTCCCCAAAATCTCAGGTCTGTGACAATTTGATAAGGATGGGCCTAGCAGAGAGATACATCCTTACCCTATCTCTTTGGGTAGCCTGAGCTGGATACATTCCTGAGGGAGGGGGGAAACCTGCTCCCTCTGCCTACATGACTGGCATCACATACCTGGGTGAGGGGCTTCCTTCTTGATGGGCTAGAGTCTGCCCGGCAACTAGTGATGTATTTCAAATTGGTTGGCTGATAGCCAACAGGTGCTGACCTCCATTGGACCAGGTAAATGAGGTCACAAGGGCTTATATAAGTGAAGGACTGCCAGGAGGAGGGGGCAGCAGCCATGAGGGAGACTCAGAGACAGAGAAGAGCTGTACCATCTGAAACTTGCTCTGTCTCTCAAAATTCATGATCAAGTAACTACCTGCCTCCAGAGGGAATCTCCAACAGCCTCTGGATGATACTTGTGAGTAAGCTACCTGAGATCCACCTAGGTATATAACTTGCAGTAACTCAGATGCGAGATCAAAGGCTAACCAGCCACAGGAGTTTTCTGTATGGGATTTCTCTGATATTGCTCTACCCTGGACCCTATTCTAACCCTACCCTCTGTAACCAATAAAGTTCTCCTTTGTACCTAGTGTGGGAAACTTATTGAGGGGTGGGTTTAATTATGTCCAGGAGGCCCCTTGGGTCTGCGGACTAAGGGAGACTATCCTTTTTGGTCCCCAACTTGTGGAAGTGCCCCAAGTTCTTGTATTGGGTTGAGTACCTGTGGGACTATTAGGTCTGTGTTTCCCCGAGGACACAGGCCCCAGACAGTCCCTTCTCAGGGTGGTGGCAGCACACGTTACCCACCAGACTCTGCGGTGGGGCTTGAAAGGGGGTCTGCTAGGGCTTAGGTGGCCCTGGAGAGACACGTGGAGTCTGGAAGGTGGACGGACTGTAGTGAGGTGGGAGGCTCAATGCAGGAGCTGCCCCTGCTGGCCCGCCACAGGGCCAGCCTTAGCTAAATGGGCATTTTAATTTCTGTTCCCATGGGTCTCCCCATGTTTGTGGTGACTTTGGTGCAGAGGTCCTGGATGTGGCTAAATATGGCTGTGTGAATGACCTGTATGTCTCTGTTCAGCTGTTTGTAATACAAAGACATTCAGTTATGTTTTCAGCCCTCTGCATCTAGAAAAATGAAGTCATGTCTGAAACAAGGCTATACGGATTTTGCCTCCAAACCAGGTGGGAGGGCTGAGTGCCTTAGCAGTCTCCCTAAACTTGGGACCAGTAAAAGGAGGGAGCAAGGACCATGGCCTCTTGTAGGGCAGGGCCAGGCAGGTGCAAATGAGGCAGGCACCAGAGAAATGACTGAGGGAACCCCAGGGAGATCAGTTAGGGTGTTCACTCTTGCCATAGGGACCAGGAGGAGAGGTTGGATTGAAGATTAGGGGAACATGCAACCAAACAAGAGTGGGGAGCTGGGAGGGAAAGCTGAGGCAGCCAGAGGTGAAAGGGAGCAGGGTGGGAGTCTTGAGGGAGGAGTAGGACAGGAGAAGGATAAAGGGGGAAGTCCCTGAGGCCTTGCCAAGCTCCTGGGGTCAGAGCACAAGATAACATGAACCTCCCAGGCTCTGACCACACCATGTCCTTGTCCCTTACCTTATCCACAGATCCCAGTCTCTCTCTCACTCTTCCTTTGGGCCCTATTACTATCCTGCAGATGTGCCACTTAGCCCAGCCCACTTGGGAGCTCAGTCAAAGCCTTCAGGCCATTTGGATAGACTGTGTGGTAGCTGAGCTGGTCCACAGGCCCAGCTCACTCCTGCCTGCCTCATAGGGCCTGCTGCAGGAGATAAACAGGGAGAGGATCTTTGAGACCCCATCCGCCCATTGAGGATGATGGCAGTGGGAATTGTGTCCAGATGACTCAGAGAGTCTCCAGTTCCATTCCTGAACTCGCTCCATTCCATTCACACTCACTCAAGCAACATAAATAGGGGAAGGGGGAGTGGTAACAGCCAAGCTGATTGTCCAGAGATGTAGATACCCTCAGGACAACAGAATGCCAGTTGGGTTTAGTCATTGCCATTGCTGTTTTTGGCCTTGACTGTTTGGAGGCCTACAGAGGCAGTGCCTATCTTCCCATGTGTATTTGTGGGGCTCCTGAGAGTTGTCTGGCTCTGTGCAGTCTGCTGTGTGCAAACTACTGCTATGTGTGCTGGGCTGGGGCAGAGTCAGGGGTGGAGGCAGGATGGGGCACTCAGCGGGGCAGTGCCCTCCCATCACTCCTGTGAGCAGCCAGATTGAACACAAGCCAGTTTGGACCCTGGGCTGCCTGCACACAGACGTGCAAGTCATTCTGCTCTGTGGATGCCTAGGCATGCTCTTGTATTTATCGTGGGAGAACTTATACACCTATAGAGAGCAATAGAATTCACACTTGAACTGTGGGCATCTATGTAACCTTTTTTTAGCCCCCAGAATTTTAGGCACCTATGGGGAAAAAACAGAATGATCCAGGCAGAGATTTTAGGAGGTGGTGGAATTCATTCATTTAGCTTACATGACTCTTTCTATGCCTTCATTTCATGATTATTTATTTCTGTAAATAATTTCTAGCAATGAAAGTAGGGGAATCCAGATTTGTATGTATGAAGTTAACTTTGGGATTAAAATTGCAGCTGGCAAAGAGAAGAATTTAAGAGTATGTAATATGTGAATAAATAACACTATTAGAATGCATATATTTACTAATTTGGGTTTTTTTTTTTCCCCTTAAAAATAACTGTAGAGAGAAGGCTGATGTGTATTCCAGTGCCACTCCTGGCAGCATTCTTTATCCAGTCCATGTCCTTGTGTGTATTGGCTGGGTCACACTGTTTTATCTAGTAGAGTTTTGTTGAAAAGACAGTGGATTTGCTTACTGTCTTTGCTGGTTGAGCCTCCATGAAAGTATTTGCAAACCAGGAGCAAATACTCTCTAAACCTCCTTGAAAAACTGACTGAACTTTAAGATCTCTTGTTATATGTCAAGACTTGCAGGACCTGACTCTTCTTAAAACTCTTTTCTGAACTTTTTCCAATTGCTTAACATCATTATGAAGTGCTTGTTCCAGCTCTGGGTGCAGTATTGAGAGGCTTGTTGCTGTATATCGTGCAGCCAGCTTCAGCATGCTGGACCATTAGTCACCTGTCCCCCGGAGGTGATTCAAAGAAGCAGGATTAAGCAGATTCTTTCTCTATGCAGTCAATGGAGAAAGGTAAATGTGCCTACTGGCCAACCAGAGAGATGCCTGGAGCAAGCAAAGAGGCAACAATGAGCGGTGGAATGTGTCTGAAACCCAATTCTTCTCTGCAGCTTTGGACCCTAAGTAGGGCTGCACATCAGACTCCTCCATCCATCCAAAATCAAGGGCCTTCCTTTGAGATGCCCCATATCCAAGTGCTTCAGGAACTGAAGGCTTAGGGCATGCCTCCACATGCAAGGGCATGTGTTTGCCATGGCACAAATAGCAGTGGCACATATTTGTGCTGCTGCTTTGTACGCCAGGGCATGCCTCTGCATGTGCTCTCTGGTACACACCAAATTGTCCTGAGCAGGATAGGGGAGGCTGGAGCCAGCACCTGTGCTGGTATCAGAAGCCTTACCTGGGGATCTGGGGGCCTCCCAGGACAGCAGCAGCTCCAATCCTGCTGCATGGAGCCTGGCCGGCAGGCAGAGCATGGGTCTGGATGGCCAGCTCCATTTCTGGTAGCACACACTGCTGCCACATGTGATGTATGCTGCTTTTTTTGTGGTGGTGTTGTTTTTTTTTTTTTTACATCAGTATCTCCCAGTGACACTAGGATCTCTAGAAGTATGGGGCCAGCACTGGTGGGGCCCAGAGTAGGACAGCAGGAGCACATGGCCAGGCTGGCTCCCTCCTCTCCATGCTTGAGTAGTGCAGCCAGGCTCTATAGAGCCCCTGGCAGCCTGGCCCCATGCTCCTGCTGCCCCACTCTGGGCCCTGCCAGTGCTGCCCCACACTGTCACCCAGCTGTCACTGCACTTCACACGCCTATTCACTGCCCCTTCAACCCGCCTGCCGTAACCATTTCCCCGTCCCTGCCCACTATACTCTGGCACAACGTGGTTCCCAGCTGCAGCACCAGGACTGCAGGAGCATGGCCCAACCGGCCATGAGGACTGGGGTGATTGCCCATGGTCCTCCCCTGCCTCCCTCCCTCCTCCTTATCTGTATTTCCCTTGGCGTGGGGAGGCAGGAGCAGTCCCAGGCCAGAAGCCTCCAGGAGCCCCTGCGAGGCAGAGGCTTCTGCCTGGGGCTTAGGTTGGGGGAGGGGGGCTGTAGGGGGAGCCATGCCTGGCTGGACTTGCTTCTGCAATCGCTTGATCCTGCTGGCAGCTCCCCTTGGGTCCTACTGCCCCAGTCTCCTGTCGTCTTTGACAGGCAGCCAGGAGCAGATAAATATTAATTTTCGAAATGATTTAGGGGCCCTCTGGGCTGAATAGAATGGCCTGGTGGGCCAGATCTGGCCTTTGGGTTGTATTTTGCCCACCTCAGTATATGCTGTGGGGAGCGTGCCTGCCTAGCTGTAGGCTAGCTCACCTCCTTCCCTACAGAGAAGAGCAGAGTAGAGCAGAGCAGGAATCACAGTGATTCTTAACTATGTACAGTTTAATGTTACACAATAATAGATATCTTACAGCCATACAAATGTATATATATGCTGTTTACAGATATGAATTCAACCAAACACAGCTCTAATTAACCCTGAACTCAAGCATAGGCCTAATTCCCTGTGGCTTTCAGGTTAGTCTATAGCCCCTGGCCCTTGTCAGGGCTCTCCAGGCTGCAAGGGAAAGGGTGGCACTCAATGATAAAATGGTGGTTAATCAACAGACCAATGACAAAAATAACAGACAGTGATTGGTCTGTTAGGGCTCTGGCTGGGAGATTCATAGATTCATAGATGTTAGGGTCAGAAGGGACCTCAATAGATCATCGAGTCTGACCCCCATAGATCATCGAGTCCGACCCCCGAAGGATAAGGATCTCCCAGTGCCAGTCCCACAACCACAGAGCTCCCACTGGGAGATAAGAATCTCCCAGTGCTGGCCCTGTGATTGCAGAGCAGAGGCTGGGAGCTCCCTGTGTACCTCCCACCCCCTGCTATCTCCTGCTGCATGGCTGACCAGGTGCACATTTTCTCCTGGTCAGGGGTCTACACGTGCACTACTGTACAGTTACTAATCTCAAGTAAATTTGCTACTTGCATTTTCAGGTAGCAATTTAATCACGATTAGAGCCAATTACTGTGCAGTAAGCATGTGCACGTGTAGATGCAGATACTTACTGCACAATAATTAGCTCTACTGTGCAGTAAAGTATCTCATGTAGATGCGCCCATAGTGTACTTTTTCCTTATCTGACTGGTGGTAGAAAAATCCTATTGTCTGTGCTTATGTGCTGCCTTTTAATTAAAATGGCATTATAGTGACAATGAATGTAGCTCTGGTACAATGAAATGAAGCACCTTGCATTGCCTGCTGCTTTTGTTAATAGATCATCATAACCAGGCAGCATTAGAATAAACATTTCAACAGTGAAAAATGAGGTGTGCCTAAAAGTATTGTTTACTGTCTATTTGCTTCAGTGAGCCTTCACTGAAAAAGAATCAAGATTTAAATAAACCACCAAGTAGGACTGGAAAATGCAAGGGTGGGTGAGCTGGTACTAAGCATAGGTCCAACATCTCGTGGCCTGTGAAGACTGGTCAGGATTCTCTGTCTCAGTATGCAATTTGATGGAAGCTTCTTCCCGCCTAACTTGCACTCCTTCCTCAAAAGGGAGATTCACAGTGACCAGGTAAGGGCTTAGGTTGCCTATACAGTCATTGGAGTGACTGCAGACACAGCTAAAAGCAATTCAGGTTAGCTGCCTTGGCACGGTGCACAGAATGGGGGGCACCAGGAGTGGGATTCTGCTTCCTTTTGTACATCAAATGATAGATCTTTAGCCACACAAGTGATATTTTTGCAGCTAAATCACAGTTTGAAATTGTTTCCCCTGCAATGCAGGTGCACATGGACTGAGCCACGTGTTGGCTGGGCAGCTAGGCAGCTAGCTACATTTGTACATGACTGTAAGGCCTAGAAAAGCAAAAGGGGGAGAACAGGAGTAGGGCCTCCCCCCATGCTTAATCTCCAATAGCTGAGTAGTTAGAGCACTCCTCTAGGAAGCCAGAGATGCAGGTTCTAGGGAGCTCTTACCTTCTCAGGGTTGAGGGGGGTCACAGTAAGTGTTTACAAAATATTAAATGGCAAAGAGAAAGTAAATAGGGACTTTTGACTGACTCTCTCTCACCAGACAAGAACTAGGGGTCACAAAATGGATCTAGTAGGTAGTAAGTTTAAAACTAAAAAAGTAAGTTCTTTCTCATCCAGCATGTAATTCAGGTGAGGAATTCATTGCCCCCAGGTGCAGTGAAAGCTGACAGTTTAGCTAGATTCAAAAAGGGATTGAACACATTATTTCAGGAAAGAAGGAGCATCAGGAACTATTGAGCACAGAAGTGAAGGGCATGGCCTCTGAATCAGAACTTCCTGGACCTTAAGGGTAGGGACAGACATTATCATAGAATCATAGAAGTCAGGTCGGAAAGGACCTTGTAGATCTTCAAGTCCGACCCCCTGCCTGGGCAGGAGGGAAACTGGGCTGAAATGACCCCAGCCAGGTAGGCATCGAGCCACTTCTTAAAGACCCCCAGGGTAGGAGCCAGCACCACTTCCCTTGGAAGTCGGTTCCAGATCCTAGCCGCCCTGACTGTGAAGTAGTTCCTACGGATGTCTAATCTAAACCTACTCTCCAACAACTTGTGGCCGTTATTCCTTGTTATCCCTGGGGGCGCTGGGGGAAACAAGGTCTCCCCCAAACCCTTCTGGTCCCCCCTAGTGAGTTTATAGACAGTTACAAGGTCCCCCCTCAGCCTTCTCTTGTGAAGGCTGAACAGGTTCAGGTCCTGTAGCCTCTCCTCATAGGACCTGCCCTGCTGACCCCTGATCATGCGGGTGGCCCTCCTCTGGACCCTCTCAATGTTGTCCACATCCCTCTTGAAGTGCGGCGCCCAGAACTGGACACAGTACTCCAGCTGTGGCCTGACCAGTGTCGCGTAGAGGGGGAGGATCACCTCCTTGGCCCTACTCGAGATGCACCTGTGGATACACGATAGGGTCTGGTTAGTCCTGTCATTCAAAAAGCCTGAGCCTGAATTGATTCACTCTTTGCAGGTTAGTCTAAGTTGCACAGCTTAAACTGATTAATAACTGGACAGACATTCTCTGGTAAATAAGGGATTGCTACCACATGCCTGCAGTGGCTCAAGCCAGAAGCTGGGAAGTGCTAGAGCATGCTTGCCAGCCACTGCTAAAGGCGAGGGAAGAGAGGCACCCTCCAAGGCTCTCACCCCTCCCTGCTGAAGTGGAGGGGTGTGGCCAGGCACCAGCCAGGGCTAGCACAACACACAGGATGCCAGCCACCAGCTGGAGGAGAGTGGGGACTGCTGCCACACTGAGGAGTGGGGATGGGAAAAAATCTTCTTTCTCTGAGGCAAGCATGTATTGAACACAGCAATTTGCAAAGCATGCAACAGGGAACTACCAAAAAGCTTTGCCTAAGCTAAGATACAGCCTAGTAAAACACAGCATACACAACTTAGTCTAACTTAAAATGTAAACCAGGAAGACAAAAATTGGTTTTACTAATCCCGAGTGTCTCCTTACAGCCAGGCATTCAGAAAGAGGTATTCCCAGGTTTTATATGTTTTGCTTTATAATGTAAATGTAGTTCTCTGCATTCTTTGGTGAAGCTGTCTGCAACTTCCCTTAACTCTAGCATGTGTGATGATTGTTAGGTCTTTGCCAACACCTTCCCACCTCTCAGTCTGGTCCTGCAGGTCTTAGCTCTGGGCTCACAGGTGCATCCCTGCCTGCCTGCAGGCAAGCCTCAGAGACTGCAGCCAAATCCCCAGGGGTTTCTGGAGAGAGAGGGGACAGAGGAAAGAATTAACTCCATCCCTGCTTGGCTGCAGGCAAGCCATGGAGGTGCGGCTGGGGCTGGCAAACTGGCTGGCATCTGGTTTATCCAAAGACAATTAAAGGCAAGGTGAAATGGCTTAGCCTGAAAAGGGGCAATGGCTGAGAGCTAGGCAGTGACCTGGGATGTGACAAAAACTCTACTTACACAGCTAAAATCCTGCCATTTAGATGCACAAAGGGAAACAGAATTCTGCCCCGGTTCCTCCAAAGCACAGCTCAGATCCCTGGGACCCCTTGATACAGCAGTAGGAACTGCTAAAGCAAAGGTATATCTGAATTCTCTCCCTGTCCCCAAGGGCTGGGGCATCTGACTCAAGCTAAATCCTATTTTCCCTCTGATGTCTAATGTGAAGGTGTTGGCAAGCTCCTGATGCAAATGGCCAGGACCAGGAAGGCTTTCTGCTTTGCCAGTGTACATACATAGCTCTCATACTTCCAGAGTGGGGCACATATGCTGCTTGTGAAACCTCCTTTGCCCTGCAGGGCAGCACAGTTCCCCTACTCATGTCAATGCACCACACTTAGAGGTCTCTGGGATGGATCTTTAGTAACAAGGAGGTGCATGACTCCTCATTCACTCCAATGGGAGAAGCAAATTTGTGGTAAGATGCCTCCATCTGCTTGGCTATTTCCATAAGATGCATATGAGCACAGATCTCATATGCATCTTAGTAGGGCCTATCTTGACCTGGACAGCTGAACATCTATATGGGCAGCATAAGGCTCGGCCTTCTAAAATATCTCAGTATTTAAGAAATCAGTGGGGTGGGAAAGCCTGGGAGACCTGGGTTCCAAGACACCCTCAGTATCAAGTAGTTCCTATGCCCATGGGGAAGCATCTTCCATCTCCTCCTCTTAAAGCTGGACCACTGGTCAGCCAGCAGGGAGAGTGCCATGAAGTCAGAAGGAGAATAAGCAAAAGACTGACTAACTCTGTGGTCCAAGGAGGATGGCACATTCATTTCACCCAAGTACCATTAATGCTAAACACACCACATGCACTGACATGTTTGGAGTCACGCCATTATAAATTTTGGCACTGTTCATAGAGACTCATAGAGAAGGAGGGCTGGAAGGGACCTCCACACTTCGTCTAGTCCAACCCCCTGACTGAGGCAGGATCACTCTACCCAAACCATCCTATACAAACCATAATCTAAACCCTACATAAGACCACTGTCAGCCCCGACACAACACAGACCTAACACCGAACCCGCCCCAGGTAAAGCAGGGGAATCACGGCAGCCAACATCTTGCTTCTATGAAATGTTGTCAGTATATGCTCAAGAGAGCATATGCCATGCCTCCCGCACTCTCTGCCCCTCTCCTGAGCTGCACCATTGGCAGCCAAGGAGCCAGCTACCAGGCTTATTTTTATTTGTTATTTTTTATTTGTAGCTATCTAACATGCTATGTAGAAAAAAGCTCCACAGCACTAGACTAGACTAGAAACCAGGACTCTCCTCCTGCAAGGAGCACTGGAAGCCCCAGGCTGCAGGACTTGACACTGAAGTTTTAAACGATGGAGGAAGCTGCAGGTCATGACTGTGTGCAAATAGGCTCAGGCAGCATGCAACAGCGAAGCACCTCACTCTGTTGCCTTTCATCCTTAGCCACGATGTTCACAACAGCGTTGGATTCACTGCAGATTCCTAAGTGAATGGAGACAGGACAATTCTCAGCAGAAGAAATACTCTTTGAGTAATCAATAGCTATTTTCTCACTTGGCAGCAAACCAAGGAAGAACCACATGAGCCTGAGCCTTTCCTCCCTTTTTCTTTAAAGAGATAGTTTTCCAATGAAATTTTGAGCAAGAATTGAGATGAAGGGAGAGAGGCCTGGAAGAAGGGGAGAAAGAGAGGAATACAGGTGGCTGAGAGAAAGAGGTAGAGGGGACACTGTGGGATAAAGTGTCACCTTTCTCATTGAGAAGTGACATTTCTTTCAGGTTTTCCCAAGCAAGGGATTATGTGTAGAGAAAGTTAGCACCGACATTCCAGAAAGGAAAGCAGCTATTGGTACAGAGGAATGACTGCGGCAAAGAAAAGCTCTATCTCCTACCCCAAATATAAGGAAGCACCAGAGAGAGATGTATTCAAATGATTATGAACCATAAGAGCTTCATCATCAGAGAGCAAGGAAGGAAACTCATGCCTTATCCTGGGAGCCAGAGGCAGCAGACATGCTACCATGCTTTGAGGCAGCTTGACACTGGTTAGGGATGGACAAGAATGACCAATGGATTTAGGGATCAAGCCTCAAAGGGCATGTCCCTATGACCATGTACATGAAGGAGCATGTGTTTCTTGTGGGATAAATAGCAGTGGGACATATTTGTGTCACTGCTATTTGTCCCTGGTCACACCCCTGCACATGCACTCTGGTGTGGGGCAAATTGCCCTGGGTCAGGTAGGGGAGGCTGGAGTCAGCACTTCTGCTGGCCCCAACAGCCTTGCCTGGGTCCTGGGGACCTCCCCAGGTATCAAAATACCTGCTGCGCTGCAAATTAGCAGAGTGGTGAATGCTTGCACGTGCACCACATGCAGCTTGCGGCACCTCAAATGGGTTTGAGAGATGCTGCAAACGTGCACCTCATGGGGATGCGCCCCATGGGATTAGGCCTAGATATATAGACAGACACAGGTTTAGGCATAGACAGATACATGGGGTAGGGACAGACAGATAGACACCATGGGGTTAGGCATAGACACAGACAGACAGGTTTAGGAATAGAGAGTGGAGAGAAAAACTAGCCAACCCAGAGGTCTTAGGAATAGCTAAGGAGACAGACAAACAAACACAGCAGCTAAGACAGAGCGACAGAAGGGGCTGAGAGAAAGAGATGTTCATAGGGGAGAGCAGGGATTCAAACCCAGGTGTCCGGGTTCCCTTCTCAGTGCACCCGCACCCCCACACACTGGCAACCACAAGGGAGCGCTGTGACCTCCACCATCCCCTGCCTGCAATTCCCTCCCTGGGGCGGGGCAGGAGTGGCTGAGGGTGCTGGGGGATGGGTCCTATTGCTGCTAAGAAGAGGCAGTGGCTGGGACCCACAGCCAGGATTGGGGCCATTCAGAGCCAAGATGTGGGGGTCTCCAAGTCAGGATGAGGCCCTCTGAGCTAGGATCACCCCCTGCCTCCCCGACCAGCCAGGATCAGGGTCAGGTTCTGGGTGTTCCTGCTTGGGCAGGACCCACTGCACTATCCCCTCAGCCCCCACCTTAATACCATGCTGGTCCCCACCTCTGCAGACTACCTCCTGCCTCAGCTTCCCCTTTTGCAGCAGGGATGCTTTCCTCAGAGGCACCTTCCCAACCCTGCCAGCAGGGGGTGCACTCTGCCCTCCCTGCCACAAGGACCAAGCCAGGCTTGAATGATGGGGGGCATCTGTACGGGGCTCCTCTCCGCCAGCCTGAGCCCACCTCCCTGCACACACCTAAGAGTGAACACCTCCTGCTTCCCATGAGGCTTTGCTGCCCCCCCCACCCCTCTCCAGTGGCTATGGGGGGACATTCCTTACCAGCTGCTTCTGGGGCCAGTTCCCCAGGACACTGTAGGCTAGGGGGGCACTGGACTGGGCTTTGGCACTCTGATAGGCCTTGGTGTGGTCCTGGAAATGGAGAGAGAGGCAAACAAGGGGTTAATGGCCCAGGCATGACTGGGGAAGTACCCTGAGGTGGGGCAGGGAACAATACAAACTGAGGCACCACAAGGAGTGATAGGCATGCCAGAGAGGAGCCTTGTTGGGGATAAACCCAGGAGTCCTTGCTCCCAGCCCCACCCCCTGACCCCACCAGGCCCCCAGACCCTGCCCTCCCACTTACAGGTCTTGATGGGACCCCTGGGTCCCGGTGCCATCTCATCCCAGCCATTGCATCTGTTCCCTTCCCAGGGCTGAGAATGGGACCCAGGAGTCCTGATTCTCACCCCAGCTCCCCAAACCCTCAAGTCACCAGTGGCCATGCCCCTCCCAGGCTGGAGACAAGATGCATTGGAGCAGCTCTGCGGCAAAGCTACAGGCACCCTTGGAGACCAGAGGAACAGTGAGTTCAGGACGGGAGAATAGGAAATGACTCAGTGCATCTGCACTTGCTATCATCTTCCCAGGGCAGTGTTGAAATTTGTAGTCATATGCATTTAACAGTCAGAACAAACAAAGCATATGCGGTGAAAGGATTTGGGGTGTTGGTCCATTCTTGGTGAATAATCCTAGCAATGGTTTATGATTCTTCTCAATTGTGAGTTTGTGGCCAGGTACACAGTCATGGAATTTCCTAATTCTAGCAACGACTGCAAGAGCTTCCCCATTAATCTGAGCATAATTCCTCTCAGTATTATTCATAATTTCTGAATAATAGGCAATGGGAGCGTCTCATCTATCATTGTGAAGGTGGCTGGGGACAGCCTCCGCTCCTTATGTTGAAGCACCGCAAGTAAATAGAAGTGGCTTCTCCATGTCATGATGGATTCGCGCGCTGTCAGATGACAACAATTGCTTCCTATCACTGAAAGCCTGTTGTGGAGTTTAGTCCATTCCCACATGGTGTCTGTGGCGGGGTACCTTTGGTGCCTGTCATTTTAAGGGCAGAAACACAGGCAGCAGCCAGGTGCCTGATGAGGGCAGCTGTTTTGGACCCAGGGATATAAGCTGGGCTGCAGTTTGCTGCAGGAGGGGGGAGGCATCAGGCTGAGAGGTTGCTCTGGTGTAGTCAGGAGGTAAGGGCAGGGGCTATGGGGTGGAGGTGACCTCTTGTCCTGGATAAGATGTAAAACTGCACCGAGCTGGGGAAGGGTGGTTGGGTGGTGTTCTTAGTGGCATGGGAGCCCCCAGGAAATGCCAGGTTGGTGACCTCCCTGGTGAAAGGTCACTCAGGGCACCCCAGCCCCGTGTCCTTGGTGGTGGTCTAATGAGCAGGGGGAGCCCAGGGCTCATTAAAGAGCCCTGAGGCAGAGCTCAGGTCGGAGGAGGGACATGGGGCTGTGCCCAGGCAGAAGGGGAAAGCCTGGTGGCGAGTAAGAGAGACCCTGAGAGAGAGGGGTAGTGAGTAACAGATACCCTGTGAGTGTGGGTGAGTGAGGAGGCCCAGTAGGGGTGTCGTGGCCCAGCGAGGGGCTAGGAGTGAAATAGGTCTATAGGCGTAGAATCGCTCAGGTGAGGGTAGCGGGAGACGCCCAACAGACTGCACCAGGGCTGACCGAGGTGAGGAGAGCTAAGCCCGAAGTCGGGTGAGGCCAAGTGGAATGAGTATGGCCCTGAGAGAGGGCAGTATGAAAGAGGCTGGGTGAGGGTCAGTGGAGTAAATGGGACCCTGGTGAGAGAGGGGTGGCATTTGAGTTTCCCTCAGGGGCTGTAGAAAAGATCTACTACAACTGTGTGCCCAGTTTGCTCTGGCCATAGGCTGGAGAAGTAACACCAGAGTAACATCTGTGAGGCATGGGACCCATGGGGGGGAGGTCAGAGAGAGTATTAGGCTCTTGTCAGCAGGGTGAGTAATGGGTAGCCTCCCACCTTAGTTACACCTCTCATATTTTTCCATCATGGCATGGCAGATGAGTGAAGCGGGCAGTTACCCCAGGAGCAGGGTGCCCAGTGGAGACCTGATGATGAGGCCACCCTGTTACAACATCCTTATCCAATAGATAATGCAAAGGCATGGTGCCTGCAGGCTCCTCATTTAGGAAAGAAGTTAGACATTTAGCAGACCCAGGAACACCTGCAGTTCCTGCTTATTCTTAGGTGTGGAGGCCTTATGAATAGCTCCTACCTTTGTGTTCGTTGGATGAATTCTGGTGGCATCAACCCAGAACCCAGGAGCTCCGCACTGGTCACTCCAACTGCACATTTCTCCTTTGTGAGCTTCAGCCCAGCATTGGAGATCTCTCCCTTGAATGCAGTTGCTATGTCTTGAGTGAGTTTTCTACGTCTAGGCTCAGTTTTGCTGATGATGGTCGGGTTTCCCTTGAAAGGATTGAGACAGCTTCTAGGCCTGTGCGAATAGGCAGCTATTTGATTAGGCTTTGAATCCAGTCAGTTTGGATGCCAGCGATCCAATTTGGAGCTCCGGATTGGTTTCCTGCTTCGATTCGTCTGAATCAGCTCTGAAGGTTTGGAGCTGCTTTGGAGATCCGGCCATAGGGCATAATAGGGAATCAATGAAATATCTAATTTTGGGTTTTTTTGTCTTATTTGCATGAAACCTGCAGGGGTGGTAGCCTCTGCTGAGAGCATGAAGTCTGCCAAGTTTCAAGGAGATAGGTGCAGGGGTATGGGGAAAACTGCACCCCAAATTCTTGAAAGCAAAGCTCATGTCATGTGTATGTGTTTCACCACAGTGGGGTGAAAACTGCAGGGGTGGTCACCCCTGCTGAAGCCACAAAGTTTGCCAAGTTTCAAGGAGATTGGTGCAGGGGGTGTCTGGCTTCTGGGGCCCTGCACCTCTGGCTGCTAACAGGCAAAACTTGTGACATAGATGACCCTGTGTGTGTTAAGACGCAGTAGGATGCCACTTTAAGGGCCGGCCAGGGAGATGGCAGGTGTCTGATGAGGGTGGCCATTTAATGCCCAGCTCCCTGTGCTAAGGGGGGAGCAGTTTGAAGACCAGCCAGAAGAGGAGAAACAACTCTCTGCTGAGCACCTTGGGCTAGGAACATCTTGGAGGCATATGAGCTGGGGCATGGCTTGGAAGCCCCAGGGCCTGGGTATAACCTAAAACAGCTCCCTGCCAGGGTGGGAGGCCTGGTGGGACTGCTGGTGGCATGGCAGCCCCAGGAAATGCCAGGACTGCACCCCTCTCTGGTGAAAGGTGGGTAGGGGGTACCTAATAACCTCCAGCCCCTGCACAGGAGTGGCTGGGGAAAACCTGAGGCAGATGAGATCCTTAAAAGGTCTGAGGCAGTTGTTCCAGTGGAGTTGTGAGGGAGAGAAGGCATGAGGCTCAAACTTGTCTTAAGGGACCTTGACTGCCCCATGCTGAGGCCAGGACCCAAAGAAGGGTTGAAGGGCCAGGGGCCCACTGTGAGGGATGCCCAAAGAGCAAGAGGTTCAGGACCCTGACTGGTCTGAGACAGGGCCAGGGCCTAAGGGGGAGCCAAGGTCCCAGAGGGGGGATCACAGCTAATGGGGTGAAGGGTACAACTGAGCTTAGTTGCCTGGGATGCTAGCTGTGAGGTTTTCAAGACCCACCTAAACAAAGCTTTGGCTGGGATCATCTAGTTGGGCATGGTCCTGCTTTGAGTTTCTGAGGTGACATCCTGAGGTCCTTCCAACTCTAATTTTCTATGATTCTATGTGGGCGCACCCATGCTGCAGGGGCAATGCATTGCAAACAGTAGACAACTGCCAAAAACACCACTTACACGATGGCTAAGCACCATGTAGATGCAGTGCGTGTGCTAGAACTCCATCCCTAGTTCTCACCTATGCTTCATTGTAATGTAGGCACAACATGGTGAGAGCCTAATCTCTGTCTAAGCCCCGCCTCAAATGGGCTCAGTAGAGTAAAAGCAAGTATATAGCTAAATACACATTAGGAATCAGTGCAAAGTGCAACAGCCAAGGTCACTTAAAAAAAAACAACAGCAGTGAGTGGTTGTGGCAGTCCTACTTTAGCACAATGACCTGGTGGCTAGAGCATACACCCAGAAAGGGAGAATGAAAAGATACTCATGTCTATCAGATGGGCTTCAGAGACATGGCCCTCACTTCCCAGGAAAGTACCCTAATGACCATCCAGTAGCATAATATGGGCGGTGAAACCCTTCACCCTTCCTTTTGAAGAGTGCAAGATTCCTGTGGCCCAGGGGGAAGCAGGCAAGAGGGAACTTGACCCTGAAGCCAGAAAGGGGGGCACTCTCTTAAGAAGGAGGAAATCTGGTTTGCAGTTCCCATTCTGTTGACTGCTGATACAGCATGCATTAGATAGGCATTGGGTAGAAAGCAGAAGTAATCCAGACAGCAGCTTCCTCCACCTGATTGCCTCAACCACTAAGGTATAGAGGGAGCTTCGTATTAATTACTCTCTGGCCCCAGGACACCTGTACTCTTGGTTTCACATGTGCGTGCATCTACATATGTACTTTAATGTGCATTAGACTGTTTTTATGCACATTAAAGCGACACAAAAAACAACTATGCACTTTAGTTAATGTGCATTAAGACCGGCTAAGGTGCATTTTCTTAGTACTATGCAATGGAGATACTAGATTTAATGTGTTCATGCACATGTAGACGTGCCCACAGTGACCTAGCTATAGGATCCCAGGTGTTCTATATCCTGGTGATTAGGACACTCTCTTCTAATATGGGAGATTTGCATTTAAATCCTTACAGGCCAATGAGGGCCTATAACCCAGGTCTTCCACTTCCTAGGTGAGTTTTCCAAACACTTGGCTGTTGTACAAAGGTTACATAACATATATTGGGCCTCCTCTGCCCCCTTGTTAAGTGTTTTTATGGACTATAATTCTAGCTGGCACCTCTCTTAGCCTGGGCACCTAATTCTGTTTGGTTCAATCACCCTCCTGGATGCAAATGCCTGCTTTTTAAGCCATTCAAAACTTAAGTTGGAGTCTCCTCTGGAGCCAAACTGGATCTTGCCTTAAAAAATTAGACCAATGTGAAATCAGCATCTCACATGTTAAGTGATTAACTCTGGTAAAATCATACATCTCAAATGTGATAACAAATGGGAAATTACTGCCACAGTGGTATGTTGCTACCAGGCTCCAACAGGACAGATTCTTGGCCCAATCATATGCAGCATTGTAATCACAGATTTGGAAAAGCAGAATCTCATCAATCACTGATAGGTGGGAGAATATGATTAGGAGTGAAGAGAGAAACTGTGACGAGGACAGGCATGATGTGGGTACACATTCACTTATGCCAGAATAATTTACAGACAGCATATGGTTGTCCTAGGGTAGTAAGTGCCATCTTAAGAAGGGAGGCACAATTTTTTTGTATTATGAAGTCTTCTCCACCCTGCTAAACACTTCTCCACTCTACTGCACTGTCCTCAGTGGTGGCAGATGAAAGAACAAGGAGAGATGGTCTGAAGCTGCAGCAAGGGAAGTTTAGGTTGGATATCAGGAAAAACTCTCTCACTACGAGGGTAATGAATCACTGGAACAGGTTACCCAGAGAGGTGGTGGAGTCTCCATCCTTGGTGGTCTTTAAGACCCAGCTGGACAAAGCCTTGGCTGGGATGATGTAGGTGTGGCTGGTCCTGCTTGGAGCAGGGGGTTGGACTAGATGTGACCTCCTGAGCTCCCTCCCAACCTGACTTTTCTATGATTCTGTGATTCTATAATGCTATGATCTTCACTAGGTGAAGGGGGAGAAGCTAATAGTTTGTCTACATTTAGCAAATGGTCACCACGGTATTGAAAAAGATGTATAAAACCTGAACTGCGACAATTCTATACTGGCATAGGCAAAATTGCCCTATCTGAGAGCATTTGCATTGTTTGTCCATTCCTTGTATACATCACTGCAATGAAGATTACGCTAGTGTCCTGGATTTTCTGTTGTGAAGTCACTTGGATAACCTAGGGTATGTCTACACTAAACAGCAGAGTGCTCTGTCTTGTCAGTGAGAAAATGAGTCCTGTCTCCCCACTCCTACTCTATTCCTGTCTACACCAAAAACGAAGCAACAAGGATGCCTAGGGTGACCATATGGGACAATGAAATCCAGGACACTGCCCCCACCCTTGGGCTGCAGGGAGCCAATGGCCCTTTAATGACCCATTGTTCTTTACTTCACAGGTGTTAACAATCGCCTGTGAAGTAACAATTAATGTTAATGATCATTCTACTAATCAAGCTAACCTATTTTAGGGCAATTCTGCTGTCTGCTAGGGCTTCCTATTTCACAGTTTCTATTCCTCTGCCTCTGCGCCCTGAACCCTGCACGCTCATTTTATTTTCACTGGCAGACCACGACCAGCCCCTGAAATCTGGAACTGTCTCAGCCAATCCAGGACATATGGGGCATGTCTCTACATGCTTTAACACTCGCCTAAACTTAATGCATATTTGCCTAATGTGTATTAACACAATTTAGGTATGCATCTACGCGCTAAGGCACATTTACATGGTGTATGGACTGACTTGGGCCTTAGTGCATCTACATTTACATTAAGGTACTTTAGCTATTCACACACAAATTTGATACCTGCAGGTATTAAATTTATGCATGCCTAGCTGAAGCACCTTAATGTACATGTAGATGTACTCAGGTGCATTAATGCTGTGTGTATCAACTGACTTGGGTGCAAACAGCTTAAAATCACCATTTTTAAGGTGCATTAAGGGCATGCACATGTAGACCTGCATCCTTAATGCACCTTAAAAATGGCTAATGCACCTTAAATTAGCACATGTAGACACACCCATGGTCACCCTGAAGAAGTCCAACACGTACAGCAGGCAGGGGCATCCTTACTGCCTCATTTCCACTGGTGTGCAGAGCAGGAAGGCCTTATTCCTGGGGGACAAAATTGAGCACTCTGCAATGGTGGTGCAGCCATAGCCCTTCATAAGCTGTGTTACCCGATCGGTTACCTGATGTGCCTTCAGGACAGCAAGACATAAGCCCATACATCTAGGAAGAGAGAATGCATACTTACATGATGACACTTCTATCCTGAGAAGCAGTGACACTCAAAAGGACATAGGTTTACGGAAAATAAGCTTCCAGTGGGATGCTGTGGTCCAGAGGCCTAAGGCAATGCTTGGAAGTATAAACAGAGACATCTTGAGAGTCAGCAGGGAAGCTATATTACCTCTCTATATATGGAAATGGGACAACTACTCATGCAATATTACATCCAGTTCAGATGCCCACAATTCAAGGAGAGCTGGAAGAATGATTATAGGATTAGAAAATACACCTTATAGTGAGAATCCTGGTGGACTCAATGTATTCCACTTATGAAAGAGAACATTAGGGGATGACGAACATTGTCTATTAATACCTGTAGTGGGGTCCAAACCCTGCTACTCAGCGACTAAGAGTCCCCATGAGTGAACACGTGTGGTTAGTGCCACTACAAATTCATCTGGAGTGCCACAAACTGCAGGCACTACACGTGCACACATTTGCCATGTTGCTAATTAGAAGGGCAGTGTTTTTGTTTTTTTGTTTTTATAACGGGAGATACTGGTGTAAAAAAAAAACACACCAAAAAAAGCGGCGTGGTGCATGTGGTGGCAACTTTTGCCACCTGAAACTGGAGCTTAGCTGGTCAGAGCCATATTTCAGCTGCTGACAAAGTTCCACATACCCAGATCACTGCCACTGCAGCCCCGGGATATCCCCAGGACCCCAGGTAAGACTACTGGGGCCAGGCCAAGTGCTGGCCCCAGCTTCTCCTACCCCACACAGGTCCAGAGCGTGTATGCAGGGCCATGCTAAAGGACAACTAGCAGTACAATAAATATGTGCCACTGCCATTTGTCCCCAGGGGATAGCACATTCCCACTCACGGGGATATGCCCTAAGAGGGCAGCATAAGAGAGGTGCAGTGTAGTGTAGGCAGCTAAGTCGAGGCCAGCTGCAGAGAAGTGACGAGCACAGGAACAGATACTGAGAAGAGCTGCAGACAGTTCTGGGGTAAGACATCCTGCTGTAAGGAGCCAGCGGGCAGAGGATTGGAAGCTGCTGAAACCTGGAGACTCAGGGGACCGTAGTTTTGGGTTGCGGCTATTGGAGAGGTTTGGAGGCCACATAACAGTGCAAGGGGTGCTCTGCAGATTGAGACCTGCTCTGGGCCGGGACACCATGGGCCAAGGCTCAGGAGCCAAGGTGTGAGGCAGTAAGCCAGGAGAATGCGGCAGGTGGGTCTGACCACCAGGGAACATCAGCTGTCAGGGGCTGACCCATGAGTTGCTATAATACCTACATTGGGAACAGAAACTTGATAATAAAGATCTCTTGTAACTAGCAGGTAAAGCGTAGCAAGAACCAATTGCCAGGTGTTGAAGCCAGACTGCTGCAAAGTAGAAGTAAGGTGTGGTGGGGCTGGAACTCATGTAGTTACGATGGTCCAGGAAATATGCAAAAGGCAAGGACTTTTGTATATGCTATCTTGTATTGGACCAACTGCATAGCTGGATTAGACTTAGACAAGCTTTCAAATGCAATTCATTCTTCAGGTCTGAGGAAAAGACCAGCCATGCAGTTGGTCTAATACAAGATAGCATCCACAAAAGTCCTTGTCTTTTGCATATTTCCTGGACCATCATGATAAAAGAGATCACCCACAGGAGTCCTTGCCTATAGAAACAGGGTGGGAATTATTAACAGTCAGGGTAGTTAATCATTGAGACAACTTACCAAGGATTGTGGGAGATTTCCATCTCGGGGAGCTTTTTATCACTACTGGATATTTACTTAAAAGATTTTTTCCATTTGAAAGGCAAGTACAAGACTTGGCAGCAGGAATCAATATGGGAAAGTCCCCAGGTTGTATTCTAGAGGAGATAAAAATACATGATCATTAAGGTCACCTTACCTTTAAGATCTGTGGGTGTAAGAAACCCAAGTCACATAGGGGCTATGGGGACTCCCAGCCCCAACCACAAGAAAATACCTTGAACCACATAATTTACTGGCTAAATAGAGCTTGATGTACTGGACACTAAAATAAAGAAAGCCACTTCTCCTCTCCAGGTCAGTGAGTCAATAGCCCTTTACTTTCTCTTTGGAGCACTCCTAAAGCATAGTACTCTCAGGACAAGCTCATTCATTGCCTCTCTTCCCCAAGAGAGGAAGAAAGGAATGTGATGTCTGGGGCGCTGGGAGCTCTAACTGCTTTACCATATGTAGATATCTCAATTAAGGCCCTAATTGTGCCTTTGAGAGGTGATCTCACTGCTTCGATCCACACTGCAGAGCTGTAACCTGCAATTTCCACCTCATTTGTTTCCATTAATGAAAAGACTTTTCATTCCTTTGGTGTCAAGTCTGATGCTAACTAATCCCCTGGTAAGAGTCAGGTGGTGTATGGGACGGAGCAGCAAGACAGGAACAAATCTGGCTGCTACCTTTGGATAAATGTGCTGGGACAATTGCTGCATTTACTCAAACAGAAGATGAGGTTTTTCCCTTATTCTTTTTACATTCACATACAGGTTTCCCTCACTTTATGCTGTACGTGCATTCCTGGAAAATGGTGCATAACTCAAATTTGCATACAGGGAACCCACTTTACAATGTAACAAATAGGGATACATTCCAAGACCTCGACTGTACTGACTTCCAGATCCATTTCTACCACTTCTGCAAGACAATTTTGGTACTCACCAACAGCAGACAGTACACACAAGCACAGGGCACTATCATAATGGGGATGGCAACTACAGAAGCACGTGTCATAGACAATGAGCAAGGAGCACAGGTCCACACAGGAGACTATATTTTGGTGCACATCACTCCCACAATGCACCGCCACACAAAGCAGCTGACTGCGGGCTTCCACCACACTAATCACATAAGAGTGAATTTACCTCACATATAATGAATTTTTGGTATAAAAAGAGTCATCACATAAGAGTGAATTTGCACATACAGAACCCACATACAGCAAGAGAAACCTATACAAGGAAAACACATTAAATATATTGCCTATCTTTGAACTGATGCTAAAAGTAGCATCTGCTCAGCCAGAAACTAACTATGAAGCTCACTAAATGCAGCCACCACTGCATACAACCATAAAGTTCATAATCTATATAAAGCAAACATACTGATTTTTTTTTTCAAAAAAATATTACATATATCTATATATCTAGATCTAGACATATAGATATATATATAACTCCACCTGCAACACTCTGCCAAGTAGCTCTTGTGGTTCACTTCGCAGCTCAAAGCATACTAAACTCTGTTACACAGTTTGTACCACACAACCATGCACCCATCTCCATACCCATACCCCCATCCACTGCCCTCCTCAGAGGGTCTACTCCTGAAAGTGTCTATGTCAGACCCCTCTCCACCAGATGAGAACCCACCCTAAAAATAAGACAGTACAACCCCCTTGAACAAAATGAATGATAGCGTTCATTAAGTGTAGCCCCCTCAGTGATGATTATTTTTCAAGTCATGGTGAGCCACTGCATAGCATACATATTTACTTCCTCTTCACTCCCACAGCTGAGCTGTGCCTTTTTTTCCCCATTTCCAGTGATTCCTGTTTCTTCACCAGCCTTAAATATCTGGCAAACAGCACCAAATGGGGCCCCAAACAGCCCACCCAGAATCCGTCTGCCCCTCTCTCAGCCTGCTGCCTATTATTGTTGCCCCAGCTTCCATGAGGTGAAGTGGGACCAGGCTGCCCTATGTGTCATCTGCATATACATTTTTGGAAGATCCCAGGACTCATGACAAGAACACCCAGTTCTAGTCATGAGTTGGGGCTAATTAGCACATGGATCTTTTGTGGGGAGTATCTGGAATACACACACATCCTGAGCAGTGCTGAGTTGTGAGGTCAGCATGGCTTTAAATGCTGTTGACTCTGCTGGGGCTGAGCCTAATGAGCCATGTGATAAATTATGAGACTTTTGGCTTTGGACCAAAGAATATATAGATGGGCTTTGCTAATCTATCCTTGTGGTAGTTTTCTGTCATAATGTTGACTCACTATAGGTTATGTGTATTGCTTCTCAGCATTTTGACTGAGATCAAGTGATGCAGGGGGCATTTGAATCTCAAGGTTTCCAAGCCTGGGGTTTGCACATAGGTCAGTTGCTTGGATTTGAAGGGTATATGAAACCCCAGGCTGATGGACCTGGGAAAGAATACTTGCTCAGTGGGAGAGTCTCACAGACTTCACCATTGACAATTGCTCAGTCAAATTTTGCAACCTGACTATTGGACTTTGCCCAATTGAACTTGGAACTGATTTGGCCTTGAAAATAATTTTTTTTTAAAGTTTGTACTTCTCTCCAAGTAGTACCACAAAAGTGGTGCTTAAAAGTGTGTTCATGGAGTACTTGTGCTAAAACATGTTTAAAAAATGGTGACATGCATCAATTCTGGATGAACAAAGTCTATGGGTACTATATACACATTGCCACAGTTATGTTTATTTCAAGGTAAATTTATTCAAATTTGATCTTCACTTCCATGTGCTGCTGGAAGAAGTTTGGGGGTCAGAGGACCAAGAGACTACCTGACTCCCCAGGTTTCTTTCCTTGCTGTAGCAGCAGGAGATTGACAAATTCAAGACAAACCTACAATAAGATATATATCTATATATCTAGATCTAGACATATAGATATATATATATAACTTCACCTCCTTTAGGAAGGCCTTCGACACAGTCTCGCACCTTATTCTCATTGGGAAGCTAGCAGACTATAGAGTGGACATCTACACGGTCAGGTGGGTGGCCAACTGGCTTAGGGAGCGCACCCAGAGAGTGGCAGTGGATGGTTCCTTCTCAGCCCGGAAGGAGGTGGGCAGTGGGGTCCTGCAGGGTTTGGTCCTCGGACCAGTATTATTTAATATCTTCATCGGCGCTTTGGATGAGGGCGTGGAGAGCACCCTCTCCAAGTTCGCTGATGATACCAAGTTATGGGGCAAAGTTAGTACACTGGAGGGCAGGGAGCAGATTCAGGCCAGCCTGGACTGGTTGGATCAATGGGCAGAGAGAAACAGGATGCAATTTAATAAAGATAAATGTAAAGTACTCCACCTGGTAAGGAGGAACACCCAGCACACCTATAGGTTGGAGGTGTCCTTCTCAGCAGCTCGGAGGCAGAGAGGGATCTTGGAGTCATAATTGACTCCAAGATGAACATGAGCCGGCAGTGTAATGAGGCCATCAACAAGGCCAATCGCACGTTGTCGTGCATTAGCGAGTGCATGACTAATAGATCAAAGGAGGTGATGCTCCCCCTCTATGTGACACTGGTCAGGCCACAGTTGGAGTACTGTGTCCAGTTCTGGGCGCCGCACTTCAAGAGGGACGCGGGGAATCTGGAGAGGGTCCAGAGGAGGGCCACTCTCATGATTAGTGGCCTTCGTGATAGACCCTACAGAGGGAGGTTGAGAGAGCTGAATCTCTTCAGCCTTCACAAGAGATGGCTGAGGGGAGATCTTGTGGCTGCCTATAAATTTATTAGGGGTGGTCAACAGGGAATAGGGGTCGCGCTGTTTAGTAAGGCGCCCCAGGGAGTGACTAGGGATAACGGGTTTAAACTAGTTGAGAGTGGATTTAGGTTAGATATTAGGAAGACATTTTCCACAGTAAGAGTGGCCAGGATCTGGAATGGGCTTCCAAGAGAGGTGGTGCTATCACCAAGCTTGGAGGTCTTCAAGAGGAGGCAAGATAGTCACCTGGCTGGGGTCATCTGATCTAGGTCCTATTTCCTGCCAGGGGCAGGGGGTCGGACATGATGATCCATTGTGGTCCCTTCTGACTCTACAATCTATGAATCTATGACTCTATAATTAGATTCTATACCTGGAAAATTACATCACATTTATAAATTTTCCATATATAGAATCTAATTATTAGTGGTGGAGGTGGTGGGAGGGTTCTAATAATCAGGGCTGTTTTATATTCAAGTATATACAGTATTAGTGCCCCTGATTCTGGGGGTGGGATCTTTGCCCCACCCAGTAGGGAGCTTGATTTCTGTCACTAGAAGCTTCTAAAGGGCACAGTATTGGAAGCCCTGAGAAAAGCTTCTCCAACAGATGGATGCACAAGAAGCATGCAAGAGACCAAAATGGCTGCACAAGGAGCTTCTATGGTGCCTCAAACGTGAAATAAAAATACATACAGGTAATGAAAAGATGGGCAGGTCACCAAGGACGTATACCAGGAAATAGCAAGAACCCACAGGGACAAAATCAGGAGGGCAAAGATAAAGAATGAGCTGCCCCTGGAGAGGGAGATTCAAGACAACGAGACCTTCTATAAGTATATCGGTCAGAAAAGAAGGACCAAAGAAACTGTGGGTCCATTGTTAACTACCTAGGGGGAATCTTTAACAGAAGGTGCAAAGAAGGTGGAGCTACTCAGCAGCCACTTAGCTTCAGCCTTCACAACAACAAAAGGTTGTAACCAAACCACTATCAAGAATTATTTGGATAAGCCAAGGGTTGAGGTAACAAAAAAAAGTCAAAGAGCTTTTGATGAACTTCATCCCAGGGTACAGAAGGAACTGGCAAAGGAAATCTCAGAGACTTTGGCAACAATTTTATAAAGTCAAGAAAGATTGGCAAGGTACTAGACGACTGAAAAAGGGGCAATTTAGTTCCCCACTTTAAAAAAGGCTAAAAAAGATTGTTTAGCCTCACCTGGATATCCAGAAAGATACTGGAACATATCCTAAGGAAGTCCATTTGCAAGCATCTGGAGGAGGAAAGTCTGATTACAAGCAGCCAGCATGGATTTACTTGAATAAATCATGCCAAACAAACTTGATCTCCTCCTTCAACAAGATAAGTAGTTGGGTGGATGTAGGGAAAGCAGTGGATATCATGTATCTGGACTTCAGCAAAACTTTTGAGAGTCCCATATGACCTTCTTATAATCAGATTGGAGAAATGTGGGCTGGACAAAACTAGTGTAAGGTAGATAGACAACTGGGTCAATAGCTGTAGGCAAAGAGTAATTATAAATGGATTCATGTCAGAATGGTAGGAGGTTTCAAGTGTGGTCCCACAGGAGTCTGTCCTGGGCCCAGCACTATTTAATGTGCTTTTTAATGTTTGGATGCTAAAATTGAAACTTCATTGAGCAAGTCTGTAGACAACACAAAATTGGGAAGGATTGCAAACACAATGGAGGATGGTAGTACAATACAGAAGGATCTCAACAGATTGGAAACCTGGGCTTCAATGTTCCCTCTAAGGTGTAGCAATCTGTGAGCACCCTGCTTCCATCTGTGAGTGTGCTGCTTCGGTCTGTGCGCTCTGCCTGCTCCCTGCTTCCATGCCTTGCTGCAGGCTTTGAAAGCGGCATGGCATCATGTGCGTCCTGCCACTGGGCGGGCCAAGCAGCAAGGCACATGGCATCACTTTCAAAAGCTGCAGCAAGGGATGGAGGCAGGAAGCAGGCAGAGCACAGATCCTACCTGCCCCTGCCCCACACAATGACTGGGGGCCGGGCCATGTGCACTCACATGGCTGCTTGCACCATGTGTCTGGAGGGGTTGCTGGGCTCCAATTGCTCCATGACCATGACCCGGCCCAGCTGGGCCAGGTCATGGGGCAATCAGAGCCCAGCAGCTCGTCCAGGGGTGCAGCACGGGGGACCCAGGGTGGGGATGTGCTCCCTTATGGTGCATGCAGCGGTGGGAGCTGCAGCCACCCAACCACACCCCTGGACAAACCGCCGAGCTCCGACTGCTCCAGCCCAGCCAGGGCCCCATTCACGGTGAAAAGTGCCCTGCCCCTACTGCACTCCCTCCTGCACTGTGGGAGTCTCGATCTGCCCCCCACACCAAGCCCAGCAAATCTTACCTTCCCTGCCTGCGGCTCCAGTCCTGGCTGGGAGTGCATGGGTATCTCAGTGTGCCCGCCCTGCTCCCCTTCTGCAGCAGCCTGTGGTTGGGTTGGGGCGGGTGCACGGCATGAAAAAGTTACTGTGTGGCAGGATTTCCCCTCTTGTTACTACAAAAGTCAAGGGTTGTTTTCTCACTTTCCACAGGGAGATTAAGTGTTGGCTGCAGCCAGGGCTGGGGACTTTGACAGTATGGCTGTGTGAAATGGCACCGTTCCGTTTCACCTTGAGTTTCAAAAGTTTGACGAAAGAGCGTTCTGTTTCGAATTTCATTTAGATTCAAAACAGCTGTTCCGTTCTGTTCTGTTGAAACAGAAAGGCTGTTTCGATGCTGTTTCGACATTTCGCTGGGGACGGAGAGTCAGCCCAGCTGGGCTGAGTTCCCATCCCCAGTGCTAAATCGCACCAGGGGTGGGAAGTGAGCCCAGCTGGACTGACTTCCCATCCCCAGCGCTATGGTCGAAATGTTTCAACTTTTGAAACGTTTTGACTAGCCTCGTTTTGTTTCGAGGCTATTTCGAGGGCCTTTGTTTCACTTTGATTTTGCTGTTTCGACCTCAAAATGAGTTGAAATAGTGTCGAAATGAAATGGCTAGTGAAATTTTGTGCAGCCCTATTTGACAGGTGTGCAAGCACTCCTAGTGGAGCTCAAACCCAGAGGTTCCTGGCTAGAGGTCTTGGTGGTAGGTTCAGGTGCTCTGCTTTGTAGTTGTGTGACAGGGTTGCATGTGTAGTAGGGCTGTGCGAATCTTCAGGTGGTGATTCAATTTGGAGGAGATTTGGCCCAATTTGGTGGCTGAATCTCTAAATCCAAATTGAATCAGGGGATCAATAAAAAGGTCTGAATCAATTCAAAGCACTCTGAATCTTTGGAAAAGATTTGGAGAGCTTCAGTGATTCGGACAGTCCCTGGTGGCTGCAGCAGGGAGCTGCAGTTGGACTCGGAGCTGGTAAGTAGGGGTGGTGGAGAGGGAAGGGGACCATGGGGGGACCCCTGCTAGGCCCCATCCTCAAGTGCTGGGAGCTGGGGCAGGTGGGGCAGCCATTGCCGGGCTGGGAGAGTGGGCAGGGGATGGGCCTGGCCTGGCTGATTTGGAGATTGGGCAGCAGCTGAATCTCTGAATCAGATTTGGACAAATCAATTTGGGACAGTGATTCAAATCACTGAATCGAATCGCTGTCCCCTGAATCAGCCAAATTCAAATCTGAAGCAAATACTAGCTGCTTTGCACAGGCCTACTGTGTAGTTCTAGTGATAGGTTAAATAAGAATTTGTTTGGGATGGTTTGGGTAGGGATGATCTTGCCTTGGGCAGGTGTTGGACTGGATGACCTGTGGAGATCCCTTCCAGCCCAACTTCTCTATGATTCTTTATGATTCACTGGCCACTGGCTGTTTTCATGCCTGGCCACAAGTACTGGCATGAAGCACCTGCACCCACTCACCCCCCACTACCAGAACCATAGCATAGCAGCCACATTGCTTCATTTCTGGACCAGGCAGAGCAGGAGAAAGTTGGTGGGACACATGCCAGAGTGGCACTCCTAGGCATGTAACAAAGGCAGTGTGGCCGAGACCTAGATTACTAGAGACTGCAGCATGGGGAGGCCAGGAATTGTCTTTGCATTCCAGAGGGTGAAACATCTTGCAAACTGGGGAATTGAAGGGCAGCACTAATAGAAAACTCAGGCTGATTCACCCTTATTTGGCCCTGGGTCACCTGAAATGTATCCAAAACTCTACCTTTTTATCCTTGTTTGCCCATCATTGATTCAGAGGTTGGTGGCACAATAAACCAGGTCTCTCCATGACTCCTCTTATCTGGTTGAACCCTGATTCCCTACTCCTCTGCATCTTTAAGGAGGTGCTTGGGCATCTAGGGCTTGGAGCCCAGCTGCAGGTGGTCAGAGAGTAATAGTCTGCCTGGCTGGGAGCTTAGGGGCCAGCTGGACGTTGTGACCAGATAATGAAGCTGGGATCACAAAGAGGGTTGGGGCTGGAGAGGACAGGCTGTTGTGCTGGGGGGAAGTCAGAGCCAAATCAGCTCTCTCTAAAATATTTGGAAAGGACATAATGTTTGTGATGTTTCGTCTTATTTTGAAGGCAGTTATGGAGAAGAACAAACTGACCTGAGAAACTTGGCACGAGGTTGACTTGCCCATTTCAGAGAACATGGTAAATGACATGCATACAACATCCTTCATCCACAGTCTTCTTGGAGTCTCCCTGTTTCTTCTTTCCAAGTAGCCTTGAATGATTTCTTTCTCTAGCCAGTCCACTGCTTCTCTAACCACATGTCCAAACAGTTTTAACTTCCTCTTCTTATTTGTGATGATAAGGTGTTTGGTCACATCAGTCTTCTTGAATTTGTGTGGCCGTCTTCTAATTCCTGGCACGTCCAGTTCTGGTTCTTTCCTCAAGTTCACTTAACTTCTGGCTTTGTTTACTCAGCTTTGATCTATCCCGTGGTCTTTTTTTTCCTTCTAGTCTCAATCAGCTTAAATACCTCAGCAATCCATAGATTCATAGATTCATAGATGTTAGGGTCGGAAGGGACCTCAATAGATCATCAAGTCCGACCCCCTGCATAAGCAGGAAAGAGCGCTAGGTCTAGATGACCCCAGCTAGATACTCGTCTAACCTCCTCTTGAAGACCCCCAGGGTAGGGGAGAGCACCACCTCCCTTGGGAGCCTGTTCCAGACCCTGGCCACTCGAACTGTGAAGAAGTTCTTCCTAATGTCCAGTCTAAATCTGCTCTCTGCTAGCTTGTGGCCATTGTTTCTTGTAACCCCCGGGGGCGCCTTGGTGAATAAATCCTCACCAATTCCCTTCTGTGCCCCAGTGATGAACTTATAGGCAGCCACAAGGTCGCCTCTCAACCTTCTCTTGCGGAGGCTGAAAAGGTCCAGTTTCTCTAGTCTCTCCTCGTAGGGCTTGGTCTGCAGGCCCTTGACCATACGAGTTGCCCTTCGCTGTACCCTCTCCAGGTTAGCCGCATCCTTCTTGAAGTGTGGCGCCCAGAATTGCACGCAGTACTCCAACTGCGGTCTGACCAGCGCCCGATAGAGGGGAAGTATCACCTCCCTGGACCTATTCGTCATGCATCTGCTGATGCATGATAAAGTGCCATTGGCTTTTCTGATGGCTTCGTCACACTGCCGACTCATGTTCATCTTGGAGTCCACTAGGACTCCAAGATCCCTTTCCACCTCTGTGCCACCCAGCAGGTCATTCCCTAGGCTGTAGGTGTGCTGGACATTTTTCCTCCCTAGGTGCAGCACTTTGCATTTCTCCTTGTTGAACTGCATCCTGTTGTTTTCTGCCCACTTGTCCAACCTATCCAGGTCTGCCTGCAGCTGTTCCCTGCCCTCCGGCGTGTCCACTTCTCCCCATAGCTTTGTGTCATCTGCAAACTTGGACAGAGTACATTTCACTCCCACGTCCAAGTCGCTGATGAAGACATTAAAGAGTATCGGTCCAAGGACCGAACCCTGCGGGACCCCACTGCCCACACCCTTCCAGGTCGAGACCGACCCATCTACTACGACTCTTTGGGTGTGACCCTCTAGCCAATTCGCCACCCACCGGACTGTGCAGTCATCTACATCACAGCCTCTTAACTTGTTCACCAGTATGGGGTGGGATACCGTATCGAAGGCCTTCCTGAAGTCCAAGTATACGACATCCACCCCTCCTCCTGTGTCCAGGCGTTTCATAACCTGGTCATAGAAAGAGACTAGGTTGGTCAGGCACGATCTGCCCGCCACAAACCCGTGCTGGTTTCCCCTCAGCATAATTTGTCCTGCCGGGCTCTCACAAATGTGAGCCTTGATAATTTTTTCAAATACTTTACCAAGGATGGAGGTGAGACTGACTGGCCTATAGTTGCCCGGGTCCTCCTTCCTCCCCTTCTTGAAAATGGGGACCACATTAGCCCTTTTCCAGTCCTCCGGGACTTGGCCCGTGCGCCACGAGCGTTCGAATATTCCCGCCAGTGGCTCTGCAATGACGTCGGCCAGTGCCTTCAGCACCCTCGGATGGAGCCCATCCGGGCCTGCCGATTTAAAGGCATCCAGTTCATCCAAATGACTCTGCACCACCTCAGGATCTACGCATGGAAGTCTGGCGCCTTGCTGCTGCCTCTCTACAACCCCAGTGAGAGACTTGTTGTGCCCCTCGCTTAGGAACACTGAGGCAAAGAACTCGTTGAGGAGTTCAGCCTTGTCCCCCCTATCTGTCACCAATTGCTTCTGCCCATTTAGCAGGGGTCCTATTCCTCCCTGGGCCTTCCTTTTACTCCCTATATATCTAAAAAACAATTTCTTGTTGTCCTTTACTTGGGTTGCCATCCTCAGCTCCATGGTAGCTTTGGCCCGCCTAACTGCCTCCCTACAAGCACGAGCAGAGGAGGTATATTCATCTTTAGTGATCTCACCCTGTTTCCACTTTTTATGTGCTCCCCTTTTGGCCCTTAGGCTGCCCTGGATTTCTCTGGTCAGCCAGGGAAGCCTCCTGGCCCCTTTCCCTTTTTTGCCTCGCTCGGGGATCGTCTTGCTTTGTGCCCAAAGGATCGTTTCCTTTAGGCACAGCCACCCTTCTTGGGCTCCCATCCCTTCAAAACTCCTACTCTGCAGTGCTTCCTTGACTAATCGCCTGAGTGCATTGAGATCAGCTTTCCTAAAGTCTAGCACTTTTACCCTACTAGTTACCTTACCCACTCGCCGTCTTATGTTGAATTCTATTATAAGGTGATCACTGTCTCCCAGATAGCTACTGATCTGGAGGTCCCCTATCATGTCATCTCCCGTTGCCAATACCAGATCCAGTATGGCATTCCCCCTAGTGGGACCATGCACCTCCTGTGTCAGGTGGAGGTCCTGTACACAAGTTAGAAACCTGCGTGAGCGATGGGACCTTGCTGTCTGCGTCTCCCAGCAGATGTCCGGGTAGTTTAGGTCCCCCATGACTACCGCCTCTTTAGCTTTTATGGTCTCCGAGAGTTGCCTCAGGAGCCCCGCATCTATTTCTTCCCCTTGGTGTGGGGGTCTGTAACAGACCCCTACCACCAAATCCCTTTCTCCTTGTCCCCCATGTAGCCTAACCCACAATCCTTCTACTTCCTCAGCCTCGGATTCTGTCTTGATGAGGGTTGATGTATATTGCTCACTGACATAAAGTGCAACCCCCCCCCTTTCTTCCCCGACCTGTCTTTTCTATACAATCTATAGCCCTCAATATGTACCGCCCAGTCATGGGATGAATCCCACCAGGTCTCTGTTAGCCCCACTAAGTCATAGGTGTTTAGTGCAAGCAGGAGCGCTAGTTCATCCTGCTTGTTCCCCATGCTCCTAGCATTATTATATAGGCACTTGAGCCCTGCGACTGGCGCCTTTGCTGCCCCCCCGCTCCCAGTCCCAAGGGGCCCATTGTTTCTTACCTTCTTGTTCCTTACCTGTTCTGTTGTGCTGGCCTCCCCATGGCTTGCAGGTTCCCAATGTTCTCCTTCTTCAGGCTGGGCTGTCCTTGTGGGTGCCACATGGTTTGGTGGTCCACAGCTTCCCCTGCCCTCGTACTCCCCTCCCCCCGATGAGCCTAGTTTAAAGCCCGCCGGAGGAGATCCGCCAACCTAGAAGAAAACACACGCTTACCTTTGGGGGACAGGTGAAGCCCATCCCAGCTGAGCATGTCCCTCGTCGTGATGTGCGGGTCATGGTCCAGGAAGCCGAAGCCTGCCTCAAGACACCACTGCCGAAGCCGCCAGTTGGTCTCTCTGATGCAGTTCTCCTGCCGTCTTCCTCGTCCGTTCACTGGTAGGATGGAAGAGAAAACCACCATCCAGTTTTCTTTCTTGGTCCTTTTCCTCCTTCCTAATGTATTCTGAGCTGCTTCCATCAAGGTTGTTTTTAAAGTCTTCTACTTAACATTTGGCTCCTGCTCTTCCCTCAATATCAATAGTGTTCACAATCTGCTATTGACAGTGTACTGTCCTGTCAATGAACCAAAGGTGAACCTCAGCACAGCCTGAGCTCTCTGTAGTTCCTTCAATTTTAAATCAAACAGTTATGAGCAGTTGTTGATCTCTGTCACAAACAGCACTAAGATACATTTTACGGGGGGGGGAGGGGGTCGGGGGTCAAGGTTCTTCATCTTTTGGATATGAGCATATAATTGATCATATTGCTTGTCTACCGGTCTGGTGATGTCCAGGTGCACTGCCATCGCTTATGGAAAGAAAACAAAACAGTGCATTAGCTATGATCAATGACTTTTCGATAAAGATGTCTACCAGCTGCTAGCCTATTTCATTTCTCTCTCCTGATCCAAAAGTACTACTTCAAGGGATTGTTTTCTCATAGGGATGTCCTTTCTGGAGGTCAAACTATTTAACTCCCTTTACAGAATTTCACAATATTTTTCTGCTTCATCTTCTGAAGCAGTACGAGGGCCAGGACCAGCAAACAGCTGTCCCAGCCCTGGCGCTAGGGTTCAAGACTCCAGTATTATGGGAGGAATGGGACTGACAATCAGCTGATTATCAATCACACTACCAGCTCCAGCCCTGTCCAGAGGCTGAGATCATAGCAAGCATTACCGTACAACTGCTCAGAAAGCTTTCCAGCTTGTAGTAATGCTTACTATGATCTAAACTGAGCACATCTTGAGGGTGGCTTGCAACAAGACTGTCAGGCACCTAAATCCACGTACGCGTGTAATAAGCAGAACAGAACCTTGCCCTAGTCATCTTGATCTTTTCTGTCTTGGTTTAAGTTTCAAGATCCTTCAAAGGCTAAGTGAGCTTTGCCAACCCTGGTTTGGAATCAGAGTTTTCCTTTTCCTTTACAAATTTACCTGCAAAAGCCAAGTTTCATCTGCCCTGGACTGAAATAAGAGTTTCCTTGTACTAAGTACCCTTGATCCATGGCACCACTTTCTGTTTTATCCAATACGGTCTCATCAAAGCAGGACTTCCCCCCCAACATCCACCACCCAAGGACTATGTCCTTATGCTGTTGTACCTCAGCTCAGGGAAGCTCAGATTACTATTGCCAAAAAAAAGTTGCAAATTGCAATAAATTTTCCAGCCACTAAAGCTGAGTAAGCTGGATGAGTGAGGACAGAAAGTGTTCATACAGTTTGGCAAAAGAGAAACTGGACGTGAGTTTGCCATGTTCATAAATTATTCATAAGAGGGAAAGTTTTTGTTAATGAACAACAATCTGCAGCGAGCGATGGGTGGTAATACCATCACATACATCCCACTGCTCCCCCTCTGTCTGTCCAGAAAGCAGCAGTAGATTCTGCTTTGCCAATTATAGACTTGCCTGGCTGCAGCAGTGAGTGATAAACAGTCCCAGCTCATGCTCATGCTGGGACTGTTTCTTGTCATCTGTATGGGTCCAACAGGTCTGCTTAGACCTGTCTCTTTTCTTAACTAGCTTGCTCTCTCATTCACTGGGGGGAATTGAAATTTTGTGGACCAGTAAAGTAGGTATGTATAGGCCAGTCCTGACTTAACACAACACCTGCACACATGTGTCTAATGTTCTCTGACAGACATGGAGATGTCACAGAGATGTGGCCAATCTATCTTATTGGGAATCAGCTATTTCCAATTTGTTTGTGACAATGAAGTCCATAGAGCGATGGTGGCAGGAAAATGGTAACCAGCAATTTCAAAGGGTTGCCATTGAAAAGTGTATGAAATCCTGCCTTACTTATGCGAACACAGTGCTTGATGTGATGCCAGAATTAAGGGGCTATATTACCAAGCAGAGCTCTGGCACTAATGCAATTAAAATTACATGGACAAGAATAGAGAAATACCTCAATGGTGTAACAAGCATAGCTTGACCCTGGGCCAAACCATGCAGGGGAGCAGGGGTTTGGATGGGCATGCAGCTGCCAGTGGAGGTGGGGCACAGAGTGAGAGGAGCACACAGATCTCAAGAATGGGGGCATGGAGGGGTGGCAGTCTTACCCATGCCAGGACCTTCTACACAGTCCTGGCTGAGCTGCTGGTGCTGCTGCAAGTGCTCTACCCACCCTGGCTGTTGCTGTCAAATGAGCAGCAGCTGGGAACTGTTTTGGACTCCATGGGGTGGGGACCATTTCCAGTGCCCCTCCTAACTTGGTGCCCAGGACAGGTACCCCTCTTACCTACCCCTAGTTATACTACCATATGCCCTTTATATTAAAGGCTACACAAAACCTCAGGCCAAGCCCTGGCACAGAGGCAGATAAACCAACCACAACCTTATCTGCAACCTTTGCAAGTAAAACCAGGCATTTAAACCTCACACGGATTATTTCTGCTTGAATACAATGACAGAAATGAAGTTGAAAATTGATCTCAATCTAGTGTTTCTATTTGTGATTTTTTACATCTAGTTTCAGAAAGTCCTGATGGCACTAATTTGGATTTGCCTCTGGGCGAGTTGGCTCTAGACCAGCAATTCTCAGCTATTGTGCTGTGTGCAAATACAGTTCACAAGGTAAAGCCAGAGATTTTAACTAGGAATCGGTAGTGTTAAAAACACTGTGATATGATGTGGTCTTTCTGAGTTCTTTGCACCAGAAGAATTGTTCTAGTTTTTTTTCTATAGTAAAAAATGAGTGAAAACTAAAAGCTAGCATTTTCTGAGGGGGCCTCAAGTCTAAAAAGGTTGAGAACTGCTGTCCTAGAACCTAGGCTTCTCGGTGGAGTGCCCTGACCACTCTGCCATTGGGGCTAAAACAGATTCACTTCATGGCTGTGCTTGCACACCAGTAAAGCTGCCTAGCCAGTGGGCATGCCTACCAGGGTTGTGCAAAGCTTTGGGTGGTGATTCGATTCGGAGGAGATTCGTCTTGATTCAGTGGCCGAATCTCTGAATCCGAATCGAATCAGGGGACCAATTTAAAGGTCTGAATCGATTCAAAGCTCTCTGAACTTTTGGAAAAGATTCAGAGAGCTTTGATGATTTGGGCAGTCTCCGGTGGTTGCAGCAGGGAGCTGCAGCCAACTCCGAGCTGGTAAGTACTAGGGGCAGGGGAGGTGGGGCCTGGGGGAGGGGGGAAGGGACCATGGGGGGACCCCTTCCAGCCCCCTTCACCACCCCTACTCCCCCAGCCCCCCTGACCCCTACCTGCTCCCCCAGCTCCCCCATGGCTGCCCCCACCTGCTCCAGCTCCTGGTACTTTAAAGAAAAGCCCTGGTGCTCACTGGGTGCTGCCGGGAGGAGCGGGGTGAGGGGATCCCTGCTTCCCCCACTGCCCCATGCTTCATGGGGGGCTCTGCATGAGCCCCCAACCCGGATGCCCCACCTGGGCCAGCTCTGGCCCTTTAAGAAGAAAAAAAGCCGAGGGAAATCCCAGGACTCACTGCTCCTGCCTCAGCCTTGGGGCTTTGGGGGGTCATTCAGAGCCCCCCATGTGGTGTGGGGCAGCAGGGGGGAGTGGGGATTGCCCCTGCTGGCAAGATCAATGAGTCTGGGGTTTTTTTTGTATTTTTTTTCCTTAAAGGACAAAGCTGGCCCAGGCGGGGCACCCTTGGGGGGGCTGGGGGTGTGAGGGGGGCAGTGGGGGGCATCAGGGATTGCATCCCGCCCGGCAGCACCTGGTGAGCCAGAGCTTATTTTTTAACAAGTGCCAGGAACTGGGGTGGGCGGGCAGCCATTGCCAGGCTGGGAGAGGGGCCAGGGGTGGGCCTGGCCTGGCTGATTCAGACAAATTGATTCGGGTCAGTGATTCGACTCACTGAATCGAATCGCTGTCCCCCGAATCAGCTGAATCCAAAGCAAATACTAGCTGTTTCGCACAGGCCTAATGTCTACATGTACATTTAAATGTGCCTAAATTGAATGTGCATTAGCTTAACACACATTAAGTGGGTTTAGGCAGGTGTCTACAGGCCTTTATACACACAAAAATGGCCTTTAAAGTGGCATAAATGCCCTTTTGCACCCCTTTAATGGTGCTGCTGTTTGCACAATTGGTGGCGTATTCCGCTTTAAATGACTTTGTAATGTAGCAAAATAAAACCCCTGCGAGGTGTTTTAATTAGGTACCTGACGAAGTGCAACAGTGCACGTAGCGCAGGAAGCCAATGTGCTCAGGGCATGGTGGGCTTCCAGTACCCTGTACACCATCCCTGTTGTTTTCTTCTGCCACCTTGCCACTCTGCCCCAGGGGCAAGCCAGCCATTTCCAGGCGTTCCCAGGTGGCAGGAAGGCAGCAGGGCTCTTGGGTCAGGAGGTGCAGTCCGTGCAGGCAGGCAGTCTTGACTGAAGGAAGAAAAAGCAGCAAGGAGCCTGATCTTTTCCCCCCACCCCGTCCTGGAGCCTGCCTGCCTGAGCTGCGTGGGGCCCAGTGCTTCCCTCTGTGGCAGCTCAGAGACCATTCAGCCCGCCAGCAGCTTGCCCCACCTTCTCTCCTGCTGCCGGAAAGGCAGGTAAGGATCAGCTCCTCACCCTTGTGTACACGCCACGGGAGTTTAATTTGGTTTAATTCTCCCTACATTGAAATGGTGGAAACGATAGGTTTTTAAAAACCCACCATTTCACTTTTGGGAGAACTAAACCAAATCGGGAGAACTAAACCCCTGTGGCATGTACAAACAGCCTGCAGGTGCAGGTGTTAAAGTGCGTTAACGCTGTGCGTGGGCTGATTTGGCACTAAAGTTAGGGACTGGCTTGAGACTAAATGCAGTTTAAGGCCTCTTCACGTGCTTTAATGTGCTTTAACTCTTCACACCTAAATTTGATACTTGCAGTTGCAGGTATCAAATTTAGGCATGATTAGCTTCAAATCACCATTTTTAAAGTGCATTAAGGTCATGCACATGTAGGCGTGTGCCCTAATGCACCTTAAATTTAGGCTAATGCGACTTGAAGTGTCTCGTGTAGACGTGCCCAACGTGTAGCCTATTGCACGTGCTCAGAACTCTGTATATACATGTGCACTTAGAAACCCACTCTACATGGATGATACAATCAAGAAAGGGCCTTTTAGGTACAACAAGGATAATAAATTCCACCCATACTGATAACACCGAACCAAGCAAAGATTGAGGAAGAAACCCACTCAAAACACCCCACAGGATGATTTCATGCTAACTGTTATGTTGACTTCTATCAGTTAGCAGCTTTTAATTCACCAAATACGTGCTACACTGATTTGCATAGTTAATCAGAACGTACTGTGGTATTAAGTAAAATGCCATAGAGAAGTCTACATATATTATGTCAACATTTCTGTTTTTATCAACCAAACTTGTATAATCTCACCAAAATAGAATATAATTTTTTTTACTTCCAATGGTAATTTATATCATTATTATAATTACATGCTTAACTTTCACAGTTGCTGCTTGGCATCCTGCCTGGTTACTGTTAGAATAGAAAGTATATCATTATCACTGTAAATGAGGGTACATAATGCCACTTCTTTCCAAGTGGAGATTTAGTCAACATTTCTAAACTTTTCTGTATCCTTATTCACTATTTTACCATCTCCATCTAGTAGGAGAGTCCATGCCGTGGTGCAATTCCTTTCCTTCTTAGAATCATGGTGTGAAAGAATCCTCTTCTAGCCTTCTCTCTCTTTGGCGGGTGTCTGTTCCCTTCTTTCTCTCATATGTCTATCAACCTGGTTGCCCCAGGTTCCTGCGTACATGAGGAACCTCCGGCAAGAGGGTGTCAATCTAGCTTCTTCTATTGTCTTGAGCTCTGTCCTCACAACATGGGGGCAGAGGCTTAAGCCCATGTCACTCCAGTGGGTAACTGTGATGTTTTTCAAATTGATTGGCCAGCATAAAATGCCACTTATCCCTGACTGGTCCCAGGTGGTGAGGTCAGTAGGGCTATTTAGGAGGAAGAAGGGCTGCGGTGGACATTTTAAAACAGTCGCACAGAAGCTTGGACCTCTGCAGCTCTCCCTGGATGTGGAAGTGAGTAACTTATCAGAAATTTAACTAGGATCTTAGTTGACTATAATCTAGTCACAAATCAAAAGGCTGACAAACCACTCAGCTGTGCTCAAGGTTGACTTTCTTTCTATTGGTATTCCTTCCCCACCCTATGCCTCTCTGATCAATACATCTATTTTAGCACGCCTCACAGTGTGTGCTTAAGATGGAAGGAAACTGTTAAGGTGGGCTTGGCTATTTTACTCTCCTCCCTCATGGGAGGCTGCTGGTGAGTGCTTCAGGTTAATAGAAGCACCCCAGAATCCCAAGGTTTACAGGGCCTGTGTATCCTGGGTGGCACAGGGCCCAGACAAAGACCTGAGTCTGGGTGGTGGCAGCGCTGCCCCAGGCTTGCAGGTGTGCTCTAGGAAAGGGGTTGGCCAGAGGTGAGGCACTCCAGGGGAGGCGTTCAGAGTTTGATTTTTGGCTGGGTGTAGTGTGGCAGGCAGATCAGCGCAGGAGCACCCCCTACTGGTGTGCCACACACAGAATCATAGAAAAGTAGGTCTGGAAAGGACCTCAAGAGATCATATAATCAAATCCCCTGCTCCAGGCATGATCTTTTTTTATTTTTATTCTCTTTACCTGTGCTGGGTACGAGACTACAAACATATTTTTAGTTTCTCTTATCAACTGTCTGCATTTCCTAAATGAGATATAGTACTGTCTAGCAATTTTCCTTATTTTTCAGTTTTAAAAACATTTTATAGTTGATTTAACTTCCATTCTTAACCAAATAGCATTCCTTTGTGACTGTAAAATATTCTACATTATTCTAGTTAAATATTCTTATAAAGTGCCATGACAGTTTGGGAAATCTGTGTATGAACTTATGAATATATGAATTTAGGAATGCCAATTTCACTTTATGAGCAATCTGTATGATTACATCTTGTTAGGACCTTCCAATTTTGTATTGCCTTGCACTTCTTTCTCTGAGAAGACATAAGCATTATGTTGGCATGGATATCCATGAATTGGTCAATTATTAAAGACCAAAACCACTGAATGGATCTTACCTGTGAGAAACAACAGAGTAACTGCATCCTAAAAATAGCCACTTTACTCCAGTGTCTCTGAAGGGCGCTCAAGGTTAAAGAATGGAAGCCCCCCAGAGGGGAGAGCAAATGGGGACATTCTTTTTCCCTTTGGTCATCTGAGTAGCTAACAAGTCTTATGGCCACTTTGATGACCAAATGGAAATAGAAACGTAATAGGAAAAAAATGGCAATAGAACGTCACCAAAAGAGCTCAAGTGTTACAAGTAGATTTTGAAGTATGAATAAACACAGGTAAGCTGTGACAAGACCTACTGCAGAACCAAAGTGCAGCGTGTCAGGCTCCAACAGGAAGCAGGCTGCGTTCAGTTGTCACAAATCCAAATGGATTCTCAGTTTCCTGGCTTTGCGCAATACACTGTAGGGTTGCTTCAACAACACAATGTAGGTGCTTAGTGGAGGGTGTCCAGAAGCTCCTGAATTGGCCAGATTCAGGACTCTGGGTGTGGGGTGTCTAGAAGCTGCTCAAGCCCTGGTGGCATTTTGTGTGGGTCAACCTTGAAAAGTTCCCAAGAATCACCAGACAACTAAAGGAAGATGGTACCATTTTCAAATTTCAAAAGCAGCAGCAGAGATGCCTATCACTTAGTGGGCACATCTATACATGTAATTAATGTGCAGAAAGCTTACTTCACAGTAAAATACTGCACAGTGGGTGCGTCTATACAAGATGCTTTACTGCGCAATAGAGCTAGTTACTGTACAGTAAATGTCTGTGTCTACATGTACTGTACAGTAAATGTCTGTCTACATGTGTAGATGGTTACTGCACAGTAATTGGCTCTAATCATGAGTAAATTGGCTACCTGCAAACACAAGTAGCAAACTTACTTGCGATTAGTTACAGCACAGTAGTGCACATGTAGACACCTGACTGGGAGCAAATGTGCTCTCTGTCAGCTGGGGAGCAGGGCATGGGAGATTGCTCCCTGCCTCCAGGAGCTGCCTGCTGCTGGGGCAGGCTTTACCACCAGTTCCTGGGTGGGGACAAAGTCCTCCTGCCCCAGCAGCCCTTGCTTTACAATTGCAGGTCCCCTGGCTGGGAGATCCCTCTCAGGCTGGGAGAGAAGAATCTCCCAGTGCCAATCCTGTGATTGCAGAGCAGGGGCTACAGAGAAGGATCTCCCAGCCTGGGCTCCATGACTTCAGGGCTCAGACTGGGAGATAAGGATCTCCCAGCTCAGGCCCTGCCATTGTGGGGAGGGCTGGGAGCTTCCTGCTACCATGTCAGGGGACAATGTTCCTGCTCAAGCTCTGGTAGCAGAGCCCACCCAGACGGCAGGCAGCTCCCAGGGGCAGGGATCAATGCTGGCCCCTGTCTGGCAGCTGTCTCCCACATCTCTGCACACACAGATATGTGCCTGGGTCAGTTTGCTCTCAAGTTTACTCAAAAGTAAACTGCTCTCAGATTATTTGCATGTGTATTTACACCCAGGAAGCTTTCTCTGAGAGCATGTCTACTTGTGTACCCATCAGGTGTGTTCAGACGAATGCAGTTGTGCAGTATGTGGCACTGCAAACACGTTTGCAGTGCCACATACTGCACAGTCCAGTATTCTCTACACTGCAAGGGCATACTGGCTAAATGTGCACTGCACAAGGTTTTTCTTCTGCAGGAAAAAACCAAACCCAGAGCAATGCATGCTCGGCCAGTTTGTGCTGCTGAGAAGCGGAGTCTGGCTCCCTGGAGCTGCACTTCACTGCCAGCCAGACTCTGTATAGCAGAATTGCAGAGGCTGCAGCCCTGGAAGGACTCCAGGTAAGGTTGCTGGGGCCAGCCCAGTGCTAGCCCCAGCCTTCCCTACCCCACCTGGGGCAACGTACCACGCACCAAAGCATGTGTGGCATGGGAGTTTCCCAGGGTGGGGCAGGGTGCAGGACTGCACTGTGAATGATTCCTGCTGCTACATGCACCCCAGGAGGCATGGGGGGCATATGCCCCCATATTTGCATGGGCCAGGGCAGGCTGCTGCTGTGGGATGGGCCTGGTACTGCGCCAGGCTCTTCCGGGGGGGCGGGGGGGGGGGGGGGGTGGGATGGACCTGAGCTGCACTGTGCTTGGGGCAGGTGGCAGTGGCGTTGGGAGCGGGGCTGCGGGGGGAGCTGCAGTCACCCCAAAATTTGCCATAGCCCTCCCAACCCCCTCTCCTACCACCGCTGCTGCTGCCCGCCCCAAGTGCAGCGCGGCCTAGACCCCGCCAGGAAGATCTCGGAACAGCCCCCTGGTCCACAGTGACAGCCTCCCCTGCCCCATGTGCAGATCCCAGGCACATGTGCCCCATGCCGTAAGGAGGGAGGGGCGGAAAGGGGTAGAGTGAGGGGAAGGCTGTGCTGGGGTCTTCCCAGCAGGGGGGCTGGGCCACGCTGCACTCGGGGTGGGTGGTGGCAGCTCTGGGGGGCGCAGTCAGGAGGGCTATGGCGAATTTTTGAGTGGCTACAGCCCCCCCAACCTGCAACTCTGCTCCCAGTGCTGCCACTGCCCGGCCCAAGCGCAGTCAAGCCCAGCGCAGCCCTGGCCCTAGCCTGCAGTGGTAGCCTGCCTTGCCCCGTGCAGATCTAGGAGCACATTGGCGGGAGCTGCCATCTGCTCGTCTGGGGGGTATAGGGAGCTGCTCATGGCTCCATCCCACACCCTACCCATGCCCCACTCCCCCCCGGCCCTTTCCCCTCCCCCACCCCTTCCCCCACAGACTTACCTGCTGGGGAGGCACACGTGCTTGTGCATGCACTCAGCCCCCCCAAATATTTTTTTCTCCTTCCACCTCTGGTGATGGTTATAAAAAGTGGGAATCTGGGAAAGAATTAAATGGCAGATTTGGCGCCAGGACAACTTTAGAGTGAGGCAGGCCATTTTCCTGGAGACCTGCACTGAGTGGGCCCCGAGGTGTGGAGGCAGCAGGCCACCAACAAGAGAGTCCTGTGACAGCAGGGAAGAGATGGGGCTCAGGCATAAGCTTTTGAAAGCCTGTGAAAGGTTTTTCCTTTCTGAACAACTTGGTCTCTAAGGTGCCACATTGCCCTGCCTTCTCCCTGCCAGAACTTTGCCAGAGCCTTATCCCAGTTTGGGAGACCCTGGGCACCTCTACACATGCAGTTAATTTGAAGCAATAAACTTGGGCACATATGGCAACAGAACGTATTGCTCCTGGGTGCTGTGTTTGAACATGTGCCCAGGACCGCAGCCTGCTGAGCGAGGTCGGAGCAGCCCTGGCTAGCAGGAGGACTGGGGTGGGGGGTCAGTGTGCCAGCCTGGGACTGCTCTCCCCAGCTCATTGTGCTGTGGAGGGGCTGGCTGGGGCACAAGGGTGCTCTGGCGTGGGGCTAGCTGGTAGGCAGCCCCTGCACAGAAGCACCCTCATGCCCCAGTCAGCCCTGTCACCATCTACATGCGTGTTGCTGTGCACAAAAAACTCCACTGGAGGACAGTATTTGTATTTACAAGTACTAACCCGTGGTGGAGCTTATTTACTGCAGCCTAATAGGGCCACATGTGTAGATGCTGCGATATTTTCTGTGGAGCTAATTAGGCAGCTCTGCAATAAACCTCTCCTGTAGATACACACCCCTGGTGACCATAAGTCCTTTCCTACGCCACCTCCAGACAGCCTGAGCAGCTGACTGCCCACTTTCTGGGGAGGCAGGGTACAGTGCATTACATCCTGTAGGAGATGTACCACAAGCACCGGATGGGGTGGAGACGCTTGGGCAGGCAGCAGCAGCTTGCTGCGGTCGTCATGCTGGTGACCAGCCTTGTAGTTTCCCAGGCAGCCCCAGACTTGGAAGGACCTGGCTGCTGTTTCCCAGAAATCCAGCTGGAATGGAAGTGGACTGCTCCCTATTCAGGACCTGGGATGTCAGTCCCTTCAGCCAATGGTCCCAGTGTATTTCTTGAGCAGACATAATCTGGTCTCACTGGGCTAGAAGTGCCTCCCCATGGTGAGTGGCAAGCAGACATGCTCCACTGTCATGAAAAACACGTCCGGGTGTGCAGGGCAGAGGGACCCAGGGCATGTGTGTGTGCACGTGCAGGTGCTAGTCTGTGTTTGCTCATCTGTGGTGCTTCTGGTAGCAGCAGGGAGTGCCGCTTCTTGCTGCTTTTACTGCACTTGTCGCCCTGCAGAGCTCCTGTCACAATAACATGTCAGCTGCTACATGAAATTCCTCTCCCTTTGAGGCTGGTGTGCCTGGGGAGAGATGGGTAGACCAAGCCACAGAGAGTGCTTTCAGAGAGTCTGAGGGGCACAGTGAGGTGTCCCTAGTCTGGGCAGCAGCCCGGGGGTCTAGCATGTGGACCTTGGCTGCTGCCCACTTCGGGAGGCAAAGGAGAGGTCGTGGAAGGGACAGCTGCTCGCATCCATCTCTGACAGTGGCATCCAGGCAGGGTAATGTAAACCAGGCCAGCCATTCTTTGGCATGAAACAAGACCTCATCCATAAAGTAAGTGCCCTGGCCTTCAGTTAGCTGTCTGCTGCTGCTGCTGGGGCCAATTTCATGGCAAGCGGACTGGTTGGAAGGAGAGTGATGTTAGAAGGCAAACTGGCCTCTCAACAGGGCCACCTGGCTCCAGAGTGGTGCCAGCTGCAGGCACTGAGCAGCTGTAGAGCCAGCTGGGCCCTGGCCCTTCATTTGGGCTTTGGCTGCTTACTTCCTCATCAGGGGAGTGCTTAGCTCCATCCCTGCTGCAGCCCTTGGACCCCAGTACCTTGCCCTTGATTATCCTGTTGTATGCCCTGGACTCCCAGGCTCCTTACCTTTGCCCTGACCTGGAGGACAGACACAGATATTGCTTTGGATTAATAATGTAACTCCAATTCCCTAGTTCGGACCCTTTTGGTACAGCCTTGGTCTGGATCCTCTGCAGGCTCAGGTACTTGGTGAACTCCGCGGTCCCTGAGACTACTTACAGCTCATTGGTGATTTGCTGGGGTTGGATTGCAGTTGGTTGCATGACATTAGTCCAAAAACCTCCTGTAACTTCAGCCCACCAGAGGAAATGCCTGTCTAGAAAACAGGTCCAGGCTCTCATGTACTTCTCCCTTCTCAGAGGACCAGATCCTACTCTACTAGTGAAGCACCTACATGCCATCCTACTTCATGCTACTTGAATCCCTGAGAAATAATTCAAGCAAAACACGGACAGTTCCTCCTCCTCACCAATCCATTTGTGTGACTTGGGCTTGGGGCTAAGTGGGGGCATTATGGCATGGTAACATTTTTTCAGGGACTTCAGCAGAGTGGCATAGGACCACACTTAAGTGCCTAGGTCCACTTAGATGCCTAGTAGGTAGGATTTGTTCTGGCCCAGGGCTCTCTGCTTGGCTGATGAAGGTGTCAACTAAGTCAGGGGCAGAATCAACCATGAAATTCGGCTCAGCGGTAGCATCTAACAACAAGATCAACTCCAGCGCCTCATAATAAAAAGCAGCAGCTTAGCCAGTACCTGTGCAGTCACCAGCATCTCTGGCATGCTTGAACTATATAGCTTGAAGTCTTCAGCTTGGACCAGCATTGGTGGTCATTGTGACAATGGCCCCTAGCAGCCATCAGGACCGCACTGTAAACATTTATGTTTCAATATTTTGTTCATAGTGCCTCTGGTTCCAGTGTTTGCTCCTCATTTGGCAGCTTTTATATTGACTGCAATTTTGAATGAGAAGCAACTTAATGAAATCAATAGTGAAAAAGATGAGCCAGGCACATCACTAGAACTGCTGAACCAGTGGCCTGCACCTTGTATACTTAAGAAGGCAGGTGTAGGCCTTGCTGGAGATCAATATACTGCTCACACGGAGGCTTTACTAAAGCACTGGCCAGAGTAGGCATGACCAGCAAACTTGACTGGTGCATGAACCCCTTACATAAGCAGAAATAGCAGCGTGCAGATGTGATCAGGATAATGGTGCAAAATGTGCAATATTAGCATGAGATGGGTGGAAGGTATGGTTGTGCTAGGTGCAGGATGGTCAATAGGGCTGTAACAGGATGCCCACAAAGCAAAGATACAGATAAAATGTAATATGAAATTTGTTTTGATTCCAAAGGAAAATTGGAAATCAGGGGAACTTTGCAGTGGCCTAGGGGAGCCTACCTGGTGTTGTACCGACTACTTTGTCACAGGTACAAATGCCTTAACTCCTGGCCTAAAGTACTTGTTAGGCCAAAACATGTTAGGGCTGTACTTGTAGACAATAAACCTGGCCAAATCTTTGCCACTGAACTGTGCCTATGGTTGTTCTTTAAGATACGATTGGTTTGGGAATCTCCTGACTGTGACTTGTCAGCACTGCAGTTCCTGAGACTTCAGCACCGACGGCACATCAAAAACACCTGGCCAGGACAACACTGATGACATGGGTACCACTGACACTGGTGACCCTGATGCGATTGACATTTCCAGCGCTCCACTGCTTGTATTATTTCATCTAACTCCTTTTCTTCTTCTCTCACCTACTCTGCTAGCTTTGCAGAATGCTGCTTTAACCATCAGACACCCATCCCCATTGCCAGCAGCCTTCTACATGTTTTACTTTTACTATTTTTCAAAGCTGATTCTTCTGTCCTAACTTTTTGGATTCCTCTCCAAGTTTCCCCACTCTTTCTTAAACTCATATGGATTGGCTTTCTGCATTACCCAGTGTGTCCATAATTCATTGAACTCTGGGGGAATTCTTAGGGAAGGGAGGAGGGGATTCCTTAGCTCATAATGCTCTTCCCTTACAGGTTGTGACCCTACATGAGGGCAGTTTGCCACTTACCAAATCAGCAGTTGGAGTCACCAGTGAAGAGGGGCTGCAGACAAAGCTGGATGTCCAACTTTTGAGCAGGGGACAGATTTAGCCCTGATTCTTTCAAGAGTAAACTTGCCACTGCTTGGAGTGGGGCTAAATTGCTTTTAGAAGGTGTCAAGTGCCTGCAGCTTTTCTTGAGCAGAAACTGCCCCATTTTCACTTTTCACTGATTAAACTTTCTATTTGTCCACACCTGCATAAGCCCCAGGGCCTGAAAACATTATACAAGGACAGAAAAAGCCACTGGATGAACACCCAGGACCCACCCTTGCTAGGCAGTGTCTATCTTTGCTTGCTTGCCTTCTGCGCTACGCAGGGCCAGATTAACACATAGGTAAACTAGGCACATGCCTAGGGCCCTGAGCTGCAGGGAGCCTAGGCACCGGGTAACCAGACTCTGGTGGGTTGAAGATACAGGAGCTTTTTGGACTAATGTCGTGCAACCAACTGCAATCCAACCCCAGCCCCAGCAAATCCTTTCCTCTGCAGTGGTGGCATTAATGGTTTAATCTGGTTCCCTTCCCTTCTCCCAGCCTTGCCACTGCAGTGGCTGTTTTCCAGTGGTGGCTCCGAGCCCTGCTCCCCATGGGTGGCAGTGCCAGGGCGGGAAGTGCGTGGGGTCTTGACCAGCTCAGGGCCCACAAGTTTGTTTCCCTAGGGTTAATCTGGCCCTGGCTCCACATGACTTCCATTCTTGGCAGCCTAGGGGGCCATTGTCAAGAGCATGCTCTGGCATCCAGCAAGGGTCCCCGCTATGGCCTGGCAGGAGAAGTGGGAGAGATGAAAGTTGGGGATCCCACTTCCTTTGCAAGTATCCCAACTAGTGGGCTACTGGGCTAAAATGGGGTGGGTCCTTCTTTTTTTGCATCATCACAAATTGTGTTTTTATTCTGACCATGGTCACAGGGATTTACATGCAGTTGCAGATGCGTCCATGCAGCCCAGTTCCACCACAGATCATGCATGGCCATAGTGGAGCTTTTGTTCATGGTCTGAAGAGCAGGAGAAATAAGATCTCAAGTCAGCCTAACTGCAAAAAGTGTCATTTATGCAGTTATATTTGCATGCATAAGTAGCACTGCAGTGCATAAAGGTGAGATGAGACATGACTTTTAACCTCTAGCAGCAAGTTAAGGCCAATTACCACACCAATTCCCAGGCATATGTAAAACGTCTTGGGAGGAATCCTATTTCCTTTTGTGCATCTAAGTGGCAATTTTGCCTCTCGCGCGGAGTCTGCAGTTCTGTTGTCCCTGCAGTGTGGATGTGTAATGACTCGTGTGTAGACTATGTGCAACCAGACACCTGCTGGCTGGCAGCTACCTGGCTATATATGTGCACCCATTTTGGATCTGTACCTGTGTCTACATCATGAAACTCACAGCTAGCAGACATTAGATTCAGGAAAAGGAGGTGGAAAAGGGTCCCCTCAAATTTCAGCCCCAAGACCTGAGCAACTAGGCACTCACCCAGGTTACAGGCTCCCCACTTTGCCCAGTGAGGGTCTGAGCCTGCTTCTCCCTGACGCTGCAACATGGGCATTTTTACACGTGCTCCTGACATGCCACCAGGTGCTTTTAATTAGTGAGCTGCACTGATTTAAAGCTCCCATGCATTGTATGTATCAGTAGCGCAGCGTGTCCCCACACTGATAAAATGGCAGTGGGGCGCTTTGAACTAAAGCACATCAAACGTGTTTTATTCCAAAGTGCGCCACTGCCATTTTCTCAGTGCGAAGACGTGCTGTGCCGCTGATACATGTGACGCGCAAGGCTGCCAAAGCATGTCAATTTGCACGTCGGAGCAGGCTCCCTGCATGTGTGTAAGTGCCCATAGTGCTTTAACAACCGTAGCACAGGCCAGGCAGTACCCAGGGCCCTCTGCAGTGCTGACGGGGGCCAACAGTAGGCACGTGGCTTCTGGGCTTGAAGAGCACTGGCCCTAGGTTCTAGTCTGGGCCCCTGTGCCCAATGGGGCAGAATTTCCCCACTGAGCTTCTCTCCCTCCTTCTTATCCAATGAATCTTAAATGTAAGGGCAGTGATTTGGTTTAAAAGGGGTACTGGAAGAAGCCTGAGTAAGGCCTAGCCTGTGTTGGGATGTTGGAGACACACTGGCTCAAACCGCTTAAAGCAAAAAGGGCCTAAGACCTGTGCCTTCTGGTTCCTGGGCAAGTGTCTTACCCCTCCTCCATGCCATGTATAGGATTTACACTGATGTATGCATGTACATAGCTGCCTGGTCAGCATGTACCCTACCTGCATGCCTATGCATCCACACTGAAGGGGTAATGGAATGATAAACAGTGCCAAAGTGACAAAAACGCCACTTACACAGCTAGGAAGCTGACATTTAGACGCACAAAGGGAAATTGAATTCCAGCCGTCATATCTAACCTGATTTTTTGGATGAAATGACATATTTGGTTGATAGAAATAATTTTGTTGTCATAATATACTTAGAATTGTATAACACATTTAACTTCTGTATAACAGGCTGATAAAAGGAAATTAGCGTGATACATAATCAATGTGGTGCACGCTGAACGGAACAAAACCAAGTGAACTGATAAAGTGCAAAAAGTGTTGAAAAAGAAAATTGCCACCAAATGAAGTATTTCTGGTAGGCTCCCACAGGGATCTCTATGTTCCTTCCTTCGTACTATTCAAGGTCTGTATCAATAAGCATAACGTAAAATCATTTCTGGTAGAGTTTTTGAAGTGGGAAATAATAATAATGATGGGTTAACTCTACAAAACTTCCTGGATCACGGGATACATTGGGCTCCATTGAACAACATGTATTTTAGTACAGCCAAATGTAAGGTCATACATCTAGGAAGAAAGAATGTGCATCACATTCAAAGAACGGGGATTGTACTGTGGAAAGCAGTAAATGAAAAGGATTGAGAAGTCATGATGAATAACCAGGTGACTACAAAACCCCCCTGTGAAGCTGTGACTAAGACAGTAACCGCAGTCCTTAGATATGGAAACCAAGGGGAGATGCAGTAGAAGTAGGGAGGTGTTACTGCCCCAGTATGGGGTTACTGAAATCAGTACTGCATACTGGCATTAAAAAGGGAACAGAAAAGAGACTGGAGAACATCAATCTAGTGAGCATAACTGAAGGAAGGTCGAGAGGAGACTTGATTCCAGTGGGTGAATACTCCTTTGGGGAAAAACCCCCAAACAAACATTTGATAATATATGGGTCTTTAATGCAGGAGAAGGCATAACAAAGTCCAGTGACTGGAAAATGAACTTCAGCAAGCACGGACTAAAAATAAGGTGTAAATTACCCAATGGAACCACTTACCTAGGGGTGTCATGGATTCTCTGACACTTGAAGGTTTTAGCTCAAGATCAAATGTCTCACTACAAGTCAAGCTATAGCTCAGCAAGAAGAGCAGGGCAGGGTGCGGGAGTCTTAAGTCATAAATTTTAAGTCCTGTGTAATGCCAGTATTCAGACTTCATCAGACTGTTCTTGTGGCCTTCAAAGTCTATGAACGCAGCAGAAGGCAGCACAGCAAGATATAGCAGCAGCTGGAAATGTTAAACCACAGAATTTAAAATGAAAATGAAGAATACTGTATTCATACAGCAGAAAATTAGCCTGTGGAGAAAATTTGCCTGTAAGGGACATGGGTCTGACTGACTATGGGAGGGTTTATGGTGTTTGTGGGTTAAATGCATTTAAGTTTGATAATGATGCATGCCTTAGTTTTCTTGATTGGTTTGTACACTGGGAAAGAATGTGCTAATAGTGTTTTGAAGCATACTGGGGATAACCTGTCCTAAGTGCCTGAGCTGCAGGTTCATGGGCCATCAGGAAAACAATGAACCACTTTCATAGACGACCCAGGGGAACTCCACTGGATCCTGTCCCCAGCACCTGGATGCTCCTGGCTGTTTCTCCTGCCTGGGCCGGTCTTCAAAGAAGCCCCAGTGCAAAGAGACAGTCTTGAAAAGGAGACTCCCTGAAACAAAGGGGGAAGGGGAAAAGAGACCTGAGAGCCCGGACTGTTCACTGAGTGGGACTCTTCCTGGGAACTGGTCTAGGTACTGTGGCCAAGGGACTTTACCTGCTATTTTGCTGTTTTTGTTGAAGAAGAGCTGCTTGTGTGGCTGCACATGCCCTCAGGTGCATTCAGTGGTGATGCATAGGGGGTGCATGGGGCAGCACCGGTTGCCCATGGGTACGCTCCATCCTCTTCATAGATTTCATAGACATTAGGGCTGGAAGGGACCTTGGAAGATCATCGAGTCCAGCCCCCTGCCCCAGGGACAGGAAGTCAGCTGCAGTCATAGGATCCCAGCAAGATAAGCATCCTAATTTCTCTTGAAGGCGTTCAATGTGAGTGCTTGAACCACCTCTGGCAGCAGGCTATTCCAGACCTTGGGGGCTTGGACAGTAAAGGAATTCTTCCTTATGTCCAGCCTGAAATGGTCTTGCAGGAGTTTATAACCATTCGACCTTGTCATCCCTTGGGGCGCTCTAGTAAACAATCGTTCCCCCAGATCCTGGTGAATACCCCATAGCTCTCAGCCTGTCATCATAAGGTCTGTTTTCCTGACCTCTGATCATGTGCGTGACTCGTCTCTGGACTCTCTCAAGCTTCTCCACATCCTTTTTGAATTGTGGAGCCCAAAACTGGATGCAATACTTCAGCTGTGGCCTCACCAAGGCCGAATACAGTGGGGGAATGACGTCCCAGGATTTACTTGAGAAGCATCTATGGATGCAAGCCAGCGTTTTGCTTGCTTTACTAGTCGTAGCATCACACTGAAGGCTCGTATTCATCTTGTGGTCAGTCATGACCCCCAAGTCCTTTTCATCTGTAGGGCTAGCCAGTGTAGCACTGCCGAGCCTATAAGGATGCTGCAGGCTTTTCCTCCCAAGGTGGAGAACCTTGCATTTTTCAGTGTTAAACACCATCAGGTTCTCATCCACCCATTTCCTGAGCCTGTCAAGGTCAGCCTGGATCGCCCTCCTGTTTTCAGGTGTGGATGCTTTACCCCAGAGTTTGGTATCATTGGCGAACTTGGTCAGTCCGCTTCTGACTACGATGTGCACATAATTAATGAAGATGTCGAACAATATGGGTCCAAGGACAGAGCCTTGGGGGACCCCACTGGTCACAGGGCACCACGACGATTGACTTCCGTCAACCACCACCCTCTGGGTCCGACCACAGAGCCAATTCCCCAGCCAGCGGATCGTGGTGGACCCGAGGCTGCAGTTGGCCAGTTTTGCCAAGAGCTGATCATGGGATACCAGATTGAAGGCTTTTTGAAGTCAGGATATATGACATTAATCTCTTCCTTGTCCAGGTGATAGGTCACCTGGTCGTAGAAGGAAGTGAGATTGGTCAAGCAAGACCTACCCACACCAAACTCATGCTGGGTATCTGTCAGGATATTGCCGTCAGCTAGTCTGTTAAGGATGGCCTCTTTGATAATCTTTTTCAAGATCTTGCCCAGGATGGAGGTCAGGCTGATGGGCCTGTAGTTTGCCAGATCCACTTTCCTCCCTTCCTTGAAGATAGGCACCACATTTGCCTTCTTCCAATCTTCAGGCACTTCACCAGAGCACCAGGAGTTCTCGAAGATCCGTGTCAGGGTCTGGGCTATGATGCTAGCCAGCTCCTTGAGTACCCTGGGGTGTAAACTGTCAGGGCCGGCTGACTTGAAGGGGTCCAGCCTCTCAAGGTGTTCCTTCATGAGGTCAGCACTGATGCAGGTCCGGACCAGTGCGAAATATTCCTCCTTGGAGGTGGCTCCCATCCTCCATCCTTTGTAGGACTTTCTTTTTAGCTGTAGGAGGTCCGCTAGTTCCCTGGAGAGCCAAGGGGGCTGCTGTGCCCTTTTGCTGCCTTTCCTCTGAGATGGAATAGCCTGGGCTTGTGAATTGAGGATTGCTCCCTTGAGGAGCAACCACTTTTCCCGAACTCCCCTCCTGTTGGGGTCGTGGTCCCTTAGGGCCTTACCGACAAGCCTCCTCAGCTTGTCAAAGTCAGCTTTCCTAAAGTCAAGGACTTCTGTATTGCTGACTGACTTGCCAGCTTTACGGAGGATGGTGAAGGTGATTAGCTCGTGGTCGCTGTCACCCAGCTTCCCATCAATTGTTAGGTCACTGATCAGGTCGTCCCCAGTTGCCAGTACCAGGTTGAGCAGCGCTTTGCCTCTTGTTGGCTCGTAGACTTCTTGAGTCAGATAGAGGTCATCCACACATGAGAGGAAGCTTTGTGACCGCTCAGATTTAGCCGAGCGCTCTTCCCACGAGATGTCTGGGTAGTTGAAGTCTCCCATGACAACCATGGTCCTGGAGCATGCAGCCTCAGCCAATTCCCTGGTGAACTCCTTGTCAAGCTCTTGACTTTGGGTGGGAGGTCTGTAGTAGACTCCCACCATCGTGTCCCCTGTGCTGTGTTCCCCATGGATTTTAACCCAGAGGGTCTCCAGCCATCCACCCTGGTCACCAATATCAGCTTGCAGGGACGCGTAGCTCTCCTTGACATAGAGAGCTACACCCCCGCCCCTTTTGTCTACTCAATCTCTCCTGTACAGGGTTTAGTTGTCTATACCCATGGTCCAGTCATGGGTGGAGTCCCACCAGGTCTCCGTTATCCCTATGACGTCGTAATTATTTGTGTTAAGCAGGAGGACAAGTTCCCCCTGCTTATTCCCCAAGCTCCTGGCATTTGTGTACAGGCAGGCAAGTGTCCCCTTGGGGGCCTTTGCCTTGCTCACAGATTGATCCAAGGCTGGGGCAGGGGTGGGCTCCCTTAAGTGTCTAGGCCTGCTGGCTTTGCAAGGGTTGCTCAGCAGGCCAGCAAAGGCAGTAGTACCCCCACTTCCCCTGGTGGGCTTAGATTAAAGCCCGGTGGAGCAGGTCAGCCAGTCTAGCTGAGAAGAGCCTCCTCCCCAGCGGAGAGAGGTGGAGGCCGTCCCTTCCCAGCAGCTCGCTGCCTCTCTCACCAAAGAGCGGACTGTGGTCATGGAAGCCAAAGCCTTGAAAGCAGAGTCAGAAGGCAGCTGTCTGAAGGGGTCACAGATAGCCAGGGAGGTTACGAATGAAAATGCTGGGTCTCCGAGTCATAGGATCCGAGGACTCCCCAGCAATAGAGCTAAACAAGAGCTGGCTTTGCAGGAGAAGTCCATAAGGCTGGGGGTCCTAAGCAAGTGCTCCCCTGGGGAAGGCATGACAGTGGTGATTCTGGATGGGATGCAGCAGGGTTTGCAGAAGTGCTGTGGCATACCAGGAGCTCTAGGCCTCCTCATTTGCCTTGTTTTGAAAGTCCAACCCACGTTCTAATCCAACAGCAGGACCCACAAGGAAGCCAGCCAGCATTTGCACTTAAACTCTTTTTCAGGGCATATTGGCTTTCCCATAAACCCACAGCTTTCATCCTGGCTAAACATTTAGTCGACGAAGGCCATGATCTTTTAACAACCATTGCAGTGGCAGGACAAGAACAGTGCCCCTGTCTCCCTGCTTTATCAGGGGCTGTCAGGGACCTGAACAGACAAGCTAGCCTGGTCTAATCACCCAGACAGGCACACCTCCCTTGGGTTTCTAACTGACAGGTTCTACCCCAGCTAATTAACTGGCTGGCTTCCTGATTGGTATGAGTGACTGGTGCCACCTTAGTTGGGGGGGCACATGCCCCCCCCCCCACTGCAACCAGTCAGCAATGGGGCAGGGGGAGGGGCGCAGCGAATCTCACCGACCGGGGTGGGGAGGGTACCACGACTGATCGCACTGGCCAGGAAGCAGCTGCGGTGCTCCCAGAAGTGGCTGTGGCACTACATCCAGTGCTCCCATTCTCTGGCCAGTGCTCGCAGGGGGGACACCGGTACTCCCGCCTGCCCCCCTGCCCATCGCCTAAGCAGAGAGCCTGGCCTGTCAGGGGGTGCACCAGCGCTTTAAGGGGGTGCATGTGCACCCCCGTGCACCCCCTAAGCATTTCCACTGCTGATTGGCTTCCTGATTAGCTTTTGGGAGTGCAGCTACCCATTAAGTCCCAGCTGTGGCAGCAGACTTCCAGGCCAGACAACTGTTCTGGCTCAGGTCTGCTTTGGTAAGCCTCCTGGTCTCTGACTTTGGCTTGGCTCTGTTCCTCAACTCTGGCTTTGGATTTTCCTGTAGATCTAGTCCCTCATTTCCTGCCCTGCTTGACCCTGTTATTGAACTTTGACTTGTGGGGTGTCCCTTGGATCCGATAACTGGATCCGATAACTTGGTGTCTGATTCCCAAACCCTGTCCCTGGCCTGTGTTCTGGACTCTGCCCCTGGATTTCCCTTTGGATCTAGTAATTTGGTTCCCAAACCCTGATTCAGCCCTGGCCCTTGTCTTCTCTCAGTGATCTAACTAACTACTAGCTCAAACTACCTATGACTTGGTCCTTTAAAGTGTAGGTTCAGGGGTTTTGGTGTCTTTGGGCAATGGGCCTGGTACTTGTGTACCAGGGTTGTTGTGTAGGTTTAATACAAGTTTAGAGAAGGACTTGTATGGGTAGTTTGGACAGGAATGATCCTGCCTAGAGCAGGAGGTTGGTCCCTTCCAGTTCTACTTTTCTGTGATTCTACGTCTGTTGTTTGGGCCTAACATACATTTGGTTTGCCACACAAAGATAACCCGTCAGTCAAAATCTTGAGAATTAAAGAAGATTAATGGTTTAAAAAAAAATGTCTTTCTGATGAGCTAGCTGTTAGGTGACCAGGCATAACTAAGCTGTGAAAGCCTAGAATTGCATAATACAGCTAATTAAAACACACGCAAAAGGCACACAGAAAGATTGCAAATATAAACAAATGGCGGGGACAGATGTATTTGCAATAAATATGGAAGCAATAACAATCTAGAAGTATCTGGTAGACCAGGGAAAATTAATGTAATTGTACTTTGCAGAGGATTTGAATATTTCAGAATCTGTTTCTATTCTGATCTGGGAATAGAAACGAAACACTCTCTGAAAGGGGATGGGGCTCTCCCTCTAGGGAAGGCTGCAAAACCTGGGGTCTCTGAGGCAGTCCAGTGAGGTGCAGCTATGGGCAATGTAAGTCCTGGAGTCCCATGTGGAAGCAGTCTACATAGTAGTCTGTCTCAGGGCAACAGATCCTGGGAGCCCAGGCAAAGGACAAGCCAGAAAGGCTAATAAGAGAACAGACAGGATCCCATTGCTGCTTCATCAAAACCTAACTGTCTTAAAGCAGTTCATGTTCAGTGAGCTGGCAAAATGCAACATTAAATTGTTTTTGGAGTGTAACAGCTAAAGCAGACTCTATCTGGAGTTGATACAGAAGAGCTACCAGGAAATGTGAACAGGTCCAAAAAGTGCCAAATGACTATTCCCATTCCCCCTATTGTAAGCTCTTATCCAGATGCAGGAGAGCCAAACCCAAATCCATTTTTTGTCTGAGAGCAGCTGTACTGCTTCTCGACGGGATGCAGATTTAATGCATCTGTTTCCACACTCTTTACCCTAAGGGGAGATGCACTAAGCCAGGAGGTCTAATATCCCCTTTTCTACTGGCTGATTGTAAGAATTCAGGGCTGTTACAGCCCTCCATATAGAACAAAGATTCATGGGTTACATGTGTGGGAAACAGACCCCTGCTCTTTACTGTGAGAGACATGTCAGGCCTGGAAGCTTCACACCTTAAAGCAGGCTTGTTCGACATACGGCCCGTGGGCCGCCATGTGGCCCGCCAAGGCATTTTCTGTGGCCCACGGTGCTGCGACAGGAAACAAAGGTAAACACAGTTTACTTTTGTTCCCACCCCTTGTCCCTCCCCCGGCCCCTCAGCAGCTTCCTAATGGCTGCTGAAGGGCTGGGGAAGGGACAAACTCCCCACATGCATCGCGTCAGCTTGACATTGCCAACGCGGTGCGTGTGGGAAGAGGAGTAGCCGTGTGCCGCTCGGGACAGGATGAGCCTGGCCGGAGCAGCAGGGGCTCAGCTGCACTTTCCCCTACCTGCGCCGGTCTGTCCCGAGCAGCACACGGCTCCGCCGCCGCCTCTGCTGGCTGGTGCTGACCCAGGCGGGTCTGTCCCATTTGGAGCAGCACGCAGCTGAAGCCGGGTTCCCATGAGCTGCTGGGGATGGGAGGAGCCCAGCCGGGTCAGCACCGGTCAGCAGAAGCAGCGGCAGAGCTGTGTGCCGCTCGGGATGGGATGAGCCTGGCCGGAGCGGCAGGGGCTCAGCTGCATTTTCCCCTGCCTGCGCTGGTCAGTCCCGAGCAGCACACGGCTCCGCTGCTGCCTCTGCTGGCTGGTGCAGACTCCTCTCGGCCCCAGCAGCACGTGGGAAGCTGGCTTCAGCTGCATGCTGCTTTCCCTGGCCGGTGCCGACCTGGCTGGGCGGGGCAGCATGCGGCTGAAGCTGGCATCCCACGGGGTGCTGGAGACGCCCGGCTGGGTCGGCACTGACCAGCAGAAGCGGCGGTGACGCCTCCTGCCTTTTGGGACCAGCTGGTGCAGGTGGGGGAAAGTGCAGCAGCACGTGGGGAAGCCACTGCTTGATAGGGGAGTGGCCAGGCTGCACCCGGGAGGGAAAGCTGTGGCTGAGCCCCTGCAGCTGTGCGGCCTGGTCCTGTAAGACTGAACAATATGCTCAAGAGCAGAGCACGAACGATCTGGGCTCTGACGTAAATTCGGAGCAGGTAAAAATCTTTGTAAAAATACTGTCCAGTGTGTAGATTGTGTTTGCTTCCGTTTCTCTTTGTGCGGGATTGGGGGTTCAACTTGTTACTGCTCGTTCAAGATGTGTTACTAACAAGTTATTAATTCAATAAAAGTAAATCTTCTTGAAGATTATTCTCAAAAATGCCCATATTTTGTTGCTTTGATTAGTTTCCACTCTGGCTGATATCTTTTCCCCATTTGATCTGTCGACTTGCATTATGCTTCTTTCATTCTTTCAGAAGTGAGTAGAAGCGAAAGTGTTTATGTTAGTCAAGTGTTTGTTAGTATTGCATTCTTGCTTTTATATTGTTTTTATTTTGGATTTTAAAGCACATTTCCAGACCCATGTCATTGTCACTTCCTGCAACTTCATTGGTGTCAAAGGTCACGTGACATCACTTCCTGATGTGATACCGCTTCCTGTGAGGTCGTTGAATATGGCTCACCAGCTCACTGGGTGATAAAAAGTTCATGATCTGGCCCCACATTCAAAAAGGTTGGACACCCCTGCCTTAAAGCCACCAAAGTACCATGGAAGTCAATGGGCATTTGACACTTCAGCATCTCTGAAGATCTTGGCAACAATGTGGGCAATTTTTTAAGCCTTCCTCCGAGGCATCAGGACAGTGGCCATGGTTAAGTCTGGGGTCGTTTTGGATGGTTGCTATTGGAAAATGCAGAAGCTTTTTGCTGGAGGTTCCTTCCGCGTTCCTCTGCATTACAGTACATGGCCTTCTTCTTAGGGTCCTCTGAGCACATATTATCCCGCTGTGTCCTCATTATTGCAGTCACAGGGCACTGACAGTGCCTTAGTCTCCCCTGCTTTTACACAGAGCACATGGTAGGGTGCTGAGCCTGGTGGTGGGAGGCAACGGGAGGCGGCGGAGAGCCAGTGGCGGAGCCGCTCGGAGCGCAGCCCTGGCTAAGGGACCACAAGGCGACCACAGCAGTCAACATCCTACTGCTTATTAGGGCTGTGCGAAGCTTTGGGCGGTGATTTGATTCAGAGGAGGTCGGGCCTGATTCAGTGGCCGAATCCCTGAATCTGAATTGAATTAGGGGACTAATTCAAAGGTTAGAATTGATTCAAAGCTCTCCTAATCCTTTTCCTCAAGGGGCCAGAGCTGGCTTGTGCGGGGCACCCATGGGGCGGGGCTGGAGGAGCGAGGGGGGGTCAGGGGGCTCATGTAGAGTCCCCCATGCAGCGTGGGGGAATGGGGGGCAGTGGGGATTGCCCCCCACCTGGCAGCACCGGATGAGCGGGGGCTTTTTTTTTTTTTTTTTCAAGTGCCGGGCACTGGGGCAGCCATTGCCGGACTGGGAGAGGGGCGGGGGGTGGGCCTGGCCCGGCTGATCTGGAGATTTGTCTGCTGCTGAATCTCCGAATCAGATTCGTCCGAATCGAATCACTGTCCCTCAAATCAGCCGAATCTGAGTCTGAAGCGAATACTAGTCGCTTCACACAGGCCTACTGCTTATAAAGTTTGTTGATATACACTTCAGAGATCCCAGGAAGAGGGCCACACTCCCTGCCACATAGGAAGGGAAAAACCCCCACAATCAATACCAATCTGATCACGGACTAATCTCACCATATTCTTTCTCTCTGAAAATCCTTTCCCATTAGGCCTGTGCGAATAGGCAGCTATTCGATTCGGCTTCAGATCCAGCTGAATAAGATGTCAGGGATCTGATTCGGAGCTCCGGACCGGGTTCCTGCTTCGATTCGGCTGAATCGGCTTCGAAGCTTTGGAGCCGCTTCGGAGATTCGGCCATAGGGTATAATGGGGAATCAATGAAATATCTATAACTTTGTCGTCTTTTGTCTGATGTGGATGAAACCTGCAGGGGAGGTAGCCTCTGCTGAGAGCACAAAGCCTGCCAAGTTTCAAGGAGATAGGAGCAGGGGGTTGGGGGAAACTGCACCCCAAATTCTTCAAAGCAGAACTCATGTCACGTGTAGGTGTTGTGCCACAGCGGGGTGAAAACTTCAGGGGTGGTGGCCCCTGGTGAGGCCACAAAGCCTGACACATTTCAAGGAGATAGTTACAGGGCTTTGTGCCAGTGTCAGGAGGGAGGCTGGTCCCGTGTCAGGAGGGAGCTCGGCTTCTGTGGCTGCCAGCGCTTCCGTGGGTGGCACCTGGTGGCAGAGATCCTTCAAAGGAGGAGGAAGGATCTCCTGGAAGGCCCCTTCCTTCCCTGCTCTACACTGGTCCTGGCGGTGGCAGTGAGAGGGCTGTGGCTGCCGGGTCCTGGGACCCTGGGTCAGCTGGGTCTGATCTGATCAAAGGGTGGCAGCAAGCTACAGTCTTGTTCCTGCTTCTGCTGCTGTGCTACCAGGGCCCTAATCTCACCATCCTGAGACTTCGTGGATGCCAGCAGCCTCTTCCCTCACTTGCTGTACGGGCCTCCAAGCGCGTGGCAGCGTGCCCTCCTTCCACTCTGACCCAGGCGCTTCCCACTCACACTGGTGCAGTCAGTGACCTCACATCACCCACTTCACCCTCTGCTAAGTGCTGGCTCCACACCTGGCTCTGCCGCCTTCCCTCCTTGCTCCTTTGTCTCGCCTTTTGTCTGAGCGCCTAGATTCAGATGTTTAATTTTGTTTATCTGTTTCAGCTGAAAAACAGTGTGAGCCCCAGCAAAATGCAAATACGCAGCATTAGCTGCATCTAATTAAACTGTTTCCATGAAGACTCTGGTAATTGCCTCCAAGCACCGCACCCTGAGAAAGGGCTGATGGGGAGAGAGAGAGAGAGAAAGAGAGAGAGCAGCAGGGATCTGCCAGGACTAATCAGCCGCTGACAAGGCTGAGGAAGAGAATTTCGTTTTCTTATCCAAATTAAGATTTTTTTGATTGATAATCTCACTAAATATTTGCTGTTGAGCAAACTGGCCTGAATCCACTGGTGACTACGAAGCGAGCAGCGCTCCTTCCATTATTTACAGACTTGCTCAGTGAGCTGAGCCTGCGCCAGGAATGTAAAGAGAACAATCACGGGGAATCTCTTCAGAGATTTTTCATTGTAAGTAAAAAGTGAGCAATGGCAGAAGGAACCTTCTCCTGAGTAGGGAAAGCTGCAAAGTCTCAGTGTGTGAAAAATAGAGCTGTCACCCGGGCCTGATTATCACATCAGTGGAGTGCCTTCCCTCTGCCCTTCCCCAAATGTCTCCCCTTGCTAGGGTCTCCGGCAGGGAGTGAGGCACAGAGGCAAAGGCTGCTTAGTTGTCGAATCCAGCCTCTGCCATCACAGGTAACCAAACCTCTGTCCTAAAACTAGTCCAGCTTTTCTCCCCCATTGCTCCTGAAGGCAGGCTGCTCAGGACCTCACTCAGGCTGCTCAGGACCTCACGGATTTAATGGCTGGAATCCTGCTGATAAATTCCAGCCTAAATTTATTCATGACCACTTTATAGTCATTTGTTCTCATGCCAACATTGTCCTCTAGCTTCTATATCTTTTCTCCCTCCTTAAAGCTTGCTCCTGATGTATTTATAGTGAGGAAATGTAGCCCTCCCCTGCCATCATTCTGTTAGGTTTGACAAGACAAGCTTGTTTAGTTTTCTCTTTTAGGGCCAGTTCTCCATTGCTCTCATCCTTATCACAGCCCTTTTTCTGCACGTACTGCAGCTTGACTGGACCTGTCTGAACATACCCAATATTCCCGGTGAGGCTGCAGCAAATCCCTGTACAATGGCATCAATCCTTCCTAATGCCAGCTGGAAATATCTCACTTGATGTGTCCTGGGTGAATGGCAAATGGTGCCTTAGCTCCTTAACACTGGAAACCACAGGAGTGTGTTACCGCTTCAGCTCCATCCATGTCACTACCCAAACCTTAGTTGCCAGAGACATGGCACTTGGTTCCAGGTGATTGTATGTGATGGGATGGGGACAGTAACTGGACCCTTGTCCCTGCTGCAGAAGGTGGGGCAATAAAGAAGGGAGCACAGGTGATTGTGCTAGCTCAAGGGTTGCAGCCTGCAAGAAAATGCAGGGAAGGATCCTATGAGATCCACTCAGCACTAAGTACTAGGGAGAAAACTGGAGAAATGCTGAGGTGTTTCCATGTATGCATTTTACACATAGGAATGCAGACCTTTCCTGGCAGGGCCTGGCTCTCCTTTGTGATGATGCAGTACCAAGCACAAAGCAGAAATAATGAAAATTAGCAAGAGAGCATTGTTTACAAGTAAATGGCTACATGGTTATACTTGACTGCTGCTTCCTGCCTCCATCAGAAAAATTGATGCAGTCTCTCAAGGGTGCAGCATTATTCTCAAGGGTGGATCATTGCCCCGGTTCACACATTAACCATCACATTAGTTTTTCAGGAAGGCAGGTTCTAATTCCTGCCCTTCAGCTTGGTGTTTGCTGAACAGTTTAAAACTGCCTTTCAAAAAGACATAAAAATGAAACAGATGCTATTAGACAGATGTAACAAATGAAACAAATTAGGCAGATCTGACAGGTCCTGCTAGCAGAAGTACAAGCCAGCACATGCATCTCAGATCCTCAGCCCTTTAAGACTTAGACTTCTGGGGGCTGTAAAGCCACATCCTAAGCAGGACTTAGATACCTCAAGGAAGCTTAAGCAAATTTTAGTTGCCTCAGTCCCAAAGTGTGATCCAAAAATCCCATGTGCAGCAGCTGCCTCACACTGGAGGGGCTGCTCTAAGCCCCTTCTTTCTTTTGTGCTTTGCCCTCAGAAGTAGCGCCAGACTTTTCTCAATGAAACTTTTTTTGTTGTTCACAAAGTGCAGATTTCTCAAAACCAACACTTTGATGGAAACACCTCAGTTTCAACTAAACATTCATTGGGAAAGTTTCTCAAGGTCTGTTCAATATCTGGCCAATCTCACAAAGAAAGAAGCAGATAGACAGAGACGTGCAGCCTAGAATGCCAAAGGTGCAAGGGTTTGGACACTCACCATTCCCCACTGAGCCCTCGCCAAGAGGTTTTGGCACCACTAGATTTTTCTGGAAATGTCTTCTTTGCCAATTGCTAAAGGCCATCAAACACCGAGTCCCTTTTATGGCCTCTGCTGATCTTCCATGCATTCTTGCACATGTCAGAAAACTCGTCCAAGTCGTCCCTGTAACAGCAAGCCCTGGCTGCTCTTTAGAGATGAGAGTGCAGGAGTAGGTTTGTTCTTCCACACTGCCACGTGCCACCTTTGTGCACCAGCTCCTGCCCTCTGTCTGCAGCCTCTGCACTGGGACTCCTGTCCTAGCTGGAGTTCGGGGCTCTGCCTGGGGCCTCTTTCCAGGCAGCATCGGAGTCCCTGCTCAGTCTCTTCTCTCTCTGGCCGCTACTGCTGGTGTGAAAGATCGTTTTCTGGAGTTGGTGCAGTCTCTGCATGACAGGTTGTGCTGGCTGCTGCCTGGCCCCTCCTTTGGTAGATTTTTCCACATCACTAATGCAGCCCATGGATCTTTATTATCCCATGTGCCACCCTCAAAGACTTTCTCGGTTCAGGCCAGCTGTGGTGTGGAGAGGACGCGATACGTTCAAGTTCTGCTGAGACTGCAAACTGCAAATTCCCAACAGATAAGTGAAATCCACACTGGTTGGAAGAGCTCTGCCGTTCCACTCTGGGCAAAACCCGCGCCTCGCAGTCGCCAGTACCAGATGCTGTTGCTGCTCTGTGTAAAGGATTCACTTCCCCTTAATCAGAAAAGTACTCAACAAGCACGGATCGGACTTGATTTTCTCTGTTAACCAGCCAGGGGGAACTCCAAGATAAGTTAAGGATAAGGAACAGGGCAAGGATGAGGGAGGAGAAAACAAAAGAGACAGAAAGCTTTTGATAGGTTTGAATGAACTGAAGTCAGCAGGGCTGGATGAACTTCATCCCAGGGTCATGAAGGAAGTGGCAAAGAGAGCTTGGAGCCCTTGGTGATGATCTTCATGGAGTCATGGGAGATGGGCTAAATACCAGAGCACTGGAAAGGGCCAACGCAGAGCCCCTCTTTAAGAAAGGCAAGAGGGAGGACCTGGGGAGCTGCAGACCGGGTAGCCTCACCTCAGCACCTGGGATGTGACCAGAGCATATAAGGAAGGCCATTTGCAAGCACCTGGAGAAGGAATGGCTGATCACAAACAGCCAGCATGCGTTGATCAAAAACAAATCACGTCAAACAAACTTGATCTTCTTTGACCAAGTAACTACTTGGGTGGATGCAGGGAATGCTGTGGATATGGTGGATCTGGACTGCAGCAAGGCTTTTGACAAAGTCCTGCATGACCTCTTCATAAACACATTGGAGAAATCTGGGCTGGACTAAACTATTGCAAGGTAGCTCCTAGGGCTGTGCGAAGCTTTGGGTGCTGATTCAATTTGGAGGAGATTCAGCCTGATTCAGTGGCCAAATCTCCGAATCTGAATTGAATCAGGGGACCAATTTATAGGTCTGAATCGATGCCGAAGATTTGGAGAGCTTTGAAAAGATTCGGAGAGCTTTGATAACTCTGAGCTGGTAAGTAATAGGGGCGGGGGAGGGGAGCTGGGGGAGGGGACCATGGAGGGACCCCTGCTAGCCCTTACAACCCCTGCCCACTCCCCCAGCCCCCCCATGGCTGCCCCCCCCCCAACTCCTGGTATTTTAAAGAAAAGCCCCGGTGCTCACTGGGTGCTGCTGGGCGGGGGGTGATCCCCACTGCTCCCCACTGCCCCACACTGCATGGGGGGCTCTGCACGAGCTCCCTGACCCCGCCTCGCTCCACCAGCGCCCTGCCTGGGCAAGCTCCGGCCCTTTAAAAAAACAAACCCGAGGAAAGCCCCTGGACTCACCGCTCCTGTGGCGACCTCAGGTCTTCAGGGGATGCAGAGCCCCCCACGTGGCCTGAGGCAATGGGGGCCCATGGGGATTGCCCCCCACCTAGCACCACCTGGTGAGTCAGGGCTTTTTTTTCTTCCAAGTGCCAGGAGCTGGGGCAGCCATTGCCGGGCTGGGAGAGGGGTGGGGATGGGCCTGGCTGATTCAGAGATTGAGATTTGTCAGCAGCTGAATCTCCGAATCAGATTTGGCCAAATCGAATCAGGACAGTGACTCAAATCACTGAATTGAATCACTGTCCCTTGAATTGGCCAAATCTGAATCTGAAGCAAATACCAGCCGCTTCGCACAGGCCTACTGGTTAGACTTCATCTGGATCCCGACTGCAGTTCTGGGCTCCACATTTTAGAAGGGATGTGGAGAAGTTAGAGAAGGTCCAAAGACAGCAACAAAGATGATCAAAGGCTTGGAAAGCAAATCATTTGAGGAGAGGCTGAAGGAGTTAGGCACAGTCAGCTTGTGGGCAAGGTGCAGGGTTGCTATTTGAAGAGGGAAAGAACCTTTTCTCTCTTGTTGCATAGAGGAGGACATGGATCAATGGATTGAAGTTGCAGTAAAATAAGTATTTATTGGATATCTGGAAAAATTTCTTCACTGTTAGAACAGTGAGGCAATGGATTAGATGCCCAGGGACACTGTGGACTTTCTATCACTGGAGGTGTTCAAGAAGAGGGTGGACAGCTGTATGTCAGGGATGATCTAGGAGTAGCGATGCCTATATTCTACTATGGGGTTTTCCCCTTTGTGCTACATGTGTCAAGATGTTTTTAAGCCTTCCTCAGTGGCACTGCGTGTTGTCTACAGCCAAGGCTGGGGACTTTGACTACCCTGTGCCAACTTTCCTCCTGGGACCAAAGCTGGAGGTTCCCAGTTAGAGGGTCTTCCCCTGCTTTCAGGGTCAGACAGATGGCTATGTTGGGGGTCAGGAAGGAATTTTACCCCATGGTCTGATTGATATAGACTGTGGTGTTTTGTTTTGTGTTGCCTTCCTCTGTAGTGAGGCTGTGGCCTCTAGCTGGGATCTCTTGAGTGTGTATTGACAGCATTTCACAGAAGCAGGACATTGGCTGTTGTTCCTCTGCTTTACCGGTGGCAGGTTTGAGTGTAAGGTCTGTGTTGCATTAGGGTAGATGATAGTCTTATGTAGAGTTTAGATTCTGGTTTGTATAGGACGGTTGGGACTGGGCTGATCCTACTATCTCTGGCAGGGGTTAGACTAGATGTGACCTGTGGAGGTCCCTACCAGCCCCACATCTCTGTGACCCTACGATTCTCAGTGATCTGTGCGTGCTTCGTGCACGATGAGCTGCTCTGCTGAACATGCTGGTTCCCCTTGCTGATTTGTTAGAAAGTCTATGTAGATACTGAACAGGCTTATGAAAGCATCTGGGTTTTTTTGTGAAATTTTTAAGAGCAGGTTAGATGCACGCTTGTCTACGATGGTTTGGGCCAGATTGATCCTACCTGGAGCAGTGGGTTGCACTAGATGACCCCTGAGATCCCTTCCAGCCCTACCTTCTTTGACTCTGTGACCTGACTCTGCGGCCAGGACAGCGTATGTTCTGGTTTTCACAGACTTGCTTCAGCACTGTTTGTGGTGCCAGCATATGGGGTTGAGCACTGCAGGATGCTTGTGTCTCAGTGTTAGGACCCTGCTGCCTTCACAGGGCTGGCCATGCTGTACTCTTGGTTCTTCTTTGTAGGCCCCATTTTTGTAATATCAAGTTTCCTCTTCCTTCTGGGGCTTCTGTGATGCAGAAAGATTGACTGTACCTTTACCAGCAGGGCTGTGAGATGGCAAAAGAGATTATTATTTAAATCAAAACCTCTCATTCCTTAATGTACCACCTAAGTAGGTTATGGGACCCCAGGAGAGAGACATGCTATTGATCAGCATTGACTCTCTATCAGTCTCTGGGAGACACCTGCACTGTCCGGAGGCTGAAGCTGCTGCGTAGGTGGCATCTCTGTTGTTAGTCTCGTGTACTCTGTGCTCCACTCCTCACTCAACATTGCACTGCAACTTACCCTTGTTGTTACTGTTGCAGTTAGGGAGATGCCAGATAACAATGGAAACTCTCCACTCACAGCAGGACCCTAACCTCATTGAGGCATGTGAAACACACTCCATCCCCTTCAAACAGGCTTGGAAGGGCAGCATGAAGTTCAAATCAGACAAATGCAAGGTGCTATACCATGGGTGGACTAATCAAAAACACAAATACCAAATGGGGGACACCTGGCTGCATGGCAGCTCTATGGAAAAGGACTTGGGGCTCTTGGAAGATCACAGACTCAATATGAGTCTGCAGTGTGATGCAGCTGCGCAAAGTGTCAATGCGGTTTAGAGCTGCATCAATAGAAGCATTAGGTGCAAGACACAGGAGGTGATAGTGTCTCGCTACTTGGCAATGGGTAGGCCTCATCTGGATACTGTGTGCAGTTCTGGGCTTCACATTTTAGACCGCACATGGAGAAGTTGGAGAGGGTCCAGATTCAAGGAACAAAGATGATCAAGGGCTTGGAGGCAAGTCACGTGAGGAGAGGCTGAAAGAGCTAGGCATGTTCAGCTTGCAGAAAAGGTGCTAAGAGGTAACATGATAGAAGACTTCAAATACTGGAAGAGAGGCAATAAAGAAGAGGGAAAGGACCTTTTGTCTCTTGCCACAGAAAGGAGGACATGACCCAATGGCTTGAAGTTGCAGCAAAGTAAATTTAGATTGGAGATCAGGGAAAAGTTATTCACTTGTAGGATAGTGAGGCAGTGGAATAGATGCCCAGGGAAGTTGTGGACGCTCCATCACTCGAGACGTTCAAAAAGAGGGTGGATAGCTGCTGGTTGGACATGATCTGGACCAACCTCTTTTGCCATGACCCACTGTTGAGAGTGGAGTGCGGCAACAGCGGCAGCCCGGGGAGCTCCTGGCACACAGCGCGGCTTGTCCTTTGTGTGCTGCACCACCGGCATTACCGTTGTGACCCTCATTTGGGTCACAACCTGAGGTTGCGAACCGCTGATCTAGACATAGCGATGTCTATTTTCAACCATGGGTATTTCCCATGCTTCTGGGCTTTGCTGGTTTTCCCCCACCCTTTTTTCTTCTATATGTTTCAGGGTGTTTTTAGGGTTTCTGGTTGTGGCCATGTTGGTCTAAAGACATAGGCAGGCAGGTTCTTTGGGTAGATATGATATCTTTTATTAGACCAACCGAGTAGATGGAACAAAGTTCTTTACAAGCTTTTGGGCACAAGTACCCTTCAGGCATAGGGAGACTCTGCTGTTGTTCTGATATCTCCAAGGAATGAAAGAAGCTGGTGAATCAGATGTCAGGCAGGTTGTAATGCATCATAAATCCAATGTCTATATTGAATCCATGATTTTTTGTATCCAGTAGATTTATGAAGTGAAGTTCATAGGCTCGTCTACAGAAGATGTGTTGTAAGTTCCCTTTGAGGGTTAGAGGTCAGAGAGGGAGTGGTTGTCTTATGAGAAGTGGGTACCCACAGGTAATTGGATATTTTTGCCTTTGATGGATTTTTGGTGTGCGTTCATTCTGGTGTGCATTTGTTGTTTGGTTTCTCCTACATGTTTTCCATCAGGGCATGTGGTGCACTGGATGAAATATATTGTGTTTCTAGAGGTGCAGGGGTAAGATCCAGGAACGGTTACGGTTCTGTTGTGAGGTGTGGTTATTGGGGGAGTGGTGGAGATATGTTGGCAGGTTTTGTGTTTCTTGTCCTGGCACGGTCTGGATCCATTTTGGTGTGGCTTGGGTCATAGGGAGTTGCTTCTGGTGATGAGCTTAGCAAGGTTTGGTGCTTGTTTAAAGGGTAGGATGAGTGGTTATGGAAAGATCTCTTTAAGAATTGAGTCTTCTTCTAGTATGGGTTGCAATTGTTTGAGGATTTTCCATGTCGGTTCCAGGGAGGGGTGGTATGTCATAACTAATGCTCTGCGATTCATGGGGGTTTTCTTTTTGTATTGCAGCAAATCTTTGCATGGTATCTGGGTGGCTCTTTCAAAAGCATGATCTATCGCTCTTGAGGAGTGTCCTTGTTGGGTGAAGGCCCTTTTGAGATTTGTGAGGTGTATTCTCCTTGGTGCAAATTCAGTGGTATCAGAGAGCTTGGGTGTAAATTACAGCTTTCTTGGTGTGTTTAGGGTGATTGCTGGGTCTGCATAGATGTGTATGTTGGCTCATGGGTTTCTTGTATATGGTGGTTTGTATTTTACCATTTTGAATATTGATCATGGTGTTCAAAAAGGAAATGCTGGTGTTAGAGTATTCAAGAGAGAGTCTGATGGAAGGGTGAAGATTGTTGAGTTTTTGGTGGAAATCAATCAGAGACTGCAGGGTTTCAGTCCACATGATGAATATGTCATCTATGTATCTCAGATATAGCACGGCTTTGATGGTGCAGTTCTTCAGGAATTCTTCTTCCAGGTGGGCCATAAAAATGTTGGCATATCGTGGAGCCATTTTGGTGCCTATAGTTTTGCCCATGGTGTGAAGGAAGTGTTGTTTGTTGAAAATGAAGCTGTTGTGTGTGAGGATGAAGTATATGAGTTCAGTGATATCCCTAGATCTGTACTCTGAGTTGTAAACTTGCTCTTGAAGCTATGTGAGGTAGGCTTGGATGCCATCTTGGTGTGGGAGAGTGGTGTATAAGCTAGTGACATGCACGGTGGCTAGGAGCGTATTGCTCGGAAGGTGGTCTTTGTTTTTGAGTTTTCACAGAAAGTCTGTTGTGTCTTGGATAAAACTCGGTCTTTGGGTGATGAACGGTTGTAGGAGGGGTTCGATGAAACCTGATATTTTTCCGTTAGGGTTCCACGGTTGGAAATGATAGGTCTGCCAGGGTTCCCTTGTTTGTGGATTTTAGGGAGCATGTAAAATGTCCCTGTATTGGGCAGTGGAGGGATCAGGGTCTGAAGTTTTTCTTGTAGTTCCAGATGGGTGTTTTTAAGCCTCCCCAGAGGCATTGGGTATTGGCTACAGATAAGGCCTAGGACTTCAGCTGGGGCATGCTGATTTTTCTACTAGGAGCAAAGCCAGAGGTTCCTGGCTAGGGAATATTGCCCCTCCACTCAGGGTCAAACCAATCACCATATTTGGGATCAGGAAGAAATTTTACCCCATAGTCTGGCTGATACAGACTGTGGTGTTTTTTTGCCTTCCTCTGTAGCAGGGGGCACGGCCCCTACCTGAGATCTCTTGAGCATATATTGACAACATTTTGTAGAAGCAGGATGGTGGCAGCCCTGTTTCCCCTGCTTTACCTGTGGCAGATTTGGGTGTTAGGTCTGTGTGTCAGGGTTGACCACAGTTTTATGTAAAGTTTAGATTATGGTTGTATGGGGTGGTTTGGACAGGGTTGGTCCTGCCTCAGGCAGGGGGTTGGACTAGATGTGACCTTTGGAGGTCTCTTCCAGCCTAACTTCTCTATGACTCTAAGACCTACCCCATGTGAGCAGTTGACAAAGGGGCTTCTGAACTGTGACACTGAATGCCAGCCGGGTCCTGCTGGGCATCCTAGGGTAGATCTCTCCAAAATCAGGAATAACGAAGTGCTCACCGGAGCGGGGTCTGGAGTCCAGCTGGCCCTTCCCAGTGGAGTGCTCCAGGCACAAGGCTATGGGGTCATTCTCACTCTTTCCCCCTGGGAGGATTTAATTGTTTTTGCATAAATGGAAGCCAGATTTCCCCCAGCATGAGCACTGCTACCACAAAGTGCTGAGTACAAGAGGAAACCTCAACCGCTTGTCTCTATTTCTGTGAGGAGTTAATTGTACTCTGAAACAGTCACCAGAGTAGGGGGCCCTGCAGGGAAATGGGGGACGGGGGGTGGAAACGGGTTCCCTAGTCAGTCTATTTTTGGAGCCCCGGCACAGTCTTCATGGGAACTAAGAGCCTTGCTGCTCAGCTGCACCGGGATTTAGATGCTTGTGTGCGTATGCAGCAGCTGATGCTTCTGTTCTTAAGGGGCTTCATCTGCACAAGATAAGGTCCTGGGGGAGCCCAGATATCTGGGGGTCATGTGGTGCTTTATGAATGCCACTGGCATCCAAGTGTTTGGCTCAGGCCCCTAAAGAGGCGGTCAATCCCTACTGCTCCCTCCAGGGAAGGATACAGTTGGATGGACTTGCTGGTCCCCATAGATTTTGTCTCCCCATTCCCCATTCCTCCAGCTCCCAGCAGGCCCAGAGGCATCTCTGTGGCTATGTGGTGTATCACAAGGCATGAGCTCAAGTCCATGTTGCATTTTTGCTGCAACCGGGCACCAGAAGGGTGAACAAAAGCTTTCCTGGCACTTGGGAGCATTGTGGGTGCTTGGTGATTCACAAAGCACTGGCTTCTATTATCATCACAGGCTTCCCCACTCTCCTGCCTTCTGCCCACACTGAAGCACTGTTATTGCCCCTTGCAGGGACAACATGCCAGTGGCCTGATCCTACCGGGTGCTGATTCAACTGCAGTTAGGTTAGATCCACAAAGGGGCCTTGGTACCTAACTGTCACTTTATGGGCTTACATCCAAAACAGAGGTCCTCAAAACTCCCTGCAGCTGCTGCCATGCCATGGATCCCAGGGGTGCTGTTCTGTTTCCCTGTGGTCATCAAAGTGGCACTTTCTTCATGGCATTTAAGTGACATTTTGAGCACTTGCTCTCAGGTAAGGATTCAATCCCCAGCAGTTTGGATGCATACATGGGTGCATGTGCTATGTGCACAGGCTTCATCAACCGGTAGACTCTGCACTAGCTGTGGACCTGCCTATCCACATGGATGCATGTGCATGCACCCCTGTGGACAGGTACCAGTGTCCCAAAATGTTGTTGGTGTAAAACCCAGGAGTTAGGAGCGGGCAGGCCCACCCATGTCCTGTCACCAGGATCTGAGTGACGGGGCCACTCAGTTGGGAGGGTGAGGATCCAAATTATAGTCTGTATCACTGACTTCCTTGGCAAGTGCTGTCACCTCTCAACCATGGGGGCAAAAGCATGGGAGGCCACCATCCCTCTTACACAGTGTTCCTGGGACTTGTCCTCAGGTTTATGTGCATGTACCTGTCTGCACGTGCAGGGTGAAGTGTCTAAAGCTCCTGGTTGCCCAGTAGCAACACAAGCGAATCTCACAGGACTCACTGCTGCAGTGAACTGGCCCCACAGGCCTCTGCTTCTCAGCCTTTGGGGCACCAGGCTTGCACACAACTCTGCACAGTGACCCAGCCCAACCTGCACACCGGGCACAACCCCACCCACCCATGTGAGGCCCAGGGGTATACTAGCAGCTGCAATACATGGCCCTGACATGCAGCTGTTCCCAGCCCCAGTGGAGCAGAGAGCAGGAGGGTTGTGCTTCTCTATCAGCTTTTTCACCAGTGAAGGTCCTGGGGCCTGGAGAGGCCGTTTCTTCTCTTGGTCAGTCCCTAATCTACAGGGTGTTGGGGAGCGCTGGCTATTTTTATGTTGCTGCTCCTGACTGTGACATTGGGGGCACTTAACTCGCCACACAGCGAGACTCCATCTACCCAGCATAGTCTGTTTAAGGTGTGGCAGTAGGACCGAGCATTGGTTTGATAGTCTAGTAACTGGGGTGGGGACAAAGTGATCTGAAAGCAGAATGCAGCCTTGGCTATCGGTGAGGAAGTCCTATAGGGCTCGGGGGAGGAGGGGACAGAAACCTGCCTCCAGCAGCAGATGCTCTTCTGCCTTACCAAAGCAGGGGATCTGCTCATCCACTGTGCCCCAGTGGCTGCCTAGGGGATGGGGTACAGATGCTATAAGGAAATGGCTCATTTCTGTCTTCAAGGATAATCTCTTGAGGTACTTTCCAGCCCTGGTTTTTGATGATTCTGTGACCATGCAGAAAGAACTGGATAACCTCAATTACTGGAGCAATCAAAATGGGATGAAATTCAGGAGTAAAAAGTACAAGGTCATGGCACTAGGGATTAATAACAACAATTGCTGCTGTAATCTGAAAGCTCACCAGTTAGAAAGGACCTGAGGAGGAGAAAGGCCCGGGGTAGAGTTGATCACAGGATGACTACAGGCCACCAATACAATGCAGCCAGGAGAACAGCAAATGCAATCCTAGGATGTACCAGGTGAAGTGTTCCCAGTAGAGATAGGGACGTACTGATGGGACTGTACAAGACAGTGCAATGACCTCATTCCTGGAATAGTCTGTGGCCTTTGGGTCACCTGTGTTCAAGAAAGATGAACTCAACCTGGAACAGGTGTGGGGACGGGCATTACACCAGGGGTGACAAAGATACAGGAAGAACAAAATGGGGAGCTGTGAGCTGACTGCAGCTTGCAAAGCCATATCATTGGGCCTGAGCACTGTTACAATAAAAAAATAATTGGTGCAGTCTTGGCTAATGAGTCTGTGCCATGGGGTTGGCACCAGGTCTGACAGTCAGGTTCCTGCGCCCTGCGACATGAATCCTGCAGCTCTCACTGTACCTACAGACTCCCCTAAGAGTTGCTACAGCTGAAGTGTGTGCTTCAGAGGTGTCTGGAAATGACAGTGTACAGCAATAAGTCTGACTCCTGTGCTTATCTTTTCCATAAACCAAGAGCAAGGGGTGGACATTGAAAGGCAACACTTAAAAATGATAAAAGGAAATTGTGGCTAATTAACTCATGGCACTTATTGTTTGAGAAGATCCCAAACCACCACAGGGTGGCATGCAAGGCTGGGTTCAGGGTAGGGATGAGGCTGGGTTCAGGGTGGGATGAGGAGAAACCACATTTAATGATGATAATGTTACAGTAAGGAGGGGACAGTCCCTCCTGTGCTTGCAGAGGCTGAACACTGACTGCCTGGGGCACGAGTGAAACTTTAAAGCCTCTGCTCTGTAATGTGTGATGCTGCCACTCTCTCCGCAGCCCAGAGCAGGGGACTCCTGCTAATGCCAAGCCCCTCAGAGCTTGGTCCAGGGCAGCCTCTCTAGAGCCTGCAGGGGCTGGGTGATGGCTCGCACTCAACACCCTGGCCACAGGCGCTGCACACAGCTCAGGTTGCTCCAGGAGGGGCTTCTAATGGTGACTGGAGCAAGGGTACGTCTACACCACGTCCCCGCTGCCACTGGGTCCTGCTCTGAAGCAGACCACATGCACCAGCTCCCACTTGTGCACAAAAGCTAGGGCTGTGAGGCTGTCGTGGGGGTGTTTGCCTACAGCTCGTCTTGAATATCTGTCTCCAGCATGTCTGCGAGCAGCCACAGGGCACAATCCTGAAGCAGCTGCTAGGTTTGGCATGGGCAGCCTAGTGCAGGTGGCCCCAGCTAAAAACCAGGCACACACAGAAGCAGCTTGAATGTGGTGTAGACATACTCAAAGAGCCAACCACTGTCCAGGGAGCGCTTCAGTGGTTGTAGACCTCACCACCACATGCTGCTGGCTGCACTGGTGGGGGCTGCTCCTTCTGGGTATCTCCCACGTGCTGTCACTTTAGGGCTCCTTGTAGCATCCCCAAAGGCCATGAGAAGACTTCCAGGGGACGGTGCTACATGCACGGCCCCTTTGTGAACAGATGCTCATGGGGGAAGGAGTCCCAGGGAGGACATGGGGGCCACAGCTTGGAGCCTGACAGCAGTGCACTGTGGGCTTCAGTGGAAACTTCTTGAGAAAATTAGCTGGGATCTTCTCCTGCGTCCTGACCCTCCAGACTGGATTCAATCATGGCCCCTGGCACTGAGCCAAGCAGGGGTCATGTTCTCTCTCCTTTTATAATTGAAAATAGTCTGTCTTAAAAAAAAAAAATCCAAAACATGGGCCATGAATTGAGCAGCAGCAGCTCCACGGAGTGACAGGTTTATTTCAGTGCTGCCTCAAAGTCACCTCTTCCTCGGTGCCTGATTTATGTGGAAGGGGCAAAACAGCTCCCTCTCCTCCGAGCAGGCTGTGGCACATGCAGCCCTGGAAAACCACCTGGGTCAGCACAGGGGTGGGGGGGTCCTGGACACAATCCTCCCTTGAGAAATTGAAAATTGGCCTGGAAGAACAAAATGGGGAGAGGTCAGGGAAGGAAAGAAGCCCCGAAGTAGGTCAAAGGGAAGAGGAAGGTGTTTCTTTCCCATGGTTATCAAGGAAGAAAACTCTTGTGTAGAAACTAGCCCTCCAAGCTGTGCTGGGGCTGCAGTCACACAGGCAGAAGCTGGGGTTTGGCTACCATTTAATTATTTTTTTTAAGCACCCTTTTTTCCTATAGAATTGTTTGGGAAGGGCAATATTGCCTCACACCATCAGGAAGCAGCTGGCTCCTGTTGACCAGCCTCTGAGGTTACTACACTACACAGAAGCAGTGGGCTTCTGCACAGCCCTAGTTGCACTGCACAGACCTTGTACACAACCAGGGCTTTGGCAGACTTTTCCCAAGGGTTAGCATAGCTTCCCTGCATCCCACCAGAGACATCACTTAGGCATGTAGGAGCACAAGCCTCACTAAAACTCAGTAAGATTTAGACTCCCACAATCCAAAACCCTCAAAGGAACTTGGGCTTCACGTGTGCAGAGAATACCTTAGCATCTCATACAGGCGCCCAGTGACCGGGCCTTCTATTTCTGCCATTGCAGCTATTTCACTCGGTATGAATATACATACATACATGCTCATTGGGCCAGAGAGGAGCAGTTGCTTCTGTGGCCCAGTGTCTGGAGGCTCACTTGGAGGTGGGGAATGGAGGCTCTTACTGACAGGACTTAGTAGTAGGGCAGGACAACTGGGGGAGCAGCTCTGGGCACCAACCGGGAGGTGGTGCAAAATTAACTTCTGCCATTGCAGCTGTGTGATCATGTCAGAAGCATGGTGGCAGCTGGAAGACCCGCTGCCCTGGGCACCCAGATGCCTTGTTACGCCCCTGGGACTTCAGCATCTGGTCCTCAGAGCAGGCTCCCCCCTGAGCAAAGGGAGGCAACTCCTTAACAAGAGAGACAGGTGGCCAGCCAGAGCACAGACGCCTCAGCCCTGCACCTTTGCTCTTCATGCTGCTCCCTGCTAGCTTCAGTGGGTCACTTGGTTTCTAGGGATCCATTCTCTAGAGGCCTGCAGACAGGTTTCCTCTGCAGTGGCATGTGTCTAGATAGAGACAGCACCAGCTTGCCTTGCCACTGCTGCTATTATCCAAACCCGAATGCTAGTGTGGCCGTGCCAGGGTCACCCTCAACAGTCACTCTCCAGTATGCAGACGCTGAGGTCTCGAGAGTAGGATCATAGAGTCTTAGAGGAGTTGGGCTGGAAGGGACCTCCAAAGGTCATGATGTCCAAACCCCTGCCTGAGGCAGGATCAGCCCCATCCAAACCACCCCTTCCGAATCCATTGTCTAACCTCTTAGCAAAACTACACAGTCAACCCTGACACAACCCAAGACATCACACCCTAACCTACCACAGAGAAAGCAGGGGACCATGGCAGCCAATGTCCCACTAGTGTAAAAGGTGGTCACTATATGCCCAAGAGATCCCAAAGAAGGCCATGCTCTCCTTGGGCTATAGAGGAAGGCAAGACCCCCCACTCCCCCCCAGTCTGTATCAGTCTGACAATGGGGTACAATTCCTTCCTGACCCCAAATAGGGCATCAGTCTGACCCTGAGCTGAGGGGCAGGACCTTCTAACTAGGAACCTCTCGCTTTGTCTCAGCAGGAACATGGGCACACCCCAGTCAAAGTCCCCAGGTTTGGCTGTAGCCAATACCCAATGCTTCTGAGAGAGACTTAAAACACTCTGACATGTAGCAAAAAATGGTGATAAGGCATGGGCAACTGGCAAAACCCAGAAGCCTGGGCATAGCTATGCCTAGATCATCCCCAGCCAGCGGCTGTCCAACCTCTTCTTGAACACCTCCAGTCATGGAGAGTCCACAGCTTCCCTGGGCGTCTCTTCCACTACCTCCCCGTTCTGACAGTGAAGAAGTTTTTCCAAATATCCAATCTAAATTTACTTTGCTGCAACTTCAAGCCATTGGTCTGCATCCTCCTCTTTCCAGCAAGAGAGAAAAGGTGTCTCTTCTTTATGGCAGCTCTTCAAGTATTTGAAGACTGCTGTTGTGTCCTCCTCTTAAGTGCCTTTTCTTCAAGATGAACATGCCTGGCTCCTTTAGCCTCTCCTCATATGACTTACCTTCCAAGCCTCTTATCTTCTTTCTTTCCCAGCTGTAAACCCTTTCTAACTTTTCCATGTCCTTTCCAAAGTGTAGAGCCCAGAACTGCATGCAGTACTTCAGGTGAGGCCTAACCAGTGCTGAGTACAGAGTCACTGTCACCTCCTGTGTCTTGCATTTAAATGCGTCTATTGATGCATCCCAACACTGCATTTGCCTTTTACAATAAGCCTGTTCTTTGCTTATTATTACCTACAAGCTTGGCTTTGCACAATACAATAGCTGGATGATTTTTAGGCCATAAAGAATTGTATAGATCCTCTAAAATGAAGGTAAATTCGGATCCTGAGCCTACCCCCATAGTACAGAGAGCACCTCGGGGAATCACTGTTCTTTAGGTTGCCTTTTTCTGTGATCTACCGAAACTCCCAAATCCTTTTCCATAGTGCTGCCATCCAGTCAGGTGTCCCCCATTTTTTGTTTTTGATTATTGTTCCCCAGGAGCAGCACCTTGCATTTGTCCACGTTGAACTTCATCCTGTTGGCTCTAGTCCAGTTTTCCAACCTGTTGTGCTCACATCCTCCAACGTGTTTCCAAATCGTTCCCAGGTTTGTGTCATCTGCAATCTTGCTTAAGAAGCTTTCTATGCCAGCATCCTAATTGTTAATAAACACGATGAACAACACCAGGTCCAGGGCAGACCCCTGTGGGACTCCACTCAAAACCTCCTGCTGTTCTGACATGGACTTGTTAATAGCATGCTCTTTACCGTTCTTATTAGATGGATCCCATCTCTTGATAGCAAGCCTCCTCCCAGGAACATCCACCCATTGTTGAAAAAGCCAAAGCCTTCAAGTCAGCACCACCATCTAAGCCATACGTTCACTTCCAGGATATGAGAGTTTCTGCCGCCTTTGGGACAAATCGATGAGAAAACCATTTGTGCTCTGAGCTCCTTAATTCTCCTGGCAACAGCTTTATAGTCACCTCTGATCTGCTCAGTGTCATTTCTGGCAGTGTCATTGATGCCTGCATGGACAAGGAGGAAAGGGGAGTGATCTGAAGGATGGATAAGCTTTGGCAGTCTCTTTGTGATGTCCTGAATTCAGACTCCAGGAGGCAGCACATCTTATGGGACCCCAAATCTGGGCAACAGATTGGTGCCTTTATGCCCTGCAGAAGGGAGCTGCCAACCACCATCACCCTGCTCTTCCTTCTCGGTGCAGTGGCCCTAGCACCTCTGTCCTCAGGGCCTTGTGCTTCCTGCTCTCTAGGCTGCTGACTCCTCTGCTTCATGCCTGCAGATGTGCTCTCCTCTGCCTTTTCTTCAGCGGTGAGAGTGGTTGCTGATGGAGCATGGCCTAAGCAGTGTATTTCCAGGTTTGCAACATGTTAGGAGTGTGAGTGCAGGAGAAGAGGCGTTTACATGCTCTCACTGCAGTGAAAAGCTGTCCTACCTCTGCCTGGGTATTTTATGATGAGCACAGGTTCCTAACGCACTGATGGCGGGGTACAGCAATTAGGCTTTGCAGCACTGAGTGCTGTGACACTGGAGTCCCTATGGGGAATCTGGATCTAAGTTACTGTGCAATATGGGGTTCAGGGCAGAATTCTGTTTCCCTTTTTGCATCCAAATGGCAGTTTTCCAGCTGTCTACTGGGCTGCTTTCACCCTGTAGCACTGGCTAGATACACACATGGCTATTTGCATGGTCCTGGAAAAGTGACAGGAGGGATGGCAGGCCTTCCCATGTGTTAGCCCAAGTGGCTAAGTGATTAGGGCCCTTCAGGACCCTGGGTCCTAGACCTTAGTTGCCCAGAGGAGCTTTGAACCTTCATTTCTTTGACTGCCCCCAACAGTGCTCTAAGCACCACAGCAGATGTCATGCTTTGTACAAAGCCTCTCCATCCCTCAACCCCCCTGGGTGAATCTAGCATCCAAGGGCAGAGATCCCTGGTACCAGGAGGAGAGGACAAGTGGGACTGTGTGTGGCTCCATGAGCTGACTGCCCCTGCCCTAAGGGGTGGGAGGCAGCCTGGAGCTTTTCTCCAGAAGGAGCGCTCCCCCACCCCAAAACTACACTGCTCTTTGCCCATTTTATCTAAGAACAACTGCAACCAATGCAAGGGGCAGTGACTCAGATTCAAACGGAGTACTGGAGAGGGGACTGTATAATCCTTAACCTGTGGCATGATGGTTAGAGCCACGTGCTGGGAAGGTAGAGGGATACTTTCAAACATCATCTGGGCAAGGGAGGTCTAGACTCTGTGGCTTCCTAGACAAGTGTCCCAACAGCTAATGTTAGGTTTAACATACAATAGAGCCCCACTTCCCCTTCCCCCACTCCTCACTAGTCATAGGCTTCTGGCCAGGACATCTTTGTGCTGTGGATGCAGGTGCACACCCAGAAGGGATGGTAAGGGTATTTGCTTGGCCAACGTACAGCTTGGTGTGGAGTCTCTGTCTACACTCACACACTGCAGGAAAATAGAGCTGCTACCTGCCCATAAACGCCAGGCAAGCAGCTAGAAAGCTGGCATTCGGACACACAAAATGGAATGGAATTCCACTCTTAAATCACTTAAGCTGTTTTGCCCATTAGTATAAGGACTAGCGAAATGAGTTAACATTAGTAAGCCTGCCTCTTTTTCATTCTTAGAAAGGAGGAAAGAATTTTTAATGAAACTTTCTGCAATCCTTCAACCAGGGACAATGACCAACTCTGGAAAATTGAAACCCAAATTGTTAAAATTTGACTAAGTTCTGAGTAAGGAAAGACAGAGGAGAGCTTAATTGGAAATGTCAGGCAATCTTAAAAATAGACTGGCTCCTACTGCTCCCTAGCAGCCCCAGCTGCCCAGCTGTTTGCAAATGCCAGTGATGATGAAGGGCTGCACTGCATCATGAGCAAGAAGCAGAACTGTTCCGGAAAATATAGACACAAATGTGAGCAGAGCAGGAAAGGATTACCACAAAGGTTTTTAGTTTCATTTCTTCAGTCCATGTCTACCTGATCTTTGGACACATGATGTGGAAACAAGGACAGTGCTGGCTGAAGCCAGCTGTGCACTGGCAAGGAACGTACAGGTTGGAAACAGGCAGTGAAGAAATCAGGTCAGTTAGTCCCTCCCTCTCCCAGGGCAGGGTCTCTCATGTCAAATCTGATTTACTATCTTTTTTTAGGCAATGAAGCTTCCTACACCCCCTCCTCCCCCACCCCAAGAAGATTATTTTATGAGCACAGAGACATAGTTAGCCATGTCAATCTGAAATCAAGTACAGGCAGAGTAAATTTGCACCTGTAGACTAACCAGAGTGTGCGTGTGTGTGTGTGTGTATAGCATGGGCTGAACCTCACATCATCTGATGATGTGAAAGGACATGCAGAAAGCTGAGTATAAGAAGGAGAGAGAAAATAGAATACAAAAGATAGGATGGGGAGAAACACAGAGGAAGAAAGTGGGGTGGGAGGCAGTGCTGGCAGAAACACGCATCCAAGCAGTAAAGCAACTGGAATAAAGGGGTCAGTGAAGCTAACCCAGCTAATGGGATAAAAATCCATAGTCTGTTTTAAACCATACTTAACTCAAGCCAGTTTGTGGATGATTTCTTGCTCTGCAATTTTCCTTTTAAATTGGTTTTTAAGAGTTTGCTGTCTGAGAAGAGCCACCCTCAGGTCAGCGAGGGAGAGTCCAGAGAGGTTAAAGTGTTCTGTCACCAGCCTGCTCATCTGTCTGCAGCTGATGTCAGAGTAGTGGTCATTCATTTTGTCATCTAGGGATTAGCCAGTCTGTCCAATGTAGATTATTCTTTCATAATAGATCATGGTTTTTTTTTTCCCCACTTCATCTGATGGCTAGAAAATAATATTTAGAGATTTGCTTTTAGGAATTGACTTGTAGGTAAAGTAGATATTGCATTAGAACAATGATCCAGGGGAATAGAAAGGGTTAACTCATTTCTAAAGCCCATTTGTGACCAAGTTTCACAGCCTTCAAGGCAGACACCCTGCCTGAGGCCAATGAATGATAGGCTGTTGCCTATCCTGCCAACCCACAAGTGGCAGCAGCATGCCACTGGCACTTCCGGGTCAGTGCAATTGGCCGCAGGGGGGGCCACTTCTCTTTGCGCACACCACTAGCACATCTCACCCATCTCGTGGGGTTGGTGGGTCTCAGTCCTTCTCAAAGATTGTTGGTATTCAAGAAAGAACCACAGAGTGAAGCTAGTGTACTGGCCAGATGTACCTTTCCTCTGTGACACCCTTAGGACTGGTAGATAAGGGAGGTTATTTTGTTTGCTTTGCTTACATTACTCTTATCTGCTATCACTGTGTATCAATAAAATTTTCCTATTATTTAATGGAAGAAATTGTGGTCAGTCAGTGGGTCCACCTGGAACAAGGTATCCGGGCCATAAATCCAGTGTCAACACACCCATGATCCATTAACAGGTGCTTTTATCACTGCTTATGCTTTCTGCCTGGCTTCAAGTTTTATAAGACATCTCTCTACACAATTATGAGTCATAATTGATGGAGTGGCTTCATCCTGGAAGGCTGTCTCCAGTGGTGTACCCCAGGGTCAGTGCTCGGGCCCATGCTCTTTAAAATCTTTATTAATGACCTGGATGAGAGAGTGAAAAGTGCAATGATTACATTTGAGGATGATACCAAGCTGTGGGGACAAATGGGAACATCAGAGGACAGGTCAAGGATTCAGGAAGACCTTGACAGGCTGGTCCTACGGGCTGAACAAAACCAAATGAGGTTCAACAGGGACAAATGCTGGGTCCTTCATCTGGGTAGGAGGAACCCTCACAGTATCTATGCAATGGGTGGTGGTCCACTGGCTGGCACTGTATCCAAAAGGGACCTGGGGGTGTCAATTGACCAGATGAATATGAGCCACCAGTGTGATGAAGCTGCCAACAGAGCAAGTACAGCTCTGGTGTGCATCAGCAGGTGTGTTGCCAACAGATCCAGAGAGGTCCTCCTCCCCCTTTATTCGGCATTGGTGAAGCCACAGCTGGAGTACTGTGTCCAGCGTTGGGCACCGCACTTCAAGAAGGATGTGGACAAGCTCAAAAGTGTACAGAGAAGGGCCACCCGCATGATCAAGGGCTTGGGGGACAGGCTCTGTGAGGAGAGACTTTGGGATCTGGGTTTGTTCAGTCTGAACAAAAGAAGGCTGAGGGGTGACTTGACAGCTGCCTACAAATATGTCAAAGGAGAACACCAGGATCTAGGAGAACAGCTTTTTAGAAAAGCCCCCTCCCCTGGGAAGACGCGGACCAATGGACACAAGCTAGTCGAGGAAATGTTTTGGCTGGATGTAAGAAAAAATGTCTTTTCTGTATGGGTAACTAGAATCTGCAACATACCTCCAGCAGAAGTGGTGCAGTGGCCATCTCTGGTGGTCTGGACAAATACCTCATTGAGGTCATTTGAGCCCAGTTACTTCCTGCCCATGGCAGGGGACTAGACTTGATGATCTTACAGGTCCCTTCCTGTCCTTCTTTCTATGACGCTGTGACATTGCTCAGGGCCCCTGCATGCATTTATCCAATGCCTATCAGTCAAGGGTGAATTGGGGTAGAATCCTATTTCACTTGATATACCCAAAGTTTTTGCACTTATAGTTAATGCTCCTATGCCTCATACAGTATAGGCATGCAAGCATCCACATGATTACCGAGCATGTCTAATAGGCTATAATCTGGCTTTGGTATTGAAACTATAGCCATGCAAAAATCTAGAACTAGAGAGTGTGGCTTAGATCAGAAGGAGGTGAAGGAGGCAAAGAGCACAGTCAGGTTCAAAAGGGACTTGGTAAATTTATGGCTGATCTATTAATGTCTATTGAACAGAAAGGTTAGAGCTCTTTCCTCTGGCATCTCTAAACTAATAAATGGTGGATGCCAGAGAAGGTACTGAAAAGGGGATAGATCATGGTAGACATGTCCAGCTCAGTGCTCTGCTTGTATAGCATCCACTTCTGCCACTGTTGGAGACAGAATACTTAGCTAGATGGACCACCGGTCTGACCCAACATGGTGCTTCTTATGTTCTTACAGTCCGGTGATGAGACTTCATTGACAGCATTAACAATTTAATTACCAATCATTTCATAGGATGGAATGAGGAGAGTGAACCCTATGATTCAGGAATAAGGAGTACCTGTACAGAAGAAAACACAGGGAGCATCTACATGAGAAATTTATTATAAAGTAGACTAATTAGCTCCACAATAAACGTCACATGTCTACACGTGCCTCCCTATCAGGCTGGAATTAACTAATTTTTTACTCTGCAGCAACACACGTGTAGATGCTGCCCCAGCTGGCTGGGGCACAAGGGTGCTTGGGGTGCAAGGGCTGCCTGCCAGCTAGCCCTACACTGGAGCACCCTTGTGCCTCAGCCAGTCCCTCCACAGCACTCTGACCCAGCCCTGGGCTCTCAGGCTGACCTCCTGGGACTGCTGCCAGCAGGGGCTGTTCTGATCTGGATCCCCTTGCTCCAGTCCTGGGCACATGTTCAAATGGCATACCTGGGAGCAATAAACTCTGGAGAAATAAGCTCCAGAATTTATTATTACTTTGTATTAATTGCACATGTAGATGTGCCCAGAGAAGAAGAAAGGATACTTGTTGTATCTTCCCCCAGTGTAGCAAGAAGCAATATGACTCAAGCTAGTGGGGTGGGTAAAGAGTGCTGCCATGTTTGCCAGCATGGAATATAGTGTGGACATAAAGTAAAACTGTAAATCAAAGAGTAGATCTAACAATGAGAATCACGTTCTTGTCCACTTCCCTGAGGATGTGCCGTACCTGCTACTGTGTTGGGTTTGTGCTTACACTTCCTTCTTAGCTAGTGTCCACCGCTCTCTTGAACTCTGTCCTGAGGAAGCATCCTGCCTTTGTCTACATCAGACTGAGACCGCTCTTTATCAGTTGTGGGATGTTCAGCATCACTGGCTACTAGTATTGTAGCGCTGCTACCTTATGGCACAGCATCACTGGTGGTTGCTGTAGGCTGCAAAATTGACGGCACGCAACAGATGGTATTCTGACTCCTGCTTCTGTACTGAGCTCTGTAATCACCTCGGTGTCTCACAGCTGCTCTGTGTGACAATCCCAAAATATATTAGGCACCACTTGTACTTTATAGAACAAGGATTTGTTTGCAGGCTCACAATCACAGGCTGTGATTTGCTGAGTCCCGGGAATTACATGTTAGTGCTCTTTGATCCACCTGTAGCTATTGGAGGGTGCCCATTCCCCTGTCATTCCCTGGTGTACCTCACAATTTATGAGTCTGAGCTGCAAGTCTGATTTAATAGCTGAACCATGACCTGAGATTCTGGCCCACGAACAGCATTGCTGATGCTTCATTTGTTACTGAGGCCTAGTTTAACTCTTCCAGCAGGGATCTTACAGAGTGCCTGCCGCATCTTTATGGAATTCCAATACAGAGGAATATTTTGTAATCGGTCACAACCCGTAAACTATTTCTTATTGCTCCACTTGTGTCACCCGCTTTGGCACTATCTTCTTTCCTGCGTGTGTTTGGTGTCTTTTTTTAATTTCACATTTGAAAAACAAACAAGTTTTTCATATTCTAAGCATGAGATAACCAAGGCTGAGGTGCCTGTTTCCAGCTCCATTTTGACTGTTTTTCCAGCAACCCAGGGTATCAGCCAAATGGCTCATTTGTCACTGTCATTCACATGTTATGTACCCAAATTAGCTACCCTACCCCTGAGATCTGTGTCACTACTGCCCCTGTCTGTTACATATATATTATTATTGCTTTCTGAATCTTACTTTGGTCCCTTCCTTATCTGTGGGTGTGTCAAAACATGTAATTAAGGTGATGCAATAAACTCCAGTACAGTTTGCACCAGAGTTTATTGCTCTTGGGCATCACATTTGCATGTGTGCCCAGGACTGCAGCACATTGAGCTGGGTCAGGGAGGATGGCAGGGGGCCTGAGGGGCCAGCCTACCAGTCCAGGGCTGCTCTGACCCAGCTCCTCATGCTGCAGAGGGGCTGGCTGGGGCACAAGGGTGCTCCAGTGCAGGGCCAGCCAGCAGGCAGCCAGCCCCCCACAGCGAAGCACCCTCGAGCCCCAGCCAGCCCTGTTAGCTGCGCACTAAAAAAACTCTACTACAGGATTGTACTTGTGTTTAAAAGTGCTAACCTGTGGTGGAGTTTATTAGTTTGCTTTGGCCTAACAGGGCTGCATGTATAGATGCTGAGATGTCGACTGTGGAGCTAATTACACAGCTCCGCAGTAAACATCTTGTGTAGACATGCCCTGTCTTACCATGCAAACTACCTGGAAAAACCCCTCTTTATTGCAATTTTGACAACAGACTTCTTTAAATAAGCAATTTGCTGAGTTGTGGGATCCTTTTGCAGGTCAAAAACACACCTCTGGCTACTACATATCCTGGCTTTTCTTTTGCATATTTAATAACTCATATATTCCTGCTTCCATGGTAGCTCTTGCATACAGTTTGACTTTGTCCTTTGCTGCAGTTTCAAATGCCCATTTAAAAAAGAGGTCTTCCTCTGTTAGGAGTTCCTCTTGCGTGCTTTCATTAAGCAGGCCCCACACAAACATGTCTCTGAGGGTCTCATTACGTCCATCCTTAAAATTACAATATTCTGACACCCTCCTTCGTTCTGTTGTGAAAGAGGAACTAGATTCCTCTTCAGATTGGTTTTTCACATGGAACCTAAATCTGTTTGCAGTGATCAAAGGCTTGGGTGCCAGCTGCTCCTGGACAATTTTCACTCTTTGCTTGATGGCGTCTTTGGAATGATCAGACCGCACTGTAAACTCATGTTTTTCCTTCCATCAAATTCAGCAATGCAATCGCCTTTTTCTGTGGGGAACCTCATTTACTTCAAAACTCTGCTCCAGTCTCTATAGATGTGGGCCAGTCTTCCAAGGTACTATTAAAAGCCTCCATTATCCCAGTGTAGCCAGCCTTTTCCCTTGCCATTATTGCTTCAGCAAATTCAGGTGCTCGTAGCTACAGCAGATGCTTCTGGCTGATCTGATACACGACTTGCTCTTGGCATCCTATCCTCGTCACCACTTGTCACAAGAAATAGGATGACACAAGCCACTACACTGGGTAAAGAGCTCCACCATGCTGGCCAGCACAAAATATATTGTGAACATAAAGTAAAAAAATCAATTGCCATCAGCAGATTCAGCAACAAAAGGCACATGAGCACATTTTCATGAGCTCATTCAAATATCTCACAATATTTGCACAGAGACTAAAGAAAGGAAGTAGGAGACGCTACAGGCAAAGGCAGCACGGGCTGAATGGGAGCACTTTTCTCACCAAGGGGTGAATTAAACAACAGCAGTTTTTAAACTAAAAAGTAGGGGAAAGCCAATGGGTGCAGAAAAGCATGCAGGTTGGGCTGACGCTACCCCAAGGTGGGATGTCATGCAGATAATGGTGAGGTTAAGTCAGAGCTTCTAGAGTGCCAAACAAATAGCACAAGCAGTGCCCAGGAGCTGAGCAAGGACAACATTTTAAGTGCCTCTACACAAACCCCAGAAGCCTCAAAAATAAAATGGGTATGTGGCGGGCCAGTAGGGGGCGCTCCTGCGTTGAGCCGCCCACCTCCCTGTGCCCGCCCACCTTCCAGCTCCGAGTGCCTCCCTGGGGTGCCTCCCGTCCGGCCGACCCCTTCCCTGGATCACACCCGCTAGCCTGGGGTTCCCGCTGCCACCATCCAAGGCTCTGGACTCAATCCTGGCTCTGCGCACCTTGGAGAACACAGGCCTGATCGTCCAATGGGTCCTAGACCCAATACAGGCACTTGGGGCACTTCCCCAAGTCAGGGGCTGATTAGGAAGCCTCCCTTAGTCCACAGACCTAAGGGGCCTCCTTGGCATAATTTAGACCCACCCCTCAATAAGTCTCCCACACCGGTCACAAAGGAGAACTTTATTGATTACAGGGGTAGGGCGGAAACAGGGTAAAAGGTAGAGCAGTATCATAGAAATCTTACAGGAATATCAAAGGAATCCCATAGAGTAAACCAGGGTGGCTGAGGTAGCCGTTTAACCACGCATCTGAGTTACTGAAGCTAAATATCTAATCAGATCTCTAGTATCTTACTCACTCGCATCATCCAGAGGTGGTTGGAGTTTCCTCTGGAGGCAGGGCACTCTTGGGGCATGCGGTGATGAGGAGAGAGCCAGGTTCAGATTCACCTGGATGACCGCATGGCTAATGGCTGCCTTCTTCCTGGCCCGGGCCTTTTTATCCCCTCTCTGACCTCAGCAGCCCGGTCCAATCGAAGCTGCCAGTGCTGGCCACAAGCCGACCAATCTACAAAGCATCCCTGGCTACCTGGGCCCCTACGCAGGGCCGGGCTTTTTCCCCCCTGCCCAGGTGACCAGAGCATTTGTTATGCAGACCAGGGAGGGAGATCCCCGCCCTGAGGGATTCAACACCAGCCTGTCAGACTGGCAGAGACAGATCTCTGGAGAGGGGCACAGACGGTGGCATTTCTGCCACAACCATCACCCCACTGGCCCAGCTGGCCCAGGGGATGCTGATGTCATGGATGAGTGTTAAGGACCCATCACTGGCTTCCAGCAAGCGCAGCAGTCTCTGGGCTGGCTCCTCTCCGGGAATGTGCCAGGACACCTGGATGAGGTTGGAGACGCCCCGGATCACACAGGCCAGATGTGCAGGCTCCGTGGCTCCGTTCTCCCCTGCACCAGGGCCCAGGAGCAGCACGGAGCTGCTATCTGTGAAGCTGTCTGGGGAGAAAGGAAGCCAAGAGTTCAGCGGCAGACAGACCCACAGCTGTGGCTGGGCTGCAGCTCAGCTCTGTTATGGAGAGATTAACCCAGATAAAAGTTTACTGGGGAATAAGGAAAGGTGCCATCCCCTGCTGAGCTGGAAGAGAGGAACCAGTCCAATGCATGCCGTTGTAGCCAGGAGAGAGCCAGGCAGCCTTCTCAAGGCAGCACTAGCAGCTTCAGGGGTTCAAAATATTCTCATCTGCTGTCACGGGTCGGAGGGAGAAACATTCCCAGCCTGGCTGCACAGACCGGCCCCACAGAGACCCAGCACTTCCCTGCACCACTTGCCAGGTTTCCCCTGTGAAAAAAAAGCTGCATAGCCAAGGTCCTGGAGTACATGCATAAACTGAACATCCTGTGCCACAATAAGTGTGCAGTAGAAAGAGCCCTGTGGCACACACAGGTTTACAAAGCAGCAGTGGGGGCCAAGCTCAATGTGAGCAAAAGCACCTGCCTGGCTGTGGGCGAGCTCGGAGACCTGCAGTCCCGGGGGGTCTCAGTCCCCCGTGAGGGGGTCAAGATCCTGGGGGTGGATTTTGACCCTGAGCCGAGTGGAAGGAGGGCCTGGGAGAAGGAGTTCAAAGTGAAGCAGAGGTTGAGTCTCTGACATGCGTGCCACCTCTCCATGGCGGGGGAGGCGCATGGCGCCCATGAAGGCGGTGCTGCTACCAGTGCTTCTGTACACCACACTGGCCTTCCCCCCTCCAAAGCGTTTCATCCACAGAATCTAGAGAGCCGTGTGCGTTTTCTTCTGGGGATCCAGAATGGAGAAACTGGCTAGGAAGACCCTGTACAAGAAGAAATGGACTGGGGGCAGGGGGATGCCAGACATCCACTTGTTCCTGCAGGCATGGTACACCAGCCAGATCTGCAAGCTGGTGACCAAGCCAGTGACCAAAACAGCCTGTCTCATCAAGTATTTTTCAGGTCACCTCCTGAGACAGTGGGGGCTATACACACTGACCAATGGGAGACCGTGTACCATGAACACCCCTGGTTCTACGTAGCGCCGAATGGGTTCTGGAGTGAGTATGGGCTACAAAAGGAAAGCCCAGTGACTGTCTGACCACAGAAAGATACAGAAGGCAGTTAGGGACAGAGACAGGCTATCGACTGTGGAGCTGCTCCTCAAAGATAACTGCCAGGCTGTCTGGGACCTGATCTTCTACAAGGACCTACGAAAGAACCACAGAGACTTGAACTGGCTAACAGCTCACTGCACACTCCCAGTGAGGGCATGGAGACACAGAAAGGGGCGAGGGACTTGACCCAGCTGCCTCAGGGAAATCTGCCAAGGTGCAAGAGAGACCATCTCCCATGGCTCTGCCCCTATGCCAAGGGAGAGTGGAAAAAGGTAAGCTGGTTCTGCAAAGAGGTGGCATGAGTCAAGCTGGTGACGAGGGAGGCGGCACTGTTTGGACACCCGACTAAACAGTAGGGGTCCCTGACAACCTGCTTCAAATAGTTGGTGTCCTGCATCAGGAGCACCCTGTGGAAATGCAGGAACCTACTGATGCACAGACACATGGAGCTTGAGGAAACAGACTGTGTTAAAATGTTTTTGAGTGAACTCCAGTCCTACTGGAAATCGGTGGGAGAGGACAGAAAAGATGCAGCCAACTCCACCTGGCAGAGGGACACCTGGCAAAGGCTGTTCAAAGACACTCCAAGAAGAGAAGTGGTCAGGGATAATGAAGACAACAGTGATGCAACTGAGCCTCGAGACACTGATAATGACCGTCGTAGTGTCAGCAGCAGTGGAAGTGACAGTGACAGCAACAAGGACAGTGAATAAGCTGAGAGTGTAAACCCCAACATTGGGGCGAAGACTAAGCTACTGTGTTAGGGAAAGGACGGCATATCGGTGCACGGGAGTGCAGGTGCACAGATTGTACGGGCTTTAAATGCAGTTGTGCGGCTTTAAAACCCATGGATGCATGGGCTTTCAATGCGGTTTGTGGGTGCACAGGCTTTAAATGCAGTTTAAGGTGTGTGAAGAAAAGCTTGTGCTGGATGCTCTCTCTATATAACTATATTTATTTATCTGATAGATAGATATAGTTTTAAATATATTCTTTTTCACAAAAAATTGAAATCCTGATCAATGCTTTAAAGGCAGAGAAAGGAATTAATAGAGAATCAGGGTATGGTGAAGGAGGAAGACCCGAAGCTCAAAACAATGGCAGTAATGGCAAGTAAGAAGGAGGTAGAAAAAAATTTGAAGAGTGGAAATGAAGAACTGGAGACTGATGGAAATTGGATGAAGATAGAGAATAAAGGGAGAGTGGGAGACAGGATGGGAGCAGCAGGAGCAGATAAGCAGAGCAGAGGACGTCAGGAGCACAACAGCAGGCCAGTCCACTGGAGGTCTCACAGCGGGGAGAACACAGAAGAGGCACTGACAAGAGCCAGGCTGCGGATAAGGGCAACTTTAACCAGCAACGGGAGACAGATGGGATCGACAATGAATAGATATGATTTCCTGAAAAAGGTACTGCTTGAGATTTTGGATGTGCAGGTGGAGTATCTCACTATGCTGACTGCTTTCTCAAACCAAAAGACTTGGGAATTGACTTCCTGAAATGGAGAATGGTATGAGAACTTTTGGCAGAAATATCCAGAGAAACATGAGAAGGTGGAATTAAGAGAGAGAAAGCTCAGAGCAGGGGAAAAGTCAAGAGAAAGAGTGATTATAGTTCAAATGTACATGGATTTACTAGAGGCAGAAGACATGGAAAAATAGATGGAAAAGTACATCCAAAGGGTAATGCTGGTAGAGAAAGTGAGGGACAAATATGGTATCTAGACAGGGTCAGCAGAAACAAGTAGTGTTACAAGCAGACAAGTGGAGCCCAAGTGGGGTGCTGCACATCCCGTCAGTGATCCAGACTGGGGCACACCAGGGTTTTATAATGTACCACAGGCAACCAAACTGGTGCAGCAAATGTGTAAAGGTGGAGTACCTGTCTGCATATTGTCCCCTCACAGTGTGCTACAGATGTGAAGGGATGGGGCATACAGCATCAGAGTGGCAGGGGTCCCTAAAATGCACTATTTGTGAAGGAGAGGGACACTTGTATCAGAGGTTCCCCCAGAGCCTTTGCAGGTACAGTCAGACCCCATGAGGAACAGCAAAACCCAGAGGAGGAGAGTGGAGGCGAGGAGGGGTTGGACACTGAGGTAGAAATGGTGAAAGAAACACCACAGGAGGGTGAAACAGTAGGGGGGCAAAATTTCTGTGATTAAGGCAGCATAGGAGGACATAGTAGATGGAATGGAAGGGAAGGTGGGTAAAGCAAACAGCTCAGACATGGAGGTGGGGATGGGGAAGAAAGAAGACTCCCTTCCTTGGCTTGGCCCAGCTCCCGCAAGATTCTGCGAGACTCCACAGGAAGTCCTCAGACTTTTAAAACCAGGCTCCAAATGAAAATTGCTTTCAGTTCAGGCCAGCTCCTTGGAGGAGATGCATGGGTTAACGCCTGTTGTGCCCCCAGGAGCCCAAGACCCAGACCCAGATTCCACAGAGCCCCAGCGAGAGCCAGGATGTAAGGGAAACCGGGGCTAGGGGGTCAGTTGGCTGAGCGCAGGGGCACTTGGAGGGAGCAGGTGTGTGTGCATGAGCGTGCATGATTGCGTGCATGCAGGTGAGCAGGTGAGGGCCATGCTGGGAGAGACATGCCGGCAGGATGCTCCGGCAGGAACCCCCCCCGGGGTCTCTCCTTGGCTGAGCCCCCCAGGGAGCCCTGTGAACAGAGTGCACAAACAGACACAGCTGTACTTGGGTGCGGCAGTTTGCACGTAGTTTGCATGGAGGGGTGCGCAGAAGGTGCCCAGAGGGCTGGTTCGAGCAAGGATCCCAAGGTCAGAAGCCTGAAGAGGAACTGCTGAGACCAGGCAGAGGCATGAACTCACTCTCAACCATGGCAGTGACTCGTTGTGCCCGCAGGTGTCCCGGCATGGCCAAGACCCCCACCCAGACAGAGCCCATGGCCCCGGACTGTGGGGGCTACATGGTGTGGCTGCTGGCAGATGGCCATGGGGGCACCCCCACTTGTTGAGTGTGCTCCCTGGTGGTGTCTCTGGAGGGCCAAGTGCAAGAGCTCAAGGAAGAAACATGTCAGCTGCACACCATCAGGGCTGCACACCACCATGTCAGCTGCACACCACCATTGATGGCTACTGCCAGACCGTTCTCCACAAGAAGGAAGAGGAGAAGGAGACAGAGAAGGTGGCCAACTTGATGCCTAATCAAAAGGACCCACTTGGGGTGACCTGGAAGAGAGTCACCTCACACTCCAGGAAACACAGGGCCAGGGTTGCTTCTCCCCTGGCACTGAACAACAGGTGCACTACCCTCCCCATGCACGAGGAGTCTCCGATGGGGACACTGGAGGAGGAGGAAGGTAAGCAGCATGCTGCCACCCCCCAAGAGGAGACGCAATGTGGTGGTGGTGGGGGACTTCCTCCTGCGGAGCACTGAGGGACTCATCTGCCATCCGGACCCCCTTGACTGTGAGGTCTGCTGCCTCCCTTAGGCTCACATCTGAGAGGTGGCGGAGAGGATCCCCAGGCTCATCAGGCTGTCCAACTACTACCCCATTCTCCTCATCCATGTGGGAACAAATGACACAGCCAGGAGTAATCCGGACTAGGTCATGAGTGACTACAGGGCTCCAGGGGCTGGGCTCAAAGGGTCCGGGGCTCTGGTAGTCTTTTCTTCTCTGCTCCCTGTTGTAGGCCATGGCCCTAGGAGGGAAGGATGCATACAGGAAGTAAACCCACATCTCCTATGGTGGTGCCACCGAGAGGGCTTCAGTTTCCTCAACCACAGCACGTACTTCAGGGAGAGAGGACTCCTGGGATGAGATGGCATCCACCTCATGTGGAGAGGTAAGTCCCTGTTCTCAGCCAACATGACCACTCTTCTAGATAGGGCTTTAAACTAAGATTGCTGGGGGATGGGGAAACACAGCCTGGAGCAAGCCCGGGGACCAACACACAACAAATCTCTGTAGATAGGGGCACTAGAAGAGCCACTCATGTGGGAGCTGAGGGAGTAGTTTCCCATCAACATGACAGGATGTTGAGGGTCTGAGAAGGAGGACTCAGGTGCCTGTACACTAATGCCAGGAACATGGGGAACAAGCAGGAGGAGCTAGCCCTCCTACTCTCCAGTGGACATTATGATCTAGTAGGGATTATGGAGACCTGATGGGACTCCTCCCACAACTGGAGCGTAGCCATAGAGGGCTGTGCCTTGCATAGAAGGGACCGAGTAGGGAAGAAAGGTGGAGGTGTAGCTCTCTATGTGAGGGAGCAGTACACCTCCTTGAAGGCCGACATCAGCTCCAGAGAAGAATGACTCAAAACCCTCTGGGTCAAATGCGGGGGGGAGGGTGCAGTGAGAGAGACCTAACTGTATTTGTATACTACAGACTTCCAAACCAAAGGGAGGAACTTGATCTAGAGTTCACTCGTGAACTGACTGAGGCCGTGCACGCATGAGACATGGTCATCATGGCAACTTCAATTACCCAGACATCTCTTGGGAGAAGCATTCATCCAAGTCAGATAGGTTGCGTTCCTTTCTGACCTACATCGAAGAGCTTTTTTTGACTCAGGAGGTGTGAGGGCCAACCAGAGGTAACGCTCTTCTAGACTTGGCCCTGCCCAAAGGAGATGACCTAGTGACCAACTTAAACACAGAGGGTAGCCTGGGTGACAGCGACCATAAAACCATCACGTTCACTGTCCATCACAAGGCAGAGAAACCAGATAGCAGGACTGAAGTTTTGGACTTCAAAAAATGCAAATTTCTACAAGCTCAGGTCACTAGTAGGGGAACTGCTGCAGAACCAGGGACTGAAGGCAAAAGGAGTACATGAAGAGTGGTCATTTCTTAAGGACAAAATACTTGCAGTGCAAAGGGAGTCCATTTCCACTCAGAGGAAAGGTAGCAAAAGGGCTGGGAAGCCCTCTTGGCTAGACAGGGAAATCATGATCCTCCTAAGAAAGAAGAAAGAGGCGTACAAACAATGGAAACTTGAAACATGCCCCATGGAGGACTACACAACAACGGCCCACATATGTAGGGAACAGATTAGAAGGGCTAAGGTAGCAACTGAACTAAAATTAGCAATGGGGATCAAGGACAACAAGAAGTCCTTCTTTTGCTATGTAGGGAACAGGAAGAAAACAAATAGGAGTGTGGGGCCACTGCTCAACAACTCAAGACAGCTGGTTACCGGCGATCAGGAGAAAACTGAACTCCTGAATGACTACTTCACTTCGGTCTTTCACAGGGCTAAGGGGAAAAACGTGCAAGGCACGGTATGGAAGGAGCAGTGTAGGAATGACTGCCTTCCTAATATTGCTGGTATGTGACCAATTTAAAAATGTAGACGTATATAAATCAGCAGGCCTCGATGAACGTCATCTGAGGGTGCTGAAGGAGCTGGCTGAAGTCAGAGTGGAACCCGTGGTGAAGCTCTTCCAAAATTCGTGGCACTCAAGAGACATCCCTGAGGACTGAAAGAGGGACTATGTTGTGCCCATCTTCAAGAAGGGGAGGAGAGAGAAGCCTGGCAACTATAGGCCAATCAGCAAACCTCTATCCCAGGAAAGATCCTGGAAAACTTCATCAAGGAGTCTATATGCGATAGGCTTACAGAAGGTAGGATTTTGAATGACAACCAGCATGACTTTGCTGTGGGCAGGTCTTGTCTTACCAATCTCATCTCCTTTTATGATCAGGTAACTCACCACCTGGATAAGAGAGAGGAGGTTGACATTGTATACCTTGACTTCCGAAAAGCAGATCAAAAGATCTGGTATCCCACGATGGTCTCATGAGAAAATTGGAAGATTGTGGGTTTAACTGCGAGACAGGTAGGTAGGAAGCTGGCTATGGGGTAGTTCCCAGAGAGTTTTACTGAACAGATCTATGTCATCTTGGCAAGAAGTGGTCAGTGGTGTCTCTCAGGGGTCAGTGCTTGGTCCAATGCTTTTTAAGATCTTCATCAACAATTTGGATGTGGGGGTGAAGAGCTTACTGGCCAAGTTTGCGGGTGACACCAGGTTATGGGGAAGCGTGATCACGCTTGAAGATAGGCTGCAGATATAGGCAGACCTAGACTGGCTGGCAAGTTGGGGGGTGGAACCAGATGAGTTTTAACATCAAGAAATGTAAAGTACTCTACCTGGGGATGAACAATCCCCTGCACACTTACAGGCGAGGCAATGCCAATCTGGCCAGCACTACGAATGAAAGAGACCTGGGGGTAATAATTGACCACAGTATGAATGTGAGCTGGCAGTGTGACGCTGTAGCCAGCAGGACAAATAATACTCTAGCGTGCATCAATCACTGCATCTCCAGCAAAACCAAGGAAGCGATTCTTCTACTCTGCACGGCATTGGTGAGACCGCCGATGGAGTACTGTGTCCAGTTCTGGGTGCTGCACTTCAACAAGGATGTGGAAAAGCTCGAGACAGTCCAGAGAAGCGTCACCCGTATGATCAGAAACTTATACAGCAAGCCATACAAGGTAAAGCTGAGGGACCTGGGACTCTTCAGGCTGAAGAAGAGAAGGCTGAGAGGGGACTTGGTAGCAGCTTACCGCTATATCAGGGGCATATATCAAGGGCTCAGTGAACAGCTGTTCACCAGGGCACCCTTGGGAAAAAGCAGGAGCAATGGTCACAAACTCCTGGAAGACCGTTTCAAGCTCAACATTAGGACAAACTTCTTCACAGTCAGGGTGTCCGGACTGTGGAATAAGCTCCCTCCAGAGGTGGTGCAATCGCCTACCCTGGAGATCTTCAAGAGGAGACTGGATGGTTACCTTGCTGGGGTCAATTGACCCCAGTTGTCATTCCTGCTTGGTGCTGGGGGTGGGGCTGGACCCGATGATCTTCTGAGGTCCCTTCTAGCCTACAGTCTATGAATCTATGAATCTAGAGTAAACAGAAGTGGAGATGGAGCAAGAGAAAGAACCAGATGGACAGGCCAAGAAAAGAAGGAAAACACAAGGGCAGAAGACCAGGAGGAAGAAACCTGATAATGAGGGAGGTGAGCCATAGGAAGAGCTGAAGAGCAGTTTCCTGCTGCTAACATGTCTGGACTCTAGCCTAGAGTGGAGACCAGAAGGCAGGGAGCAGCAGGAGGCAGGAATATGCAAGCCTTCCTAAATGCGAAAGTTATCCATCAGCTTGCAAAGGCTACAGGAGTGCGAATGAGAGAGGGAGAGGAGTCAACCACCCCAAGCAATGGCACAGACGCACCTTAAAGGGACATATGCACCCATTTAAAACAAGCATACATGCCATTTACACTAGTTTTGCTTAATGTCAGGAGTTTCTTAACAAGGAAAAGATGAGAACAGATTGAGCTGGTGTTGAGCCAAGTAAGACAGACATAATCTGTCTATAAGAAAGTGGTATACCAGGAAAGAAGGATTATAAATACTTTGAGAAAAGGTGGAGATAGGGACCATCTGGATGGTCAAGGGCAAATGAGAAAAAAGTGGCAGGGGTAGCAATAATATTCAAGAACCCAGAGCTGGAAGTAAAGCAGGTGGAAAAAGTTGTCAGTGGCAGATTACTATGAATGATATTATCAGTAGGAGGAACAGAACTGGAAATTTTCAATGTATATGCACCACCAGAGACAACGGTAAGAAATATGCTGCTTAGAAAGCTAGCAGTTTATATGGCTGGAGGGAGATTGTGCATAATATTGGGAGATTTCAATTGTATAATCCAAGTAGGTGACAGAACAGGGGAAGGAGGAAATGGAGCTTTAGACAGCTCATCCAGACTGTTAACAAACGTAATAAAAGAAGAGTCACTAAGAGATGTGTGGGCAGAGCAGAACGTTTTCACTAGAACAGACCCCAGTGGAAAGAAACATTCAAGAATGTACTTTGTGTTTGTATCAAAAGAAATAGGAATATGCAGCTGTTACAAGATGAAGAGAGATGTCAAGCATATATGAGGCAATATGAAGGGTGGTGAATACTGAATAAATATTTCACAAGTACCAGAAACTGGTGGAGGATGGTGAAAAGAGGACAAGAAGAATTCTTCAGGAAGGAAGGCCAAAGACATGGAGGGAAAAGAACAAAAGAGCTAAGAGAGCTGCAAAGCAAGATGCAGGAGTTGCTAAAGGCAGCCACAAAAGTAAGACTGGTATGAGAAGAGCTAGAAGAAATAAGGCAAAGAAACCTGGTTTAAAAGAAAGACTTAGCACCCTGGGTAGGAGAAAATGATGAATGGTCCTGATACTTTTTGGCCAGAGTGAAGGTGGCAAAAGGAGAGCTTAAAGCAGTGTGGGAAGAACGCAGTGCCCAGGTGAAAAGGCATGAGGAGCAAGGTTCCCTCTAAGGTGCGCGCGTGTGCGGCCGTGCACAAGGAAAAGTCTGGCTGTGCGCCAACTTTTCAAGGCCGCGCACTGGAAAAGGAGCTGGGCTGCGGCGTGGGACACTTACTGAAGGTAAGCTCCTTCTCAAGGTTGGGGCAGGGGCCGGGCATGGGCTCTGCAGGCTCTGGGGAACTGCTCCGCCTCCCCGCATCGTCTTGGGGAGCGAGGAGGCACGTGGCATTGGGGCTGGGGAGTGGAGCACTTCCCCAGAGCTGGCGGAGCCTGCGGAGCAGTTCCCCGGAGCCGGCAGAGCCCCTGCCAGCCTCCATCCCTGCCTTGCCTCACCTTGGGGAGGAGCCGCTGCCTGCCCCGAGTGAGGCTCTGCCAGCTCCGGGGAACTGCTCCGCTGGCCCTGGGAAAGTGCTCCACTCCCCAGCCCTGATGCCACGTGTCTTCTAGCTCCCCAAGGTGATGCAGGGGAGTGGAGCAGTTCCCCAGAGCCGGCAGAGCCCATGCCAGCCCCCAGGCTCTAGCCTCCAGGCCCCAGCCCCCACTGCCTGCCCCGGGTGAGGAGTGAGGAGCTTAGCTTCGGTAAGTGTCCCATGCTGCATCGAAAGGGGAAGGTGGGACTGAAGCGGAGTGCTCATGGACTGAAGTGGCACGCTCATGGACCGCCACTCCTTAGAGGGAACGTTGATGAGGAGGTGTTGGAAGTGATCAGAACATTTTATGAAGAGCTATACCAGAAGAAGGAAGCAGGCAGGAAAAAGATGAAGGATTTGATGGAAGAGATTAAAGAAAAAATAGTGGAGGAAGAAGCAAAGATGGAAGAAAAGATAAGCTTAAAGGAAGTGGAAGTGTTTGAAAGTCTGTAAAAGAGGGAAATCATCAGGAGCAGATGGACTGCTTATGGAATTTTACAAGAAGTTTTGGGCACAGGTAGGGAGGGATATGGTAGAAGTTTTCAAGGAAATAGGGGAGACAGGAGAGGCAGAGAATGATTTTACAAGAGGCATGGTGATCTTACTCTTCAAGAAAGAGGAGAAGGAACTCCTGAAAAACTGAATGTGGACTATAAGCTAATGGCCAAATGCTGGCTTTGAGGATGAGGAAAAACCTCCATAAAATTCCAGTATTATAAAAGGCTTAGTCTGTCCGTGAGTCTGTCTGTCCATAACACTTTTGGGCAACTGTGCATGTGCCTCTGAGGGGGCGGGCAGTGGCCTGGGCTGCATGTGCCCAAGTTGATGGGGAAGTTTGTGACAGTGGCAAACACGGCGTGGCTGCCCAAGCAGTAGGGTTTCCCCCCCGCCTCCCTGCCTGAGGGTGAAAGAGGGGGAACACAGTGGCGGTGCCGAAGGGAAAGGTAATACAGCATGGGAAAAGGTGATGGCAAGGCTATGGCAAATACTTTGGCTACGGTCTGGAAGGATGCTGTCCTTTGCTAGAAAAGTGGTGGCATTTAAGGCTGTGCTACTGCCGATTATTCTATATATGGGAATTATATTACCACTGATGTGGTGGCAGACAGCAGATGTACAGAGGGAAATATGTGTGTTCTTCCGGAATGCCAAAAGAGAAAGGTTGGCTAGAGCTGAACTGTGCACAGCAGGAGAGATGGGGGCTGCCGGACTTGGGATTGTTTGTCTATGCAAAATTTGTAAGTGTTATATGAAGGTGGTAATGGAGGGACAGCGCATATCAACTGATTTCACATGGCTGCAATGTTGTGGAAATAGGGAGTATATCAGATGTCTTGAAGAGTCCGTGGGTGTGGCAACCACCGATTCATTACATCAGGATGGAAGGATTCATGCAGAGCTATAAAATAGGGATGGTAGGGCTGGAGGTCCTGCAGGATCATAAGAAATTGATGAAAGCAGGAAGGGAGAGAGGATGGCACCTGTGGGAAACTTCACAGAAGGACAAGTGAAGAAGGTCTGGGGAGCAGTGGCAGGTAAACAACTAAAAGGTGAACATGCTGACCTGGAGTGGATGGTTGTAAGAGATGTCTTGCTAGTGAGAGAAGTGCAACACAGATGGGGCTTGACAAGCTCATCAAGGTGCCCGAGGAAGAGAAGAAGAAACAATGATGTGTTTTGTGAATATACATCCTCAAAGGGAGTGTGGGAAAGGGTCCGCTACTTTGTGAGTGTCACCGAAATAAATCTGTCATTAGCACGGAAGATGGCACTGTCTGGACTCCTACCACAGGGACCAAAGAAAACATTATTAAGTGCTTTATTAGCATGTGTTAAAAATTGTTTATGAAAAGTAAGAAACCTCTGAATATTTAAGGGGTTTGCTTTCACTGAAAGAGAGTGCCTCAAGCTGTGGCTCCATAAACTGAAATACTACACTGATTGGGACAAAGAAGAGATGGGAGAGGAAGAGGTGGAGAAGAAGCGGAGGAAAAAGGACTGGACACACTTGTTTCACTGAACTAACAGAGAGAATGGATAGGAAGGGCAGAGTGTTTCAGGTGTTTATTGGGGAAACAGGGTTTGTTCATGAGATTCTGTATGAAGAAAAAGATTTCTGTAATGATTTGTTTTCTGTGGGAAGTTGATGTATGTTGTTTAAGGGTTTAATAAATGTTGTATGTTATATAGTTGTTCCTGTGATATGAAGTCTTGGTAAAACAAGGATGCTCAATATGTGTAGCTTTGTAAGTATAGGATGATAGGTGTGTTTTTAATAAGATTTTTAAAAGAAAAAAAAGGTTCTCATCAGCATCTTGGCCTGTTGGCTAAAATCAAGCATTGTTGGCATCAAGGGAATGGTGTCAGGGCTGGCTCTGGCCCTCCCAGTGCTGGTCTGGTATTGCAGTATCTCCAGGCCTGGTCCCTGGTGCCTGTGCCCTGCAGAGGGAAAACCTGCCCATTTTTTTAAGGAACACAACCACACACACACACACACACACACACACACACACACACACACACACACACACACACACACACACACACACACAGATTTTCACCAGTACGGTTGCCTGATACGGGCCATCTGCTTTATAGTCGTGCTCCATGTTGGCTGCATTTAATCAACTTCATAGTTGGTTTCAGTTACTGAGCAGATGCTGCTTTTAACAGCAGTTCAAATGTAGACAATGTATTTAATGAAGTTTCATTTTATGCAAATGTAAGATGAGAGTTTTTCCCCTCTAATATTAACATGAGGGAAAAGCCTCATCTTGTATTTGAGTAATGTAACAGGGAGCACATGACCCTATTACTGCAAACAGCTAAAGGAAAAGAAACTTACCTGAGCGGCAGTGAGACGTCAGAGACGATGACGTCATCAACCGGCACCAGGAACATTTGCTGCACCTGGAAACTTGAAAATTAGTAATTAAAATACACTGGCTTTAAAAGCTGAGGAGTACATCAGGGCAACCCCCAAAAGGGGAACAGAGAGGTTCGTTGCACCAAGACAGGAGCAATGGAACAGAGTTTGTGCGGAGGCACGAGTAGAACCAAAGAGTGACTGGGGAAAAACATGGTTGCAGACTGTGCTGTCAATCCTCAGAACCAGGTAGACTGTCTCTAATCAGAGACTTTTTTTTTATTTGACGGCTGGCCAGCTGGCCAGATTAGAAAGAGACTGAGTAAAGTTGTTTCACAAAGCAAAAGGAGAGGGGTGGATGCCTAAAAACCCCATTTTGTGAAGAGACTTATTAGTAATTAGTTTTACGTTGCGTTTTGTGGTTTTTTCTTTGCCATGAAGGACCTAGTATCCTGGAGTGTGTGTTATCTAAGAACCAGATTTGGGGTGCTCCTGAAGATTATGCTTCTATGCCGAGACAGAGACACCTAGATAATAAAATTGTAAGAAGACCAATTTCAATTGTAATTAAGAATCGAGTGATCCTTATGTTATATGGGGTTTTTTGGAACTCATTCCCATCAAGTCATGGCAGGCGAGAAAAAAGCAGGCGAGAAGCTCTGATTTGAAGTTTTTTCCCTTTTATAATCAGTTTTAGGAAACCCCACCCACAAGTAAATATAGTATATAGGAATGACAGAGTAGGGCATAGAGGTGAAGGAGTGGCACCAGATGTTGAGGATAGTACAGCTAGTAACGGCTTACAAATCTTACCCGAAAGGAAAACTATGATGGAATCATTGTGGGTAGAAATTACATACTAGACTGTACCAGCTACCTGATTCGGAAGGTGAAGGTGATTATGAAATGATCAGGGAGATTAGAGAAGCTGCTAAAATGGGCCAAGCAATAAGAATAGGAAACTTCAAGTATCTTCACATAAACAGGGTAAAGAGTTCATCAGGGTGAGATGTGAAAACAAAATTTCTGGATGTAATAAATGACATTTTTCTTGAACAACTCATCCTGGAATGCACAAGATGAGAAGCAATTCTACACCTAATCCTGAGTAACACACAGGACCTGGTTCAAGAGGTATCTTTTGTTGAGCCATTCTGTAATAGTAACCATACCATAATCACATTCAATATTTGAACAGAGGGGAGTAAGTCAGAAAAGTCCATCATTCAGATACACAACTTTAGGAAGGGAAATTATGCAAGAATGAGGAAGATAGAAATATAAAGTTCTTTGGGTGAATCTGATATCTTTTATTAGACCAACTTAAGTTGGAAAAATTGTTTTTAGCAAGCTTTCATGTTTAAAAACCCTTCGTCAGGCTGAGGAAGTCTCTGCAGTTGCTGTGTGCTCTTCCTGGATGGAAAAAACTTTTAAAGGAGCAGTGAAAAATGTAAAAAGACTTCATGCAGCTTGGAAGCTGTATAAAAATACTACATTAGAGGCTATATGCCTCTAATGTAGTATTTCAGCCACTGAAATACTAGGATGGGCAAAAAAATTGCAAAGAATTTTTCCCATTATTTTAATTGGTTTAATAAAAGATATTGGATGTACCCAAAAAGCCTTGTGGGCAAAAAAATAAAAAAACAAAAATGGCACATGAACTTCACTGTTGACGTGTTAGGTAATGCACCTGGAGCAAAATAGTCTCAACATTACATACACAGTGCTGGGTTCTGAACTAACTACTATAACTCAGGAAAGGGACCTTGGAATCATTGTAGACAGTTCTATAAAATGCCAGCTCACTGTGCCATGGCAACCAAAAAAGCCAATAAAATGTTGGGCATCATTAAGAATAGAATTGAAAACAGAAAGGGGAACATAATCCTGCCATTAGGCAAACCCATGGTGTACCCACATCTTGAATAGCGTGTGCAGTTCTGGTCCCCACATCTCCAAAAGAATGGAGTACAATTAGAAAAGATACAGAGCAAGACTACCACAATGATCAGGGGCCTGGAGCAGTTGCCATGTCAGGAGAGACTAAAAAAGGGTAGGAATCTTCCATTTGGAAAGAAGGCTGAGGATGGATATGATAGAGGTCTATGGAAACTTGAAGGGTGTAGAGCAAGTGAACAGGAACTTTTTGTGCTTTAAGTCCCTAAATACTAGAACTCAGGGGCACCCACTGAAATTAGTAGGTGACATATTTCAAACTAACAAGAAAAAATACTTTTTTATGCAACATGCAATTATCCTGTGGCAGTCGTTGCTATGGCAGGGCACTGTTGGTGCCTGCCACTTTAAGTGCGGAGCCAAACAGCCAGCAGGTGCTTGATTATGGCAGCCATTTTAGAACTCTGGCTGCCTATATAAACAGAGCAGTTCACTGCTGGCAGGCCAGGCAGAAATATCACCTGGCTGCAAAGCTGTATGCAACATCTTGGAGGTAAGGGCAGGAGCTTAAAAGGATGGTTTGGAGGCTCCTGGTCCTGGCCATGACCTAAAATCGCACCCTGCTGGGAGTGGGTGGCCTGGTGGGGCTCCCAGTGGCGTGGGAGCCCCCAGGAAATACCAGGTCAGTTAGCACCCTGGTGAAAGGTGGGTTAGGGTGCCTTAATCCCTAGCCCCCACAATACTGTGGGTACAAGGGGGCCAGGCATGGCTACGGCCACCTGAGCCCCCACCGGGGAGGGAAGCCTTGTGGCCCCAGTGAGGGGGCGGAGATGTGGAGCCCCAGTGAGGGGGAAACCAGAGGGCTGGGAGCCCAGTATGTATGTGTAAGTGTATAGAGTTGCCCTGGGAGGGGCCAGGGCAAGCTTGGACCCAGTCTGGTAATTGGCTGGCCACTACCTCAGTGAGGGTCATGAGAGAGGCCCAAAAGATGGTACGTCGGCTACCCAAGGTGTGTACTAGGTAAAGCCTATGGCCGAAGGGGCCCGCACCAAGAGGGAGCAAGGTGGTACAAGTTGCCGATGCATGAAAGAGACCCTGTGAGAGGGGGTGGAGTGTGAGAGGCCCTAGTGAGAGGAGGGCAGTATGAATGTGTGTGTGTCTGAGGCCTGACAACGAGGGCTAAGCTTGGTCCAGCTGTAAGCCGGGAGCATTATGTCACCTAGATGCCATCTGCGAGGCTTTGGCTGCAGTGTAGGGAAGGAACGGAGCTGCAGATAGCGCCTCCTGGCATTGGGGCAAGAATGGGCAGTCTCCCACTTAATTAACACCATAATAATGTATCATCAAAGCATGGCAGGTGAGGAGGCAGGTGTTTGGCTCAGAAACAGGTGGGTGGGCCAATGGCAGACCGGCCCTGAGAAGGCCCCCCTGTTACAATCACCATAGGAGGTGGTGGAGGCATATCGCATGGCCAGGGTCAACAGGAGACTGGATAAATTCATGGATGGTAGATCTATTAATGGCTATTGAACAGAATGGTTGGAAATATTTCCTCTGCCATCTCTAACCCAATATTTAGTGGATGGCAGGGAGGGTACTGAATAGTGGACAAATCACTAGACTTTACTGTATCCACTTCTGCCACACTATATAGACCTTTAGTGTGACCCAGTATGGCACTATTTATGTTCTTAAGAAGCTATTGAACAAACTATGTTCACAAGTCACCTTCTTCATAGAATCATGGAAAGGCTGAACTGGAAGGAGCCTCCAGAGGTCATGTAGTCCACCCCCTGCTCAAGGTAGGATCATCTCCTCCCAAACCATTCCATATATAACCCGGGTACACCCAAGGGTGTATCCCATCTGCAAATGGAAGGGATGAGGAGTCAGGTGGTAGTGCTGCGAGAGGGATCTGGTTGTCTCTGTACCAGTTCCCTCTATTCTCTGTATAGCCGGGCCAGGACAAGATGACTTAACTATTTACAGATTTATTAACATACATACATATATACACATAATTATAGGTAAAATCTTCACTGATAATAAATATGTACAATACAGCTTTACATACAATGCTATCTTCAATTATCAAAGGGAACAGTACCACCACCAGTGGCCTCGAACCCAATGCAGGGCAATAGTGAGTTCTGAAACAAATGAGCGAATAAAATGCCAAAAGTCCACACCTGCCACAGATGAGCAGCTGGATCCTAGAACAGGTAAGTGCAGGTAAATACAATAATATCACAGAATAAATAATAGGTAACAATTTACAGATTATAAAACCCATTAACCAGAAATCCTTAAATAAGAGATATATACATATACTTGTGCTCATAAAATAGTGAGATTATAACAACCCAAATATAACAAAATATAAGACGCTCTTACATCCCTTCACAGTACCAATGAGGAATGAAATACCTGGACTTCCCCATTCTTCAATGGGAGCCCTTGCTGCTATTTGTCAGGGAGAGGTACAAGATCCTAGGTCCTCCTGCCTCTCGTGGGCTGGGCCAGGAGTCTTGCCCTGCAGAGACCCCCGTTGGCTCCCCTCTTGTTGGTTCCCTCCCCTGTGGGAAACCCCTTTTCCACACAACTCATGACTTCTGTCATCACAGGGCTGGCTCTGGCTCCAGCCTGGGTGGCCCTCCACTGCCTGGGCTCTCTCTCTCCGCGCAGCAGCACACTTGTGGCCCCATGCAGTGACCCATGCGCTGTAGGGCTCGTCCTTCTGCCCAGATAGGTTGGAGGCCTGGACTTCCTTGTGCGGCACTGGGGTTCAATCAGCTCTTGAGCCCTCTGGCCCCACGGTGTCTGCATCAGCTACCTGGCCACATGCCAGGGGATGGGGCTCCAACTGCCCAAAGCGGCTCCCAGAGCCCTGACCCAGTCCTGGATCCTCTGTGCAGCAATCTCTGCACTGTGCCCTGGTCGCCTGCCAGAGGATGCAGACCCAAACTTTCTCAAGAAGCCCCTAGGGTCTGAGCCCCATGCCTTGCTCTGTGCACTCATGGGGCCGTGGCATTGGTCCCAGAGAGGGAGTTCTCGGGGCTCTTCTGGGCCTTGCTCCACCCACTAGGCAGCTCTTCCCCAGCTCTTCTCTGCCCCCTTCTTCCTTCTTGTCCATCCTCCAACGCATCTGCCACCTGCTGGGCACGCAGCTCCTTTTATTCTCTTTGGGGGCTCCGCCCCCCCAGTTCTGCCGGAACGGTAGAGTGCAGTCTCAAACCAGGTTCAATTCTTTTCTTTTTTTTCCTCTCTCGCCCCCAACAGGGGCGGGGCAAAGCCCCTCCCACCAATCACAAAGCGATGGGCTCCACCAATCACAGAGAGGATTCTCTGAGCCCGGACATGCTGGGCTGTATTGGTAAGTCTGCCACACATGCGAGTCCTTATGTAACCTATTCCTAAAACCACACAGTCAGCCTTTTATTCAGCCCTGGCTAGGCCTCATCTGGAGTACAGTATGCAGTCTGGGGCTCCACATTTTACAAGGAATGTGGAGAAGTTAGAGAAGCTCCAGAAATTGGAGACAAAAATGACCAAGGGCCTGGAAGGCAAAACATATAAGGAGGGACTGAAGGAGCTAGGCATGTTCAGCTTGTGAAAAAGTGCATAAGAGGGGACATTGTCCTCTCCCTTGGGACTCTCACATGTATTGTGACAACCTTTGCAGCAGCAGGATACTGAGTACTGTTGTCTGCCTGTTTTACTAGTGGCTGGGTGGATCATGTGACAGGGCTGATTGTGTAGCTTTACTAATAGGTTACATAATGCATTTGTGTGGGGTGGTTTGGCTAGAAATGATCCTGTCTCAGACATGGGGTTGGACTAGATGACCTCTGAAGGTCCTTTCCAGCCCTACTTCTGCATGATTTTTTGGCTCAATGAACCCTTTTGACAACCACAAAGTGTATTGTTAAAAACACCCTAATCTGATATAGGGAAAACAGGAGGATGAAGACTGCTAGATAGCTTTGATAGCCACCTGTTCTAGGATGCACAGCTCTGCTTTTTATTTCCCAGTATGTGCTGGAGAGCTTCTGTCTAGGCCTGTGTGAAATGGCTGGTATTCGCTTTGGATTCGGTTTCAGCTGATTCGGGGGACAGTGATTCGATTCGGTGATTTGAATCACTGTCCCAAATCGATTCGGCCGAATCTCCAAATCAGCCAGGCCAGGCCCATCCCCCGCCCCTCTCCCAGCCCCGCAATGGCTGCCCTGCCTGCCCAGCTCCTGGCACTTGTTTTTAAAAAAAAAGCCCCGGCTCACCAGGTGCTGCTGGGCAGGGGGGGAGATCCCTGCTGCCCCCCACTGCATGGGAGGCTCTGCACAAGCCCCGCAACCCCTCCCTTGCTCCCCCAGCCCTGTCATGGGTGACCTGCCCAGGCCAGCTCTGGCCCTTTAAGAAAAACAAACCCTGGCACTCACCACTCCTGCCAGCAGGGGGCAATCCCTGCTGCCCCCCACCACATGGGGGGCTCTGCACAAGCCCCACCCCCCCAAGCCCTGAGGTTGCCACAGGAGCGTTGAGTCCTGGGAAGCAGTGGGGTCGGGGGTCTGGCAGGGGTCCCCCCATGGTCCCCTCCCTCACCCCTAATACTTACCAGCTCGGAGTCAGCTACAGCTCCCTGCTGCAGCCACCGGAGACTGTCTGAATCATCAGAGCTCTCCAAATGGTTTCTGAAGATTTGGAGAGCTTTAAATCAATTCAGAATTTTAAATTGGTCCCGATTTGATTTGGATTTGGAGATTCAGTCACCGAATCGGGTCGAATCTCCTCCAAATCAAATCACCACCCGAAGGTTAGAACAGTCCTACTGTTGGCTTCTAATTGTTGATCTTTGCGGAGCACTCCAGGCCTAGCTACTCTGAGATCTTCCCTGACCAATGCTTGTGCAACACCTTTTTGAAAACCTCCAATGTTGGAGAGTCCACACCTTCGCTAGGCATCTGTTACACTGCCTTGCTGTTCTAACTGAAGTTTCTCTGATATCCAATTTAAACCTTTTTTGCTACACATTCAAGCCATTGGTCCATGTTCTGATTTCTGCAGGAATGGGAAAAAAATGGTGATCCCTTCCTTATGGCAGCCATTCAGGCAATTGAAAATGGCTAACATGTCCCCTCTCTTAATCACCTTTTCCACAAGCTGAACATGCCTAACTCCAAACTCTGCTTGCATGACTTTCCTTTCAAATCTTTTATCATTTTTTGTCACCTGCCTCTGGACCCTCTCTAACTTCCCCAGATCCTTTTTAAAATGTACTCTCTGTGGCTGAAAGGCCACCATCGGTGCCCCTCTCCACAAATCTGTCTCTGCCAGTGTGAGAGGCTGGAGTTGAATCCCTCATGGCGGGGATCTCCCTCCCTTGTCTACATGACAAAAGCCTGATGCCTTGGAGGCGGATGCTCTGGTCACCTGGGGAGGGGGAGGGAAAAGCCCAGCTCACCGGCCCAGGTAGCCAGTGATGCTTTTCTAGATTGGTTGGCGAGTGGCCAGCACTGGCAGCTTCAATTGGACCGGGCTGCTGAGGTCAGAGAGGTTATAAAAAGGCCTGGGCCAGGAAGAAGGCAGCCATTAGCCATGCGGTCATCCAGGTGAATCTGAAATAGGCTTCCTCCACATAACCGCATGCTCCAAGAGTGCCCTGCCTCCAGAGGAAAACTCCAACCACCTCTGGATGATGCGTGTGAGTAAGCTACTTGAGATCCGACTAGATATTTAGCTTACAGTAACTCTGCATGTTTAAACGGCTACCTCAGCCATCCTAGTTTGCTCTATGGGATTCCTCTGAGATTCCTCTGATTTTTCTATGATATTGTTCTACCTTTTACCTTGTTTTCACCCTACCCCCTGTAATCAATAAAGTTCTCCTTGTGACCGGTGTGGAGACTTATTGAGGGGTGGGTCTAAATTATGCCTAGGAGGCCCCTTAGGTCTGTGGACTAAGGGAAGCTTCCCTAATAAGCCCCTGACTTGGGAAGTGCCCCAAGTGCCTGTATTGGGTCTAGGACCCATTGGACGATCAGGCCTGTGTTCTCCAAGGTGCGCAGAGCCAGGATTGAGTCCAGAGCCTTGGGTGGTGGCAGCGGGAACCCCAGGCTAGCGGGTGTGCTCCAGGGAAGGGGTCGGCCGGACGGGAGGCACCCCAGGGAGGCACTCGGAGCCTGGAAGGTGGTCGGGCACAGGGAGGTGGGCGGCTCAACGCAGGAGCGCCCCCTACTGGTCCGCCACACTCTCTGTGCAAGACCCTCCTGACACCGGTGAGCCTCTGCTGGTCACAGTCATCAGAGTGGAGTCTGGATGTGTCCTGGCTTGTGGCCAGACTTACACATAGCGTTTCTCCTTCTACTTCAAAACAGTCTGACCCAGAGCCCCTGAATGACAGCAGTGACATGGAACAGGAGGATTATGAAAGGGATCCAGCTTCAATCACAGCCTAGGAGCAACCCCTGGAGAACAAGGATGATCATGGGAATCCTTCCACCTACATGGGAGTTCTGAGCAGATGTTCCAGCTGACAGGATAAGACAGGTTGGATGGCCCTGACATGAGGAGGGGCCAGCCAGCCAACCAGCCTGCCAACATGAGGAAGGAGCAGTCAGCCAACCTGCTGGATGCGATATGCAGTAGGGCTATGTGAAGCTTCAGTTGGTGATTCGATTCGGAGAAGATTTGGCCTGATTCAGTGGCCGAATCTCTGAATCTGAATTGAATTGTTGCTCTGTGGGGTTAGGCCAACTCTCAGGATCTCAATATTGCGCTGTTAGACAGGAGGATGTGACACAATTGCACATATACAAACACACAAATCAATTGGATGCGCACGCGCACGCGCGCACACACACACACACGCACACACACACAACCAACTCAGGCACAAACACATCCAAACTAGCCTAGGCACATGCATACCTATCACCAATTCAAGCACATACACTATACACCCCAAAAGTTAGACAAAAATCAATTGTCCATTGCCACACACTCAGTACACATACACAGATCACTAATTAATTTATCATACAATGACATGTATACACACACACACACACTCATCAGTTCACACACATACAACCCACCTACACATAGGTAAGTTCCTAACTTGGATGCCACAGTATGTATATGTGTGCTTGGGGTACCTGGGATACTTGGGGGAAGGTTAAGGTGAGAGAGAGAGAGTTAAAGTGTAGGGAGTGAAAGTTGCCAGAACCAGGAATAGAACCAGTGGACTAGAGAGAAGCTGGCTGAGGAACCGAGGCTTGGGGTTACTTAAGGTAGATTGGGGCTGGAAACTGAGGCAGACAGTTGAGATATTGCGGGGGGGCAGATAAGTGGTGGCAAGGAGGAGATAGCCAGGAAAGAGAGAGAGAGGCAGAAACTTGGGAGCTTGGGGCTGGAAACAGGCTGACAGAGACTGTGGGGGCAGATAAGTGGTGGCAAGGAGGAAACAGTCAGGAAACAGATGAAAACCCAACTCAGGGTTTCAAAATAACAGGTTTATTAAACAGACAACACACCACAAGTTATTGGTACACACACACGCACGCGCACTCACAATGGCAGCAGGAGAAAGAGACTCAGTGGAAGGTTTGGAGTCCAGGTGGGGAAGAGAAGCAGAGTCCAAGTCCTTGGTTGAAGAGAGGGTGCAGGGTGCTAGCTATCTATCCAGGCTGGAAAGGGTTCCTTGTCCAGTAGGTATTGTCCAGAGGAGGGTCACCGACAGGGCCTCTGGGTGGATAGGTGGTGTGGCATGGTGCTGGTCCAGATGGAGAGGGCGTCCCACGGAGTCAGTCTTCATTACCCCTTTTATGGGGCAGACTACCTCTGATCTCCTATGGGGAGGGCCTGTCCAGGCAAGGTCAGTCCTGTCCCAGAGGGCTCCAGGTGTTTTTACTGAGCATGTGCAACCTGGCTCAATGGTGAGTTGCCTCATCTTTTGTTTCTTGAATGCTGATCCAAGGGCTGGGTCATTGGTCCAGGTATTGGTGTTGATGGTTTGGCCATTCAGAGGGAGCTATTTTTAGACCTACTGCCATTGTCTCTCAAGAACCCTCATTCATCCCGATTCATTCATGAACCAAGTTACATAGGAGGGGTAGGTGTGAGTCATGGGTTATACAACCGGGCCTGGGGACAGGATGGAGACTTGACAAACAAAATGGAAACTTGACATGACTTATGCTAACTTACATATGTAGGCCTAAATCATATAGTACCAGTAAAACAGTGATATAGGCCAGTAAAAATCAATATAAACATAATAATTATACACTATAAAGAAGGAGAAAAAACAAAACAAATACAACTTTCTACCAAAATAAAATGCTGAAGCTTATCCTATGTCTTAGCTCACTTATACTTATCTATAGGGAACAGAGAGGGAAAGAAAAAGTAAAAAATGGTTGGGGAAGGGGAGGGAATGCATTTAAAAGAAAAACTGGGGGTTTTGCTACAGAATCAGGGGACCAATTTAAAGGTCTGAATCAATTCAAAGCTCTCTGAATCTTCAGAAAAGGTTCAGAGAGCTTTGATGATTTGAGCAGTCCCCCGTGGCTGCAGCAGGGAGTTGCAGCTGACTCTGAGCTGGTAAGTTGTGGGGGAGGGGGGAGAGGACCATGGGGGGAACCCTGCTAGCCCCCCAGCCTCCCCATAGCTGTGCCCACCTGCCCCAGCTCCTGGTACTTTAAAAAAAAGCCCTGGTGCTAAAAAAAGCCCGGGTGCTGCCAGGTGTGTGTGGGGGGCAATCCCCGCCGCCCCCCACTGCATGGTGGGCTCTGCATGAGCCCCCCCGACCCCCCCCCCTCCCCTGGCCCTGGGACTCACCACTTCTGCAGCAGCCTCAGGGCTTTGGGGGCTCATGCAGAGTCCCCCATGTGGCACAGGGCATCGGGGGACAGTGGGGATTGCCCCCACTGGGAGGAGTGGTGAGTCCCAGGTTTTTACATTTTTTTTCTTAAAGGGCCAGAGCTGGCCCAGGCGGGGCACCCGTGGAGGGCCTGGGGGAGCATGCACCGTAGGGCAGTGGGGAGCAGCACAGATCGCACCCCCACCTGGGAGCACCTGCTGACCTGGGGCGTTTTTTTTTCAAGGGCCGGGACCTGGGGCAGATGGGTGGGGGATGGGGGATGGGCCTGGCCTGGCTGATTCGGCCAAATTGAATTGGGACAGTGATTTGAATCACTGAATCGAATCACTTTTACCCGAATTGGCCAAATCTGAATCCAAAGCAAATATTAGCTGCTTTGCACAGGCCTAATATCCAGCCCCCGAGACCTGGGCATGGCTGAGCAAGAAAATGTTCATTTGAATGCCCATCGTATCAGGCTAATTGGAGCAGGACAGGTCCAAAGCCTTTGAAAGGGGCTAACTTGTATTCACCACAAAGAGAGGGGTTTGCCACAAGCAGTCTCTGGGGACCCTTGGGCATTAGGATAGCACAGTGGTTCTCAATCTTTTTAGGTTCAGTGCACCCCCTGACAGACAAAAGCCACTCTCCAGAAAATGCCAACTCTTCGTTTTCACTCAATTTTTTTACTACAGAAAAACAATAGAGCAATTTTCCTGTTGCAAAGAACTCAGAAAGACCACAACAGGGCAGAATGCTTTTAAGACTATAGATTACTGTTTGAAATCTCTGGGTTTATCTTGTGAATCATGCCTGCACACCTGACAATGCTAACATGGTGTGCCACCCTTGAAAGAATTGCATGACACCTTAGGGTGCCATGGCTATTCTGTGTGTGCTTGTGGTGGGGTTGGGCGTGTTGGTGTGCTGTGGGATGGGGAAGGGGCATAGTGTGTCCTTTCAGGGAGAACAGTTGAGGCCATTTTGGCAACTTCTCCTGGGCTATTAGGTGACAGCTATTTGGGATGTTCAGCTTCAGCTGGCAGGTCCCAGTTAATGGCCATTTACATTACATTTAGGCAAATTTGGACTTTATAGACACTTACATTTTAGCTTGCTTGTCTTCTCCATGCAGGGGCTAACGTCTGTCTCTCTTCATAGTGAACTATGAGTGCGGCTGACCGGGTTACACAGAGGTCTCATACTCTGCTTCCAGCTGGGAGCTCTTCCAACATGGGGAAGAACTGCATACAGAGGAATAACTAGCATTTTCAGTGCCCTGGGCAGGAGGTGTGGGAGTGCTGAGGGCAGGATGCTGAGCTGCTACTGTGCCACACAGGCTTTCCGGCACCGCCATTCTCATGCCCGCTCTAAATCAGTATGCAGGGATGGTGCCCTGCCTGCCCAACTCTAGGCACACTGCTGACTGGTTGGGCTGTGGGACTGCAAAAATGGACCTGGGGATTATGGTATAAATTCAATACGAGCTAACAGTGAGCACTAGTTGCAAAGAAAGCCACAACTATATTGGGCTGCATTCATAGCAGGGTCATCTGTAAGTCAAGGGAAGGGATTCTTATGCTTTACTGAGCATTGGTGAGGCCTCACTGGGTGCAATGTGTCCTGTTGTGGGTACAGAGCTGCAGGAAAGATGTGGACAAAATAATGGGCACTCATACACATACATTGAGGATGCTCCATAGCACTGTAATTACAACACATCAGAGAAAACTCAATTAATTGAGTCTGCTGGAGCATGGTAATTAGTGCACTCCAGCAGACTCCAGTGTCATGTGTATCAGCATCCCCATGCTGAAAAATGGCGAGGGGATGTTTTAATTAAAGCTTGTTCAATGAGCTTTAGTTAAAGCACCCTTGCCACCATTTTTCAGCATGGGGATGCTGATACACATGATGCTCCAGGCACTTAAATTAGAGCGGCTCTCAGACCCGCTCTAAGTAAAGTGCCCCGCTTCCCCCTGCTTCCTGGAGCATATGTACAAATGCCCAAAAAGTCTAGTGGAGAGCAACAAAAAGTCTCATCAAGATTTATGAGAAAAGGCTGGAAGACCTGGATTTATTTAGTCTGCAGAAGAGAGACTGAGGAAGGATTGGGTAACACGATTCAAATACCTGAAGGGTGGCTGTAAAAAGGATGGTGATCGACTATTGACCCTTGGTTGAGATGGTTTGGTCAGGTTCAATCCTGCCAGGGGGTTGGGGGTTGGATTAGATGACCTCCTGAGGTCCCTGCCAGCCTGTGTTTCGACGATTTTAACCTTTTCACTAGAGTTCCACCTTAAGCCTCTTAACCCTTCCAGTTGGCCATCCAGCAGCAGGCTGAAGGACTTCCCCCCATGGCATTGTGCGTCTCTCACAGACCCTCTGATGACAAACACAGCATGGTCACAACCTTGGAAGTGGGGGACTGCAAAACAGGGGAAATTATCAGGAGCATCAGGGTTTGGGGCCAACCAGGGAACCACCATTTATAACCTGGTCCTCCAAAATCCACAGGAGTCCAAGTGAGGGGTTCCCTCTTTAGACTGACTCTGGACCTTGCAGTCACGAAAGGCATCCTGAGTGTTTGGGCATGACAAACGAGCAGGGCTCCCCATCCCAGAGCCGTGGGATAAGTGCACTTACTATCCCAATCTCCTTCCAAATGCAAAGAGATGGAATGCAGAAAACTTGACCGGGAGTTCATCACTCAGATTTGCAGAGCACAGATCACAGCTCAGGAGAGGTGCCTTTCCAGTGCAATGGTCACGACTTGCCACACTGCAGCATGCCAGCTGACAACGGTGCTCAAACAGGGCAGTAAGCATGGCTAAATAGGTGAAGACTCTGCTGTAAGCTAGAAAAGAGCCAGCATCTCATGGCACTGCTTGGTCAGACTCTGTAAGGTAGGAAGATGACAGGCAATCACTGTCTGCTCCCACTGGGAATGCAGTGCATGTGAAGTGACCACTCTTGCAGTCACAGGAAGCACTAAGCAGAATGCACCTTATTTCCACTTGGTTTCTGATCTCAGTTTCAAGCCCCCAGATCTTTCTGGAAACGCTGTGTGAAGAGCAGGTTTCGTCACTGCAGCCATGTCCACCGAGGAGCACCCAGTTATGATCAGCACCCAGAGGTCCACTTCTCAGGCAGGGTGAATGACCAGATCCTTGCATGCGTTGACAAGAATGGGAGCCAAAATGGGCTTAACAGCTTAAAAAAACCTGGATGATTTTGCTGCAGTGGAGCTCGGTTCTACAACTGAAGCAGTAACATGGAATTTCAGGTGCCCAAGTGTCCCATGAGGCAAAAACCCTTGGGCAGCAGGGAACTTGAAATGAATGCCCAGCTTAAAGTCCTGCCTTTATTTTCACACATCTCTGGAATTAAAATGGCTTTATTTTCTGTGCAATACACCTACCCATGTCCAAGCAGCTCCCTGTCAGCAGAGACAATCGCTATCTGGCGATGCAGCGTGCTGTAGAGGACACAACAAAAGGGAACTCTCCCCTCCGAGAGCACAGCATGTGTCTTGTCATTGTTTTGCATTGTTCCCACCATCTAAAGTAAAGTCGTTCTGATTGCAGGGATACGATCGCTCTCTGTTTGCAGAAAATGTAACCCCCCTGGCCCCTGGCAGTACCATGGGAGGAGCACAAAAGCCCATGTGACAAATGAGCTGCCCAACATGCTCAGCAGCTGGGCACTGCCTCCATCAGGGAATAAGCACTCATAAACATAATGAAAATACTACATCACTGTGGTCACCTTTGAATATTAATAACCCAGCAAAAATGAAAATACATTTCAAACTTAACGAAGCTAGGTTCCCTCATGGCAGACAATAAAAAAACAGTCACATATGTAACAAGAAAGCTCCACCTCCGCACCCCACTCTTGCTGCTTGGAAGTGCCAAAAGGATTTGCCCCAAAGTTTTGCAAAGGCAAAGAGGAGGAAGTCACATCTCTGCTAAGACCAATCTTGGACAGTGTAGGAGGGTTGGGGATGTTGCTCTCAAATTTGTTTGTGGGGGAGACTCGCCTGCCATGACTTATAATGAGACAAAAGGTAAAATCAATGCTCCCCCCCGGCAAATACCCGACAAAGTGCAATTAGACTTTGGCCAGTTACAACGATTCCTTTTATTGAACAGTGCCCCTGGGTGTATTTGCTGAAATAGGTGTTTGTCTCTTTAGCCAGCACACCATCGCTTTTCACAAGTCCCGGAGCCGGCTTCTGAACCCTGCTCTTGCCTCCTCCGGGGCTCCTGCTCCTGCTCCCCCATCGGCGTCCCGGCGACTGCCTTCTCCCCAGTAAGTAAAGGGTTCTTCCTCACCTCTCTTGGGGTTGGGGTCAGGGTCTGCTGTGTCCTGCTTACCTAGCTGTGCCTCACTTGTCTGCCTGGGCTTTTCCTGTCGGGTGGTGACCCATCCTGGTTCCTGCTGCCCGCTCCTCTGTGCAGCCTCTCTTCCTCTCCATGCCCCTGGGGGCATCTACTTGTTCTGGGTGTCTTCCTTTTATCCCACCCCCACCTTGGGTTTGCCCACAAAACCCAGGCATTTGCCCACAAAAATTAAAGTAATTAATCATAGGTGTCGGCTTTTCCTCAGCCGCACCACCCGTGCTCACCTCATTCGTGACCCCGCAGGGTTATCCTCATTCACCCCAGGAACAGGGTTGTCATGTGACCCTGCTACAGACAGCTTCAGCCCCCGAAGAAACAACAAAGAGCTACAAGGAGCATTTAGCATTTCTCTCTCTCTCCTTATCTTTTTACACCCAGGGTTACTCTGGGGGGTCTTTTGCTAATTTTGTCTGGAGAAATACAGAAGTCAAAGCAAATTCCTTTGAATTATACACTGGTTTATTGGGATTTTAGCAATCAAATAAAATTACCAAAGCGGTTACAGTGAGTATGGAATATGCAATTATACTCATTACTGGGTCATGTAGCCTCACGTACCCTAGTGTCCATCCTTGAAGTCCAGGCAAATTCCAAACTCCACATACTTGCTTTTGTATTTGTGATTTTATGTACTTCCAATTCAAACTTTTCTGTTTTCCCACCTATTTCTCTGAGATATCCCTCTCTTGGTTAAATGAGCAAGGATCAGTGAAACTCAGTCATGACATGGGACAAACTTAGGGTTCTCCCATCAGCACTGGTGTGGCCACTGCTGTTTATCTCAATTCACGTGAAACTATTTCTGAGAGGATCCATCCTCTCTGACTTGCTAGTTCTTGTATTTCATACTGGGCCCATCCTTGGAACCAATTTATCCAGAGATGAGAAATACCAGACGAGACACTCGCAGCCTTGAGGGGATTCAGGGGCTTCCCAGCAATCTTTAAGTTTCTATACTGAGCAGCACCAAGTGCCAATAGCATTGCACCACACACCCTACAGCCTGCAAAATGATAAGATAACAGTGAGTGAAAGGAAAAAAACAGTTTCCCAAGGAACAGTATTGCATCTCATTTTCCGTAAGAGCCTGTATCTATGGATTATTAAATCATGGACCAAAGCAGTCCAGTGTTGCAAGCAAAAAATATGAATATACAGAGTTGATCATCCGAAGACATATTTCCCCCACTATCGGTGTTCTGTTACATGCTTGGTTCTCTGTTACTGAGAAAGCACAGGTGGGACCAGTGCAGTAGGGCTGGAGGGCACATGCAGTTGGGAGGCTGTAAGAGGGAATATGAAAATGGCAACATGAAATGAGAAAACAATCTGGTGAGGGATACTAGATGGGCATGGATCCTGGAAGAGTAGCTGTGATTCCACAAGTAATGCTGAGCTAAACCTCCTCTAAACAGCCCATTTTCCAGAGTTTCAAAATCCACAAAAAATACCTAAATTGTCTTGAAAATTGCTGTGCCTCATCAGAGCTTAGTGTGGGGCAAAATACTGTCTGGAAATAAAGAAGCTGCTTGTAAAGTTGTCCTGTTCTCATAAAGCTTTCCAGCTGACTCAAACTACGCCCAAATGAAACTGCCAGATTGTACTTGACTAGCATCCGGTGCTGTGTTATAAAGTCACTACAAGATCTGTTCAGCTCTAAGGAAGCATCTGGGATGCATGACAGAAGCACTGGGTATGTCTACATGGGAAATAAAAGAACTTGAATTTACTGCACAGTAAATTCAGGTGCATTAAACTGCACCTGGGAGCATGTCTACAAGTGTACCCAGGTGAGGAGCAAATTGAGCCTGATATGAGCAGCAGAGTCCAGGGCTGCTGCTATCCTGCTCTGCCCCCCTGCAGCAGCCGGGGGAGTTTCAGGGTCCCTGGGGTGAAAGCCCCAGGCTGGCAGGGGCCTCCAAAGGCAGCTCTGGGTTGCCTGACCCCCCTGGGCTATTAGGCTTGTGTGAAGCGGCTAGTATTCGCTTCAGATTTGGATTTGGGCGATTCGGGGGGACAGTGATTTGATTTGGTGATTCGAATCACTGTTCCAAATCAATTCAGCTGAATCTGATTCAGAAATTCGGCTGCCACCAAAACTCTGACTCTCCGAATCAGGCAGGCACATCCCCCACCCGCTCTCGCAGTCCGGCAATGGCTGCCCCGCCTGCCTCAGCTCCCGGCACTTGGACCCCCCCCCCGACTCACTCTTATCTTATCATTTTGCACTCCATGCGGGGCTCTGCACGAGTCCCCCAATCCCCCCTGTCCCGCTGTCCCAGCTCCCTGCCATGGCTGCCCAGCCCACCGCGGCTCCAGCCCTTTAAGAAAAAACCCCTGAAAACCACCAGGCTTGCCAGTTCCTGCCGGCGGGGGTCGATACCGGCTGACCCCCACTGCCCCATGCCAGGGTTTTTTTTCCATGGTCCCCTCCCCACTCCCCCGCCCCCTACTTACCTACTCCTAAATCAGCTGCAGCTCCCTGCTGCAGCCAGGGGACTGCCTGAATCATCAAAGCTCTCTGAATCTTTTCTGAATATTCAGAGAGCTTTGAATCAATTCAGACCTTTTTATCGGTCCTCTAATTCGATTCAGTTTCGGAGATTCGGCCACGAAATCGGGCCAAATCTCCTCCCAATCAAATCAGCACCTGAAGCTTCGCACAGCCCTAGGAGCTATCCCTGGCTCTGGGGTTAGCCCCAAGCCCTCAGGGGCAGAGGATGGGCAGGGAGGGAGCTGTCCTGGCTCTGGGGCATGTGGAGCTCAGGGCTAACTGCACAGCTTGGAGCTGCCACCAGGACTGGAGACAACTTCCCTTCTCCCCTGTCCCAGGGAGCTCAGGGCAAATCCAAACAGCAGTTGTGGCCCCCTGTTGCCTGGGCTGACAAGGAATAATTTGCTCCCAGGTCAGCATCTACACATACGCTTATGCACATTAGTTTAATGCCCCTGTATTCTGTCGGTACTAGCAAATGGTGCTTTAAATTAACATACTGTGCAGTAATTTCTGCACATGTGTAGACAGTGACACTTTACTGCACATTAGATTAGTCTAATGCACAGTAAGGCGCACATGTAGATGCTCCCACTGACTTCCACATGCAGTGTAGCCTGAGCCATCTTGAAACAGGCAGACTGCACACTGGTAACCAGATAGGTAGAGGAGCACTACACACCATTCAGGCACTTTTGGTGGAATTTTGTCTCTTTTGGGTCATCTAAGTGGAAGAGGTTTTGATCATCTACATGGCATTTTGGGCACTTATATAAGGTAGCCATTCTATTCCTGGACACACATGTAGACCATGATGTATGCTTGTACCAAACCAAGGAGTTGGAGCATCCTCCTATGTTTTAGCCCCAGGATCTGGGTGCTTAAGCTGAATAGCCAGGATCCATGCCCTATCTCTTTTACCCAGAGGGTTTGAACCTGCACCTCTCTGGCTTCCCAACACAGTGCTCCAAACACCAGGCCACAGGTCAGGCGTGAGCCTAGCCCTTTTCCAGCACTCCTGTTAAGCAAAGCTGATGTTACTGGTATTTAATAGTCACTGGAATAAATGGATGGAGGGCAGTGGAGGTAATTTCTGTCTCACTGGAAGAAAAGAATCAGGTCAGAACCAAAGGATCGTATCCTTTGCTCTCCTCTTGTAAGACCAGTTCTCTCTCGCCCTGATCAGGCAAGGAGCTCTTCTCTGTGCCCCTTGATTTCTGAATGTATCTTGATTGAACACGAGTGACTGAAACTGTGAACAGTGCTCCACAGGAGGTGTACCATTATCTTGTGCAATGGCATTAATGCTTCTCTGCCTGCTAGAAACATTGTCCTGATGTACCTATTTCTTTTTTCAGAGCAATCACAAAGCAGTGTGCCTTGCAGAGACACTTGCAGTCACTGGGCATAAACCAGCCAGGTCATGGAAGTAGCAAAGCTATGTCGCTGAGTGCTCAATGAGTCCACACAGAGTATGGTGCTTATACAGCAACATTGCTTCTGGCACCCAAGCTAGCTAGCTTCTAGCTTATGGGAGAAAATCACTAAGGCACCTTTTCACGATTAGACAACTAAGTGAAGATGACAGCCACCTGGGACTTAACGTGACCAGGGTCAGGAGCTAATCTCATTTTGCCCATGTAAAACCCCCTTTCTAGGCATCGGGGCTGACTTGCCTCCAGAGTGCGGCTGCCCGCAACTAGTGCACACTGCTTGCAGCACAGATAAGTGGGCAGTGCCCTGACAAAGCTGCATCCCTTGAAAGAGTCCCTCCCAGGAGACCCTCCCCCCCCCACACACACATACACATGGTGCTGGGCAAAGCAAACAATGGGCCCTCCCACAAGTGGCTCCCAGAAGATGCAGGAAGCTGCAGCTACACAATTCACAAAGCTGCCTGGTCCACTGGCTGGCATGCAGCACAGGGACCCATTTTCAGTCATTTTACCAAGGCCTGGGTCTCTCGTTCAGCCAGCAAGCAGCTGCTTTCATCATGACCAAATCAGCCTTGCTAGCTGTGGGTCTGCACTACTTACTTTTTCTGCTTATGCAGGCCCCAGGCAGACCCTAGTCACCCAGAGAAGCAAGTCTAAATTATTCTGGAGTGTACATGGCTTGTGCACACCTACAGGGATGTCTTGGATCTCTCAAGAGCATGCCCAGTAGCTCAAGACGGTTACCCAGATAATGCACTTAACTGTGTAGCGGCAATTCCAGAATCAAAACTGAGTGTAATAGAATCTCAGTAACAGAATTACGTGGATAAGTGGCAGGTAAGTGGCACTAGCGGGTGAAACAGTAAGTGAACTACCTTGTACTATGTAGTACCGAATTCCATCCCATTTATATTACTCCAGCCCTCCAGGCTGCCCAGTCTGATATTGCTGATGACTCCCACATGGTGCCATCAATACGTTTCCATTAGAACACCCTCATTTTTCTGCCAGTGTCATTAATTAAAATAGAAGGGAGCGGGTGCTGGAGTGCAGTGATTCCCTAACTGGGATCGGCCAGGGAAGGGTCGCTAGGGCATTCCATTCCTTTCGGTCTAAAAACTGTAGATGCCAATTTTCTAACACAAAAGCTGCTGCAGCCTCATTGTGATGGATAAAGATGAATTAAACACTGAACTGGAAGTTGAAGGCTGCCCAGAGACTAATTATCGTGAATTTATTACGCTTAATACTGCCAAATAAAGGGCATTCGCAATCATAATATACACACTCGAGGTAGCATTCTGTTTCCCTGTGCGCATCCAAATGGCAGCTCTCTAGCCCCTTATGTGTAATTCTGTGTTTGCTGCATGTGGACATATGCAGAGCAGATGCAATCGGCTATACACAGGCAGACAGGCAGCAACACCTCTCCATACACATGCCCACTGTGGATGTGTATGTGCGTCCAAGTCAGCTGGTTGGAAATCTACAGCTAATGGGTGTTAGGACCCAGAGAAGGAGGTGCCAGCCCTCCTTTTGAAGCTGACCTCCAAGGAAGAAAAGAGAGGGAGGTAAATGTAGCCAAGAAGAAGGAAGCCAGCTGCCCAGATGCTGTCCTGGGTTTTAATCTACATACCCTTAACCCTGTTGGGACAGAAACTTTTCCTACTACTCTCCAAGTCTTTATCTAACAACTAGTAAATGCAAGGGGCATTGGCTCAGCTTCCATGCTGTCTGACCTCTGGCTTGGTGCATAGAGCACTGTCAGGAAACACAGTGTCAGGACCGCTCTGGGCAAGGCAAGGTCGAGAACTTGGGTTTTCTGTTTCCTGAGCAAGTGCTCCAGCTACTGAGCAATAAGGGCTGAAATAAGACACGGCTGCAGCCCCAGACTTAGAGTCAGGTACAAGCCCATTGCACAGTCCCTGTCTACACACACAGCCTTATGTGTTCACAAAACAGAAGGAGGGGCAAACCAGTCTGGTGCATGGCTAGAGAGCTGCTATATAGGCACCCAAAGGGCACATCTACACATGCTATTAGTGCTCCTAAATAAAGTTTGTCACAGTTCATGCCGGAGTCAGCTGCTCCTGGGCGCAGCATCTTCATGCACACCCAGGATCACAGCACACTGAGCTGGGGCGGAGCCGCCCTGGGCTAGCAGGGGGCCCGAGGGGTCAGCATCAGGGTCTGGGTGGCAGTATTGGGAGGTGAAGGGGCTGACTGGGGCATTAGGGTGCTACAGTGTGGGGCTAGCCGGTAGGCAGCCACTGCAGTGTAAGCCCTCTCGTGCATTGCAGCAGCATAAATTACTCCATCGTAGGACAGTACTTGTCCTGGACAGCACTATCTTATGGCAGAGTTCATTCATTGACAGCGCTCTGATATGGGCACATGTGTACACAGTGACGCTTTACTGCAGAACTGATTAGTCAACTCCACAGCAAAGCGAACATGTAGATGCGCCCTAAGGGAACAGAATTCTGCTCTTGGTGCTTTCAAAGGGCTAATTTCCCAAAGACGAGGAAAACTGTGAGGAGAACTGATGGCAGAGGTGCAGGCTTCTACATAGATGGGGGTGGTAATGCTGTTAATAATCTTAACGAAAAGGCAAACACGCTCAATAAATATTTCTGTTCTGTTTTTGGAAAGAAAGAGACTTACGTACTCATTTTAAAGAGGAAGATGCATGATTTTTCAGACTACTAGTAATATAGGAAGAGATTAAACTGTATTTACTGCAGATAAATATTTAAAAAAGAAGAGGACTCGTGGAATATCAAGTAAGTTACAGAAGAGTGCATGGGTGCTCATATTATGCCAATTTTGAAAAATGGCTTTAACTTTAGACTAGCTAGTCTGACATCAAGCCCTGGCAAGGTAATGGAAAAGCTGTCACAAGATTCACATAATAGCTTAACATTTTTTTTGCGCCGGGGGGGGGGAGAGTCATATGTATGTGATGGGACCCCAAGAGAGCCAGAGCTGTGAAGGAGCAAACTCCCCTTGAGGTGAGATACCCAATGAAAAATACAGGCAAATTTAAGGGATAAAAGGGACCAATTTTAATAATTGGTTGGGGGCAGGGGGAAGCGCTACAACATAACTGGGGAAGTCAGAGTGTAAAATTATGGTTCAAAACACTCTGACTCCTATGGCTTCACTCCCACACCTGGCCAGCAAGTACTTCCCAGTTCCCGCTAGTCCCCATGGCAGGCAGCTCCCTGGATCGAGCAGACTACTCCCTGGGTCCCCTGAATTGAGTGAACTACTTACTGTCAGGTCCCTGGCTGCAGGTAGACTGCAAAACTCCCCCTCGTCCTTGGAGGTCTTGACTTCTCTGCTAGTCCTCAGCAGGTCTGAAGATGGGGTCGATATGCACCTTTACAGACAGATACATAGAGAGAGAGAGCACAAGTTTTCATGAACCCGAGATCAGAATTGCCTCTGCCCCCTAGCTCCAGCCTTTCCAGCCACCGTCCCCACATGGCAGACTCCCTCTGTCTCCATTCTCTGAGGTTTCAAACCAGCAGCCTTCAGTGGACTCCAGCAGGCTGCAGGCTGGCAGGCACGAGCACACGCACACATGCACTCTCCAGCTTCCCCTCTTGTATCTCCTCCCCTCTGCTTCTAGAAAGAGCGTGTGTCCTCTCGTGTCCTCTCCATCACCATCCAGAGAGGAGTGCCTGAGCCAGCCCACACCCAACCCCTCTACAATCCAGCCATTAATGCTTTCCCCATGAGAACAGGAAGAAAAAAACCCCACTTTCAGCACAGACCATCAAAACAAATCACATAACCATATACTTGTCACAAAGTCCTGTCAAACAAATCTGATTTCTAGCATAGAGGATAAAGGTAGATTTGTAATTATTGCAGCACTGTTATGATAAAAAAAATCAGCGCTACATAATATTAATTGAGCATATACTAAATGGCCAAACTGATATATCTCAAATAGCAGCTGTCAATGAGGGATCAGCAGCAAACAGGGTGTACATTTTTAGTGAGGCTTCACGGGGACTGGTTCTCAACCCACCACTCTTTTTGTATATTTATCAGAATATTTATTAAGGATCTGACACATGCTGATAAAACCTGAGGATGGCACAAAGACAGGTGGAACAGGTAATAGTAATGAGGATGGTGTAATAATCCAGAGTAAGCCGGATCACTTGGTAAGCCTGAGAGATTTGAACGCCTCTTTTTAACGCAACCAAATAAAACGTTAGACATCCAGAAACAAGGAGAGTCAGCCATACCTGTGTAATGGGGACTTCTGGACAGGAGTGACTCCAAAAAGGCCATGATAGGAGATGGTTGAATGTGGGCTCCCCAGTATGACATTGTACCAATAGGCACCTTTGAAAGTACAAGCAGGTAGCAGTGAGCAGTCATGGGAATGGAGTTGCCTCTGTATATCACCCTGGTGAGACCAGTACCACAACCCTGCATGCAGTTCTGGTGTCCCCAGCTAAAATGACATTGAAAAACCGGAGAAAGTACGGAATAGAGCCAAAAAAATGGTTCAAGACCTGGAAAAAAGGCCTCAGTGAGAAAATGAAAGAGCTTGATCTGATTAGCTTATTCAAAAAACAACAGCCATGACCAAAGCTGATGAGCCAGCCTGATTACAGGGACATTGGGTAGTGAAGGGCCAAAGCATCACACGAGCTAATGGTGAGCAGCTGAAGCTTGATTGCCACAAGGGGGGGGGGGGGGGGGGTGTCCTGTAAGGAATCTGGTAGTAAAAGAGGTCTGTTTTATATCCAGAGCCAAGGCAAGAGGGTCCATTTGGCTCTATCCCTGAATGTCACGGAGCAGGGTGCCTGGACTGTATTTTAGCTCCAATCTTCACTCCTAAGCTGAGGCATCCTGGATAAATGCCACAGCTCATCACCTTTCAGTTAGCGCGATGCCGCAGACAGTCTGATTTCCAGGCTCCTGCCTTCCTATTAGCGCAGAACAGTTTTTCTTCTCTTGTTTTCTGGGGCTCCTGTTTCTTGGCTCAGCTACCCGGCCTCAAGAGCTGCTGCATTACAGCAACCGAAGGCTGAATCCGAAAGGTGGATTTGAAGGGTGTATTTGCTTTCAGGATCACAAGAGTCCTTGCTGCATATCATTTATGTAGTGGGGTGCCCACAGGTCTCTGGTAAGCTCAGGGCCTCCCCGGCTCCAAAAGCTTATAACTTGCTAGCTCAGGGAGCTGTATACCTGTGGCCGATGATAAATATCTGCTACATCTGTCCTGCCTGCTCTGTCACGGGTTTTGCAGCAGTGGACTATATATCCATCCTGCTCAGGGCTAAGCCGGGCTGGTGCTGCTTCAACTTGCTGTCTGGTTGTCGCATGGGGAAAGCCCCCCAGCACCGTGGGCCAGATCCAATGGCTCCACGGGCCATATGTTGCCAACCCCTGCCCCGGAGACATCTCACTGGAATTTCTTCTTTCCTCCAAAGGAGCGAATGCATGAGCCTGGCCTTCTTGGAAGCAGCTGGTTTGCTGTTTAGACCTCCCTGACAGCCAGAGGAGGGCAGCAAAGGTTCCTGTACAAGAGAAGAAAGAGAAAATGAGAGCAAGGGAGCGCGAGCGTGCATTCTCCATTTGTGGACGTTGTGCTGTTTGCTGCTATAAATCTCAGCCAGAATCAATTTCTACTGCTTTGACAGGAAGCGGAGACGCAGGGTTTACTGCAACTGGAATGAAAGGCATTTGGAGCAGAGCCTCAGACCGCAGGTCAGCTCATGGAGAAAGCTCCCTCCCTCCAAGCCGGTGCTTTGAAAACGTGATTGGTAGCAGGGGCTGTTCAGGCTCAGGTATGAGAGGACGAGTCCACAGCTCTCCCAGGGGTGCCGCCTGCACGGATATGCCCAGCATTTGCTAGGCCTCCCCCGCCTGTCCTGTTTCATCCAGTCTCCTTCACTCTCTCCCCCTGTCTCTCCTGCCTGCTGCCACGAGCAGGAAGGCGGCACTGCTCAGGAGACAATGCTCATTTGTGAAGCAGCCGGCAGGGGTCACCTGTTCCTTCTGGGTTCCAGCTCCTTAACAGATGAATTCATCATTATAGTTATTGTTATTGCTCAGCAGCACCGGTGCGCTCCGACTACCCAAAACAGACACACGCAGGCGTTCCCTCTCCATGAGCAATTCCTCACCATTGACCAGCCTTAAAGGGAGGCTGGGGATCTGACACTGAGTCCACACACACACGAGTGTGCTGGGGTGGGAAGGGGGGGACCATTGGCAATCAAAGCCCTGTCCCCATGCTCGCTCCAGCCAGCGTGTGTGTGGTGCTACCCCTACATTTTCCCAGGGGCAGCAATGGTCTTCTCTTCCCCCGCTGCTGTGCCAAGTCAGGGGACACGGGCAAAGCACGCAGCAGAAAGCGTGACACCGACTCCATGCTGAGCGCAGGCAGGTGCCCGGAGCCAACACGCTGAGGGCGCTGATGTACAGGCCGTCCTCCTGCTGGGCAGTGCTTACACAAACAGCTCTGCTGGAATTGCAGCAGCTGCTCTTGTGACCAGGAGCCACGGTACCACTCTGGGAGCCGAGGAAAGAAAGGCACAGATACACCTTCCTCTAAGTGCATTCAGTGCTGGCAGTGCCAGCTGTTACTTTTAACACTAGTAATTACAAGTTATTTGGACAGCCGGTGATTGCCAAGTGGCCAGGTGCTCTGTCACACACAGAAAAGTCCTAACGCTGCAGGGTGGATCTCATGCGCTGCCATCACAGCTGACATCATTACGCAGACTGGGTGTCATCACAGCAGTGCAGGAAAAGAGGAGTGGAAGGGGCTTCTCCAGCAATCAATTCCATGTCCCTGTGTTTGCAGGCAACCATATATCCAAAGAGTCAGGCACCCATATAGCCACTGCAACCCCTCTTACCCCATGTCTACAAAGCTCATTATAAACTAAAGGCACCATGCACGGTGCCATAGTTAAGCAGGGAAGATGAGGGCACTGCCATTGCCCTACCTCTGAAAAGCAGAGCAGGTTAATATATGCTCAGGGCATCTTAGGAAGAGGATCATACCCATGCAACAGAAGAAAGCAAAACCCCTCCAAGTCCTTGCCAATCTGACCTGGAGGGGACAAATGCCTCCTAGACCCCATTCTGGCAAAGAGTTTGACCCTGAGCAGAAAAGCAAGACCACCTAAACAGAGACCTGAGTATCTAAGTGCCAGGAACTGTACTGGAGCACCGGGCAAAACTCCCCGCTTCTGCTCATAGCCAACAATACAGAGGAAGGCAAAAAAAAAAAAAAAAGAAAAAAAAATCCCATAAAGCATTTTGAGGGGAGCGGAGGGGTGAGGGGAGGAATTCCTTCCTGGCCCCTCCAGGCAACCAGCAGCTGTCCTGAGCGTCAAAGACCTCCCCCACAGAGACAGAGCGATCTCTGAACCCAACGCAAACACTGAACTCTACACAGCATGCATTGGCCTCGATACAAGAACCAGGTATCATCATCATACATGCTATCACATCATTTCACATATCACACAAGGCAGTCACCAGCAGTGACCTCATGTCACCAAAAGGAGCTGCCATGATAGTGCACCAGCAAAGCAGAGAAAAAGGTTTTGGCTTCCAAGTGGCACACTAGAGACTTCCTGAATACCGGGGTAGTCCCACACAGCTGCCAGTGCCCATCCACACAGCCCCACACCCTGCCAAGCCCTCTCCACACAGCCCCACACCCTGCCAGTGTTGGTCCCACATACCCCCGCAGTCTTTCAGTGCCACTGCTGTGCCAGTGTTGGTCCACACAGCCTCACTCCCTGCCGGTGCCAGTCCACACAGCCCCACATTGCTGGGGCCAGCTGCACACCACTCCACAGCTTTTCAGTGCTGGTCCACACAGCCTCATGCCCTGTCAGTGCCAGTCCATGCAGCCGCATGCCCTGCCAGTGCTAGTCCACACAGGTCAATACCCTGGCAATGACAATATTTAAAATGGAGCTGAAAAAATGCTTTGTTCTCTGGGCCGTCTGCAATCTGCAGCCCTGCATGTACCTGTGGCTGTCACCTCCCTTGTGTTTCTGCCTCCCCCTGGCTGGGAGCCGTGATGGCCCAGATTCCTGTCCCCAGGCAGTCAGGTCAGCAGTGACTCCACAGGCCTTGTCTACACTGGGCTGCTGCTTCTGCCCAAATGTCGGGCAGCAGCCAGCAGGTGCCACAGGGCAGCTGTCAGCGTGTAGTCACGGAGCACAGCACTGCTCCTGCTGACTCCGTGCAGCTCCGCTGGAGCAGCCATGCTGACAGGACACATGCCCCAGCGCAGCGGAAGACATGCACCTTCTGCTGCCTGCCATGTGGCAGTAGCAGCCTTCACATGGCAATGCTGCTTTGCTGGCAGAGGGGAAGGGTCCTGCCACCACGAGACAGCTTGGGAAGGGTTTATGTTTGCCAGCAGAATTTAAGTTCTGCCAGAGAAAGCGTGTGGTGTAGCCCAGACCCGGCCTGGAGCATGGGCACAAGCTTTTGAGCCTGCCCGCAGCTCATTATGCATTCCCATCTGGAGGTCCCAGGTTTCATCCCTTCTGCCAACAATGCACTTGGACTATCGGAGGGCAGACAGTGTCCAGTGAAATCAGTGTTGGGGGGTGTTCACCGTCTTGGAAAAGGCTAATCCCAAAGGAAGAGCAGTTGGTGCTGGGAAGTTTTCAAGCTTCCCTCACAACTATGCAGTTGGTCCAGTACAAGACATCCCCAAAACATCCCAAAGGACTGGCCAGCAGCAGAAAAGTCACCTGCCACCATGATTAGAAAACCCTACAGTTGGAAGGGATCTCCAGGTCAATTCACGAAACCGTCCCTGACAAGTGTGTATCCAGCTATTTCTTGGAAACCTCCAGTAAAGGAGATCCCACAGTGCAGGACTGTGAATCAATGCCTGTTCCACTACTCTTCTTTTTTTCCTGATATTTAATCTAAATCTGGTTGGGTGCAGTTTGTAGAATCACAGAGTCAGAAGGGACCCCTCAAGGGGCATCTTGTCCAGCCCCTGCCCAGACGCAGGGGGGGCTATTCTTAAAAACCCTAAACACACTGCGCCAACCCCAGCTCATGGTGACATGAGAGAACTGTTGCTCTCCCTCTTCCCTATGGCAGCTTTTCAAATATTTGAGAACTGCTATCAGGTCCACTCTTAATCTTCTTTTCTCCAAACTAATCATACCCCCTTCTCTCAGCCTTTCTTCATACGGCTGCATTGAAACCCCTTTATCATCTTTGTCACTCTTCTCTGGATCCTCTCCAGTTTCTCTACATCCCTCTTAAAATGTGTAGCCTAGAACTGTCCACAGTAATCCAGCTGAGGCCTGCCCTCTTGCATCTCCTGGTAATGCAGCCCAAAACAGCATTTGCTTTTTTACTGGCTGCCTCGTTCTGCTGATCCTTGCTGAGCCTGTGAGCCACGAAACCCCCACATCCTTCTCAGCAGCAAGTTATCTCCCTTTCTGTACTTGGGCACTTGGTTTTGCTTCCCTAGGAGCACTTGGGGGTGTCAAACATACAGCCTGCAGGCTGGAGCTGGCTGGCAGAACTGTTCATTTGGCCTGCTGGTAGTGTGGTGGGCTACCGGGAGTTGGGGGGCAAGGCTAGCAGGACATGGCCTGATGCAGAACACGGGGTCCCTGGGCCAGGAAGGACGTGCCCAGCAGCATCAGGGGAACAAGGGAAGTCTGTGCAGACACAGGTCTCACTCCTCCCACCACTGCCTGACCCACGTTATGCCCAGTCCCAGCTGTTTTTGGTCCTATGGATTCAGCCAGGGAGGAGCCCTTGAAGAATGGACTTGGCCTGGGACCCAAGGTGAGTTTGTCTCTCAAATTTAATCGGCTAGGAGGCTCATCTGGGAAGCTGGAGATTTGGGTTCCAGGCTCAACTTCAAAAGGAGCACTGGAGAGGGGACTGGAAAATGCCTACGATGGCTATAGCACCATGCTGGGACGCTGGAGAGATGAAAGGTAAATCCTGCTGTGTGTGAGTGGAGCCGAGAACCTAGGTCTCTTGCTTCTTAGCCACGTGCCCCAACCACTCATCCCCTGGGATCAAATACGAGAAGGCTGCCTACTCCCTGGTTTTGTCTGGTACTTATTTCCAGGAATGCACATATGCATGTAGCTTACTGCACATAAACTGGGCAGCAGAGTCACAAACTGTGTACAAGTGCCAAAAATGCCACTTATGAGCTGGGAAAGTGCCACTTGAGTGTGTAAAGGGTAACAGAAATCTGCCCTTACTGAAGTCCAAGGGCCAGTTTCTATTTGGCCTATTATGCCCACAAGTGGACTCGGGTACCTCTGTGTAACTCTATCACACCCTGCTTGAGTCCCTGAAAAAGGATGAATGCTGACTGCTTCAGCATGCCATCATCTTCATCTGTGGACTAAGTCACAAAAATGCCCTGAGCAGAAGACAGCTCCACCCACTTCTAGTGTTAACTAATTTTTACATTAGCTTTTTTCAGGAACTTGGGCAGGGTGGAGGAGCTCATTTAGGCACTGATGCCCAATAGTTCGATCTCACCCTAAGGATACCATGTCCCTTGCATTCCCTTCACCCACCAAACTAGCTCAAAGAAGGAAATTAGAGTTGGTTTGGCATGGTTTGCCTTGCTGGTTGCTAATGAGATGGTGCTTGTGGCTGTGGCTGATGACCTTCACTGAGAGATTGACAGGGGAAACTGCTGATAATGCACTGACGTGACCTGGTGGGTATTCATGGGATCATTCTTAATTGGTTCCCCTCTTTCCTAGCAGGGAGGCCCCAGACTTGGTGATGGGCAAGTGCTCATCTGCCACTTGAGACCTTTCCTGCTGGGGCCCTCCATGTCTCTAACTTGTTATTTCTACTGTTCAACGTGTATTTGAGGCTGCTGTGTGAGACTGCGGAGATATTTGGAGTAGGCATGCTAATGACATCCAGCTCTGTTTCTTCTTGTCATCCAACTCATGCCTGGCTACAGCTTGGGATGGGATGTGGGTGAACCAATTGAAGTTACAGCCAGACAAAACAGGTGGTTGGCAGATCTCATGATCTGATCAGGGATAGGAATACACAGCATTGGAAGGGTTCAGCCTTCCCTTGTCACTCAGATCTGCAGCCTTGGATGCTCTTGGATCCTTTGCTGATCTCATAGCAGAGAACTCCTTCTCCTTTGTGGCCCACCAGAGCCCCAGCCTGGATCGCTTGTGGAAGCATTGCAAGACCTTTTCATCTGGGCAAGTATTTAGGTGGAGATAGCATTGCTTGGGGAGTTTTTGTTTTATACCTCATTCATCGTATTTAGCATCACAGTACATTCTATCTGCCTCTGTACCTTATTTGGTCTTTGACAGTAAACTGCCCTGAGCCTTTTTTTGGGAAGGGAGGCATATAAATCAAATAAATAAATAAATAGCAATCATCTTTATTTTTTTCTTTCAGGTGTATCCAAATTCAGTGTTTTATAATTTGCTCAGTAACTTTCCAGGTATTGAAGCCAAGCTAACTGATCTATCGTTTCCTAGGTCTTCCCTTTTAAAGATGGACACTTTGAGTGACATTCTGTACTTTCCTGGTCATCCAAGAAGCCATTCTTCGGATGCTTACTTAGCATTTTTGGTAATGACATGTCTAAGGGAATTCTGTCCCCAAACATGTAACCTTTCACGTGTGGACACCTAAATGTGCCGGGACTGGTCGCTGTACAGGAACTTGTCTCAATCAAAAGAGGCCCTGTTTCAAAACCCAGGACTTGCAGCATGCCAGCAGAGTGCCTGAGCCCCTGAGTTAAGGGAGAAGGTCTTTTTTGCTTCGGAGGCTAAACCGGATAGGCACGGGTTCTGGACAGCTCCATTTTCCTGTGTCTTAGTCTGCTACATGTCCTCAAGGGGTGTGCATATAGGCCATGGCTGCTATTGCATACACTCAGTCAGTGTGCCCACATCATCAGGCAGGCATATTAGGGTGTGCAAGTACCCAGCATCCTGTAAACATCCAAATACTGCCTGCTTTGCATGTGGCTCCAAGTTGTCTTCCCCCCTGGTCCTCCAGCACCCTGGGATGGATGTCATCAGGCCCAGCCACTTGCATGAATTCAGATTTGTCTAAAGCTCTCATGTGTTCATGATCTGCAGCCTGTCTCCTCCTCTGCCTTTTTAAATGTTGGCAGTATCTGAGCACATTTTACCTTTTTTATGAAGATTGGAGTAAAGCAGTCATTGATCAGTGCTGCATCTTCTGCAAATAGCTATAGCAGTGATCCCCACGTCCTCTGGTCCTTCTTTCCAACTGACATATTTCTAGAGCCCCTTCTGTTGTGTTTAACATCCCCTGCCTGCTACATTTCTCTCTTTTTTCCCTTTAATTCCACGATTTTGTCCCTAAAAGCTCTTGCTATTTCTTGCATGCTTCCTTAGTGACTTGCCTTTCCTTCCATTGCCTGTATGTTTCTCCTTTGATTCAGAGGTAAGTAAGAAGCACCTTGTGTAGCCACGTCAATCTGCTGCTCATCTTATCTCTCCATGTTGGAACAGCTTCTACTTGAGCATCCAGTACTACCTCCACTAGGAACCGCAAATCCTTCTGGGCCCCTTTATCCTTTAGTCCATCTCCCCATGCGACTTTACCTACTATTTTTCTGAGCTGGTTGGAGTCTGCACTTCTGAAGATACAGAAGTGTCCTTCTTTTGGTAATCTCGCACCATCTCTTTCTTAGGATCATGAATTGTATCGTATCACAATCACTTTCTCTCAAGTTTCCTATCACCTTCATAGACTTATAGAAAAGTAAGGGTGGTAGGGACTTCTGGAGGTTACATCAAGTCCAACCCCTGCCAGAGGCAGAATTGGTCCTATCCATATGAGGCTTTGCCTAACCTATTTCTAAAACTACCCAACCAACCCTGTTGCACAACAGCAAGGCATATTACCAAAAGACACCAAAAGTGCCCCCACCTGCCACAGGCAAAGCAGAGGGCTGAGGGCTGTCAATGTCCAACTGCAGCAAGGGTTGTTAAAAATGTACTCAAGAGATCCAAAGAAGAGGACCATGATCACCCCTGCCCCAACCTCACTTACAGAAGAAAGCAACACCCCCATAGTCCTTACTAATCTGAGTGTAGGGTAAAGTTCCTTCCTGATCCCAAATGCAGAGATCCTTCTTGATCTTGGGCAGAGGGTCAAGACCTACCAACTGGGAATCTCTGGATTTTAGTCCTAGCAGAAGGGTCCTGGGATCCCATCCACAGAGCACTTCAGGCACAGCAACTCCTGATCATCCCAAACCTCTTCTTGTCCAACCTCTTCTTGCAAATCTCCAGTGAAAAACCTTCATGTTCACATCCAGTTCTTCCTTGCTGGTCAAAACAAGCACCAAGAGCAATGACCCCCTGGCTGTACCTTCTGCCTCATCATGCCAGCACTAAAACTGACCTCTTCCAGGAAGTCCCTGCCTGAGATCCAGCTGGTGCTGCTGAAGTCCTGGCTGCTGCAGTCAGACTCGCACATGAACATGCAGCTCTAGGTCCAGCTGCCTCCAGTAGAGCTGACCGCTCTTTGCAATGCATGGTGCAAGGAGAATCTCTGCTTGTCTTTGGTGCCTGAACTCGACGCTAGCACAGCAGCTCTGGACAGGCAGAACAGGGGCTGATTTGGGGCAAAAGGGCTGTTCCCACCCACCCTCTATTCCCATAGCACCCACCAGAGTGGCGTGAAGGCAAGTTTAAGGATATAAGGCATGTGTGTTCCTCCTTTCCATTCTGTCTATGGGGCATCAGCCTCAGCTAAATGCTTCCCCATGCTTGGAGTTGGGTAGGGGAAAAAAAGACAGGGAAAAGGGAACCTGGGAGTCACCAGGGTAGTGCCCTGGGAGGAGTAGAAATGAGGCAGAGCTAGTATCCATGGGTCCAAGCTGGGCAAGGCAGTATCTGGTGGAAAGTGTGTGAGCCCAGAAGGGCAGGCCCCATGCAAAGCAGGCCACAAAGCCCTTGGAACGAAGAAAGAGCCACACGACTGTTTGAGTCTCTCCTGAGACTCTTGAACTCGAGAGATCAGTGATACCAGGTGTGGGATCAGGGAAATGGAGACATGAGGAGAGTGGCGGCACGGATAGTGACTCTCAGTGGCACGCACCTGTGACATGCAGGGCAGGCTGCCACTGAAGGTGCAGCACTCGGGACCGGTGAGGTTGGGGGATCACCTGGATGGTGATGCCAGGTGCATTGATGTACAGGGGACAATGTCCCTTGGTGTACTACAAAGAAGAACATGGGGATGACATCTTCCTTGCAGGGAGTCTGCACAAGGTCCCTGCATTGGTCCACACAGTAGCTTTAGCTCTATGCTTCCTCTTCCAACAGAACAAGATGAAAACATTGCTTTCATTAGACTTAATGTGCCTGATGATTTGTAATTTCACAGCTTGATCACTTCTCTCCCTGAATCCTGCTCAATGGCAGCCTCTGATAAGCAGATCAGATGTTAGCGAGCAGGTGCAAGTGACACCCGAGTCCAGGATACGCTCCCCCTACTACACGTGGTGGAGGATCTTCTCAGTGGCATCTGGTGCTGACCACTGTCACGGCCAGAAGGCTGGCAGGCATCCTGCTCCCAGAGAGGTCTATAGGAGTTTTGCTTTCCACCCGGCTGTTTCACTAACAAAGCTCCATCTCCCCTGCAGCAGAGCTGACCGGGTCTGATTTTATTCCAGATGCAGTGCTAATGCTTACAATACCAGGTGTTTGACTGAAATCCCCGGTTTCTGGAGTCAGAATTATTTTTTTTCCTTTTTCAGTAAGATTTTATGGGTTTGCAGTAAAGCTTAGAAATAATCGAAGCTGTGAATCTTTAAAAAAATAGGAAGCCTATTAAGATAAAGAATATATTTTTAAAAATTCCAAGATTTTAAGCCAATCTCATTGCCTTTTGGAGGCCAGACTTACAGCACTGCTGTTTCATGTTGCTTGGAGTTTGTCTTGGCCCAGCTTTTCTTTCTGTTGCAACTGTTTTGGTCCTGGGCAAATAGTTTCTGTCCAGTTTGGGGGATTTTAGGGGAAGGCATCAAACTCGCACCTCTTCTGCCACTGTTACTCCAAACCTAGCTCTCTGTCCCGTGAGATCAGCATCCAGATTCTCTGCTGTGGAAAGGTGCCGGCCGTGAGAGGAGAGCAAGAGCAGACCCGCTAGATTTCTCAATCCTGCTTTCTCCTACAAGGAAAATTGATCAGAAAGACGACAGCCATGAACTGAAACATATGACTCAAGGAAAACTGGAAAACATGGAGCTGCATCAGACCATCTGCTTAAAGCTGATTGTTTGTCATTGTGCTCAACAACCATATTCACACTGAGATCAACGTGAAAGCTAACTTTGCAGGAGAGGGGCAAAGGATGGATGCAGAGAGAGAGCGGGGTGAATTAGAAGGGCGAATTTGAAATCATTTAGTCAAGACTTTCCACAGACTCAGCTCCCATGAGCTGCCTTTTAATTGCTAAAGTGCTTTGACATGCACGTGTATTTAGGAGGACATTTCTGACTATGAAGCTGGTCAGGCATTGGAAAAGGCAACTTAGAGAAGTTGGGGAATCTCCATCTTGGACGTTTTAAAGGGCAGGTTATACACACTTGTCTGGGATGGCTTTTCCAGGGCAGATCCTGCCTTGAGCAGGGGGCTGGGCTAGAAGACCTCATAAGGTCCCTGCCAGTGCTACTTTCTTTGCTGCCACCTCTCAATCTGGGGTCATGGGGTAGGTGCACCACTGAAATCACTTCCAGCAATCCAAGCCCCAATTTCCCCCAATGATAAGATTTCAAATCAGATAACACTGGTTTTGCACAAAGTTAGAGTGAAAGCCTGGGCAGTACCTACAAAAGGTTCCTATCACTAGACTGCTTTTTATATTCACCTAATGCCTGGCATCAAGACCCAGCTGTAAAAACTCAGCAATTCCAAAGTTATTGGACTTTAATTTTGGCCTATGGAGTGCTCCACTGGGCTGCTATGAGCCAGGCATGAAATGCCAGAAGGATCCAGTTTAGGCAGAGCAGCAGTAGCATTTCTGCTTAAGTGGAAAATTGGAAAGGATTTTTAAATTTGCTGACGAAGCCAAACTGAGATGAAAAAATGCAGGTTAGTTCAGAGATTGGGGTAAAGTCTATCCTGCATGGTTGGGGGTCATGAGATACAGGGCGTGTCTACACGAGATGCTTTAAGGTGCATTACCCTAAATCTAAGGCATATTTGGGTGTGTGTCTACACGTGTGTGCCCTTAATAGGCATTAAAAATGGTGATTTGGGGCTAATCATTCCTAAATTTCATATCAAATTTAGGTGAGAGTACTTAAATTACATTAACGAACATATATATGTGTTGATACACATTAATGCTGTGTGCGTGTGGACTAATTTAGGACTAACTTTAGTCCCAAGTCCACACGCAGTGTTAATGCACTTTACTGCCTGCACGTGTAGACACCTGTCTAAACACGCTTAATGCACATTAAGGTAGTGCGCATTAAATCTATACAGACTTAAATGCATGCATAGGCATGCCCACAGAGCCCCAAATGACCTCTCTCTACAGTGTTAATTTGGGGATTGCCACGGACACACAGTGCTGAGATGGAGATGAGGAACTGAGAATGAGTAGCACCTAGTGCATAGGGCAAGTAAAGAGTTTCAAGGTGTCATCAGAAGCTGAGAGATGAAAGGCTGGGAAAGACCCAGGGGCCCTCTAATACCAAATTAGTCAGGAGAAAATATGTGACAAGCAGCTAGAAAATTTAACTAAAAATTCACTCAGCCCTTATCACTTGGGGTAGCTGGAAATACTGGCATTTATTCATATACAAGGCAGAGTAGACTTATACCTTGTGGATTAATTAAATCAGAGATATATAGCATAAGCTTTTATTATGCTCTACATCTCTGATTTCCTTAGTCTATTAGGTACATATCTACCCTGCCTTCTGCCTGACTTCAGACTAACTCGACTCCATGCACTTATTCATACACAGAATCATAGTAAAGCAGCACTGGAAGGGACCTGAGGAGGTCACATCTAGTCCAACCCCCTACTCAAAGCAGGACCAGCCCCAGCTAGATCCTCCCAGCCAAAACTCTGTCTAGGTGAGTCTTAAAAACCTCCAAGGATGGAGAGTCCACAACCTCGCTGGTAACCTGTTCCAGTGTTTTACTACCCTCCTAGTGAGAAAATTCTTCCTAATATCTACCTGAACTTCCCTTGCTGCAACTTGAGCCCATTGCTCCTTGTTCTGTCATTTGCCCCCACTGAGAACAGTCTAATGCTATACTCTTTGAACCCCCGTCAGGGAATTGAAGACTGCTGTCAAATCCCCCCTCAGTCTGCTCTTCTGCAGACTAAATCAGCCCAGTTCCCTCAGCCTGTCCTTATGGCTTGTTCCCCAGCCCCCAAACTATTTTTGTTGCCCTCCATTGAATTATCTCCAATTTGTCCACATCCTTTCTGTAGTGGGGGAGGCCCAAAACTGGACACAGGACAACAGATGTGGCCTCACCAGTGCTGAATACAGGGGAATAATCACTTCCCTTGACCAGCTGGCAACACACCTACCAGTGCAGCCCAGGATGCCATTAGCCTTCTTGGCAACAAGGGCACACTGCTGGCTCCTTTTCAGCTTATGTCACCTCCAGGTCCTTTTCTGCAGAGCTGCTGCCCAGCCAGTCAGCCCCCAGCCTGTGCCAGTGCAGGGGATTGCTCTGTCCTAAGTGCAGGACTTTGCGCTTGTCTTTGTTGAACCTCGTGAGATTTCTTTTGGCCCAATCCTCCAATTTGTCTAGGTCACTCTAAATCCTAGCCCTACCCTCCAGTGTATCGACTACTCCCCTCCATCTTGGTGTTATCTGCAAACTTGCTGAGGGTACGCGCTGTGCCATCTTCCAGGTTGCTGATGAAGACATTGAACTAAACTGGCCCCAGGACTGACCCCTGTGGCACTCCACTTGATACTAGCTGCCAACTAGACATCGAGCCATTGACTACTGCTCTCTGAGCCTGATGCTCCAGCCAGTTTTCTATCCACCTTACAGTCCACTCAACCAACCCATACTTCCTCAGCTTGCCTGCAAGAATGTTGTGGAAGACTGTATCAAAAGCCTTGCTAAAAGGAAGGTATATCACACCCACCGGTCTCCCTGCATCCACAGAGCCAGTCACCTCATCATAGAAGTCAGTCAGGTTGGTCAGACATGACTTGTCCTTGGTGAATCCATGCTGACTGTTCCTAATCGCCTCTTTCTCCTCCAAGTGCTGGATCTAGCATGACTTTCAAGCTGGATCAAGCATGATTTTTCCAGGGACAGAGGTGAGGCTGAATGGTCTGTAGTACCCTGGGTCCTTATTTTTCCCTTTCTTAAATATGGACACTATGTTTGCAATTTTCCAACCAACTGGGACCTCTCCTGATGACCATGAGTTTTCAAAGATGATGGCCAATGGCTCTGCAATCACATCAGCCAACTCCTTCAACACCCTCGGGTGTATTGCATCCAGCTCCAGGGACTTGTACATGTCCAGCTGTTCTAAATGGCCCCTAACCTGTTCTTTCACCACTGAGGCTCCCAAACTGTGCTTCCTGATGCAGTAGTCTGGGAGCTGACCATACCTGTGAAGACTGAGGTGAAAAAGGCATGGAGCACTTCAGCCTTTTCTGCATCCTCTGTCACAAGGCTGCCTCCCCCATTCAGTAAGGGACCCACACTTTCCTCAATCCTCCTCTTGCTACTGACATACTTGTAGAAATCCTTCTTGTTACCCTTCACATTCCTTGCTCGCTGCAACTCCAATTGGACTTTGGCCTTCCTGACTTCAGCCTTGCATGCCCAAGCAATGCTTTTATACTCCTCCCTTGTTGTTTGTCCAACAGCCACTCTCGTGTAAAACATCTGGACTCCCCTGAGTGTATATGTATTGACAGCTGCAGGAGCATCGATCCACGGGACCCCGGGGTCCTGTGCAACAGTGTGAAAACCATGAGTTAGACGCACGAGGAAGCTGCTGGGGAGCTCAGCTGGGACAGCGTGGAGCTCACTCTCCCTTCCTAGCACCCATGGGATGCCAGCAGAGGAGGAAGCACTGCAGCCAGGAAAACTGGGTCTGCTCTCACCGTGCTCTGGGCCTTCAGCTGTGTTGCTTCATGTGGCAGAAATGCCACCGTTGGTGCCCCTCTCCAGAGACCTGTCTCAGCCAGCCTGGGAGGCTGGTGTTTCATTCCTCAGGGTGGGGATCTCCCACCTGGTCTACATGACAAAAGCCTGGCGCCTGGGAGGCGGATGCTTTAGTCACATGGGCAGGGGGGAAAGACCCAGCCCTGCGCGGGCCCAGGTAGCCAGGGATGCTTGGGAGATTGGTCGGCTTGTGGCCAGTATTGGCAGCTTCGATGTGCCCTGCCTCTAGAGGAAACAACAACTGCCTCTGGACGATGAGAGTGAGTAAGCTACTAGTGATCCGATTAGATATTTAGTTTCAGTAACTCGGATGCGTTTAAACGGCTACCTCAGCCACCCTGGTTTGCTCTATGGGATTCCTTTGATATTCCTGTAAGATTTCTATGATACTGCTCTACCTTTTACCCTGTTTCCGCCCTACCCCCTGTAATCAATAAAGTTCTCCTTTGTGACTGGTGTGGGAAACTTATTGAGGGGTGGACTAAATTATGCCAAGGAGGCCCCCTAGGTCTGTGGACTAAGGGAGGCTTCCTAATAGCCCCTGACTTGGGGAAGTGCCCCAAGTGCCTGTATTGGGTCTAGGACCCATTGGACGATCAGGCCTGCGTTTTCCAAGGTGCGCAGAGCCAGAAGTGAGTCCAGAGCCTTGGATGGTGGCAGCGGAAACCCCAGGCTAGCGGGTGTGCTCCAGGGAAGGGGTTTGCCAGACGGGAGGCACCCCAGGGAGGCACTCGGAGTCTGGAAGGTGGTCGGGTGCAGGGAGGTGGGCGGCTCAACGCAGGAGCGCCCCCTACTGGCCCTCCACACGTGGTGGCAGCGGTGGGATCCGAATACCCTGCTGTATTTGAGGCATAATTTGGTAATAGGAATAGAGCAACTGAAATCCCTTGAGCAAACAATTTTTAATTTGACATCGGGTCGACTGGATAGTGTAGAGAGTCAGGATGGAGGACGAGTATGTCCGGATGACTGTGGCCGAACTGAAAGAACTGGCAAAAGAGAGAGGCCTTCACACGACGGGAAGGCTAAAGAAGGATGAGCTGGTTAAACTCTTGTGCACCAGCGAGTCAGAACAAGTGCCAGGTTCATGCTCGGCAAGTCCTGAGCCTGACCCAGGAACACCCTCCCACTCGTCCAGCCCGGAGGCTGCCAGGAGAGCACTCTCCGAGAGGGAGCGGCAGAGACTCCATGAGATAGAGCTGAAAAGGATGGAGTGGGAAGACAAGAAGGAACAACGACGGCTGGAGGAGAAACAGCTAGAATTGAAAAGGCTGGAGCTCGAGGCCCAGCGCGAGAAGGAGCAGCTGGCAGCCCAGCGTGAGAGGGAACGGGAACAACTGGAAGAGAGGAGGTTGGAAAGGGAAGCCCGGTTGGAGGCACAAAAGCTGGAGGCTCAGCTCCATTTACAGACCATTGGGGGAAACGCGAACCCTCCGCAAGCGTCCGGGGAACAGCCCAAACTGGACGTCTCCGCCTTCGCTCGCTACCGAGAGGGAGACGATCCTGTGGTGTTCCTAAGCAACTTCAAAAGACAAGCCCAGCGGTGTAAGGTGCCGGAGGAAAAGATCATGATGTATCTGTCTGCTCTGGTAGAAGGCGACATGGCGGTGATCCTGAACAGCCTGCCCTCAGACGCAGCTGATGACTATAATGCCTTCAAAGCTGCTGTGTCTAAACGGTTCAAGTTAGGACCGGATTATTTTTGGAAAAATTTCCGGAATACGCGCCCACAACCCGAAAAGTCATTGAATGATTATGCGGTCATGTTGTACGACACATACTTTAAATGGTTGGCTGAAGCCAAGGTTGACAATTTAGATAAGGCAAGCCATCTCCTGGTGCTGGAACAATTATATTTTTGGTGTCCGAGAGAGATTAAGACCCTGGTCAGGGACAGGGACCCCAAAAATGCTCAAGAGGCCGCTGAGATTGCAGACCGACTGTTGCTAAACCGTGAGAGGCCTCCCTACTCTGGGAAGGAGCAAAAAGGGTTCCAAAGAGGGGGGAAGGGAGGTCCAGGTCAAAAAGGGGAAAGAGGGCCACCTCCTGCCGAGCGCAAGGCGGCCCCAGATTCGGACAAACCACCCAATTCGGAAAAGAGGGGGTGCTATAACTGCGGGGAGCAGGGCCACATCAAGCCCAACTGCCCAAAGCTAAGCACTAGACCCAGGCCCGTCAGGCGTGCAACAGCCGTGAGCAGTGAGGGGGAGGGCTGGAGCCACTCTGAGGAGAGTGTCTGTTGCTACAGGATCACAAACTCAGAGGAGGTGATGGCCCCCCACCGGACCATGATCACAGTGAAGGAGAGGACCCTTGTGGGGGAACTGGACACGGGGGCCAGTGTGACACTGATTAGTTCCAACCTGGTCTCACCTGCAGACATAATCTCGGGGAAGACCCTCACTATTCACGGAGTGGGGTCCGCACCCCAGAAGGTACCGGTATTCTGTGCCCCCGTCGTGTGGAACGACTGTGCAACGTACCTGGAAATGGGGGTACTGGAAGGGGCTGTGGTCCCCATCCTGGTGGGACGGGATCTTATAGAGCAGGAAGCCCAGCTCCGGAGGTGGGAACAGATCCAAGAGCCAAAGCCCTGCACTGTTCATGCGGTGACTCGCCTGCAGAGCAGGAAGGCTAAAGAAGGGGGGTTAGGAAATCCCCGGGAGAAAGTCACACCATTGGCCGCAGGGGAAGGGACCCCTGCAGACGGCGATTGCACCCTGGTCCCAGAGGGAACCGGTAACCCCGAGGGTGGGTTAAGTGACAGCCCTGGGGAGGCGTGCATTCCGTCAGTGGCAGAGGGAGGTGACACTAGCAGGGAGGAGACCCAGGAAGTCCCTGTGGGTGAGTGTGCACTCCCTGCTGATTGCCTAGCTGGGCAGGAGGAGTTCAAGCAGGAGGTTTGGGAGGACCCCAGCTTGGAGGGACTCCGGCAGATGGCTCGGGAGCAAGTGACTGAGTTCACTCCGGACAAGAGGGAACAGGTGGTCTGGGATAAGGGGCTTCTCTATCGGTTGTGGGTGCCGAAGAACCATGCCAAGACCAGGGAGCCCCAGCGCCAGCTCATAGTACCCTGGAAATACAGACAGCAATTGCTTGCCCTGGCTCATGATCTACCGTGTGCTGGTCACATGGGCAGGGAACGGACACACCAGCGGTTGCAGGTGAACTTTTTTTGGCCCAGAATTGCCCAGAATGTGACGGACTATTGCAAATCTTGTGAGACATGCCAGCGGACGGGCAAAAGTGGGGACAAGAGAAGGGCTCCCCTGCAACCCCTCCCTGTCATCGACCAACCCTTCCACTGGGTGGCAGTGGACATTGTGGGACCGCTGAAGCATAGGACTCGTAGGGGAAAGAAATACATACTGACTCTGGTGGATTACACAACGCGGTACCCGGAGGCAGTTGCCTTGACCTCCATCGAGGCACCCGTGGTTGCTGATGCCCTCATCAAGGTCTTCTGCCAGCTGGGTTTTCCCTCCGAGATCCTGACGGACCAGGGTGGGAACTTCATGGCGGAGGTAATGGAGTGCCTGTGGGACTGCTGTGGGGTGCAACACCTTAAGACCACAGCCTACCACCCTCAGACAACTGGGCTGGTGGAAAGGTTCAACGGGACATTGAAAGGGATGCTCAAGGCCTATGTGGACTCCAACCCCAATGACTGGGATGAGAAACTGCCGCATCTGCTCTTTCCCTACCGGGAGGTGCCCCAGGAGTCCACTGGGTTCTCGCCCTTCGAGCTGATGTTCGGGAGGCGAGTGCGAGGTCCTCTCGATTTGGTGAGAGAGGAGTGGGACGGGAAGATCGCTTCCACAAAGACCTCCGTGGTGGAGTATGTGCTTGACTTCCGTCAGAAACTGACTGACATGATGAAGGTGGCACGGGACTCCCTGGGACAGGCCCAGGAGAAGCAAAGGTCCTGGTATGATGAGAAGGCCCGCTTACGTATCTTTGAGCGGGGTGAGAATGTGATGGTTTTCCTGCCACTAAAAACAGACAAGCTGCAAGCTGCTTGGGAAGGTCCCCATGCTGTCCTGGACAGACTGGATGATGTGACCTATGTAGTGGGTATTAAGGGTAGGAAACCTAAGACAATTCACGTGAACATGCTTAAACCCTACTACAACAGAAAGGAGATGGTATTCTGGGTCCCCTCCGTTGAGGGAACTCCAGAGGACCCCAAGGAGCCGGTCATGTATGGAGACTGGGATGGCGAGGCAGGGATCGAGGAACTCCGCCTGCCGGACCATCTGCCCTCCCAGGACAAGGACCAGCTGCTCGCAGCGCTCAAGGACTTTGAGACTGTGTTCTCTAACAAACCAGGTAGAACAGACCTGGCTATACACTCGATAGAGACGGGCAGCCATCGCCCTACATGCTCCCGACATTACCCAGTCAATGAGAAGGTGAGGCAAGAAATAGAACGGGAGATCACAGAGATGGAAGAGTTGGGGGTAATCTGGCCTTCGACGAGTCCCTGGGCCAGTCCGGTGGTACTTGTCCGGAAGCAGGATGGGACCATCCGGTTCTGTGTGGACTACTGGAAGCTGAATGCCATTACCACCCCTGATGCATACCCTATGCCCAGGATGGACACGTTGCTGGATCGCCTGGGCCCAGCCAAGGTTATCTCTACTCTCGATCTGTCCAAAGGATTTTGGCAGATGGCCCTGGACCCAGATGCCATAGCCAAGTCTGCCTTTACCACACCTACGGGGCTATACGAGTTCACAGTTTTACCTTTCAGTTTGCGCAACTCGCCCGCCTCTTTCCAGAGACTGATCAATAATCTGCTGCAAGGATGTGAGCAATTTGCCATGGCTTACATCGATGACATCGCCATCTTCAGTCCAGATTTCGAATCGCACCTGACTCACCTGACCACCGTGCTAGGTAAGATCAAGCAAGCTGGTCTTACGGTGAAAGCCAAGAAGTGCCAGTGGGCACTATCGGAGGTAGTGTACTTGGGTCATCATGTGGGTGGAGGTCATATTGCTCCCTTGTGGGACAAGATCGAGGCCATCAAAGACTGGCCACCTCCACAGACCAAGAAGCAAGTCAGAGCCTTCCTTGGCCTGGCGGGTTACTACCGAAGATTTGTCCCGGGGTTTGGAGCAACCGCAGCCCCGCTGCACGAGCTGACCAAGAAGGGCAGCCCGGACCCGGTGGTCTGGAAGCAGGGGTGCCAGGAAGCATTTGACACCCTCAAGGCTGCCCTGGTCAAACAACCGATCCTGAAGGCACTGCTCCAGGATAAACCCTTCTACGTGGCAACGGATGCCTCCGACATAGGACTGGGAGCTGTGCTCTTACAGGAGCACCAGGAGACATGGCACCCCGTGGTGTACCTCAGCCGGAAGCTAATCCCTCGGGAGCGGAACCTGTCCTCCATCGAGAAGGAGTGCTTGGCCATCGTCTGGGCCCTGAACAAGCTGAAGCCCTATTTATGGGGACAACAGTTCACCGTCCTGTCGGACCATGCCCCACTGCAGTGGCTGCAGACCATGCACAACACCAATGCCAAGCTGCAACGTTGGTCTTGGCAGCTGCAGGAATTTAATTTTACGGTCCAACACATAAAAGGAAGCCAGAACGTGATAGCGGATGCCTTGTCACGAAAGGACTCTGGGTAGCGAGTCCTTGGGACTTGGGACTAGTGAGGAGATCACTAGTGTAAGACTGCTATCAAATTTTATGGTTTCTATCTGTTATTGTCTTAACTTGTTCCATGTTCCAGGTTTTTCCCTTTTCCTTCTTCTGGCATCCCGTGGGAACTCCCTGACCTGACACGCCCGGACCCACGGCCCTGTGAGGCCCCGTGTCCGAGCTTGTAAAGGAGGGGGGGGAAGTGTGGCAGAAATGCCACCGTCGGTGCCCCTCTCCAGAGACCTGTCTCAGCCAGCCTGGGAGGCTGGTGTTTCATTCCTCAGGGCGGGGATCTCCCACCTGGTCTACATGACACAAGCCTGGCGCCTGGGAGGCGGATGCTTTAGTCACCTGGGCAGGGGGGAAAGACCCGGCCCTGCGCGTGGGCCCAGGTAGCCAGGGATGCTTGGGAGATTGGTCGGCTTGTGGCCAGTATTGGCAGCTTCGATTGGACTGGGCTGCTGAGGTCAGAGAGGTTATTTAAGGGCTTGGTCCAAGAAGAAGGGGAGTCAGCCATTAGCCATGTGGTCATCCAGGTGAATCTGAGCCTGGCTCTCTCCTCATCACCGCATGCTCCAAGAGTGCCCTGCCTCCAGAGGAAACAACAACCCCCTCTGGACGATGCGTGTGAGTAAGCTACTAGTGATCCGATTAGATATTTAGCTTCAGTAACTCAGATGCATTTAAACGGCTACCTCAGCCACCCTGGTTTGCTCTATGGGATTCCTTTGATATTCCTGTAAGATTCCTCTGATACTGCTCTACCTTTTACCCTGTTTCCGCCCTACTCCCTGTAATCAATAAAGTTCTCCTTGTGACCGGTGTGGGAGACTTATTGAGGGGTGGGTCTAAACTATGCCGAGGAGGCCCCTTAGGTCGGTGGACTAAGGGAGGCTTCCCTAATAAGCCCCTGACTTGGGGAAGTGCCCCAAGTGCCTGTATTGGGTCTAGTACCCATTGGACGATCAGGCCTGTGTTCTCCAAGGTGCGCAGAGCCAGAAGTGAGTCCAGAGCCTTGGATGGTGGCAGCGGGACCCCAGGCTAGCGGGTGTGCTCCAGGGAAGGGGTCGGCCGGACAGGAGGCACCCCAGGGAGGCACTCGGAGCTGGAAGGTGGGCGGGCGCAGGGAGGTGGGCGGCTCAACGCAGGAGCGCCCCCTACTGGCCCGCCACACTTCACACTGAAGAGGAGCCCAGAGAAGAGCTACGCAGCGGAGGTTAAAACAAGGCCTGAACTTGGGGGGATGGAGCCACTGGGCCAAAACTTGCCCCTGATTTTAGGTCCAAGTTGAACTAATGGCTGAAAGGAGGGTGTTTTATGAGTGTAGAAAGAAGCCACTAAGCAGCTAAAAGACAACAGAGTTGCAGACTGGCTAGCCATGATCCTCAATAAGGAAATCACTCTTAAAGCTCAACATACGTTCCGCTCATTCCTCTGGTGTTTCTACATAAGAGCCAGCTCTTCCGGTATTATTGCTGTTGTCATTTTATAAGCCTGCTACAATCTGTCTTTTTTCTATTTTTGACTCCTTATAAATAGCCAATAACTTTGCTCTTCTCTGCATTCCTGTTTCCTGCAAGAGTACAGAAGAGAAACGCCATCGTGACTGCTGCCGAAGCACAGCGTTCCAAGAAGGTCGCCAAAAAATAAGCTTCAGGCTAAAAGCAATTAAGGTGCATGTGACAATGGAAGTCCAGCTTCTAATTACCAAGTTCACAAGAGTCCTCATGGGGTGTCAAATTAAGTTTGTGCCTACATGTATGCAGGATCTGGCCCTCCTAACAAATATAAGGTGGGCTGAAAGGTGAAAAAATGCTTGGGAGGAACAGCTCACGGGGAAGAACTGGCCCTGAATAAATACAACCTTCCAAAGGTTTCGCACTGTCGGAGCGTAACAGGACCTGCCTCAGAGAGTGGCCATGGTGGCTACTGGTGGCCAGATTCATCCCATCCTGGCTACTCCAGTCTCTCAAGACTACTGCATCTTCCTTTCTAGACATGCTTCTTTGGATGTCTTGTGTATGCTTGGGCAGCTGCCTTCAGAGGCCAGAGCAAACCCTCCGAGTGGCCTCAGCTCCTCCTCAATCTTGGCATCATGGGCCCTCATTGTATCCCCCAGCTTCCCCCATAGCCACACCTATGCCTCACTGGTTTTCCTTTGGTTTCATGTACCAGGTCCTCTGCATTCGGTCTCCCAGCTCTCTGGCCCCTGGCCCTGGCAGGGCTGCTCCAGCTCATCAGATCTCTGAACCTGGTGAAGCTACTGCCTCTCCAACCTAGCCCAATGGGTCCCAGATCCTGGCACGGCTGCTTTAACCTACAAACTGCTGGGTTTCCACCAGTCAGGCCACAAGGCCCTCGGCACCTGCAGGGCTCCGTGTTCAGAGCGCCCCTCAGGCATCCTCCATGTGGCCGCCAAACAGCCCTGTAGTCCCACTCCAAGCTTCCCATCAAATAAAATAAAACACCAACTATTTTCTAACAAAGTCTGAAACCCCATCTTGGGTCTCAACACATCCAAATCCCACCCCAGTCAGCTGGCTCCCTCGCAGAGACCTTCTTGGGGCTGCAGCCTCCATTCTAGCAACCTGCACTATCAGGAGCCCTCTCCTGCAGAGACCAGACCCAGACTCAGCCCCTAGCCCCAAATGCAGCCTTATGTGGCTCCTTCCTCCTCCTCCTTCCAATCACCTGACCTACTCCTGCTCACAGGGGCCAGGTGCTGCCAATTATCCAGATCAGGAACAAGGGCTCTCCATCCCCTCTTCAGCTGCTTGAGCCCTGCAGCTCATCTTTCTGCCAGCTGCATTCCCCAGCCAGCCTCCTGAAACACTGCTCTTTCTTCTACCAAGTTCAAAGATTAGGGGCCCTCTGTTAATTGGAGCAGTGAGGCTGCGGACCAAGCCTTCAAACAAGGGCAGTGAGGGCAAAAATCCCTCTCTTCACTAAGCTTGATCTGCACAGTGAAGAGATGATATGATGTGGTACATGTGGAGCCCAGGCAGGCCTCCCTCAGCACGCCCAGCCATTCCCTGTCCTCTGCTCCCAGAGCATGGCCCCATTCAGTTCAAAATGTCGAGGCCTTGTAATTTCTACTCCATCTTATTGGGCATCAAATCTGGCCTGAGATGCACCAACACCCTATCAGTGATTTTGGGGCACTGTTTGTTCTGCAGCCAGTGCCTGCTGTTGGGTGTGCAGACCATCAGGGGCTCCACATGTAGCCTTTGCATAGCTTTACAAAAATTGAGGCCAGAAGCCCTCCTTCTGACCATCCTGCCTGCGCTCCCACACATCATGGGTCAGAGGAGCCACACATGCAACCCCTCCCATCTGCTGGAACACATCAGACCTAGTACAGCCTAGATTTGCATGCCCCGAATCATGACAGCAGATTCCCCTTTCCCCTAGCAGCACTGTCCCCACAAGCCCTCACTACTAACAGTGTGCACCTTATCTCTACCCTGCATATCTGCCTGCAGGTTGCAGCCACTGGATCTCATCCTGCCTCTGTCTGAATCTCATGAGGTTCAACAAGGACAAGTGCAAAGTCCTGCACTTAGGACAGAACAATGCCATGCACTGGTGCAGGCTGGGGGCTGACGGGCTGGGTGGGCAGCAGCTCTGCAGAAAAGGACCTGGGGGTGACAGTGGACAAAAAGCTGAATATAAGCCAGCAGTGTTCCCTTGTTGCCAAGAAGGCTAATGGCATAGTGGGCTGCATTGGTAGGAGCCTTGCCAGCAGATCAAGGGAAGTAATTATTCCCCTCTATTCAGCACTGGTGAGGCCACATCTGGAGTCCTGGGTCCAGTTTTGGGCCCCCACTACAGAAGGGATTGCGGTGAGTCCAGTGGAGGACAACAGAAATGGTTTGGGGGCTGGGGCACATGACTTATGAGGACAGGCTGAGGGAACTGGGTTTATTTAGTCTGCAGAAAGGAAGACTGAGGGGGGATTGAAGAACAACAGGTTGCCTAGAGAGGTGGTGAAATCTCCATCCTTGGAGGTTTTTAACACCCGTCTAGGCAAAGCCTTGGCTGGGAAGATGTAGTTGGGGCTGGTCCTGCTTTGAGCAGGGGTTGGACTAGATGTGACCTCCCGAGGTCCCTTCCAACCCTCGTTGTCTATGATCCCATGATTAGCAGGAACCTCTCTTCCACGCAGGTCTGTAGAGATGGGGATCTCAGGGACAGTTTTCCCCACAGCCTGCTTCTGGAGAAGCCCAACAGACGGAGCTCCTTCCTTGTCCCACTGGGAGGCAGGCTTGCAGGTCTCCACGATCTTAGGTTGGTCCTGGGCTCTTTTCTGACCCCTTCTCAAGTCAGAGACATCTTTTCTGAAACTGGGGTGCCCAAGTGGGAGATGATCACCATAGCTCCCTATGCCCAGCTTTTGCATATTCTCAGGCCCCACTACTCCCACAGAGCCCAGGTCCCGTGGGGGCAGCATACAAGGTGCGCTTGCCTGCCTGCCACAGAGGAGAGGCGTAAATAAGGCGTTAATTCCATTTAGAAAATGCAATTGGCAGGAGAGCCCCTGAATCTCTGTCCAGCTGTAAAGTGCTCTTTGAGTGATCTAATTTATCACTGCCGCAGCAGCAGCCGCTGATCAGATGCTTTGCCATTGGGTGCTGGAATGACTTCATGCCGGCAGAGCAGGCCAAGTACCTCATTTCTCTCAGTTCTTGGGCTCCCACCAACTCCCGCTGACGCTCTTGCCCCTTCCAGGCAGAGCAGCAAGCCCTTATACATTCCTGTGCCTGGGTGCGGCTCTTGGCAGTGACAAATCCTGAGCTCAGTGAGCAGCTGCAGCAGGTGCAGCATCCTGACCCACGCTTACCAAGCTGCGGTGCAAAACCTGCATAGGCAGCACTGTCATGTACCGCAGGCCTCCATCTGGAAAGACCTGACATCACCTCCTGAGCAGGATGTGATCCACTTCCCTGTCTGGGCCCAGCCCACAGGGGACACAGGTCTGTGTTGGCTCTCAGCTCCTAATCGAGTCTTTCTGGTGAAGCTGTAAAGCTTAGTACTTCACACCCTCAAGGTGGCTGGATCTGTCCTTACTGTTGGCCCAGAAGGTTGGGTCTGGAAGGAGAGTTGGGTGGGAAAGATCTCTGGGGAAGACCAGGGCTTTCAGCCGCTGCACACGCGATAGGAGCAGCTGGCTGAGGTGAGAGAAACAGAACTTGGGGCTAAGGGATAAGAGAGGGACAGAGGCCAGTGAAGGGCAGAGAAGATGGTTCGGGAGCTGGGGCACAAGACATGTGAAGAGAGGCTAAGGGAACTGGGCTTATTTAGTCTACAGAAGAGGTGACTGATGGGGGATGCGATAGCAGCCTTCAACTCCCTGCAGGTTTGTTTCAAAGAGGCTGGAGCTGGCCTGTTCTCAGTGGTGACAGATGACAGAACAAGGAGCAGTGGTCTCAAGTTGCAGCAAGGGACGTTGAGGTTAGATATTAGGAAAAACCTCTCTCACAAGGAGGATAATAAATCACTGGAACAGGTTACCCAGAGAGGTGGTGAAATCTCCATCCTTGGAGGTTTTTAAGACCCGGCTAGACAAAGCCTTGGCTGGGATGATCTAGTTGAGCTGGTCCCACTTTGTGCAGGGGGTTTGTCTAGATGTGACCTCCTGAGGTCCCTTCCAACCTGAACTTTATATGGTTCTATAAGGGCCAGGAGCAGGACTGAGGGGTAAAGAATGGAAATACAACAAGCCCAGGAAATCAGAAACAACTTCAAGGTTTTTGTGAAAAATGCCATTTTTGACCCTCTGGATAACTACACTGCTATCCCAGGTCAATGCTGGCTCCCTCCAAGATGTGCTGATGTGATGTAAGACAGTCAGAGTCCATACACCTTTGAACTGTAAAATCCAGGCTGGAGGTGGAGAAAGAACAGGGCCACGTTCATCCTCAGGCCTCAAATTCTCCAGCTTCACCCACCACACAGCACCTGGAGCAGTGCTGGACAAAGCTCTGGTCTTAGTTACTTTTGCAATCAGCTGTCAGCTGTCCAGATTTTAAGGGATCCCAAGGACTGGCTGCCAATATTGTCTAAGCACCAAGGTGCAACATGAGCAGGAAGAGGCTGGAAGAGTGCCGGTTTCACGAAAGAATATTTCCTTTTGGGTCTGAAGAAACTTCCTGAATGTGCCCCTGGAGCAGGACTAGCTCACGAGGTTTGCAGATGATCTGAGAGACACACTGCGAGTCACCCCCTTCTGTGTCGAGGAGCTGTTCATTCTAGAGTATAACCATGCCAATGCAAAAGTCAATCTTTTAAAGGATCTGCTTGATGAAGTTATTGATCAAGACATTGTTCCCTCAAAATGTGGAGGAGGATGAAGTGAGCACAGCTCCAGCCTTTGCTGCTGAGGTAGGATAGTTTGTGTGTGTGTGTGTGTGTGTGTGTGTGTGTGTGTGTGTGTGTGTGTGTGTGTGTGAGAGCGCAGAGCGCTGGAGTAAGCAGTGGCTCCAGGCACCCCTGGGTATATCTCCTGGGATGAGAGCCAGTTGATACAAGTGGGAGCAGCCCCAAGGTTGATGCAGAAAGAAGAGACTTTCCTAGGGCAGAGGATGGGGGACGCGGTTGCTGTTTACTGACTTCTCTTGCTCCTGGGTGGTGGCGGGGAGCGAGCCTATGCTGGGCTCAGGCAGTTTTGTCCTCCTCAAGGCTTCCCAGGCCTAGCAAGGAAACAGCCAGTGGAGCAGTCACCGATTTCTCACTTCCCCTTGATGCAGCTGGTGGTCAACGGGGGAGAGGCAGCAGGTGCTCAGAGTACTTCTCATTAGAGCTCAAACCCTCGTATGCCCCTGGGTGCATAATCCCAGTGGGATGGCAGGAGGCAGGATGTATCCAAGGTTCTCCTAGGGGTCTTTGGCACTCCCAGCTGCATTGCACTGAGCACTTCCCAGGCGTGAATCCTGGGGATCTTTCACTGAGCACTGGCGTTTGCTCATAGTCACCGCCAAGCCGCCAAGAAGACTAGGGTCTTTCAACCATACTTGCAGTGGTACCCGTACTTCACCTCCCAGCCATGGAGCACTCTGGTACCCTCTCTTGCAGCAAGAAGACTTGTGGTCTGGCTCACTCCACTCCATCCTGCTACAGATTCAGCAGAAACACACAGATCAGCAGTCTTCTGTCTCTGCAGTGGGAGCAGAAAGATGCAGAGGCCCCACCACCCTGTATAGGTCCTTAGCGATCTACTCTGAGCCTCCTTCTCCTGCAGATGCCCAAAGCACCGTGGCACAGCAGCTGGCACGCAGGCTCAGGGCATTCTTCCCCTTGCAGGGCCAGCAAAGTACTCTGTTCCCTTCCACGTAACCTCAGAGCTCTTTACTGCATGAATTAGTGATGAGGAGAGGCCATTTGCACTGGAAGGGGGTGGCACATCGTTTCCACTCACCCCATCTACTTTGCTGCTTGGGCTTTCTTGAAGAGCAGAGTGCCCTGACAGAGTGCAGAGGCAGCAGAGGAAGCAGGGAGCCAGAAGCATGGGCAGGGCAGGGCAGGGCAGTACGTGGAGCAAGGCAGAGGAGAGCTGGAGAGACGGACTGACTGACAGAGAGACACATGCAGGCTGAGGGACAGATGGAACCGATTTGATTAGCTGCAAAATGAGGGAACAAAACCAACCGACTGTGGCAGTTTCTGGCTGGAGGTGTGCGGCTCCCTGACGTCTAAATAAAGCTCTCTCCCGGCAGATCTCCTCTGGAGCAGTGGCATCACACGCAGTCACCTCCCAGTCACAAGACATCACGTCCAGGTTGCAACAGATTAGAGAGCCCTGGGCCAGCAGGATCCCATGGCAATTCATCACATGAGGTTCACAGCTGGGCTGCCAAGCACCCGGAAGGGGATGTGTCTTCCTCAGGCAGCAGCGAGGGGCTCTGGGCAGGTGCACAGCACACACTGCTGGCACAGCCTGATCCTTGCCAAGCACTTAATGGGCTTCTTACCTGGGAATGCATTCAGGTGACTCTGGCAGCACCTTTCCGCTACTCCTTAGCCACGATCCCAGAAGTAGCCAATGCACGACTGAACCCGTCACACAAGAAGGAATCCCCTTCCCAGAGCTGCAAGCGGGGGGGGGGGGGGGGAATGCCCTGTGCCATGCCTGAACCTGAACCTGAACCACACGGGTTCATTTAAACCACAAAAGAAAACTCTGGCAAGCGGGCTGTGGCTCGAGAGCTTCCCATGGAGTCTCGGGTGAGCAGGTCCCAAACCAGTCGGGAAGGCCACTCTGACACAGGCTGGCCTTGGAGGGACAGGCAGCCTTTGCGATCTGAGGACCTGAAAGCATCTTCACCACTGCGTCCAGCTCAGCAGCCACTGCTCGAGCCTCCACCCAGCACGGAGAGCTCAGGCAACCCCCTCTCTGTGTCAGACACTGGCACAATCACAAGAACCTCACTGTCTGGGTCAGGAGACACGCAGAAGGACAGCCGAGTGTGAACAGAATAATAGTAGCCCTGCAGCCCAACTGCATCTGCCTCTCTCTGAGCTTCTCCCTGTGGGAAGTGAGCAGCGGCCAGGCAGCCCATGGGACTCTGCTGGAGCAGCTCATGCCATCTCCTGGGTTTGCCACTACTCCTTGCTGGTTGGAAGAAGTGGACTGGGAGGTCTCCAATTTCAAGTCCTGTCTTCCTGAGCCATGGGACAGCTCCAGCCTTGCCCTGTCACCACTTCAGTGGGCAAAACTAAGAAATACTCTCCCACAGAATACCATCAGCCTGGGAAATGGGTGTTGAGTGGGGAACCCAGCATTTGGGCCTTGCTTGTGCTGTTGGCCGCTGTTAGTATTTCGGTGCCCTTGACAAACCTGCTTACTGAGCAAGGTCTTAGATCGTCCTCTGTGAAGGAGGCAACAGCCAGTCCCATGTTGCACAGCGATGGTGGCTTCTGTCAGAGATGCGAACGAAACATCTAACACACTGTGGGTGCATCTACACATGCAATTACCACGACACAATAAATTCTGGTGCAGTTCACGCTGGAGTCAGCTGCTCCTGGTGCAATATCTGCATGTGTACCTGGGACTGCAGAGGTCTGAGCCAGGGCAGAGCAGCCCTGGGCTGGCAGGGGGATGCGGGGTGGTGGGGGCTCCAAGTGGTGGCATCAGGCAGCAGAGGGACCGGCTGGGGCATGAGGGTGCTACAGTACAGGGCTAGGCAGCAGGCATCCCCCACACTAGCACCCTGGTGCCCCAGCTAGCCGCTGTCACAGTCTAGACAGGCGTTTTGGTGGTGTAAATTACTCTGCTGTAGGATAGAACTGTCCCCATCAATACTATCCTATGGCAGAGTTAATTGATTTACTGTGCCCTAATACTGATGCACGTGTAGACTGTGACGCTTACTGCAAAACTAATTAGTCAACTCCAGAGTAAAACGCACATGTTGATGCACCCGGTATCTAGTGCTCAGCCCCAGTCCCTCCCATGGAAAGGGTCCAAAAACCGCTTGCCTGCCTGGGGTGTCTTTCATCACAGGAGCAACACACTCACTACCTCGAGCCCAGCCCAGGACAGAAATATGGTGTTCAGGACTTACTCCATTTCCCGTTCTCTTGTTGCCTACCTGACTTCACCCTGTGGATGCGTTGGCACACATGCTTGTACTGAGCAGGCACAGCGGGGCTCCGTAGTGGCTGGGTCAGTCTGTGGCTGTGTGTACGTGCACCTGAGGGTAAGTCCCAGACAAGGAAGTCCTCCCACATTTTAGATCCAGAAGTAAACCAGTTTCAGCACTCTGCCAGCAAGCCAGAGGCCAAAGGCCTGGATTCACCCCGTTCAGAGAGAAGTGAGCCAGCAGTTCTGTGTTTTACAAGCAGATTGCTCTAACCACTAGGTCATAAACTAGTCGTTTCTCCTTGCAAGATGGAGCCACAGCTCCTCACACGTAACAGGCACAGAGTAGAACGCGTGGCAAGTGGCACGGTTTCTACCCCTGGGGAAACAAGGATGTAGGCTAGAAGCCAGGGACTACTTGCTTTCCAGAGCAGCAGCTGTTTCACTGAGCCAAGGACCTTTTGGCACAACCTCTCACTTCTGGCCCCACTTAACTCCAGTTCATGGCTGCCCAGGGGCCAGCTTCACAAGGAGGGCTGAAGGCAGTGCTGCGTAATTTGTGCCCTGTAACATGCTAGTTAAAGCAGTGGGTCAGCAGGTCAGAGGGATGCAGATTCACACCTTCTCTGGGCAACCAGCTAGGTTTTGTAGCTAAGTCCAGAGGATTCTGCTGCATCTGGCACCCTCCAGTCCTGGGTTTCTGGCTGCCTGTATTCTTGTGACTTCAGAGGCTGGTAAGCATCCAGAATGGGCGGTATACAGAGCTGTGTACGTGCCCAGCCAATGCATCACCTACTATGCACACTCAGTCTATGCATGTACCGTTGTGCATCTACACTGCAGGGGAAGAATTGCTGCCAAAAGTGCCATTTCCATGGCTGGAGGGCTGCCATTTAGGGACACCAAGGGGAGTTGAATTCCACCCTCAATGTCTTCTTGCTACTCAAATGGTCACTGACCAGCTGGCATTCCCCTCCTGGGGCTGGTAATAATTGCCCGATTGTGCTGCCAGACAAGGTTTTGGCTTCAGTTACAGTGTGGGGCATGGCCCATTTCAAGATCCTGGGATCAAAACGTGGTGATGAGCTCTGAAGGGAATGAAGTTATGTCATTAAAGCCTACGCTATGGGATATATACCTCAGGGATCTCCCGTGAAGTCATATGGGTACTACTAAGTCTGGGATTTCCTGACTTCAAAAAAAGTTTGGCTTTGTAACCATAATGCTCTTTACACAGTCTTTTGGCTATCTCCAGGTCTGTCTGTGTGTCCTCTCTTCACATAGTCTGGGTGAGGTCCTGGGCACCTTGTCCAGAGTGACTCAGAGACCCTCAGACCTAGGTCACCATTATGAAGGTAGCCACCCTTGGAGAAGACTCCAGGTCAGGGGGAAAGTCAGTCCAGTGCTTTGGCTCAACCTCAGAGGAACCAGACTCATCCTCTTGTTCGAAGAAAGTCCTGCAATAAGCTTATTTTTGTATTTGCAAATAGTTTGCATACTACATCCATTCCATCGTCAGATGAGGGTGTGAGTTAGGTGGGGGTGCAAGGTGGCTTGGCAACCCCACAGGTTGATGTCCTCTGTTAACTAGAAGTAGGAGAGGGACCAACTCCCTGTACACAGAGCTGTAGCCAGACATATCAGGGCTCGGTGCAGGTCACATGCATAGCACCTCTACACACTACTACATAACCAAATTCATTATGCATTATCGTTTACTTTCTTTTGGGAAGAGGACACCTTTGATAGAAGGCTGCGACTCTGGGGTCAGGACTGAGCAGGCAGCTCACAGCGACAAAAAGTGAAAGAAGAGATCTGGGCCCAGGAGCCCTGCCCCAAAGCCCATCCACCCACCCATGCGCAGATTTAGGACCATGAAAAGGAGGGGGCAGATGCCGTGGCACATAGAGCACATTTGCTTCCGGTTAAAGAGAAGCTAGAAGCTTTGCTAATAGGGTTGGGAGCTAGCAGTATATTATTCAGTTTAAGATCAAATAAAAAAAACAAATATAACTATTGGAATGTGCATTCATTGATTGGAACAGCGTTTCTCAACCCATGGTATGTGTACCCCTGGGGTTATGTGAGACACAGGCAGGGGGTATGCGGGTGCGCATTTTGGTCTTTCCCTGCTCGGACTGGTAGCTGCGTCCACCGCCCCTCCCGTTGTGTCCAGTGCACCGGGGCTTTCACTCCCCAGCATCAGTGTGCTGGGGGATAGGGAGGGAGGCCCTGCGCAGGCTGCTTTGCCCTGGGCTGTGGTGGAAAAAGTGGGACTCGGCTCACGGCAGCGAAACCAGAAGTGCCACGGTGGGACTTCCGGTTTTGCTTTAGCTGTGCCAATCGGCAGGGGATACGTAAGGTATCAAAAAGGTTGAGAACCACTGGACTAGCATATATATAAAGTTTAAAAAGCAAAATTTAATGAACTAGGGCAAAAAAAAAAAAAAGTTATTAGTCCTGTAGTCATTACAGCTAGCTGTACATTTCTTATTGACAGTCATTAAACAAAATCTAGCCTTGAGCATCTCGGAGCCGCCACAACTTCGCTGGCAGTCATTTCTACACCTGAGTTAATGTTACCACACCTGAGTCAAGGTTTTTAGCTAGAGCTAAAAACAGTCTGCAGAGCTATAAAACAGAAGACAGACGTTACCAGGGAGGGCTGTCATCAGACAGCCACACTGCAGAAGAAAGGGTAGTTTGAATAGTGAAATATCAAGACAGTTAGAAAAGAGAGAGGGTCCTTAACATGTGTGGAGTGGAGAGAGATTCACAGGAACCAGGGAGATGATAACGAGCCATGAAGTCAGTTGACTCTCAGCACTGCCTGACTCAGCATGCTGCTGCCCCTCCCAGGCCACTCATGGGAGGCCTCCCAGCACACAACTGCACCCCTGTACCCCCTGGATCTGTCCCTGTGCCCGCCCCTCACTCTGGGCCCTGGGTTGGAGAGGGGCTGGAGTGCCCCTGCCCAACCTCTCCCGACTGCACACCTTCGAGCAGCAGGCACAGTTACCAGACTGCTCTGCACCCAACTGGGGTGCTGTGTCAGGTTATGGTGGGGGTGACCCCCGCCACCTCCGAGGTTGCTGGCTCTCCACCTCCCAAAGCCAGCCCAGCCTGGGTGCAGTTACTGGCTTAACATGAGCATCCCCATGGAAAGGCAGGCTCTGGCAGTCCTGCTGCAACGCTCTGCTCCATGCTGATAGCTGCAACGCATCCTGATCCCTGCTGAGCACAGTCCAGAGCTGGCACAGGGACTGTGTCACCACCTGCTACTGGCCCGTGGGACTGGCCCCTCTCTGACCTGAACCGGCATGCATTGCCAGGGAATTGAGTTAGGGTGTGTACTGCACCCCCAGGCAAAGTTCACGGTGGGTCGCTGGACCTGGGTGGGGGGCAGCCAGGTGGGGGGCTCCAGCCACAGACATGGTCCAGGTGACTTGAGAGATGCTGCTGCCCTCATCTTCCATTGTAGAGAGCCAAAGAGACACTGGGAAGAAGCACCTCTTGAATAAGGGAGCCAGTCCAGGAACGATGCTTAAGTTTGATTTGGCACCCCCTGTGTGAGGGAGCTCCAAGCTAGGGCACTGCCCTTGCTATGATACAGCCTGCATCTGACCCCGCAAGCGGGGAATCGCCCCAGACCCAGGGGAAATCTTTGCAAGACACAAGGAAGCTCTCAGGCTGTAGCGTGTCCCAGCAAGGTCCCAGCCCCCTCCATGCCCCTCCCACAACACACTCCAGAGTTGGAAAAGCATCTGCAAGGCTGCTCCAGGCCTGTCCTGCCCCCATGCTTGAGCCCACTGTACTGGCACGCCTAAGAGCAGCTGCTGGGGATGAAACCAGCATGGGCTTGCTGACATTTAGAGAGTGCCTGCAGACCTGGGGACTATGTTCACAAATGTTTTTATGTGGGATGGGCCACTGCCATAGCGCAGACAAGCCTCTGCCAAACTGCCACATACTGCAACGCGTGGGAGGTGGGAACTAGAGCCAAGACCCACCAAATTTATTTCATACATACCCATCAGATGGGGACTGATCAGGACCTCTGTTGAACAGGGCTGGAACCAAACTGGGGGTTGTCTCAGGGGCCTTTCAAAACATCAACCTACTCACCTGTCTAGAGCAGTCCACCCACCTGCCTCGCCTTTGATGTAGTTGATAAATTATTTCTAAGGTGGGAGGCTGCCCATCTAATGCCCACTGCCAAAGGCATAAAACATGGCTCCAACCTGCCCTTTACTGTGTCCCAGGCCTTGCAGATGGCATCCAAATCACTACCCCAGCTCCTAACTCTGGCTGCACTCATTGGGCTCCTTGCCCTGCACACACACTTGGGGCTCCTTGTCCCTCACTCACTCAGGCTCCTTGTCCCACTCTAGACCTCCTTGGTCCCACCAACCACCTTGCTGGGTGCTTTTCTGTCGGGGTGTGCTCCCCTAGCCTTTCCCCTCCATGGGGTACACACAAGGCAGCAGGGGCTGAGGCTTTACAGCGCCCCATCCTCACCTTTCACTAGGAAGGCACAGGTGTGGCATTTCCTGGAGACTGCCCCACCACAAGCAGCCCCACCACACCATCCAACCCCAGCAGGGTCTAATTTTAGGTCATTCCCTAGGACCAGGAACCTCCTCCATCCCCATAGTTCCTACCCTTGACTTCCAGGTGTTCTGGGAGCAGGAGCTCCAGCTCCCAGTGCTCTCTCTCTAGCTCCCTCCAGCAGCTGCCAGCTCAGCCCTGAGGACCTGGGTTTATATTGAGGCTGCTCAGCCACATCTTCCAATCAGGAACCCTCCCACAGTCATGTGACCACCTCATTATGCTGTACTGCACCTGCCGGCTGCTCCACAGTCTGCTTAAGCCTCTTAAAGTGGTAGGCACCAAAGGTGCCCAGCCACAGACCAGTGCTAGACTAGAATGGGAGTGTGTCAGGGCAGGTAAGGGCTCAAGGTGGTTCCTGACCCTTGCCTAGCTCACTGATGCAAGTCTTATCCATCCTTTGGTCACATAAACTAAACCTCCTTCATTCTGCATTCAGCCTTCAGCAAATACATGGACAACTAATTGCAGTCAGGCTGGAGTGTTGTAGCCACGATTTCCCAGGAAATATGCAAGAGGCAGGAATTTTTGTGGTATCTTTTATTGGACCAAATGCATAGTTGGGAGAGTGGTGACCTGAGGAAGGGCACTGGGCGCCTGAAAGCTTGACCAGTAGCTCTCCAAACCAGACAGTGAAAATGATATCACAAAAAAATCCTTGCCTCTCAGACAAATAATTGCCTCACCTAGTCCCCAATGAGGTAAACAAATTACAAATCCAAAATATAATAATGAAACAAAAATTAGGGTAACATTAGAGTTCATCTCTACAGTAACGGTTCAGCAGAATAATCTCCTGGAAACATTTCAACATCAATGGCCAACAAGGTCTATAGGAGGGTTCAATGTGACTCCCAGTTTGCGCTGTGAGAGAAGCTACTTGCGAACACAAGGGATTTACTTATCTTTGTGGAGTACCATACAGAGAGGTAGGACAGGTGCCAGGGTGGTATTTCTGAGACAGTACTGCCAGAATCGCCATGTTCTGTGCAGCTCCATGTGTGATATTTTATGGAAGTTGTTTAATGAGATAATTTGCATCTCTATAAATTTGCAAAAGGCCAGATTCATAGGAACATAGGGTCAAAGAGGCCACCCCCCTGCAATTGCAGGCAACCATAGCATCAGTCCCTTTGATAAAATGATCAAGCTTCCTCTTAAAAACTAATTAGGTTTCTTGCCCCCAGTATTTCTTCAGGAAGATCGTTCCAGGACTTCATTCCTCAAATGGTTAGAAAAATTCTCCTCATTTCCAGCCTGAATTTATGCATAGCCAGTTTTTACCTATTTGTTCTTGTGCCAACATCCTCCTCTAGTTTAAATAGCTCTTCTCCTTCCCTGCTGTTTATTCTCTGATGTATTTATTGAGAGCAATTTTATCCCCTTTTGGCCTTCATTTTGCTATGTTAAACAAGCCAAACTCTGTTAGTCTCCTCTTGTGTGATAGGCTGCTGATTCTCCTGCTCATCTTTGCAGCACTTCTCTGCATCTCTTACAGTCTGGATCCACTCTTCTTTAACCTGGTTAACAAGAATGATACACACGTTCCAGGTGAGCTCTCATCCAGGCCTTCTCTTTCTCTAAAGGAAACACCCTGGCTGATTTATTTTAAGATTGTCTTGCTTTTTCCATAGTGTCCTTCACTTCAGTGGCTCCTGCTGGTTGCCCTTTGGCTTGACCTGAAGGCTTTCTAGATGCCTGCAGGTCTGCTTCTTTGCACGTCCTTACTGGCCGGTCCTCAGGGTATTTAGTTCCCCGCTAAGCCTCACTGGCATCCAGAAAGTAGGTAGAGCTCTTCCAAAGTCTCCTGAGGGGCCTGATCTAGTAGGCATTGCTCAGGGCACAGATGCCAGACCTTACAAAATGCAGTGATTGCCACGTTCTTAAAGGAAAGGGTGAGGAGAAGCTCCCCTTGTGTGTAATATCCCGTGAGTCAGTGCACACACCCAGGGAGTACAAGACTTGGCTTCAAAGCTTAGACTGAGCTGATGGAGTTCAGACCCACATCTTCCACCTCTGATGAGGGTGCCCTGATCTGACCAGCAGGCATTGGGCAGAGCTGGGTAGGGCAGACAGCCATCCTCCACCCCATTGATTAAAGACACGCCCATGTACAGACAAAATGCAAGATTCATGGGGCCAAAAGGAAAGCAAGCAAGGGGAAGTCTGACTCTGGAGCTTACTGTCTGGGGCATTCACCTCATCCAAGAGAGAGCTGAAAAGAGTCCCTGAACCTAGGGTCACTTCTGTCTTCATGGAAAAAGCATAGAGAAGCCTGCTAGTGAAGTCCAGGACCCAGGTCTCTCCTATGCAAGCAAATGCCCTACCCAGCAAGCTGCAGCCAGGCACTGCTCCACGGATTTTCCTTCCGATTCTGTAGACCTTATGTTAAACCAAGGTTTCCTGCTTTCTGACCACTAGGATGTTGCAAAGCTTGCTTTTGTAAGTGATTTTCTTCTCTTGTGTTTTCCTGTTATATAAGTCATTTTGCTTCCTCACTGTAAGTCACCCGGAGTTTTGCTGGGGAGGGCGGCATACAAATCTAATAAACGAACAAATGGTTGGCTGTGGTGTCTCTGCTCTTTGTCAAGCTGCTTTCAAAGACAAGAGAGAGCTTTGCTCATTCTGTACAGGAAAAGGTATTTCTCGTTTTCAACCATGCTTTCTCATAACATAAGCCATCATAATGAGGACGGGAATCTAGGACAATACCCCATCTACAGGATCTCCCTGAGCCACCAGCCCCCGGTGGAAATGGCTTTTTACTTGACCTCCTTCTCCCATGACTCTTGCACTCTTGTCTACCTACAGGCCCAAAATATAGCCAGTGCTCTCCTGACAAGTGTGAGTGTTAGATTCAACTCCATTAAAGGCAGAGAGGGGCCTAGAAAACATGTTTTGGACATGTGCCTTAACCTTTAGGGTACTGGGCAAAACATAGACACTTCCAGGTGGATTTTATCCCCATCCTTTGGGACCTTAAGTACCTCCCAGTCACTTCCCAGGGCCAATTTGTATTACTCTGAAGATTAGGGGGAGTGAGTTACCAAAGAACATGCTCCACATAACTTCTCTAAAGATACTGATAGCTTAGTGAGGCTGCCTTGCAGTCTTAAATAGAGGCATATACTGGATTTAGGTATATACTTACTTTTTAAGGTGCTGGCACAAGGCCAGTTTGAATCACTCCTTCATATTTAGGCATCTAACACCCACCAAAGTCCTACTTAAGCATGCTCTGAGACAATTTGAATCTGGCTCTTTGTGCCTGTAAGAAATGTTATATCTGGAAGATGCATTTTCAATATATCTGATCACAATGAAACTGAAACTGCAGATCAAAATAAACCCAAGCTGATCCCTTTAGGCCCATCATATGAATGGGGTGTACTTACAGGCTTTTTGGAGATCAGATAGTTTTAGGCACCAAAGACAAAGCAGAGCACATATTTTGCAAATGTCAGAAATGAATATACAGCCCACTCCTGATACCTTTGCAGCAATGAGTAAGCAAAGAAACAGCCACAAAAACTGAAAACTGTGAAAAACTGGTTGAAACAGTAACTAAAAATAAAGCAATAAAAGCCTGGGAAGATCATGAACTGAGAGGACCTAAATAGCATAGATTCTGCAAAGCAAAATCATCTCACTAATCTTTTAGTATTCTTTGAAGATGTCATTAAAGGAGGTGATAAATGATAATTGTTTGGCATAACCTACTTCTAATAAACACCTCAACAAAGTCCCATAGTACATGCTACTAAAGAAGCTAAAATGCTACTCGCAGAATGAAAGGCAAAGTGTTGTCATGAATCAGGAGCTGGGTAGGAGACAGGAAGCGAGGGATGGAGGATGGTCACTTTTCATGACCAGAACTGAGGACCTCCAAGTTCTGTACTAGGTCCCATGCCATTTAATATTATAAATGATATGGAAAGTAGAGTGAGTGAGCAGTATGAGGGCAAAATCTCGGGACTAGAGAGGGCTATGATGAATTTCTGTGCAACCTGACAAGCAGCATGAATGGAGAATACAACGGCAAAGGAAGTTCACTGTTGATAAATGTGAAGTGATGCACATTATAAAGAAAAATATCATTTCTCACATCTCTTCTAAGTTTCTAAATGTAGCCAACCTACTCTGCAGAAACTCAGCATGATCACCCGGTGCAACATCATGGTTCAAATCAATGCAACCCGTACATTTATAAATTAAGGAGCAGGATGGGGGAGATAATGGATCCTCTGGACAAGCATGGGTGAGACCAGTACCGAAATAGTTCTTCCAGTTTTGGTGTCATTTAAAAAAAAAGATGTTGAATAACTGGAGAAGAATTGGGTACAAAAAGGAGCCTCAAAAATGATTGGAGGACTAGAGAGAATGCCTTCCCATGAGACACTTCAAGGAAATGACTGGCTTAGCTCAGGGGTATCAAATTTATCTGGGCCACGGGTCAGATTAGGCCCATACAGCAGCTCCGAAGGCCAGAGCCAATGTGTGTGCTGGCTGGCCTTACATGCTGCGTGCAGCATGTATGCAGGTTCCAGCCCCACACACGGCACCAGCCCTTGCCCTATGCACCACACATGGCCGGACCAGCCCTGCACACTGGGTCTAGGGCCCAATTTTGGAGCAGCCCTGGATCCAGCATGCAGAGCTGGTCTGACACAGGCACTGTATTTAGCACGCACCTTGGACCAGCCCTACGTGCCAAGGGCAGCATGCCCCAAACTGGCTGTATGCACCGCAGCCAGGGGCCAGAGTGGGCTGCATGTGGCACACGGGGCCACTCTGAGACCCACAGACAGCTCTGCAAGCTGGATGATAGGGCTCCATGGGCCACATCCAGCCTTCAGTCTGTATTTTGACACCCCTGGCTGAGCTTATCAAAGCAAAGAGCGAGAAGCGAGTTAATTCTGCTCCAGATGAATTTTCATGGAGAGAAAAGCCCAAGTACTAATGAAGTATTGATGAAGAGCTGGAAGTGAAAGCCAAACCAGTTCAAAGTGGAAATGCAGTACAGTACTGCATAGCAAATACCAGTGAGGGTAATGAAGGGGAGTGGTGTATAGTTTGTCTAGATATCTTCACATCAAGGCTGTAGTAGAAAATGCGCTTTGTCGAGTACAAGTGATTTGTTTTTAGGTAAAGTGAATTTTTCGTGCCTTTGTTATGCAGAAGGTGAGACCAGATGATCTAAAGGTCCCTTCTGCCCTTAAAATCTATGAACTTATTGAATTAATTGTATCAATTCAAGGGAGGGATTCAGCATCATTGTTTAGTGCTCTGCAGAGTGCTTGACTCAGCACACAGCTGCAATCAAGGCAGTGGAAATGAGAAACACAGACAATGTTCCACGGCCATTGTATAAATCCATGGTGCAGCCCCCCCTAAACACTGCATGCAGGACTGGTCACCCCAAGTTAAATAGACAGAACTAAAGCGATGTCCAAGAAGAGTCCGGAGAGGGTGGACAGGCCTGGGACATCATTACTCTGAAGAGAGATTGAAAGGTTGATGCTATTTACCTTAGAGAGGAGCTGAATACAGGTGGTCTTCGACTTACAATGTTTCGAGTTACAACATTTTGCACTTACAACTTTTATAAATTGACCCCGTTTCAATTTTTTTATGTCAGTTTCAACTTTATAACACTTGATCTGACGCCATGCCACACCAGCGAACAAGTTCACTGCGTCGCCCATCTCCCTGGAGAACATCTGTCCAAACTTCCTTGGACACTTTCTTTAAGAAAGCAGACAAGACTCCAGAAAAACCTGCAACCAAGACTCCTGAGAAGATGCCAGCCAAGAACCCTTCAAATGTCCAACCAAGAGCCTTTCAAAAAGTCCAGCAAAGTCTCCTCAAAGAAGTCCTTGCAAACAATATGATTGCTATTTACAATATAATTACATTAATGTAGCTATATTACTCATCTATAATTGACTGGGTACAAAATTCTGGGTTATTTTTGGTGAAAATAGGGTATCGGGCCTTGGTTCAGGAACTAATCCCCCATCCATAACATTTTTTCCTATGGGAAATTTGGTTCAGAGTTATGTTTCGACTTAAGATGTGGTTTTCAGGAACCAAATGTGTTATAAATCTCAGGACTGCCTGTAACACAGGCATGTGGTAAAAGTTTATAATATGACAAATGGTCTGAAGAAGGCAGGAGGAAGCTTCAGTTTTCCTGCTCTTATGTGTCAAGATTAAGGAAACACTGAGTGAATTTAAAGGGGCAGATTCAAAACTGAAGTAGAGAAATAACTCTCCATATGATACGTGGTTAGATGTGGAACTCATTGACACAGGATGCCATCAAGACTAAGACCTTCTCAAGACTAAGATAGGGATTGGACATTTACATGGGTAACAAGACTATCCCATTGTAATTCAACTAGGAAAGGAATCAAACCCTTTGTGGTTAGAGTCAGCATAGCTCTCAGATGCCAGGGAGAGTCCTGGTGTGAGGACTGGTTAGCCCATAACTAGGAACACAGGACACAGGACTGCAAGAGCCTCCTGAGTGCTGAGTCTGGGCCCTGTGTCCACAGGCAGCCATTTACCAAAGAGGCCCCCAAAATCATTACTTCAGACCTCAGTCCTGTCTTTACCCTCGCAACAACTGCAGGGCACAATACCTGAAACACCAAGAACACCTCAAAACTAGGCACTGGTAAGAGCAGGGAGATGGGGCACTGCCAACGTCTTGTCTCTGCAATGACAAGTTGTTGCCCAATGCGTAGGCAAGTGATACTAGGAAGGAGACCATACCCCATGCTACAGAGGAAGGTAACCTCTGCCTCCCCCCCCCCATCACTAATCTTTGCCAATATGACCTAGGGAAGTATTGTTTTTTGACCCCACATTTAGCCATCAGTATAACCTTGAGCACAAGAGGAAGACCCTCTAGCAAGGAACCTCTGAGTTTTCTAAGTACTGGCAGGAGCATCAGCCCACCTCAGTCAAAAAGCACCCATCTTCATGTGGTTAATTTTCCAGTGCCTCTGAGGAAGGCAGAAACCCGATGTACTCCAGAGTTCTTCCTCTTCCCTTTGAAGCTGTTGACGTGACTCTTACCACTGTTAGGACCGAACTGGACTAGGGTGGACAAACTAGGTGGACATCAGAGACAGTCTGGCCACTCCTGTACTCCTAGGTAGTGTAGACTTTAGACTGAACAAAATAAATACAGAGCTCTAGACCCCAAAGAAGACCTCATTACCTAATTGTCACTTCAAGTATCTGCATAGACCCTCAAACTCTTACTCACCTGCCATCTCCACAAGGTGCCAGAGCGTTTAAAGTTAGAGGCTACAGAATGGAGAATCAAGAGGCTTAAGTCCTTCTGTGGATCCAACCCAGCCTGGAACAAAAACCAGAGCAACGGTTTGCAATGAGGGGGAACAGTATGTGTGTTATGGGAAAAGGCTGGAAAAGGCTAAATGTCCCACGTGTGGTATTGTCTGCGTATAGCATGCACTGTGTTGGTTCTGTGAGGAGCAAACAGCAGAGAGGCTTCACAGCTAAAATACTGAACATCATCACAGCACCTGGCTCATTCACTCAGATATCAAATCAAATGTCTATACACAGCATAATGAGCCATAAGGATTACAGCAAAATGTTGCATGGTAATTGTAATTCCCACTCCAAGCTTCTGGGAAGCAACAGCAGGTTGAAGTTGAACTGTGCCACATGAGTGCAGGCCCTGGCATATCTCCATATGAGGACAAAGGCCACAAGTGAGATTTGGAAATAACTGAAACACCAATGATTTCCTTTGCTGTCAGCAAACCGGAGTGAAGCTGGAGCTGTTGGAAGTGACAGAGGCCAACGCAGTAGGATGCAGGGTCATGTGCCTCCAACACATGAACTAACAGTAAATCTACTTTTTTAAACCATCTTCACCAGTAGTGTAATGGGGAGGGGGTGAGCAGGCAGGTACCAACTTAGTGACTTCCAAATAGTGACTAATCAGTCAAGTCCATTCTGGCACCCCCACCTGCAGAGACTCTGCGCCCTGGCGGCAGCAGTGACTAGGCGCACACAGCTCTGTAGCTGTAGCAGCAAAAACCTGGACAGGCAGACCATGTCTCAACAACAGTAACTGCTGCCGTTTTTGCATCCCCGGGTCAGGAAAGACTCCTGTTCTCCCCCTGCCCCTTGGTTCTCAGAACCCCTTCCCTCTGGTGCTTAGCGGCACCCCCTGCCGCCCCGTCCCTTCCTCCTGCTAGCTGCACCTCTGAACTTCAGTATCTTCCCAGCAAACACCATTTGGAAGTCAAACTTGGGGTGAAATCACTACAACAAGCAGCTCCTTTAAGGGAGAACATAAAGCTGCTCATACTTCTTAGAGAGCTTAGACAACCAACACATGGGATCAGCACTGTGCTAACTAACAGAAAACCCATCATCTTGGACCTACAAAAGCAGAGGACTTCTGTGGTTCGGCTACTGGGGCTGGCATGCTGTTCCCTTCCTGGTCATCTGAGCATCCAGGCTTTCTTATCTATATAGCACTTTCCACACTTCTGCACGGGTAGGAGGTCTGTTCTGGGCTACATAGTCCTGCGTGCAGATGTCTAGGCACAAACACGCTGGGCATGCCCACTGGCAAGCAAGACCTCCTAACTTTTACCCCAATAGCTGAGTAGCTAAGGACCTCTCCTGGGTAGCCAAAGGACTTGGTTCCAGGCCAGGTCCTTGTCAAAAGAGGGCTTGAAGCCAAGTGACTCTGACCACCACACCACAACCCAGGCATTAGATCTCTAGTCTTCCTAGGGGAGGAGGACCTAGAAGCCAGGACCTCTGGCTTCCCAGGTGTGTGTCCTACCCACTCAGCTGTTGACTGGGACAAAAGATGGGAGGTCTCTATCCTCCCTCTCCCTTCCCCTTCTTCTTCCTCCCCTCCCTCCCGCCCAAGCCTAAGTTCAACTAGTCATGAGTGCCTGTCAGCTTTGTTTGTGGGTGTCTAAGGCTGCCATATGTCCTTTAGAGGTGTGCATATGTGCCCGGTTACATATGTGGATAGCACATACCTACTGCACATGCCCAGACTGCACACAGACCTAGATGTCCACATGCGGGAGGCAAGGCAGCAGGAATTGAATTCCCACCTGCATGGAAGTACCGAACAAATGCCATTTGGCCAAATTGGGATGCTAAGACAACCAGGAAGGGATGAGAATGCCATCCCAACTAATGTTTCTGGGTGCTAAAATTGGAGGAATGAATCAGCTTTATGACAACACTTTGGACTTTCTTTGGCAACTCCAGTGGCTGCCAGTGCCATTTGGCATTTCTCCAGCACCAGATGCAGACCATAGGGATGTGCACACAGTCCTAACTGTGCTTGTATGCTGTGTCACAAAAACATGGCAACAAGAGTCAAAGCATTGGGAAAGTCCTATAACATGCTATAGGTAAAAGCTGGGGAGACGAGGGCACCTGCATTGCAATGACAGGGAGGCAGTTGGTTAATATATATGTTGTGTCATGTACTGGACCTCTCCTGAATAGCAGACCCTGAGGAGGCTTGAGCAATTTTGCACTTGCCCTGACAACACAACATGCAGGACATAGAGTTTTTTAGGGATTTGCTAATTACTTATCCAATATCCTGTTTCATCTCTTCCAGTTAAATAGTCCCCTTGGGAACCTGTCTGATAAAGATACTAGAAGACTGCTAAGACCACGTGCATTAGGATGGATCCCAAAGTTAGTTACTAATCAATCAAGTCCTAAAGTACTGCTATGCAATGGAGCCGGTATCCATTCAATACCGTACCAGTGAATGCAGGTTGGAAGCATCATAATTAGAGCCTGTGTCTTTTGTCTTCAAGACATGTGCCTCCAAAGAGCAGGACCATATTCGACACAAATGGTTACCTCCTGCTTCACCTTTATGCACGTCCATGGCCACATACCTGCAGTTTTTGTCACTGATGCAGTTTGAAGTCTATTCACAGTTCCCTACTTATACGCTCCCTGCATTTCCCTTTTGAGCCTATGCTCTGGCTATGTAGATGGGATATAATTGCTGGGCACACATGTACTGTGAGGTAAGTCCTGAAACTTTAGTCTCAGAAAAAAAAAAAAGAAAAACAGCTACAGAGGCACAGGGCAGCCATCCTGCATTTCAGTCCAGGTAGGTGCACTTGCCTGGACAGAGGAAGACCCACCAAGTCCTAGGCCTCCCTACACAGAGAAGATTTGAACCTGCCTCTTTCTCTTCCAAGCAAATAGAGCCAACCACCAAGCCAGAGAAGGAAGGGTCAGCCCTTGGGTTTTTTTGCATGTCACAAGTTTGAGCTGTATCTCCCAAGAAAGACTTTTATTCAAAGCTTTTGAAATGAGTTTTCAAAACATCTGTGAGATCAAATCTCAAATACCTGCAAAAATATTAATGACAATTGACACACACTGCTTGGCTCCACAGTGTAAAGAGGGACCTTCAGTTTTCCTAGAAGACACTCTGTCCAGAGTAGTGGTGCCACAGGACAGGGATCACAGACACCTGTAACTAAGGAGTACTCCATGTGCACCTGGAGAGGGAGTTTCACTATATTAACCAAATGGAGATCTTCCAGGTGACAGATAAGCAGCTTCTGCTCAGAAGGAGAGCTTGTTGAACATGCTCTGCTGTTCCAGCTCTCAGAGCAAGTAATGTGACTGGATGGCAGGAGAGGAAAGAAGAGGACTACTTAGCAGTTATTATAAAATCATTTGTATAACATCACTAGCCTCTGTTTTCCAAGACATATTCAAACTGGAATATGCAGCTTTTTAACCCTCTGGGAAACAAACACGCAGAACAACTTTCCAAGAGACTGGGTCGGTTTCAATTAATGAAGTCTTTAAATCAAGGTTAAATGTCTTTCCAAAAGATGTACTGTAGTCCAATCAGCAGTTATGGGTTTGAAAAAGAGTGACTGAGTGAGATCCTGTGGCTCGGTGGTGATTACGGTTCTCTACAACCCTAAAATCTATGAATCTGTGAGGATTTATGCATGTTGTACAAAGCAGTGTGTCCTCCAATGGCAGCAGGGTCCTACTAGCGAGAGGTTATGTCCCAAATGCTCAGCAATGGTGTTGAGGGCTGTGCACGCACAGCGTGGCCTGTGCCTGCTGAGAGCCATGAGCCTTCCTAAGCCTGATCTGCAGCAGATTTCTAACAAATCAGCAAAGGGGACCAACATGTTCAACAAAACAGCTCGGCAGGCACAAAGCAAGCAAGCCATGGACTCGCGTACACTGGGAAATCAAGTCTGATCTGTGCTGGTTGATTACTACCCTAATTACTGGGAAATTAATCCCGTATACAGAGCAGCAACAGCTTCTGGGGCTGAAGGCTGCGAGGTGCGGGTTTTCCCAGCATGGAACGGCAGAGCTGTACCAACTGATGTGGACTTCATTTACCTGTTGGGAATTCGCAGAGTTTGCAGCCTCAGCAGAACTTGAACATGTCGTGAACTCTCTACGCCACAGCTAGGCTGAGGACTGAGAAAGTCTCTGAGGGTGGCACATGGGACAGTAAAGATCCACGGGCTGCATTAGTGATGTGGAAGAATCTACCAAGGGAGGGGCTGGGCGGCAGCCAGCACATCCTGTCAAACAGAGACTGCACCAGCTCCAGAAAACGATCTTCGACACCAGCGGTAGCAGCCAGCGGAAGAACAGACTGCGCCGGGGGTCAGATGTTACCAGGAAAGAGGTCCCAGACAGAGCCCTGGACTCCAGCTAGGACAGGAGTCCTGCTGCAGGCAGCACCTTGTGCAGAGACTACGGGCAGAGGAGAGGAGCTGGCGCACAAAGGTGGCACGTGGTGGTGTAGAAGAACAAATCCACTGTTGCACTCTGGTCTCTGAAATGCAGCCACGGAGCATTGTACAAGCAGGCAGATCAGCTCAACAGAAACAGACCTCTGGTCACAGTCCTGTACCACAAACTGGCTACCTCCCCTAACTTCATCACAAGCAGAAGCTACAGGAAAGGTGGCTTCATCTCATAATAACTTGGGTATCCAGTGAACCGTGTGGTGACCACATATTATAGCCCTCCCTGTAACCACCTAGTACTCTCTGGGGTGCCCGTGACTCCCCTGGTGGTCTTACTAGAGCAGTCTCCCTACTCTGGTTGCCTGGAGCTTGCCTGAGCATCTTGCTTGCCATGTCTTGGTGTTTAAGCTGCTCTAGGTCTGTGAGGAGGCTGCCCTCAGAAACCAGAATCAGGCTGGTGCCTGGTCCACCTGGACCATCATCAGGCTGCCGATCTGCCCTGATCCTTGCACTCTCTCCTAAGTAGGGCTCACAAACAACTGGAGACTGCTGTCTGTCACACCTTAGCACCTCTCTGCAGCCACCTCCAGGGATAGAAACACCCTCCCCTAGTCTCTTGGAACAGCAGCTCGGTAGCTACCCCCAGTCCAGGCATTTCTGGTAAAACTGAGCCCTCCTCTGGCCCTGGTCTCTCCAACAGGGGTGGCCAACCTGCAGCTCCGAGCCACATGCAGCTCTTCAGAAGTTAATATGCATCTCCTTGAAGCTTTGCACAAGCACACAGTGGTCACTTGAAAGCAAAGCTTGAAGGAGACACATATTCACTTCTGGAGAGCTGCATGTGGCTCCGGATCTGCAGGTTAGCCACCCCTGATGTACCAAATGGAAGCTGATCACTGTGTGCTTGTGCAAAGATTCAAGGAGACACATATTAACTTCTGGAGAGCTGCACATGGCTCTGGAGCTGCAAGTTGGCCACCCCTGCTCCATATGGTCTTGCAAGTGCAAAGAGTCTGATATTTGCATGCCAGTCTGCAAATAGGAGAGATTGTGGTGATATATTTGGACTCAACTGCTCCTGAAATAGACTTTAAATATCTAGGGCCCAGTTTGCCATAGGATGGTATCCATGTTGACTGAGGCGGTCATGGAAACCTGTGGTACAGCTCAGGTCTTTTGGCCCAATCCCCTTTGTCATAAAAGAAATGGGTTTGTTTTTGACCAGCCCATTCCCTTCATATTTCCCTTTCCAGGTTGGGATAGCTGGAGGCCAAGTGAGCTCTCCTCAGAGTCTGAAGGTGTGATCTGCACCTCAGAAAAAATGAGCCAGCTTTATTTCAAAGGTCATCTTCTCCATACTTTCTACTGGGCCATATGAGATTGGATACTATGGGGATGTCTGCCCATTTCTTGCTCAGAAAGTCTTTAAGCTTCATTCTCATATACTTTGGTCCATTGTCGGTGGCAAGGGCTACACATAGTCTCTCTGCAGCAAACGAGTAGGTGACTTTTCCAGAGGTCGTAGTGGAGCTGGGTTGGATTGCTGCATACACTCACAACCACTTTGAACAGCCAATTGTGATTAACAATGTTTTCTTGGGCATGGTCGGGCCAAGTCTATACATATGTGGGAGAATGGATATCACAGTCATTCTCAAGGGTGAAGGGATGTGAGCCTCAGGGTCTGCCAGTGTATCTGACAACCATGACAGCCTTTTCCCACTTTTCCCTGGTCCTCATGTTTGGTCATGTTTGGTCACCACATGCAGCCCCAAAACAGATATTTCATGAAAGAAATGCCAAATGAGGCTGCAAGTAAATCTCAGGATTGATTTTGCCCCATGGGGGAATGATGTCCTTGTGTCCCACAACATGCATCCAGTCTCTGTGTTCAGTTCTGCACTTCTGACCTGCAATGCACAGAAGTCTTTTCCATGCCAGTGCTCTGGCCAGCTTTGCAACATACTGTACCCAGGACAGCGTGCGCACCTGTCTAGCCCATTCCCTCATCTGGGATGCCTTTGTCGGTATTATTCCATGGATTATTTATTCCATAAATAAAATAATCTCTCCTGGTAGCCCCGTAGAACTAGATTCTTCTGGCACTGGCAATCAGCTGAAGGCATCCACATTGGCATGCGTCTGACTCACATAAACTACGAAGGTCAAATCCCAGCGCAGAAGGCCACGTCTGGGAGGCCTTTGTTTACACTGAAGAGTCTTCTCAGCAGTTTGTGAGCTGTCAGAATGGTAAAAGGCTTCCCATAGATGTTCCACAATGGGATGTTTTGTTCCGAAATAATAGCCAGTCTTCCTTTCTCTAATAGCCAGTAACCCTGCTCATCTTTGGTCAGCTCCCTGGACACAGATCAAATTGGCTGCTCTCTGAAATCCCTCTTGGTACGTGATGCAACCGCTCCCAATTCATGTGACATGTCTAGGTAAAAATGAAAAAAGGGCCCCAAGGACCTGAACAGATCTTCAGTCCCCTGGAAAGCATTCTCTCATCTCTACCCTCAAGATCCAGGGGGCTGCTGCCCCTGAAGAAACCACAAGGACGTTAGAAGGGATGGAAAGGACCCCCAGGTTCATCTGGCCAACCCACTGTGAGGCTGAAGGATGCACTGTTCCTAAAGGTAGGCTGGAACATCTGGGAGAAAAGTTATTAGAAGTGTTCCACATCTGTTTATATGTAAATAGTTAATAAATAAGGAGACTTCAGTCAATAATATATACTATTGCACTTAGATTTTGCAAAACCAATAAGCTCTTGCAATATTTCTCTTTGTTATTTCCCATTTCACCAGTTGTGTATCATCTGCAGACTTGACCAGCCATGATTTTATACTTTCTTCCAGGTCAGTGAGAAACACGTAAGACAACAGAGGGCAAAAGATCACTGCTAGAAATGCACCTGCTTGATGATAATGATTGCCTAGTACACTGAGACCTGTCAATTTGTCTCTGTTGAGTCCATTTAGATGTGCTGTTTCAATTTTGTGTTGTTCTCATTTCTCAGTCCAACGGTCTGTCGTACCAGGTGTGAGATACCCAGATGTGGGCAGGCCTCTCCCATGACAAGGGCTAAGATTTGGAGCCAGAATCACACAGCTGGAGGCAAGCCGAGATCAGGAGCCAGCTCCCCCGCCCCTGCACCCAGTGCTAGGAGGGAAGTTTGTTGAATGCTCTGCAAGCTGTTGCCCCTGACTTTGCTGCCAATCAGGCAATCAGGAGGTGGAGAGGCATGGCCAGCCTGATGTACTTCCTTAGGCCAAGCAGCTCTGATGGGGCTGACTGGTACAGCTTCTGACGCCCAGTCAAACGCCTGGCAAAAATCAAAGATATTACATCAATCCTCCAGACTTTATCAGATCAAGTGAGTTCCCCCATGTGGAGGGGAGAATGATGATGACTGGGAAAGTCTGTTATCCTGCACCTTGTGCAAGCATTTCCTGCCATGAGAAGTGAGTGAGCATTAAAGTGAACTGCTGCCATTATGACTGAGCAGCATATTGGGCCTGATTTGAACTGGTGGAAATAGCTACACCCATTATCTAACACAGAGCACCAAGCAAAATACTGCATTGACACCGAGTGAAGATTTCCTAGCTATGAACCCAAAATTCAGAAGATGGCACAGTCTTCACTCTGTCCTTTTGTATGTAAGTATTACGGTACATTTTTATATACACAGTTATATACTGTTTCTCAGATAATAAAACACAGCATCAAACCATTTTTCTCTACAAGCTTAGATACAAATGTGCATCGTCTTGCAATATTATTTTTATACTGGCATAATTACACTCATTTCAGTGTAATAATTGGCCTTTATTGACTTAGACTTACACACAATACTTTCTCTTGTCAGGAAAGTACGTTTTTTAAAATTTTTGTCATGTAATGTACATTATCGTTTCAACCAGCAGAACAGCTTTCCTTTGATGCCATTCAAATTAAATTAACTGTAAATTTAGGTGGCCTTTTCATGTCAGGAAAATGTCACTATTATTCTATGTTGTTATGCTTTATCTGCAGGATACTGTCCAAATAGAGTTTACCATGCACTTTACACACAGTTGATTTTCATACCCTGTCTGGCATACAGAGCAATATATGAGAAGCAGCACATCTTGATCTCAGGTTGTCAAACGCTGCATCAGAGACTGAATTGCTTGAAAAATAGCATGCAGTCATGTAAACCTGTGTGGTCATATGTGAAGCCTCTAGTCCAATTTAGGGCTGTGCATTGTTTCCCCATCATACATACGTTCATGGATTGGGAGGTCAGTAGGGACCATTGTGGCCATGCGCTCTGACCTTCTGCATGACGTAAGCCAGAGGATTCTGGCAAGTGATCCATGCACTGGGCTTATAACCTTTGGTTAAGCTAGAGAAGCTCTTTGAAAACGAGGCATCTAGTTTTGATTTAAAAACCTAAAATGCTGAAGAAACTGTGTTGTCACCAGGTAAATCCCTCCGGTGGTTAATTCCACTCACTGTTAAACATTTGAATTTATTTCACAGGAATCATACAGCAGAGTAGGGCTCCTGTCTGAATTTGTCTAACTTCAGCTTTCAGATCTTGATCTACCTTCGTGTGTTACTTCCAAAGAGCCCCCTTTTAATGGGATCTTATTCTCTGTGTAGGTTCTCATGGAGAACAACTGAGTCAGCACTGAACTTCTCTTTTGCATTTCCTAATGTCTGAGACTGTAATATTGTGACATTGGCAGTCTCTGAAAGATGGGTTTTTCTTTATGGAAAAATATGTATGAGAAAGAAGAGCTCCGGTCTCCAGAGCTGGGAACCAGTACACTCCTGCAGCCTTCAGAGCTGTCCTATACACCGTAGGTGCATTTCCTTGTAGCTGGATGAAGGTACCAGGCGCTCTCTCTAGTTATAAGGCTAGACCCAGGAGAGAAAATCATTTAGGCTTATATAGGATGTGAGATCTACCGGAGGAATGTCTTTTTCTATCAGAAAGTCAAGTCTAAAGGTCCAGCAGAGTCCAGCAGCCATTCAGGCTTGCATGCTTAAAGCACATGAGTAGTGACATAACTCCCATCAAGTCCAGCTGCCTTGAACCCCCCAGCCCACATGACAAGGTGGCCAGGGGCACCTGCCAGGGGCAGGGGGTCGGACACGATGATCCATTGGGTCCCTTCCAACTGTATAATCTATAATCTATGAAAGGTGCCATTTACAGATGAATAGGCTGGTAGCAGCCTTTGGCAGGGGTTCATAGCAAGGCTCAAGTGTATGCCTTTGGAGGCATCCTGCCCGCTTTCCCGCATGCACAGTTCAAGCTGTAATCAAGTGTGGAGCCTCAAGGCAAAGGCCTATTTCACTCCACTCACCGGAATGGCAGCCACGTGACTGCAGTTTTTGGCACTTGGTCTGTGATTAATCCTAAATGCATGGCTCAGCAGAGCAGCTTCAGGAGGAGGGCTGGAGAAGGCCTGATGATTAGACATCTGGGTGAAGGGAGCCTAGAACTTGGGTCTCCCGATCCCTGGGCAGATGCTTTAACCACTAGGCAGCTGTCCTAAAAGTTGCAAGCTCGCCTTTCCTCCACTTCTGGCAGTGCACGTGCAAGGGGGCTTCCATTCACACAGGGCACAATTGAATCCCAACCCATGTGTAAGTGCCAAACACTTCAGGGTGGGGGCTACGTGTGAGGGAGGATTTAGTTCCTTGTGTTGTATTCATCCTCACTGCATGTGGATCCCAGTCCAGTGAGTGCTCACAGGTCTGGTGACCACCTGAGAAATGTGCATCTGTCCCTTCTCCGTGCATTTGAGCCCTCACCTCGGCTTCTGCTCACGGGCCGAGCTGGTCTCACTCCTTCACACCTGAATGTGTTGCAGAACCTGTCTAGTCCCTGCTCTTCCTGTTGGCTAGCAGCAGCATATTTAATTACACTTGAGTTAGTCTCAAGCACATGCCCAACATAATCTGCCGTGGCGACACGCTCAGTGCCTGACTCAAAACCCCTGAAGTCCGCGGGGAGACTCACTGGTTTGACCGAACTTCATGAAGGCTGCTGGCAAAGAAATGAATCTAGACGCCCTGCGCACTAGTTCAGACTCTCACAACTTTGTGCCCAGAGCCCAGCGGCCTCAAGGACAAGACGAAGCCCAGGACGACTGCTTCCAGGACACTGTTTAGCTTCCAAATCTCTGCATTCTGATTCAAAGAAATGCCATGTTGGCACCAAAACTAGGGCAGGGCAGCCACCCTGGGCACCAACTCGGGGTGGGGGAAGAGGAGAAATATCCGCTGCTGCTGGAGCTGCACAATCGCGCCAGCAGCGCAGCAGCAGCCAGAAGTTGCTGCTGCCCCCATTCACCCGCTGCCCCGGGCACCCTGCTGCTTTGTTATGCCTCTCGCCTTGTGTGGTTTATTTGACAGAGAGAAATAATTACTACTGTACAGTTTTCCTGAGTCTCAGAAACAGGCAAACCATTGCTTCAGTCTTTTGCTAGTGAGCACGAGCCTGGAAACAAGCTCAAGAAGCTCTCGTCCCCTGAAAATAGAAACCATCATAACACCCTGAAACCACTGTCTCTGCAAGGTCACTAAGGGCAATCACTCCCCCAGCCAAGCTGTCAGACAGAGAAGTGGGGTGAGGCTGCCGACCTCCAGCATGCAACCAGGCTTGTGTGGCCCAGTCCTCAGATTTTTAATAGCAAGCACTGACAGTACAACCCCGCTCACTCAGTGGTGCGGGGAAGGCTGGTCTCAATCCAAAGCATTCCCGTGCCTAAATGGAGCATAAGCAGGGTTTAGAGAGGTAAGTGACAGACATGATGACACAGATCACCCCCACCCTGCAACAACACTCGGGGACCCTGGACTTCAGGTGCCTTGGGTTTTGCTGGAAGAGTTCGATAAAGGGCAGCTTGTCTCCTCAGCTGCGGGGGTAGGCTTTGTGCCCCCCAGGCTGAGAAGAGCCCGGCATGCCAGCCCGCCACTTCCTCGACCTGTGCTCAAGCCATTGGGCGATTGCACCCGAGCTGGGCAGCAGCAGGCTGTTGTGCGCGCTGCCTTATGATGGACTAGGCTGCTGCTGCCTGGTGCGCTCGGTGCTTCCCTGCGGGTCACTCTGGACCCTGAGATGAATGAGATGCTGCATTTGCAGTCCTAAACCCGATGCCAAAGCTTGGCCCAGGGTGGGCGTTCATGGTGCTCCTGTGCCTCGGGCTGGCTTTCAGCCAGCGCTCAGCACCTGTCTGCTCGGCCCCCAGACCCTCTAGATCAGCCTGCAGCGGTGGGTCACTCTCTCCATTGATCCTGTAGGCACCGGAGGGCCGACCCCTGCGGAGTTGTGTCCCCGCCCCCCCGGAGCGAGGCACTTCATTTGGGGCCCTGCAGTGCCTATGGAGAGGCCGATGGGTCTGATCCTCTGACCTGATATACGTATGTGAGACCAGGGACCAGACGGGAGGAATATTGAGGGTCTTAGAGGAGTGACAGGAAGATACATTGGGCTTTCTGAGAAGCAGGTTGCCATGGTTACCAGCTCATTTAACCCTGTAAGGGCTGGTCCAGCCTCAGATGTTGCACCAACTTAATTAAATTGGTGGACGAAAAAAGGTTATTAAATTGGTGTGAGCCCCTGATTCCAGTGGCGCTGCACCGTTCTGCAGGGATCTGCAGCCCTGCAGCTGCCTCAGGACCACAGAGAGCAGCAGACCATCAGTCAGGAGCGAAGCCTGTGCCGAACACGCTGAACGACCCAGGCGAAGGAGGCTGGAAGTAAAGGAAGGGCACAGTGGAGATGAAGTCTCAGCTCTCCACACTGGTGCCTTATCTCCTGTTCCACTACTTGGAGCAGTTGCCCGTCTCCCTAGACCCTCTTCCTAATGAGCTGCCTTTCCTGAGCCCGGAGTGATGCAGGCTCCATCTTCCCTTTGAGCCTGAAATGTGGATAAAGCAATGTTGGCAAGATAATTATTCCTCACTGTCAAACATTGCACTTGGTTTGCTGTCTGCAGACAGCTGGGGAGTGATGAATCCCTTTGTGTTCGCAGCAGCTTTGGATTTGCTCCAGGAAAAGGTGCAAACAGACAGTGAGGTTCTGTGTTAACATTCCTCACTGGCACCAGTTTCCCTGTGTTACTGTCTCTTTATATGAGGGAGTCGGAGCCTGAGAGACAGCATTTAAGGGGCAGAGTTTGAAAGGAGCTCTGGGCTGTATTTTCAACCATTCAGCATCAACAGCCAGGGCTCGAGCATCAAAAGGGCACAGCACCAATAAAAGGCACTCTTCTCCTAAGGCCTGAACCACAGCACAGCAGCCAAGACCATGCGCTGCAGGAAAGACACTCCTACTTTTCCACTCAAACACATCCATCTCCCTTCTCTGAACCCTTTGCATAGGAGGAATTCATAGGAGCCTTTGCTTTTCCAAAACTGACTCTCTGGGGGTCCTTTGGTTTCAGCGTTACTATTTTCTACATATGCAGCACAATAAACCTGCATGGTACTTTGCAGCACACGTAAAAAGAAAAGGTGTATTTTTTATGAGTTTACAGTATACTCAGAAAATCTTGTACATAAGGCTTATTGAACTTCCGGCCTCAGAAGGCAGAGACCTATGGCTGAGGCTGAAGCCAGCTCGGGCGCCGTGCAATCAGGGCTGGGGTGCTGGAAAAGACTTGTCATGAAAGAAAGGGGTATGCCAAGAGGAACTCACCTCAGGTCAGCGAAGGGCCCCAGTGAAGATGTCCCAAGTCCACACCCCCCCAGGCTGAAATAAGCACAAGAAATGACTGTCTGGAGAGAAGCATGTCATGCCCAGTGGCCCCAACAGACAGCCACCGGTTGCTGGGCAGGCACGCGCTTCTGTACAGCTGGTGAGATCTACCCCAGGGCATCTTTGCTGACTGTGCCATGGTTGACTTTAAGCCCCTCACAGCTCTTGGCACACGGGATCTGTGATGCCTGCTCTAAACGCTTTGCACAAAGCCAGATCACACCAGGCACCCAGGGAAGCCAGCACCCTGAGCCCGTGTAAGGGAGAGCACACAACCCCTGCAATGGCGGCAGGACACTGACAGGCCTCGTCCCCTGCTTTGTCTGGCATGGTTTGGATAGGGACGATCCTGCCTTGAGCAGGAAGCTGAACTAGATGTGAGTAGGGTAGCTATCATAGAGGACAGTCCTGTTGTCCTCTGTCCTCTATGGATACGAAACCGGATGCCTTTTGAAACAAGGTGTCTTGTTTTCAAGAGAAAAATAGAGGACATAAAGGCGTCTGGTTTCGTATCCACAGAGGACAGAGTAGCAGAATGTCCTCTACGATGGCCACCCTAGATGTGAGCTCTGCAGGGCCCTGCCAGCCCAGCGTGCCTGGGAGGCAGCAGGGGACATAGCAACCAGCCCTTTCTTAGCTGACACCCCCCTCCCCTTCATGTCTTGGAAGAGGGTGAGCAGCATGTTTGAACAGAGGACACCCAGTTGGCAAGGGGTACAAATAACACCTTGGCTGGAGAGCATACAGAGGGCTTGGGAGCATGGGCGCTAGTACACCAGGGAGAGGATGACCCAGGTCCCATCAGGACTATTCACATGCTTCAAGTCAAGCAGGTGCTTCAGTGCTTTGCTGGATCAGGTCCATAGTGCCCAGCATCCAGCAGGATCAAGCCCTGATGAGCCAGCGAAGAAGAATCTTGGGCTCGCTGTCACGGCAGGCAAATGCTAGGATGCTCAGGTCCTCTCACCCACTGGCCTTCAGCCAAAGAGAATTAATTAATGGGCAGTGAGGAAGTAATTCTACAAGCAGCTGTTGATAAAGCACAAATAATGACCTATCTTTGTTTGCCTTTGTGTGCCTGGCTGTTGGAGGTATTTCAAAGGGTGATATCTTAAGGCAGCTGTAGGATCTGCCCTATAATCTCACTCACGCAACTCATAACTTGGCAGTATTGTTTTTACATGTACAAATAAAAGACACATGTGGCACATATGGGCATCTGCACCTGTGTGTGACTGCAGGCATGCCAGGTTAGCTTGACCCAGAGCCCCTACCCCAGAGACAATGAGTCTCTCCACTGGTTTCAGTGTAAGTGCTATTTTTTCCAGCTGGTGTGGGGGCCAGTCAGCACAGGGCTGGACAATTTGAGGAGCAAGTGGGCTCCAGCATGGGTTTTGCAGGCTCCCTGTTAATCAGCTTGCTTGACTGGCTATGTCCTCACATTGATGGGCTGCACTTTGGCTGCAGAAAGCACTCTCATTCCTGATGAGCACTTTTGTCCTACCTGCTCTCCAGTCCTTGCCTCCTGGTCTCCACAGCCCTCTCTTATACTCTTTGCCTGCTGCCTTGTGGACACTGGCCTCTGCCTGGCCTCTGGGTTATGCTCAGACCATTGACTTCGGCTCCTGACCTCTGGCCAGTACCTCGGTGTCTGTTTTTGTCTCCTGGTGGTGTCCCAGCACTTGGCCTTCTCAGTTCCCATTTCTGAGACTCAGCCCTAACCGCTGGGGTGTCCAGCCCTGACACAGTGGGATCTGGATTTGGCACTATTATAATCATAGAAGCATAGACAAGCCAGGCTGAAAGGACCTCCGGAAGTCATCTAGGCCAACCTCCTGCCTAAGGCAGGATCAGCACTACCCAAACCATCCTATACCAATCTATAATCTAAACGCTACATAAGCCTACTGTCAGCCCTGACAGCACAGAGCAACACCTGAACCGGCCATAGGTAAAGCAGGGGAACCACGGCAGCCAATGTCCCGCTTCTATGAAATATTGTCAATATACTCTCAAGAGGTCCCGGGTAGAGGCCATGGCCCCTGACTACAGAGGAAGATACCCCCTGCTCCAGTCCACACCAATCTGACGATGGGGTAAAATTCCTTCCTGACCCCAAATATGGACTGGCCCTGAGCAGAGGGGAAGACCCATTAGCCAAAAACCTCTGGCTTTGGTCCCCGCAGAAGCTCTGGCACATCCCAGTCTAAGTCCCCAGCGTTGGCTGTAGGCAACACCCAGTGCTTCTGAGGGAGGCTTAAAAACACCCTGACACATGTAGCAGACAGGGGGGCAACCAGAAAAGCCCACAAGTCTGGGAAATCCCCATGGTAGAACATAGGCATTGCTATACCCCAGTCGTCCTGCACCAGCGGCTGTCCAACCTGTCCTTGAACACCTCTGGTGATGGAGAGTCCACCGCTTCCCCGGGTGTCTGCTCCACTGCCTCCCTGCTGTAACACTGAAGAAGTGTCTCCGGATATCCAATCTAAACCTACTTTGCCGCAACTTCAGTCCATTGGTCTGCATCCTCCTCTCTGCAGCAAGAGAGAAAAGGTGCTTTCCCTCTTCTTTATGGCAGCCCTTCAGGTATGTGAAGACTGTTATTATGTCCCCTCTTAGGTGCCTTCTCTGCAAGCTGAGCATGCCTAACTTCTTCAGCCTCTCCTCATATACTTCCTGCAGTACACCCAAAGAGTGATGGGGTTGAAGCCATAGTGTGCCTTTCCGCTCACCTGTGCAGTGCTTTCCCCCTGTCATAATGCAAGTGGCTCTGCCAGTCCCAGTGCTTGGCCAGTCAGGTATTAATGGTGTGCGTCATCGTGGAGGTGTGGACCTCCTCAGTGACATTGCCCTGGGGTTTTCTTGTAAGGGAATCTTTGTCACTCCTGAGCTTGGCTCTGTCTTGAATATATTCGGAGCGGGGCTGGATTAACACATAGGCAAACTAAGCACATGCTTAGAGCCCTGAGCTGTGAGGCGTCCCAGTCCTTCCTCTCTGCAGCAATGGCACAAATGGCCCTGGCCACCTCCCTTCCCCATCTCTCCACCAGCCTCACTGCCATGGTAGCTGGTTCCTAGCAGCAGCTCCGAGCCCCACTCTGGGCAACAGCACCAGGGTGGGCAGGGGGTCTCGACCGGCCCGGGGCCCACGAGTTTATTTGTCTACGGCCCACTAAAGGGTTAATCTGGCCCTGCTTCTGAGAAGTCATGTGAAACGAGAGCTCAGAACACACTTGCATTTTCTCAGGCACTTTGGGATCAAACCTTTCTGTGACTTTTTCAGTTCGAATCTATCAAACCACCTTTAAGGGAAGTTTTTTACAGAACTTTTGCTAATGCAAAGCCTTGGCACGCAGGGCCCCTTGTCTGCCCACAGAAAAAGGTCCCCTTTGTTTAGGGAGCAGATTGACTTGGCAGCAACAATGCAGGGGCCTGAAAAACATTTTAAAAGGCTTCATTGACTGTTGACAGACGGTTCCAGCATAAAGGTTACTGCAACAGACCATTGCACACAGACAAGTTCCTGTCAGACCGCAGTCCTCACACATGTCAACGCAGCTCTGTATTGCAGCCTGAGTTACCTGTTATGAGCACAAGTGTCCCTGGGACGGACATCTAACTCCATCCAAGTTACTAGGGAAAAGGAGTCTGAGCGTGCAGCTCATGCAGCGTTAGGCTGCAGGCATGCAGCTCTGGACCATGGAGAAAGAACTTGCTCGTTCAGACCCCAGAAGAGGAGGTGGAGGGCCTTCCTCTGTTTGAACCCCTGTACCCCAGTCTGGGAAAGCAGAGACTCAGGATCGTATCCCCCTCACACAGGAAAGGCTTGAGCCTGGGTCTCCCTGATTGCACAGCATGCTAACCACCGTGCCACAGGTCAGCCACGAGCCAAGCCCTTCTCCACTGTGTCTTGTGAAGCCTGAAAAGGAGGTCCACCAAGAAGAGAGTGAGCAGGAGCGGGTATCTTGGTGAGGTAGCTGCTGGTCTGGCAGGGAGGGGCCCTACGTTGTACTCTGGGGCTTTGTTCTTAGTAGGATAGAAAATACGGCCTACCTGTTTTTTCTAATGACTATATCAAACACAAGGGGCAGAAGCTTTCCCTATACAAGCCCAGGGAGAGGAACAAGAAGCGTCTGGACAACAGGGCTCTTCCTGGCCCTAGACCGCGCCTCTGATAACTCTATCTGCTTCCTGACCCCTTGTTGCAGCTCACCTGCGGACTCCCCTGTCCATCTGACCTTCCAGTTCCCTCACGTGGCTCGTGGACCTCCCTCACCTCTCCGTTTCCTGAGTTGGCTTTTCCCTGGGATGTCCTTGCTCCTCCTGACTCTGGTTGTCCTAGGGACAGACTTCTCCCTGCTTTCCCCCTCCAAGTCCCTCTCTTTATTTTAAACATTTAAAAAGCAGAAAACCCAAGGGGACTTGAACAAGAAAAATACCCTCTGAAGCACATTAAGGCCCTAAGGCTTTTGGGCTGTGTGACCCCTGAGCAACCAGGAAAAACAGTGCAGAGCCCCATAGTGCCTATGTCACCTCTGCTCGCCGCACGCATTTGGGCCATTCTGCTTGCAGATCAGTCTTCCTCCACCACAGCCTCACGCAGGCTCCTCCACGTGTCCTTGCAGTGCCAGATGCACGGTCCACAGGCAGCAATAGCATTGCACCTTGCTCATGTCCAGGGGACTGACGCACAGCTTTGGAAACAGAAGCAGTGCAGGTGAGGCTGGATCATGCAGAATAACCATCAGTATCCTTCAGTTGGTGGAAAGGAGAATTCCCTGTTGCCTTTTTTCAGACAGCTGAGTTCATGATTATCCTGCTGTCAGGCATCTTTCCTGACCCTCTGACATGGATGTCACTGGAGCAGTAACTCTGAGCCCTCACAGACATAGAAAAAAATCTCTCTTCTGGTTAGTCTGTATGTTGCCAGCGCCTTATGTAGCATTTAGATGGTGGTTGTAGGGGATAGCTTGGCTAGGGACCATCCTGCCTTAGGCAGGGGGTGGACTTGACCTCTGGAGGTCCCCTCCAGCCCCACGTCTCCATGACTCTATGATTCTCTACAATTCTATGACAGTAGTTCGTACAAGTGTTAACTAGTACTCACGAGGGACTACTAGTGTACCTTAACTAGTACTCCTGAGGAAAGTTAAGGACAATGGTTCTATAAATAGGGCAGGCTGTAAAGAAAGACCGAGGAACAGTGGATCCATTGCTATATTACCAAGGTTGAGCTCCGAACAGGAGTGCTCAGCCACTACTTTTTCTCAGGTGTCACAAAAATAACTCTCACAAGTAAACTCAAGAAATGTGGACTAGATCAAGAAATATGGACTAGTGTAAGGGGACTGCATAATGGGTTCAATAACTGCAAGCAAAGGGCAATTATAAATAGATGGGGGTTGGGATGGCGGGGGGTTCAGGTGGGTCCTCAGGCAGCTGCTCTTCAGTGTGCTTATTAATGACTTGATGCCAGGCTAGAGATGTCCCTGAGCAGCTCTGCTGGCGGTTCCTGGCTAGGGATCTTGCCCTTCACGCAGGGCCAGACAGATGCCATTTGGGGTCAGGAAGGAATTTTACCCCATGGTCAGACCGGCGTGGTCTCAGGTGAGGGTTGCCTTCCTCTGCAGTGGGGAGCGTGGCCTCTACCTGGGATTTCTTGAGCACAACTTAACAACCTTTTACAGCAACAGGACGTTGGCTGCCGTGGCGCCCCTGCTTTACCTGTGGCAGGTCCGGGTGTTGTCTTGCACCACATCAGGGTTTTACTCAGAGATTTGATTACGGATTGCTGTAGGATGGGTTGGGCAGGGCTGATCCTGCTTTGGGCAGGGCTGGGACTAGATGGCCTCCGGAGGTCCCTTCCAGCCCCACTTCTTTGTGATTCTGGGATTCGATGACACAAAACTAGGCAGGATGGCAAGCACTTTGAGGTGACAGTGCTATTCTACTCAGAGCTGGTTAGGCCTTATCTGGAGTATTGTGCGGTCTTGGGCTCCACGTTTTAAGAAGGATGTAGGGAAGCTGGAGAGAGTCCAGAGGCAAGCAAGAAAAATGATAAAGGGCTGGAAGGAAAGTTCTCCGAGGAACGGCGGAGAGAGCTTGGTATATTTAGCTTGGAGAAAAGGGGATTAAGGAGGTCCATGCTAGCAATTTCAAATATTTGTGAGGTTGCCTGAGAGAAGAGGGAGAACAACTTTTCTCACTTGCCACAGACAGCAAGACATGAAGAAATGGCTTTAAATTGCAGCAAGGTAGATTCCGATTAAATCTCATGAAAAGCTTTTTTATTGTTAGCTTAGCAAGGCAGTGGACTAGCGTGCCCAGGGGTGGTATGGCATCTGCCCCAATAGAGGTTTCCAACATTGGGCAGGGATAGTTTAGGACAGGAGTGGACAACCTGCCCCCTCCCACGTGTGGCACCGGCAGCCTCAATGTGTGGTCGTAGCAGACTAGGGAGGGAACAAGCAGCACAGATAGGGCAGGGAGCAGAAAGCAGAGTGGCAGCCCAGGAGGGGAGCACAAGGAAGGAAGCAGAAAGAAGACCAGGAGATGGGGAAGGGGGTTGGAGTGGCCACTTGGGGAGAGTATGGGGCTAATTTGTGGCATGCCTGCCAAAACGGCTGGTCCCGCAGGTTTAGGAGAAGCACTGCTGTATTAAAGAGAGGGGTGAACAGGATGATGGCAAAGAGGATGATTTTGTTTCATATCCCGCCCTATCCAGAAAAGCTCAGGTCATTTTTTTCTCAGAAGGGTTGAGCTGACCCTCAGGCCCATTCCAAGCATCTTGATCCCTCTGTGGGGGTATGCCATTATCGTTACCAACAAGACCTCCAATCGCATCAAAATCAATATGGCTTTTTTGACAAGACCATTTTTGATGATCTGTCAGTTGGCATTAACTGTGCTCACAGCCTCACATTTTGCTTTCTGACCCCCCACTGTATCTGGTTTTGCCTATGATCAGTCCCTGTCAATCTAACCAGCTTCTGGTCTTCTGTGTTCACCCACTTGCTCTTTATAAGTAGTGGCAAAATCGGGGCTTTCCTTCTGTCCTCTGGAATTTCCCTCATGCTCCAGGATGGTCAAAGACACCATTTATGATGCAGATAGCTCCTTGGTCGAATCTTTTGATACTCTTGGCTGTAAGTTCTCCAGTCTTACTAGTTTAAAGATGTTTAACTTTTACCAGTTGCTATTTAATATCCTCCCTAATTACTGTTGGAACAGAAAATATTTCATTACTATTTCTATATTGGAATATTTCATACTATTTTCTGAATACGGAACAGAAATGTTTATTGAAACATCTGCCTTTTCTGTGCCATTTTTGGTAATTTAATTCCCTCTCTCTATAATGGGCTTGTACCGTCGTAGAATGCATTTTATTCCTGATATAATAAAAACAATCTTTCATATTATCCTTAGTCCTGGTGGTGTTAGATTCTCTAGACACTTATTGCTTTCCTTACCAGCTGTCTGCATGTCATAACTGCTAAACTATCATTATTGGTTAAAACATTCAAAGGGGCTAAATGCCCGTTGGATTTCTGTACGATCCGGGTACAGTGCTCCCTTGGGTTCCTTGCAAAAGGCCACCCACTGCTGCCAATTCCCCTTGTATCAAATAACTATCGACACTGATGTTTCTTGACACTTCCCCTTCTTGGGTGACCGGGGTGGTCTTTAACCCCAAGCACCCACCTCCAATGATACATTTCAAGACCCAAAGGGCCCATTGGGATGGTTTGCAGCTTTGCACACCCGCTTTGTCCAGATGCTGGTACAAAATATAGTTCTTGTGTTTGGTGGAGTGCAGTTCAACCTCCTCTGGCTGCACCACCCAGCTGGTGGGCATGGGAGGATGCATGACCATGCATCACTGTTCAGCCGAGCCAGGGGAGCTGGCTGGGTTGGTTCAATTGAGAAGCAGGCCTCTGTACCCTAAGGGATAATCTAGTATGTGCTTTCCTGCTATGTGCAAACGAGTTTGGGGTAGGATTGGACTGGCCACCCCTAGCTACCCCGGGGGCTAGAGCCATGCCTAGATGGCTTCAACACAGGTCCAAGTTGCTTTCCAGAGGCGGCTGGTAGGAGGGGGCGAGGGCTTACAGTCAGAGAGAGCATGCAGCATATAAGTGCCCTGGAAAGGACTTGAGGGCATGTCCCAGTCCTTGTGGAGGTGCTAAACCACAAATAACCAGCGTGTGCGCCTCCTGCTGAATAGCTGTCAGGCCTTGGCATCTGCTCATGATGCTCTCAGGGGTGAATACCCTTTAGTGCAAGGGAGACTATTTAGCGTGCAGCACTCAAGAAGCGGTGCAGAGGTGCTGGGGAGGGAAGCAGCGTGTTTTGGGCAATGGGCACATTCCCAGCCACACCAGGACAGAGTCAGCCAGTGCACAGGGGCAGCAGAATCAGCATTCGCTTTACAACTGACCTGGATTACTAATGAGATGAAACCAAGGACCCCAAACACGGCAGCGGAGGGCCTGGTAACGAGCACTTGCACTGGGTAATGTATTCCAGAGCCAGCGCCATGTCCGCATCAGCGTGTGACCTTAATGGGGTCAAGTTCTGGTTTTGTTGATTCGCTGCACTCAGCCAAGTCCTTAAAATGCCACTTCAGAGAAGAGAAAAGAAATAGGATCCAAAGCATGACTCATGTCGGGGGGGAAGCACCACGTTGACTCCCTGACTTCACTGCACTCGTCCTGCTGAGCACGGATGCGCAGGGCTCCTGCCAATCCATCCTCTTCAAAGGCCCGGGGAAAGGACACGGCCCATCCCAAAATAGAGGGAGTCTTGTAAAAGGCATGGAGGGGCATCACAGAAGAACCCCAGACCCAGGCAGAGCCTGGAGAAATAGGCAACACAGCCCTCAGGATCAGGACCTTTTAGACTTCTTCCCACTGTTGTTGCTGATTTAGGACCCCCCCCCCCCTGGAGGTGCAGGAAGAACAGGGCAGTGTGAAACGTACCCCGCCCTCCCCCCGGTCTCTCACCCACTGACACTTTGCTGCTCTTGCCTTCCCCGTTCAGGTGTGTGTTGCCTATGTCCTCAGCTCCCAGCTTGCCCTGCAGCCGTGTCAGCTGCAGAGCCTGTGTTTCAGGATCTGTGATGCTGACCAGGGAACCAGCAGTACTAAGTTAAAAGGTCTCGGCTAGCCCCTGTCAAGCCCTGATCCAGGTAGGGTGAGATGCATGTTGACCCATCAGCGGCTCAGGGGAAACTGAGGGGGGTTTAAAAAAAAAAAATTGAAATAAACAAATATTTGGAAAAAATATTCTCACCGCCATTGCGCCTGTTGCTGTCTCACCACAAACCTGTCCTGGTCTAGCTTGTTGGTTTTTCAACTCCCCTGCCCTCTCCACTCAGGGGTTGCTTCTACAAATGAAATTAATGTGACACAGTAAAGTCCGGCACACATTGCACCAGAGTTTATTGCTTTGAATGAGCACCCGAGACTGTGGCACACGGAGCCGGGTCAAAGCAGTAGGCCTGTCCTGTCCCGCAGAGGCTCAGGCCTGGGGGGTCAGCCTGCCAGCCCGGGATTGCTCCACCCAGGCTCAGCACGCTGCAGAGGGGATGGCCGGGCACGAGGGTGTGCTAGTGCGGGGCTAGCCGGCAGGCAGTGCCCCCTCGGGAGCACCCTCGTGCCCCAGCCAGCCCTGTCAGCATCCCCAAGGGCATTGTGGCACGCTGAAGAACGCCCCTGCACAACGGTACTTGTGTTTACTAGTACTAACCCACGGCAGAGCTAACTAGTTTGCTGCAGCCTAATAGGGCCACATATGTAGACGCTGAGACTTTACTGCAGCTTGTATTTCATTCTTTCCCTCTGTGCCCTGTCATTCGCCTCTACCTCAAAGAAACTCCTCTGCCAGGCCTCACCCCTACTGATTTCCATGATAGCTTGTCCAGGAGGAAGAATAATGCCATCGGGCCATGGCTTCACCCTGTAGTGGCCTTGTGGGTGGGCAAATCAAGCAACCACCTGGGGCCCCACACTTTTAGGGGGCCCAAATTTTTTTTTGGGGGGGTGAAGTTTTTGTAAGGAAGTAGCTCTATTTGCTTTATAACACTCAACTATTTATCTGATTCCCCCAAAGAATATTAAAAAAGATCCATGATAAAATTGTGGTGGGTTAATATTTACCTGAGTACATACCACTAAGGGGCCCCAAATGGCTCTCTTGCTCAGGGCCCCAACAGCCCTAAGGACACCACTGCTTCACTGGACCTTTTTGCTTTGTACGTGGCTCTTTTCCTTCTTTATTCCCTCCATTGGGATACTGTGAGTGCAGAAGGGATGGGACATGAGTGAAGTGAGGAAGGAAGGCCTGATATGGGGGAAGGAAGGTAGAAATTGTAGAGTTATGTTAGAGCATGCCAGAAGGGAGGGACAGGCTACAATTAGACCTGGACAGGTTACAGAGGTGGGCAGATGAGAAAAGGATGGGCTTTAACACTGACAAATGCAAGGTGCTGCACCTGGGGAAGAAGAACCAGCAGCATACCTACAGGCTGGGGAATTCCCTTCTCATCAGCACAGCGGCAGAAAAGGATCTTGGAGTCACTACTGATTCCAAGACAAACATGGGCCGCCAATGTGGGGATGTGGTCAGTAAGGCTAACTGCACCTTGTCATGCATCCAAGGAAGTGATCCTCCCCCTCTATGCGACACTGGTCAGGCCACAGTTGGAGTACTGTGTCCAGTTCTGGGTGCCGCACTTCAGGAGGGATGTGGACAACATGGAGAGGGTCCAGAGGAGGGCCACCCGCATGATCAGGGGGCAGCAGGGCAGACCCTACGAGGAGAGGCTATGGGACCTGAACCTGTTCAGCCTCCACAAGAAAAGGCTGAGAGGGGATCTGGTGGCCGACTATAAACTTACCGGGGGGACCAGCTGGGAATGGGAGAGACCCTGTTCCCCTGAACACTACCAGGAGTAACTAGGAATAATGGCCACAAGTTGACTCTAGAGTAGGTTCAGGCTAGACATCAGGAGGCACTACTTCACTGTCAGGGTGGCTAGGACCTGAAACCAACTTCCAAGGGAAGTGGTACTTGCCTCTACCCTGGGGGTCTTCAAAAGGAGACTAGATGATCACCTTGCCGGGGTTGTTTGACCCTAGCATCCTTTCCTGCCATGGCAGGGGGTTGGACTTGATGATCTGCTCAGATCCCTTCCGACTCTACCAACTATGAAACTATGAGCAAAGTTTTGGTAACAGGGTGGGCATTAGAGCTATTTCCTAGATGTACAGTAATCCTTTCTCACAGAGGCTCAAGGCAACATACAATACAAGAATCATAGTAACAGAATAAAATATTAAAATAAGAAGGTACAACCCACAATAAACCTCCCAGATTCAAAAGCAGCTTGCTCACCCCATCCATTCCTGCTGCCCTGCCTCTGCCTATCCCAACCACACTCCATAGCCCACACTCACTCCACAAAAGGAAGCAACAGAAATGTCTTTTTATTCTTGTTCTCTCTCCCTCTCCCACATATCCCACATCCCCTCTCACTCCCACTCCCCTGCCTTCACCCACAGGGGAGCCCCCACCCCCTCCCAAGCCCACCCTCCCTTCCACAGGTGAGCCATGACTGTCCCAAAAGCTGCTCTTCCTCCTCTTTCCCAGTGCAAACACGTTATTCAAAGTCTAAGAACACCAGGCAATACCGTATACCTCGCCCTGCCCAGTGTCTTCCCCTGCCACAGGGCAGCACCCTAGGGAACCTTATACAGTCCCCAGCATAGTGGTCACTCTGTGTGCCTGGGGCTCTCTGTCCCAGCACACGTACACCCAGACTGTGGGGGCAGTGATGACTACGAGCCATTCCCAAGCTGGGGGCCCAGATGTGAGACCCGTCTGCAGTTCCTTTAAAAGCCCCCAGGCATGGGAGGGAGCTGGAGGAAGCAGCATGTCTACATGGAGAGGAAGGGTCTGGGCCCCGAACACAAGCAGAAGTGCCAAGAGACACCTGCCAGGAGCTGCTGGGTTGGGGGCTGCCTCTGCTGATGCAGGCAGTAGGGGCCCGGCTCCTTTCTGCCAGGGCTGACTGTACTCACAACTCTTCCTCCCCCAGCCCAAGGAGCTTGGTGAGGGCAACCTGCTGCCCTGGGGGAGATGAGAGCCCAAGTGGTCCAGGGATGTCCACTGAGTAGACACTGGAAGACACTTTGGGCTAAATCCTGTTTCTCCTCTGTGCTCCCAACTGGTAGTTATGTGGTTGCAGGATGGGCTCACCCAGGTGCGCATGTACCTGCCAGAAGCAAAACAGAGGACAGCCTTTCTGGTTTTAGTCCAACAGCCTAGGTGTTACAGCATCTGTCTGGGAGCAGGAGACCCAGCTCTAGGTGCCTCACCTAGACGGAGCTTAAACATGTACCTCCCACTTCATAGTGAAGTGGTGCAACTACCAGGCCCTGGTGATGCTTCAGCAGGGCTCCCTCCCCTTGAAGCTAGTGTGCTGGGCAGCCAAGGGAGAGAGAGAGAGATGGAAGGAGGAAGCAAGCAAGCCAGAGGAAGGGTGGAGCAGCCCTGGATGGGAGAAGGCCCTAGGTTCTGGCCCCTGCCCCAGTGGCTTTTCTGTACTTTACATATAATATTCCTTGTATAAAGTGGATAAAGAGGAGTGGGAGATTGCCTTGTGCACACATTTCATTGCATAAAAATGGTTAAAGAGGAGTGGGAGAGCTGCAGAGGTGCAGGGGAAGCCAACGCGCATATGCCAAGGCACCAAGTGAAATAGCCCTTCCCGAGAAACTAGGAATGTACCCAGTTCAATGCAATGAGACTTCCTGGCTTTACTGAGATCTACCAGTTGCCAAGGTGTGAGCAGCAGTCCATGCAGGCCCTGGTCAGAAGCAGGCATGCTCCTTCTCAGCAGAGAGCCATGCAGCATTTGGGATTTGCAACACTGACCCAGTGGGAGGTTGCTCTATAGCAGGGCTGTCCAGCTGTGGCCCATGGACTTCATAAAAGTTGATCCGTGGCCCCAGGGTCTCACCCGGCTGCCACTCTCCCTAGCACTCTGGCTGCATCAGTAGTGGGGGGCTCTGGGCTTTCTTTCCAGTCTTCATCTCCTGCACCTGCCCCAGGGAGGGGAGGACATGGTGCAGCAAGAGAGCCCGCGGCTGGTGAGCGGGGGGAGCAGCTCGTACGCATGTGCCATGCAGTGGCTGCCCTCACATGCCATGGGTGGGAGGGACACCAAGGATTGCTCTTGGCTCACACTGTACTGTGTGTGTCCAGCCATGAAGAAGTTGGATAGCCCTGCTCTACACCTCTGGGCCATCTTTCATCATCTTTCTCCATCTGCCAGGCCAGGGAAGAGGTTCCCTTTGTCACAGTTTGATGAGGCAGTCTCATGGTGTCTGAACTTCTGTGGACACATGTCTCTGGCCCTGTCTTGTACTGGGGACATGGACAGATAGGCTCTGTCTCTCACTCCCCACTTTACCGACTGTCCCACCATGGTGCTGGCTCCCCAGCCGCTCCTCTCTGGGTTATATTTTTCTCTGGGCTTCTCCATTTGCACTTCTGGTCCTAGCCATGGGGCGACTGCCCGCATGCAAACAGCACACTCACCCTGGGGACCTCCAGAGAGATCTGCACAAAGCTGGTAATAGGAGTTCAGTTTGAACCTGCACTAGTTTAAATAAAGAGTATAAAATCCCCGTTAGCTAGATGGATGCCATTCTGAGCCTGGATCTCCACTCAAACATCAAATTCTGCGCTCAGTGTGAAGCTGCCTCCATTTTTCACACATCGCTGCCACGATGCCCTGCAGGGGCTGCTGTCCCCCAAGGGGATCTGACACTCTGGCATGAGGCCAACTCGGACCTCCGGGCTGTTGTTGGGAATTGCAGGTGCTGGTTTGGCACAGGGAGGATTTCTGCTCCCGCAGGCCCGAGGGGCGCGGAGCCTCGGCAGCAGCAAGGGGTAGGGGTGGATTGTCCAGTTTGACCCGCTAGTGTTGTGCGCGAGGGGAGCATTCATCTGTCTCTCCGAGCTGCCAGCCAAAGCTGACTGGTGCTTCCTGCATGTGCATTAGCAGGGCAGCTGCGAGCTCTCCAGTGCCCGTGCACAGGGCAGGTTTGCTCTCTCTTGCCGTTTCACTGCAATCAGTATAATTGCTGCTAAAGCTGGGCATCAGATGCCATTTGTATATAGGAGAAGGGGCTGGATTATGTCACTGAATAGCTTCAGCAGCAGTTTTATTGGAGGTTTTCATCTATCTAGTGGTTTCTTTATGGTGGAGAGGTCCACAGAGCTTTCCCTTGTAATGCTTTTATAGCCAGCCTGAAGCTCCCTGATGCGTTCATAATGAGTCCCATGTATGTATAATTTAGGGTATGTTTAATCTCGACGTCTCTGCAATAAAAAATTTACTGTTTTGGTTGTTCTGGGGCTCTTCCTCAAATATCATGGTTTTTGTCTCTTCCAGGCTGACCCATAAATCCCACATATTCCAGGCATTTCTGCCTGGTGTACATTGCCCTTGGAGACCCCCTTGAGGAAGAGTAGGTTTCATCATTTGATTTTCAGAGGTGCCCCAGCAGGGCTATGAGGTAAGAGGTGTACGGGAGGTGAAGGCTGTGGCTGGGCTGAGATGACACCCCTGTGCTGCTCCTCTTTCTTGCTAGAAGTCCTGTCTGGCTGCTGTTTATTTTCATCCAGTATGGGATGGATGGCTCATGGATTTAATGAGGCCGTGTTTTCCCACCAGCTCCATTTTGTAGCAATTTACTGTTCAGTTCTGGGTGGTAGATTGAATTAAAAGCTATTTAAAAGTCTATGAACCAGGCAAGTGTTCTGCTTGCTTTTTGCTCCTTTATATAGTTCTTAATAAGCATCTCCACAGTAAAGGTGAGGTCCGAGGCTCATTTCTTGGAAAGGAAACCAATTTGCTTTTTCTGTACTGTGCTGTAACCAGGTAAATATTATAACACCCTTCCCCTGAGCTGGCAGTGCCAATGCTCCCCAGCCCCACTGCAGCTTGGGCTAACCACAATGCTGTCAGTGTGAAGGTATTTCAGCCAAATAAGGCATTTCATTGGACCTCAAACATTGCACATGTTAGAAGAAAGCTTAACTGAGAAAGACTGTGATGGAGAAATGAACCTTCCCTGCTCTGAACTTGGAGTTGGGGCGCTCTACTCGTATGTCGAGCTCCAGTTCTGATTGGATCAGAAGCACCAAGGATGAAAACGGCTTGAGCCTGGCAGGGCAGGACTGGACAGACCCTACCCCAGCACAGTCCAGAGCACACCTACCAGGTAGGGGAAACAGTCCAAAGAGCCAAACCCTTGACTCAGTTTCTCCTACTTGGCCTATTCTGCCTGCCGATGGAGCAGTCATATCCTCTGCCCTGGCCCTGGGAGCATTTGAGAAAGGCTTTGTAGCCCGGTCAGTGCTGCAGCATCTCGTGTGCAGCAGGCTGCCCATAGGCAGTCACACGTGCACATGCAGGCACACCCAGCACCGGGCATGCAGACACCTTGGCATGCAAGTGTGTGGATGCAGGCCTTCCGGGCTGCAGATGAATGGGGCTCACATGTCTTCCTCCATCCAGTCCCAGCTGCCCCCTGAGATCCCTCCCACCCCTCAACCAGTGCCAGGCTTTCGCTGCTCCTTCCCAAGATCCTGCAATTGTCCCTCCTCCCTCCCACCAAACTTTCAAGCCACAAGATGCTCCAGGCTTTAGCAGACAGACAGCACACCCCACATGCTTCCCACTCATGGTGAGCTACAGCCACTCTTGCTCCCCTGGCTCTGACAAACCACCATGGGCTGCTTCACCCTCCAGCCTTCTTCAAGAACTCCTGCAGTGATGGATGAGCCCTGGAGCACATCGCAGAAGCCCAGCTGAGCCTGAGGTGCTGCAGAAGGGAAAAAAGGGAGCCCCACAAGCTGCCCCTAGGAGATGGGGAGCCGTGACTGTGTCTGTCCTGCATGAAGAGTACAGTGGCTGCTCATGTCGACATGCCACAGGCAGCTGGGTACTAGATTTCCACTTTTCTTTCCACTCCTGGCTTGGCTATTCTGCTGTGTGTGTGGGCGGATGGGTGGGTGGGTGGAGATGAGGGAAGGGTGGGCCCCAGGGGGCTCTGACCCCAGTCTGGGGATATTCCAATGGGAAGACAACTGCAGCATACTCTCGCCATGTGACTTTCCTGCCCAGTGCCCTGCTCCAGGCACGTAGCAAGGAAGCTGCCAGCAGTGGTGGCCTTAGGGTTGTTGGGGCCCTGGGCAAGAGAGTCATTTGGTGTTCCTTTGAGGCTTAATTTTGATGATCTATGTATCGTGGATCTTTTTAATATTTTTTGAGGGAATTAGATAAATAGTTGCTTGTTAAAATGCAAATAGAGCCATTTCCTTGCAAAAATGCAAAAAACTTCACCCCCCCCAAAAGTTTGTTTCAAAATTTTGGGGCCCCCTAAAGTGTGGGGTCCCAAGTGGTCGCCCAGTTTGCCCTCCCCTAAGCCCGCTACTGGCTGCCAGGACCTGCTGTGGACTCCTCCCTGGGCATTTCCCAGTTTCTTTGCACTGCCTACCTGGAACAAGCGAGCGGAGCAGCACAAGGAGACCGGCTTTCACCCATGGCCTTTGTGCTGCGCCAAACGCGGGGGTCTGGGGAGCTGAGCCTCGTGTAACCAACTCCCCCCTGCAGCTTCTTCCAGCCTATGTGCCCTGAGAAACCCCTGCAGTGGGTCTGCAGATGCTTCCAGTTGTCTGACTAGATCTTAACAGACATGATGGATGCTCCTCCAAATGCATGGGACATTTGGGAGGAGGCAAAACAATCCTTAAACAAATCAATGGCTAAATGGCAAAGAGCCAGACAGACCTACAAAGTCATTCCCATCATTGAGTCCTAAGGGCTGTGGAAAGCTGTTTCCAGGGCCTGTCTCTCACACTGACCTTGTCCACAGGATGCTGAAGAGCATGTACTTGCCAAAGAATTTGCCAGAGCTTTGGAGCCTCCCAGGGCTTTGGTCTGGCTTCACGGTGGGCTGTACATTGTTTTAGGCTTAGCTTAGACCTAGGGTCACTGTTATTTATGCTCAGGTTGGGCTCCACATTTAGGATGAGCTTTGGCCAATCTTGCTTGGTTGGAGGCTGATCTGCCTTTGCTTTGCTTTGTAGCCTTCACATCTGCAGAGACAGGAGGAGGAGGAATGTTTCTGTTTGGTTTGGGAGCCTGGGACCCACCCTGGGCCTGTCCGCAGAGGGAGAGGAACAGTTGTTGTGTCCTTCTCTGCTAGAAGTGCCTCTTCCTTGCCCTGGGAATTGCTGCATGCAGAGCTTTCAACTCTGGCAGGGCAAGAAGACACCAGGCTCCATCTCCCCAGTCATATCCACAGCCAGGTCAGTGGCTCAGAGCTTCTCTTGACTTAGGCTCTTTGCTCTTCTCCACTAAGGGTCTCTCAGAGGCAGGGTGAGTTTGGTTGAACCTTGTGGCATGGGCTACAATAGGTATGGAGGACATCAAGGAGGAAGGAAGGAAGGACTTTTTGACTTTTTAGCTACTTTATTTAGGGGTTCGGGGAACAAAAAGTTGGCCCCTCCGGGATCCAGGTCCGATACACAAAGCAAAGACAAACAAATTACCATCAAACAAAGAGCACCATGTCATTACATTCATAACATCACACCATGATAGACACCTTCGCAGTATTGCACGCCATGCCTAACATGCGATCGGGACACCGGACACATGGTCGTATAGACTAAAGCCCTCTATAAACAAACGATTCCTACCCTGCTGTATTCAGTCATACATATGTCAAAACCTTCAACTTCCCACACAAAGTAAAAAGCAAAAAACAGCCTGGTGAGGGCCCAGGGCATGGCACGGCACGAGCTGGGAGTCAGTCTGACACTGAGCCTGCCCAGTCACCCAGACCGGTCATGACATCAGAGTGCATACTGAAGATGGCCATCCTCCACATGGCACAGCACTCCCTCAAGGGCCCAGCATGCCTCAAAGGTGGGCACTGCCTGCTGGAGCGCAGCATACTCAAACTTCAGTGAGAGGCGTGCCCACACCAGGAGGTTGAAAAGCTGCAGGGCATTGTCTGAGCCGGTCCCAGCAAGCTGGTTGCGCCGGCTCTTGAGGATAACTGTCTTGGCCTGACCCAGTAGAAAGTTGGCCAGGCAGACGGCACCCCGCTTGGCTGCCCAGTATGGGTAGGAGCACACGTAGGTGGCCCCTGAGAGGCTGGTGCCCAGTGCCCACAGCAGCAGCTAAAGGGCGACAAAGAGCGGCTGCAGGTGGGGACAGTCGATGAAGGCATGAAAGAGGTTCTCCTCAATGCCCGCAGCGCAGAAGGGGCAGGCTGTTGAGGCAGCTGGGTCAAAGTGGGACGCAAACATGCGAGTGGCTAGGATGCCATGCAGCAACTGCCACTGCAGGTAGCCAGTCTTTTTGCTGGCTGGCAGCTTATACAATGTGTGCCAAACTAGGTGGGCCAGTGGGGAATCGGGCAGCCCCAGGTACCATCACCACGGTGTATTGGGGTGGCACGCCAGCACTTGGGCATGGCAGATGTGAACCACCCAGGCATAAAGGGTTCTCCGTGACAGAGAAACAAAGGGGCAACTTGTGTCACTGTCGGGAGGCACAGGAAGCCTTAGCAGGGTGCCAGGCCCGCCGGCCAGATCTTTGGCCACGGCCGGGGTGACCAATAGAGGGGGGATGGCCTTGCTTGGGGCATCCATGGTGAGGGGGACATGGAGCACCTGAAGATCATAGTATCATAGTGCTTAGGGTCAGAAGGGGCCTAAACAGATCATCAAGTCCAACCCCCTGCCCCAGGCAGGAACGGGTGCCGGGGTCATATCACCCCAGCCAAATATCTGTCCAGCCTCCTCTTGAAGACCCCCAGCGTAGGAGACAGTACCACCTCCCTTGGGAGCCCATTTCAGAGCCTGGCAGCCCTAACCATAAAGTAATGTCTCCTGACATCCAGCCTGAACCTGGTCTTAATCAATTTGTGGCTGTTATTCCTAGTAACGCTGGGTTGTGCTCAGGGGAACAGAGCCTTCCCCAATTCTTGCTGGTCCCCGCTGGTGAGTTTGTAAATGGCCACCAGATCCCCTCTCAGCCTTCTCTTGTGGAGGCTGAATAGGTTAAGGACCGTTAGCCTCTCCTCATAGGGCCTGCCCCGCTGCCCCTTGACTTTGCGAGTGGCCCTTCTCTGGACCCTCTCAATGCTGTCCACATCCCTTCTGAAGTGCGGTGCCCAGAACTGGACGCAGTACTCCAACTGCGGCCTGACCAGTGTCGCATAGAGGGGGAGGATCACCTCCCTGGACCTGCTTGTGATGCATCTGTGGATGTATGACAAGGTGCAATTACCCTTATTGACCACTTCCTCGCATGGTGGTTCATGTTCATCCTGGAGTCAACAATGACTTCAAGATCCTTTCAGCCACTGTGTTGTTGAGAACGGTGTTCCCCGGCCTATAGGTGAGTTGCTGGTTCCTTCTCCCTAAATGCAGCACCCTGAGCTTATCTGTGTTGAATTTCATCCTATTCTCATCTGCCCACCTCTGTAATTTGTCTAGATCTAGCTGGATGCTGTCCCTTCCCTCCAGCGTGCCCACCTCACCCCACAACTTGGTGTCATCAGTGAATTTGGACAGCGTGCATTCCACACCCATATCCAGATCGCTGATGGTCATCCAGGGTGGCTGCTGCCTCCGGCGGGAGGGCAGCCTGGATGTCACGCAGGAGACAGCTCATGCTGCAGATGGAGCGCATGCCCAGCTGAGTGGTCAGGGCCTTGGACGAGAGCCAGGCTGATTGAGCAGGGTCAAGGACATGGCCCAGGCAGAGGACACGCACCCAGATGAGACTGACAGGGGCTGGGCTCAGCATGGGGTGCCACAAAGCTGAGATGTGCACCAGGGGTTCCCTCAGCAGCTGCGGGAGCTGCAGGAACTTGGCCTGGGGCTGGAGGTGGAAGGTGGTCTGCCAGGCTCATACCATGACATGGTAGAAGGCTGGAAGCACTGCCCAGTTCAGGAGCATGAGGTCCAGCAGAAAGAGCTCCCGGTCGAAGCTGAGGGCCCCTACCCTCTGAAGGAATCGGCAAGTGACCTGTTGCCAGGGTAGGCGCTTCTCGCTGTAGAGGAGTCGCTGAAAGGCTTGCAGGCAGAAGGCGGCCACCTTGCTCGCCAGGTTGACCAGGCTCTGGCCCCCCTCGGTGTCAGGTAGGTAAAGGACAGCTCATGGGAGCCTGTAGTGCCCATCCCAGAAAAAATCTACCAGGAGATGCTGGAGTCTCTTGAGTAGGTCCTGTGGTGGGTCAAGTACAGTGCACTGGTGTGACTGATGAGGACATGTCCACAGTAGAAGAGGTTGGGTAGGTAATAGCGCCACTGTTACAGGCAGGCCTCCACCCCTTCCTCAAGGCCGTCCCAGTTGTGCCCCATGAAGGTCAGTGGCCCCAGGAACATTCCCAGGACCTTGAGGCTCTCATGGCACCAGATGAGGACCCCCAACAAATCTGGAGGGGTCGCACTGGTCCACACACCAAGCAGCAGGGTATCACTCCTGGCCCAGTTGATATGGGCTGAGGAGGCACGCTCATAGGCTTGCTGACGATCTGTCAGGGCTCACACATCTTCCAGGGTGTTGAGGAAGATGGTCACATCAACCGCATGCGCTGACAGGCAGAGTGGAGGACCAAGGGATAGGCCCATGGCCATGGGCAGGGCCATACCGCTCAGGCAGCGCCACAGCATGTGCAGCATCAGCTTGATGGCCAGGGTGTAGAGCATGCCCAACAAGGGGCAGCCCTGACAGATGCTCCTGCACACAGGGAATGGGGTGCCAAGCACACCATTTACCTTGAGCAGGCTGGAGGTGTCTTGGTACAGGACCCAGAGAGACCCGGTGAAGAGAGACTCAAAGCCAAAGGCCTCCAGAGTCTGGAAGAAGTAGGCATGGCCCTCCCAATCAAAGGCTTTCTCCTGGTCCAGAGAGATGAGTCTGATGTCCTGGCTAAAGAGTTTGCTGGCTGTGAGTAGGTCATGCAGCAGAGACAAGTTGTCTTGGATGGTCCTGTTACAACCCAAAGTTGTGAGTTTTTGTTTGTGTGTGCCTCGGCATCGCTAAATTATGTTCCTGCTAAATTGCAGCTTCCTTGCACAGCGGAGTTCTCTGCTGCGGGAGAGAACTCCGGTGCAACGGGGAATTTCCTGCCAATTTGTAGCTTTCTTTGCATGGTGCGTTTCTTTTGCATCTCAGAGATGCACGGTGCAAAGGAGTTCCCACCATTTGTATGAGAGTTCGTGCCACATTATTGGCCGACTCTAATATATGCACACGTAACAGCTAGTGATTGGCTTGCTAGCCGTATAAAGTGCTTGGGTGGCTTCCGCCCAAGTTGGAGAGAAATCACTGGGAGAGAAATCACTTGGAGAGTGTGAAGATCTCTAAGCGCTGCGGATCCTCATGGACCCAACGCATTTCTTAAGCAGGCAACAGAGGTCTAAACAGCCTCTGGCCTCTCCCTGTCGCCGAGTGCAATCCTAGACGTATCCCTTTCCTATATACTCAATTTTCGAACCCACAGAGATTTAACAACTCCGGGGCCTGAGAACCGAACAGAGCCCACAGAGCTTCGACAACTCTGTGGGGAAGAAATTGTCGAACCCGCAGAGCCTTAACAACTCCGGGGCCAAAGAACCGAATTTGTTGTAGTCCTCCAATGAGGATTTAAGCGGAGCTGCACCTGGAAACTGTCCAGCCTACACCGTGACCATCTTGGGTGTAAGTAAATAATCTTTAAATCAACCATTTCGCCTCTGTGACTAATTCTAGCCCGTGCGCGCCTTGCCGCCGCACGGTCCTCTCCGGCCCTGCGTGCCCGGGCTGCTGGCCACAGCCCGCGTGCGCAAAGATGGGCCCGGCTCGCCCCTGGCCCGCACAGGTCCTGCCTGGCACACAGTAGCTCTGCTCAGGCCCAGTGACAGAGGCTACGATGGTGCAGAGGCGGGTCACCAGTGCTTTGGCCAGAATTTTGCAGTCCGCGCAGAGCAGAGAGACCAGCCACCAGTTCTTAATGCAGCCATAGTCTCCCTTCTTGGGCAGCAGCATGAGCACTGCTCAGCGGCAGCTGATCGGCAAGAAATTGTGGGCGAGGCTCTCCTGGAAAATGTGCAGGAGGCAGGGGCCAAGAAGAGGCCAGAAGGTCTTGTAGAACTCAGCAAGTAACCCATCGAGGCCTGGGGCTTTGAGACAATTCACTCAAGCTTGCTGGCCTCCAAGGTGCAGAGATGTGGCAGGCCCTTGTGGAGTTCCCATGTGGCCTTGGGGCAGGACGGCTCAGCCGCAAACAGGTCACGATAGAAGGTGAGGGTGTGCTCATGCACTTTGCCCAGGTTCGTGATTACCCAGCCCTTGGGGGTCTTGAGGTAATCTAAGACTTTGCTCACTGCCCACCACTGCTCCAGGTTGAAGAAGAACCAGTTCATTCATGGTCTGCTGGGTGTACTGCTGAAAAAATCCTGGATCTGTACCTTGCCCAGGTCCCACCATAACTTCCAGGAGGAGTAGCTCAGTCTTGCAGCCCCCCAGTCCCACCAAAAGTAGGTGAAGCAGTCCCAGAAGTAGGAGTCTTGAAACAGGCTGACATTGAAGCACCAATAAGGTGCCTGCAGGCAGGTTCCCCTGGGCAGGCTCAGTACACAGCAGGCCAAGACACGATCTGACAGGCATGAGGGAAAAATGCAGCCACTGTGCAGGAGTGACAGATGGTGCTTGGTAACATAAATGTGGTCAAGGCAGTCCATGGTGAGACCATTGGCACTTGTCCTGGCTCAGGTGTATGGGTGCACATCAGGATGCAGGGCTCGCCAGACATTGATGGGGTCCGAGGTCCCCAGGGCAGACTGCAGCTTGAGGGCTGAGGGCAGGTGAAGCTCAGGCCCCGTGCGGTTAAGTGAGGTGCCAATGGCTCAATTCAAGTCCCCGCCTACGAGGAGCAGGTCATCGTCCTCACTAGCATTGTGCAGGGGGGCAGCCAAGGTTTTGAAAAAAATGACTCTTTCCTGGCCTCAGTGGGTGCGTACATATTGATGAGTAGCACATGGTGTTGTGCTAGGGTGATGCAGACAGTCAGCAGTCAGCCGGGGATGACCTTCCGTGCTACCACCATGTCAAGCTGCAGCTGCGATGATAGGAGAATTGCGATCCCGGTGCTGAGGTTGGTGCCATGGCTCAAGAACAAGTGGCTTCATCAGGCAGCATGCCAGGCCACCTGGTTGGGCCCATTGGAATGTGTCTCCTGGAGGAAAGCGATGGCCAGCCGCTTCTGGTGCAGGAGCACCAACTGGATCTTGACACTCGTTGATGTTAAAAGTGCCAATGGTCGTGGCTGCCATGGATGTGGGTATGGGAGAGGAAGAGCAAGGTAAGGTGTGGGTGGAAGAACGAGCACCCAAGAGCAGAGCAAAAAAGCAGAGACAGGTTGGGGAAGGTCTATCATGCCCTACTCTACTCCATGGACCCCTTCCCCCCCAGACCCCACTCATCTCTCACCCGCTGTGCGAGCTTCTCCAGACAGTTAGCCATCTGCTGGGTGCTTAGATCTTGTTGCATAAGTTTGGCTGCAGCTCTGACAGCCTTGACAAAAAGCTTAGGGTCTGCGCACCACTGGGTGATGCATCCTGCTATATTCTTCTGTCCTTTGGCCTGCTTCAGAAAGGTCAGGAGATCCTCATAGTCAGGGGTGACCCAGGGGTATCTGCCAATGTGGGCTGGACATTTCCAATGGAAGAGTGGTGAGGCCACACCCCAGGTGGGAGCTCACCCGCAAATGCAGTGTCTACACCCTCAATGTCCAGACACAGCAGCCTCCTCTCATCATCCAGGTCAAGGACTGGGTCCAGGAGAGTGATCCCCACCTTCTTGTGGGGAGAGAGGTTATCCTACTGTCAAGGTCCCTTGCAACACTCAGTAAGCTGGATCTCCATCTCAGTAGCTTCCCCATCCAATCCAGTAGGCTGGGACATGACCAAGAGGTCAACAAACCCTTCTGCCGCACCCTGGGTCAGGCCTCTAAAAGAGAGGCATTCCGCATCCTCTTTACTGACACCCGACTCCAGAAGCTGGGAGACAGGCGAGGGGTTGGTGACCCCCGCCATTGCCTCCGCCACCGCTGAGTCATCCCCGTCCATGGTCACATGAGGGGATTACTGCCAGGACAGCTGGAGCAGGGTCAGGCTCTCCAGGGGAGGCCCCCCTGGCACCAGTTGAGGAGGGTCCTGGCGGGGATGGGGTGGCCTGCCCTTCATCTTCCTCTCCTTGTTCTACTTCTTCATGGCAGGTGGCCCCCCCCTTCAAAGGGGACGGGCCGGACTCCTCCTGGCCCCCCCCCCCCCCCCCCGGGCCAGCCACCTCAGACAAGGCCATGGTGGAGGGAGGCTGGAGGAGGCCTGAGTCCCATCCTTTGACAGGCCCTGGTGCTACAGTCCCTGGCCACCCAGCTGCCTTGGCCAGGGTGGGCAGGGGGCAAGTGGAGGCATCAGCCCTTCCACCAAGTGGGGCCTCTGCACCGGGGGGGCACCGTAGGTGGCATGGGTGCAGGAGAGGGCTGGGTAGTAGTCCCAGCCCCTCCGCTGGATGGTGTTCTCATGCCGGAGACCCCAGCCCCCTCGGATGGAATGGGGGTGAAAGGAGGGGCCTGTGTTCCAGAAGTGGATGCACCATCCTTTGGCGCCACTGCAGTCACCAATGCTCCGGTCGCTTTGCCCTGCGGGCACTGTGCTGCTAGTTGGGAAGAGCTACTACACTGGAAACACGTGGTCTCCCCCAAGGAAAAATAAATCACAAACCTCCACCCATTGAGTGTGAGGTTCAAGGAGCAGCGCAGAGACTGGGGCCCTCCCTGAGGAGCACGAAGCAAAAGGACAGGACATGCTTTAGCTTTGGGTCCTTGTGTCCAAGCATCAGTCGGTGAAAGGGACTCATAGGAACCCCATAGGGCTTGAGTCCCTTGGCCAGCTCCCAGTCGGACAGGTGTGGGGGGATGTTGCAAATCACCACCCTCACCACCTGGGTGTCTAGGGGTGTGACAAGATAGTGTACACCTGCGATGTCCAAGCCCTCTTTACACACCCTGTTGACCATAGTGGGAGCGCTCAAGTAAATCATGAGTCGAGTAACACGTTACGCTGTTCCAGGAGATCAGCTAGGGCACCTGTGCAAACCTCAACCCCAACAAAGGGAGGGGTATGAGCCCTCAAGCCATGGTTAAGTGGGAGGTTTTGAGAGGCATCCCCATGCCAGGTATAGGAGTGGTCATTTCTGCTAGGACAGGGTTAATCCCAAAAGCTATAACAAAGGGAATGAAAAAAAATTGTATATATAAACTACAAAGATAAGTGTCTGGGAATGTGGCCATAAAAAGCAAAAAGGGAGGGGGTGAGTGCCTGGAGGGAAGAAAGGAGGAGTGAAAAAGAGAAAGGGGTGTGTTGGAGTTAGGGTGGAAAAAAGGAAGGAAAAAGTAAAAGAGAAAAAAATTGGGGGGCGGGAAATAAGAGCACCCCTTGAAAGGGAAAAGATAAAATAAGATAACTCCCTGTGGCAGGCCCACCAAAAAGAAAGAAAGAGAAAGAGTAAGAGAAGCTGCAAACGAGACAAATGGAACTCGCAGATGGAGAAACCCCAAGTAAAAGGGGGAGAGGACAGAGAACAGAGAAAAAGACGGAAAAAAACCGTGAAAATGCAAGAAAAAAATCAGAAAGGGAGGTAGACAAAAGCAAGAGACCTTTAGACAGGTGGGAGTCAGAAAAGAAAAGAAAAGAAAAGAAAAGAAAAGAGATAGGAAGCCGGGGAGTCTTATGCTCAGGATCACCCCACGCAGCTCCAAGCGAGCCTGGTCTGAGGTGTCTAAAGTGGAAGGAAGGAAGGTAGGCATGAAGGAGGCAGGCCAGCCCTTCAAAGGACTAAATTCCACTTATTTCATGCCTGTCTAGAGAGGGAAGAGCATCTGTGATAAGCTGCCATCCATTGTGGGAATGTGATGGGAGCAAGGAAGAGCCAGGTGCCTCCTGCCACATGGGCTAGGACACGGTGAGGACAGGTTGCCCTGGGCTTGTTGCACCGCAGGGGGGCCAGGCCCTGCCCCTCCTCCAGTTCTCTGTGAGAGTCCTTTTTATTCCCTAGGAATCTCAACAAGGCTCTTTGCTTATTAATATTGCTGCTTAAATTTTATAGCCACAAATGTAAATATTCAAAACTATATTTCTTCCTTCACAACATTTAAAGAGGGGAGCTTCTTGCTCACCAGTTTATCGAAACACAATACATCAGATCTGGCTACACAGGTCATAGGTGCTGGGAAGAGCTAAGAGTTCAAGAGATGTTCCCAGACTGCACCTGGCTTTGTGGCTGCAGGTCCAGGCAGTCATGGAGAGAGGAGCTGTCCTGGCCTCCCAGCTATCCATCCCCTGGTTACTTATGTCTCATGCCCAGCAGCCCCACGTTGGTCAGAAAGAAATGGTGATACCCAAATGCTGACACCTTGGAGCGCAGTTCCCTGGTGCCCGGGACTCTATTGGCGAGAGGGCACAAAAGCAGGACTGCAGCTGTGTAAGAGTCTCTCTGTGCCACGCACTTCATAGGAGCTGTGTGGGGTGAGAGTCCTCTCATGCTTTGCATCCCCTTTACACCAGCAAATACTTGAAAAAGGCAGGAGCAGGACCAAATGCAGGAGACCCTCATACACAGTCCTCACATCCTGCTCCAACCATTACCCTGCACTCCTTACCCTGACATTGATGTTGGATGCCCAGGGGAGGAAGGGATGCCCCTCAGGCCCAAGGAGCTGCTTTCTTGGCCGTGTTGCTTCATTAGGGGTCCTCATGGTCAGTTTAGTGTGCGTTCACATGGGTTTTTCACTATGCAACCATCGGTATCAGCCATGGCATCACACCTCAGCATGTGAAGGTCTAAGTCTTTGGTGCACCAGCCTGGCGCAGTTGCCACAGGGGCTGGCAGGGCAGCGGCAGGGAGGTCTGTCAGGCAGAGCGGCTATGGGGGATCTGACTCCAGGTGAATGTACTCTGTAGTAACACCGCACAGCTCCTTCTGCCAAGCCAGCTTCCCACCACAGCTGCTAGTACAGTGCCTGACCACGGAGCGTGGCTGGCACTGAGCAATGGGAAACCCCAAGATGCAATGGAATAGGGAGATGGGCACACACCTGGTACCTGAGGGGAATGACAACCCACATTGTCTGAAGGGTAATTTTACCATGGGATAAGCCTGGGCATCGTGTTCCCGCTCCATACCTACCGCGCAGCAGCTCCCAACCATTTCACAATAAGCACGTGTGTCCATACCTGAAGGAGGTGGAGAGCACTGTTCTGGTAGCCAACTCCAGCACTGCCCCTTGGTTAGTCACAGCGATGCCTCAGCTTCGTGGGCAGGAGAGTGCCCAACCTGAGACAAGGAGAGGCTCCTAACAGAGCTGAGAGACACAACACACGAGGCGGAGACAGAAGCTGCTGCCCGCTCCGCTCTGCTTTGCTCTGCTGGCCTCGCTGCAGACTGCTGCCCAGTTGCCAGTGCAGCCTCCACTGCGCAGTACCACAGGCAGAGGTGCTGGGGAGCCCTAGACATCAGGGCTGGCAGATGGAAACTCCAGCTCCATGGAGGACTTTGCTCCCTCCTGTTAATAAGGGCTGCTTAAGGAAAGCGCTTTTGGAGAGAGTCATCCATCTTTAATGAGGATTTATTAATGCACTGAGTAACCCTGGACTGGGTATGAATTACACGTCAGAGCTAGCTGCAGCCAACCTTTTTGTACGATGCGGGAGTCCCAGGACAGCAGGGCCAGATGGACAGGGCAATGAAAGCAAGAGCTGAACAGGACTGAAGACCCAGTCTCACTCTCTCCTCCCCTGCCCCACAGTCATGCCAGGGCTTCAAGGAGCAGGGAAAATGCTGAAAGTCGCTGCACCTCTGCTCCATCTGGCACTGCAGACCCAGGTCCGGTCTATCTGCCTGATGCTGAATGCAAAGGGGCCTGGCTGGCACTCTCTGTGCTGGCCTAGAGCCTGGCAGGATGCTGATTTACGGGACAGCACTTAGGAACACACAGAGCCTCATTCTGCACCACCAGCACTTCAGCCCTGGCTGGACAATGGAGGCACCAGCACTAATGTAGCACACACAGCCTCAGAAGGCGTCTAACTGGTATGGCTCAGCACTCTGATGCTTCAGCTAGAATAAACCAGGCCAACATTAAATGGATCAAAACCTGCCAGCGGACAGAGTTCATACTGCAGGGCAAATGGGGAACCATCCATGAGTGGCTGTGCGCCTCATGGAGTCCCTCAGGGTTTGCCCCTTTATCAACAACCTGCCAAGAACACAAAATCCTCATTAATGCAGTGTGCAACGACAAGAGACTGGGGGAGACGTGATAATGATGAGAGCGGGTCCCTGATTCAGAGCAGGGTCTGGACTACTCGGTTGGTTGGGAACAAGCCGGCGGCCAGATGTGGGGTCATACATCTAAGGATAAGAGGTCTGACTCACAGCGCTGTGCCTTGCAGTTGCAGGATGGAGGACTCTCTCTTGGGGAGCAGCGATGCTGAGAAAGGCACCATGGATAATCAGCTGGACATTAGCTCACAGCCTGACACTGCCCCCAAAAGGGCTAATGCAATCCTTGGATGTTTAAATGAGAACTTATCAAGCAGGAGCACTGTTGGGACCATTCTTCGAATCCCACAGCCACTTTAGGAGCAATGCTGATCAATTGGGAAGGTTCAGAGACGAGTCACAGGAATGATTAACAATCAGGGAAGTTTCCCTTATAGCAATACCCTCCACCAGCTTGCACTGCTTAGTTTAACCAGGAGAAGGTTAAGGGGCAACTTGATCATGGTCTATAAGTAGCTTCAAGGGGAAGGGAAATGTAATAATGAAGAGCTCTTCAGTGCTACAGAACAGTAAGATCTGTGACTGCTAGTCAAAACCTGGCAAGAAAGAAGACACAGATTTTTAACTGTCAGAGTAATGAACTGCTGGAACAACTTACCCAGGGCTGTGGTAGATGCTCTGCCTCTGAGAAAACCTTAAATCATGGTTGGATGTATTTCTAACAACATCAGCTCTGCTCTTTTGAATGAGGCAGCTACATGCACCTGTGTAGAGGGCCGTATCACCCTGCTATTCTGAGCAGCACGGGGTATTGGGAGATACAGCCCTGAATGTGCCAGAAATGAGGTTATAGGAACATGAGGCAGAGTTCAATTAAGGACTCCCTCAACATATTGGTGTCACTGCATGGCAGATTGGCCCAGCGGTGCAGGTCTTGCTGTGTGTGTATGGGCGTGCAGGGAGCCTGTGCGGCAGTCCAGGTCTGTGCTGTGTTTCTATGTGGACACCTCACTCACACCCGGGGCTCACAGACTAAGCGTTCTGCCATGTAATTTGTCAGCAGGAGCCCAGTCATCATTGGAGACTGTGCTAATGGGACCAGGCCCACACATATCCAGAACCAGTGGGAAAGCTCGTCCTCCCTTTAGCAGCTCAGTGGTGAAGGCACTCCCCCAGGATGGGGGATACCCAAGGCCAACCCCCCACCTCTCTGTTTGAGGACGCTTGAACCTATGTTGCCATCACCATAAACCTGGGATAGGTTCTCTCAGTCTGTCCTTTTGAAGCTGGAGTCATGTTGTATATAGGGCTATTAAATATTCATTAGCCCTGAGCCAATGAGGGAGGTGGCCTGCCTCTTTAGCGTAGAAGTTGTTGCACTCATCTGGAAGCAGGGAGATCTGGGTTTTAACCCCGGTCCCAATAAATTATTAAGTATGTTGTACTAAGTGCACATCTCTGCTGATGACCTTCCATCACAAGCCACAGCTGTGCCAGCTATTGCTGTCTGGATCCTGCAGTGCCATTCCCCCCAGTCCTGTTACCTGGCCACTATTCCAGCTCTGCCTCACCAAATTATCCCTACCTGAGGGCCCTCAGTCCTGACCCATGTCTCCTCTGCTCTTGTACTTCTGGGCCTCTGTTCACACAGTTGTACCAATGCCCCTCAAACTGGAGCCCACTGCTACACTGCTATCATGGGCTTTTGACACAGCTGATACCCCACACTCCTGATCTATGGCCACCACTTCTACTGCTTCTTAGGGAAGGGCTACCATTTGCTCCAAACTTCATGACAAGTTTCTGGTAGAGGAGATGCACCCTGGGCCATCAAAGACCATAAGCAGCCCTCCCAGCTTGGTTCATTTCTGCCCCACTGTCATGTAAGGTATGTCAGGTTTCATTTCCAGCTGGTCCCCCCCACCTGTCTCCAGGCCAGGAGTGGGGTTACTGTTTTCCTTGGCAGGTGTAAGACCATAAACCCAGATCAGAACTGATTTGAGCATTACCACCATCAACTAAATAGTGACAGCACTTAAACAAAGGGAAGCACAGGCTCCGTGCCACTCTTCCCCCCCTTTCCCCCCGGCTGCCCAGGACAGCTCAGGAAGACGTGGAGATGCAAAAAAGCCATTATTGATTGTGATGTTACTTCAGCTCCAAATTGCAAAATGGCCTCCTCCCTCCTATGCATTAGGGGCTAATTTTAGAATGGGATGAATTGATAATGTGGTTATGTTCATCATGCAAACCATCCCATTTCCCGTCGGAGGCAGCCACACTCAGCTGGGAGCCTGCCTGGGAGCTGGGCTTGTCAGTCTGCCCTTGGAAGACTGCAGTGAGGCTGAGCAGGTCTAGTGGTCCCTGTAGCGCCCTCTGAGACCCCCTGCCTCCTCCCCTCACCCCACACGGGAGAGAACCTCACTGCAAGGCTGGCCCCAAGCTACTCTGATCCCACTGGCTGGCTAGCCAAGGGCAGCGTGCAGCTGGGCTCAGTTAGGATACAGCAGCTAGAGGTTTTCTGTTAAACAAAGCAGAGGCACCCCAGAAATATGTGCCAAGTCTGTGTCCCCCAAATGGGAGCATGGGCTCATGTTCGTTACCCCAGGCTATGAAAAGTGGCCAACTCCATTACATGTGCATGCGTGCACAGGTGTGGGGGGATGTACATGAGCATGTCTAGGTGGTTTTTGACACTCATGCATTGCCTTGCCTAGGTGGGTATGCATGCCATTGTGTTTGGTATAACCATGTGTGTATAACTATGTGTGTTTCCGCACAGGCACGTTGTGTGTGTGGGTGTGAGGAGCAAATGACACAGGGTTCAGCACCAGCCAGCACCCTGAGCCTCAATGACATGTTCTCAAATGCAGAGGCCCAGTCCCAGGTAGGGGCTGCAAACTCGCTGAATCAATGGCCTTCCTCCCAGGTAGGAGAATTGGGCAGATATATCCTGGTGAAGTGGGCAAAAAACTGATTACAGTGCCTGGGAAGCTGGCAGCAGGTAGGACTGTCCCAGGGAATAAGTCTCTAGTGCATTCAGGTTTCACGTAAGCCAGTGCAGAAGGGTGATGGACAGCACAGATGCTGCTCCTGAGGCTGGGGAGCCAAGAGGGGGAGCATGAATTTTCTTGTCCCACATGAGGTTTGTGACCAGTTAGGAAGCACCAGCAGCCAGGGAGGCTCCTGTACATGGCCTTGTCCTGGGATCCTTGGACCTGCCCTGTGCTGGTGAAGAGCTGCAGGGAACTGCCCCACTTCCAAAGGGTCTCTGGGCAGATCCTTTGGCTTCAGCTCCCAGGTCCTCATCAGACCCAGGGGACACCTGATGGGCTCTGTGTCCAGTGGGTGCTATGCTGCCTCTCTGCGGGCTGGTGCAGACAGGTAGCAGCATTCGGAGGAAGCTGGGCCTGGGGCTGTGAAGACTGGGAGCCACCATGGGCTTTATGGCTTTGCCTATACCTCCCCTTGTGCTGCCCAAGCAAGACATGTTCTCATCCAGCCCTGCATTAAACAACCTGGTGCTGCCTGCTTCAGGCAGGGAGGGGCTGCTGGCAGGATCCCAGCCTGGGCCTGCACACACAGCCAGCAGAAATACTGCAGATCGCCTGCAGCCAGGCAAGGGAATTAGTGAGGACAGAGGAGCAGTGAGTGGGCAGGAGCCAGGGGCTGGGAGGCTGGGAGCTCGAGCTGCCTTGGACTGAGCCCAGCATCTTAAAGAGAAACACCAGGGAACGTGCACACGAGACTCCTCCGTCCTTCCACCCCACTCACCTCTGTCCCTGCTTCCAGGTGCCCCACCACATCCTGGCTCAGCTCTCACTATCCTTTGAAGAGGCTGGGCAACCTCTTATGTAGCAGCAGCTACCAAGTAACAGATGCAGACCATGCAGATGTCCCGTCTCTGCCTTTACCTCCACGCTGTGCAGTGACATAGGCTGGGGGGATAGTTAATAAACAGATTCCTGCAGATAATCCATTAACCTGCTTCCTCCTGTCTGACACCACAGACTCCATTTACAATCTCCTGGCCCTTGCCTGGGGTGCTCAGGCCCTCTGGGTTCCTGAGTGGTTGCTTCTGGACTTCCACACGTGGGCTTCTTTTAAGGGCATTTTAACTTTGAATGAGCTGGGTCTGCAGTGCTTGGCTACAGCATTCCTGTGCATGTTTTACCTTGGGTTACTGATTACATCCTGTCAGACGTAACGCCATCTGAATGGAGATGGTGCTTGGGATTCTTTTTGCAATATTAAAAATCCAAACGTAAAGGGGACTGTGACAGAAATGCCACCGTCTGTGTCTCCCTCCAGAAACCTGTCCCGGTCAGCTTGGGACACTGGGGTCGAATTCCTAAGTGGGGGGGGGGAGGGATTTTCCTCCCTGCCTACGTGACAAAAGCCTGGTGCCGAGGGAGTGCTCCCTCTGGTTACCTGAGTGGGGGAGGGAAAAGCCCCTGCTCCTCGGCCCAGGTAACCAGTGATGCTTTTTAAATTGGTTGGCTGGTGGCCAACACTGCTGGCTTCTGTCGGACTGGGCTGCTGAGGTCAGAAAGGCGATATAAGGGCCTGGTCCAAGAAGAAGGAGAGAAGCCATTTTTCCAGCATGGCACAAGCATCAGGACACAGGGAGTCTGATCCAACTGAAATGCGCTCTCTCTGGAAATCTCTGAGCCAGATCTCTACCATCTTCTGGATGATACTTGTAAGTGTTTCTAGAGAGCTAGTCAGCTCCCAGTGATGCATCTGCGTATCAACCGGCTACCTCAGCCAGACTGTTTTGCTCAATGGTAAACCCTTGATAGTGCTCTACCTCCTACCCTATTCTAACCCTACCCTCTGCAACCAATACAGTTCTCCTTTGTGACTGGTGTAGGAGACTTATTGAGGGGTGGGTTAAATTATGCCTAGGAGGCCCCTTGGGTCTGCGGACTAAAGGAGACTATCTGTTTTGGCCCCCGACTTGGGGAGGAGCCCCAAGTGCTTGGATTGGGTCGAGTACCCGTAGGACTATTAGGCCTGTGTTTCCCCGAGGACACAGGACCTAGAAGGTCCCCTCTCGGGGTGGTGGCAGCACGTTACCCCCGGACTCTGCGATGGGGCTCGAAAGGGGGTCTTCCAGGGCTTAGGTGCCCCTGGGGAGACACATGGAGTCGGGCAGGTGGACAGGCGTGGTGAGGTGGGAGGCTCAATGCAGGAGCTCCCCTACTGGCCTGCCACAGGGACCCCATGAGATACTCCCATGTGATTCCTGTGGTGTGTTGCTGATTGGTACTGCTGACCTCAAGTAGGTTTTACGGCTTTAATGTTTGGCAGTAGACTCATGGGACAACCAGGACAAAGATATCTCCTGTTTAGGACTGGAGAGCCAGGCCTGGATTAGGTCACAACAACAGCACTAGGTTTCCAAAGTCACTAAGGTGTCTGCCCTTAGCTTGCAGTTTCTGTGCTGGGGTAGAAAGTTGCCTGAGGGAGACCAGCCTGATGTAAAGAACAGAGCCCGTTCCCTACAGGTCTTCCACATCCTCTTGTCACACTTCCCATGGCAGTACCATCCCAGTGAGAAAGCCCATAAATTGCAATCTGACATTGGGGCAGGAGAAAAGTCAGCCCAATAAAAGCTATCAGCCAAAAAAAATTCTTGTTTCTTGCAGAATTCTTGGACCATCAGGGCTACAACTTCTCTCTGACACTGCCATTAAAGGCGCTGGCAGTTGTGGGTATAGAAGCAAATGCAGAGGTTTGAGTCTGTTTTAAAACTACGGGCCATTGTAGGTGGTTTAAGCTGTGGATGTAGAGTGATGCAGGTGGCCTCGCTGACAGCCCCAGTTGCCCCAGGAGCATGGGCAACTGGTGTTGACTTAGGGTGGGCACATGCCCCCCCAGTGACCAGTCAGCAATGGGGGGGGTGGTCCCGCTGCAGCCGATCGCGAGACGGCCAATTGCTGCAGCCGCTTTTGAGAGTGGCTGTGGCTACTTCTGGGAGCGCAACGGCGCTCCAATCCCCAGGGGCACTTGCAGCGGGGGCACCGGAGCTCCCACCTGCCCCCCCCATCACATAAACAGCGAGCACAGCTGGTCAGGGGGTGCACCGGTGCTTTCAGGGAGTGCATGTGCACCCCCGTGCACCCCTTGCACATTGCCACTGCCCAGGAGCCTGCAGCCTGAGATAGGTGATGCTCTAAAAAATCCCCCTGACTTCTTGTCACTGAACAGTTTGGCTAAGGGAGGAACCGAACCAATCGGGGTGGTATGTGCACAAAGCCTTGGTAGTGCAACTTCCACATGCAATCTCCATGGAGCTAATTAGCCCAGGGCCACGTGAGTCAGCAGGCCTGGCTTGGATCAGTTTATCTTGCCCCAGACTAAAAGAGTTCCTGGCAGAGCTTGTGGGCTGCTCCTCTTTAAGCCCAAAGGGAATGCAATACAGTTGCAGTAAGGAGACTCTCACCTTCCCCTCTGAATGAACCGCTGGATCTGGTTTCACAGGAAAGCATTCCCCAGGGTCCTCTATTGTTTCAGTGAAGTCTCCCCTTACTCGGGCAAGTCTGCCTCTCTGCTTGTTTTTGGCTGCCAGTCAGCAGCCAATTCTCAGCTCGGGGCTGGTGTCATGTCCGTACAGAGCTGTCACCCTGCGGATGTTAGTCCTGCGTGACAAACTCTGTGCATCCCTTATGTGCACACCTCCACGGAGATGCATGTTTCCAGAGCTGGGGTGTGTGTCCCTTGTCTGCATATCACGGCTGGTATAAGTGCTTGGAGGGTTGGGAATCCAGGTTGTAGCCATATTGGTCTAGAGGAATAGGCAATCAGGACTCATAGTAGAGGTGGTATCTTTTATTAGACCAACAAAATTTTTGCAAAAAAAAAAAATAAATCTTTAATTGCAAGCTTTCGGGCACAAACACCCTTCATCAGGCATTGGAGAAAAGATTGTAAAAGTCCTCCTGGGTCGAAATGAAAGTTCATATTTCATAGGATTTCACAGATTAGTCAATAGATAGAAAACTCCTCTGGGCAGTCAGTTTCATAGATTTCATAGCCATTAGGGCTGGAGGGGACCTTGGATGATCATCGAGTCCAGCCCCCGCCCCAAGGGCAGGAAATCAGCTGGGGTCATAAGATCCCAGCTAGATAAACAACCAGATGTCTTTTGAAGGTGTTCAGTGAAGGTGCTTGAACCACCTCTGGCAGCAGGCTATTGCAGACCTTGGGGGCTCGGACAGAAAAGAAGTTCTTCTTATGTTCAGCCTGAGACAGCTATGCAGGAATTTGTGACCATTCGACCTTGCCATTCCTTGGGGCGCTCTGGTGAACAGACGTTCCCCCGGATCCTGATGCGCACCCCTGATAAACTTATAGGTGACCACCAGATCACCCCTGAGCCTGCACTTTTCCAGGCTGAAATGTTCCAGAGCTCTCTGCTTCTCATCGTAAGGTCTGTTTTCCTGACCTCTGATTATGTGCGTGGCTCTCCTCTGGACTCTCTCAAGCTTCTTCACATCGTTTTTGAATTGTGGAACCCAAAACTGGACGCAGTACTCCAGCTGCGGCCTCACCAAGGCCGAGTGCAAGGGGAGAATGACACCCTGGGATTTGCTTGAGAAGCATCTATGGATGCAAGCCAGCATTGTGCTCCCTTTACTAGCTGCAGCATCACACTGAAGGCTCACGTTCATCTTGTGGTCAATCCTGACCCACAAATCCCTTTCGCTCATACTGCTAGCCAGCATAGCACTGCTGAGCCTATAAGGATGCTGCAGGTTTTTCTTCCCAAGGTGGAGAACCTTGCATTTTTCAGTGTTAAACACCATCAAGTTCTCATCTGCCCATTTCCTGAGCATGACAAGGTCAGCTTGGATCACCCTCCTGTCCTCAGGTGTGGACGCTTTATCTCAGAGTTTGGTGTCGTCGGTGAACTTGGCCAGTCCACTTCTGATACCAATGTCCACATTGTTGATGAAGATGTTAAACAGTAGAGGCCCAAGGACAGAGCCTTGAGGGACCCCACTGGTCACAGGGCACCATGAAGATTGACTTCCATCAACCACCACCCTCTGGGTCCGACCATGGAGCCAATTGCCCAGCCAGTGGATCATGGTGAAACCGAGGCCACAGTTAGCCAGTTTTGCTAAGAGGGGATCATGGGATACCAGATTGAAGGCTTTTTTAAAGTTAAGATATATGACATCAATCTCTTCTCCCTTGTCCAGGTGATAGGTCACCTGGTTGTAAAAGGAAATAAGATTGGTCAAGCAAGACCTACCCGCAACAAACCCATGCTTGCTATTCCTCAGGATGTTGCCCTCAGCCAATCTGTTAAGAATGGACTCTTTGATAATCTTTTCTAAGACCTTCCCCAGGATAGAGGTCAGGCTGATGGGCCTGTAGTTTGCTGGATCCACTTTCCTCCCTTTCTTGAAGATAGGCACCACATTGGCCTTCTTCCAGTCTTCAGGCACTTCACCAGAGCGCCAGGAGTTCTTGAAGATTCGTGCCAGGCGATGGGCTATGATGCTAGCCAACTCCTTCAATACCCTGGGGTGTAAAACATTAGGGCCAGCTGACTTGAAGGTATCCAGCCTTTCAAGGTGTTCCTTCACAAGGTCATCATTGATGGAGGGCAGAGGATCTCCCTCACCCGGGCCTCCCTGTCCTGTAGTGGGCATGGGCGTCCCATGGGACTGATGAAAGACCAATGCAAAGTACACATTTAGCAAATTGGCTTTTTCCTGGGTGTCAGTTGTCAGTTGTCCCATCTGGTTTAGCAGGGGTCCAATGGTGCCCTTGCTTTTCCTCCACCTCCCGACATATCTGAAAAAAGACTTTTTGTTGACCTTGATACTAGTAGCCAGTTGGAGTTCAGTCGCAGCCTTGGCTTTCCTGGTTTGCTCCCTGCAGGACTGGACCAGAGCAGAGTATTCCTCCTTGGAGGTGGATCCAGTCCTCCATCCTTTGTAGGTCTGTCTTTTTAGACGCAGGAGGTCCACTAGTTCCCTGGAGAGCCAAGCGGGGCTGCCGTGGCCTTTTGCTGCCTTTCCTCCGAGACAGGATAGACTTTGCTTATGCATCCAGGATAGCTCCTTTGAGGAGCAACCGCTCGTCCTGAACTCCCATCGTTTTTGGGCTGTTAGGGCCTCACGGACAAGCCTCCTGAGCTTGTCAAAGTCAGCTTTCCTGAGGTCGAGGACTTCTGTATTGCTGACTGACTTGCCAGCTTTACGGCGGATGGTGAAGGTGATCAGCTCATGGTCACTGTCACCCAGCTTCCCTTTGATCATTAGGTCACTGATTAGTTCGTCCCCCATTGCCAGTACCAGGTCGATCAGTGCTCTACCTCTCATTGGCCTGTAGACTTCTTGCGTCAGATAGAGGTCATTCACACATGAGAGGAACCTTTGTGACTGCTCGGATTTGGCCGAGCGCTCTTCCCACGAGATGTCTGGGTAGTTGAAGTCTCCCATGACAACCATGCACTGGTGAATTCCCTGGCAAACTCCTGGTCAAGGTGTTGATCCTGGGTCTGTAGTAGACTCCCACCATTGTGTCCCCTATGCCATGTTCCCCATGGATTTTAACCCAGAGGGTCTCCAGTCGTCCACCCTGGGCGCCAATGTCAGCTTGCAGGGACGCGTAGCTCTCCTTGACATAGAGAGATACATCCTCACCCCTTTTGTCCACTCGATCTCTCCTGTACAGGGCATAGCCATCTATACCTGTGGTCCAGTCATGGGTGGAGTCCCACCAGGTCTCTGTTATCCCTATGACATCGTAATTGTTTATGTTTAGCAGGAGGATGAGTTCCTCCTGTTTCTTCCCCAAGCTCCTGGCATTCATGTACAGGCATGCAAGTGTTCCTTTGGGGGCCCTTGCCTTGCCTGCAGCTCGCTCCAGGGCTGGGGCAGGGGTGGGCTCCCTTAAGTGCCTTGGCCTGCTGGCTTTGCAGGGGTTGTTCAGCAGGCCAGCAGCGGCGGTAGTTCCCCCATCCGCCGGCAGGCTTAGTTTAAAGCCCGGTGGAGCAGGTCAGCCAGTCTGACTGAGAAGAGCCTCCTCCCCAGTGGAGTGAGGTGGAGGCTGTCCCTTCCCAGCAGCTCGCTGCCTCTCTCACCGACTGTGGTCATGGAAGCCGAAGTCTTCCCGATGACACCAGCGCTGCAGTCTTTGGTTCACTACCTGGATCCTCCTCTCCCTCCTCAGCCCATACCCTGAGACCGGGAGGATCAATGAAAACACCACCTGCATACACCACCTCCTTAAACCCCACTCCCAAATCCCTGTAGCACCTCATGACCCAGCTGGGAGCGCTCCAGGGATTTCCCAAGCTCCTATCCTCTGTTTCCCGGGGGAGAAGGGCCTGGCAGTAGGAGTCGATTTCCCACTCGCAGTCCCTGATGGCGCGCAGGCTCTGGACTGTGGCCTGGAGCTCCTCCAGCTGGTGCGCCAAAGATCCCAGTAGGGAGCAGACCTCACAAGGGGAGGTGGCCACGCTCCTGGGCCCCGAGCCTGAAAAAGGACAGGCAGCCCCCGCAGCCGAGAGCCAGGAGCTTCGTCCGCGTGGAGCCCGGGACCACGGGTCCGTCTGGGCGGAGGCCTCGAGGAGCTGGGGGGGTGGAGACCCTGAGGGGACCCTCGGGGTGCAGCACTTGCCCATCTGTGGTGTGCTGCTAGTAGGCTGGCTGAGGCTGGGACTGTCTACCCTGGGGGGTTCACGGGCAGGGCCTCGGGCCCTGCCGCGCACCCTCCTGCGCGAACTCAGTGCTAAGTCGTGCGCTGGGCCCAGGAGCGCACCTGTGTGTGCAGCCTGTTCGCAAGGCTCCGGTCGCGCGGCTCCCTGGGGGGCTGGGCCACGTAGGAGCTGGGGCGGGGTGAGACCCTCCTCGGCTCCACTCGGCCGCACTGCAGCCAGGCTATGTCCCTTCCACTATGGGCCCCGCTTACCTCCAGCTGGGCTGGGGGTTGACGGGGTGCTCCATGGTCACTGGGGGGGCTTCAGGGTGCGGGGGCACGATGGGCTTATACCCATGCGGCTCACGCCGCTCCCGGGGCCAAACTGAGGTTTTTTTCCTGTTCATAGCTGATATGAAGCCTCTCACCTCCTGTGATAGTGCAAAATGGAGGGTTGGGAGCTACCTGTGTCTTGGTTTAGCCGTGTAAAAATGTTTCCACATGAAGGGCAGGATGATCCCCACTCTGTGTCCACAGGCCCTCCCTTCCATAACTGTGGTGTTTGCTTATAAGGTACCAATGCAGTAAGAGAAAATTGGGCAAGGGACCAGCACCCCCCATAACCTGAGGACTGGAGTGACCCTTGCTCCAGAGTGAAAGAGGAGGCTAGGGACAACTTGAACAGGGGTCCTCCTGTCTAATTACTGGCACCCAAAGTCTAATTAACATTCACCATTCTACCTGTTGCTGGCTTTCTGGCCTTCATGCTTACAACATATGAGTGTGGCGATACTTGCTTCATCAGCAGCTGAGGCAGCCACAGGGATTAATGCAGCCACTGCTTGCTCTTCTGCTGCTGCTCGCACAGTGTGGACACCACCCACCTCTCTGGGAGCTCAGCGTCCTTCTGCAAACCCTGCAGGCTAGACAACCTGGCTCTGCCGGCTGGATTCAGCCCATGGGCTGTATACTCCCCAAGAGTAACAATAGCAATGATCCTCAACAGTAGTCTGAGTCATGAGCAGCAGCAATGGTGCAGGCCTCCCTAGGGAGGACTGTTGTGCTGTAATCTCTGGCAGGGGTTTCCCTCTCCACCACCTGTCTTTGTGGCTGGTGTAGGTGCTCGATAGAGTCCCTGGAAGGCAGCAGCAAGCACTGGTGTCTGGGGGAGGTGGTGGAGCCCCTCTGGATTTGCTTTGTAACAGACCAAAAGAGTCCCTTGCTGCAGGACTGCCTCCTGCTCTAAGGTGCTCCTGGCCCATCCTGAAAAGGAAGAGGAAATGTTGTGCCTAGCAGTTACATGAGCCTTCCTACCTACTGGGCTCACCTGTGTGAGAACCCAGTAGCAACAACTCGCCCATGCTGCTGATAGCTACTTGTGGGGGGGAGTGGATACTAGTTCTGTTAAGGTTTCCCCCAGGTCGGAGCTCAGCCCCTATTGCTGCCATCCAGTGCCTGGTGGAAGGAACACAAAATTAAGATTTCCTCAGAGTGCCCAAGGCTGTAACAGTGTTCCCATCAGTTCCATCCGCTGCTTTCTCTTCACCCATTACTGAGCCAGTCCTCCAAAACAGTCCCATATATTTTTTTTTGGTCTAAAAAGGCCCAATTATGGGTACTGGCAATTCATAAACGTCTGTTTACAAGGTGAATGACCCCCAAAGTAAGAATCCTCTTCAAAAATCGTCCTGTGTATAAGAACAAAACAAATGTGGGCATGGCAGAGCACCAAAATACAAAGGCACGTCAGTCAGGAACTGTTTCTGATAAAAGGGACATTTAAGGAATGGGATCGATAGCACAGGCTTAACCCAGGTCTCCCCAAAATAAGTGTCCCCCCACCAGTAGCAGGGGAAAGCCAGCAGGGCACACGTGCTGGGGTGGAAACTGCAGTCTACTTGCAGTTCCCTCCCACCTATCATGTCTCAATAGAGGAGGGACAAAAAGCAATGTCTTAACCAGGTACAAAATTTAATATGGGGGGGGGGGTGTGTATACACACACACACACACACACACTATATATAAATACACACACACACACACACACACACACACATATATGAAGGTAGTGAACTAAAGTGAGTACTTACAGGTTATAAATGCATATAACTGTAACTATATAGACACCCAAATGCAAACGGTAAGCATAATGGCCCCAAACGATATGAACAGATAAATACAACAATAAATAGCACTCTAAAATACAAGGTATACAGCTAACAGTTAATAAACACTCCAAAATGCACAGCGAGTATCAAGCAATCACTAACACTCCAACATATGAGACGCACGAGTTTTCTAACGGTTCCCCTTCTCTAGGGGATCTCTTCCTCCTGCCTCTTTATTGAGGCTACCCTCCCCAAGTGTCACTCCCCGGTGGAAGACCCGTTTCCCCACTGTCCCACGTGTCCCAAGGAGCCCGGTGGGGCAGTGTTCATAAGCTCCCTGGCCTGACTAATGTTTCTCCAAGGGAGAGCTCAGTTCCAGGCCTCGGGGGGGTGACATGACTTGCTCACATGTCCCGGTGGCTCAATCCTTCTCAAGGGGAGTTGCGGGCCTGGGCTGCCACATGCAGGCTCAAGGTCATGCCACTCTGAATGCTGCTCCTTGCGCTCAGGAGCTGCTCCATTCCCACGGCCTTTTCAGACCCACTGCAGGGAATGGTCCCAGACCGCCCGGCCCCTCCATCTCCAGGGCCCTACACCCCACAATGACTCACCCCGTGGTAGCGCTAGCTCCCGTGCCCAGCCTCACGCCGTGACTGGAGACCTGAGCCGCCTTGCTGTGGCTCTCAGGATCTCAATCTCTTGCAGACCCTCCATGCAGCAATGTCTGCACTGCAGCCTGGTCTCGTACCGAGTTGGAGACCCGAGCCACCTTGCTGTGGCTCCCAGGGTCCTGGTCCCTTGTGGATCCTCCATGCAGTGACGCCTGCACCACAGCCTAGCCTCATGCCAGGGTTAGAGAACTGAGCTGCCTCGCTGTGGTTCCCAGGGTCCCCGTTTCTCACAAACCCTCCATGCAGTGGCACCTGCACTGCCTACTGCTTCTGTCCAGTGGTGGCATCTTTTGGGCTCTTCTGGGCAGCCGGATATACCCGCTGGGCAGCTCTTGCAGCTCTTCTTGGCCCCGGGACCTCTTCCTTCTTCTTTGTCCCTCATTGACTGCCCCATGTGCTCAGCACACAGCTGCTTATATCCCTTTTTGGGGCTCCACCCCCAGATTGAAAGTGAACCAATTAGGGGGGCTGCAACTGCAGTTCCCAATCAAGTCCGCTCCTGCCCCCTCTTTTGGAGCAGAGGGGGAGCGGACTGTCCTCCTGGCTCTTCCCCTGCCTGTCTCTGATTGGTGGGTTTTGTCCCACCAATTACATTTGAGGTCTTCTGAGCCCCGAGAGCCAGGTGAAGCCCAGCAAGCCCGCCACACTGGGATGCCACACATGAAAGCGTGAACGACGCATGCCCCCAGTGGCTGTGGGGGCACAGTGGCACTGGTGGTGGCAGTGGTGGTAAGCAGAGTCGTATTGTCAGTGCCTTTTTGTAAGGGGTGCACCGCCACGCTCAGGGGGTGCACGTGCACCCACGTGCACCCCCTACGCATTACCAGTGCATGAAAGGCTTTGGGTCTGATTGCCAGGAATGCTCAGCCACACATGAAAGACTGGAGTAAGGAGAACCGAGTGGCTCAGCTCTGCTGAAAACTCAGCATGTGTCTGCAGTGGGGCAGTCAGGTCAGCATTAGGTCTTCCTAGTTGGGCTGGTGGACTTTGTACTGAGTCCACCCTCCACTGCTGTTCAGTGCCAGCTTCTCGAGTAAGCTTTCCTTTGCCCCGAGGCCACAAAGAATGTGAAGAGCGCAGTGCTGTGTGGGGATCTCGGGGCGGAGGGAGGGAGTCTGCCTAGCAATGGAAATGTTGTTATGCCTTCAGCTAGGGGCAGATCACTAGCTGCCCAGGGTCCCCAGAAGCAGAAGCTTCCAGCTTTGGCCCTTCCCCACCTCACCTAAGGAGAGTGTTGAGAAGTGTCGTCAAGACGGGAAGGCACCCCTCAGCCTAGGAAACCTGGGACCTCCTGCTGTGTCCAGCCAGGGGCATGGACCAAGGTGGTCAAGGGCCCTAAGGCCCGCTGCACCAAGGCCCCTCCCCCGCCAGAACTGAGCAACAGGGACGCACCTCTTGCTGCCCCAGCAGAGCCTGCGGAGTTGCCGGCCCCCACAGGCAACACGGGCCTAACTGCAGCTCCTGCCCCTGCTCTCCCCAAGACAAAACGTAAGGTGTTTGTTGTGGGAGACTCCCTCCTGAGGGGGACGGAGGGGCCAATCTGCCACCCCGACCCCTTAGCCCGGCAAGTCTGCTGCTTCCCAGGGGCCCGCATCCGGGACATTGCAGAGAGGATCCCCAAGCTCCTCAAACCCACAGACCACTATCCCATGCTCCTTATTCATGTGGGCACCAATGACACGGCTCAGAGCACTCCCAGCCAGGTCATGAGGCGCTACAGGGATTTGGGAGCAGGGCTTAAGGGTCTGGGGGCACAGGTGGTGTTCTCGTCGATCCTCCCAGTCTCAGGCTATGGGCTGAGAAGGGACAGGAGGATCCATGTGGTCAACCAAAGACTGCAGCGCTGGTGTCATCGGGAAGGCTTTGGCTTTCATGACCACAGCCCGCTCTTTGGCGAGAGAGGCAGCGAGCTGCTGGGAAGAGATGGTCTCCACCTCTCTCCCCTAGGGAGGAGGCTCTTCTCAGCCAGACTGGCTGACCTGCTCCACCGGGCTTTAAACTAAGCCCGTTGGGGGACGGGGGGACGACCGCCACTGCTGGCCCGCTGAGCAATCCTTGCAAAGCCAGTGGATCACGGCACTCAAGGGAGCCCACCCCTGCCCCAGCCCTGGTAAAATCTGTGGGCAAGGAAGGAGCCCCCCAGGGGGCACTTGCCTGCCTGTACACTAATGCCAGGAGCTTGGGGAATAAGCAGGAGGAGCTCATCCTCCTGCTCAGTGCAAACAATTACGATGTCATAGGGATCACGGAGACCTGGTGGGACTCCACCCATGACTGGACCACGGGGATAGATGGCTATACCCTGTACAGGAGGGATCGTGTAGAGAAAAGGGGCGGGGGTGTAGCTCTCTATGTTAAGGAAAGCTACACATCCCTGCAAGCCGATATTGGCGACCAGGGTGGACGGCTGGAGACCCTCTGGGTTAAAATCCGTGGGGAACACGGCACAGGGGACACAATGGTGGGAGTCTACTACAGACCTCCCACCCAAAGTCCTGAGCTTGACCAGGAGTTTGCCCAGGAACTGGCTGAGGCAGCTTGCTCCAGGACCATGGTTGTCATGGGTGACTTCAATTACCCAGACATCTCGTGGGAGGATCACTCAGCAAAATCTGAGCGGTCGCAGAGCTTCCTCCCGTGCGTGGATGACCTCTACCTGACTCAAGAAGTCTATGGGCCAACAAGAGGCAAAGCGCTGCTCGACATGGTACTGGCTACTGGGGATGACCTAGTCGGCGACCTAGTGATCGATGGGAAGCTGGGTGACAGCGACCACGAGCTGATCACCTTCACCATCCGCCGAAAAGCTGGCAAGTCGGTCAGCAACACGGAAGTCCTTGACTTCAGGAAAGCCGACTTTGACAAGCTCAGGAGGCTTGTCCGTGAGACCCTAAGGGACTGTGACCACAGGGAGAGGGGAGTTCAAGAAGAGTGGTTGCTCCTCAAGGGAGCGATCCTCAATGCACAAACTAAGTCTATTCCATCTCGGAGGAAAGGCAGCAAGAGGGCACAGCAGCCCCCCTGGCTCTCCAGGGACCTTGCAGACCTCCTGAGGCTAAAAAGAAAGGCCTACAAAGGATGGAGGATGGGAGTCACCTCCAAGGAGGATTATTCTGCACTGGTCCGGTCCTGCAGGGAGCATACCAGGAAAGCCAAGGCTGCAACTGAACTCCAGCTAGCTTTGAGCAACAAGGACAATAAAAAGTCCTTTTTCAGATATGTGGGGAGCCGGAGGAAAAGCAGGGGCAACGTTGGACCCCTGCTGAACCAGATGGGGCAACTGACAACTGACGCCCAGGAAAAAGCCAACCTATTAAATAGGTACTTTGCGTCGGTCTTTCATCAGCCCCATGGGACGCCCATGCCTGCTACAGGGCCGGGAAGTCCAGGTGAGGGTGATCCCCTGCCCTCCATTAATGCTGACTTCGTGAAGGAACATCTTGAGAAGCTGGATACCTTCAAGTCAGCCGGCCCTGACAATCTTCACCCCAGGGTACTCAAGGAGCTGGCGAGCATCATAGCCCAGCCTCTAGCGCGGATCTTTGAAAACTCTTGGCGCTCTGGTGTAGTGCCCGAAGACTGGAAGAAGGCCAATGTGGTGCCTATCTTCAAGAAAGGGAGGAAAGTGGATCCGGCTAACTATAGGCCCATCAGCCTGACTTCTATCCCGGGGAAGATCTTAGAAAAGTTTATTAAGGAGGACATCCTTAGTGGACTGGCCGACGCCAACATCTTAAGGGATAGCCAGCACGGGTTTGTTGCGGGTAGGTCTTGCTTGACCAATCTCATTTCCTTCTACGACCAGGTGACCTATCACCTGGACAAGGGAGATGAGATTGATGTCATATATCTTGACTTCAAAAAAGCCTTCGATCTGGTGTCCCATGATCGTCTCTTGGAGAAACTGGCCAATTGTCGCCTTGGGTCCCCCACGATCCACTGGCTGGAAAACTGGCTCCGGGGTCGGACCCAGAGGGTAGTAATTGATGGAAGTCGCTCATCGTGGTGTCCTGTGACCAGTGGGGTCCCCCAGGGCTCTGTCCTTGGACCCATACTGTTCAACATCTTCATTAATGATGTGGACACTGGAGTCAGAAGCGGACTGGCCAAGTTCGCAGATGACACCAAACTTTGGGGCAAAGCATCCACACCAGAAGACAGGCGGATGATCCAGGCTGACCTGGACAGGCTCAGCAAGTGGGCGGACGAGAATCTGATGGTGTTCAACACTGATAAATGCAAGGTTCTCCACCTTGGGAAGAAAAACCCGCAGCATCCTTATAGACTTAGCAATGCTACGCTGGCTAGCACTATGGAAGAAAGAGACTTGGGGGTCATCATTGACCACAAGATGAACATGAGCCTGCAATGCGATGCTGCGGCTAGTAAAGTGACCAAAACACTGGCTTGCATCCAGAGATGCTTCTCAAGCAAATCCCGGGATGTCATTCTCCCCTTGTACTCGGCCTTAGTGAGGCCGCAGCTGGAGTACTGCGTCCAGTTTTGGGCTCCACAATTCAAAAAGGATGTGGAGAAGCTTGAGAGAGTCCAGAGAAGAGCCACGCGCATGATCAGAGGTCAGGGAAGCAGACCCTACGATGACAGGCTGAGAGCCCTGGGGCTCTTTAGCCTGGAAAAGCGCAGGCTCAGGGGTGATCTGATGGCCACCTACAAGTTTATCAGGGGTGACCACCAGTATCTGGGGGAACGTTTGTTCACCAGAGCGCCCCAAGGGATGACGAGGTCGAATGGTCACAAACTACTACAAGATCGTTTCAGGCTGGACATAAGGAAGAATTTCTTTACTGTCCGAGCCCCCAAGGTCTGGAACAGCCTGCCACCGGAGGTTGTTCAAGCGCCTTCATTGAACACCTTCAAGACGAAACTGGATGCTCATCTTGCTGGGATCCTATGACTCCAGCTGACTTCCTGCCCTTTGGGTGGGGGGCTGGACTCGATGATCTTCCGAGGTCCCTTCCAGCCCTAATGTCTATGAAATCTATGAAATCTATGAAACAATTAGTTTTACTCAATGAAAACTTCCACTCCAGTGCCTGGCACTCCACATTGGGCTGTGGCTTTGGCACTCGGCCTCATTGCCATGCTGTCCATGCCATGCTGCCTTGGTCTTGCAGGCCTGCAGGCTGAGTGAGATGCACTTGGTGACTAGAGCCTTTGGAAAGGAAAGGAGAGAAGGAAAGCCCATCCCATCTCCACAGAGGAGCTTGTCCTTGTCCTTACCTGGGTTATATGTGTCTTCAAAGGGTACAGGTCTGCTCTGAAGCTGAGCTGCAGAGATCAGACATGTGCCAGCACCTGATGCACTCAGATCCAAAGAGCTCAGTGAGGAATTGCAGGGGAGGCCTGGGCAGCCCTGGTATAAATATATAGCTTCCCTCTGCCCAGGAAATGCTCCTGCAACACCAGAGCCATGCAGGGCATGTGGCACACTCAAACCTTCTCTCAGGTGCATGGCACAGCCTCCACCCTCAACTCAATATATTCACGTGCTTAACAGAAAATATGACTCAACCATGTCTTTTTCATTAGAGGAAACCATTGTCTTGATTTGCTTTGTGTGGTTCTTCTTGATGGGAAGAAACCAAAAAAGAGCCCAGTGGATTTTGCATTAACTTTAATGAATCAATTTACAGGTTGCAGGGACTTAAGGAAATGCTGTGTTTTAGCTCCCTAGCTCTGTATGATGCCCAGCCCAGGCACGCGGCCAGCACAAAACCCCGCACTTCCTTTTGTCAGACTTTCATTTTTAGCACTTGGCATGGCTGGCTGCGATGCCATTAGAAGAGGAGAGGACTCGGGCAAGATTCGCTCTCTCACGTTCCACTTGAGAGCAGGATTCTTCTATTGCCAATGAGGGGTTTGCTAGGCAGGAGCGGATCAAGCTGCAGCTATGGTGGAAGCACCAGAGCAGGAGAGAAGCCCTGCCATCCTAGCATCCCTGCTCTTGGGTACCAGCGGGTGCTTCTTCAGAAAGAGACCCTTGTTGTCCCTGCAAGCACAGCAGCTGTAGTCCTGTCTGCCTGGGTACTGGCCTTGTCCTCTGGGGTTTGTCTGCACAAGTGAGGATTCTCCCCTTTCCAGAGCTCCTGGTGCTGGGAAGGGGGTGGAGGGGAGTTCGGGCGAGCGGGGCATGGAGCCAGCACCTGCGTTGTAGGTGAAGGAAGAAAAAATTATTTGAGGGGGCTGAGCACGTGCACGCATACATGCATGCCCACCTCCCCTCCCACCAGCCCAGCAGGCAAGTCTGTGGGAGAAGAGGTGGGGGGTGGGGAAAGGGCTGTGTGGGGGGCAGATTGAGGCCCCAGCGGTGAGGGAGTGGGGCAGAGAAAGGGGCTGGGGTGAATGAGGCCGCAGCCAGGCTGGGTGGTGGGACACTCAGAGCCTGGGCAGTTCATCCTGGGGCTCCCGCTGCTGTGCACACCTCGGTGGATGCCTGGGGAGCACGTGCCCCCCTGGATCTGCGTGCGAGACGGAAGTAGCTGCTGCTGAGCTTTGCGCCCTGCTGCCTTGAGAGCTGCATAATGCCCTATGCATCCCACTGCCAGGCAGGCAGGGAGCGTGACGCAGCCCAGAGGCAATAGGCACGTGACATTGCATCTTTCCTGGGCCAGCTGCAGTGGTGCACAACCCAGCATGCAGCTGCAGCCGCCTTCACCCCGCACATAGATTGGGGAGGCACATGGCCCCCAGGCCTCCGCCAGGGTGCGCACAGCGGCAGGAGCCCACCTACAGCCCTGGACAAGCATCTTGGGCTCTGATTGTCCCACCACCTGGCTGGCCTCCCCTGCCCCACTCCCTCCCTCACTTTAGGGGCCTTGATCTGCGCCACCCCTGCCTCCCCCTCCCCCCCCCCCCAGACTCTTCCCCTTCCCCTTCCCCTTCCCCTTCCCCTTCCCCTTCCCCTTCCCCTTCCCCTTCCCCTTCACAGAATCGACACTGAATGCTTCACAGAATGCTGTGCTGGGCAGCCTGTGATCCACAGGCTGGGCTGTGATCCTGGCTGGATGCGTGCCCCTTCCTACCCCTGCTGCAGCCGCCCAAAACCCGCGTCTGGGCTGCCCTGTGGCCTTACCCACTGCCCCGCGTTTGTGGGGGGCTGAGCCCCGTTAGCCCTGGCCTTCCGCCGCCTATGGTGCCACTGCAGCCCTGCTCTCATGCTTCTCTCCACAACCACCAGGGCCAGAAAGTGACTTTTCAAATAAAGAAACCAGGGACTTTGATGTGATCACGAGACTTATTGGTTATTATCGTTGGTGCTGCTGCTGATCCTGCTGCTGCTGATTCTGTGATGCCTCAAGATGCTAACAAAGACCTGGGCCCCCCACCCTGGGCACTGCATAAGGACACACTACCAGGCAGCCCCCACACTGGGCAGCTCACCTCTGAACAAACACAAGGAGCAAGATCACACTGCTCCCGGCCAGGCGAATGCTCCCTCTTGGGTGCTCACCAAACTGCTTTGAGAGGACCCAGCCACCAAATCCCTTGAGCTCTGAAGTGTCTAGAGTCTGGTTGGCATCCAGAGAGTGTCCCCAGCAAGGGGGTCCGCAGTTTATCCCCCTCGGAGGCACAGTCGGTACAAGCTGGCAAAGGCTGTGCACGGCGCTCATGCATTTCCCCACCTCAGGCCCTGACCCTCCAGCACACTGTTTCAGGGGGGGTCGGGCTGCTTGGGCCCATCCCCATCACTGTGTTGCACAGCAGTACTTTGGTGCTCAAACATGGGGCCTTCGCCAGCTGGGCTGTCGTGATCTCTTTCCAGACTTCCTGGATGCCCTAATGTTTCCCTTGGGGCCCAGCTCCTTCCTGCAGGTTTCTGTCTCCACCTTGGGGAACGGACTCTGCAGCTGGTGACGGTCCCCTCTCCAGACTCCAGCTCTGGCCTGCCATCTCCCCTAGCAGCAAGTCATTGTGCCCCCTGCTCTGGCAGAGCCACGGCCCAGCGCCGCTAACCCAGCGTGCCTCCACAGCCACAGAGAGAGGAGCCACGACACCCAGCCACAGCCTGAGAGCAACTCACGGGCTGCTGGTATTTGTCCCAACCTGCAGCTCACCTGTATCAGGGCGAGAAGCAGGGGCCAGGGGAAACAGAAACGTCACGGCTTGGCAGGATTCCAGCAATGGGGGTTGCCCGACCCCTTCTTATTTTGGGGGAGGGAGGCGGCTGGGAGAGGAGAGAGGGCAGGGGATGGGGAAGGGGAAGAAGAAGGGGCGCAGAGGAAGGGGAAGGGAGAGGATGATAAGTCTGTGAAAGAAGGCTCAGGAGTGCTGAGCATGAAGGGTCTCGAACAGACAGCGAGCAGCCAGGAAGAAAGCTGCCTGCAGTCACCCGGAGTTGGGGACCGGGGGCTGCAACTGCCCCACTGCTGTACCAGGGTGCCAGAGGGCTCTGCTACAGCCCAGCTCCATGCCAGCACCGGCTGTGAGCAAGCCCAGCCAGAGCCCCCTGGCACGGAGCACACGGGTTCTCAGGACCCGCCACAGCTGGGGCTGCCGCAGATGCCCGGGGAACGGGGAGCAGCTCTCCCTCCTCCTCACTTGTGTTTCTCTGTTTGCCGCCTGTGTCTCCCAACTTTGCAAAATCTCCCTGGATCTCTATTTATATCAACGCAAGGCACAGGCTGAGAGCAGCAAACAGGCCTATTTAGGGAGGGCCAGGCTGCTATAAATAGCCCATCAGTAATTAGCTCCAAAACTATTTGTTAGATGGGAAAGCACATAAACAAGACTGGAAATGCTGTGTGGAGTTAACCAGCAGCGTTCCCAGGGCCCTGTGGGGCCCAACCACCCCCAGCAATGCCCACAGGGCGGGGCAGAGCCCGGTGCCACCTGTACCCCCCACCCACCTACCCACCAGGTGAACAGCCAGAGAGAGCAGGGAGCAGCAGGAGATGCTGACCCACCTCCTCACAAGGCTGCAGAGGGAGAGGGATCACACCGCATCCCTCCATCAACGTGGACAAGGGTTTAAGGGTAAGGTCCAGGAGGTACCACTGAAGTACTGCAGTGCCCCCAGGCAAGACCCCGGACCCCAGGAGCGAGTTGCAAAGAGACATACAAGTGCTGGGCTCCCTTCATAGGCAGTGGGGGAGCACGGGGCCTCAAAGGCACTTTGAGTCCCAGAGAGGTCAGCGACTGGCAACCCCCTACGCAAGCCTGCTGTCCCAAGCACTTTGGGCTCAGCCCTCTGCACCCCTCAGAGACAGGGCTGCACATTAGACTGCCCCCTCCATGGAAGACCCAAGCCTGAGTCCTGTGGAGGAGGAGGCATGGGGGCCATTGCTTACCATTTACATCACAGCCCAGGCCAAGGAAGGGTACACCTAGGCTGCAGCCTCATCTCACCCTGAATGAATCCAAGTGGTCCCCTGGGGCATTTCCTGGTATGCCCCAAATCTGAAGGGATAGGGCTATGTCTCTCTGTGGTCCAGAGGCAGGTGCTGAATGAATTTAGCTGCTGAGTGGAGATTTCCTGGCTCATCTTTGGACTTTGGTGGCTAAGAATCACCTGAGCCCCATTTAGGTGCTTGAAGTGTTTCTGAATTTGGCCAAAGTGCCTTGCAGCAACAGGACACTGGCAGTGCCTTCAGTCCCTGCTTTGCCTGTGGTGGGTTAGGGGTTTTGGTGGTTTGGGGCAATGGGCCTGGTAGTTGTGTGACATGGTTGTTTGTGAACTTTTATGAATAGGTTAGAGCAGATATTCTCATCCAGGGTGTCGCACCACCCTGGGGTGCCCAGAGATCCTTCCAGGGTGCAGCTGAGTGTCATGCAGTGTTATTACTGTTATGGGTGTGCAAACATGGTTCAAAAAAGAAACCCAACCATTTCAGCTAGGAGTCCAGACTGTTAAAGGATTGCTGACCTGTTGTGGCCTTTCTGAGTTCTCTGCAATAGAAAAAAAAATGGAAGTATTCTTTTTTCCATGGTCAAAACATGAGTTAAAACTAAGCTGGCATTTTCCGAAGGGTGCATTGAGCCTATCCAGGGGTGCTTTGTGTCTAACAAGGTCGAGAACCACTGGTTAGACACTCCTGTCTTGAGCAGGGGCTTGGACTAGATGGGACCCTCGGAGGGCCCTGCCACCCTGGCTTTGCGATGACTCTAGAACTGTGTGTGAGTCTGAGCACCGTTGCTGGGAGCAGTTTGCAGCAGCTCTGGAGCTTGGCAGTCCTACAGACCCTCCCGGAGGCAATGGCCAAGTTGCAGTAAGGCACCATGGGGAGGCAGCCTCTCGCCTGCGGTATGCCGGAGCCTGCCAAGCAGGGAACTGCACTTGGCACCAAGCAAACCCCCCAGGCTGCACCTCTTCCCAGGGGGCCTGCCACCAGCTAATGGCAGATCAAGCCTCCCAGCAGGGACACCGCTGCTGGTCTTTTTTTACCCAAATTAATCTTCCCCAGCTGAAGAGGAGAGCAAGCCGACCTGCCACGACCTCAGCGCCTGTGGCTCTAGCCCCGTGCCTGCCAGGCAGGACGCTCGTTATTATTATTAGTGCAAGTGGCGAAGGACAAAAGCTTCCTCCCACCAGCTCCTCCGAGGCCTGGGTGATCCCTGCAAGCTCCGACTACTTGGGGGCTCCTGTGTCTCAGCCTTCCTGGGGAGATACCTGGCACGTGAGCCTCACAGGGCCCAGGCTGAGGACACAAGGCATTTCAGGACATGTTCTTGCTGCTGCTCTCCCGCTCCAGCCATGCTGGCATTTGTAAGCCTGGCAGCCCCAGCACAGATGGGCTGGCATCAGCAGCCAGCACCACGTGAACTCCTGTGCCCCAGGCCCCTCTGCAAAATGGAGCTAATTTGCTGCAGTCTGCAGGAATTGCTAGAGTGACCTGCAGCTGAGACTGGCCAGCACCAGCTGGTGCAGACCCTCGGGCCCCTGTATACCAGACTGCCCAGAAGGAAAGCATGTCCCTTTCCACACAGCCGGGAGCTAGCTGTGGGTCTGGCCCAGGGAGGGCTTAACCTGCTGGGCCGGATTCCCCTCTGTCCTGCCCCTTGAGGGACCATTTCCAGCCACATGAAGCTCCTGGTGACACCAGCTCCCCTCTGCAGCTTTGGAAATGCAGGGGCCTCATGCCACGGGTGTCAGTGCAGCTCCTTCCTAGAGCTGGAAAGAGCCTCTTGGCCCCTGAGAGCCTGTCTGGACCACTCTGACCTGGGAGCACTTCCCACATGCCAGAGCCCCTCTCCTCCGCACCTCTCAGTGCCGTGAGTGCTCTCGTCACCTCCCCCCTGAGCGCAGGCGCCCTTGCACACACCTGCGCGCTTTGCTGCAGCCACCTGGATGTCCTGGGAGTGCTGGGCAAGCAGAAGCCCTGCCCTTCACACAGAGTAAATGCAGCTGAGCTCCTCTGTGGAGCAGACAGCAGAAGCAACAGGAGCCCCTGCCCAAACTGCAGGCCACACACGTGATGGGCAGGGAGTGAGCCACACAGCCCAAGAGTCTTCCCAAGGGCGTAATGACCATCACAGGAGTGGGCGACTGACTGGAGCGCCTCTGTGCACACACGCATAAGAGTACACGCAGTTTGATCCCTGCTGTGCTCAAGGGATCAGGAAGTGGTTCGCTCAAACAGCACCTGGCTCCATTGTCAACCTCCTCCCCTAACCCGGAGAGCCCAAAGCTGACCCGTTGGGACAAGAGGCAGTGCAGCAGAGCTTCCCCCCGCCCCCTGAGCACCCTGTTAGGAGGGCCAAGAACCATGTTGATCTCCAGCATCCAAGGGCTCTGCACATGGGTGCAACCAGATGGGTGCAGCCAGATGGGTGCATGCATCTAAGGTGCAATTCCATTTCCTGCTGTGCACCTGAATGGCAGCTCTCTAGCTTTCTGCTCCTTGGTCTGGGCTTTACACTGTGGGGACATAAGCATTCATACATAGATTGAACATGTGCCTGGGAAGGTATGCTGGTATATGTACATGCACCTGAGCATAAGTCCTGGAAAAATGACAAGGGAATGACAGGAGCTGAGTGGTTGGGGCACGTGGCCAAGAAGCCAGAATCCCAGGTTTTAACTCCCTCCTTACCCAACAGAGAAAGAGGGAGAAGTGAGTCTGCATATCTCTTATTTCCCTGCCCAGTGCTGTCACCACCACGCCACAAGTAAGACATTGGCCAGCACCCTCTCTGCCACTCCTTTTGCAGCTGAGCTGTCCCCTGCATTTACTAGGCATAGGATAAAATGGGCAGAGGGCAGGGCTGTGCCAGTTTCTGGCTACATTTTTGTGCCTGAGACACAGGGACATGCCCAGAATGGGCCCACGTACATGCTGCCACCATGCCTAGCCCATGTCTCACCTGCTGCACACCCTTAGTCCATTCGTGCACCTTATGCATCCATGCTGCAGGGGAAGGTGAATTGCTGCCTTCAGGTAGGGGCCAAAAATGCCACTTGCACAGCTAGAAAGCACCAAGGGGAACAGAAGTCCAACCAAGGCCTGTTTGAGTGCACACATATGCACCTGAGTGTTGCACTGGGACATGTGTGTGCCTTTGTGCATGCAAACATGTCTGTACGTGTGTGCTGGTGTCCCTGCCCATTCTGTGTGCGTGTCTGCGTGACAGCACGTGCATGTTTCTCTGCATGTTGAGTGCATGCCTGCGTGTGCACACATAGGTGCAGATGCACATCGCTGTTTGTGCAGCAACGCTGCTATCAGAGGGTGCTTGGAGCTGATGTGGACAGAGCTGAGTGAGGCTGGGTACCAGCGACACACTTAACAACCTGGAATGGGCTGCCCGGGCAGGTTCTGCAGCTGGCACAAAATCCTGTGCACCCCAGCTAGCTCAGTAGCTGCCGCACCCTGCATCGCAGCTCTGCCCTGTGCCTGGGTCTGGCACTGTGCCCATCGGGCTAGGAGCTTGTGTGAATGAGGCTCCCCATGGCCAGATCGTCTGCTCTCTGCCTGGAGGAGCCAGCGAACGCCTGTTCCCAGCTCCCTGTCACAGCCTCCCTGCTCAGAGGCACCCCTGCTCCAGCCGGCTGTCCCTGTGGCTTCCTCGCGCCTGTGCAGGGAGCGGCTGCAACCCTCACTGTGAGGACAGCAGCGCTGAGGCCCTCCATACACAAATCACTGGACACAAGCGTTGGTGACTTGTTCTTCATGTCCATTTTATTAATGCAATTATGCTCCTTAATACAGCCCTGCATATGCGCAATGAGGAGCAGCCAGGCAGGCATGATTTACTCCCGGGAGATGCTGGTGGCAGGCTTGAAGCCACAGCATGGAGGCTTCCTGAGCCCTGGGCCCGTGCCAGCCCCACCCACTTCTTAGCACTGATCTCAGATCATCCGCCTGTTCCCTGCCATCCTGTGCTCTCTTGGCCTGGCTCTCGCTGCCTCTCTGGTGCGACAGACTGTCCCTGCCCCCAGCTCCACCTGTTCATATGCTGCCTGCTACTGGAGATGCGTTTAGAAACCAGGAGCAGAGCAAACTGGGCACGAAGCAGGGACCTGATCCGGGGAAATTGCAGGGGAGTAGGGGGAGCCCCTGTATCTGGCACAGCCTGGGCTCAGCAGAAGGCTGGGGGAGGGTTCGAAACAAAAACAGCTTCCTCTGGGCCAGGCACTGAAGAATCAGAGCCACCATCGTCCCCCCCTGCCGCACAAACAACATCACTGGCCTAACACAAGACCCAATTTTGGGAGGGAGATGGCAGCCACATGCCTGGCCAGGAGCTCCCTCTAAAAGGCTCTACTTTTTTTCCCCAGAGTCGCGGCAGACAGGAGGCAGCAGAGCAACGGAGGGAACAGAAGTCCCAGCAAAGCCGTTTGTTCTGGCTGGCTGAGTCAGAGCTGGGCTAATTTCGACTGACGACCCGCAAGGCAGTAAATCAAACTGCCCCTGTTCCCTCATCCTCCGAGGGGAAGGAGGTGGCAGAGGTGGGCGACGGCTGGTGCAGTGAGTTACACTGGCCTGGCCTGGCTTCCTCGAGGGCTGGGGGTGAGCCCAGAGAGCAGGGTCTATTGACCACTGATAGCCAAGGCCCAGCCTAGCTCCGTGATGCTGGCCTGGGGCACAAGCACAGGTCCCTGCTGCTGGGGCCCTGGCGTGGATGGGCTGATTTAAGGCTAAGGAAGGGATAGGGGAGAACTGGGCACCCCCAGCAGAAAGGGTCAGGGACATGACCTGCTCTTTTGCTGCTTGGGAGCTTTGCAGCCCCCAAACTGCAAGCGCTTCCATCCGGCAGGCGGTACTTCTGCAAGGGGAGTCTGGAGGAGGCTGCCAGGAGCTCAGCTGGCTTTTTGGGCCTATCAAGGACAGGGCTAGGAGTTACCACCTTGAGCTGCAGCAGGGGACGTTTAAGTTGGAGATTAGGAGGACTGTGAGGCTGGTCAAGCATTGGAACAGGCTTCCCCGAGATATAGTGGAATCTCCATCCCTGGACGGTTTCCAAAGCAGGGTGGACAGACACATGGCCAGGGTGGTTTAGTCAGGGCTGATCCTGCCTTGAGCAGGGGGCTGGACTGGATGGGCTCCTATACACGTACAGGGAGCCAACTCCAACGCACTGGAAACGCAGTGCATCGGAGCAGACTCGATTAATCGTCCAGGGATTAATCAAGTGTGCTGGAGCACAGAAATAAATGCACTCCAGCAGACATGTGCATCAGAGTCCCTGCACTGAAAAATGGTGGTGGAGCTCTTTGAACTAAAGTTCATTCAATGACCTTTTAATTAACACGGCTCACTAATTCAAGCACCCCCTACGCCACCCGGAGCACGTGTAAAAATACCAAAAGTGACCGTGTGAGGTGCCTTCCAGACTGACTTTCCTATTCTCCTATGGCTGCAGTCAAGTTCTGAGCAGGCACCGTGGATTTTGCTCCCTTAAGCTCCAGAGCTGCACACCTGAATGCAACTGGCTCATGACAGCTGCTCTGCGACTGACCTCAGCTCCCAGACAGCCCTTCGGGTTTGGGGAAGTGCCGCCACCCTCACCCGGCTCTGGGAACCGCGGGCTTCCCCGTGCAGGCAGGGCTGCAACAACGCGCACGGGGTGAAACCATTTCTTGGTGCAGAGGTGCACAGCGCTGGCCACTGCGGCCCTGGACAGTCTGGGCCTTGGAGTGTGTCTTGGCCTCTGGCAACAGGACTTCTCCTAGCTTGTCTCATCCACTTCTCTTTAATTGAGTTCTGCAGAGTTATTTCACATAAAAATGTAATGACCCCTGCGTCAGCCCCTGTGTCTTCAGTAGGCCTGTGCGAAGCAGCTAGTATTCGCTTTGGATTCGGATTTGGCTGATTTGGGGCACAGTGATTCGATTTAGTGATTCGAATCACTGTCCTGATTTGATCTGGCCAAAACTGGCCGAATCAGTCAGGCTAGGCCCATCCCCTGCCCCTCTCGCACCCAGGCAATGACTGCCCGCCCACCCCAGCTCCCGGCACTTGGGGGGAAAAAAAGCTCTGGCTCACCGGGTGCTGCCAGGCGGGGGGTTATCCCTGCTGCCCCCCACTGCCCCATGCTGCATTGGGGGCTCTGCCATGAGCCCCCTGACCCCCCTCCCATGGGTGCCCTGCCTGGGCCAGATCCGGCCCTTTAATAAAAAAAACCCCAAGAACCCCCCTAGACTCACTGCTTCTGCTGGCGGGGGCAATCCCCACTGCCCCCTGCTGCCACGCACAACATGGGGGGCTCTGCATGAGCCCCCAAAGCCTCAAGGCTCCTGCAGGAGCAGTGAGTCCTGGAGCTGGCCCAGGTGAGGCACCCAGGGGGGGACAGGGGAGTGAGGGTGGGGGGGTCAGGGGGCTTGTGCAGAGCCCCCCACACAGCATGGGGCATTGGGGGACAGAGGGGATCACCCCCTGCCCAGAAACACCTGCCAACCCAGGGCTTTTTTTTTTTAAGTACTGGGAGCTGGGGCAGGGCGGGGGCAGCCATGGGGGGCTGGGGCGTGGGGCGGGGCTGGCAGGGGTCCCCCCGTGATCCCCTCCCTCCTCTCCCAGCCCCCCGCCCCTAGTACTTATCAGCTTAGAGTTGGGGACTGCCCGAATCATCAAAGCTGTCCGAATCTTTGCCGAAGATTTGGAGAGCTTTAAATCGATTTGGACCTTTAAATTGGTCCCCTGATTCAATTTGGATTTGGAGATTCAGCCACCAAATCTCTTCTGAATCGAATCACCACCCAAAGCTTCGCACAGCCCTAGTCTTCAGCTCCCTCCAAACGATTAACACCACAGCTCCCGTCCCAGAGCAGAGCTGATTTGGCTGAGCTGGAAATGCAATGTTTTGTTAGTTTTTAGGGTGTGGGGGGTTCAGCCAGGAGTCATGATAACCCTGCCTGTCACAGGCTCCCTGCCTCCAAGGCAGCACACACACCTCCTTTGGGAGGGTTCAGGTTTGGGGTTAGGCACTTGGGACTGGTCAGACAAGGGCAGGGGAGGACCGGGAGAGTCCAACCCTGGCCACAAGCAGTGCTTCAGGGGCAAGTACCAGAAATGCCACAGCAGTGAACTAGCCAGTTACAGGAAAACTGCTCCTGGCCCTGGAGGGCAGAAGCTGGGGCCAAAGCCCTGCAAGAGAAGGGCTGAGATCCCATCCAAATGCTTGTTCGCTCTTCTAGCCTCCATTAGCTTGTAAGGACAGTCACACTCCCGTTACACAAGTGTGTGCCCAGGCCTTGTGTGAACCCAGGGGAAGCCTCAGTCCCAGTGGCAGCCTGCAGCCCTGGGCATCACAGGCTGAAGACATGGGAGATGCTACCTCTCATCTGCTTTGAATCTCTGTCTTCTGCTGGCATCAGACAGCCCCTGTCCCTGCCTCAGTGCTGGGAGGACAGAAGCTCCCACAGCTCCCTCCACACCCCTGCATGCAGTGTCCCTTTCTCCTATCTCGGCCCTTCTCATTCATATCCTCCCCCAGGCTGGTCGAGCTGTCTCCGCCAAACATTTTCCCAGCCCCCTGGGTGTGCAGATGGCTGAGTGCAGAATAGCACTCTACACAGCACCAGGTGAGGGCATGAAGCTGGGAGGGGGCACCTGGGCGGGGGTCTAAGGGCCTGCCACCTGAGTACAGGGCAGAGCTGGAGGTTTTGTGGGCTCAGAGGTAGCAGAGATGGAGGAGCCCACATCAGTACTCGCCTGGGGGCAGGCCAGGCAGTGCCCTGAATCTTGTGCTCTCCCTAGTCTAGGTTTAAATAGCCCCAGTGATGAGGTGTCCCCCCCCTCCTCTAGAGAGAAGCATTCCCCTCCCAGTCTGGATATCACTGCACCATCTCCGCTTGCAGCTCTCCCTTCCTGGGAACGGCTTGCAGGCTCCAAGAGGGGCTCATCCATCAGCTGGAGATTTGGCAGCTTTCCTGGGACTGTCAGTTCCTAAGAAGGAACAGCTGCAGAACCACCTTCCTCTTCCCGGAATCAGGGACAAGAGACATGGCTCCAGCCCATGGCAGGGACGCAGCCATGAATCCCAGCCATGGTGCCAGCAGAGGCGAGGTCCTCCAGATTTGCTGCTGCTTGGAAAACGCTGGCTCCCAGGTGCTTCCTTGACCTGGGGAATAGCACTGCTCTGAACAGCCTGTGTGGGCCCATGCTCCTGGCCAGGCTGTGTGTCGGACACTGCAGCGCACCTGCCTGGCTTCATGGCTGAAGGCTTGGTTGCAGCTGCTGGGAGCCCACAGAGCCGCCTCGCTCTGCCGTCCTGTAGCCATGCAACTCAGTGCTGCCTTCCCCATCTCATCCTCTGCTCTCTCATTCCTAGAAGCAGCCGCGGAGGCTGGAAAAGGAGCCGCCAGGCAGAGAGGAAAAGCCACCAACAGCAAGGGTGGAGAAAAAGAGCTCAACATAGCTTCGTTCACCTTTGCCTGCCCAAGTGGCACTCAGGTAGCCACAGACCTGTGCGCTGTGGCACCTGTGCACACATGGGGTCTGAGAGGCAGGAGGCCACAATCCCACCCCCCGCTGGCATCCAACACCTGCAGTTGTAGTTTTGCTGCATCCAGAGGCTGAGCACTTACCTAGCACTGCATCTACCCGGGCATGTCTGCCCTGCCTTGCCGACTGCATGGCCAGAGCGCAGCCCTCTGAGCCAGCAGCCTGAGCATTGCCGCAGGTGGAAATGGCTCCCTCCGACCACAGGCCACAGGTTGAGCATTATCTAGACCCCCCCAGCCCTGCCCAGCAGCTGGCAGCCAGGAGGAAGAGAACAAGCCAGAGGGTGCGTGCGTGCTTCTCTGTGCACTTGGGTGCCCTGCTCCGCCCTCACACCCCTCGCACAGTTTGCTGGGCTTCTGGCAGCCCATCACCCAGAATCTAGGGCCTCTGGGCTCTGTTGCCCCTCACTTCATTCACCAGGATGTGCTTCTTCCCTACGCACAGTCTCAGCAGCACCCCTTCTCTGGGTGCCTTTGTGCCTCCAGCCTCCCCGACAGCCATGCCCATGCCTCACAGATGAAACTGCAACATGACCAGCATGACTCATGAATACACTTTGCTGCAGTGTGAGTGCTGCTCCCTTCTCCCGCAGCCTGCAGAGTCCCCCTCTCAGGGGCCAGTCTGGGGCTCCATCCCAGGGCCAGGCTCCTGTGCTGCCCCCCTTCCAGTCCCTGCCCTGGGATCCTCTCCGCGAGCTACAGGTCTTCTCCACCGGTTGCCTCAGCAGCCCCTTACCCAACTACCTACTTAGACAATTAGCTGCTGGCTGCTTGCCATCAGGAGCTCTGCAGCTTCCCATCTCTGCTGCCCAGCTCCAGCTCCCAGTTGGCCCCTGTTACCCCTGGTAGATAGAGCACTGTCCCAGAGATATGGGGTCAACCCCCTCTGCGTGAGGGTGAACTAGAAATGGGGTCTGCTGCTTCCTCATGGAGTGCCCTAACAACCAGTCTGGTGGGCTAAAACATGGCACAGGCTTCCTCTTTCTTGCTGAGCCAAAATTTAAGGGCATATACATAGGCACGTGCATAGACACGTCCCTGCCCAGGGAGAGGACAACTAACTCAGTGTGCTCAGTGGCCATGTGGACACTGACGTGCAAAATGGCCACTGCAAGGCTCCCTAATTGCCGCGTGGATGCATAAAGTGAAGTAGGATCCTGGCCTCATGGAAATAGAGAATCACAGGCTGGACGGGACTGCACAGGTCACTGGGCCCAGCCCCTGTACGCCTGCAGGAGTGCTGCTGCTAAACTATCCCTCTCCAGTGCTCATCCAGCCTCCTCCTGAAAACCTCCGGTGACAGAGATGCCACCGCTCCCCTGGGCAGTCAATTCCGCTGCTTCACTGTTCAAACAGCAAGGAAGTTTTTTTTTTCCCTGAGATCAAATCTAAATCAGCTTTGCTGTAATTTAAAACCATTGGTTCGTGTCCTGCCCTCTGCGGCAAGGGAGAGCAGGTCACCCTCTTCTTTACGGCAGCCCTTCAAATATTTGAAACTGCTATCATGTACTCCCTTAATCTCCTGTTCGCCAACCTAAACATACCTATGTTTCCTCATACGACTTTCTTTCCAGCCCCTTTATCATTTCTGTCACCCTCCTCCAGATCTTCTCCAACTTCTCCACGTCCTTCTTAAAATGCAGAACCCAGAACTGCACACAATAATCTTGATGAGGCCTAAAGTAGAGTGGCACTATTACCTGCCGTACCTTACACCTACTATTGCTGTTGATGCAGCCCAGAATTACACTTGCTTTTTTGTGGCTGCATCATGGAGCTGAAATCCTTCGCAGCCATGCTACTGCTCAGCCAGTTATTTCCTATTCTGTGTTTCTGCATTTGGTTATTCTTTCCAAGCTGTAGCACCTTGCGCTTGTCTTCATAGTATTTCATTTTGCTGACACTAGCCCAGGTCTCCAATCTATCCAGATCCTGCTGAATTCAACTCCTGTCCTGCAATGTGTTCATAATCTTTCCCAGTTTTGTGTCATCTGCAAATTTGATCAGGAATCTCTCTATCCCAGCATCCAAGTAATGAATAAAATTCAACAGCACCGAACCAGGGACGGACCCCTGTGCAACCTCACTTGTAAACTACTTTCATTCTGACACTGATCCTTCTGTAATTACCCTTGTCTTGTGATCACGTAGCCACCTGACAGTCATTTTATTTAGTCCACATTTCTCTGGTTTGCTAATGAGAGTGTCATGTGGGAGTTTGTCAAAAGCCGTACTGAAGTCCAAGTACAATATGTCCACTGCATTCCTTTCATCCACTCAACTCGTTACTTTTTCAGTGGGGAGATCAAGTTGGTTTGGCATGATTTGTTCTTAGCAAATCCATGCTGGCTGCTTGTGATCAGCTTTTCCTCCTCCAGATGTTTACAAATTGACGTCTTTAGAATTTGTTCCAGTAATTTCCTGGGTATTGAAGTCAGGCTGACTGGTCTATAATTCCCTGAGTCCTTCTTTTAGCCTTTTTAAAACGGGACACCATGTTGGCCCCTTTCCAGTCCTCTGGAACCTCGCCCATCTCCCATGACTTTTTAAATATTATTGCCAATAACATCGAGATCCCTTTTGCCAGTTCTTTCTGCACCCTGGGCCCTGCTGATTTCAGTTCACTCAAGTTAATCAAAAGCTGTCTGACTCTCTCTTTCGCTGTCATGGCCCTCAGCCTTTCCCCTTCTTTGTCTAGATCTATTTGTCTAACTCTATCTTGTCGCAGCTGGTTTTGTGAAGACCAAGGTAAAGCACCTGTTGAGCAGTTCCTCGTTCTTGGCACCTTCTGTTACGAGCTAAGGCCAGGGTTTACCAGTAGACCCACAGCATCCTTGCTCTTTCTGTTTTGTCTATATTTATAGAAACACTTCCTTTTATTTCTCATTGTAGTATTTATTTTTTGCAGTATTGCTCTTCCAGCAGGTGTTACGGAAGTTAAAATTCCCCACCAGAGCTTCACCCACTTCTTTTTTCAGACCTTGTGGTCTCGAATAGGCCCCCAGCTACCACCACCACTCTCTTCCCCTTTATCTTCACCCAGATACACTTTGATTTACTGCTGTCATCCTCCTGGATCAGGGAACAAGTATACATATGTTGACATCCAGGGCAGCACCAGCTTTTTCTTCTTGAGACCTGTCCTTCTGAAGCAGCGTACTCTCTAAGGGCAGGGTCATACACAGTGTCGAGGAGCATGAGGGGTAACAAGTAACTTTGCCAGCACGGGATCAAGACCAGGGGCTGAGGCTTCAAGAGAGGGTCAGACCCAGTGAATCCAAGTCCACATCCTAGGCCGTAAGTAATGCCCATGTCTGTGGCCCAGGCAGTGTCAGAAGTCGGGAGCCCAGGAATCCAGAATACGCAAACCGGGTGACGCGGGAGCGAAGAATCAGGCAGAAGCCAGGCTGAAGTGAAGAGGTCCGGCTGCTGCAGGTTGTGAAGCACCAGGCAGCCTAAGCCCAAAGGATGAGCCTGGGCTGATGTACTAGACCCAGCCTGCTCTTCCTTCAGGGAGCTTGACTTGGTGATTCAGGAGGCCCCTCTCAGGCCTAAGTGTTTACATCGTTCAAACCCATTTGGCACATCCAGACTGATGGAAACGTGTCGTGGAGTCACCGAGAAGTTAAGCTGGAAGGGACTTCCAGAGGTCACATCTAGTCCAACCCGCTGCCCGAGGCAGGATCAGCTCTGTCCAAACCACCCTACACAACCGTAATCTAAACTCTCCATCAGGCTGCTGTCAATGCTGACACAACACAGACCTCACACCCGAGCTGGCCACAGGTCTAGCAGGGGAACCACAGCAGCCAACATCCTGCGTCTATAAATGTTGTCAATTTAAACTCAAGAGATGCTGGGTAGAGGCCGTGCCCCACACTACAGAGGAAGGCAGCCCCCGCCCCCCAAGTCCATATCAATCTGGCCATGGGGTAAAATTCCTTCCTCACCCCAATGCAGCATTGGTCTGACCCTGAGCAGAGGGGCAAGATCTTCTAGCCAGAGCCAGGTTGAAGTCTGAGCAGGAGCATTGGTACAGCCTGGTCCCCATCCCCACCCCAGGATGCCGTGTCCGGTTCTGCCTGGCTGCCATTCCAGCTGTGCCATGACAGCGCTAGCTCCTGCAGGCCCACGAGCCCAGAACTCTAGCTTTGTCTCCCCGTTCACCATTTGTGTCCTGTAGCCGCCTCTGCCGCTTCCATTACATACGCTAAAGTGACGCCCTGGTGTTCTTTCTGAAGGGTCCTCTGGGGCACACAGGGACATTTCTAGCTGTCTGCATGACAAGCTGGGCATCTCTCTTCCAGGTAACCCTCCTCATCTTCTGAACAGCCCTGCATATTTTCCACTAACCTTGTGCTGCTCTGAGTCAAGTCTGGTTGTGTGGTAATAAAGTGTAAATAACTGGTTCATTGATCCCACTGGTTGGCTTGTTTCCAAGCCTGGGATAAGTGCTGTGCCCCCTGCAACAATGACAAAGTAGACTTCCTCCTCTCTTACATGTCAGAGGCTGCATCTGCCTACCATATATCTAGACCTCATCATATTCTTTCAGAGCCATGTAGGTAACACTGGGACTTTGGCACCTGTGTCGACATGAACTGGACTATCTGCATCATTGGTTTGAAATGTGATGGACCAGTTTTTATCCCCGGGGAAAGATGTTCCCCAGGATCAGTGCGTCAAGCCTCCTGACAGCTTTCCTTTGATGCATCTACCATTTCCCTCTGCTTCTACTGACCTGCAAAAGGGTTGTACTGTGAAAAACTCTGCCCTTTTGCCAAATGCTGAACAATGTGTGCTCTCTTCCACATGACATGCGTTTCCACTTCCATGTTTCCCACATTGCTCAATGCAAGAGGCTGGCAATGCGCCTTCCACTGCATGACGAGCTCTGGTTTGGGGATTTTGGTTCTATTAGGAAGAATTTTCTCACTAGGAGGTAAAACACTGGAACTGGTTACCCAGAGAGGTTGTGCACTCTCCATCCTTGAAGGCTTTTAAGACCTGGCTAGACAAAGCCCCGGCTGGGAGGATCTAGTTGGGGCTGGTCCTGCTCTGAGCAGGGGGCTGGACTAGATGTGACCTCCTGACATCCCTTCCAGCCCTCGTTTTCTATGAATCTGTGATTCTTGTCCCTCCATAACCATGCCCATTGCTTTGCCTGGCCTTGTGTAACTCTTCCCAGCTTCTAATGGGGCACGTGCATCCTCTCGCACTGCAGCAGCTACCAAGTGAGCCCCGCCTGCCAGAGAAGAACTAGAGCTTTAAATCGGCAATACATTTCTCGGGCTTTTGTGGCCTTGCATGGAAGAGGAGTCTTCCATAGCTTTCACCTCTTTGGATGCATGTTAGCATTCACAGGATGCGAGAGCCCTCTCCAAATCAGCACTGTCTGAGGAAACTGTTAAAAACATCTAGAGTCCCTGCAGCAGCTACTTATTTAATAATAAAATAAGGTCATTTTTCTGGCGCCGTTCATTGTGCCTGCATCCACTGCAGTCAACAACAAGGAGCTCTGCACAAGACAGTCCTCCCCACTGCACCAAGCCTTTCCTCTGGTGGTGGTTTCTGTCTGCCCGCTCTCACAAGTGTGTCTGTGTAGGCACAGGACTCTAGCACTTCTCCCTGGGCCTGCCACTCAGGATACTATGTATGGCTCTTCATAGTGGGTTTGTATTTAGCACTGCTTAGGTTCTTTGTCATGTAAATACACACTGGCCATGTTTGCCCAAGGAAAGGCTTTGAGTGTTCATATTCTCAAAGGCTGCTGGATGCTTGCCAGTAGAGGATCAGGGAGCAGTCACGATCAGAGACAAGCAAAGGATGAGGAGCCAGACAGACACCAGGAGCACAGGAAAGGGGAGCAGGAACAAGGACCAGAGCCAAGGTTTGTGGTCAGGGCTAGCTACAGGCTTCCCAGATCCCTGTGCAGACTCCTTCCCAGTGCCCGCCTGCTGTTGATGGCTGTGTTTGGGATGGATTTAGCTGCCTGCGGGCAAAGCAGTGAATGGTTGCCTCCCAGATGGATGACACATCCGTCAATGAAGTGTGACCCGTCACAAGATCCTGCCATGGCATTGGGGTCCCATACAGAACCCACCTACCTGTTGTAGGCATGGGCAATGCCTAGTGGGGCACAGCCAGTACAGGCAAAGGAGGATGAAAGCCTGAATCCTCCTGATCTCCCATCACTATCCAGCCCTGGAGTTTGCAGCTTATTTGCACAGAAACAAGGCCCTTGTCAGCTTACTTTTAAAGAGCAAACAGTGGCTGCAGTGGGGTCACCACAGTCCAGGTGGAACGATCCTTAGCTCTTCCAAGGTGGGGCTCAGCCAAGGACACAGCTCTCTGGGCAGTGCAATCTCCCTGAGCCGTCCCCAGCCTCAGGGGGTCCAGCCACTGAAAACAAGGGACTGAAAATATAAATGTCACCCATGCTGGCAAAACAGGACAGTGAGCTGTCCTCACCAAGGAGGCCTTCCCTCTCTACTGACACCCTTGGTGTTGGAAGTCTTCCAGCTGGGGTCTAAGTGTATAGTATAATATATTAGTACTATTGTTTTATTATAATATTATAGTATATCATAGTACTAGTAAGTGAACTCCTTTAGATGGTGACAGGAGTCAAGACTCTGACCAGAGAGGCAGTGCTGTTTGGACACCTGACCAGGCAGCAAGGGACCCTGACAGCCTGCTTCAACCAGTTCATGTCCTGCTTCAGAAACACCCTGTGGAAGACTAGGGGCCTGCTCATGTACAGCCACATGAGCCTCCCAGTTGAGGACCATGTCAGAATGGGAGTGGGTGAGTTACAGCTGTACTCAGCAACGCCTTGTGCCTCCCAAGGCTGGTGGGGCACGGCGACTGCCTGCAGGCGACGGTGGTGGGGGCATGGCGGCTGTGAGCAGGGACCACCTGCAGGTGGCCGCAGTAATGTCGGTGGCGAGAGTGGGCTGAGCGGGGACTGCCCACAGGCAGCCGTGGTGGTGTCAGCAGCAGGGGGGTGACGAGTACCGAGCGGCGATCAGCAACCAATCTCAGGGGGTGCACGGCCAATCTCAGGGGGTGCATGTGCACCTGCGTGCATCCCCTACGTGTCGCCAATGGCTGTACTATAAAAAGAAGGAAGGAAACGATGGGGAAGTGGAAGACACATGGGAGAGGAAAGAATGGCACAGACTGTTCAAGGATGGGGAAGTCATCTATGATAGTGAAAGAGGATGATGAAAGCAGCAAAGAGGGGGTGAGTGATGAGGATGACAGGGTGGAAGAGGACAAGGATGACAACATGGACTGGGGAAAGAAACAGAGGGGTAGTGTAGGGGGTGGGAAGGGCAGGGGAGGGTAAAGGTCATGGAGGCAGTTTGCATAATTGCATAGTTGCAAGAATTGCAACTATTATGCAACTGGCGGTTTGCATGATTGCATAGTTGCAATAATTGAAAAGGTTAAAGATGGTGATGGGTGCATGGGTGTAGGGGTATGGGGTTGCAGTTTTGTAATGGAGATGATGATGGTTACCTGTAGATGGATGTTACAGTCTGTTAAGTGACCCATGTCATTCATGAGACAGGGTGTGTGTGTATGTGTATACTAGCCAACTGCCCATCAAGAGTGATGGGGGAGAGGGCTGGGATGGGGTGCCGCCACCTAACTCCCCATGCTGCCACTGTTCTGCCTCTTGCAGGGAGCGGGGGGCACTGCCAACCGGTCCTTGGCGCAGCTTTGGAATCACGGCCACACTCCCCCATGCTTGGAGCACTCTGATTGGCTGTTTCCACCAGCCAATCAGAGCACGAATAAAGCGTTATGGACAGACAGACAGACAGGTTTTTATAATATTAGAATATATATAAATATAATACACACACACATGCACACACACACACACACACACACACACTTTTTTGCATATATATATATTTATATATCTATAGCTATATAGATAGATATAGATTTAGATATGCAAAAAAAAAAAGTTTGTGCTATGTATAAATAAGCATAAAGGTGCTGTTTGAACATCTATTTGTGGAGTATTTTTGCTAAAACATGCAGCAGTTCCAAAAAAGGTGAAATGCAGCAATTGTAGATGAACTGACTCTGTGTGTACCTGTAGTATTTTGCCTAGATGGTAAATGATGTTTATTCCAAGGTCAGTGTTGTCAAATTTGCTCCGTGCTTCCATGTGCTCAGAGAGCAGGGTCTGACAGTAAGGAAGGCCTGGGGAAGGCTGCAAGGGGAGGAAGGAGGGTGCCTGACCACCCATATTTATTTTCTCTGCTGTAGCAGGGGAGGGGAGTGGCAAATTCAAGGCAAATCTCCAATAATTAGATTAACTACCTGTAAAATTATAACAAATTCATACATTTTCCATGCCTAGAATCTAATTAATCTACTCGTCTGAGATTTGAGTAAATCTGGCATCCTCCTGCACTGGTAAGTATAGGCCCGGCAATGGCTCTCGACAGAAGAGTGGAGGAAGATGTAGGGAGATGCTTCCCTTAGCAATAGGCTCTCAGGGAAGCACCCAGGAGCCTGGGAAAAAGGATGACAAGATACAAGTGGAGAAATCATGACCAAACAATTAGAGGGCTAATGGTGATCACAAGAGAAACTGAGGCAGGTTCACTGCTACAGCACACATAAGCACAAGAGGCAGCAGTAGGCGAGGGCTCCCCAGGTCCCTCGTGACACCATCCACTCAGGAAATGCACTTCCACTGCTGGAGCAGAGACTTGAGAAACGACTTCCCGGCAGCTGTGAGACCATAGCAGAAAAAGGCCTGTTATCTCCTTCACTTCAGGCACTTGCTGCCTGTTGTCAGGGATCACACCACTTTCCAGGGGGAGTTCTGCCCGGGGAATCCCCAGAAAAAAGCCTGGCCTGGTCTTCCTCCTGAAGGACCTGGCCGCAAGACCTGGCATGACTTCGAGCCGGGCACCCCTCTGGCTTTCTGACCCTGGCTCTTCTCTGTCCTGGGCTTCCCTGGTGATCCATAGCATCCCACCTTGGACAGCGGCTTTTTTGCTCAGCTCCCAGGACGGTGCTGTTTTCCACTTCAAAGGGGAGGGGGTCCGTGAGCTGACATTACTCACATCACAGCAGACAGCTCTACTCCAATGAACTTTATTGTACCCCAGAACCTTCCCTGTCCTCCCTCCGGCTCCTGCTTTCTCCCCAGGTCCCTCAGAGCCTCCCCCTTTCCCCTTAGGCAGTCAGCCACACAGTTACAAAACTACAGTATTAACCCGGAGACTAACACTCATTCAGCTGAGCTAAACCTATCAGTAGGAGCCCATCCAGTAGCAGTCTCCAGGGCCTGCTGCCAGGCCCAGACTGGCATCTTCCCCTGGAGTGGAAAGGGCATCTAGAGGTCCTCCTTGTTGAACGATGCAGGCAGGGGCCGATGCGCAGTGCAAGTGCCGCAAGTGGCACAGGCAGCCTCAGTGCGCCATGTAGCGGACCAGGAAGGAGACAGGCAGCACAGTGGCAGATAGGGCAGGGAGCAGAAAGCAGAGTGGCAGATCAGGCAGTGGAAGGGGATCAGAGTGGCACTTGCAGAGGGTACGGGGCTAATATGTGGTAGACTGGCCAAAAAAGTTTTGTCACCACTGAGAACACGTCTTCAAATACTTGAAGGTTGATGATAGAAAGGATGGAGCTGGGTTTTTCTCTGTGGTTGTAGGGGACAGGACTAGGAGCAATGGCTTCAAGCTGCAGCAGGGGAAATTTAGGCTAGAAATTAGAGGAACTTTTGGACTATGAGAGTGGTCAGGCACTGGAACAGGCACTTAGAGAAGCTGTAATATCTTCATGCTTGGAAACTTTCTAAAACAGGTTGGACAGACACTTGGCCAGGATGGTTTAGTCAGGGATGATCCTGTCTTGAGCAGGGGGCTGGACTTGATGACCTCATGAAGTCCCTTCCTGCCCTATTTTCCTATGATCCTACAATACTGTGATCCTGTGACTTACAACAAAGGTGGGGGCCACACCATACCCCACAAAGTTCTCCTGGCAAGACCGCCAGGCCAGAACTCAACTTATTTAGCCTCTTTGATCACCCCTATGATTTACGGCAGCTCACAGCCTAGTGCACAAAGGTCATATTCTGCACTGTAGGGCTGGAGAACAAAGATAGGAAGGGCAGGAGAGCAAGCCCTAGCTGCAAGAGGAAGCACTGGACAGTCTCAGTATCTTTGTGCTCTGACTACAGAACATCTGAGCCTGCTCCTGGCAAAAGCTGCTAAGAGAAGGCACAGTAACCCAGCCCTACTCCAGGGACTACAGCACAGCAGGTAGTTCCAGCAGACTGGAAAATAAAATGAATGCCATGCGAAGGTTTAAAAAGGGTAAATGAGAAGCCCTGGGCAATTATAAGCCTGTCAGCCTGGCATGGACTGACTGGTACAAGACCTGCTTAATCAAGAATTAAGGCAGAGTAATAGAATGAGCACCAATCAATGTAGGCTTATGGAAAACAGACCTTGTCCAAATAACTTGATATCTTCTTTGATGAAATTACAAGTTTGGATGATAAAGGTGACAATGTTGGTGTAATATACTTAGATACCTGTAAAGCATTTGACTTGGGACTGCAAATGCATTAATTAAGACATCAGCATGATGCAAAAACAACATGGTACACATTAATCCAATTACGTGGTGGCTAAAAGACAGATGTCATTTTATAACTGTAAATTGGGAAACAAGGGCAGGCAGATGTGTTCTTAGAGGGGCCCCATAGGGTTTAGCTCCTTGCTCTACACCAGGGCTGGCCAGCCTATGGCATGGATGCCACAGGTGGCATGGGTAGCCTCTGGGGGTGGCAGTAGGCAGAGCATGGAGGAGGCAGGCAGCACTGCAGCAAATAGGGCAGGGAGCAAAATGCAGAGCAGAAGATCAGGCAGGGAGCATAAGGCAAAGATCAGAAAGCAGCACAGCAGATCAGGCAGGGAGCAGAGAACAGAGTAGTGGATCAGGCAGGAGAAATGGCTTAGGAGTGCCACCTGGGGAGGGTGTGGAGCTAATCTGTGGCCCAACCTGGGTTGCCTCCACTGCCCTCCCCACTTTTTATCAATTATTCAACACTGCTATCAATAACCTGGAAAAAAAACCCCATGCAATCAATAACAGAGTTGGAACAGAAAAATATTTTGAGAGAGAAGTAAATACTGATGAGCAGGGGCCATGATACAGAGCAGGGTGTGGACTGCTTGGGTAGCTGAATGCAGACAAACTATACGAGTCTTAATGCACTCAAACATGAAGTTACACGTGTAAGAGAGAATTGAAAACAAACCTCATCCTGCCATTATATGAATCCATGGTGCACCCGCATCTTGAACAGCATGCGCAATTCTAGTCCCCACATCTCCAAAAGGATGCAATAAAATTAGAAAAGCTACAGAGAAGGGTAACTAAATGTGCAGGGGCCTGGAGCAGTTTCCATACTAGGAGAGACTAAAAAGGATAGGACTCTTCAGTTTGGAAAGGAGAAGGCTGAGTGGGGATATGATAGAAATCTATAAAATCATGAAGGGTGTGAACCAAGTGAATAGAGAACTGTTGTTCTCCAAGTCCCAGAATACTAGGGCTCGGGGACACCCGCTGAAATGAGTAGGTGACAGGTTTAAAGCTAACAAGAGAAAGGACTTTGTTATACAATGCATAGTTTACTTGTAGTATTCATTGCCACAGGAGGTGGTGGAAGCAGATAGCATGGGCAGGGTCAACAAGGGACTGGATACATTCATGGATGTTAGATTTAATAGTTATTGAACAGAATGGTTGAAAATGTTTCCTTTGGCATCTCTAAACCTATAATGATGGATGTCAGAGAGGGCATTGAATCGGGGATATATCACTCTAGATATATCCAGTTCAATGCTCTCCCTCTATAGTATCCACTTCTGCCACTGTCAGAGATGGGGTACTTGGCTAGACAGACCAATGGGATGTCATTCTTATGTTCTTAGGAGCAAACAATGCAGGTCGCCCTCACAGGACGGGTTATTCTATCCTGGGAAGAACTGATTCTGAGGAGGATTTGGGGATCGTGGTGGGAAGTCAATTGTACATGAGCTCCAAGTATGACACTGTACCCAGAAGGTCTAATCGGTTCCTTGGCTGCCAGCAAAAGCCCCCAGGATGAGCACGGGCAGGTTCTGTCACCCTGTTCATGGCCATGGGGATCCCCCTCCCGGGATGCTGCATCCAGGTCTCATGTCTGCTTCAGAAAGGACATTGAGAATGGGGAAGGTTCAGAGAAGCGCCACAAAACGATAAAAGATTGGAAAACCTGCCATATAATAAAGCAGGACGGGTGCTTGTCGATGGCTGAGGAGGGCCTGAGCAGTCCTGTGACCTGACAAGGAGACGGCTGAGAAACAGACATATGATAGCAGGAGAGACCTTCAACTGAGGGCACAAAGATGTAACTAGAGCATGTGCTGGCACCTGAAGTCAGCCCAATCCAAGCCAGATGTGAAGCACATATTTTTCATTGTTTGAATGAAACAGCAGAGCCTTACCCAAGAGATGGGATGGACTCTTGAACACTATGATTTGGGGTCAAAACCCGTGGGACCAGCCCTAGAAGCTGTGTCCAGACCTGGGCAGTGAGTCTGTGCTGAGCTCTATGCCCCTGTGGCTGCGGTGGTGAGTGTCCAGGCTCGGTAACGTAGTGCTAGGTGGGTGAATCTGCATGAGCAGCAGTCACCGCAGAGATGGCACTGCAGAAACAACGCCTGCTCCAGCTCCAGCAGCAGTGGACTCAGGGCCTGAGCTATACAGGAGGCCAGAGTAAGTGTTCACAGCACTCCCTTCGGGTCTTATACTCGACTGCTCATGGGTGATTTGGGAAATGGCATCAAGTCCGGTACCACCCTCTCTCCTTTGGACAGTGATGCTGGAGGATCTGTTGCGTGATAGTGGCATTCAGTCCTGTGGATCACAAGGCAGGGTGTGATGGCAGGTGCTTGGGACTTTGCAACTGGCTCTGCTCCTTCCTGAGAGTAGGGCTATTGGCTCCTCTTCCCTCCCCACGTAGTCCTGCAAGGTCAGGCTTTCTAATCTGCAATGATGTGAGTCCACCGCAGACACTGACATGCCACAGGCTGCGCGGCTGCACCAGTGTTGAGTCATCTTCTCAGCCGATCCAGGCTGGGCCTGGGACTCATCCCAAACTGGTGGAGAATGTGCATGGGGAGGGACTCTGCTGCACCACCGCTGGCCAGTGAGATAAAACCAGTGTCTCTAAGACAAGAGGCAGTGCCCAAGCAAAGGGGCCTTTTGATGAAGACTCAGTGTCTACAGCTTAGTGCAGGTAGGAGGATATGATGCTGCTAGTAGGGTAAAGACACAGCCATAAATGAGCTTTTTCAGGCACAGCTGCCTGCTGGCTGTGGGAGCACAGAGCTCAGCATGAGCTAACTCCCCCAACCCCTACACGGAGAAGAAATGATGTCATCTGCAGCATCCCAGGGATGTCTTTCTGAGGGACTGCCCTGCTGTCATGCCCAGGACATGGAGGCCTGGCTGTTGGTGCCACAGCTCAGCTCAGCTCTCCATGGGCACCCAGAGAGGGCACAAGCCACGTGGGCTGATGCAAGGGACTCCCAAAGCTGCACTAGACAGCCTTCTAGGTGCAGGCAATGGACAAGGTCACTGCTGACAGCCCACCAGAGCAAGACAAATTCTGGATCCCTCTCAGCCCCAGCCAGATACTTCAGATCCCATGTCACTGGCCACTGCCTTGTCTTTGTGGGGACCCTGGCTGATGGCACACCAGACTCAGACCCTGATGGTCACAGGCAAGGCAGTTAACTGGGTGGCCTGTAACTGCAGGATTGTAGACTGTTGGTTGGGTTACAGTAAACTCTCGCCCTGCTTTGGCACTATAGAGGATGCCCTGTCCAGCCAAGCACACTGCACCCAGCACAGAGATGGGCTCCAGCACTCAGTTGCTTCTCCTTACCTCGAGCATGGCCATGAGCTGAGACTCTTCTGCAAGGAACCCGCTGGAAACGTAAAATAGTTTTGGTCCCGTGAGCAATGCGTCTGCTCTGGTCAGCTTCTTCATCAAGGAGCATGTTGCAAATGAAAGCTTTTCCCTAAAACAGACAAGCCCAAAGAGAGTCGCAAAATCTACAGAGTAAGTTGGGGATGGAAAGTTTTTGCCTGTGCTGCTCTCCCAGATTAGCTAGGTGTCTGTGTCTAAGAGTTTGTGTGTGAACAGATGTATAAATCAAGTATGAATTGAATGGCATGAATGCCCCTCCTTCCGGGAACTCCCGGAGGTCTGCCCAGGTGAAACTGGGAGCAGTGATGTGCTTTGGCTATGGAGGCTGGACATGGGGTCTATAACTTTTTACTGTACCAGAGGGAGGAATAAAATGTGAATTTTCTTTCATCATAGAAATTTGACCAACACATTTGCATTAATGATCTATACAGTGTAAGAGGCAGGAATTTTGCAGTGGGGGAGGAGAAGAGAAACTGCAGAAATGGGAAAGCAGAGCCTCTGAATCCTGACTTGGACTGTAGATGCCTTGTGGGGACGAGCCTGTGTTTGTTCATTTGTACAGAACTTGCTATGATGAGGTCCTGGGTCAGGGCTGGGCTTCTAGGAGCTGCCACAGAACAAGTAATAAATTACACTGGTAAATCAGTGGGAACATGGCAGGTTGTCCCCTGACAGGTTTAGCCCTTGAGCTACATGGGTCTGAAATACTGGGCCTGGCTGGTAATATGCCTTGTGACTAGCGTACGTCCAGCACAGTCATTTTTCACGGGCAGCAAAACAGCAAGGCAGTTAATATACAGGATTCGGTTGCAAGACCTGTATCAGCAACTCTGACTGGAGCACTTGGGCAGTGTCACCGCAGGGCAGGCAATGCGTCCTTGTCACAGAACGGACTGTTTTGGAAGCTCACAGCGGTGGATAGGCAGGCAGCAAAACCCTTCCTAATTTTCATTGCCAACCCTCTGCCCGCACCGCCAGGGGCACTTACACACATGCGCTCCCACATGTCTAGCCAAACTGATTCTTCCCTGGTCTGCTGGACTCCTTTCCTCCTTTCTTTCCCACAGACAGTTTTCATTCCTGTTTATCCCTCTTTCTTCTCTCCCCCAATGACCGTGGCCTGGTTGGGGGTCCCAGAGGCACCTGGCAGCTTCTTTCTGCTTCTCACTTCTCCACAAAGTTCAAATCCCCTCTGCTCTCCAGTTCTCCTCCAGTTCCCATGTGCCTGGCCATGACCCCTCTCATCTGGACCAGGACACAGTCCTCTCCTACCCAGGTGAGATCAAATCCCAGCCATAGAGTCATAGATTGTAGAGTCGGAAGGGACCACAATGGACCATCGTGTCCGACCCCTGCCCCTGGCAGGAAAGAGGACCGAGGTCAGATGACCCCAGCCAGGTGACTATCTAGCCTCCTCTTGAAGACCTCCAACCTAGGTGACAGCACCACCTCTCTTGGAAGCCCATTCCAGATCCTGGCCACCCTTACTGTGAAAAATTTCTTCCTAATATCTAATCTAAATCCACTCTCAACTAGTTTACACCCGTTATTCCTAGTCACTCCCTGGGGCGCCTTAGTAAACAGCGCGACCCCTATTCCCTGTTGACCTCCGCTAATAAATTTATAGGCGGCCACAAGATCTCCCCTCAGCCGTCTCTTATGAAGGCTGAAGAGCTTCAGCTCTCTCAACCTCCCCCTGTAGGGTCTATCACGAAGGCCACTAATCATGCGAGTGGCCCTCCTCTGGACCCTCTCCAGGTTCCCCCGCATCCCTCTTGAAGTGCAGCACCCAAAACTGGACACAGTACTCCAACTGTGGCCTGACCAGTGCCGCATAGAGGGGGAGCAGCACCTCCTTCGATCTATTAGTCATGCACCCGCTAATGCACGACAAGGTGCAATTGGCCTTGTTGATGGCCTCGTTACACTGCTGGCTCATGTTCATCTTGGAGTCAATTATGACTCCGTGTGCAGTTTGAACTTGCCAGCTGCTGACCCACTGCAGCTTTGAACTAGTCCTTATGGAATCAAGTTGCCCTGTCTTTCTCGCATGTCTTCATATATCTGGAAAGTCCTGGGTATTTACACTACTGCAAATCCCAGCACCATCATTACCTGTAAGGAAGCCAGATGCTTCTCCTTGCCTGTCCTAATGATCGTCCCCACGTGGGAATAGCAATCTGTGTTGGCTTTGAGGTACTGAGCTCCGGTGGGAATTGAAGGCCTCACCCACCTTCCCATTAGTAGGAGCATTGCCAGCAGATCAAGGGAAGTGATTCTTCCCCTTTGTCCTGCCCTGGTGAGGCCACATCTGGAGTCCCGTGTTCAGTTTTAGGCCCCCCACTACAGAAAGGATGTGGACAAATTAGAGAGAGTCCAGCCCTTTTATTAGTGCGGTTCCAAGATGCAGGAGGAGAAGTTATGGATCTTGCTTGTCAACTGTCATTGTCTTAAGAGGTTTGCCACTATCCAGAGAGCAATCCTGGGCCCTGCATTTGCAAATCCTCCAGTTGGTCTGGTAATAAGCTGCTGAAGTTCCATGACTAAAACTGGAGATCCAGTCAGATCCTCCATCATCCAGCTCCATGCAAGGAGCTGGGGGTGAGATGACTGCAATTCTGTGCCGGTGTGGAGAATCATTAAGTCATAGACAATAAGAGTTGGAAGGGACCTCAGGAGATCACATCTAGTCCAGCCTCCTACTTAAAGCAGGACCAGCCCCAAGTAGATCATTCCAGCCAGGGCTTTGTAAAGCTGGGCCTAAAAACTTCCAAGGATGGAGACTGCACGACCTCCCTGGGTACCCTGTTCCAGTGCTTCACCACCCTCCTAGTGAGAAAGATTTTTCCTAATATCCAACTTAAACCTCCCTTGCTGCAGCTTGAGACCATTGCTCCTTGTGTGAATTGGCTGGAGCTCTTCGTGCTTGTGCAGTATTGAATGCCGTGTCTTTCCCATACTCAAGCAGGTGCCCTCTCCTGCATGCCAGCGCTGCGTGGTCCTGGGGCTGTGGGGTTCTGCTGTAGCTCCTCTGCACTCTTCAGAAGCAGTTTCAGGCGTGACAGTGAGTAACCACATCCACTGCCTGAGCTCTCATCTTTGCCCAGAACAAAGTCCTTTGGTGTACCTTTCTTATTGCCTACACGACCACTTTGTATGTGAGGCAGTATCAGCTGCCACTTTCTCCTTGGCAATGAGGTGACATCCCAGGCAAGCCTGTTTCAGGGTTCACTCTTTATCTCCAAGCTAGCCTCTGTGTTTGAGGGTGCTATTCTTCTGGCCAGCATTCATCTGTACTGCCCCATCCAGTGTTGCTCTCAGGTGATCCATGGCCTGCAGGGCACATCTGGGCGGGTAGTCACTGAACCTGGTTCCTGTTCACCAGAGCAGCACAGTGCTGATCCTGCTCATCAGGCACTTTTGACCTACTACCCCAAAGAAAGCAGTACTGTGCAAGGAGCTGAGGGCAGAATTTCACTCAAAGTCTTTGCCACTGCAGCCTCAGTTGTTCAGGCTCTAGCAAGGTACTAAAAATAAAGTGCTGCTTAAGCAAATGGTGCTGTTTCCTGCTGGAGCCCTGCCTTCTTCAATGTGTGCCTTTCTCCTAGCCTCTCTCCACCCCCGCTTTCTGCTGTCCCTCCGGCGTTGGAAGTGAAAAACCAAGATGCAGGTGCTTTGCATGTGTAAGCTAGTCAGCATGCACAGCAGCCTGCCCACACTCCTAGCAGGGCCACTGAAATAGGGGGTGAGGGACCTGAAGGGTGGAACGAGAAACACATAGCACCATAACAGACAGAGGGCAAAGCCTGTAGCTGTAACACCTGCTTACGTCATTTTTCTCAGTGCAGTTATTAAATAGATCAGCTGTTTGCAAAGGAAACCCCTGTAGTCCCAGCAAGGAGTCAGGGAGGCGTGATTCACGCTTTCCTGCCAGTCGGCCTGTGGAAGGACACTCCAGAGATGTGGGAAGATGCATCATCTGCCATGACTCACCCTTGCTGTGCATGCCTTACCCCAGCCTGCAGGTAAGGGTTCACCTGCCCTAGGCTGAGTCACCCCCACGTGCCTGTGCCTGATGGGCCATCCTATCCTTCAGCAAGGTTTTTGATCCAATGCCGTTGCTTCTCAGACAAGACATCTTGTGTCTTGTCTGGCGCTCACCCTTGACATCTTCCTCAGACAGCAGAGCCAAGTCTTTCTTCCTAGTCATACTTCCTAGTATGGGAAGACCTAGGAAGTCATTCTTCCTAGTCATAGATTCCTATGAATCTATGAATCTATACCATCTTTCAGAAAGGACGTGGCCAGTATAGTCTGTGAGGACTCCCTGCCACAACCACGGCAGGCCCCACCATCACCCCTCCATCCAGGGGTAGGACCAGCACCCACTCTGTTGTGGTCTGTCAAGCAGCCACGTAGACCCCTGGCATGGGCTGTCTTGCAGCCAAGTCTCCTGGCTGCTTCACACAGCAGACACAAGCCTCTTGGAGAGGGGCCTTGTTCTTTTGACTCATATGGACAAAGTCTTGGTTTTAGTTATGAACGTAAAAGCTTCCACCCCTGCTGCTGGTCTATGTGGGGCTTCGTTGCTGTTAGATGTGATGGGCCCTTTTGTTCAGCATTGGGTTTCTTTTTCAGTTTAATAAATAAATACAAAGAACGAGGACATTTTATACACGAATATGTTAAAAGAACAGCCCAGGTGAAGTGCTTAAAAGTTGGGAAGTGCCACAAAGAAAGTTGTTGGCAACAAAGTTTTTGGCCATTTAGACACGTGCACGGTGACACTGCCTTTAATTATGTAGCCCCATTATTCTTAATGCAGGGCATGTTATCAGGAGTGGAAGAGGCAGGAGATGCTGATGTCTTGTTAACAGTGAGATGTGCCCTGACTGGAGGGAAGAGATGAGTTAGTGTGAGGGCTCAGCAGACAGGCCGAAACCTGGAACAAGACTTGGCCCAGATTGAGCTGAATTCAGACATGCTCATTTTGTCCCTCGGCACCTTCTGACATGTTTGCTCTCTCCCACGATGAAAGGTTTTTGGTCCAGGGACTTGTAATTCCTGGGAAATGAAGGGCTGGGCCCCCACACTGCTGGAGGAGAAGTCCCTTTAACACAACAAGTCATTGCTTAGAGCATATTCCCAAGACATGGAAGCCCTGGACCCACTTCTCTCCTGTGCTTGAGGGGATGTGAAAGTGCACCCAGACTGATATGCCCACCACCGACTATTGGCTGTTGTGTAGTGCGTGATGGGAAGGTCTCTCTCCATCTCTCCTCAGGAAACACATCTGCTTTGTACAAACAACTGAATATTCATTGGAGCAAGGACTGGAGCCTGGGTGCCCTATGCCGAGGTGAGCGTCCTCACCATGATGGGGATACTGGGGAGTCGGTAGTGGGCTCCCCTCAGTCCCTCTCTTTGGATCTGTCCTTCTTGGCACAAAGTACTGAAATATTTATTACCGCAAAGACCAAGAGGAGACATCCCAGCATGACAGGTAGGGAGGAGGGACACCTGTGTCCAGCCCCTGCCTAGGAAGGTCTGTCATGCATACAAAGCAGAGCAGTGCCAAGAGGACAGCCTGAGCAGGCCCTTCACATACACACTTGCACACTCTGCAGGGCCCTGGAGCCCAGCAGTTAGGGCACTCTCCAGAGACATGAGTAGCTTCATACCATAGTAGGACCAGATTGCTGCTGTAATCCTGATTGTCCAGAACTAGAGGACAAGAAAGGCTTGATAGGAACCAAAGTATCTCCCTGGACCAGCTGTGCAGCTGGCAGGGCTGTTGGATGACCTTTTGGAGGCAAAGTGTCAGGGCTGGGAAAGATGCAGGTACTGTCTAAGTTACACCCCAGGCAGAACCAATGGCTGCTGGATCCAGATGGATCTTGTGCTTCCTTCTGACTCCCAGGCAGTGATGTCCAGGTCACCGTTGGGGCAGCTGCTACACCCTAGGATAGGGAGTTTGTAGACACCACTCCAGACAAAGATGGGTCGTTTGTGCTATCTAGATCCAAACCCTGCATCCAGCTGGACTGGCAGGAGATCTCAAGGGAGAGCTGCACAGGACGAGGCTGGGGACAAAGGTCCTAATTGTACTGGACACTAATAACAGGGTCTGATGGTGCTATGGCTCTGTAGCAAGTTGCCCTTCCCAGCGCCATCTTCCTAGTACTCTGTGCCTTGCGTGGGGTGCCTTTGGATCCTTCTTTAGGGTTCTTATGTCCCACCCTATACTCTCCTGCCACGTCTTGATGGAAATTATGATGATGTTCTTGCGAGAGGGAGGCTGCCTATTGTATTGGGTATGTTGGGGCCTTTCCACTATGTGAAACTGACCCCTGATTTTCTCTAGCTAGGCCTCCCCATCTAAACCCACTGAACTGGGTTTGACTCTGAGGCTCTGGCTTTTTCTATGGTCTTGAGGCCCATGGCCCCTTTTTCTGCTCCAATCTGTATCCTGGCCCAGAGGCTTGGGCGCCAGCCCCACAGCTGGAGGGTCGCAAGCCCAAAACCAGGGGACGACCCCGAGCCCACAGCCTCCCAGGCCACAAAAAAACCCAACTACCTACACCAAGCTGCACCACAGGCACACCCGAGCTCCTCAGCTTCTTTAAGATTGCACCTAACTGGCACCAGGGTCTGCGCCCCTCTCCGGGGCGTCTCACTGCCCCCCTCTCTGGGGCTCCTCCAAAATGCTGCCCCCTTCTCTAGGGCTTCTCAAATGCTGCCCCCTTCTCTAGGGCTCACCATACCCACACTGGGGCTTCTCACCAATGCCCCCTCTCTGGGTCTTGCTGCCCCCCCGGGGCTTTTTGCTGCCCCCCTCTCTGGGGCTGGGGTCAGTGCACTCCAAATGCTGCACCCTTGCTGGTGCTGGGATCTCCACACTGCTGTGAGTCCCCTATGAGGCCTCCTCCAACCCCTAATAGCCTCACCCAAACCACCGGGTTTAAACAGTAAACAAAATGTGAGCCCCTCGGCTATAATATAAACTCAAGCCGCCCGGCTTTAACAACCTTCACCCTACCGGGAAATACTCCGTCCCTCCACACTGACAGAAGCTGGTACTGCAGCCAGGCCTCTCCCCTTTGGTTGTTCTAGGAGAGCTCCTTCCCCCTTGGCAGCCAGGAGGGAACTGCTTCCCTGGCCTCAGTCCTGGTGTTTAAATGGGAGCCAGGCCCTCCCCTTCTGGTCAGCTGACCGCTAGCAGGTGTGGGACACTGGCTCCCTCTGGTCATCCTAGCAACCGGCACCTGAGCAGCTATTCTGGCTCTCCAAGTAGCAGGCACCTTAGTGCCCTGCTACAGGCTCCTTAGCAAAGACCTGCTTTCTCTGCTGTCCTCTGCACCCTGTGGGTGATAAGAGCCCTCTGCCTTGGGAATGGTCTTCTTCAATGTACTTGGTTTGCCTGTTTTCACAGCTCTTTCCTTGGCCTGTAGCTGCTTCTGAGAACTCCTCTTTGCTGCCTGGGGTTACCGCCCTCCTTCTCTTGTAAGCGGTCACTTTTATTTACATCGTTAAATGGGAGCACGTTCAACTCAGTGCACAGCTAAGGCTACGTCTGCTCCTTCCCAGACCAAGGAAGGGCACTCTGTGCCTGAGAGCTCATCTGACATCTCCCAATGGTACCGTAGGCGCAGCAAAAGATGTTCCCAAGCAAATGGTGCTTCTCACAAGCCCCAGAGGCAGATTTATGACTCCAGCCCTCAGATTATACAGCCACTTTGAGCCGGAGCTCACAAATTGTTTCAGGTCAATGGCAAACACGTTCCTCGGTGGATTTGGTGTTCATGCAAAACACTTCACTCGTTTCTAATGGTGGGTGAGGCCCAGGCTGTTGGTTAGCAAAGCAGGGCTCAATTCCTGCTCTGGCCCAGGTCCCCTGTGTGGTACTAGATGGCTGATGAAAGCAGAGGGTGCAAAGGGGGCTGCTAGTTATGTGCTCCTCATTTTCTAGGCATGTACAGTGGAGCACTGGGGTGTGAGGAGCACTCTCAGCTGTCCGTGCAGTCATTGGTATCAAAGGGGAAGGCTGGGAGAGGGGGGGGAATTGATGCTCTACTTCACTCCAGCTAGGCCCAAGGAGTCTCCAGCTCAGCTCCACAAACTGCCAGACATTTGCCTGTTTAGTCCTAGTCCCTCAGAGCCTCGATTCCCTGTCTGAAAATGGTCTGATAGTTCCTCTCTCTGTCACATGGGTATGGGAGAACCACCTCCCCGAATGTCTTCCACCCTCCGAATGCACTTCAGAGAGCTCCAGAGCAAGAACCAGGAGAAGCTAAAGGTGATGGGCCTTGTGCAGATGGTGCTGGAGATACGCCCTGAGGCCAGGCAGTGAGTGATGAGGAGGAAAAGGATTACCCCAGAGGACCTCAGACCTTCAGCTGCATCCTTCATGGGCCAGCACCTGCCTGGGGAAAAGAAGCAGGGAGTCACGTGGTGGAAGTGCATGACACTTTCTTCTTTGTTCCTGCCTGCAGTCTGGCTACGGCAGTGGTTTGAATCATCTCCCCTGCAGCTTCCGCCTCCCAACATCATTTTGTCCCATCAGCTCCCCCTGCCCTCTCAGCTCTCAACAGGAAATGCTTGGCATGAGCAGGGGTGTTCAGAAAGTACCCAGCCTGTTCTTCTTGGCAGGTTTCACAGGCTGAAGTGCTGATACCATGATGTACATTGGAGGTATGGACAGACGTAATGTTTATACCACCTTTAGTGGCTTCAAAGTGCTAAGATCTGAGTGGACAGATGACAGACACAGTGTAACAGCACTACACAGCAGCCCAAGTCATATATAATAGCTCTGGATGAAAGAGTGCTAGTTCTAAAGTGCTGAACGAAGAAGGCTGTTGCTCAGCCCACCAGCACCCCACGGTGCTTTGCGTCTCACCCCTCCACCCACCCAAGGTGGTTATTCCTTCCCAGGGCCTAACTCATCTGTAGGACAGGACAGCTCAGGTGTCCCCAGTATCAGGACAGACCCTCTGACTATCCCCACCCTCATCCTCAGCCCCCAGGACCTGGCTGCCTTAAAAATTGTACTTTATTTGAAACAAACAACCTGTCCCTGAATTGACTTGTCCTTATGACACTTGTCCTGCCCTGCAGCCCGGCATGGCTTGAAGTTTGCCAGGGCCTCCCTCAGGGGAATGCCCTGACAGCTGCAGTGCTGGAGAGGCTTGGTTTCTAGGGTATGGTAGCAGCTCCTGGGCCTCCACTGCCAGGCCTCAGGGAGGTCTCACCCTTGGCTTAATGATGGGAGGCAGCAAACAGACATAATTGCTCTCCAGAGCAGATGCCACGTGTGGGTGCCCCGGTGCATGCCTAGTGCCCTGTACCATACCTGGAAGCATCAAAGCACACTGCACAGCCATGTGCTGGTAGTTAAACAGCTTCCTCCTGGCAGCCAGACATCTGCTGCAGAGCTGCATGAGCCCCATAAGGGGTGGGTAGACTGCGTCCAGTAACAGTGGGGGATAGTCACCCTATCCAGCTCTGTGCTGGCTGCTGCAGGCAAACAATCCCTGTATTATAAAGGGAGGAGCTATGGGGACTGTGGTATCATGGGCCTTGTGTGGCCACTGATCAGTCCCTTGTCTGTCCCTGGTCATAGAAGGCCACCAGGTTAGTCTGACAGGACCTGCCTCTAATGAACCCATGTTGGTTGCCCCTAAGCATAATCTCCCCTGCCGGCCCCTCTGGCACATGTCTGCAAGGGGCCAGCAGGGGAGATTATGCTCAGGGGCAACCAACACAGGTTCATTAGCGGCAGGTCCTGTCAGACCAACCTGGTGGCCTTCTACGACCAGGTCACAAAATCCTTAGACGCAGGGGTAGCAGTGGACATAGTCTTTCTGGACTTTAGGAAGGCCTTCAACACTGTCTCTCACCCCATTCTCATTAAAAAACTAGGGGACTGTGGCGTTGATGCCTTTACAGTCAGATGGGTCACTAACTGGCTGGAGGGCTGCACCCAGATAGTGGTGGTGGACGGTCATTTTTGACCTGGAGGGACGTGGGCAGTGGAGTCCCCCAGGGCTCGGTCCTCAGGCCTGCACTGTTCTACATCTTCATCAGCAACTTGGATGGGGGGTAAAAAACAACCTGTTCAAATTTGCAGATGACACTAAAGTGTGGGGGGATGTGGGCACTCTAGAAGGGAGGAATAGGCTGCAATTGGACCTAGACAGGTTACAGGGGTGGGAGGATGAGAGCAGGATGGGTTTCAACACTGACACGTGCAAGGTACTTCCTCCCCAGGTGCAGAACCAGCAGCAGACCTACAGGCTGGGGAGCTCCCTTCTCATCAGTGCAGAGGCAGAAAAGGATCTTGGAGTCATTATTGATGCCAAAATGAACATGGGCTGACAGTGTGGGGACGTGGTCAGGAAGGCCAACCGTACCTTGTCATGCATCCACAGATGCCTCTCAAGCAGGTCCAAGGAGGTGATCCTCCCCCTCTATGCGACACTGGTCAGGCCGCAGTTGGAGTACTGCATCCAGTTCTGGGCGCTGCACTTCAGGAGGGATGTGGACAGCATGAAAAGGGTCCAGAGGAGGGCCACCCGCATGATCAGGGGCAGCAGGGCAGGTCCTACAAGGAAAGGCTGAGGGACCTGAACCTGTTCAGCCTCCACAAGAGAAGGCTGAGGGGGGACCTGGTGGCCGTTTACAAACTAGTCAGTGGGGACCAGCAGGCATTGGGGGAGTCCCTGTTCCCCTGAGCACTACCAGGAGTGACAAGAAATAACAGTCACAAGCTGGCAGAGGGTAGATTCAGACTAGACATCAGGAGGCGCTACTTCACTGCCAGGGCAGCTAGATTTGGAACCAACTTCCCAGTGAGGTGGTGATGGCTCCTACCCTGGGAGTCTTTAAAAGGAGGCTAGATGAACACCTCGCTGGGGTTGTTTGACCCCAGTACTCTTTCCTGCCATGGCAGGGGGTCAGATTTGATGATCTCCTCAGGTCCCTTCTGACCCTACCAACTATGAAACTATGAAACTATGTATGAATTGTCTTCAGTAGCCCACAATGCCTTTCAGCATGGAGGCGAAGTAGTCCATGTCGTTGATGTGCCCTGATCCACAGCGTGCTGGATGGTGATGCATGGCAGTGAGAGTGCCACTGATGGCCCCAATGCAGTTCATAATCCCCATACAGGAAAATCTGGCTGTGGTCTCCTGTGGGTTGAGAAGTTGGAGGATCCATGGCTCCTGCACCTTCTGGTAATGCAGCACATCTCCTAGAGGGCCAATCCAACCACAGACTTATCCAGGCAGAAGAGGCTGATGACAGACCAGAGCTTACAAGGGTGCCAACTGTGGCAGAAATGCCACCGTTGGTGCCCCTCTCCAGAGATCTGTCTCACCAGCCTGAGAGGCTGGTGTTGAATCCCTCAGAGCAGGGATCTCCCACCTTGTCTACGTGACACAAGCCTGGCGCCTGGGAGGCGGATGCTCTAGTCACCTGGGCAGGGGGGAAAGGCCCGGCCCTGCGAGGGCCCAGGTAGCCAGGGATGCTTTGGGAGATTGGATGGTTTGTAGCCAGTATTGGCAGCTTCGATTGGACCGGGCTGCTGAGGTCAGAGAGGTTATTTAAGGGCCCGGGCCAGGAAGAAGGCAGCCATTAGCCATGCGGTCATCCAGGTGAATCTGAACCTGGCTCTCTCCTCATCACCGCATGCCCCAAGAGTGCCCTGCCTCCAGAGGAAACAACAAACACCTGTGGACGATGCGAGTGAGTAAGATACTAGTGATCTGATTAGATATTTAGTTTCAGTAACTCAGATGCGTTTAAACGGCTACCTCAGCCACCCTGGTTTGCTCTATGGGATTCCTTTGATATTCCTGTAAGATTTCCATGATACTGCTCTACCTTTTACCCTGTTTTCACCCTACCCCCTGTAATCAATAAAGTTCTCCTTGTGACCGGTGTGGGAGACTTATTGAGGGGTGGGTCTAAATTATGCCGAGGAGGCCCCTTAGGTCTGTGGACTAAGGGAGACTTTCCTAATAAGCCCCTGACTTGGGGAAGTGCCCCAAGTGCTTGTATTGGGTCTAGCACCCATTGGACGATCAGGCCTGTGTTTTCCAAGGTGCGCAGAGCCAGAAGTGAGTCCAGAGCCTTGGATGGTGGCAGCGGGAACCCCAGGCTAGCGGGTGTGCTCCAGGGAAGGGGTCGGCCTGACGGGAGGCACCCTAAGGGAGGCACTCGGAGCCTGGAAGGGTGTCGGGCGCGGGGAGGTGGGCGGCTCAACACAGGAACACCCCCTACTGGCCCGCCACAGGGCCCACACCCCTGAAGGTACTGGTAGTCCGTGCCCCCGTCGTGTGGAACGACTGTGCAACGTAGCTGGAAATGGGGGTACTGGAAGGGGCTCCGGTCCCCATCCTGGTGGGACGGGATCTTATAGAGCAGGAAGTCCCTGTGGGTGAGTGTCCACTCCCTGCTGATTGTCTAGCTGGGCAAGAGGAGTTCAAGTGGGAGGTTCGGGAGGATCCCAGCTTGGAGGGACTCCGGCAGATGGCTCAGGAGCAAGAGACTGAGTTCACTCCGGACAAGAGGGAACAGGTGGTCTGGGATAAGGGGCTTCTCTATCGGTTGTGGGTGCCAAAGAACCATGCCGAGACCAGGGAGCCCCAGCGCCAGCTCATAGTACCCCGGAAATACAGACAGCAATTGCTTGCCATGGCTCATGATCTACCGTGTGCTGGTCACATGGGCAGGGAACGGACACACCAGCGGTTGCAGGTGAACTTTTTTTGGCCCAGAATCGCCCAGAATGTGACGGACTATTGCAAATCCTGTGAGACATGCCAGCGGACGGGCAAAAGTGGGGACAAGAGAAGGGCTACCCTGCAGCCCCTCCCGATCATAGATCAACCCTTCTACGTGGCAACAGATGCCTCTGACGTAGGACTGGGAGCTGTGCTCTTACAGGAGCACCAGGAGACACGGCACCCCGTGGTGTACCTCAGCCGGAAGCTAATCCCTCGGGAGCAGAACCTGTCCTCCATCGAGAAGGAGTGCTTGGCCATCGTCTGGGCCCTGAACAAGCTGAAGCCCTACTCGTGGGGACAACAGTTCACCGTCCTGTCGGACCATGCCCCACTGCAGTGGTTGCAAACCATGCAAAACTCCAATGCCAAACTGCAACGCTGGTCTTGGCAGCTGCAGGAATTTAATTTTACGGTCCAACACATAAAAGGAAGCCAGAACGTGATAGCGGATGCCTTGTCATGAAAGGACTCTGGGTAGCGGGTCCTTGGGACTCAGGACTAGTGAGGAGATCACTAGTGTAAGACTGCTATCAGGTTTTATGGTTTCTGTATGTTATTGTCTTAACTTGTTTCATGTTCCAGGTTTTTCCCCTTTCCTTCTTCTGGCATCCCGTGGGAACTCCCTGACCCGACACGCTCGGACCCACGACCCTGAGAGGCCCCGTGTCCGAGCTTGTAAAGGAGCGGGGGGAAGTGTGGCAGAAATGCCACCGTTGGTGCCCCTCTCCAGAGACCTGTCTCAGCCAGCCTGGGAGGCCGGTGTTGAATCCCTCAGGGCGGGGATCTCCCTCCTTGTCTACGTGACAAAAGCCTGGGGCCTCAGAGGCAGATGCTCTAGTCACCTGGGCAGGGGGGGAAAGGCCCGGCCCTGCGCGGGCCCAGGTAGCCAGGGATGCTTTGGGAGATTGGTCGGTTTGTAGCCAGTATTGGCAGCTTCGATTGGACCGGGCTGCTGAGGTCAGAGAGGTTATTTAAGGGCCCGGGCCAGGAAGAAGGCAACCATTAGCCATGCGGTCATCCAGGTGAATCTGATCCTGGCTCTCTCTTCATCACCGCATGCCCCAAGAGTGCCCTGCCTCCAGAGGAAACAACAACCACCTCTGGACGATGCGAGTGAGTAAGCTACTCGAGATCCAATTAGATATTTAGCTTCAGTAACTCAGATGCGAGTTTAAACGGCTACCTCAGCCACCCTGGTTTGCTCTATGGGATTCCTTTGATATTCCTGTAAGATTTCTATGATATTGCTCTACCTTTTACCCTGTTTCCGCCCTACCCCTGTAATCAATAAAGTTCTCCTTTGTGACCGGTGTGGGAGACTTATTGAGGGGTGGGTCTAAATTATGCCAAGGAGGCCCCTTAGGTCGGTGGACTAAGGGAGGCTTCCTAATAAGCCCCTGACTTGGGGAAGTGCCCCAAGTGCTGGTATTGGGTCTAGTACCAATTGGACGATCAGGCCTGTGTTTTCCAAGGTGCGCAAAGCCAGGATTGAGTCCAGAGCCTTGGATGGTGGCAGCGGGAACCCCAGGCTAGCGGGTGTGCTCCAGGGAAGGGGTCGGCCGGACGGGAGGCACCCCAGGGAGGCACTCGGAGCCTGGAAGGTGGTCTGGAGCAGGGAGGTGGGCGGCTCAACGCAGGAGCACCCCCTACTGGCCCGCCACACCAACTTCCATAAACTGCAGTGACCACCACGGCCATTTGGCTGTGAGCTTCTTTCCCATCCAGCCTGATTTGGTTCCTTCCCATCGCCATCTGAGCAAGATCTTTATGGGGAGGGTCCCAGTGACAGTGCCAAGGTGACCGGAGCAGTGGAAGAGTTTCTGGACACGCAGGATAAGGCCATCTCCAAGCTGCAGCTGCGCTGGATCAAGTGCATGCATGTCAACGGGGAACTACACTGACAAACGAACAAATGGTTGACTGCAAAGGATGCTTCTTTTGTGTGACTGTAACTGCGCCTCAGCCTCCTGCCCCCTCCAGCCTAGCACCGTGCACGCCACTTGCGACCTGAAAACATGTAACGCTGCCAGCGTCTCGGGGCTGTGCAGGAATTTGGCAAGAAGGGGTGGAGAGGGTGGAGCACCCAGGAAGGCCAAGGAAGTGCACAGGAAGTGTGAGCTGGGAGGATGCTGGCCAGGGCATAGGAGGCAGTGTATGGACTGCTTCCGACCCACACCAGCACCTGTACAGACTGCAAGGAGCAGATGACTGCTGTCACAAAGGACCAGCCCTGTGTCTCTTCTCAGGCTATCCCTCTGGCTCATCTATCCCCTGGACTCTTGTCCCCTGGTTCTTAGCCCTCAGAAGGAGGCCATCCCTCCCCTGAAACCTCCCTGGATTTCTAAGGGAGCATCTTTCTCTAGAGGCCCCAGTTGATGGGATAAGCAGGCACGATTCTAGTGTGCCACAAGGAGTCCTGTGAGCTCCTCTCTCCTTCTCAGGGGAACCATTTCACTTTGAAGGGATAAACAGTTTGATTAAGCTAAAAGCTCTCCCTTCCTTGTAACGATTCTCTTTGAAGGTTGTAGGCAAAGCCAAAGTGGGAGCAATTTCTCGCAGCAAATCCACTGCTGACTTCTCCTGGGAAAGACAGCTCTGTGCAGGGCGGGGAGGGAGAGCGCCGGAGCAGAAACGCGGTGAGCGGCTTTGCTTGACGTCAAGTCATTTTGTTCCTGCAATTTTAGAGCTAAATGGCAAATGGGAGCAAACTGCTGAGCAGCACAGTGGGGAACAGGCCAGGGTCACCGCATTGCTCAGCTGGCGCAAACGATCGACTCCGTTGTGCCAGTTAGCACCAGCTATCAGTAGGGAACGGGAGCGACTCGTTGAGTAGAGGGGAAGTCCTGGAGCATGAGGAAGAGTCCTGTCAACAGGTCATGTCACAACTGAGCCCAGCGCAGTGCTTGAGAAGTTGACAGAGGATGTTATCTGTAAGGGATTAAAGGATAGTGATATAATGACTAGACAGAGGTAGGTAGCTGTGTTAATCTGAAGTCAGATAGAGGGCAGGGTAGATTTGCACCTTGTAGAGTAACTAAATAAGAGATGTCTAGCATGAGCTTTTGTAAGCATGAGTTCACTTCATTAGATGCAAGATACAATACAATATTGTAATGTAACGTAATGTAACGTAATGGATGTCATTTGGTGTGGATGTATAGCAATAGGATTTGTCACAGAAGAATATTGCCCCATTGGGCAATCACCCAATGCTGCTCAATATATTTATCAGTGAGCTGGAAGAAGATAAGTCTGCTCTGACGAAGCCTGTAGATGAGACTGAGATCAGTGGGATAACTAATGAAGCTATACAGGGAGATATATGTCACATGGCAAAGTGGGCTCATTTGCATTTGCAGGCAGCTAGATAGAAAAAGCATAGTGCATTCTTCCTGTGGAGGGGAGGACTTGTGTCCCAAAAAGCAGTTATTTTCAAAAGGCCTCTGTCTCCTGTCTGATGCTGGTGTGATGTCAGGGTGACAAGAGCTCGTGCAATTCCTGGATGAACGAGAAAGTGAGTATCAAGTATGAATGGCATTGCAGAGATGATTATTTGGGTAATGTGTCCAGTTCTGGTGTCCCCATTTCTAAACTGAATGCATGGGAATGAGAGGTCTCCCACCGTGGAAAGAAGGTTGCTAAGGACCCTGGGCTCCTGCATTTAATAGAAAGGCAGAGCCAGATCCAAAGTCATCTGAGACTGGACAAGCTCTGGTTAGAAATAAAGGCATGTTTTTAGCAGCAGAAGCAGTTAACCATTTCCATAGGGAAGTGGTGGATTCTGCATAGCCCAAGGTCTCCAAGTCAGGATTGTCTGTCTGTTTAAAAATGTGTTTTAGTTTCCCAGGTGATAGGAGGTGCAGGAAGCCTTGGGTGGAATTCGCAATCTAGAAGTGGGACAAATCCTAATGATCCCTTCTGGCTTCCAAAGTCTCTGGCTTGGATAAGATCTGCTATTGGGAAGCCTGTATCCTCTTCTAGGGAAGCCTTCTATCCTTGGGATAACTGATTTTAACCAACCTTTTCCCTTAATATTTATTCCATTATTTGTGCTTACCTTGGCATCAATTTGAAGCATATTTATGGTGGCTTCCTTCCAGATGTCCAGGGGACACAATGTGTGCCACCAGCTGGACTCGTTCTGGCTCCTGGTCCTTTTTGGATGGTGTCACCATGGACAGGAGATCCCCTTGGGATGATCTGCCCTGTACGGCTGTGATACCAGAAAAAGCTAGGGCACATGCTATGCATCAGGATCTTGCTCATCACAGCTCTAGCCCCTGGTGATTCCCTGCGTCCTGCTCCTTCAGGAACATTGTCTAATGCAGAAACATCCACATCCAGGCCTCAGGAACAACTCTGTCTCCACCACTGATTCCAGTGAGATTCGCAAAGAGCAGATTCCTTCTCTGCTTGCCCCTAAGCCATGAAGAAGTCAAAGCATGGCAGCACTTCCAAGAGCAAAGTGTTTCTGCAGAGACTCAGCACAGCCATGAAAGAGAACATGTGGGTAAAATTCAAACGCATCCAAGTATCTTTGGAGTCTAAGGGTAACATTCAGGGCAACAAGCAACCCACAGCACGCATGCTCCAGTAGTCTCATTAGGACCTATATTACTTTGGTACCTGCATTTTGGATTCAGAGTTGCATTTATTTGCTCGTGGGCTTCTGTGGTCTGAGCAAACAGGCCCCTCACTGCCCCCAGGCTCTGTTGCAGTTTATGCATGAGGTGGGCTAGAGTCTAAACAGTAAGTCCCAGAGAAGGGCCCGGTCCATTAGACACGCTCTGAGCACTGAAAAAGAACAGCAGCTGTAGCCACTTTCACTCCAGAGCGTGGCTGGAGAAGGCAGCTTTCTTTCAGATGAGAGCATAGGGGTTACAGCATTGCTCCAGTGGTGAGAGTCTGGTTTCTAAGCTTGCCCAGAGAGAGCTTCCTGGAGGGGCACCCTCCACTCCTCCCATTGAAACAGGGCTTCTCTATAGCCACAAAACACAAGAGCGGTCTGCCTCTAATCGAGCGGGTCGGGCATGCTGCTGGGTTCCTGTCCCTGCTCTCAGGATCACTTCAGCTGCTTCCAGTGACTGTCTAGTGTGAAACACAGGGGTGTGTCAGCCAATAATGACAATTTTGAAATAAAATAATGTGTGCAATGAGCAGGAAACTACACAGCAGTGGGGAACACTATGGCAGCTTTGTCGAGCGCGCCCGTTGTTTACGACTATGTCAAGAAGCCCAGTAAGCGGGCATTATCCACAAAATGGCTTTATTTAGAAATGCCCTTTCCTTTCGGAAATGCCCTCATGCACAGAGAGCTCACAGAGCAGGGCAGGGGCCCACATCCCTGTTGTCTCAGCTCCATATCCTATCCCCGAGGCTAGAGAAGCAAGCTGTCTTTCGCAGCCTGTCTCTGCCCCACGACTCCTGCACTGAGATCCAGGCATGCCCTTTCCAGGGATGGTGCTCAGCCCCACACTGAAGTCTCTAGACTGCTGTCTAGCACTAGTGTGGCTCTGGCTGTTTCTCAGCTGTGGACTGGCTCCATGGAGTGCTTTGCAAAGGATGAGAGCAAGCTTGCCTGGGGCAGGTGCATCTCAGCAGAGCACAAGATACTTTGCCACAGAGGGGCTGGTGCTGCCCGGTTGATCACAGCCACATGTAAGAAGGAGCCACAGGAGAGGGAGGGAGTGACAGACTCTTCCCAGTCTGAAGCACAAGCCAGCTGGGGCTCCCAGGATGAGCTGTAGGCAGGGGAGGGTGCTGGTCAGGACTTCCGTTGGCTTTGATGAGTTGCTTCTCAAGGGTCTTCAGGGTCAAGCGTCCTGCTAACACAAGAGATCTCAGCCTGCCAGTGCGACCAATGGCCCCAGCACCAGAGGGAACAATGAGACTCATCCCCGACCCAGCTGGCATGGAAGCAGTGCTGGGCCCAGCAGGCACGTCCGCTCACAACAGGTTGTGCCAACTGCAGCGATAATCAGAAGCAAATGGCTGCAGGCAGAGCTGGGTGTCAGCCCAGGCCGAACATCTCCTCCGGATAGGAGGCATCCTGGCAGCCAGCAGCGTGCTGGCGGGAGCTGCAGCAGGGGAGCACCTGGAGCTCTCTACATGCCCCCCGCTCCTGCACCAGCCACTGCCTAAGGGCCAGGGGACACCTGGTTCATGACTGGCCTAGGGCAGCGCAGGCAAATTGGCCCCTCCAGGGAACGCTTAAAGCGAGGGTTGGAGTCGCCGTGGTCCTGGAGGCCACAGATGAACCCGGGCACGGGTCTCCTTGGGCCTTGCTCAGAAATGCTCCTTTATGCCAAGCATGCACACGAGCTTGCTCAGCTCCAGCTTCCCAAAGAGCAGCCCTCCCCACCCCAGCCCTGAGCTGTCCCTGGTCCCTTCCTGGCAATGAAAGGCCCCGAAATGGACACGGCATCCCCTGCGGGTTGAGTTCTCAGGGCCTTGATGACAGAAATGCCCCAAACCACAGGGACAGGGAGCGCCACCATCTCACCTGGCAGTCTTCTGACACTTCCGGTCGCAGCCTAGGAGCCCGCCTGCCCTCCCTGCCCATGGGGCTCAGCCACTCACAGCACCTGGCTCAACATGTACGCTCTCCATGAGGAATCTGGCCTTTGCTTCCAGACAGATCAGCTGCATTTTCCCGAGGAGCATCCCCTGGGGTTATACTGTGCCTGTCTGTGATCTCTTCGGGCCCCTTCTGACAATATCTGGGTCTGTACAGGTCCTTCCAGCTCACCACGGTGTAACAACAGGGGCAAATTTTATCCAAGCAATGGTTTCCTTCCACTCCCAACCATTATATACTATTGCATGGGAAAACAGTGCTGTAATGGCTGCAGAGCCCCAGTGTGCCAGCCCCCTGGTTCACACAGGTTACAGGACCGTCTTTAATTACACGGCTGCCGTGCTGCGTTCTGCAGGAAACTCGCCTCGTTCTGCGAGCAGGATGGCCGGTGTTCGGGGAGCGAGACATCTGTTCAGGAATTGCTTTGTATCTTCATCTCTCCTTGTGCGGCCTGAGGCCTTGTTTACTGTACAGCCTCCAAATCCTGCTCCGAAAATCTTTGTCCTGGTGGATTTTGCCACTGCATTCAACACTCATGATGTCGGAGCCTCCAAAATATTAATGAATGAATGAAACTTCACAGTGCCCTTCTGACACAGCGAGAGAGATAATCAAGCCATCCCAGGTCCTGCTCCTATGCTGCAGCTGCTAGATAAACTCTTAACTTCCATCAGCTCCCTGCTTTGTTCATTATACATGTTCCATCTTACACCGCTAATTGAAGCATTGGTCCTAAACACAGCAGCTTTTCATGACAGCACTCTCTCTTCATTAGCCACCACGTGCAGAGAAAGAGGCAGGGGTTCCCTAGGACAAAAGGAAGTCATTGTGCCATTAAAGGCTGTGCTTTAAGACCTCGGTATTCAGGGGAGGAGGTAGTGTGTGCAGGCCCCCCTTGGTCTGGCATTTCTGTTTTCTGAGTGCTTGCCCCAGTGACCTCAAGGTGCTTTTAACAGGCTGTTGTTGAACGAAGTGTCCTGGGTTTTGAGAGAGAAAAATGAAGTCAACAAAGTCGATGAGCCTGTATCCAGAGAGGTCCCAGCTCAGACCGGGAGAGAGGCTCCAGCCTTCTAGCTCTGGGGTCAAGGAGTGACCAGGGGAACCTGTTGCCCACCCTCCCTGGGCAGGGACACGGCTGCAGGGAGCTGCGTGGTCAGGGTTCCCGGTGCTCCTCCTGCCCCGGGAGGTGAGTCTGATCAGGGAAGTGGCACCAGCGGTTCGGCCAAGCATGTATGAGCCTGGTCTGCCCCGTCAGAGAGGGGGGACCTAGGACCCTCTAAAACCTCCCACTTGCCCAATCCATAAACCCAAGGGAATAACCCCTGCCTGCCAGCCAACCGATGGGAGCAAAGTCCTTCAGTATAAAGGCTGCAAAATGTGCAGGGGTATTATCACCAGCTAGCAGGGGAAATGCGACTGCACTCAGGTTTCTAGGCTTTGAGCCCAGTAATCTCTCCCTAAGCTAAAGGGAGGTTTGGCAGTGGAGAGCTAATTGCTGGCATAGTCTGGGGACTTGGGAGGATGTCCTGCCTGCAAGAATGCTCAGAAAAGCGAGGGGCAAATCCTAGTTCCCTCCGCAGGCTGAACAGCCAGGTACGCAGCTGTCTGCATGCAAGCTACGGTGCTTTCATGGCTTTCAGAAACCATTTTCCCCAGGAGCAGGATGGACCCGCCCAGGTGCACATCTCTACTGGATGTGGAAAAGCAGCACTGGAGGCTTCCTTTAGCCCAAGAGCCTGGAGCACTTCCCCAAAGAGCAGAGGGTTTGCACCTGTTTCGCCCATTTGCCAGCCAAGGGCTCTAACTGCCAGGGCACTGGCCAGATGAGGCCCGGAGTGCTTCCTTTTGAAGCTGGGCAGCCAGGAAGGGAATGTGCCAATTAGGTGCCTCCAGTTTATAAGCACTTGCCCCCAAGAGAGTGGTACAGAGGGCTGGGATTGGGCACCCTTGCTGTGAGTGGGCACTGCCACGGTGTGACCCAGAGAGCCCAGATGCTGCGCAGGGAGCTGAGCCCTGGGTAGAGCCGCCTTCCCAGCTCTCTCAGCCAGAAAAACATCTGTCTGTGGGTGTGACCCCTGCTGTCCCCGGTGCTGCTGACACCTCCTGCCAGCACCTGAGTGCTCAAGTGAGAGATCTGCCTCTAAGCCCCTCAGCCTGAGGGCATCCAGGCACTTCCCAGAAGTGACTTAACCACAGTCTTAGGGTGCCGTCCAGCTTGCCCCTGGAAACTGGACCATTGTGCAGTATGAGTGACTAATTCAGCAGGGGAGAGCCAGGAGTCCAGTGCCTCCTCCAGGATTTATCCGATGACTGTCTCATACAAAATGCAGGAAGCCCCTAGACTGAGGAGGCCTAGGATTTGGGGCCCTCACTCCATGGCCAACTGCTGCCACCACTACGCTTGCACCCAAAACACGGACAGCAGCACTGCTGTCACTGCCCCTGCTGCTGCCTCTGGTTTATGAAAGTGAGGGCCCCTGCTCTGTACACTGAGCTCAGTGCTGCTACTCCGAGAAGGGGTCCCTTTGGGAGCACAAGCTCCCCATGAGTTTCCCTTTTGGCCCACAGAAGAGGCAGGGCAGGAGCAGGGTGCTGCATTGCTCAGGAGGCTGTGGTTAGGTGTCCCCGGGTCTTCGCGGTCCAAAGAGGCAGTGCAGGGGCTTGGGGGCTGCTTGCGACCTAGGTGCCAAAATTCTGCCATTCAGGTGTCTAGTGTGGTCACATGCTGGATGCAGTACAGCCCTTCTGTAGCGCTCGCCCTCGGTGCACAGGGATCGGCATAGCTGCGAGGGCAGTGCCCACATGGACACTCTTGCTCTCTCAGGGTTTTTTCATAGTTTCATAGTTTCTAGGGTTGGAAGGGACCTTCACTCAAGTGCGAGCTGTCCCATGGGAACCTGTGACTTACAGAGTGGCTGAGCTAGAAGAGGGAGAGAGGGCAGCCGGCAAAGCAGGGAATATGGGGCTTGTGGGGAGGGTGTGTGGGGAGACGGGATTTGAACAGCAAGAGGCATCGGGCAAGTCTCTGCAGGCACAAGAGAAGGGCAGCGCAGGATGCCATGAGAGAAAGGGCAGCAGGTGCGCAGAGGTCGGGGCAGGGAGCTGGGAGCACTCCCAGATGAAACGTGCTGGCAAGGGCTAGCCAGGCACGGTCCTGGTGGCTCAGAGCGTGGAAAAGAGGATGTTAAACAAGACCTCTCTTAACCCAGTCACTGCTGGAGCAACCCAGTCATCTCTCCCTGTCCTGCCTGCTGATGGCCATTGCCACACGTGGCTTAGGGACCCATGGCCACGTCCCAGTCTCCATCCCAGTACTCCCAGCCATGCAGTGCTGCACTGTTTCTTACTAGGGTGAGACTCGCACTGACAGCAAGACACGCAGTCTGTGTCCATTCCCTGCTAATGTCACGGCCCAGCTAACGCTTCACCAGCCCAGCTGCCTCTTGCTTCTGGCCTATTGCCCTCTGGTGTGGAGCAATTCCCTGTCCTAGCGCACGCTCTGTTACTGAAGGAGGACAGAGGCGAGGCTCCAAGGGTGATCATCTCTAACGTAGGAAACTACCAGCATCGCTCCTGTGCCTAGTCCTGAAGCTAAGGCCTATATTCATTTTCTCCAGACCTCCAAGACCTCTCTCTCCAGTTTTTCTAAGACCACTGGGAGAGCAGCACGTGCATTAGGGAAATCCCTCCTATCCCAGGATTTGGGGCAGCCTCACTGCTTCATGTGTGGCGTTCTCCCTTATTCCCCATTCAGACGTGTCTTCCACGATCTCCCCGTGACAGACGGGTTTGAAAGGTGTGCAGCTCTTAGTCCTGGGCACAGAGCAGCCCCATGTCAGCTGCATGGCTTGCTGCGGGGACATCAGGTGCGTACAGTCCCTGGCGCCACTCGTGGCACCAGCAGCGTGGTTGGTGGGGGGAAGCGGCGTGGTGCTCCTCACGGCATGCAGAGGCAGAGAGAGGAGGCCTAGGGGAAGCCCTGGTGACCAACATGTGGGAGAGGTCAGGGCAGCAGGTCCTTTGAGAAGGGGGCCTAGGAGGGGATTTGGCAGGGGTATGCTGCTCAGTGCCTGCCAGTAACTGGCTGGGGCAAACCCGGTGGAGCTGTGCTAATGTGCGACATGGCTGCTGGAGCCTGTTGTTACATCCCAGGGTGGGTGGAGGGTCTGGGGAAGCATCTCCTGTGTTAGGAACAAAAGCTCTTCTTCCCCAGTGCTGCTTCTCTCCGGCTGTCCCCAGCTGTCCCTCGAGCCCGCCCGGCTGGGCTGCAGGGGCCCTGGGTGGCTGTGGTCTGGCTGGGCTTTGTGCAGACACAAGGTGGGTGGGGGAGCAGGATTTCAAATGGTGAATGGATTTCATGTGCTGCTGAGGCCCAGCCCATCACAGATGGCGAGCACCTCCTCTCCCTGCTGCACACGCTGCCAGTCCCTCCTCCATCACATGCCTTGACAGGGAGGGGGAGGATGGGAGCAAAGGCCTCTTGCTCCTTGTGACTGATAGGACAGGGGCAGCAGGCCAAGGGGTCGGCAGAGAGGCGGGATGGCACCAAAGGGCATCAGCAGGCCACGCACAGTGGAGGAAGGGTAGGACTGGAGCAACCCGGGGTGCGGGGGACAGGACCGAGTAGCAGCAGCAGTGCTGTGCTGGTGTCTGGGACCAAGGCAGCAGAGCAGCGGCTGGCTGGGCTGGAGCATCGCTGCACAGCACTGCGCAGGGGGCTGCTCGCACAATACCTGTGGCAGATCTTGTGTCACGGGGGTTGGGGTTTCACCAGGCCTACCCAGAAGGGGAGCAAGGACAAGGACAGCCATGGCTTCGTATCACAGGGCTCACAAGCTGGTCGCAAGGCAGGCGGTGGCCCACGGCGTTCTGGCCTGTACTAAACAGCGGCAGCTTGCTTGGGGCATCTGTGTCCTTCTCACCTCCTTTGCTTACTGAAGGACTTGTCTGCGTTCTTTGGTTAGGGCAGTGATCCCATCCAGTGTCCCCCAAACCTCTGGGGTCCCATGAGATCCTTTTAAGGAAGCCGCCCCACCAACACCAGGTGGGACTGCCCCACACACCTGTTTACACACCTGTTTCCAGGGAGCGTCTGCCTGGCCTGGCAGGGCAGTGCCACAAGGCTGCTGCTGCCAGCCTGCTTCAGTGCCCAGACCAGCAATGCCACCACCACGGGCAGGATACAGCCCAGGCCTCCCTTGCCCCTGCCCTGGGTAGGCAAGGAGCACTGCCTGGGGTTCCTGTATTGAGGCAAACCAGGGGGTGTCTTCCCTGCACAGGGAAAAGGAGGGCATCCTTCTGCCTGCATCCCCCCGCTGCTAACTTCAGAAAAGTTTGGAGGGGGACCTCGAGAGCCGTGGGGTTAGGACAGCCCCTCACAGCCTCGAGCTGGGGTTATCAGGCTAAATACAGCTCTGTCCTTTCTTTAGTGCTGTGACAACTTCAGGAGAGACCTGGGGGCATGGCAGGTGTCCGTGCAGCTCGCTTTTCTACTGAGCTGAGCCAGGCCTGTGAGATTGCGCTCCGTCCACACACCAGACTGGCTTGGTAAGCTCGACAGGGCCAGTATAGTCTGAGTTTCCCTCTGATTTCAGGCTTATCAAGGCTGAAACCGAGAGAAATCGTTCTTCACATAATAACAAATGCTGCAAAGAGTTAAAGTGTCCCAGGAGTAGAAGAAGCTTTGATTCATTCCATCACATAAAAAGTTTCTAATTATACCGAGTCTTATCTCTGCCAGAGTGGATTCATAACTCTGCCTTTGCCCTTGATGCCTTAGTGGTTATGGCTGGATTTTGGACAGGAGAAGGGATGAGAGCAGGAGAGGCAGCTGCTGGAGTCTCTTCTGAGAAGTGAGGGTCGTTTCAGAGGTGGGTGCAGATCGCATTGGGAGGTGCAGACAGAAGGGCTGGGGCTGGGGCTGGGGTGCCCATCTTGCGACAAAGGTCCCGCCCGCAGCTGGTGAAACCAAAGGGGCATCCACACGCATGGTCACCAGCTGCAGTATTCGGCCAGCACGTGGGCAGAGCGGCATTCGCTCATGGGGACAGGAGCTCTGGATTCAAGCTGGGCAGTGCAGGCCACTCCCCAGAAAGCAAACCACAAAAACAATTCCCCTTTCATTCCCAGAACAGGAGGAGCTGAGAGTCGCAAGAAGACAGTAAAGTGAGGCATGCACGGCCACTGCTCCCTCCCTTCCCAGCTCTCCCTGCTCAGGCACAGGCCAGAAGACCGGCTCCTCTGCCAGCCTTATGCATTACCAAATGCAGGCCTCCGCAGTGGCCAGCTGCCCTTTAACAACCCCACACAATGGGCCGGGGGACAGATGCTTCCACGTAACACGCACCAGCCACCACAGCATTTCCAGTTGCATTCGAAACCTTCTTGCATCACTTTTTAAACAAAACCTGGGGGTGTCACCTTCCTGCGCAGGCCTCCGTGGAAACTCGCTCTGCTTCATGCGTACTTGTAACACGTATGTCGTGATGGAGGCCCCAGCTTCACGTGTGCCCCCTTGACTTCCCCGCACACTGATACGTGCTCCTTCCCCTCTGCCCTTTTCCAGAGCTGACTGCCTAATCTCTAATTTGGCCTCGTATGTGGTGTGTGTCACCGAATGATTCAGAACTGGAACACGAATGCAGCAGTAGTTGCTGCCGTGGGATGTAGGCGCCTCCAGGTCATGGCAAAGATGCCTTTGCAATGGGCACTGTGCAGACACAGAGCCATAATGTGGCCCTGGCTTGTAGCCTAACTAGTTTCTTGTACCTCTCCAAAAATCTCATCCTATCCCTGCCTGACCCATGGTGTGTGCCAGCTAGTGGTACTCAGGGCTAGGCAAGCTGGCAAAGTTGCTTATAGTCCCCTGGGCCAGCTTTTGAGATGGTGTTTAGTGGGACTTGCAGGGGCTGCAGTAACATCCTCCTTACTGACAGGGAGGAGGGTGCCAGTGGCACTGGCAGGCCGGGACAGAGACAGGCATAGCAAAGAGGGAGTGATCACAAAGGGCCTAAAGTGCTGTCCATTTTATCCAGTGTCCTTCTGTCCCCTCACTGGCATATCCCTCTCTGCTGCACCTGCCAGCTCAGCCCTGTCTAGCTCTGGATGCCCTGGGCTGGGGTCAAGGGCTGGTCCCCACTCTACAAAGGCAAGACTCCCTTACAGGCAGTTTAGACAGGTGACATCCGAGTCACATCCCTGAACAGCATAGGCTGCCCTAACCAAGGCACTGTCTGCCAGGGCAGGGGCCTGTTGCCAGCTTGAGGCAGGAGGGGGGTATATACTGATGGGCACTGACAGCATGGTGCTATTACAGAATAGCCTGTCACTGGCATATGAGCAAGTGCAGTGGCAGCACCCAGCTTGTATTTGTGGCATATCAGTACTAGGACCTTGCTAATAATGGTATACCACGCTGCATTGGCGTGTTGGTGGTGGCTCCGGCTCTGTGCCTGTGGTTGTGTGTGAGGGCTTGATGTGGCAATTTGGGGCAACCTTTGGATAAATGGAGAGAGAGGCCTGGACTCGATAGCCCAGGGCATGCTTCCTTCCTAGGGAGTGTTCAGAGGCAATGGCCCTCCCCGGCTGTGTTGAAGGTAATGCCCGGTGTCAGCTGTGGTGCAGTGTTTCCTAGCTGCTAAGCATGGCCCCAGTGGAGCCAATCCTGCCTGCTTGTCTTTCTGACTCACTTTCTTATGGGTAAAACTGCTGCTGAGGGTGTCACATCCCTGCAAACAAACTAGTGCTGCAAGGGCCCAGGCAGATCACGGAGCTGCCTTTTAGGGCTCTGGAAAGGGGAGCCCAGCATGGTGCAGCAATGCAGCCAGTTTGGTGGGTCGTTGCCCCTCGTGTCAGACAGGCAGAGCACTGATCTCACATGGGGAAGACAGACCCATAGTATGGAGACCAGTGAGAAAAGAGCATGTTCCCAAAGCAGCTGCCCAACACATAGAGGCTTGGTAAGGATGGCCCCTGCTTGTCCCCAGCTCTGGCATATGATGGGGGATGCTCACTCCTGCCAAGTGTTGGTTCATGGCACTCTTTTAAGACAACTCCTGGCAGCCCTCACTGCCAGTCTGGGGATTCAGGAGAAAGGGAAGCAGGGCAGCTCAGCATGGAGGTGTTTCTAACGCAGGGCACATAAGGTACACGCATGAGCTGAGATCTGATTAGAAGTAAACCAATGAACCTAGTCCTCCGGCGCCGGGAAGGAAACAGGCAATCCACTCACCTGTGCCAGGAGTGGGCCAGCCTCCCCAGGCCTGTTATCTCCAGAGTTGATCCGGGATTAGTGGCCTCCTAAGCTACAGTAAGAACTCCACAGTGAAGGCCGTCACTCACTTTCCATTATAAGACTGATTTCACACCCTACATTCCTCAGAGAAAGCCTTTGCGCTTGAATTTCACACGTGTTATCTGTGGCAAGAGCGGCACTCTGGCAAAATGTGAAAGGCCTCTTCCTCGGGTGTCCCGTGCATTCAAACCACCTCCTCCTTGGCCCTGCAGGAGCAGGGCCCCGGCTGTACCTGGGGCAGGTCGGGGTGCTCCTCATGCTCCCAAGCACCATGCCTGGCACTTGAGGGTGGGGGCTGCTCCTGCAGGTTTAAGACGACACCATACGAACACATCTCTAGGTTGGCTTGGATAGGGATAGTCCTGCCTGGACAGGGAGTTAGGCTAGATGTGACTTCCCGAGAGCCCTTCCAGCCTAACTCTGCTGTCATTCCAGGCGCGGATGAGCTGATGCAGGGGACTGAGAAGAGGGATTGGTTTTCTAAGCCCATTTCTCAGAATTGATCCAGTGTGGAAACCCTTAGGGATTTATCGGCTGGTGGTTTACCACTGATTCCAGACAGTTTTGATGCTCTGGTGGTTCAGCCCAGGATCTCCCACGGGACCAGAAGGAGATGGGCACCAGACCCTGCTGGGAGTCAGAGAGCTGGGAATAGAGCCCAGCACTGCAGAGGTCAGCAATGCTCATGCATATGACAAAGACCCATCTCTCCTGGCAGCTTGCGAGACACATAGAAGCTAGGGGCCTCCAAGCATCCTCTCAAGCCAAAGACTCCTGCATCGAGAGGCTCTCGCACCCAGAACTCCTCGCTGAGATGAAGCAGATCTTTTAGAAACAAATCCCAATCCGGATTAAAGAACTGACAGTGGCAGAGCACCCTCCACAACCCCTGGTCAGCTTTTCCAATGCTCAGTCCCTCTCGCTGCTAAAAAATTGCACCTTATTTTTCTGTTTTAATTTGTTTAACTTCAGCTTCAACCATTAGACCTTGTTCTGTCTTTGCCTACTAGATTGGAGGCTTCCACTGACAGAAATCTTCTCACACAGATACCTATAGACTATGGTTTAGTCAATCCTTTTATTATAAGGCAGGTAGATTGAGCTCTTAAATCTTTCACTGCAAGGCAGGTTTTCTCAACTTTGAATTATTCTTGAGGCTCTTTTCTGAAACCTTTCCAATTTGCTGGCAGTTTTTTTGAAGTATGGACCCCAGGACCAGGCACTCATTGTCTAGCTCTGGAGAACTACCCTTGGGATGACCGGAGGTGATATCCCTGTCTTGTGCTACTCAACATTACTTTGCATCTCTCTTATCTTAGCCCTCGTAGCTACTGCATCAGACTTCACACGCACGTTCACTTGTTTATCCTCAAGCACCCTTAAACTCCTTTTCAAGTCTACCCATTCCCAGACACGTCCCCCTCCTGGAAGTGTCACCTACAATCTGTGTTCTCAGACATGTGACCTTGCATTTGGATGTATTAAAATGCACAAACGCTGTTCAAAGGAGCCCAGTTTACCAATCTATACAGATTTTTCTTATAACTGACCTGTCCTTACCACTATTTACTGCTCCGCCAATTTTTCTCTCATCTACAGTCCGCACCAGTATGAGTTCATATTTTGTCACAGATGAATGATAAAGGTATTGACTAACATTGGGCCAAGAACAGATCCCATAGAGCTCCTCAGCAACTATTCTGATGGTACGAGGGTCCTCATTCACAGTGACTTTTTGAGACCTAGCAATTAAATCAATGTTTAATTTATTTAATATTGATGTTGTAGGGTGTTAATTTTCTAATCAGAATGTCATGGAGGAACCAGGCAAAGGCCTCACAGAGGTTTCAAATATATGATGCCAGTACAACTGATTTGTCAATCACATTTATCGTCTAATCAAATGATAGTATGAAAGTTTGAGTGATAAGACCTGTTTTCTAGGAAACAGTGTTAACTGGCATTCACAAGGTGGGGGTTTTTTTGTGGGTACCAGCCACTGTTGTTTTCTGGGTGCCAGCCACAGCTGGTTTTAAGGGTGGGCGACATGAGTGACCGCCCAGGGCACCATGGTTGAGGGGGCACCAAACATCCTGCCAGCTCCACCCGAGGCAGGAGGAGTGGTGCCCAGGCCAGCTCAACCCAGGCCAGCAGGGTCCAGCTGAGCCCAGATGCCGCCCCCCGCCCCCATGGCATCCCCAGCTCAGCCATGCAGGGCACCACCCCTGCCCCCCCATCACCCTAAGATCCTGGCGCAGCAGGATGGTATGGTGAAATGAGGGGGGCACCAAAACACAAGTTTGCAAGTTCGCCATGGGTGCCATTTTCCCTAAGGCTGGCTCTAGCACCAGCAACTCTCTTGCCATGGATGTGGCCACAACTAATGCTCTTTCTGTTCTCGTACATGTGTGACTACCACCCTTGGCTTCGTAGTGGAGGCAGACCCCAGGTCCTCACCTGTGGCTATCTTCTCAGTTAAAAAAAAGGTTAAAATATCATTTCCAGCAGCTGACTAGTCCAGAGCAGCCATATAACATGAGAATATAAAATCTCATGTTGTCACAGATGTCACTCTTGAAACTCCCCAGTTCCCAGATAGGAGGGAGGAAAGACACTGAGGCTGGTCTTTCCCTCCTATGCTGGCTGCTCTGGGTCCTCGAGCTTCCTCTGGACGTGGCTCATTACCTTTGTCTTCCATTCATTCTCGGGTTCGTCCTTCAGTACAGGCTCTGCGCCTGGTGCATTACAGCATCCTGTTTGTAACTGTGTAAATGCGCTGTTTTAACACTACCTCTGTATTTACAGTCCATGCATAACTAATTTAGAGAGAATTATGGTTTACAGAAGTACAATCTTCTGAGTGATTGCTTCCATTTTTATTTTAAAAACCTTTCTGAAAGCAAAACCTAAGGAGATTCACCAGTAAGTGCATAAATCAGAGCTCTGTTAAAGTACTTGGGAAGATTGGGATTGCCCTTCAGAGAGACCGCCGCACCCCACCAGCAGCCTCTGCCAGACCAGTTAACAGCTCGGGGTAATGGGAGCTCATTCCCAGCACCGATTCCAAATCCCACTGCCTGCCTGACGCTCACAAGGAGCAAGGGAGGAGAAACCATTCTGCCTTCAGAGGGTAATGCCCACTGTAGCTAGAAGGCATCCCTTTTTGCCTCCAGTCCTTCAGGATCTGGGGCTGTTCAGATCTAGCATTTCTGCTTCTCTGCTCCCCAGATTAACAAAACTCTTGGGTACAGAGTACATGGAAGTGGGGCCTGCGCCGCAGCAGAGCCTGTGATGTCAATGGGAGCTGTGTTTGCAATATCAGATTCTCCCAAACGAAGCATGACAAAGTGGTCTCAATTTTCAGTTGCCATTTTGGATGCCCTAAAGTGACCCTAGATACTGCTCCAAGACTGTTCAGTAGACTGGTGTTTACAGCAGCTGCTGAAGTGAGCCCAGACCTGGCCAAGTAGATGCCTACGTGCATCTCCAGGAGTGTGGTGCGAGCCCTTTAGCTGCTAAGGCACTGGCAAGGCCAGGGGATGGCTGCAGTTGAACCCAGTGTTCGGGGCACAGCTGCTCAGTGTGACAGCTCCTACAGTCACACCTGGACCACCCACTTTCTTTGGTAACCTATTAGTCACTGATGTTTCCTGCCTACAGACAGGGACAGAGGTATGATATCTGAAGCCTGGGATTTTTTGAAACACAAGGCCCTTGGTTCACCCCTCAGCCAAAATCTTCTGTGCAACTGTTCACAGCCCAAATCTCCACTGCCAACTCAACTGCACACACAATTCCTGCTCTGGTGTGCAACACCATGAATTTATCTAACACCAGGGACTCATTGTGTGTGTGTGTGGGGGGGGGGGGGAACATACTTATTGTGTATGTGCCACCACCCAGGGCAAACCAGTCACCCACCCAAACTTGGACTCCTGGAGAAGGTAACTAGAACCCCTGGCACCTGGTGAGACTGATCAAGAGACCACTTGAAACAGGGAATGGGAAGGTATAAAACAGAGGGTCTTCCTTCAATCCCTGTAGGGAAAAGCAGAGAGCAGCAAGGAGCTGACTGGCTGCACTGGGAAAAGACTCCAGGCTCGAGAGGACGAGCCACGTTCACGAGGGGGCACCCTGAACTCCTAGGATTCCCCACCAGGCTGCAGGAAACTGAGGCAGGGGCCTGCCTTCAGGTGCCTATTGCTTTCTCTGGATCTGGGTATTTCATGTCGCAGCTAAGGCAAAGCACTTTTACACTCTGTGTCCATTTGCCTGTCCTTCAAGAGGGAATTGTAAACCCAGAGCACCCCGGAGGCTGGAGCTCTAGGGAAGGGAGTCATTAATCTACGGCTGAGTTGGCAGGGAGCTTGGTCTTGGGAACTTAGGCCAGCAAAGCCACAAACAGAGCCACAGCCCACTGTTGTGCAGTCACAGGGAGCCTGCACCCAGGAAATGTGGTAGATGGACCCAGGAGAGAGCCAGTGATGCAACCTGATCAGACCAACGGGAGTTTACAGCACATGGCCCAAGTGTGGTGGGACTAAAACACAAGAACCCGGTGAACCCTACCAGGGCTCTGTGATGCCTTGTCCACTTTCAGGCCCGCAGCAGTGGGCAGTGCCCTATAGCAGGTGGATCCAGTGCACTGGGGGATAAAGATTTAGCTTGGTGGGTTGAAACAGGGCCGCATTACGAGCTGGTGCTCACTTCATCCTCTCTGGTCCCTTCCAACACTACCTGTCCTGTGTAAGGCTGGTGTGGGCCCCTTGGGAATGTCTCGCTCTGTGCAACACCTCCTCTAGTGGGTCCCACCCTGGCAGGATGACTCAAGGCACTTTAACATAAAGAAGAACAGCTCTGAGACTCACACACCCAGCGACAGGTACTGTGCTGAGGAAGAAGCAGGACCCGATTCTGCTTTACCCCATGCCAGATCCAGCTCCCAGAGTAGCCAGGCCTGACGCTACAGGGAACACCAGTGAAAGGTGATGATGAACTCAGCCCTCTCAGAACTGCCAGCTGACTGAGGAGCCTGGCACTGTAGGCACATCCATTCAGAAGGCTGTCCTCACACCTGGAAGGATGGAAATTTGATAAAACTAATGAAAAAGGCCAAAGCACAATTGAAGTTGCAGCTAGGAAGGGATGTGAAGGCTAAAGAGAAGGGTTTACATAAGCATGTCGGTAGCAAGAGGAGGATCTGGGAAAGTGTGGGTCCCTTACTGAATGGCAGAGGCAATCTGGTGACAGAAGATGCAGAAAAGGCTGAAATGCTCAATACTGATCTTGCCTCAGTCTTCATAGGCAAGGGCAGCTCCCAGACTACTGCGCCAGGCAGCACAGTTTGGGGAGGAGGTGAGCAGCCAACGGTGGCAAAAGAACAGGGTAGGGGCTATTTAGAGAAGCTGGATGTGTACAAGCCTGGATGGGATACACCCGAAGGTGCTGAGGGAGTTGGCTGATGTGATTGCAGAGCCACTGATCATAAACTTTGAAAACTCATGGTGATCAGGAGAGGTCCCAGATGATTGGAAATGAGCAAGCATAGTGCCCATGTTTAAGAATGGGAAAAAGAAGGATCCAGGGAACTACAGACCAGTCAACCTCACCTCAGTCCCTGGAAAAATCATGGAGCAGATCCTCAAGGAATCCATTTCCAAGCACTTGGAGGAGAAAGAGGTGATCAGGAACAGTCAGCATGGATTCACCAGGGGCAAGTCATGCCTGACCAACTTGATTGCCTTCGATGATGAGGTGACTGGCTCTGTGGATGCAGGGAGACCGGTGGATGCAGTGTACCTTGATTTTAGCAAGGCTTTTGATATGGTCTCCCACAACATTCTCACAGGCAAGCGAAGGAAGTACGGGCTGGATAAACAGACTGCAAGGTGGATAGACAAGGCTGGAGCAACAGGTTCACAGGGTAGTAATCAATGGCTCGATGTCTAGTTGTTAGCTAGTATCAAGTGGAGTGCCCCAGGGGTCAGTCCTGGGGCCAGTTTTGTTCATTGCCTTCATCAACAACCTGGAAGCTGGCATTGAGTGCACTCTAAGCAAGTTTGCAGATGACACCAAGCTGGGGGGAACAGTAAATACACTGGAGGGGAGGGCTAGGATTTAGAGTGACTTTGACAAGTTGGAGAATTGGCCCAAAAGAAATCTCATGAGGTTCAACCAGGACAAGTGCAAAGTCCTGCACTTAGGACAGAACAATCCCATGCACCGGTACAGGCTGGGGGCTGATGGGCTGGGCAGCAGTTCTGCAGAAAAGGACCTGTGGGGTACAGTGGACAGTAAGCTAAATGAGCCAGCAGTGTGCCCTTGTTGCCAAGAAGGCTAACAGCACTCTGTGATGCAGTGATAGGAGTATTGCTAGCGGGTCAAGGGAAGTGATTATTCCTCTCTGTTCAGCACTGGTAAGTCCACAACTGGAGTCTTGTGTCCAGTTTTGGGCCCCCGCTACAGAAAGGATGTGGACAAATTGGACACAGTCCAATGGAGGGCAACAAAATTGGTGAGGGAGTTAGGGGACATGACTTTTGAGGACAGGTTGAGGGAACTGGGCTTATATAGACTAGAGAAGAAGGGACTGAGCAGGGATTGAACAGCAGTCTTGAACTACCTGAAGGGGATGGGGGTTCAAAAGACAATGGAGCTGGACTGTTTTCAGTGGTGACAGATTGCATTGATTTCATAGACATTAGGGCTGGAAGGGACCTCGAAAGATCATCAAGTCCAGCCCCCGGCCCCAGGGCAGGGAGTCAGCTGGGGTCACAGGATCCCACCGAGATAAACGTCCAAATGTCTCTTAAAGGAGTCCAGAGCAGTTGCTTGCACCACCTCCAGCAGCAGTCTGTTCCAAGCCTTGGGGGCTCGGACAGTAAAGAAGTTCTTCTTTATGACCAGCCTGAAACAGTCTTGGAGGAGTTTGTGACCGTTTGACCTTGTCATCCCTTGGGGCACTCTGGTGAAGAGGCGTTCCCCTAGATCCTGTTGAACACCCCTTATATACTTATAGGCAGTCACCAGGTCCTCCCTGAACCTGCGCTTTTCCAGGCTGAAAAGCCCCATGGCTCTCAGCCTCTCATCGTAACGCCTGTTTTCCTGCCCTCTGATCATGTGCATGGCTCTCCTCTGCACTCTCTCAGGCTTCTCCACATCCTTTTAAAAAAAGATGACAGAACAAGGAGCAATGGTTTCAAGCTGCAGCAAGGGAAGTTCAGGTTAGATATTAGGAATAATTTTCTTACTAGGAAGGTAGTAAAGCACTGGAACAGGTTACCCAGAGAGGTGGTGAAATCTCCATCCTTGGAGGTTTTGAAGACCCAGGTAGACAAAGCTATGGCTGGGATGATGTAGTTGAGGCTGGTCCTGCTTTGAGCAGAGGGTTGGACTAGATGTGACCTCCCAAGATCCCTTCCAACTCTAATTTTCTATGATTGTAAAAAAGGAGGACATTTTTTATTCATTTCACATTGATGGGGCCACCAGCAAAACACCACTGGCAGGAGGCTAATTTTTGTGAGGGCCCAGGCAGGCTTGTTTATCCAGTTACCCTTGCATCCATGTGCTAATCTACTGCCAAGCCCCCCCACACTTTTGGTGGCCAAACACAATTTGTCAGTGTGGAATCCAGACTGAGCAGTTTCAGGGCAACCTTGTACCCTGGGACATCCTGAGGCTGGGTTTTCAGCAGCTAGGAGAACATATGTTAAGATGCACCCTATGAACACATCTGGACTCTCTACCCTGCAAGTGGGATGGGTGACTGCTCCCTGCCAATCTCCCACCTAGCCCTTTCTGTTATCCGTACAAACGGGTGCCCACAAGATATGACTCTCACTAGTGCAAACTCAGGAGCAACTACTGAAGCCTGAGCTGAAGCACAGCAAGCCAGGATGATATGTTCACAGAGCAAAGTTCTGTAAAACCATCAGAATAAGGAGTTAAATAAAAACAGGCACTTGGTTAAGAATAAAAACTATAAATGCCTGTTATCCAAACACAAGAGGTTTAAAGGTAAAAACAGGTGAGCTAGATTGAATGGCCATTGACCTTGATATAATAGAAATTATGGAACCAGGGTGGAATGACAAAAATCAATGGGATACAGTAATACCTGGCTATAAACTATACAGGAAAGTGAGCCTGTGCTGCTGGGTGGGAAGCAGCGCTCCTTCTACAGGATTCAAAAGATGCTGGCAAGATATACAGTCTGAGTGGTCAGGACTATGCAGCTGAGTCTTTATGGGTACAAATCCCAAACTGTAAGAACAGCAATAAATCATCATTAGGACTAGCCCACCATCCACTACAACAAGAAAGAAAATTGAGAGCGCTACACAGAGAGATCAAAGAGACAGCAGAATCTAACGCATGAGGACAATGGAGGACTGCAAGTGCCCCCACACAACCTGCTTGCACAGAGCAATGGGGCTGAACTTAGAAAAACATCCGCCACACTTCACACGAATCGTGCTAGCTATCCCACGGGAGGAGAAGCCATCCTCAGCATAGTATGAAAGCGCATGCAGGTCCTACTTCAAGAGGAAATAATGGTAAAATCATTAAGTGACATCAACTCCAGCACACTCAGCTTCATCCTGGCAGGGGCTAGTGACTCCTGGCTTTTGAGCGGCTTAAATTCAGTGAGAAGGTGAGCCCTGAGCCTCGAGGCCCCAAAATCTAACGGCAGAAAATCATTAGGGGCAGCATAGAGATTGCTTAAACAACAACAGCAGAGTCTGAGAAGAGTTGTCTGATGTGCTGAGCAGAAAGGGAACCAGAAAGGGCAGACAGTTTCTCCAGCCTGCCTAGCAGTCAGTATATGAGCAGAGCAGAAATCCTTTTGCATACAGGAAGTGAAGCCTGTACCAGGAATACAGAGTCCAGCTATCACTCAGACAGAAGAAACCCAGAAGGGCCAAAGTGCTCTCAGAGGGGCAAACAGGTAAGGATACAAAACCAGCCAACCAGTGATTCTTAGAAGAGGGTGAAAGCAGGAAGGCTGCAGAACTTCTCTGGGGCAGCTGGGTCATCAGGGGATAAAGATGGCAAATAAGGGACCTTGCTGCGAGCATGAGAAACTCTTTCCTTTTGTCTGCCTTGCTGAGGATGCTCAAGAGATCCCTGCATCATGTCAACAACTTTCTGGGTAAAAGAAAAGATGAAATACTCTCAGAGTCTAGAGGCGCTGAAGGAGAGGTGCTGGCAGAAACATTGTTTAAAAGACAAGAAGTCCCAGGCCCAGATAAAGCATTCAAGATCTCAGAAGGAGGTTTGGTACAAGGTAGTTGAGCTAGGAACAAAATTTTGCAATCTCACATTAAGAACAGCTTGTATCGCAGACAAATGGAAGTGGTAACATTTTGCATCTATGCTTAAAAAAAATCCTTTAGGGGCTAATAGGGGAATGAAAGGTCAAACAGCTTTACATCTGCAGCTGCCAACTGGCTGCACTGATCATTTGAAATTAAATCACAAAGCACTTGGAGGATCACAGCCTGAGAGGGCCTAACCCACCCAGTTTCTACAAATGAAAATTGTGTCTCATTGATCTCTCAACAATTTTGAGTGCGTGTCAACACAGCGGAGAAGCGAGGACTGATTTACACAATTTATTCAGACTTTCAAGAGGCCTGTGGCAAGGTCCCACACAACAGGCTACTAAACTAACTAAATATTTATAGGACCAAGAGGCAAAGTGCTGTAGCGGATCACAAGCTGGCTAGTTGTAATTTGGGGATTATTTGGATTAGCAGTTGTCAGAAAACCCAGAGGACTGGGATCACTGGCCCAGGAGGCCTTTCCAGCCCTGTGCTGCTGAGACAGAAGGTGCGATGAAATGGTCCATTTGCATGGTGGCGCGCTGCTAATTGTGGCATCCTGCTTTTGTATGAGGTTACAAGGTTTTGTATAAGTCTCTTAATGATTTGGAAAGCGGGGTGTATCGCACAGAGGCAAAATTGCAAATGACACCACATTATTAGGTTAGTCAAGAACAGAAGGGACCGCGAGGAATGTCAGTCACATAAATAAGTGAAGTGAATGGGCAACATCACAAAGACAGCTCAGTGGAGACTTCTGCTAAAAACAAACAAAATGATGGAAAGAATTGAGTAAGGGCTGGGGAGAAGAACAGAAAATAGTATGAGGCCTTGAAATCAATCAGCGGTGTGGCCTCAGGTGGACAATGTGTACGATGCTGGTCACCCCATCTTAGAAAGGACAGGGTAGTGTTAGAGGGGTTCCAGTAAGAGCAATATGAATGATTGGGGCCCGTGAAAAGGTCTCACAGGAAGAGAGATTGAAAAGATTGGGATTGTTATCATAGAGCAGATATAAAGAAGGGGGTTGTGATAAAGGAACATCAAATACTGGTTGGTCTAGAGAAGATAAATGGGGGCATCTACTCTCCTCATCCCCTAACCCAAGAACAAGGAAATAGCCCACTTGATTGAAGGCTGGAAATTGGAAACCTATGCAAGGAAATGCTTTTTCAGATAAGATATGACTGAACTGTGGAACTCATTGTCACAGGAGAGCATCGAGGCCAAGTGCTCAGCGCAGCTCGGGAAGAGATTGGACATTATATGGGTAAGAGGAAGATCCAGAGTGAGACCTGTTATTGCTAACCCACATTATAATAGACACTTTAACCCTCCTATCTCAGGGCTCAAGCCAGGACATACCTGGTAGAGGCTGTGGGGGAATATAACATAGGAAAGATTGTACCATGTCTTCTCCTGCCAGGGCTGACATCTCTCTGTTGCATCTCACCCTGGGCCCTGGGAGACAGTGCATTGGGTGAGATGGGTCTTGGTCTGAGCTACTCTGCCAACCCTCTGTTTCTAAACCACCAGAGCAGTACAAGCAAGAGGGATTCAGGGTGCTCATCTTTCATTTGGGGTGCTGCATGGTAGGCAACACAGCTGAGAGGGGGCACCCTGACTGGCACCAGGCCAAGAGGACGCTGTGACTAGTGCTGCCAGATCAGAATACTTTCTGTAAATGAAGTGTAGGACTTGGCAAACAGGTGCCCTACGGTGCAAGGCTGGAGACCGTCCTGTCTGAAAGGTGAAGGTGGAATAATCTTGCAGGAGAGCTGTCCTCCTCTTGGCACTGTAGCTGCCTGGGAATAGTGCTTGGAGAGAGCAGAATAAATAGCTTCCTCTGAGTGCCTTTGCTCTTGTGCATTTACCCCAGGAAGGCCAGGTGTCCGATCCTCTCTCAGGCATGGGTGGAAGCATGCATCTCTGCAGAGGTGCCTCAGGTTTGCCAGGGCCAGGCATGGTGAGAATCCTGTCAGCAGAGGCCGTGTCAGAGGAGGATGCTGGAATCTCTTGGGCTATTTACTGCTGTTTGTTATGTTCTTTTCCCAGTGACAGCAGATGCTCTCGAGCTGAATCACCGGGGTTTGTTGTGGCGAGCTCTGCCTCAGCACCTGCTGGACGCCAAAGAGTTCTGCCTGCTTACTGCCTCCAGAGCCCACCTGCCCCTGGCAGGCTGAGTCACAGCCATGAAAGTCTGGGGAGCCGACGGGGAGGGCCGGGCTGGGCGGCTTCCACGAGTATGGACACAGCCCTGCCTGGGCAGCAGGGGCAGGTCAGGGAGCCTCTCTGCAAAGGGCTCAATGGAGCCACCTGCAAGGGACAAGACAGGGTTAAAATGCCTCAGGGAGCAAATGACCCCCCAGCTCTGTGCAGGGCGCTAGGTATTCTGGCCTGGCTGAGCAGGCCTGGGGATGTACTTGGGCTCTTCTGAGACAAACAGCCCCTACAGTGGTGCTGCTCTTCTCAAACAGAAGCCCTACATGGTCCTTCCAGAGAGCCACGTGTCCACCCTGTGCCTGTGACATGCATGGGCACACTAATGCCCTGTATCCAACAGTGAGAATACCCCTGGCAGAAAACCATGTTTTCCACTAGGGTTGTGCGAAGCTTTGGGTGCTGATTTGATTTGGGGGAGATTCGGGCCGATTTGGTGGCCAAATCTCTGAATCTGAATTGAATCAGGAGACTAATTAAAAGGTCCAAATTGATTTGAAGCTCTTCAAATCGATTCGGAAAAGATTCAGAGAGCTTAGGCGATTCGAGCAGTCCCTGCTCTTTGCAGCAGGGAGCTGGACCCAGACTCCATACTGGTAAGTAGGAGGTAGGGGAGGGGGAGCTGGAGGAGGGGAGAGGGGACCATGGTGGGGGGCCTGCCAGGCCCCATCCCCTGCTTGCTCCCCCAGTCCCCACAAGCACCCCCTGACCCCCGCCTGCCCTCCCAGCTCCCCCATGGCTGCCCCGCCTGGCCCACCTCCTCATATGACAGGCACTGCACATAGAGACCCTTGCCTCATAGAGACAGCACCTTAGAAGCCTTGTGTGTGACCATGTCTGGGAGCACTGGACTGAGAAGAGGCGTGGCTCACCATGACTTCACAGCCAGAGTGAATGGGGACAAGCCATGGGCAGCACTGGAAACCCAGCCCTCTTCAAACACCTTACAAACAGGACTGTAGGTAAGTGTATGGCAACACCCGAAATAACTAATCTTCTGACTCATGATAACCACCTCTTTGTCAGCCTTTCCCACAGAGGCCTGACCAACAGAGACACCCCTCTGACTGGGCTCCTGACTTGTAGGGACCCCAACACACAGCAACAACAATTTCATGGACACCCTTTCCTAGAGATGGACTGACAGCGATGTCCTTTTTCTGGAGATGCCCAAACCTCAGAGATCCTGTGTCTCCACTGTAGGGATAACCCCACACAGAGAATGTGTAGAATTTCAGTATTGCTTTCATAAAAAAACACCCTGCTGCCTCAGTTTACCCACTCACTTTGGATTGTGCAATCCTAACATTGAAGGGGTTAATTTTTCCTTTGAAGCAGGTGATGGAGGAGTCATCAGGTGAGCAACAGGCCTGTCTGGGATGGCATGAGTGAACCCTCAAGGACTGCCAACGTGAATGGAGTTAACTGCCTGGAAGACAATGGAAGACGAAGGACTAGACATCCACTTTTAATATCAGTAACTGTCAGCCAAGGGAAGCAGCAGATGTGGAACCAGTGCTGCTACAACTGGAAACTTCCCGAGGACGAGAGTAATAGGTCCCAGAGGCTATGCCTTGGAGAAGCAGACAGAGCTGCCAACATAGACGTGCGCACAAACTTCGATTTTCCATTCTAAACTAAGGCCCCTAATGCTGAAAGGTGACTAAGGTTAACTGAGGGATGTCAGCATGTGTCAAAAAGACAACCTTTTACAGAAGCAGTGTGGTGCCCCTGCTTTACCTGTGGCAGGCTCAGGTGTTATGTCTGGTGTTGTGACAGGGTTGACAGTAATTTTACCAGGAGTTTAGTTGATGGATTTGTACAGGATAGTTTGGACATGGCTGATCCTTCCTCAGGCAGGGATTGGACTAGTTGTACCCTCGGGAGGTCCGTTCCAGCCCCGCTGCTCTAGGCATGGGTGACTGGTGCTGCCTTAGTTGGTGGGGGGCGGGGGGCACATACCCCCCCCCCCCCAGTGACCAGTTAGCGACCGGGAGGGGGAGGGGGTCCCCTCATGGCCGATTGCTGCACTCACTTCTGGGAGCGCCATGGCGCTCTACTCCTCGGGCAGCACTTGCAGAGGGGGTACTGGCGCTTCCGCCTGCCCCCCCAGCCCATTGCCTAAGTGGCAAGTGCGGCTGGTCAGGGGGTACACTGGCATGTTCAGGGTGCATGTGCACCCCTGTGCATCCCCTACGCATTGCCACTGGCTCTAGGATTCTGCAACTATCCCGTGTCCCCCAGAAAGCCTGTGGACTACACAGCAGCAAAGAGCCAAAGGGGGCCAGCATCCTTGGCCAGGTCCAAATTGTTTTGTCCGAACCTGCACAGGCCTTAGGCAGATGCCCAAGTCACAAAACACAATCCAGATTGACCGCACTCCAACAGCCACAACAGCACCCCTTCTCCCCCAACTATGACCTAAAAAGCTTCTTTGGCTCCTGGGCTTACTACAGGCTTCTGACAATGCTCAGAAATGACCTTACACCTGCCCAACCCCTCCACCAGGTACCCCCAGGACAGGCCTTGCACCCACTTGCGCTGACAGCACCGATTTCAGCACACACAGTCCCTGCCATTCTGGGGTGATGGCATCCAAGTCAAATCAAGTCAGTCCTGAGGGCCACTCCGACCATGGGGTCACCTTAGATACTGTAACAACTCTCCTCCACTCCTCCCGGTGCTTGGGTAGCTTTGTATATTCTGCCAGTTGAAGCTGCGCCCAGTCCTTGATCTTGGTTCCCTAGCTCTTCTTGGATCTAACTCTTTTCTCTTTCCCTCCACAGCGCCCTGTATGATCGCGTTGGTAAGGGTGTCCAGCCTACTCGTGATGTGTCCAAACCACTGCAGCTTCCTTCCTTGTGCAGCCTCCCACAACAGTTCATAGGTTCCAATATCTAGACTGATTTGCTGCTTGACAGACTCATTGGTCCAGTGCTCAGTGTGCGATGGCACCCACCTGTTGTAAAATAGCCTTGTGGTTGGAGCACTCCTCCAGGAATTGGCATGGGCTCTAGACTGTCCGCAGCCAGAGGAGATCCTAGCATATCTCCTGGTTTTTCCCAGGGCAGGGCACTGTCTAACCACCCCTACCCCACCTGCACTTAGGTCTGGGCTGCTGTGCAGCCCCAGAGGGCAGGATTCATGAGAAGAGCAGGCAAGAGGGATACTGACTGTAGTCCCATGCAGAGGGGACACCTGAGGGCATGCCCAGAGCTTGCTGCACAGCATAGAGCCACAACAGCGCCCAGCACCAGGAGAGATCTGCTTCATGGGCTGGCGCCCCAGCTCAGTGGCACCCTGCACTCCCTGACTTTTCCAATCAGAGACTACAGGCAGCAGGAACCACTTGCAGCCCAGGGGCTCCCAAATGCAAGGGACCCTGATCCATGGAGACACCTGCTTCACCAACACCCACTCACAAAGCCACCGACCACACGGAGACCCTGCCAGCAGAGGGGTCTCACTCTTGAAGTCTCTCCTCACCCCACCCCGGTCACAGACGCACCTCACAGAAATGCCCGTCTCATGGGAAGCCTGCCCAACAGGGTCTTCCTTCTCCAGCAGATGCCCACACCCACAGAGACCCCAGCCCACCAATGGCCTGCCTCACTGTCACCCTAACCCACAGTGACCCCACTTCGAGAGGCCTCAGCTCACAGAGATCCCCACCACAGACAGCAACGCACCCCTTGCAGCAGCACCTCCGCGCCAAGTCCTGCCTCCCCAGGAAGCCCTAACGCACAGACCCCCATTTGCAGTTTGGTGGTGTAGCTAGGGGTGGGCTGTACAGGGGGAGCTGGAATCTGCCGTCCCCCCACCTCCACCTTCCACCCTGTGGCCCCAGAAACCAGGCGTGGCACTAGGTGGAAGGGAGGGCAGAGCAGCAGGGGTTGGGGCTGGGGCTGGTATGGGGCAGAGGCTTGCTGGCAGAGGAAGCTGCCACTGCTGCTGTAGCGGGGGGCGCTGGGTAACCCCCACCTCCTTATTTTTGCTGCAGAATTTTGGCTTTAAATCCCTGCTCCACACACGCTGGCGGCAGCTTCTTGACGCCCACAGCAGCAGCTTGCCCTCCCGTGCCTCTGCTGCAGGGCCACTGACACCAGGGCGTGGACTCGCAGACTAGCCCAGACACCCCCAGCCCAGAGAGGCAGGACACAGTTATATGTCCGCCTGCCTTAGAGACCTGACCCGGCCTCGCTGTGATCCTAACCGCCCCCTGCCCAGCCACGCTCCCCATCCCGCAGACACCTGGGACACCCTGCTGTACACAGAAGCCCCCCGTCCACGGGGCCCGCACACACCGCACCTCAGAGACACCACTGCGCAGATGTGGCGGGCAGATGTGGCAACCTGCAAGCGCTGAAACCTCAGAGACCCCCGGCCCAGCGAGACCCGTCTCTGCAGAGACCGTCTGGTCCAGGGGCTTTGCATAGAGACCTGGGGCGAGTCCTCCCATCGGGCCCTCGCCGAGATACCACCCCGCACCTCACAGACCAACCCAAACACCCGCAGCCGGAGAAGCAGGGCGCAGGCATGCTGCACCCACGGCTCTGCCCCTTTGCTGCCAGGGGAGACCCTGTGCCCTGGTCCCCGGGGGAGGGAGCGGGCGGCCGGGCGGGGGTGCTGGGGGATAAGGATGGGTCCGTGCCCAGCTGCCCCCGGGGCGCTGGCGGGGTGCTGGGCGGGGGTCAGCCCCGAGCCCCTCGACGGGCATCCCGAGGGAGGTCGCCTCTCGCAGCACCGCACCGCACCGCTCCCCATCCCGGTCCCGCGGGGCGCAGCCCGGACCGCACCACGGCGCAGGGGGGGGGGGGGAGGCGGGGGCGGAGGAGGCAGGACGCGGCACCCCCCGCCCCCCGCCGCCCCGCCCCGCTCCCCCCGCCGTCGCGGATGGTGCGGTCCAAGCGCTATTTAGTCCGCGCTCCTGCCGCAGCCCCGGCTTCGGGCGCTGGAGCATCCTCGCCCGCCGCGCCGCGCCCTGCGCCGCACCCGCATCGCATCGCCGCGCACCGCATCACCCCGCACCGCACCGCCCGGGAGGCCGCGGAGCCACCATGCTGCGCCCCGCCTGCAGCCTGCTCGTCCTCCTGGGCTGCTTCGTGGCCAGCAGGGGAAACCTCTCCCACGACGGTGAGCGGGCGCGGGCGCGGGCGCGGGCGGGGCGGGGCGGGGGCGAGCGCTGCCCTGCAGCGGGAGGCAGCGCCGCTATGTAGGTCAGCGCCGCGGGAGGGGCCGGGCCGGGCCGGGCGTGGCCGCCTCCAGCCGTCGGGTGCCCGGCGATGCGCCGCAGGGAGTGGCCGGGGTCCCTCCCCGCCTGCCCCAAGGTCACCCGGCTCCGGCTCTGCCCCTGCCCCCGGGGCGCGGCGCCGCCTCCATGGCCGGGAGCGGCCGAGAGCGACCCGCCGGGCAGTGCCACTCGCAGCCCGTCTGCCCTTTTGTCTCCGCCTGCCTCTCTCCGGAGCCTGGCGCTAGGGTGCTGCGCTCGGCCGGGCTTGGGGCGCTCTGCAGCCCGGGTTGGAGGAGGCAGCCCCGGTCCGTCGGCTCCTCCCAGAGAAAGCCGTGTCTCGTATTGTCCAAGGAGCTCATAAATCCTCCCAGCACTTGATATACAGATTGTTTATTATGCAGGAGGCATGGAGCTGCTCGGTAGCTTCATAACCCTTGAGACAAAGGGTGTTTACCCATGATATATAACGCCGGGCCGAGCGCTGCCTGACAAAACAGCCTTTAATGAAGTGCCACAGAGCAAATATAATTTTGGGAAGGACTCGTACGTGGCAGGAGCTCATTTTCCATCACTGTTCTGCTGCAGGGTGAAGCCATAGGCGAGCAGCACTGGGCAGGCTCGGAACAGGTGGGCAGATGCTCGCAGCCTTGGCGGTGCCGGCGAGGTGGGCATGGTTGGTGCCGTGTAGGTAGATGCTGGGGCTGATCAGAAGAAGAAGGCAACTGCGTTGAGTCAGGACGTCGCTGCTTTGGAGTGGGGGTCGCAGATCTCTGAGCCAGAAAGGAGCGCGATGATCTGATTGTGGTCCTGCGGGGCCTGGATTTGACCCAGTGGTACTGGTCCAGCAACTTGCGATGGGACTAGCGTGTGGTGGGTGCTCGCATCCGAGAGCATCGTGTGTTGCCAGCTCAGGTTTCGGGATCCCTTGGGCTAGGTCTGCTGCTGCGTTTCATCCAGTTGGGTCCTAAACGAGCTCCTCCCTCCGTGTGCAGGGCAGGTGCTAGCACCGAGAGGAAGAGGGAGCCGTGTGCCAGAGCCATGTCACTGCCAGATTTCATGGCACAGGAAGAAAATGTGAAAATATTTACTGGGGTAAAATTGTCTTCAAGCTGGAGGGACTCGTAGAGTGAGACAATGAAAGAGGAATTATTGCATCCCTGAGGCGGGAGTGGGGAGGATGAGAAACCTGAGCCAGGATTTCCTGACTGGCACGGTGTAGATGGTCAAGGAGAAGCAGCTCTGCCTGTTGAGCTAAGGACGAATCCCCATCGGCCTTTCACAGGAGGGAAGCTCCTATCTAGCATCTCATCTCAAGCTAGAGGATGGCAGCATTACGGGAGGCAATGTGGTACATGGCCACACCCAGCCCGAAGCCCTAGAACGGCACCATCCCCGGGCTAGTCTGTGAGTGCTGGGGGCTGTCATGCCTAGTGTGGCTGTGTCATGGCATCTCAAGGCGAGGTCCCATGGGGATGCCTGATATTGCCTTTGTTGTGATTCTGTATCAAAATGGCTGTGCAAAGTGTTGCCTTCCTGTGCCTCAACGCAGAGTGACAGAACTGTAGCCCAGGCAGGATGGAGACATTTCCCAACTAGTTTGCAAAGATGCAGGTGTGCTTGGGTTGCAGATCTCTGTGTAGATCCGGGGCTGGTGGAATGAGGCATGGCAGACCGGCCCTGGGGCTGCTCTGGTGATACGGATCAAGAGGAAGAATTGCTGTGACCAGTGTCTCCTTTAGTCTGTGGTCCGCAAGCCAAGCATAAACATGCAACCAAAATGTAGATGTGGTGCCAGAAGCTCTGTGCAAGCCAGTCAGAAACATTGACCGTGCTGAGAACTGCTGGCTGAGAAACCCCTCCGAAGGAAGTGCCAGGCTGCTGTGCCTTCAGTGGGCGGATAGCATGAGAGACTGCAGGAATGTTCTCCTCTGTCATTTGTCCTGAAAACCTGCTGCTCAGCCCAGGCAGGGGGCCCTGACACTGTCATCTTGGCACAAGGGCTGTGCTGGCAGTTGTGCTGAGGAACGTGCCCCCCCTCCCGTGATGAGACCAGGGTAGAGTTGCCCAGCTGGTGCCTCCCCTTGGAAAGCGTCTACTTCTTCACCACAAAGGTGCCTTCTAGGGCCTAGAACATCGTAGTGTTTTGTCTGTAATGGGGCTGTAATGACCAGCGGGCAGCTGGGCTCTGGGCAGAGCTGTGGTGCACCATAGTTTAGTCTGTGCACTTGGCTGACTAATGGCTGAGATCAGCACATTTCTGTGTTTGGGCTGGGACTTTATTTGTGCATGGCAGGGGAGAGTCTCGCTGCCAGGCTTATTTTAGAGGCAGAGTTCGTTGCACACTCAGCCTGGGGAGCATGTCCCCGCCTAGCAAACTGCTGCAGTTGAAAGAGTCAAAGAGCAGCTAGTTATCTAGAGAAAGCCTTGAGCACTGGACATACTGCATCAACTTGGGAATTGGCAGGAGTGGTGCCTTTGGCTGCTTACAGGTTTTGTTGTGTGGCCTTGGGGAAAATCAGGGACTTCTGTCTATCAAGATCTCCAATTGTGAAAGGGAGGGTATGGACAGAAAACACACTTCTAATAGCTACGATTTATACTGGTTTGCTGCAGGTCACGCTAAACCAAGGCAGCTGTTTGTATCTGTCCACTCCTATAGTGAAACAAATGGAGATAAACCATGGGAACTTTAAATCTGCTTAATTTGGCTCTAAGGTTACAGCCGTTTAACTCCAGTCATACCCAGCCACAAGCAGGCAGATGATGCAGCTCCATCGGCCCTCCTGATGTGCATTCCTGAGCAGTGCGTCCGCTGTCAGGCAAGCTATCTGGCAGCTTGCAGTCTGCTGGGTCAGCCTGGGGTCTGTCAGCCCAGATTGCGCTGGGGGGAGCGGGGATCTGATGTGCAGGACTTGTGCCGATGGAGTGAACAACGATCAGCACAGCAACTGCTGCTTTCACTGGAGCCCCTGGTGCCTTGGGGGGGCTGCCAGGCAGATCCCTTGGGCAGGGCAGGGCTGGGCCAGCAGTGGCACATGCACCCTGTCACGCTGCTGAGAACTACCCTGCCTGGCTGAGATGTGAAGAACCGAGTACACACTGGGAGGTGTGCAGTCCTTGCCAGCACTCCTCAGGCATGGGGAATGGCACACTGCGTACATGTGCGATGGCGCCTGCTGACTTCACAGGCATCAGGAAGGCTTGGCAGATGCTGCCAACTTGTTCCAGTGCCAGCACATGCCCCTGTCACCTTCCCCTGGATGGGGAAGCTGTGACATCCCTGATGAGCTTGTGCCATCCAGCAAGAGAAGGAGGAGGAGGTGCGTGAGGTGCAGCCTTTATGAATCACTTAAAACAAAAATAAACCTCCTCGGCTAGCTTTGGTGACTGCCTGAGGGGACGTGGGTCCTTCCAGGAAGGCCAGGAGGCTGTGGATGTTCTCCTGCACTGCCGGAGAATGGCACGTCCACCCGGGCAGGGCAGGCTCCACCGGAAGCAGCAGAGTAGCTGGAATTGGGAGCATGTAAACTGGCCACTCAGCGGTCTGGCAGGATGCATTAGGATCAGCAAGCAATGCCGGATGCAGCACAATGCCTGAGCCCGGGGCGCTGGAGGGCTCCCAGCACATGTGCAAATTGAAGGGGGGTTGCAGTGCCACAAAGGCCTGCTGGAGAGTTGCCTTCCCTGACTCTCCCACAGGAACTGGCTCACCCTGAGCAAAGGCTTCTAGGGGTGGCACCTGCTGGAAACTACTGTGGGAACAGAAGAGATGGGCTGCCTGGCTGCATTTGCCAGGCAAAAGCTAAGTAGCCCCTTGCTACACCCTGACACCTGCTTCTTGCCCATTGTGGATGTGGCTAGGTGGTGATGGAGAGCTCCTGCCCCTGGGATGCAGAATGTAGCGCAGGCTGGCTCTTCCTTTAGCATCAGCAGAAGTAGCCTAGAAGCATCAGGGCTTGCAAAACACAGCTCTGCCTAGTCCTGCCATATGTCCCCTCCCCTCCGCCCCAGCCCCAGCAGCCTCTCTTCAGCCTGGAACTCCCTCTCACTAGCTGAGGTGCCCTTTCTCTTCTAATAGCTGCTTCCTGCCCTCTCCAGGACACTCCCAGGGCCTGCCCCTCTGACCCACACCAGCACCTGTGTGCCTTGCTGCACCTCGCCCACTTTTGCAAGCTGGCCCTTGCAGGGATAGCTCTGTCTATGCCTTCCTATGCAGCAGGGGCTGAAGGAGCTGATTTTTCACTCCTGTGGCAAAGGCCCTGCTGGAAGAACTGCTTTGTTTGAACACGTCTCAGCAAGGTTTTGTTCTGAGCAGTGCTCAGACATCTGGTGTCTTTGCGCTGCTGGGTCAGTGCAGCTAGAGCCATCTGGTCTGCCATTTGTTTCTCTGACCTGTGCCAGGAGACCCCAGGGGATCTGCCACTTTGGGCATGGAGGGGTGCCACTTGCTCCCATTCTCACCCCATGTCCATTGCTCCCTAGGAAGGCCTGAGCTGGCAAGAGGCCCACATGGCCTCGTGGGTGGGCCCCTCTGGCCTGGCAGTGTAATCCAAGGGACTGTCCTTGCACTGTGGAACAGCCTCTCTGTGCTCTCTGCTGCTGCTTCTGCTGTGAGAGGGATGGGGGAGAAAGCTTTTGCTCCCCCCCCCCCTCCCATTTTTGAAGAGCCTTCGAGCAAACCCTCTCCTTCCAGCGCTGAGGCAGCTCTACCTTCCTGAGACAGAAGTTGCTTTTTAATATTCTTGTGGTGCCTGGAAGCCCTGCAGGGATGTGGCCCAGCTGTGCTTGGTGCTGCACAAACATGGAAGGAGGCTGAAAGGTTCTCGCTTGCCCGAGACCTTGTCCCCTGGTCAAAGGGTGATTGGGGGGGGAGGTGGCGGGGCCAACACTGCGCTGCGTGTGGTTCCAGCTGCACGTGGCACTCCAAGCCACTACACAAACAACCCATACGCACAATAGGAAAGAGGAGGCCATGGCTGGCAGCTGGAGGGCAAGGGATGAATGTGCCCCAACTACTTCAAAGAGCAACGCCATGTAATGTGTAGCCCTGCCTGTGAGCAGCTGGTCCCCCAGGCCTGGAGTGGCTTTGGGATTTTACCTGGGGGAGCCAGGCAGCCTGACCCACTCCATGCCAAAAGCCAGGCTCTGCTCATGGCAGAGGGGACGGCTCTTCTCAGTGAGGCAGGCATCACCGTCCTGTCACGGGTGCCTTCTGTGCTGAGATAGTGACAATCACAGGACTCTGGAATGGCCGTGGCCCTCCGCAAGGAGCTGTTCGCTGCAGAGCCTCTGTTTTGTGACCCTCAACCTCATCTGCAGGAGATTGGGAAATCCTTGGCCTTTTGTAACATCTGGCAAAGGAAAGAGGCACCTGCTGCCCCTGGAGCAGAAAGCCATCCCTTGCCCAAGTCAGTGAGGGCACAGCTCTTACTGTGGCATCTGTCTCCAACCCCATTCTCATTTAAAAAAACTAGGTGACTCTGGTATTGATGCCTACACAGTCAGATGGATAGCAAATTGGCTGAGGGGTCGTACTCAGAGTGGTGGTGGATGGGTCATATTTGACCTGGAGGGAAGTGGGCAGTGGAGTCCCCCAGGGCTCAGTCCTTGGGCCCGCGCTGTTCAATTTCTTTATTAGCAACTTGGACGACGGGGTGAAAAGCAGCATGTTCAGATTCGCAGATGACACCAAGATTTGGGGTGAGGTGGGCATACTACTTCTAGCAGCAGGACAGATTACAGCAGGACCTGAACAGGTTACAGGGGTAGGCAAATGACAATAGGATGGGATTCAATACTGACAAGTGCAGGGTGCTGCACTTGGGCAGTAAGATCCAGCAGCATATCTACAGACTGGGGAACTCCCTTCTCAAAAGCACAGTGACAGAAAGATGTCTTGGAGTCATTATTGATTCCAAGATGAACATGGACTGCCAATGCAAGGACACGGTCAGTAGGGCTAACCAGACCTTGTCATGCATCCACAGATGCATCTCAAGCAGGTCCAAGGAGAAGATCCTCTCCCTCTATGCGACACTGGTCAGGCTGCAGCTAGAGTTCTGCGTCCAGTTCTGGGCGCCGCACTTCAGGAGGGATGTGGACAGCATGGAGAGGGTCCAGAGGAGGGCCACCTGCATGATCAGAGGGCAGCAGGGCAGGCCCTGCGAGGAGAGACTACAGGACCTGGACCTGTTCAGACTTTGCAAGAGAAGGCTGAGGGGGGACCTGGTGACCGTCTATAAACTTACTAGGGGGAACCAGCAGGGTTTGGGAGAGACCTTGTTCCCCCAAGCGCCTCCCGGAATAACAAGGACTGACGGCCATAAGTTGCTAGAGAGTAGGTTCAGACTAGACATTCGAAGGCACTACTTCACTGTCAGGGTGGCTAGGATCTGGAACCAACTTCCAAGGGAAGTGGTGCTGGCTCCTACCTTGAGGGCCTTTAAGAGAAGGCTTGACGATTACCTAGCTGGGGTCATTTGAGCCCAATTTTCTCTCCTGCCCAGGGCAGGGGGTTGAACTAGAAGATCTACAAGGTCCTTTCTGACCCTACATCTATGAATCCATGAATCCCTGGCCTGTGCTCCCAGGAGCCTTGCACACCCCTCCAGTGTGCTCAGCCCACAGGCTTATTCAAGTGCATGGGTGGCTCCATCTCCGTCCCATTCACTTTATGGCCATTGGCTGCAAAGCCTGGGCAGTGCTTAGTTCAGTCTACTCTCCTGTGGGGACTTGGTTGGGTTTGCTCTGAGCAGAATCCCAGTTCATTTTGCATGCCTGCAGGACAATTCTGCAGTCACATTGCGTGCGTGCGTGCGTGCGTGCGTGTGTACCCAAATATCTTCAGGCTGTGCTCCGGCTAGGCAGCCTGCTGCTCTTCCCAGGTGCACCTCGGCAAACTTCCTGTAGTTGCCTCCTGGCAAGGCGAAGGCAGAGGAGGGCCTTCATGTTTTGGCCCAAAAGCTGCATGGTCAGAGCAATTGTCTTGGAAGCAGGAGACCCAGGTTTGACCCCCTCCCCCTGGTTTGAACCTGCTGCTCTTGGATACCCCAGCACAGCACTCCAACTGCCAGGGCCCGCTGCAAACATAGCCCAGCCCCTTCTCCAGTCTCCTCTTGATGCTGAGCCACTGCACCTTGTATTTCCTAATCGTTGAATAGAATGGGTGAAGAGGAGGGAGTTGTTGCCCTTCTGGAAGCAGGTGCCTATGCTAGAACCAGGGCCCTTTCCACCTTGCTGAGCCAGTGCTGTCCAGCTTGGTCTTTCCCTCCCAAACCCTCCCCTCTTGGCTGCCTAGGGGGCTGAGGCTTGGTGCACTATGCTGGGAAGCAGGTGATGCAGGTTCAAACCTCCTCTGAGTGATGTGGACCCAAGATGTGGGTCTCCTGCTTCCTGGGTGAGTGCCTGTTGGGGTGGAAATGGGGAGGGGCCACCTCCTCTGACACCCCTTAGTCATGCATGTTTGAGGGGTACAGTTTTGTGGCATGTGTATGGAGCCATGTGCTGGTCTGGCCAATGCACAGCCTGTTGCATGTGCTCAGCAGCCACATAGATGCATATGTGGCCATGCTACATGTGGAAGAGGTTGCAAACTGCATGCAAGTGCCTCCATGGCAGTGATGAGTCAGACATGCTCTGCAGAGTGTGAGCTGCTGTAGGCTCCTGCCCTTGGGAACTAGACGTCAGGCTTGCACCACTACAAACACCCCTCTGACAGGGCTTGGCAGCAAGAGCTGGTCCCAAGCTGCACCGGTGCAGCTGTAAGACTAGACGCAGCTGCTTGCAGCCAGCCCATGTGGCAGGTCCTGTGTCCCATGCAACTGCTGCCCACCCATGGTGCTGTGAGTGTGATCTACCTTGCTAAAGACTGGGTGCAAAATAAACCCAATGAGCCTGAAATCTGTGAATGCAGGGGGAACCCAGCCACCCCCAACCTGCTGTACTCACTGCAGATGTAGGGCACCTCTTCCACCTCCCATTCCAGGGTGTTATGGGCACAGGGTGGGACAGATCTATTGCCCTCCCCATTGCTTTGCTGAAGTCCTCTTGCTTTAAAGGACTGGAGTCTGCAGCCCTGCTGGCAGCCAAGAGCCTGCTGTCGGGGAGCTCTGTAGTGCCTCTTGGCTGAGCTGCCCCTCTGGGAAACGTGCTGGCACAAGAGAGGTCTAACCATGCGAAAGGGTAGCTGCCCTCTCACTGCCAACAGCTGTGCTCGCAGCCCTGGACAGTTCAGAGCAGTGAACCCTGCAGGACCTGGTCTCTACCTTTCACCCCAAGTAGCTGAATGCCAGGCACTGCAGTATGTACCCCACTGGTGCTGTCCTAGTGGGTTCTGCTTCTCGGCTCCCTGAGACCCGTGTACCAACTGCATATCTCTGCGCATAGCATGGAGGGCTGCACTGCAAGGACCCCTAGACTGGAAGGACCTGCTCCCCACTTGGGGATGGCTCTATGTGTAATAGTTAATGGCATTAGCAAAACTGCTGGGCTGCTAGGAGGACATTGTGTGATCCTGAGGCACCACCCTGCACGACTTCTGTCTAGTAACACTCCTTCCTGGATTCAGTCACAGCACTGATCTCCCTGCCCGAGAGCTGGATCTCACCTGAGAGCCAGACCCAGCCTTTTCTCCCACTGGCTTGGGACCAGGAGATCGGTGTGTGGTGCCAGGCCAGTGGGCTCTCTGCGAGTGGGACCTTGCCTGGGAGCCCAGACGGCAGTCTCTCATGGGAAGTGGCGTGAGCCTCAGTGCATGGACTTGTAACAAAGTCAGCCTGGGGAAACCAGAGAGAGCATCCCATGGGGCCCATCCTGCCCTAGCCTGGGCAAAGGCAGGGTGGGGAGCAGGGCTTCCCCGTGCTGCCACTCCTAGACCTCTTGTTTATATAGTCTTGTAGCTCTCATGGAAAAATACATGATTCATATTTTTCGGCGGTCTCCCTGGTTGCCAGGGCTCTGGAGAGCAGCGCACGCAGAGCTTCCCGTCGCACTTGCAGGTCTGCGAGGCAGAGAACGGTGCTGCTGCGGAGCCCCGCTCCAAGAGCCCTCCCTGCCGGGCAGGCACGAGCCCCCCAGGCGGAGGGCTGCCAGCCCAAACTGCCGGTCTCCTTGGCAGCAGCCACATTGGAGGCAGGCTTGGATGGGAGTGAAGCACACACGCTCAAGGAGCATTTATCTGGGGAAACCCTGAGGGCATCACTTGCAGCCCCCAGGGGCCAGCCAGGGCTGGTCTCTTGTCCTCCTGTCTGATGGATCTGAAAACACAGCGGCAAGGCAGGGGCTGGGCACCAGCCCGGAGGGGCCCCAGGCACTTTGGAGGACAGAGCCAGCATTCACGATGGTGATGAACTGGGGAGATGGCCCCAAATCAGCACGGTGGACTTCCCTAGGGATAACTGCACTGTGCCACCCTTGGCTGCAAAGACTTGAGCTCACGGGTGGGGACTGGTGAATGTCTGGTGAGGTAGCTGTACTGCAGGGCAGGGTCTTGGCTGGAAATGGGAGAGTCAGCCCCATGGTGCTGTACCAATGTGCAGACGGTACCGCAGAGGCCTCGGCTGGGAGGACGCGCCCAGCTGTCTAGGCACGACACTGTTAAGATGCAGACAAATTGGAGAAAGTCCAGAGGAGAACAACAAGAATGGATGGTGGCCTTGATCATGCAGGGAACAGCTGACAGAATTGGGTTTTTAAAGAGAAGACCAATGCTGGACACAATAACCAACTTCCAGCAGAATGAGGCTGAAGACGAGGCTGGGGCAGGAAGAAGCCGGCTTTGCTGGCAGCAAAAATGAGGATGTTGGGGGAAATGTTTCCAGTCAAGAGGATCAGCCCTGGAGTGGTCCCTAAAGAGGCGATCAAGTTCCATCAGGGAGACTTTTAAAAGCACCTACATAGACAGGGACGGCCTGGGCACATGGAGCCTGTGTTGGGGTCCCTTGCCCCGGAGCCCTCCCCACTGATTTGGGACTGGAGAGAGGGATCCCAAGTTTCCCTGCTCCCCCCAGGGCTTGACCAGTAGCATCAGCCCATTCCATGGGTCAGACATGAACCTTGGCTTGGCACTGTAGGGCAGGGCATGTGTGTGGTGCAGTGAGAGCTAACTCAGGAGGGCAGCTGGAATATAAGATGGGGGTTTAGGAGCACAGACTGGGCACAGACTAGCAGATGCTCTCCAGGCCTCCTAGGAGCACACAGCTGCCCTGGCTGCATGGTAGCATGCTCAGGCGTGTGTGGATTCGGGTGAGCTAGCTGACAAGGTGGGGACATTGCCCTAAGCCCCAGCTTGTAAGAACTGGTGTAAATTGGGAATAGTTTAGTGGATTTCCATGGAGGCACATGGCAGGAGAACAGCCCATTCCTCCCTGGTGCGCACCGTGTCCAGGCATGGGGGTGGGGGGAAGAACAGGACGCGACACTCAGCACCCCATGTGCTGAGTGCTCCAAGTGAGGCCCCTTATTTAAGCACCCATGTGAGGGCAGATCTTTTTGAAAGCCTGACATGTCTGAGGGGCTTTACTGTCCCTGCTGCCCTGCCCTGGGGATTCCTGCAGGCATGAGCTGCTCCAGGCCAGAAGTCAAGTGCCTCCATTAGAGCAGGCATGAAGTGGGAGGAGAGCCCTGCCTGCGCCACCCCTGCTCAAGCTGGTCTGCTTGTGTCTTTTCCCCTGGGAAGCCCCAGGCATGCAGCTGAGAGCCCAGACCCCTTCCCCACAGCAGAGCAGAAGGCCACGCTTCTCTCGTGCAGACCTATGCTAGCTGGGTTCTCGTGGCCCTCCTGTTGCCTCCCAGAAGGACCAGGAGCTTGGGGCTTGTCTTGTTTTTCTGCCAGTCTGAGGAATGTGCCTGCCAGCATTGGGTGGAGTTGCCCATTACACCCTTGGGGGCCCAGGCTCCTAATGAACACCCCTGACCTGGGGGTGATTGTGACATGCAAGTCAGGGTATCACAGGCATGCCAAGGAGCACAGCTGTATCCACAGTGCCACTCGCAGCCATCCCCAGCCTCCCTGCCCTGAACAGGAACACTCCCTGCCCAGCTGTGGGGCTCCCTGCAGAGACCTCCTGGGAGGGCGCTTGGGAGGGTTCTGCAGGGAGTCTCAACTGGGGGGAAAAGTGAGGAGCCCCCGGCAGTGCAAGAGGAGCAACGGCAAGAAAGGAGAGGGGTGGCGCTGCCCTGCCCTGCACTGGGATTCCCTGACCACGTTGCCACGTCTTGCTGAGCTAATTGGCTGCCGCTGTGGCATAAATGTGTAAATACGGCGGGGAAGCACAGCCAGCGGCAGCCCATGTCTGCGCGCCTGCCAGCGCCACAGGCAGAAGCTGCTGCTGCTGCCAGGGTGGCTTTCCCACCCACCTCCCTGCTACAGCCGCTCACCTGCATCGCACCCGCCCTCGGGCTGTGTGGGCACAGCCGAGGCTGGGAGCTGAGACCTTGGCACGGCCAGGTATGTCTGGGGCCGGGGGCCAGGTGGTCTCCAGCCCCCAGCATGCTGCCTGTCTGGAGTGACAGGCCTCCAGGCCAGCTGTGCCCCTGGGGGAGGTAAGAGGGGCCCTGTTGGAGGCTGTGCTGAGCTCAGGGCTGGTTTCTTTCCCCTCTAGCTCCCCATTTCACAACTCTAGCAAGCAGCTTGAGCCAGCTCCTGTCCCTGTGAAGACCTAGGGTGTGTGGGACTGGCCTGGGGTGGGGATGTCCTTCTCTGTGATTAGCGGCTGGCCACAGCCTCCTCCATTCTCCCCCAGCAAAGAAAGGGGCATTGCACCTCCCAATAGTGTCGATAGCCAAGGCTCCATGTGCTCTGCATACTGATCCTGGGGTGCTGCTGTGGTCTGGGGGTGCCCAGTGTGGCTGGCCAAAGAGTGAATTAGAAGGTTGTGTGTTCTGGAGCGCCACGCTAGTGGCGTCTGTGGCAGTGCCTGGCATCAGAGATCACTGGTGTGCCAGGTCGGTGAGTCTGCAGCGAGATCCTGGGTTCTGCAGCATGCTGGAGAAGCCCTGTAATGCCTGGCTTTCAGGGGAAGAAGTCCTGTGCATCCAGTGCAGAGCTTGTGGCAGGGTGCGGACTCCTGGGGCTGGAGCATAGCAGGTCGGAGCCTATGGTGAAGCCTTGGGGTCAGGAGTGTGCCGAACAGCGTGTTGGTGAGCCTGCAGAAATCCCCAAGCAGGCCAGTTGAGGTGTCTGCAGAAGCCGTGGCGAGGCCCTGGGCTCCTTGGACTTCAGCTGTGGCTGTCCGGGGAATGCGGGTGAAGCCCTGGGCCCCACAGGGCTGGCAGGAGAAGCTGTGGCAAGGCTTGTACTCAAGGCCCCAGGTTCCAGGGTGGTCTGGCGCAGCAGCGTCACCCCCCTCCAGCTGGGAGTGGTGCCCGTGTCGGCCTGCTGCCCCATTGTCATTGCCCTTGAAGGCCAGACCTTTGTGTCACTGCTTTCTCCTCTTCAGCTCCAGAGCTCCCAGACAGGCTTGCACAGAGGATAGCAGGGTGTTGTCTGCAGGGCTGGGAGGAGCAGGGAGCAGCAGACTGGGCAATCATCAAATGGACAGCAGGAGCATTTGGGGTCATGGGATAAAATGGGGACCCATGTGATTTCCCCCCCCCCCGCCCCCACTCCCGGGGCTGAGCTTCATGGTGCCATAGAGCTGGGGCTGGGCATGCAGCACCTTCCTGTCCTTCAGGGATTTCTGTGGTTTCCCATTTTTGCATCAGGCTGCGTTGGAAACTTCTGCAGGTGTTTAGTGAAAAATGAGAGCAGGACCCCAGCAAGCAGTCCTGGTGGGGAGGTCATTCCCCCAGCTGACTCGGGCAGAGCAGGCTCCTGTGAGTGTCGCAGGTGCCCATAACCTGAGGATCACAGGGCTGCCAAGCAGGGTCTTGTGATGTTGGTGGTTCTCCAAACAACTCCGCAATTCAGCCATCCAAGAACCTCCCACTTTCTGTACCCCACGGCCATGCCGAGAACAGCTGCCGTGGTGTGGGAGGGCTGAGGAGGGCAATGGGGAAGTTCCCATCCATCCTGTTGCGCCAGGTTGTCTGCATGCTCCAGCAGGTATGACCACACTGGTCATACTGCCATGCTTTCTGGGTTGCTTAGAGTCCAGCAACTCCCACAGGAAACAGGGGAGTTTTAGCCAGGAGCAGTGGGGAACCCTGCGCTGCAGCCCCATGGAGTGTAGGGGTAGCTCTGGGGCTGGGCTGAGCTACCTTGCAGCCTTGCCCTGGGGACTGGAGCCCCTGTCAAGTCAGCCCCATGTGGGCTCTGTGCTGAGGGGCCCGGACTCAGCTCTGAGCTGTTCCTGGCTCTGTCGACCAAGGGTCCCAAGGCCAGGTGCTCCGCTTTCAGTCCAAGCCAGATCTGCAGCCTGGACCTGTCCCCCAAGCCTTCCCTTCCCCCTTCTGATGGGCTCACATGGAGCTGGGCTGTGCTTTGAGCCTGGCCCTCCATCTCTCCCTGCAGCTCCCTTGCATGTCCCCCCACCTACCGCTCTCCCTGCCCGACCCACACCTGTCCCCTGCCTCCCATGCATGAGCGCTCATTAAAGGCTTCCAGCAGCAGTCGAGATTGCAGCAGGCTTACTCACTGCCACTAGACCAGAAAATTAGCCAGCCCTGCAGCATGCCGGAGGGGCTGTCTGCCCTGGGCCCTGGCACCCTCTGGCCACAGCTGCCTCAGGCAGAAGCGCTCAGTACGGCCTGAACCGCATCCCTCCCTGGAGCAGGAGGTGGCAGGTGCCTGTGCTTGGGGACGAGGTCCCAGCCTCCCGGTGCTGCGTGCTGTGTTATGCAACATAACAACATGGCATTACAGCTTCTGCTCTGCCCGTGGAGTCCAGCCGGGTGCTGGAAGGCAGCAGGGGTCCTGTGCTTGGAGCCTGCTGCTTCCTCCCCCATGCCGTTCGGTGGAGATATCCCAGTGACTGGCGCATTGATAACAAGCAGCTAAGGGAACCAAGCAGAACAAATCCCCTTAGGGCTTCCCCTGATGCAGCAGCAGGTGGCTTCCACTGGCTGTGGAGCACAGCCCCCCCCCTTTCTTTCCTCTGTGGGGTGGGCTAGAGCTCAGGGCAGGCTGGTGCAGCTCTGCATTCAAGCCTTGCCAGCCAGCTGCATTTGTTTCTGCTCCGCAGCCCCCTGCACCTTTCATCACTTTCCTCTTGGCCTTCGTGCTGCACCCTGCTTTGTGGGGCCAGAGGGGAGGTGGGCAGAAAAGACCCCGGTCCCCCAGCTCCTCTCCCCACAGCCGTTGGGAAGGCCTAGCAGGAGCCTGGGCCCGTGTGGGGGCTTCCATTGCTGCCAGTCCCCCAGGCCCTGACGTCTCTCCTAGGGCCAGTGTGTGCAGTGAGCAGCCGGGGTGGGGGGGGGACAGCTGCCACTTGGGGTATAGAGTAAGGAGGGGATGAACTGCAAACTGCAGTGCTGCCTTGCTGGGCACAGCCCTACAACTGCAGCTGTAGCTCCGTCTCCATCCAAATCCACTCCAGCCTCCAGCACTTCATGCAGTGAGGGCGCTAGTACCCATGTGCATGGCGCTGCATATTGCTGGCCACAAGGGCTGACCCATCAGCAGAGGTGGATGCCTTGGCTCAGCTCAGAGGGCTGATGTGTGAGGCCCATTGAATTCAGACACCCAGCTCCAGCTGCCTACTTAACTGCCTTCGCCCTGAATTGCAAATTGGGAGGCTGCCCGTGGGTTGGAATGTAGCTTTACAGTACATGGTTGCTGACTGAATTATTAAAATATAGTCCGTGGAGAGAAAAGCACTTGCCTGAGAAAATGCCTGTGTCAATAAAAATAAACTGATCGTTATGATGATGAAACCAGGCTAAGTAGAAGAGAACGTGAGAAATGCCAAGCGGCTGCACTGGTGTCTGCACCGGGCACACGCTGCTCTTGCGCTGGCTGGTTCGCGGTGGGCGGGGCGGTGTAATCGGAGGCCGCATCATGGATGCATTGGGGACGGCTGCAGCCATGTGCCACATGAAATCATAGCCTGTGCCGTTCCTGTCACCTGCAGGTACCACAGGCCACGGGTACAGTCAGGCCGTGAGGCTGTGAGATCGCATGTCAGCGATATCTCGCAGCAAAGGCAGCGCTCGCTTCCCCTGGGACTGCGTTGGAACATGCGCCCAGCACACCTGCCACCTCCAGGGCATGCCAGAGGTGCAGCAGTGACCCTAGGGCCCAGCCCTTGCACACCCTGGCCCCTTCATGCCAGCCATGGTGTCCTGTCCTCAGTGAGCAACAGATCAGTAGGAAGACTGTTTGTACAGCACCTAGCACAGAGGGTGCTGGCCTGTGACCCAGGCTGCCACGACAAGGAGGAAATGCAGTTCTGAGCAGATCTTGGGGTTAGGCGCTGTCTTTCCTTGCTCCAGAGTTCTGTCCGGTCGTGCAGCCCAGGGCCTGATTAGCCCTCTGCTCCTTGCTGACAGTGCCAAAGAATGGCTGTGGCACGATTGAGACGGCTGCAGTTCCCCACCCCTTGGCTGCTGGTCCTGACTGTCACAGGGGGAAGCGTTTGCCTTGCACTGGCCTAAATTTGCTGCCCTGTGCTTGACTCTGTGGCCCCTTGTTCTCCAGCGTGGGTCCCACTGCTCCTCCCTGTGCTTGCCCGAGCCATCTCTGTCCTGTCGCAGGGGCCTTTCTCTGTGAGTCCCCTTTGTGGCTCTGCCTGTTTCCAGTGCCCTCCCCTGGTTGGGCTGTCCCTGCTGGAGGCTGTGGCTGCCCCTTCTCCTTGTGGGGGATTGCCCCACAGCCATTGCCTGTTGTCACTGGGAGGGAGGTGCTGCATCCATCCCGGTACCTACTGCCCCAGGTCTCTGCCTAATAGAGAGGTAAGTGCAACATTCAGGGCAAGGTCCCCGGGGGTCCAGGCCCTAAGGGGGGAGGCGGGATTTTCCACCATGTGCTCCCTCCCTCATCTCATCAGGTAGGAGCTCTGTGCCACCTCTCTCCCCAGGACCCCCAGGCATTTCTAGCACGTTCTGCGTTGCGCGGGTTCCCGCGGGCAGGCAGGCTGTGGTGGGACGGCTCTAGGAGGATGGAGGATGCCTGTAGCCTTTGTCCCTCCACAGGCCCTGTGGGTCTGGCTGTGCTGTGTTTGTGGGCGCTGCGTTTCCGACACACCAGGGCCTAAGCAGGCAAAGCCGAGGCCCTGCCTCTGCACCGTGGTACTGGGGGCTCTGGGGCTCTTCCTCTGGTCTGTGCCTTGGCCAGGCGGCCCCAGACCTCATCCTCTCTGCTGTGGGATTGGGCTGCTCTGCTCCAGCTGGCAAATGTGCCCCATGTGTAGGCAGGGGCACCCGTTCTCCAGAGTTGGGAGGATGGATGGTGCCTGCTGTCTGCCCTGGCCCAGCCTTGCTGCGGCATGCAGAGGCATCCTGTGTGGTGGGGGAGGCTCCTGAGCCTTCTGCACGTCATGAGCTGCCCGTCCAGGGGAACCAGCTAGTCCTGCCCATGCACAAGACAGCCACATGGAGGGGAAGGGGCCCATGGGGGCAAGGGCCTCTGCCTTGGACACCTTTCAGGACTGATGGCAGCTCAGTGCAACAAGCACCTTGCAGCCACCCTGGGGCATTGCCCCTCCCTCCTTACTCTCCACCTGGATACACACGTCTGCCCCTGCCACCATAGTCCTCACATGCTCTGTCAGCATGTAGCAGTGGATTGGCTGCTGCAGGGGGAAGCTGCTGAGCTGGAGCCTGCAGAGCCTGGCACGTGCTGGACATGGTAACCCAGCTGCACCCTGCACTTGGGCACCAGGGTGCAGCTCCTGCCTGCTTGGCCACGCACTTGACAGAGCCTGACCTGTGGTTGCTGCTGCCCCCAGGGCCATGTGGCAGCATTGCCAGCTGAAGCCCAACACTGACCTGCAGCCAGAAGGAGGTGCTTCCCAAGGAGCCACAGCCTCTGCCTGCAGGGCCCTTGAGTCCCACCAGCACCGTCAGCTTTTGTGGAGCCCCATGGCCACATCAGGCTGCTGGTCGTGCCCCAGCCCTTCCCGCTGAGGAGCCAGCTGGTTGGTCAGACCAGGGAGCACTGAGGGGCATTGCCCCACTGATGAGCTGAGGGCAGACCCCTTGCCAGCCACGGGGTCCTGGAGCACTCTCCAGCTGGGGGCAGCTAGGTACGGCTGAGCTGAATGATGCTGGGTGGGTCCAAGGTGATGGGCTGGGTACAGACCCAGGGGTGGGATCATGTGCCTGGGGCAGCTGTGTGCAGCTGGAGGGGCCAGGACCACAGGTGCTATTGGGGCTTTTGCTGTGCGTGAACGCCAGAGCCTGGGTCTACCCTGGTTCCCTCTCCCCTGCTGCATGCCCTGATGGTAGGGCCCTTGCTCCCAGTCGAAGAGGCTGCTCCCATCCCTGCTGCAGCTCCCTCCATCGCAGGGCTGAGATGTGGCTAGAAGGGACTCCTGGAGACCAGGAAACTCCTGGAGACTGTTTGTGACACTGGCATTGCTCTCTGCTGCCTGGGCTGCTGCTAATGTCCAGCCAGCTGCACCAGTGTGCTGTGCCCGGCCCTAGCCTACGTGCTGACATACTAAGGGAGGTGACACCAGCTAGTCCGACCAGCAGCGACACGGGGAGAGTGGCTGCAGAGCTCTCTGCAGGAGGCTCTGCAAGCTTATGCCGGTGCTTAGCTTCCCCAGAGGACGCCCTGCCTGACACTGCTCTAAAGGATGTGAGACTCCACTGGGTCTCTTTGCTTGAGGCTCCTGAGAGCTGTGTGCAGAAAGGAGGATGCTGCTTCTTGGTGCAGGAGGCTCCTAGATCAGGGATTTGGTGAGAGGATGTGGTGGAGGGGGAGCAGGACAAGGAAGCAGCAGAAGAGATGCAGTGTGGCTTCAGGGCACAGTTCAGGTGCTGCAGGCTTCCCTGAAGCTGGGCCATGGGTAGAGAGCACTGGCTGGATGGCCATGCATCGCCATGGAAATAGCTCTTGCCTTTATAAATATTCATGTGGCCCCTGCAAAAGTGCAGAGGTTTAATTAAGAAAATATTGATTTTTGTGGAGTGTGGCTGCTCTAATTGGGCTGTGGTGCTCAGGCTTGGGAGCAGGCACCGTCAGCCGCTGGAGGCCTCTGCAAAGCTGCAGCATTGGAGGGGACAAGGCACCAGGGGCTGTACCGCCTCCAGGGCCAGTGAGAGGGCAGGCAGCAGGGCTGGCACTGGGGAAAGGAGGGGCTGGCTCCTGCAGGCCAGCACCTGTGACCTGGCAAAGCAGGAGGCAGTGGAAGGAACCTCCCCAAGGAGGCATTGGCACTGGCAGGGAGGGGCCGCCCCAGGAGAAGGGGGAGGGTGGGCAGCAGTCCCCTCTGCTCTCTGGGGTATGCGTGAATGGGCTGCAGACTGAGGCCAGCCCTAGGGCTGGTGCCTGTGCCTGTGCACTGGGGGAGCTCAGCTCTACTGTCGGCGCTGCTCCCCGTGCCAGCGTGCTCCTTGCCAGGGCACCGCGCAGCTTGTTTGCAGCACAAGCTGCAAAACAGCCCATTATATTTAGATCCACCCACCCGGTGCCAGCGTCCTCTTGGCAGGGAGAGAGAAAATGGCAACGCCTGCTGCAATCATAGCAGGACCAGGCTCTGAGCCGTCCATGGGGCCCAGTCGCAGTGGCCCCAAGCACAGGCAACGCCAAGTGAGGCACCCCGTGCAGAAGGGGTTGGGGGAGATTCAGCACCAGCTCAGGGTGCTTCGGCTCAGCCACGCACGGCAGCAGCTCCCAGCCAGCATTGCTCTGAGGCTGGCAGTGGCAGGGGTGTCTGCTGGAGACCTCAGTCCCTGACTATCCAGTCCCTTTCCTGGCTGTGGAAGGAGGCGGCAGGGGCAGAGTGGGAGCTGCTCAGCGTGGGAGGGCTGAGGAACCTCAGCACAGCCACGGCAGGAGTCTGCCTGGGAGTTGGCCAGTGTCCAGATGCTGTGGCACAGGGGCTGGTTACATCCCACTAGTTTCAAGGTCCTTAGCCCAGCAGTGCTCTCCTGGGGGCTGTGCTGGCCCAAGTCGGCTCCTTCCCGCCGTTGCTGTGCATGCCCCAGGTGCTCTTGAGCCTGCTGCCGGGGTCAGGCTCACTGGCTGCTTGTGTTTCTGCCCAGCCCCTTGACTCTCCTAGCATGGCAGCTCCCATGGCCTGTGGCCAGACTGCCTGCCTGTAAATGGCCTAGGGTTGCAGACACGGGCAGCAGCCAGAAATAATGATGTGACTGTCCCTGCTGCTCGGTCCCTGCCAGCAGCTGCCTGCCCGGCAGATCGTATCTTTGGGAGGAGCAAGTGTGGGCTGCTGTCCTCAAGGTGCCAGCTGCTGGTGGCTCAGCTGGTAGAGCCGAGACTCAGCTCCCCATCCTGCTGTGGGTGGCAAGGATTGGCCCCCTGTATCCATCCGTCAGGTGCTGCAAGGCTGGGCCAGGTCTCCAAGGAGAGGAGAGGCAAAGGAGCTGTCCATGTGCTCAGTGCCACGAGGACCTGACCATGGCCCTGCTGCATTGGTGCCCGTCTCTTCTGCTGTCCCATGCAGCTGCCCTGGGAGGCTGTTTCGGAGCTAACAGGGTTCCTGTCCCCCATCCCATGCCTCCCCATGCAGGAGCACAGGCTTCCAGCTGCCATTCCCAGGGAATGGGGCTCTCTTCCTGCTGTAGCAGCATCTGGGTAGTGCTGCCAGCTGAGTCCTCAGCTGTCTATTGCAGAGTAGCCAGGACCACGGGTGCTGGAGCAGGGCATGTGTTCACAGAGGTGGGTGCCAGGATGCCCTGAAAGACTGCATCATACTCTGCTCTCCCAGCTCTTGCTGTGCAGCTCATGGGAAGAGCCTCTGCTCCTGCCTCCCAGCAGAGACTGGCAGCTCCTCAGCATCTGGGAGCCCTGCGGGAGGGACAGGGCTCCAGTGCTCAGGGGAAAGCACCTCTGAACTGCAGCAGCGCTGTGCAGCAGGGCAGTGGCCTGCACGAGGGGGAAGGGGGTGATCACCCTGCAGCCAGGGAGGTGCCCCGGGAAAATGGCCTGAGGTTGGAGAGTGAGTGGAATCAGGCAGTGGCGTCTCACCAGGACATGCTGCTCTGGACAGCACAGACCAAACCGCTACACCCCCCACAACCCTCCGGCTCCCCAATGCTGTGATGGCCTTTGGCCTGGGTGGAGGTGCCCCAGCCTCAGGCCAGGTGGACACCAATTTTTAGGCTTGCCTTTTCTCTCCATTGGTTGTTACGCAGCAAGGATTGTTGCCCCTCTGAGGGGTCCCACAAACAGCCTTCCTGCTAGCAGGTCCTGGCTCAGCCTCTTACCCACACTGCTCAGCTGGGAGACTCCAGGCTCGGCTGGGGCCTGTGCAGCAGAGCTGCCCGTGCAGGTGTACACCCTGTGACATGCATGCTGGCGACCAGCTGCTGGGGGACAGCAGCCTCCTCTGGCCCCAAGCAGCTATAGAGACCTCAGCACAGCCATCAGTGCCGCAGGACCAAGTTCCCCCTGGTCTGAGCTGGAGCTGCATGTGCTCATGGCAGAGTTCAGCTTCTGTGGCTGCCTCGATTTATGGTGCTTCTGGCATCTAAATCCTTGACTTCCCAGCCCTGGCAGCCTTCTCTGGGCATGGCTCTGGTATGGGAAGTGTTTGTGGAAGGGAGGGGTGTGATTGCATTTGAAATACAGCCTCTTGTTGGGTGGAGTATGTCTTTGCTGCACACTGCAAGACTTCACAGCAGCTGGGGCAAGTGCTTGGCGAGGAACGTAGATAAAGCTAGACCTGAATTCCCAAGCTGGGTACAGGGTCCCATTAGTCACTGCTCTTTGTCTTGATCTGTACCCAAGCCTGTCAGTACCACAGCGGAGTGCTGCGGTTGGTCTCCCCAGGCGTAGAGCATGCTAACCAGGCTCCATGCCCAGCAAAGCCAATGGACAGACACAGGCTTTCCAAGGGCAGAGCCTGAGCCTCAGGATGCTGTCACAGTGTGGGCACAGAGCAGAGGGTGGGAGCACTGGCTCTGTGATTCCTGTTGGATACCAGCACCAGGTGTCCATGTCCACTGGGTTGGCATTTGCAGTAGCAAAGCTGGATGATCCAAGAGCAACATGAGCCAGGCGTGCCTCCGAGCAAAGCACAGTCCCTGGGAGTGCCCCCGCTGCCTTGGCTCTGGGCCAGGGGTGATCCTGTGGCTTCACTGCACTAGGATGGGGAAGCCGTGGCTTCCCTGGGTGTGTGCCAGGCTGAGGGGCTTCCTCCCTCCCCGTGCTGAGCAACAGAGTTCTCTTCCCTGCGCCCATGCTCCAGTCATGCTGCTTTCGCACATCCTGCCTCTCTTGGGGCCCATGCAAACATAATACAAGCTCAGCTGTCTGCCACGGCTCTGGGGTGACCCCTACATGTGTTGGCAGGCCTTAGCCCTTCAGGCCTTGCTGCCATGGCAGTGCACTGGAGGGAGGTCAAAGAGGAGCAGCAGCAATGAGTGGAGGTGATTGATGGAGGGCCGCAGAGCTGACACACAGCCCAGACAGCTTGACTGGGGGCAATGCAAGGGCAGGAGCTGAGCCTGCTCCGAGGGGCCTGGGATGTGGAGGAGGAAGGGGACAGCTCTCCAGCCAGGCTCCCTGCCATGGGTGGCTCTGGATGGGGGGGTCTTAGCCAGCCCCAGGGTCTCAACCATGCTCGCCTGGCCGGGGCATTACTATCTACTTGCTTGGCAGGGACTGTTGTGCTGGCTGCCACACAGCTCATCCCTGCCCTCCTGCAGAGTCCAGCGGGCACAGCACGATGTGCTGGTTCCCCAGGATGGGGCTGCACTGTCCCTGGGTGGTTGTGCGCCCTTATTCTGTCAAGGGCCAGCAGGTTACAGCCGCAGTGGCTTTTAATTAAATGAGGCTGGCCCTGGCACCGCATCCCCACCATGCCCATCTGTTATTTAAAGCTGCCGGCCGTGTGAGTGCAGAGACCGGCTCATATTTAGGTCAGGGGGGGAGGGTGGCAGTGCCCGCGCTGTGCTGATTAGAGATGCCTGCCATCAGAGGAATAGAGCTGTGACAGCCTCGGCCCATGGCCTGCTGCCCACAGCACGAGCCCATGCTCTCCAGAGCCAGCAGTCACCCCGCAGTGCTGCCAGGGCACCCCAGCAGGACCCCAGCTAGCACTCGAGGACCTCAGGACTGGTGCTGACTGGGAGATCCAGGCTGGGAGCTCACTCCCTGGGTGAGTGTGGCAGAAAGGAAGGGGCTCTCGGGGGGCGGGGGCTGCAGCCCTGGGAACAGGTGCCAGTTCCAATTGACCTCCCGGCAGCTTCATCCATCCCATTTCTGCACCTCATAGCCTTGGCTGCCCCCAATCCCAGGCTTGCCTCCAGCCTGCGTCCAGCACAGGCATGTGGGTCCCAGGCCCCCATCTCCATAGGCAATGTCCGTGAGACAGAGCAGCTCCAGGGTGGGATGTGGTCTGCGCTGTGGTTCCCCCAGCACCCAGAGTCTGTGGCAAGGCCAGGCCAGACCCCCTCCGTCCACAGGCCCAGACCTCCCACCAGCTCCAGCTGTGCCCAGCCCTGGCTCTTGCAGTGGTGGAGTGGGAGCAGCCTGCGAGTGAGGCAGAGGGGCCCTTCCATGGTCCCCCTCATCATCTGGCTGGCATGTGCCATATGCTGTCTCTCCCCCATGTCCCTTCCAGACCTAGCCCAGCCTCTCCATCAGGCCCTCCCCAGTCAGGGCGTGCTGAGCCCAGAGCATGGCTGAGCCAGGATCCCTGCTAAGTCTGAACAGGCAAGGCTTAGGGGAACCAAGGCCCTCCCCCTGGGACCTGTAGTACAAGGAAATGAAGGGAGATTGGAGGGGGCAAGTCTAGCCCAGGCCCTGCGGATGGGGGAGCAGGGGAGGGTCTTCACTTGACTGTCTCCCAGCTTCTTAAGCCTCCTGCAGCCCTGCCCCCACCCCAGGGTATCCCATCCCACCCCATCCACAGCCCTGCCCTGACCCCAGCTCCCACCCACCGGTACCCCAGTCCACCCATGGCCCTGCCTCCCCCACAATTGCCCCCCAGCTCCCACTTGCACCCTGCCCAGTCTCCCTGGTGCCCCATCCCACCCCCTGCCCTACCCCAGCCTCACGCGACCCTTTGGTAGTACAAAGAATTCCCCAAACTCTCCCCTGCAAGGCGGCACGCTCAGCTGTGCAGCCCAGCTCCCACCCTCCAAGGAGGCCATCTCCCATGGTTCTCCCATACTGCACACCACGCCTGGCGTTGCCCCGTTCCCAGGAGCCAGGCTGAGCTGGGAAGGCAGCGCTGCAAGGAGCTGTTGGGGTGCTGAGAGCCAGGGCTCCTGTCCCCAGTGCTGGGGCTGGGGTCGGAGCTGGCACGGCCTCCAGGGGTGCCCGGCATCAGCCAGGGCAGTTGCTGAGCTGGGGGGCAGGCATGGCAGGGGCAGCGCTGTGGTGTGGGGGAGGCGGCCCAGCATGGAGCTTGCTGGCTGAATGGCTCATTGGGGTCCAGCCTGATCAATCCAGCACGCGAACTTCTGAGAGCTGCTTCTTCTGGGGCCTGCGCAGGAGCCGGTGACTCAGCCGCGGCGCCGGGCTGGTGTGGGCGGGGGACAGCCTCCCTGCCAGCAGCATCTCAGCACAGCGCGCTTTGAACCTCTAATTGAGGGCGGCTTCCTCCGGGCACCGCCGCCACGGGGAACTGCTCGGCCGCTCTTCTGAGAGCTGCGCAGCCACGTGAGGAGCAGGGGGCAGCAGGAGCCAGGGCGCCAAAGCAAACTGAGAGGCCAAGGCCTGGGCGCAAAGCCTGGGAGGCAGAGCTGGCCAGGCTGCAGGGCAGGCCACGGGCACCAGTGCCCCACTCAGCTCCTCCTGTGGCCCCAGGCCCTGTTACCAGATGGGGCTCTGGGGTCACCCTCCTTTTCCCCAAGCTCCAGCGGTTGGTCCCCACTCCCCAGCTAGTGGAGGGGGTCTGCACCCTGCCCCATCATGAGGGCAGGGGCTGTGCAGTGGCTCGGCTGTTGGGGGAGCACTGCATGGGTCTGAGGGTTGTTGGGGCTTTGTGGGAGCAGGGCAAGAGCTGGCAGTGGCAGTGGAAGTCGGATATTTGCAGGTGCTGTTTCAGGAGCTGGTTGCGTGGGAGCAGGCGGGAAAGAGGTGAGGATGTTTAGGGCCGTGTTTTGGATGAGGCTCCCAGCAGACTTAGAAGCTGTGGGTACTAGTCCGGCTGTCCACGCGATGGCTCTGCTCCCCAGGGCTGGGGCAGTCCATCTTTTCCCTTATGCCTGAGCTAAAAGCCACAGGAGCTTTTTGCAAAAATATGTAGATATATACACTACAAACCTACCAGTCTTCAAAACACACACACAGTTACAGAATCACACACCTGTTATGATGCACGCTCCCACACACCCGTTACAAAGCTCATACCCGTGCTCCTGCATGTGTGCACCTGTCCTCATTCCCTTCACTTTCAGTTTCCCCGTTCCTCTATTCCAGGGGTTCCTAAACCGTGGTACGCGTACCCTTGGGAGTATGCAAAACATCTCTGGGGGTACACAGGAGAAATGGTGTAATGTTGGATTGAATTTTCATTATAATAAAAATTGGCATTTAAGGAGTTAAAATATCAAACATATGAGGGTACCAGTACAGGGGCAGTTGGCAGTTTTGGATGGGGTGCACGATAAGAGAGTTTGGGAGCCTCTACCTATTGTTTTCCTTAGTCTCTACTCTTTAGCGTTTAATCCATTTCACTGTCGCTGTTGTCTCCATCATCGACGCTGTCCTCGTTGTTGCTCAATCTGCTTTCTTCTTCACCATCCTTGCTTTCTTCCTCACCATCACTGCTCTCTTCTTCAGTCCTCTGCTAGGTCCTGTGGCCTCAGAAACATCAGCCCTGCTTTGCTGGGCACCAGGCAGATTCCTGGCCAGGCCGCCCAGTGGTCGACTAGCCAGGGACAGCGATGCCAGGTGTGAACACAAAGCACACCCCACCCTCAGCTGGCTGCTGTAGTGCCAGCCCCAGGGACTCGTGCACCGCCGTGGTGCTCGCAACCCACCACACCTCCAGCTGGGACCACGCTCAAGCACAGTGCGCAGAACACAACCCGCACCGGAGAATGAAACAAAACTCACACTGACACAGCCCTCCCCTCCAGGGTAACACCCCCCCTGTCCCCCAGATGAGGCACCTCACACACGGACACAGCCCTCGCACCTCTCCTGGCATTGTGCTGGCACCTGCCTTGTACCGAAGTCAGGGCTGCCACCCTGACACAGGCCTCACACCTAAGCCAGGGTGATGACACACTCTGACAAAACCCACACACGTCTCCCAGGTGGCATCACACACTGACACATCCCTCACAACTGCCCCTGGGGATCCTGCGTACACTGGCACAGTCCTAGCCCCTCTCCCCAGAGAGCTCACTCATCTTGACACAACTTTTACCCCTAATGGGGTGGGGGGATCACCCCCCTGCACAACTGTCACTCCTAACCTGGGAGAGTCACCCCCCACACCCACCACTGCCAGTTTGGCTTGCCAGAGGCCATGGTGTTGATGGAAGGGGCTGATTCCGGTGGATGCCATGTGTGCTCTGACACGGGGATCATCCCCTTAGCAGGAGTCTGAGGATTTAGACCCTGCCAGGCATTTGACTGGGTTCCACGCAGTATCTGATTTAAGCATCTAAACGGATAGGATATCATTATAGCTTCCATTAAATGGATTAATCACTGGCTACCTGGCAGGTCTCAAACTTAATTATGAACAGAGACTCATGATAGAGTGGGCGTGTTTCTAACAGGGTCCTGCAGAGATTCATTGTGGGTTCTGTAATCGTTGCAGGTTTTATCGGCGACCTGAAAGGAAACATAAAGCCTTCTCAGATGGAGTTTACAGCGAGTGGTAAATGAGGGAGGGGGCAGGGCTCTGATACGGAGCGATCAAGATGGTTGGTAAACCCGGCATGAGCATAAAGACGCCTTTCCGTGCAGCCAGATGTTCTCGGGCAGGGGGGTCAAGCTCACTGGGCCCCCTGGGCAGGATCCAGACCCACCTCCAGTGGCAGGACAAGCAGCCTCAGGGAGCCACAGGGCTTAGTGCAGCTGTCACTGCCAATGCACATCTTTAACAGGGCTCTGTGCCCTGGATTTGGGTGGTAGGTCTGCCCCTGCCCCTGAATTTCCAGCCCCAGGAGCCCTGTGAGCCAGGTGGCATCTCTCCGTGGGCTGTATATTTGACACCCTGCTCTGCAACAAGGAACAAAGGATATAGATGAGCTTCCAAGGCTCTGGGTTGTGATTGGGCTGTGCCAATGTCCCTGCTGGGACCCAAGCCAGAGCTTCCAGCTAGAGGGTCTTGTCCTGTGCTCAGGGTCAGACTGACACCTGATTTGGGCTCAGGAAGGTATTTTACCCCCTGGTCAGAAGGTGTGGACTAGATTGGGAGGGAGGGTTGCCTTCCTCTGTAGCGGGAGGCATGGCCTCTACCTGGGATCACTTGATCAGATTATATTAACAACCTTTCATAGCAGCAGGACGTTGGCTACTGTGGTCCCCCTGCTTTACCTATAACAGATTCAAGTGTGATGTCCTGTGTTGTGTTAGGGTTGACAGTAGTTGAATTAAGCAGCTAGACAGCGGATGTGTTTAGGATGGTACGGACAGGGCTGGTCCTGCCGCAGGCAGGGGTTGGACTAGATGTGATCTCTGCAGGCCCCTTCCAGCCCCACTGCTTTGTGATGCTAGGAGCTGTTTGGTCCAATAAGTGAAGATCCAGTGGCAGACAGCAGAAGCTGGGCAGATTCAGGGTAGAAATAAGGCAGGAACTGAACAGCAAGTGTTAGACAAGGACGGTTCACAGCAGCAATGGAAACAACCCCCTGAGGGGTCTGGTGCATTCCCCACCCGCCGCTGGAGGTTGGACGCTTTCCTAACAGACCTGCTCTCACTCCACCACAGCTCTTGGACCTGGTGCAGAAATTCCCATGTGGCCATCTGGCAGCATGGATGTCAAATGAGAAATGAGGCAATGCCACCAAGAGGGGCCACGTTGATCCCCAGTGGGCAGCACTGGGACCCTGAGACTCCATTTGGTCTGGGAGCCTCGCTGGCAGCAGCAACATGGGCTGTTACCATCCATGTGAACCAGCCCCTTGAGGGGAGCGACACCCCCACTTCACCCTGGGGTGCATTTTTTGGAGTGGAGCGTTATCTAGTGGCTATAGACCTTCGTCCTGCTTCTTGCCACCCCCACTAGCTGGCTCCACAGCAGCTGCAAGGAGGCAGGAGAAGCGATTGCTGGGAAGCCCTGCTCCCCTCTGCAACCAGCTCAGTATGGGTCATTCCCAGCCTTGTCTAGACAGCTCGCGGGTGCTGGGCAGAGAGGGGGCATGCTCAGTACAGGTGGAGCTATCCCAAAGCAGAGCTGCCCAATGCCAAGGTGGCAGAGGTCTTCTGGAGGCTCATCATTGGGCCAGATACAGGCAGATTTTCCCTGAGGTGACAGCACATCCCCAACGGCAGAGCCAAATTTCAAGCCCCTGTGGCAGAGCTCCTCAGTTGTGTTTTCCTCTAACCCCCACTAAGAAACCACAGTGCTATTTGAGCTGAAATTGGAAAGAAAGGAAGAAACAAAGGGAGAAAATTCAGCTGGAGGTAGGTACCCAGGTGTGAAATTTCAGCCCAAACAATTAAAATCCAACTGAGTTACAAGCACGAGAACAGGGTGTTACAGCAGCAAACCTTGTAGTGGAAAGCCTGCTGAGTGGCTGTAACCACTGGCAGGGGCTGCAGGCTTTGCACAGTCTGACAGATGGCGCGGATATGGTAGATCCGGAGCTTGTGCCCCGCTCATCTCACGGTACAGGATCCGGGAACATCCAGGGACACAGGAAGAGTTCCCATAAGTGTTCCCTCTGACCATGGACTGTCTCTGCAGAAAGCCATTGAGACCAAGGACTCAACAAGACCCCAGAGGATTGGGTCTCGGTCTGCATCTGAAGACTATCCTGAGCTAAGGCATTAAAGGCTAAAATGTGCTGGAAGATGTGAGCATCAGCATCTGGGTTCAAGCTGGCCATGAACTCCCAGAAGATGGGACAAGGCCCCTCCAGGGCAGGCAACTCCACATCTGCTTCCCCTGCCCTCCTGTTGTGGCATCTGAGGTGACCACTGTTGGGCCTAGGACAGGGGATGGGTGGAAGCTGCCCGGGCTTCTCTGCATGCTCAGGGCTGACGGTGGGGGGTGCAGGGTGGGAGGGACTGGTGCTGTGGCCCTTACAGACAGGCCTGGGCAGCATGCAGAGACCTGCCTTGCATTGTGCCAGTTGCTGCGAGGGAAAGGATGCCCAGCTGCACAAGGGGCTTTCTGGAGGTAGCACTGCTGTGTGCAGGGCACTGGGTCATCAAGCGCAGGGCTGTGGTACAGAAGGTGCTACTGGGTGTAGCATGACTGGGTATAGGACGCTGCTGCAGCACTGTGCGGAGGCTGTGTATGGCACAGCTGTATGTAGGGATATTGTGTCTGGCGCTGTGCGCAGGTTGGATGTGTGCAGCATGTCTGTGAAGAGGGGCGTTGTGTCCGGGGCCAGTGGGATCCAGTGCTGTCGCTGGACGCAGTGACGTCTATCCATCTGGTAGGTCCCTGCCCTGCAGGTGTTGCTGACCTGGTCCCTGCCAGTGATGGGACTGGGCAAGTGAGGTAACCTGGCATGCAGTCCAAAGGCTTGGGGCAGAGCACCAGGGCCAAAGGTGAGGGCTGCCAGGGCAGGGGGCCCAGGAGTAGGGGCCTGAAGGACTCAGGAGAGCGCGTGCCCAGGGCAGGGCTCTAGGTGAAACCGCACTGGCCTCCTGTACTCGCCACTCTGCTGTTCTTCCTGAGTCCCAGCCAGGATCCCAAGATGTCCCTGGGCATGGCAACAGAGGTGCAAGGCTGGGCCTGGGGGAAGCGGGGTCCCTCATGCAGAGCAGCCAGGGTAGGACATAGGCAACAGAGAGCATCCCAAGGGAGGAGAGAGTCCTCTGCCTGCCCCTGCCCCTGCTGTGCCTCCCACCATGGCCTTGCCCTCTGTAGCCTTGGCCCAGGCTCCTCCATCACCCACTGCATCCCCTGTGTCAGGTGTCCCAGGGCCAGGGAAGGGCAGCAGAAAGAAGAGCCTTCCCGCTGCTCTAGCAAGCCTTGGAGACGAGCCCAACCCGCACCCTTCAGTACAGGTGCCCCAGGGAGCATGGGCAGCCTTTAGGGAGGGAACAGAAAGCAGAGCAGCAGCTTGGGCAGGGCAGCAGATCAGGCAGAGAAAAGGGATCAGAGTGGTACTCGGAGAGGGGCTGGGCTAATTTGTGGCACCTGCACACATCTGCACATGTTAACATGCGAACATGCCTGTACACGTGCACATTCAGCAGTGTAAATGGAATCACACCCTCGTGCTCAGGAAGACATGCCCATGCACATACAAGGGATAGGCATGCACACGGGGGTGCACAGGTACAGGCATGCTGTATCCAGGAGACACACTGGCGAGTGCGCTTCAGACCCCTTCAGTGCCAATTCTCGGAGACTAGCCGTTGCATTCACAAAACTCCTGCCTTGGTACAGGTTGGCCCTTGGGACTTTAGCTCTAGCTGTGGCAGGGAAGAGGCAGGTGCCTCACACATGTTCCTGTGTACATGTGCATGTGCATCCTTAATTATTATTTAGCACTAATTATCCAATGCTGCTCTTGGAATCATTCCTCCTCAGCGAGTCTCTCTGGATGCGTGCAGCTCCCAGAGCCCAGGACGGCAGCAGAGGCCTTCCCCAGTCCAGGGACTGCAGGCCTTGTCAAAGGGGCTGCCCATGCCCTCCTCCCACAGTGGGATTTCATCCTGTCTGCCTAGGGTGCAGCCTCTTGGGTCACTATCCCCGGGTCTCCCGGGGCCCTGTCATGCCAAGGCCCCTGGCCCAGGCCTGCCCCTCCACTCCCTTTGGCACTCAGTGGTGTGCATGGCACCCGGGGCAAGGTCTGCTACTCAGGGCAGCTTTCACAACCGAGCCCAGTGGGAGTGTAGGGTTCATGGCACCATGCCCAGGCATTGCTGCGATACACCATGCCCCTGCTCCCCTCCCCCTCACTGGGGAAGCTGGATGCTGACACTGCACTTGCCCCATGTCCCAGTCCATTCCTAACAAAGCCCCTAAGATGCTTGCAGCTCCTGGCTCTGCCACCTCCATATGTTGGGGCTGCTTGTCCAACGAGAGTAGGGGGCCATTAGGAGCAGCTGGTGCACCATGCCCTGCTGCTGGGCCTTCCCTGGCTTCCCCTGGCCTCAATGCCTTGCTCAGCTTTCTAGGAGCAGCTGCCTGGTACAGGGAGCTGCTCCCTGACATTCCCCTGCCATCCGCTGCCCTTTCCCCACCACAGGAGGGTGTAAGGGTCCTGTCTAAGCGAGGCGGGTGCAATCAAGCCTTTGGTTGCAGTGCAGGGGATGGGCTGCAGTCCAGGCCTGAGGGGGTCACCTGGTCAAACTGTTTGGGGGCAATGTACTGGCTAAGGGAGCTGACCAGATGGATGCCTGTGAGGAGGGGACCTGAGGCCAGGGTCTTTCCTGGCAGCAAGTGTGAGAAAGGGGCTGGGGCTGGGGCTGGCTCAGAGCACTGCAGATCCCAGCCGGGGTCGGGCTGCACCTTTCTGTGGGCTATTTGCCCCATACGAGCACCAGCAGTGCCTGCTCCAACCACCTGCAGGTGCAGCCTCAGGGGCTTAGCTTGGAGCTGCTCGAGCCTTTCCCCTTTCCCTCCCATCCCCTCCCCACAGCATGCGGGTCAGAGGCTGCAGCTGCTGTCTGCTGAGCTCAAGTCCCTGCAGCCCCCACAGGCAGAGCACTGCTTGGGGGAGGGGGTCCTGTCACATGCTTTCCGTGGGCATGTACTGCCAGCTGCATGCCCCTACGCAGCCTGTATACAGGGGAGGCTGGGCAGGCATGTGCATTTGCACTCGTATGCATGTGTGTATCACACGTTTGTCTAGGAGCTCTTCACCAGGGGGTGGAAGGGGTGTTTGGAGTGTGTGCACTGAGTATGTAGGAGTGCGTGCAAGGGACATTGTGTACCTGGGTGTGTGTAGTGTGAAGAGGACTTCTGCCCCTTGTGTGTGAGGCATGTTATGTGGTGGGCGGGTTATGACCAGGCGCCTTTCCCAAGAAACCTCTTCGCTTGCACCGGGCCAATTTCATAGGATCCCAGAGCAGTGGGGCTGGAAGGGAGCTCCAGGGCTCAGTCCCCTGCCTGAGGCAGGATCAGCCCTGTCCAAACGAGCCCAGACAACTCCATTGTCCAACCTCTTAGCAAAACTACACAGTCAATCCTGACACAACAGCGGGCATCACACCTGACCCTGCCACAGGCAAAGCAGGGGACCACAGCAGTCAATGTCCTGCTTTTATCAAATGTTGTTAGTATACAGTCAAGGGATCAGGTAGAGGCCACAAGTCCACTACAGAGGAAGGCAAAAACCCCCACAGTCTGCACCGGTCTGACCATGGGGTAAAATTCCTTCTTGACCCCAAATGCAGCATTGGTCCTGACCCTGAGTAGAGGGGCAAGACCCTCTAGCCGGGAACCCCCAAGTTTAAGTCCCAGCAGGAGCCCTGGCACAGCCCAGTCCCCATCCCCACCATCAGCTGCAGACAACACCCAATGCCTCTGAGGAAGGCTTTAAAAAAATCCCCCGGTGCATGTAAGGGGGGGGCAGTTCCCTCCTAGCCACATACAACAACCAGCAAAACCCTTGAGCTGCTTTCCAGGTGTCCAGCATGTGGCAGCAGTCTCTGCAAGCTATGGTGACTTTCTTTCCCCATCCTGGAGACTGATGGGAGCGCTGGTGTGGAGCCACCTGGGGAGTTGCCCAATGCCACGCACTAATGACAGGATCTGCCGTGGGGCAAATCTAGCCCTGGCCTGCTGGATGAGACCCGACCTAAGCCCTTCCTCCACAACCAGTCCCTCACTCCCCAGTGCCTGGCTCTTGCCTCTTGATGGGTCATTTGGGGTGCAGGGCTGGGGCGGGTGCTGGGGGAAAAAAGGCAAAGGGCTGGGGCGAGTTGGGGTCAGTAGTGGGCTCCAAGGGGTGCAGTGCTGGGGGCTGCGACTACCTGGCTGCTTTGCCCTGCTCTGCCTTCCCCGCCTCTGCGGCTCCCTGCTCCGGGCGGTGATGGGCCTTCACTACAGACACAGCCCTGAGCCCCTGCACTGTGCCCAGATCCTGCTGTGTGCTGGGGGCAGCAGGCCCTGGAGCTGCATGGTGGCACTGCCCCTGCTGTGCTTTGCCCCACACCCACCCACCCCTCCCTCACACTGCTTCAGCCAGACCATCCTCCCCCAGAGACCACATACATGGTCCCCCATCACCTCCCCAGAGAGCCGTGGCTGTGGTGGTGTGTGTGAGGCTAGCTGGCCATGGCGATGGGGCTGGTGAGCCTTGGCGGAGGCAGCTGCCTCAGGGGTGAAGCTGCCCACAGCTGTGACCATGGCAGGAGCCGTGGCTGTGGCTGCTATAGGTTTCGGGGTGTGGGCAGTGGCCCTTGAGCAGGGGTGGCTGTGACTGGGGGAGTGACTTGCCATGGGAGTGGCAGCTGTGGCAGCAGAAGAGGCTGTGTGTGTGCCACCGGCTGTGGCCATGGTAGTGGTGTGTGAGGGTGGTGGCAGTGGGAGACTGTCAGCAGCTGCGGTCAGCGGGAGGCACAGGCAGTGGCTGGGGGTGAGGCTGACCATGGCCTTGGCACTGAGGCTTGGAGGGAGGGCTCGGGATGCAGTGGGGACTGTGCAAAGTGGCATCCCCATGGAGGGGCTTGGGGCTCTGCTGGGGCTGGGGCTGCCACCCTGGCTACCCGGTGCTGTTGTGCTGCCTGGCCCCTCCCCAGACCCCTCAAGCCCATGTAGGAGGGAGCAGCACTGGTAAGCAGGGAGCACCATGTTTCCATGTCCTGTGGCCAAACCTGCAGGATCCCTACCCCATCCTGTCCTCTGGCACTGCCCTGTCCTTAGGGCCTCACTCACCTGGCCACCTTGGGAGTTGGACCCAGCCAGTGCCCAGCAGATCCAGCCTGTCTCAGCCCCTCCAAGACTAGGTGGTGGGCACAGGCTCCCCTCCGCCTGGCCTTAATGCTTGGGCTCAGGCCCTGGCCCCTCCCGCTGCTCTTCCAGAGGTTGTCCTGAGCACCACCAGGCTGGGGGCAATACCTGTTCCCAGGCCAGGAGAATGGGCTCCCTTGGGTCACGTCCACAGGCCTGGGCTGGCCATGAGCCAGCTCATGGGCTGCAGCCTGCCTTGTTTTGGGGAAGGGGGCTCACTCAGGCTCCCCATCATGTGCCCCAGGGCAGGGAGAGGGGAGCGGCACTGCAGAGCTGTGGGTGCCCTGTCTGGCTTCTGCTGGCCAAGGCGGGCAGGGCAGGTTGCAGGGCATGGGAGGTGGCACTTGGCAGGGGCCAGCAAATCACCAGCACTGCAAGTGCTCATGGTGTTTGCTCCCCCGGGGCTGTGTGAATGGCAGCTGTGACCATGTGGCCGGGAGGTTGGGAGACTCTGCCATGACAGCACCTAGGCCTGGCTGCTCCCCAGGGTCTGCATCTCTGCCAAACCAGCACTACCCACGGCTCCCTGAGTCTGTGGGGTGCAACAGGTCAGCAGCGGGCAGCTCTGGCCTGTTATCTGGTTGTGGTTCTGACCCAGAGCCTGGTATGCTGCCCCTCCTAGGCACACATGCTGCCCGCACACATGCCCACCACCCTGCCTGCATGCACACCTGTGGCCTGCATCCAGTGGGACTAGTACAGACACGTGGCCTTGTATGTGTGCAAATGTGCACAGTTGCACACACAGATGCACCCATGCCTTTACACATGTGCCACTCACATGTGCTACTCTGGGCGAGGTAATGGAGACCTGCCCCCATGCAGCACCTGTAGCTGCTGGACTCCTTGCTGCATGGTTTGGGTGCAGTCTCTTCCCAGTGAAGGATGTCGACCATGCTGAGCTTCCCAGCCAGCCCAGTCTTGCTCTCTTCCATGCAGGGTGCCCTGGCTGTGCTGGCCTGTCCCATGCTACGAGCCTGCCAGTGCTGACGGTGCATGGTGCACGCCTTGGCCGAGAGGCACATTCCCACCAGGGCACATTCCAGCTCGTTGGCTGCAAGCGGGTGGGAGCGACACAGGCCGGGCAGAATGGGCTCTTTGTGCAACGGGTGGGAGCAGGCCTGCCTGCAGCCAGCGAGGAGCTCTGCACTGGGGGGGGATGTGGGGCAGCCCTTGGCTGGCAAGTGGGCAGAGGTAGATAGGAACTCAGGGCTATGACTGTGGGGAGATGTGGCTGTTGGAGTGCACTTCCCAAGGCCCTGCTGCATTGCAGATCATACAGACATGCTTCCTGCCTCTGCCTTCAGCCCCATGTGGGCCTGGGCAGGGCAGGGCTGGGAGTGCTGGAGTGCCAGGGGCTAGAGAAGTGGTGGAACGGGGCTGGCAAGAAGGAGGTGTGGGGCTGCCAGTGGGTTGCAGGGCTGTGGAGCAGGTGAGGCCACCTGTGCTGACCCCCCTCCTACCCCTCTGTGTGGCAGAGAGCCAGCCCACGACGTCAGACGAGACGGTGGTGGCAGGCGGCACCGTGATGCTCAAGTGCCTGGTGGAGGACCCGGATGACTCCTCGCTGCAGTGGTCCAACCCTGCCCAGCAGACCCTCTACTTCGGGGAGAAGCGAGGTACCAGCTCTAGGGCTCCAGCTGCAATCCCCTTGGGAGAAGGCCTGGGGGGTGGGGTAGGGGGTGCTGAGGGAGCAAGCTCAAGAGTGTGGGGCAGGGGAATGGCACACAGGGAGAGGGCACAGATGCGGGGCAGGGAGCAGGCTGAGGGTGCAGGACTGGTACCCCAGTAGGGAGCAAATCCTGGGGGATGGGGTGGAGGGCAGTGCTGGAAGGGGGGAGGTCGAGGGAGTAGAGCCAAAGAGTGGGGAGTATTGCTGCTGGTTGGGTGGGACCCAGGGCTCCCGCACCCTCATGTGCCCTCCCACCCCCATCAGCTGCTCTCACTGGTCCCTGGCTCTCTCCCACAGCCCTGCGGGACAACCGGATCCAGCTCGAGCGGTCCACACCCAACGAGCTGACCATCAGCATCAGCAACGTGGTGCTGTCCGACGAGGGCGAGTACACCTGCTCCATCTTCACCATGCCTGTGCGGACTGCCAAGGCCCTTGTCACCGTGCTGGGTGAGCTGGCGCTGCTGCCCTAGCATGACCGCAGTCCAGCAGCATCACACGCTGCCCCAGCCCAGCCTTCCAGTGCCCTGGGTCAGCATGGACTCTGCCATGGGAGTGGAGGGGTGCACACTGTTACACAGGAAAGCTGGGAGCTTGGCAGCTGGCCCAGGGCTCCCCACCTTCCTCCCAGCCCAGCTGGAGCAGGGCCTGCCTCTCCCAGCCTGTGCCATGCTGGGAGTCCACGTCACTGGGCAGAGCCCTTCAGCCAGGCTGTGCACATCCCTGCCCCACTGGGCACCTTGGTCTTTTCACGTCCACCCTGCTGGGTCCGTGTCCCTGCATGGACCGGTGCCTCGTGCCTGTGTCTCAGCATCCATCCCTGTCCCACTGGCAGACGGATGAGGCTGCTCAGTCTGTCATGCTCTTCCTGCTAGGAATCCCCCAGAAGCCCCAGATCTCCGGCTACGAGATGCCCATCCGGGAGGAGGAGATGGCACGGTTGACGTGCAGGTCCTCGGGCAGCAAGCCAGCGGCCAAGCTCCGATGGAAGAAGGGGATCAAGGACCTGAAGGGTAGGTGCTGGCCCCAGTTTGCAAGGTGCAGAGCACCATGTCTTGCCTGGGGAGAGCACAGGGACCAGCCATGCTGGGGGAGATCCTGGCTTCCCTCCCTGGCCTGACTTGTGCTCTGCACTGCAACCAGAGCCTCCAGGATCCTCACTGGCAGCTCCTGGTGAGTGTCACCATAGGGAAGATGCTTCCCTAGGACAGAGCCTGCAACTTGACAGCCAAGACGGCATGGCCAGCAGCACGGCAGGGCTCAGGGGAGGGCAGAGCAGGGAGGTGCCACTCGAGCCCTGGGGAGACTGGCAGGGCATAGAGCTGCAGCATGATCTCTGCAAGGTGGGCACAGGCAGCCCAGGCTGTGAGTGAGGGAGGGAAGGAGTGAGCAGGGAGCTGGCACAGGATCCCAGCACCTGTGACCTGAATGAGCCCTATGCACAGAGCCCACTGCAGGGAACAGGACACAGCTGGGGCAGGCTGTACCTTCACAGCGTCCCAACCCTGCCTGCGGGGATACAGGAGCTAACCACAGCCTCTCCTCCCCCAGACGAGGGCACTGATGTGATGGAGGACTCCAACGGGAAGACATTCACAGTGACCAGCCGCGTGGAGTTCCACGTCACCAAGGAGGACAACGACATGGAGGTGACCTGCACGGTGGATCATGAGTCCCTGCAGAACACGGAGAGATCCGTCACCCAGAAACTCCAGGTCTACTGTACGTGCGGGGGGTGGCCTGAGATACAGCCAGGGCCGTGCTGGGCTCGGGTAGTGGAGGGCTGCAAGCAGACACCCCCACCCCTGCCACCGCCACCCAAGCAAAGTACACATGCAGCCTGGGGCTAGCAGCTTCCCTGATGTGTGCATGCAAGCATGCACTGTCCTGGATTCCCTGCACCCCCAAACCAGCCTGCCCACCCGAGGCTACCTAGTACACCCCCCCGCAACAAGCCACCCGCCCAATATGAGTGCAGTGTGCTGCAGTGCACTCCCTCATGCACACACCTACAGTGCACACTGCAAAGGCTGGCAGGGGCCTGCTAGGACTGGGGGGGGGGGGGTGTCCCTGTGACACTGTGCAGGTGCAGGTGCAGGTGCAGGCAGAGGAAGGCTGTCATCATGCTGCGGCTGTGGGTGTGGGGGACGGGTATGGCATGGCAGGGCAGGAGGGGGCAGCGATGTCATGCAGGCTGGGACACAACATGTGTGCATGGTGATGGGAGGGACGTCCCTGCTGTATACCAGAGGGGGCAGGGGGTGTAAGCTGCAGGTGTGGGGGGGCAGGTAGCTGATTTATGGGGGTGCTTGGGGGCTGAGGGGCATGTGGGGCAACAGGGAAGGGCAGGAGCTCTGGTGGGGGAATGGGTCTGGCAGTGGAGGGGTGCGTGTGGCTGATAGAGGGCAGGGGGTGATGCTGAGCCTACCCAGGCCTGAGGTTCATCCCCATTTCTCTCTGTTTCCAGATAAGCCGACAGCCAAGATCGAGCCAAACCCCCAGTACCCCCGGGAGGGCGAGAAGCTGCGCCTGCAGTGTGAGGGGCAGGGCAACCCTGTGTAAGGATGTCGGCCTTGCCTGCTCCCCCGGAAACTCCTGTCCCCCGTCCCTCCCCACCAGGACCGCCCCTACGCCCTGTGGAAGAGCGGCCAGGCCGTCTCCGGCACCAGGGCAGGGCAGCACAGGCAGCTGGAGAGTCCTGTGCCCCAGCCCACAAGGGGCCGTCTTGGAGCAGAGCTGCTGCCCCAGGAGCCCAGCTGGCCTGAGGCTCGGCCCTCGAACAGGCAGTCTCAGCTGCCCCCTCCATGCTCCCCTGGATGGCAGCTCCCCCTCTGCCCCGGCCTGACAAGCCCTGTCCCCCCAGGCCGCAGGAGTTCCTGTGGGAGAAGGAGGGCAGTGACACCCCCCTGCAGATGAACTCGGAGAGCGTCCTAGTGTTTCCGTTCCTCAACAAGAGCGACAGCGGCACCTACGTCTGCACGGCCACCAGCTCCATGGGCAGTGTCATAGCTAAGTACAACCTGGACGTGAACGGTAAGCCCTGGGCCCCGCCAGCACAGCCAGAGCCTGCTGCCAGCTGCCCCCAGGCGGGCACCGCTTCCCGGCACCGTGCTGGTTACATGGGGCCTCGCAGCAACCTGCCACGTGTAGGGAGCCAGCCCCAGGCATGCGCCCCTGCCCGGAGCAGCCGCCCCCGCCCCCGCCATGCCTGTGCATGAGGAGCCGCGAAACGTGTGTGATCCACCTCCTGGAGAAGTGGCTCCATGTGGATTGTGTGACCCCCCCCCCCACGTGTGCCAGCAGGCAGTGTGGCTAGGGGCTGCTCTAGGCATCCAGGCCTTGCAGGGAGCAGGATCCTCCCCAGGGGCAGCACAGCACCAAGGTCTTGTCCAGGCTGGTTTTCCAAGGTCCCTACATGTGGCTCTGCCTCCCTGCCAGAGGTTCCTTCCCCAGCAGGAGCACTGATGCACTCCCTTCCTTGCTGTCCGTGTGCCGGGGGACATGCAGGCTGACCCCCACACCTGCCCCTCCCTGGGAAAGGCATCCACCAGCCCAACTGGGCAGGTTTGTTCTGGGAGGGTCAGATGGTCCGTGGAGCTCGGCTCCCAGGGGGAGCAGAGCAGAACAGAGCACCCTTCCCCACAGAGATGCCTGAGCACTTGGAGAAGGCATCCCCAGCTCCTCCTAGCTCCAGAGGATTTCAGCTGCTCTTTAAGATCTCTTCACTTGGCCCCTTGCTTCTGTGGCCTGACGGCAAAGAAGGGCCGAGGCTCTGCGGGGGCCGAGGCCTGCGCCCGCTGCAGCCCAGTGCTGCCCCATCCTGGACTCTTCCTGTAGCTGTCAGAGCTCCTGCGGTTCTCCAGTGCCGTACGTGCCGCCTTTGCCAAGCTGCTCTGCCGCTGCTCCTGCCTGCATTTAATTAGTTAATGTGTTTTGCCCAGGGAGCAGGGCTATGTATTATTCAGGGCTATTATTATGAGCTCTCTAATCTCTTGCTGCGGTGGGATTATTTCTCAGTCCATGCCGATGTTTACAGCTCCTCCCAGTCTCGGGATTTTTTGTGGATCTGGGGGCTGCACTGCCCCTCACAGGTCAACAGGGACACATCCGTGTGAGCGCTTCAGTCCTGGCAGCTCCGACTGCAGTAGCCAGCCCGCTGGGCTTTTTGGGAACCTGGCCCCAGTTCTAGGTGCTGACCAAACGCTTCTGGAAATCCGCCGTTTCTAAAAGCCTCCTGTCCATCCACACTTCCATCCATCCATCTGTCCATCCATCTGTCCAGCAGTGCCAGCATGCCCCTCCCGGCATTGCTGACACTGCTCTTTCCTGCTGTGGGAGAGGGTTGGTTTGGTTTGTCTTCTTAAGTGCGTCAGTCAGCTTTCAGCCATGTCCGGTGTCCATGCCAGCAGTCTGGGGGAGCAGACAAGTCCGGGCTCCCTGTGGCAGGGAGCTGGGCCCCAGAGGCCTCATGCCTCCAGGGCTATCTCTCGGCTGCTGCCCTGGCTGTAATTCTAGATGGAAAAGTGAAGCCACGTCCGTCTCTATCCCTGTGTTGTCTGTCCCCTCAACCCCATGCTGCTTCTGGCTCCAAGTGCAGATTGGCGGCTTTCTCCTTGCTGCCCCATCCTGCGCGTGGAGTTGGGCTAGAGCTACCACACTAACCTCCTGGATACCCCCAAGCCTGGCGGGAACTTGGCAGGGTGCTTTCCTGTCATGCCTGGAAGCTGACCTCTCCCTGACGGTCCTGTGCTGTGCTGCAGTGCGGCTGGGGCTCCCCTGTCTGATGTGCAGCGTCCTTGTTGTACCTCTCAGCATCCCTGGCAGCGAGCTCCCTCCCACCCTCACCCGCCCCGCTCACCTCACTATATAGAGGTCTCTGGCGGGTGCTCAGTGCCCCAGGCTGTGCAGTCTCTGCCTCCCCTTAGTCCTCTGCTTCCCTGGGTTTGCTGTGATGCTCCTGACCACACACAGCATTTGTGCCTCCCCTCTTCTCCCAAGAAGCCTGGCTGGAGTCTGGCTGCTGTTGCTAGCAGGCAGCTTGTCTCTTCTGGCACTTGCAGTGCAAGTGTCCTGCCACAGGCCATTGCACATTCACCCCAGGATTGCACAGCTGAGCCCTCCCTCTCCTTCTGGCAGCTCTACATACTCCTCCCCCACTGCCACTGTTCACTCGTCCAGCATCCATCCCCCACCAGCCTGCCTGGTGCTCCCTTGCCCTGCTGGGCACAAGCCCTGCCTCCCTCCTGCAGGCCCAGCACTGCCCCATTTCTCAGCTCAGCCCAGTCCATGCTGCACTCACCCCAGGAAGGCTCCTTTGGACAGTGTTTGGGTCTTTGTCTTCCTGAGTGTCTGGGGCTGAGTCTGGGGCCGAGTGGGGGCTGACTGCCCACATTATCTCTCAGTATTGCTCAGGGTGCACTGCTTCCAGCTCAGATCAACGCTGGCCCTGGTTTGAGCCCAGCGGTGCTGGATCAGGGCTTGTCCTGGGCTCAGCCCCAGGGCTCCCTCATCACCATGGGTCCATGCTGGCATGCCATGCCTCACTGCCAGCAGGCTGGGGCTGGGAGAGCTCTTGTGCCTGCTGTAAGCTCTGCCCAGCACCCAAAGCATCCAGAGAAGTGGACACCAGCACCCAGCCAACCTGGAGGGGTCTCTCAGCTAGCCTTCACTCCCCTCCATGGGCTCCTCTTCTCATCCAGAAAGGCTCTTGCTCCCCTGCTCTCCATGCCCTGCCGTGCAACCTTCACCAGCCTTGCCTGGAAATGCTCACTCTGTCTGTGGACAGCTCTGGCCCAGGTGAGGCGCAGCCCCAGGAGCTCTGAAGAGCACTGTTGGGCAAATGAAGGGGAGCAGAAATTAAGTCTGGCCAGAGGCAGGGCCATGGCCAGTAGGCAGGGAGCCCTGGCTGGGGAGAAGTACAGGGGATGAGCACTCCTGGCGACAGTGCAGAGGCCCCGGCAGCTGCCCCTGGCACAGCACAGCATCAAGAAGGGCCAACAGCAGTGGCCTTATTTCCCTTTCAACCCCCTCCCATTGCCCCCACAGACACTCAGATGCTCCCTCACCCGGACCTTTGCAGTGCCTCCCCAGGGGTGTGCCTGAACACACAGTCTAGACTGCTCTGGGCACAGGGCAGGGACAGAGAGGAGGGGCAGGGCAAAACGGAGCCTAGGAAATGCAATCTGTGGCAGCCCAAGGCAGGTTGAAAGCAGCAGCAACCCGTGACATGTGGGCTCCCCAGGCACTGCTGCCTCAAGGTTCACAGCCCCAGTCCGGAGTCCCTTAGCTCTCATGGCTGCAGTTCCCCAATGGTGAGGGGCTGTGCATGCCCCCCCTAGTATCCCAGTGCAGCAGGGGATAGGCAGGTGAGGGCCAGGAGGGGATGCAGGCAGGCTATGCAGGGCTGGGTGGGGAGCGTTGAGGCGGGGCAGGCGAGGGCATGGGTGGGCTGCTTGCAGCGGGGTCTCCAGGGGCCGCACAGCGGCTGCTGCCAGGGAGCAGTTGAGCATTTGGCTCTGGCAGAGAAAGGGCAGCAGGAGCAGAGGAAGAGGCATCTCTGTAGGAACTCGTGTGGCCCACGGAGAAGCAGAGTGAGGAGGAGATCTCCTGCCCACCCCGAGAAGCCGAGAGGGAGTGAGATGGGAGCAGCAGGGCCGGGAGGAAGGAGCATGGGGTGCCCGCCCCGAATGACCATGGGCTCCTCTGCACCACAGTGGATCCTGTAGCCAGGGCGCGTGAGGCTGGCTGCTGCCCCAACACTGCCGAGCCCAGAGCCGGGGAGCAGGGGTGTCACAGGCCAGGACTGGGGGCATGGACTCAGGGGCGTCGCACTCCCCACCAGTGCCCAGGCTTGACTCATCTCCCTCTTTTTCTGTTGTCCTCCCCAGATCTGTCCCAGCTCCCCACCCCACACATTCACTCCACTCCAGCCCCTCCGCCAGGCCCTTCCCAGCCCATCACTCATCTTTCCATGACCACCGCTTCATCCTTCACTCCAGCCGCTGTCCAAGGTACTGTAAGCTCCTTTTCTTTTCTTTACGGACCCTGGGAGCTCTGCACAGGTAGCAGGAGGATGGCCGGCTGGTCCCCAGGCTGGGCTCTGAGTCCCGCAGCCCACTCGAGGGCATCTTCCTAGCCTTGGCTTCCTCATTGGCATGTCCAGTCTCTGCAGCCCTGTCTCCCGCTCAGAGCCCGCCTGGCTGGGCTGTGCAGGATCGCTGTAGCTGAAGAGACCACATCTTCTCCAGCGGCCAATGCCATCTCCTGGTGCTCCAGGAACAGACCATTGGTCCCGCCAGCCCAGGCCCTCCTTTGCCCGACCACCACTGACCCCTAATGCCAGCGACCGTGGCCAGGCACTGCCGAGGTCACGGACCCCAGCAGCGGCTTCCCCTGCAGCCCCGTGCCGCGAGGGGACATTCTTCCCGGCTCCAGCTGGGAACCACCTTATTCGCCCCCAAATCCTGAGCCGTGGTGCCCAACAAGCACCATGGCAGGGGCTCCTGCTGCCCATATCTGTGTCTGAGCTATGTGCTAACATGACTAAACTCTGTGGCATGATGCTGCTTTGTGCTGACTGTCTGCTGCAAAGTGCTTGTGTCTGTGAAGTGTTGCCTTTCTTTCGAATGCCCCTTCTTGTGTGAAGGGGCAGGGTACCTTGGAGTCCACCCGGCTCCCTTCCCCCATCCTTGTTTATCACCCTCTGCTGTCCCTTCTGTCACTCTTCTTTCCACCCTCTCCCTGTATGAGCTCCCACTCCCTCTCTGACCACTTCACTTCTGTGATTGTTCCCATGGCTGAGCCAGCCTACCATGTGCAGGACTAAAGCAGGGGCAGTACAGCCTGCTCCCAAGTGCAGCTGGGAGACACTGTTTTCCTTGGCCTGGATGCAGGACACTTCTCTTCTGAGCAGTTGCAAGGCCCCGCGCCTTCCAGCCCAAACGCCTTTTCCCTGGTGAATGTGAGGCAACGCTTTCCCGGCACGGACATGATACACCACTGTCCCACAGTACAGCACAGGACTCTTCTCTCCAGCATAGAAGTGAGGCCCCATCCCTGCAGCATGGGTGCTGCAGTGCACAGGGGGAGGCTGGGGTGGCAGTAGCCTTGGTCCAGGCTGAGATGTGGTGGCCAGGGCCAGGAGGTGCTGTCTTGTGCCTGGGGCAAGAGGTACGATGTGCTTAGGGGTTTTGACATGCCTCAAAGCATGTCCCTAGGCCAGGCAGGATGTCCCCAGCATGGACCAGCCTGTGGGGTCAGAGTGACTGTGGGCAAGCACAGATGTGTGGAGCTGCCTGCACAGCTCTACTGATGCCCCAGGACAGCTGGACGCTGTCACTGAGGCTCTGCAAGGTGAGGGAGGGGGCTGGGATGGCAGAGGAGACTGCCGAGCAGCCCTGGGCCATGCTGGAATGGGGGTCACCTGCATTGATTGGGGGGGATCGGGAGAAGTGGGCCAGGGCCGGAGTGCAGGGGCTGCAGGGCATGGGCCCTGGTGGCTGAGCCATGCACAGTGGCAAGGAGCTCCTGGCCAGCACGGCTCATCTCTCACCTTCATGAGCACTGCATGCTCTTCCCACTGCTGCAGCAGCCCCAGCTCTGGTGGAGGTATCACTGCTGTGCCCGGGCTCATCCTTGAGCTCCCCGTCCCAACCGGTACCTGACTGTGCTCCTCTTAGAGCCTCCCTGGACTCTCTGTGGCTTCCTCCTCTGCCCCCCTGCCCCTGGCTCCCTCCTCTGTCTCTGGCCTCCCTGCCCAGAGGCCAGTGCCTTCTCGGCAGCTCTTCTCACTGCCCATGTGGCATCTGCCCCAGCTGCCTCTTCTCTCCCTCTGCCTCTCTGCTTCTCTCCCTCCATTTCCAGCCTGGGGGCTGTCCCCGGTCTGAAGGCCTCTGCACAGGGAGCTGTGCTGACCTGGTGTAGGCACCGGAGGGGCAGCCAGCAGGATGGGCACTGCCAGGCTAAGGCCCCTGCTCCAGCCTAGAGCACTTTTCTGCCAAGATGCAGAAGGCCTGTAAACACTTTTCTCTCTCATGCTTTCTCCCTCCCTCTGTCTCTCTCCTGCCCTCTCTCTCTGTCTTTCTCTCCTCCCCTCCCCAATCCGTGGCCAGATGCCAGCCCGGTGCCTTCCAGCCCCGGCACGTACCATGCCGTGATTGGCGGAGTGGTCGCAGTCATTGTCTTTCTGCTGCTCATCCTGCTCATCTTCCTGGGACACTACCTAATCAGGCACAAAGGTAAGGCCTGAGCAGCTCCTGCCCACCTGCTGCTCAGCTCCCGGGCTCCTGCCCCCAGATGGGGAGAGACCCACCAGCAGGCCAGGGCAAAGGGCAGCAGGTAGGATAAAAGCACCGCCCCAAGGATCAGCAGCCCAACTCCATGGCAGGCTGCATGGGGTCCCGTGGGCAGGCAGCTTGAGCATGTGCCCCCAGGCCCTGCAGCAGCCAGTGCAGTGGGCAGAGAGATCCCTCCCCTGGATCCCTGTCTATCACTGCCTTGCACATCTCTTCCCCCTCGGGCCAGTGCCCTCCAGCCTCTGTTCTGCTATTCACTACCATGTTCACCCCCTAACCATGCAGCTCTCCCCCCACCCAGCGCTCTCCCATGCCCTCGTCCTCTCACTGACCAAGTGCCAAGAGGTCTCCTTGGGCCTATATCTTCTGCCAACACCCTCCCTCCATCACCTGCCCTTTGTCACTGCCTGCCCTCAGCCTGTCCCCTGCCCAGCAGACAGGTGTAGCACACGTGAGGCATCAGGAGAGTGCCCAGGCTGGCTCCACAGGTGACGTGTAAGTCAGCAGCCCAGGTTCCTTTGGGATCATGGGTGACCACTCGCCTGGGGCAAGGGTGCCAGGGTTAGCACCACTCACACGGAGGAGCCGGGAGATGCAGGCAGGGGGGCAAAGGTCAGCTGGGGTGGGGGAACAACGGTCCTGTGCCAGCCCAGCTGGTCCCTGGTTTGGCTTGTGCTGCTGCTGCTGCAGCGCTCCCAGACCCAGGCAGGCAGCCAGCAAGCCCAGCTGGGCAGAGGCCATGGGCCCATGGGGGCAGTTTGCCTAACTGCAGAAGGGCAGCTCCCAGGCAAGGCAGCCCATTCCCATTCTGCCCTCACAAGGGCCCTTGGAGGTTGCATCCCATAGATGGTGCTGGCTTTTCCCTGTTTGTCTCGCCCCAGGCAGGATATTTTCCCCAGCCCTCCACAGCTTTGGCAGGGTGGAGGCTGCACTTTCCTCCAGCGCTAGCTGAGCTCTCCGGCCCAGGCACTGCCCAGCCCTGCAGGCACTGTCCCCCCAGCAGCACGGCCAGGGGGAGTCTGCAGAGCTCCCATAGGCACAGACACCTGTAGGCATCCCATGACAAGTGCTCTCTCCCACCCAGGAACTTACCTGACGCATGAGGCCAAGGGCTCAGATGATGCCCCGGATGCAGACACTGCCATCATCAATGCGGAGGGCGGGCAGGCCAGCAGCGACGACAAAAAAGAATACTTCATCTAGGGGTGCCGGGAGGAGACAGGAGAAATGGAGCCAACCAACCTGGATGGAAACGGAAACCAGACCACAAACCCAACTCAACCCAACAGATTTTCTCTCGCGCCCGGGACGGACGGACGGACAGAGGGATGGCGGGACAGAGACCAGAGAGTGACCGGCCTGACTCATGATGCTTCTTCTTGAACTTGTACAAAACATTGTTACTAAGAACAGCGACAGCCCCGGCCCCGTTCGCTTGCTTGTACCTCCACCCCCCACGACTGACGCTCGCACTAAACACCCGATGAACCCGTGAGTGAGCGGCACTTTCCTTCTTCCTTTGGCCCCTTTGCTTTGGTTCGGTGGATGCTCTTTGCTTTGCCTCCTTGGCTTGGATGGCGGGTGGGGACGTAGTGCTTTCCTTTGCTTCTCTCCATGTTGGTTCCTTTGACATCCAAGGATAAATTTGGCCTGGCGGGTGGCCTGCTGGAGGTGTCCTGGCCAGCACAGGGCCATTCTGTTGCTAACACAATGCTTTTGCCTGGCACCTCCCTGCAAGAACCGGGGCCACGATTCCAATTTATTCCCCAACCTCGGCTTTTGCATGATGTCCCGAGCCAACCCCGTGGGAAAGAGCCTAGGCTGGGCGTAGGGGTGACATGGGGCCTTTCCATGCCCCACAACAGAGACAACCCAGCCCAGCCCTTCCCCCCAGGGGACTGAGCAGAGTGCCCAGCTCCTTCTCAGAGGGAGGGGCAGTACCTTTGCCTCGCAAATCCAGCCTCTTGGAGCGGGCCCATGACAGGGCTGTGCTGATTTTATCCTTGGAGAGTCTTGTTGAGCAGTGCTCGTTGGGGGGAGATGTGTCCTTGTGTGATGTTGTATGAAGGGGTGCCAGCTGCCAGGTGGGCGCCAGGACCCGCTCACGCCAGAGGGCCTGCAGCTCGCATGTGCCACTGGCCGGGGGGGGGGGGAGGGGGGCCGTTCCCAGCTGTACACTGGCGCTGCGAGAACAAGCCGTGGCTGGAGACGCCCCGTGCAGGTGCCATGCTGCATGGGGAGCACCGGGCCAAGCGGGGGCTGAGCTCCATGCTGCTGTCATGCCCTGCGTGTGTGCCAGCCCCCCCGTCCTAGCACAGGGCCACAGCAGGCCTGGGGTCTCCTCCCTCTGCATCGTGGCAGGGGGTCCTGCTGCACTTCCAGCCTGCTGGCCAAGGTGGAGGTCCTTACTAGCTACCAGCCCAGCAAAACCACTAGCCATGGGCTAGGCCAGGCCAGCAGCCAGCACCACTGGGCTGCAGCAAGGGCTCTATCATTGGAAGGAGGGAGGGGCTGGGCTCTAGCATGGGGCAGGGGTGGAGCTGGGTTGTAGCATTGGGCATGGGGAGGGGCTGGGGCCTTGCATGGGGTAGGCAAGGGGCTGGGGTCTAGCATTGGGCCAGGGGGGGGGGGGGGGGGGGCTCTAGCATGGAGGCAAGAGAGGAGCTGGGCTGTAGCACTGGGGCAGGAGAGGGGAGGCTCCGTGGTGCCTGACCAAGGCACCCTCCCGTGCTGCTTGCAGGCACCTGCCTGGGCTGCCTCCTGGTAGCTGCAGGAAGGGATGGGGGTGGCTAGAGCAGGCGAGTGTGCAGGCGGGGACAAGGCGCTCTGGGTGGCAGTGGTGGTGTCCACCTGCCTGGGGAGCCATGGGGCAGTGGGGCACGGTCCCTCTCCTCCCACACAGGTGTGAGCCAGGAGCACTTTTGTCCCTCCTGCAAGCCCTTGCCTGGCTGCCCCCCACCTTGGCAGCTCTGGCTGGGGACTGTGTCAGGGCTGCATTGTGCCTGTGCCCACCTGGTCAGAGCGAGCAGGGCAGCACCCGTTGGCTGCCATGGAGAAGACCCCAGTCTGTGCCAAATGCCCCCTGCGGCCCCAGTCCTGGGCTGCCAGGGCCTAGGGACCCTGCTGTGTTGGCCCTGCTGGGCTCCAGGGCCTCACCCATGAGAAGCACCGGGGTTTCTCTGTTCAGTGCAGCCGGTTATGGAGAGGCCTAGGCCCTAGGGGTCTCTGGAAAGTGCCCGAGGGTCATGGGCTTCAGGCAGCCCTGAATGGAAGGACAGGATCTGGTTCCCCAGAGGTGCCAGTGAAGTGCGGCGCCCTGAGCTTCAGGCAGAAGGGAAGGTCCTGTTGAATTCCCAGCCAGGCCTGGGGGAGGCTCGAGGCCTCGGGGCACAGAGGTTACGAGTAGTCCCTTTCCGTGGAAACATGCCGCTGTTACCAGGACCAGCAGAGACCCAGCTGGGCTCTGGGCAGCGTCAGAGGGAGGGTCTGGGAGAAGTGGGACCTCTGCCCAGGGCTGCTGTGCAGGAGGCAGGAATGTCTGTGAGCCATGGGATGGGCACGCTGCAGCTCGAGTGTGCATGCGTGACGGGGTGCAGCGTAGCTCTCCTGTTCACATGTGAGGGGGTGCCCTGCTTCTTAGGGCTGCAGATGCGAGTAAAAGGTACTTGGCAGGCCCTGTTCACACTCCCCTCAGCATCCTCACTGCTGTGGTGTGAGGCAGGACCCCAGGCTGGTCCAGGATATGGCAGTTCACAGGACACACCTAGACTGAAGCATGCTCTAGTCTTGAGTATGCAGGCGAGTGACAGGCTGTTCCATACCTAAGTGTGCACAAGTGAGGGATACGACACGTCCCAGTGTCCTGGCGTGATGGTAGCCCTCACGTCTGTGCCATGTGGGAACAAAGGGAGCCCAGTGCACTGAGTGTGCACGTGCCTTGTGCCTGCACAGGTTGGGGGATCCATCTTGGTGGAGTGGGCATGCGTGAAGGCATGAGCCATGCAGGCAGGGTGGGAGGCACTGGGTTATACAGGAGAAATGCAAGCCAAGCTTTGACTGTAGCAATCCCCCTTCTTCCCTTCCCATCCGGTTGCATACACTTGTAGTGGAGCGTTGCGTGTGCGCTGGCCCCGTGGGGGACGGGCACGCTGGCAGTGTGGTGTGATGGATGCAGGGGGCAGGCAGGTCTCTCGGTTGTTCTCCATTTCATTTTCATTTTTGGAAGAGTCGGTGTTATCCATGCAATGAGAATCCTGGTAGTGTGACCCACGTGTGACCAGTGCAGATGGATGCATGTGCGAGTTTGCAGAGAGCCTGACACAGTAGCTCTGATGTGTGAACTGCCCCATTCATTTCAAAGGATGCTAACCCTGATGCCAGATATTATATTTTAAATGTCACCACTGTTAACAATGTCACTGCTCATCAGAGTGTGTATGAATGGAGAGATGATGATGCTGTTATGAAGATCTTTAACATCCAGTACTGAATAGATATAATTCCTTACAATAAAATCATTAAGGACATGTTTTACAATACAACTCCATTTCATTTCATTACAAAGCTGATGCAGAGGCCTCCAGTGACTGAAGGGAGCCCAGTCAAGCACATTCTCCTCCACTTCCCAGAGTCTGGGGATGTCGCTTTGCACGTCTCTGTGGAGAAAGGCAGCTCCTGGCAGGCAGCAACAGTGGTGTCCAGTGCTAACGCTGAGTGTGAGTCCACATCTTCATAAGAAAACAGGAAGGGAGGGAGGAGGAGAAGGAGGGAGAGTGGGAGGCCTCTCAAAGTCCCAGGCCAGCCCAGAGCCTTTCATCTCCCCCAGCCCAAGGCTAAGGGGATGGTGCTAGTGGCTACACATGAGCAGCGCTCCACTTGATTTTTCCAAGTTGTTGTGCGGTGGCACAAGAAGGGCCCTGACCCAGCATCTGCATCTTGTTTTCCTGGCCCTGCAGTGACATGTGGACAAATGACAGGCTAGGACAGAGATACAGGGGGAAATGACACCAGGGGAAGGGGGAGAATAGGGACTTTGCATCAGCCCAGGGGACTCTGGACTCTGCCAAAGGTGAGGGAGGCAACACCGGCTCCTCCCTAGCCCATGCCTCAGGAGCCTGTGGCAGAGGCCAGAGGGCCTGTCTGCCTTTATCTCAGTGCTGGGTGCCCTCCCTAACCTTAGCTGGGGCCAGCTGCCCAGCCAGGATCATGAGCAACCGAGCTAAAAGTTTCCTATAATGCCAATTCTGTAGTGCAGAAGTCACCATCCAGAGATGAGTGACAGCCCTGTCCCTGAAGACTTCACCAAGTTGCATGTGAGTCCACATGCCCAGCCTTGTCAGCCAGGCACCAGCTTGGCCTGTTGCCACAGCAATATCCTTGGCAATCCCCAGAGAGCACCTTTCTTTTGAGATAGCCACGGGGAAGCCACCATCTCTGCATATTGCAGGAGAGTGCTCTGCAGCAGGGGAGCAAGCATTTGCTTCCTTCACCACCTGGGGCAGCAGAAGAGATAGGATTTTGTACAGCAGCAGGGGAGCACAGGATACCTGTTGCCTCACAAGCATGGGACGCCTCTGGTCTGGAGCGTGCAGCAGGGACAAGGCGCACCACACCCAAGGGCAGGCACGCAAGTGATACCCAGTGCGCTGTGTGCAGGCGCAGCAGGACACATCATCCCTTCCATGGGCAGCCGCGGCAGGCGTGTCTGCAAGGGATGAGACACTGTGCCTTGAGCGCGTGGAGCATGGCTCTGCCAGGGCTCAGGCATGCGAGTGCCAGGACTGTCTCAAACATGCATAAGTGACGGACTGCACTGGATCCGGGGTGTGCAGGCGTGATGGGCCAGCTTGTGTCTGCATGTTCTGCAGAGGTTGGAGGCAGTGCTTGTGACAGTAGGATCTGGAGAGGGGCTGGGAGGTGCTGAGGGTGGCACGACACTGTCTAAAGTGATTCTCTTGGCCCGGGGAGCTCCTGGAGGTGCAGCTGGAAACAAGAGCAGCCCTGGCAAGTGAACCCTTGGAGTGAGGAACTACATTGCCCCATCCTCCTCCTCCCAGTGAGGCTTCCCCTCTCTTTCCCCCTTCCTCCCCCATGTTGCTGGTCCCCAGGCAGCTTCCTGATGCCACACATGCAAAGGGCCTGGGGAGGGGGTGCAGCAGCTGCTGGTGCATGGGGTGCTTGATGCAGCTCATCCTATTCAGCGCCCCTGCTGCTCTCTTGCGCCCTTCCGGCTCCCTGCCACTTCCCACCTCCTGTCCCCCCGCTGCTCCTGCTGCTCCAGGCTGGGCCACCACTGGCATCAGAAACCAGGGGGGTCACGTCAAAGGTTGGATCATGGTATCTCTCCTCCATCTCTGACCCTACACGTCCCCACCAGCTAGGAGGACCTCCCAGGGTCAGAATCACTGGCACAGGAGTTCACTTCCTGCCCTGGAGCCAGCCAGTCCTGGGGGCACCCACATGTCCCCAGTCAACCCCTATGGGCCAGCACAGGGTTGGCAAGTCTGGGTACTGCAGGAACCACTGCCTTGGTGAAGCACCTGCTCCTCCTGCCAGCACCATAAGTTCCCCAATAGCTGAGCCCAGCCATTTCCTGCTTCCCTGCTCATGCCAGCTCCATGTGGCCGACGGAGGGTCCATGTGTGCTGCTGTGCTGCCAGGGGCATTGGAGCCCAGGTTCTGCATGGGACATGCTGCACCCTGGGGCCATCACCTTCACTGCAAGGCCACTACAGTACTACGACCAAGGGTATGTGGGAAGAGCCCCTGGTTGGCACCCAGAGTCCTGCTCAAGCCCTGCCAGGGTAACAGCCCCTGTATGGGGGCCACCGTGCATCCTGAGCTACCTGAGCCCCCACCAGTGCATGACCTCCAGCCCTGCTCTGAGCTGCCGCATGCCCTGTGGTGTGGACAGGTAGGCAGCTTCCCTCCATGAGACCCGCACCAGGGACATGGCACTAGCGAGCCTGCTCCTCTATGCCACTCGCTCCCCAGCCACTCCTTTCCTGCTAATGCCTACCACATGGTAGCAAGCCACCAGCCCTAGGGCTGCAGCCAGGGCCATGGCCCCAGGGGCAAGCGAGGCCTCTAGCTAACATCCAGAGCCTAGGGGCCAGGCCTGGCCAGCTGCAGCAGGCTCTGCAGCCACGTGCTGTGAAGGCTGCCGCTAGTGCCCAGGGAGGAGCCTAGTTTTCACCCTCCCCAGCATCAAAGCAGGGGTGTGGCAAGGGCAGGGATAGAGCTGTGGGAAAGCCGAAGGTCCAGTTTACAGCTGGACATTTGAGGGTCTGACGCTTATTTTGCCTTGGGAGCGAAGCTGGGACTTTTGACAAAGCCAGGACCTTTGACGTTCCCTCCCAGCACCAGCGAGGGAAGGCCCAGGCCAGCCCCAGCCCCATCCCTGAGCACAGTGGCCAGCCAGTGCCCTGGCAGCCAGGCTGGGGCTGGGACGGGGGCATGGGGCTAGCAAAGCAGTGGCACCAGGTCAGGAAAGGGCTAGGTGTGGGGAAGGGTCCGCGCCTGTCCAGCAGTCCCCAGAACCCTCCCCAGGCTAGCCCCAGCACCAGCTGGCAGTCACTCAGCTCCCCTCGCGGAGTGGGAGACCCAACAGGAGAGATGGGGCTGCCCCAGGCCCCCCGCGCAGTGAGAACAGGGCTGCCCTGGGAGGCTCCGTGCTGGGCCACGGGGTGCACAGCTGCCTCCCCTGCCCCAGGCAGGGGTCTGCTGCTCAGACACTGGAACAAGAGGCCGGCTGGGCTTGTTTGGCTCGGAGAGGCCGCTGGACCCATGCTACACCAAACACTTGAAGGAGCCCAGACCACACAGCGCAGGCCAGGGGGTGAGTCCTGGCCCTGGCTCATCTCCTCCGCAGCCCAGGCACCACCACATGCTGGGGTCTTAGCAGCAGAATGGAGCCCAGAGCTAGCTGCTCCCTCCCTCCCTGCTTGGCACAGTGGCCTGTGGGACCCCGTGGCCTAGACCCTCTTCATATCAGCAGGGGGGAGGCTGGCATGTCTGAGAGGAGAGCGGCTGCTGGGTCCCTGCATAGCTTCTGTCCCAGCTATGTCAGCATCACCCCCTCCAGGCTTGGCCTTTGTGCTCACCATCGGCCTCCGACCTGGAGACTCTGCTCCTGCTGGGGCCTGGAGTTGGCCAGCAGGCTCCAGCAGCCCTGAGTTCGCTGGCTGCAAATGCTGAGCTGGGCCACCTGATCTTTGTCCTGCACCATAAAGGGCCTGCCCTCCCCTCCCCTCTCCTACCTCCATGGGGATTTCAGCACCCACCCAGCCTCACTCACCCTCCTAGGAGCCCAGGGGCATGGGGCTCCTGGGCCAGTGCATCCAAACCCTGTATTTACTGGCAGCCACATCCCCACAACCTCCACTGCAAACCTACCCACAGGTGCAAGGCGCAGAGTGTGAACACACCATCCCCTGCCCTGGGTGACAGGAGACGAGGGCCCTGAGGGTGCCTGTCCCTGAGAGCACAGGGAGGGGCTGGCTCAGAGATGCCCAGATCTCAAGACAAGGTGAGGCCCCACAGTTGAAGGCCCTCCTGTCACCAGCATAGGCAATAGGGCAGGACAACGAGTCAGCCCTCGTGAGGATAGGGGAGGTGGTTCTCAGTCATGACCTGGGGACCCAAGCTCCAGCCCCACGCTGGAGCCGGGTGCAACTACGGGAGACCTGGGGTGAGTAATGCCAGCACCCCAACCCCCCTTTCAGCCCTGCTCACAGCCCACTTGCCTTCCACCTTTGTGCCCCTCACTTTTTCAACCATCCAGTACCAGCGCAGTCCGGCTCAAGGCACGGCTCAGCAGCAGAGGGCAGGTTATGAGGCAGTGAGTACTGTGGTCAAGCAGCATCTGAGGGGCAGGCAACTTAGTTGCAGAGTCATGGGGAGAGACGAGTGTGCCGGCCTTGTGCAAACAGACTGGGAACCCCGGCAGCAGCCCCCTGTGCAGTCAGGCCCTGGGCACAGACCCAGCGGGAGGGGCGACCAGCCTGGCAAAGGGAGGAGCAGGAGGAGGCGGGGATGGAGCAGGGCATTGGGGTGAGCACAGACCCTTCAGCTGCTGGGGCCGTGGTGCCAGGGAGGCGTGGGCCACGCCAATGCCGGCCGTAGCAGGGCATGACAGCAGCATTGCCCACACCAGTTGCACGCTGGTCTGGAACCTGCCCGCGCTCATGAGACCCACCCGGCCCAAGGCAGCAGCCCCAGGGAGACTGGCCCGGGTGCGTGGGACTTGGCAGCTGGCGACCCTCTGAGAAGGCCCTGCGCCCTGCCAGAGGCACCGGACACTCCATGTCCATGAAAGCCATATCGTCCTGGCGCAGGGCGCGGTCGGGGGGGAGGGGGACAGCGAGGCGGCCTGTGATTGTTGTGCTGTGTTCTTGTCTGTACATAACGGGGCGGCCACATGTCAGCGTGACTTTATAACCTTTCTTATAGCCTGTGAGCACCTGGAGAATAATCCTACAAATATAGATGGATTACACGTGTCGCCTGCCTGCGGCTCTGCTTCCCACCCGGCCCATGCCCCACTGCCCCCACAGCCCCTGCAAGATGCACACACCTGGGCACTGCCCCCACATGGCCTCTGTCCTCCCCATCCCTAGGAACAGCCCAGCTCCCTGGCACCTCAGGCACACACCCAGGTCCCCCCACTCTGCCCCCAGCCCCGCTTTCACAACTGCTCTCTCACGGGCTGTCTCCCTCTGCCATAGGGGTTGTTCATGGGTGGGTGTGTTGCACACCCCTGCAGACATGGAGGTTGTTGCTAGGGCAGGGTGAGCAGCAGCCCAGGGCACAGACCCTGCAGAGTGGCCTAGGTGTGCACCAAGCTCCACACAGCCGGAGCTGCACCGATCCAGGAGTGGCCTGAAATTCATGACATGGCAGTGCAGAAAATGGCCTCGCAGCCAAACAGCCCCACTCCTCAGTGGTCCCAACTGCAGGGACCACTGGGGCTTCTCGCCTGCCTGATGTCTGCTATAGCCCGCGGGAGACTGCCAGCCCATGCTCCCCTGTGTGCGACCATGGATCTGCAGGGAACTCAGTCCCCCTGCACAGCCACAGAGCAGAGAGCTCGCTTCCCAGCGCATGGCCACGGATCGGCAGAGAGCTTGTTTCCCGGCAAATGGCCACCGATCAGCAGGGAACTTGCCCCCCCAGTGCATGGCCCTGGATCAGCAGGGCATGCCTTCCCTGGCACAAGGCCACAGATCCGCAGGGAATTTGCCTCCCAGGGCACAGCCACAGATTGGCAGGGAGCTTGTTCTCTTGTGCACAGAGCTCACTCCCCAGCTCATGGCCACGCATCAGCAAGGGATCCATTCCCCAGCACATGACCACGGGTCGGCAGAGAAGTCTCTTCCTGACAGCCACGGATTGGCAGAGAGCTCGCTCCTTTGTTGGTAAAAAGCAGCTCCAAATCTGACAGCAGGAGTTCCCTGAAAATCTGGAGGGAGCTGAAATCTGGACAGAATCCGAGCAGCAAGCCTCCACCCAAGACACCGCCTGCAAGCCTCCACCCCTTGCTCCCTGCCTGAGCATCCCTCTGCGCTGGCAACACTGCTCCTCTTCCACATCCTCCAGCATCCCTGCCAGGCTTGCACGGGCCTCCTCTCTTCCCTCTCTGCTCTCTACCCTTCCCCTCCCCTGCAGCAAGGCCCTCCCAGCCCCTCCCCAGCTCCAGAAGACATCCTAGAGCTTGCTCCTGAAGCAGGTCTAATATCCACACAGACACATCCCTCCCTCCCCATGAGGGCCACTCACCTGCACGGGCTGAAGGTGCAGTCATCTGGAGAGGGTATGCAAATGAGGCACTGACCTGATTTGCATGGTGAAAATGCGCAGTGCCTCATTTGCATACCGTGTCCTTTTATTAAATGGGAAGGTAATTTTTATTTCCAAGCGCCTCTGCCAGCCGCCGGCGCAGTATCACTGCTCTGCCTCGGTGACAGCTGGGCTATAAAAGGCCGTGAAATCCATTACTGCCCATTCGGGCACCTGCAAGTCCTAGTGAAGCAGAAGCACAAATACAGCAGGGAGTAAAAGACTCCAGCCAGAGGCAGGGAAGATGCATCATGACAGCCAGCAACGCGCCCCTGCGCTCTCCCTGCCACGGTCCCTGCCGCCTGCCTGTCCTACGCAGCCCAGCAGCACAGGGGCTTGAGGCTCCAAGCTGCTAAGGGCACGGTGATGCTACAGCCCTGTTCCCCACAGCCCATGCAGCGCATGCGGGGCCTGCCTGTATGGGGGAGCTGGGGGCACCGGGCAGTGGGCTGAGCCGATGGTTGCACCCCCTCTGCAGTCAGGTGCAAGGCTCCAGCAGCAGGAAGATGCAGCTATATGTGGCCTACTGTGTGCTTGGGTGCCACGCCAGCCCCAGGGCCCCGGGAAGGTAATCAGGTTTCTTGCCCAGGCTGCTGCTGCCTCCCTGCTAATGAGACTGCACCGATGATATCCAATTTGGCCTAGGCCCCCTGCACTGGACTCGCAACGGCGAAGGAAAGCAGCTCACGTGGGCTTGGTGCCCAGGCTCCTGCCTGGATGCTGCACCCTCATCCCCCCTGATGAGAGAGTGCAGCCCTCTCGCACCCATGTTCAACCTCCATGGTCCGGGGAGGTAGTGGCAGCACCAGTCTGAGCAGCTGCAGCAGCTCCCAGGCTGCCTCCCACGTCCCCAGCCAGGCCAGGCATCTGGGCTTGAAACATCATGGACCTGGCACTGGAGATGTGCGTGCAGACAGGGGCTGGGCTTTGGGCACCACTTGTGGGAGAATGTGTGCACATCCCCCTGCGTGGCAGTCTGCATTCATGTGCGTCTGTATGTGCGTGTGTTTGTGTGCCTGGTTGTGAATATGTGAGAACAGGTTTGCATGTGTGTGTGTTTGTGCCTGGGTGAGCAAGCAGGTGTTTGCATGGGGCGGGTGTGTGTGTGTGTGTGTGTGTGTGTGCACATGCATGTGTGTGTGTGCATGTGAGTGTGCACAGACCATTGTAGGGCACAGGGGACTGGCCTTCCCTAGCCCGTTTGCTTGCTCATGCTACCAGAGCTCAGCAAGAGAACTGGAAATTGCCAGGGGAATGGGATTCAATGGCTGCCTCCCTCCTGCCCAGCCACACTGCTGCCACATGCCAGCATCATACCCCTGCTTGGCCCTTCCCATGCCTCCACTACAGCCCATCATCCTGCTGCCATGCCCAGGGGTCCCCGTGTCCTGCACTCCTCTCCTCTCTGTCTCAAGCCCCATACACCTGGGGCAGAGTCATCTCCCCACTGACAAGCCCCTGCCTGCCCCAAGGCTCTCTGCAAGGCTGTTGAGCAGCCTCGCATGGTTGTGGACCATGCTGCAGTGGCAGTGCCCAGGCCTGGCCACGCCACGTGGCTCTGCACCAAGTCAGCGTCGGGAGCTGCAGCTGGCAGGGCAGACCATGGCACCTACACTGAGCAGCCATCTCTGTGGCAGCCACTGGCTCAGCTGCTGAAGGAGTAAGAGCCCTGGCCAAAGCCAGCCTGGGCAGTGGAGAAGACCAGGGTCACAGGCTGCCTGCGTCCCCTTCACACCCTGTGTGGGGGACACCCCTGCCTACAGGCCCCAGCTGAGCAGCCCCAGCACCCGGTCTTCACTCCCGGGTGTCTTGTTGCTGCAGAGCCAGCTCCCTCCCTCCTGCCCTGGCCTGAAACCCTAAGCCTCCAGGTGCAGATCACACAGGGGCAGGCCAGGGGCCAAGGGCCAGGGCCCTCACTCTGCAGGACTAGCAGCCATGTGGCAGGTGGCTGAGCCTCCAGGACCCAGCTGCCAGGAGGCCAAGGGCAGTGGCTGGGCCTCGAGTGCCCCCTGCTGGCTTCCTGCTCCCTCCGGCTGCTGCAGAGCGTGGGCCCGTGCCTTCCTGCTGCCCGGGCGCCAGCTCTCCGTCTCCTGTGCGAGCTGCTCGCCAGGGCCTTTACTCCCCTCCGAAGCCTTGAAAACTCAGCCTGATCTCACTGCATTTTTCCAGAGCAGAGCACTGGTCCTGGGCTGCGAACAGGCCTGGGCTGTGGCAGGGCCATGCTCTCTCTGGGTATGGGGGCAGCCCAACCCTGAGCTCTGCTCTGCTCTTCTCCTTCTTCCCTGCCTGCTCCTCTGAAGCAGCCACCATTGGGGAGTGGGCAGCACTGGCAGGAGAGGTGCTGCTGTGGGGCCCTGGCTCTCCTGCATCCCCAGTCGAGGCAGCTCCCAGCCTACGCAGCAGCTGGCAAGTCCCTGGGGTCTGGTGGTCCATAGATCCTGCTGGCTGCATCCTCACTTGCATCCGTGGCTGGAGCCACCATCTCCTGGAGGACTGCAAGAGTGGTAGCAGGGGACTGGGAGCTTCCCCCCATCAGGGACGTTCCTGTGCAAGGGCCCCTGGCTCTGCCCCTCAAATCAGGCTGCCCCCCCACCGCCATTGCAGTACTCCCCTCTCCGCCCCTCCAGATGTGGGTGGTGGTGGCCCCCCAGCCGTGTCACTGAGCTCAGGGCTGGCCCTGAAATGTGGACAAGATAGGGATGCCTGATGTCTCCCCCTGCCCATCACTTCAGCCCCAGTGGCTTGTGGTACAAAACACCTCTGACACCGCATCCATGCAGCCTCCACCACCCTGCTCCTGCTTTGCTCCAGGATTTCCTGCCCCAGCCCCTGGGGGTGCTCCCCACCTTCCCCCAGCGAGGCTGGACTTTGGCAGTCTTGCCTGCCCTGTCCTGCCCTGCCTGGACAGGCCTGGCATTGCTCCCCGTGAAGGGTGCCTCTCCAGGCCCTGCAGAGAGCACCGGGCCCAGACCAGGGGGATGATGTGCACCAGCTCAGTGGACTGGAGGACCTGCATGGCCATGCACCTCCATGCCCACAGATGCCACAGGACCCCTGGCCACCCACAGAACGGGGCAACGGCTGGGGCCACCCAACGGCTCTGCGGACCAGCACATGGGGACATGGGGACAGTCCAGGCTGGGAGCAGCCGCCCCCTGTCCAGCCAACCTCCTCACTCAGGCCCAAGGCTTTCTGGTGCACTCAGAGGCTGCCCCTGCCTCAGGGAGCCAGGAACTGGGACAGCTTCACTGATGCCATAGGCTGGCTGGGGAGAGTGGTCACGGGCTCTGCAGCCAGGGAGCTCCCTGAAGCCCAGCTGCGACAGGTGCTCAGCTCCCACCGTTGCCCTGGGCTCCCCTGGAAGTCCCTACCCCCTATTCAGTCTCTAGTGGGAGTTCACTGGGAGCTAAGGGGCAGTGCCATGTGCGGGCCCCTGGGGAGGCCGAAAGATGTCACTGCTGGCAGCTCGAGCCAAACCTTGTGTCTCTGCTGAGGCATCCAGACATGGCCTCCCATACATCAGGTGCTGCCACACACTTGGGGGAGCAGAGCCTCGGACACTGCCAGCAACCAGAGCAGACTTGTGTGCAGCACTGTGCAGTGCCGCAGGCTCAGGGTTAGCACGGGGCCATGGTAGCCCAAGGTGCCAGAGGAGTAGGACTCTCCTGCTGCCACGCAGAGCTGGCCTTAGGGGTGGACGACTACCCAGAGCACCGTGGTCAGTGGATTGCCATTTTCCCTAAGGCCAGTTCTGCGGTTCTGGGCCCCTCATCCGCCAGGGCAGGAGGGAGCCCATGCTTGGGCCCTCACAGGGTGGGCATGGCCCCTGCCATGTGGGCAGGCCTGGGGAGAGTGTCCTGGGACAGGAGGCTGGGGCTGGATGGCCAGCAGTGCAGGTGGAGGCTGGGGTTGGGGGTAAATCTCCACGACCAGCGGGCTCGGAGAGGACAGAGCTTCTGCAGGGGGCGGCCTCTGAGACTTTCTAGATGAGCTAGTCTACCAGGGGCCACCCAGCCCTGCCCTGCCCACAGTGGGGGGGAGGTTTGGCCTGGCCTGACTGGCACTGACTGACCGGTGTTGCAGTGCCCTCAGCACACCCGCATCCTCACGGCTCCAATGGAGACATCCTGGGACCACTTCTGCAGTGGCCCCAGGGAAACATCATGCAGACGTGCACACCAGGGTAATCGTGTTGAAGCGGCGGGTGAGGAGGGGCTCACCAGGATGCCCCAGGCACTGCAGGGGGGAGGGAGTGGAGCATGGTCTCTGCCTGTGCATCCCCAGCCCCATCAGGCTCTGGCAGTCTGCATGGCCTGGCAGCATCCCCAGGCCGGGGAAACACCATGAATCTGGATCCATGAAGACAGTTTTCCTTAAGTGCGCCTGGGGATAACTGCTCTTCTGACGTGGTTTAGTACCCGCCGAGATTTTTGGGCTTTAAGCCCGCTTTATGGAAATGGGAGGCTCCTCCCTAGCTTGCTCCTGTGGCCATATGGCTGAGGGCAAGCAAAACTTTGGGGCATCTGAACCGCAAGCCTTTGGGCTTGAACCTGCACATAGGATGCCTGCCAAAGACCTTGGAAACATCTGAAGCCCCTGGTGGGGGTGGAGGATGTTTGCTGGTTGTAGGGCCACTTATGGTTCTGGACTGACTCATGGATTTAGACTTTATTTGGCTGATTTGGCTTGGGACATGAAAAATTTCTTTTTTTAAAAAAAAGCATCCCCAGATAGGAGCAGAACAGGGCAGGGCAGCAGCTGTCCCCACCATGGACTGCTACAGGTGCACTCAGGGTCTGGGGGGCTGGGGGTGACACCGATATCACCCCCTTCAGAGAAGGTCTGAGATGAGTGTTGCTGCTGCCAGGTTTGCCTAGGGCACCGTTTCCTCTAAGGCTGGCTCTACTACCAGGCCAGGGCTCCTGGGAACTCCCTACCCTCCCTGCCAGGGCAGGGGCAATGGGACACACCACAATTTGTGTCCAACAACTGTGTGCCTGCCCTACATACCAACTATTCCTAGCAGCAGGGCAGCCCCTGGACTGGCTTGCATGGGCAGTGCCCTAGGACACAGGGCTCCCTGCATGGTCCACCAGCCATGGGTGAGGAGGGCAAGCCCAGGACCCTGGTCTCAGCCCTCCCTCCTCTGTGTTGGGACCAGCACCTTTGCATTGGTAGCAGGCAGCAGGGCCAAAGGCCAGTCCACATCCCTAGGCTGGTTCCCAGGGGGTGGAGGACAGGCCCAGCCTTGGAGCTGGTGAAAGGACTGACCCATGGCAGGCACAGGACAATAAAGGAGAAAGATCCTTCATCAGAGACCCTGAGCAATGACTGTAGCTGCTGCATGGCCCTGCATGCAGCACAGGCAGGGGCAGGGCCAGTGTACCCATGAGGCCCCTGCTGGCAGGGCGAGTGGTGTGTGCAAGTGATGCATCATCTCTGGGTGATGTTGACACCTCTCCCCGCCTAGGCAGCCCCTTCTCAGCTCCCTCTCCCAAGACAGTCGCAGGGATCCCGGGCTCCTGTTGGCGGGGCCCTGCCCATGACCACACGCACAGCCCTGCTCAGTGATTCCAGTCCACCCAGACCCACTTGCCCACAGCCCATCCCCAACAGGGCTGGTGCCAACCCCCCTTTCCCCACCAACGGATGCCCTGGAAAGGACGCTTTTGTCTGGCGCTGCAGCTGGGACCCAGCATCTGGGGGTGGGGAGCTTTATAGATTTCATTGACATTAGGGCTGGAAGGGACCTCACAAGATCATCGGGTCCAGGCCCCTGCCCCAGGGCAGGAGTTCAGCTGGGGTCAGATCACCCCAGCAAGATAAGCATCCAAGTGTTTCTTAAAGGTATCTAGAGTAGGTGCTTGCACCACTTCTGGGGGGAGTCTTTTCCAGACTCTGGAGACTCGGATGGTAAAGAAGTTTTTCCTTAAGTCCAGTCTAAAACGGTCTTCCAGCAGTTTGTGACCATTAGACCTTGTCTTCCCATGGGGTGCCCTGGGGAACAGATGTTCTCCCAGTTCCTGATGCACACCCTTTATACAGTGACTGCCCCCCTGTACGCTGCTGTGCACAACCTTAGCAGGGCCCTGCATCTTGTACAGCAGCTGAGAGGGGCTGTCACAGCACTGAGCCATGGCTGGCCCCCAAGACCAGTGTGGGGTGCTAGTCACCCCTCCCTATGGTGACTGCAGCGCCAAGGCCTGGATATACACCTACTGCTGGCTCCTACACAAAGCCCCTGTCTCTGCCTGATGAGGACAATGACAGAGTGTCCCCTGCCACCCTGAGGATGAAGTGCGTGGCTGTGAGTGATGGGCAGCCGTTCAGCAGTGCTGGGGCCATCAATCTCCCGGTGAGTGCCGGCGGCTTCCGAAGGGCACGGTCTTCTGATGGGATTATTGCTTTCAGAGGGGATGATGTGCTGCCTGCGTGCAGGGCTGACCCCTGGCCAATGGGTAGCAGCTCTGGGAATGGTCCCTCCCTGCCAGAACATTATCAAAGGCAACAGGGGACCCAGACTGCCCCGCACAGCTGCCCTCAGCCCCTGCAGCACAGTCGCACATTGCCCCTGCCAGCAGGGGAGCCAGGGATCATGCTGAAGACTGGCTGCACAGCAGAGGCAGGGCCCGGGCACCATAAGCAGTTGCCTGTCCCACGGTTCAGCGCCTATTCTACCCCTGCGCTCTGACACAAGTAGTTTCCCAGGGCCGGCAGCTCCAGCTCCTGGGGCCACTGACAACTTCCAGGGGACCTCCCTGAGAAACCTTGGGCAGCCCAGGGAGGCAGGACCCAGCCCAGGGAGGGAAGAAAGGCTGCTTCGCACATGCCCCTGTGTCCAGGCGTGTGCAGCATGGCCCAGTGCCAACCTCATTGCCTAGAGAGACGCGGTTTCTCGCAGCTGCAGCTGCCCGTTGTCACCAACCCCCAGCAAGTGAAACAGAGCTGGCACCAGCACTGGGCAGCAGAGGCTGCTGTGGCCACGCTGCAGCCCACACCAGACCCAAGGGCAGGACCTGTTTGGCCTCCTAAAGGCTTTGCAGGGGCCCCTGCCCCCTTAAAGGAAGCATGGTCCCTGCAGAACGGGGACACAGACTGTGATGTAGCCCCCAGCACAGCAGCAGGGGAGGCCATACCCCAGCTGTGCTGCTCCAGCACTGCTTCGGGGGCCACTCGTAGGGGGGAGTGCCTGGTGCAGGGGGTGGGTGCCAGCACTGCTGTGCTGGTGCAGGGCCAGGGGCTGGCTCTGGGGAGCTGGGGCTGCCCCTCCTGCTCCCAGGCACAACTGGCCGCAGGTGGAGCTCGGGTCCTAGCCACAGCTGGGAAGGGGGCATGAATTCCAGCTGTGCTCCAAGGGGCTGTTGTGTTAATCCAGTTCTCTCCGTGTTGAAAAGACAGGGCGCATCCTCTCCCTCTGTGAGCAAGGAAGGAGTTAGCCATCCCCAGGTGGGGCAGGCTGGTGCTTGGAGTACGTGTACGTGGCAATGTATGCTGCCAGGCATGCGCCAGCCTGGACCTCAGCTTTGCAACAAAGCCAGGGGACCCTGCACCTCCTGCTACAAGGCCTCACCCACCCAGAAGCTTCCATAACCCACCCTGCAGCTGCCAGGCGAATGAGCATGTGCCCCTCCCTTGTCAGGAGGCAGCAGCTCCCCTCCCACCCGTCTGCACCTGGGGCTCTCCAGCCCGTCACTGGCCCACGGCTGTGATGTCAGGCCAGGGCACAAGTTATTCTGTGGTCTCCGGGAGATCCTGGCCCCCAGCCAGGTACAGCAAGGCTGCAGCAGCCCCATTCCCTGGCCTGCTTCCTGCTTCAGCCCCAAGGACGTTTCACAGGGAGCTGGTCCATGCTGCACCCAGCAGGATGGGATGTCCAACCCCACCCTGTGCGCCTCAAACCAGCTCCAGGAATCAGTGACTACCTGCTTCGTCCATTCACCCACATGTGCCCACAGCCTCTGCTGCCCCTACCCCAGCCCCACAGAGGTCATCGCACGCCTTGACCCCATGAGCCGTGTCTCCCCCGCCAGTCCCTGCCCGTCCCCACAGCCCCTTGCCCCATGCTCATCCCCATTGCCCTGCAGAACCACATGCTCTGGGCTCACCTTGGCCTCCACAGCCCCATGCAATCCAGTCCCTGCTCGCTCCCATGGCCCCATCCTCTGCTCCCTCCATGCCTGCAGGTCACTGACAGACTCCCCCACCCTGCAGAGAGCAAGAGCACCAGCTTGACACCGTTCCAGCCTTTCTCTCCCTCCCCAGGGCCATGCATCAAAGGGAGGGGGTTTCTGTGAAAGCCCCAGCAGAGAGGAGGGAGCGAGCGGTCAGGGTGATGCAGCAGGCAGAGCTCAGCTGCACTTCCCTGCACCTTCCTGGTTTCTCCCTGCCACGTGTGCAGAGGGTCTGCTACTGTGGGAGCTGCTACACAGCCTGTGTGGATCCTCAGCTCAGCAGCAGGGTAGTTGTAGGGTGTCGCAGCAGGCCGGCTAGCAGGAGGCCTGTAGCTCACAGCTGCCGACGCTGTCCCTTAAAGTCACCTGTCACCATGCTCTGCTGCTCTCCTCTGGCAAGCCTAGTTCATGCTACAGCTCAGAGAGGGATCCACTATGGCACTCGCATGGGGTGAGACGGGGGCTTCCAGGTCCTGACCTGGCCAAGGGCTCTGTGACAACAATGCCATCCGCCATGAGGCAGGGGCAAGATTAATCACTGCCTAATACTAACGAATGCGATCTGAAGAGCTCTAGAAGGGGAAGCAGATGCACGGGAGAGGGGCTGGACCTGGCTAGCCACAGGCTGGAGAGGTGCCTGTCACTGCCACCCGGGAATCCAGCCAGCGGGGGTGAGCTGCAAGCTCTGACAAAGTTCATGTGGCAGCAGTGTTCGTGGGGCTGCAATCTCTCTGAGCCTCGCAGGCAGGATGCCAGGACCAGGGCTTTCCAGAGCCACTAGCCTTCCTCTGCCTACACTGCTTGCACAGAGCCTGAGCTCTTCCTGCGGACAAAGTGCAGCATGAGCCACCGCAAGAAAACATGTGACGCTGGGAGAGACCATGAGCTCTAGGGCCTGCTTCCCACCAGCCTGCACAGTGCTTCTGCATTTCATTACTGTCCTTGAGCATGCAGCCACAGACTCCTCCTTCCCCGGATCCTTGCCTCGATGTGCAGGGCAGGTGGGGGAAGTGGCAGGGGATGGTAAGAAGACAAAGGACATCCTTTTGTGTCAGATACTGGACTAGGACACGGGCCCATGTGATTCTACCTCTGCCTCTGCAAAATCCCCGTGGGTTACTGGGAACAATCCGGGTTAGTGCTGACATGCGCCGGTGCAGCACTGAGGCGACCTGGGCGCCCTCGCGCTGGCACTGCCTCACTGGAGAGCACTTGACTGTAAAAGCTTCGCTGCCTTCTTGTCTGTGTCATAAATATATCATGGGATCAGGTGCTGGAGATGGGGACGGCTGTCAGGCTCCTGTCTCATGGCTGCGATTTTATTGCACGCAGCGAACTGCTGAAATCTAACGATAATTGGGAATTAATAATTCAATTTCTTATAAGCAGGTTTCCTTATGCTTGGAGTGGTGCACTGTCAGGGGCAGTCGTTCTTTTAAATGGCACAGAGTGAAATATTTAGTGTTCTCTGCTAATTAGAGAGTCCATCATTTAGTGCATGAAACAAACTGATTTCAAAATAATCCCGTTATTCATGTGTAATAATTAAATGTTATTGCAACTGACCTGCCCGTTGGTCAAGTCTTTGCTCTGCTTCTTGGACATGGGGCTGGCAGTCATTAATAAGGACCCTAGGAGCTGCCTGGTGCTCCCTGCTCCAGCGCCCCGGGTAGGCACCTAAGGAGGGGAGTGGTTTGGTAAAGGAAGCACCAGGCTCTTTGTGCCTTCCCGGGAGGTGGTGGGGAGGGGGTCGCCGCTGCAGGGGAAGTAGAGGGGACACCCTGGGCATCAAGTGTTGCCCTCCACCTGAGTGTTTGCATTGCTGTCAAGTGTCTTGCTAATTCTCCAAATCTGTTTATTAATCTGAAGTGATTCTTACCAGCCTCCGGGGAATACGACATCCTCATGTCATGTGGTGTCAGTAATTAAACGTGACTAAGTGGTTCTAGGGAAGTAAGGTTGGCAGCCCCCTCTCCCCCCAAGTCTGCACTTGGGTTTCTGCTTCCAGCTGCATGTTCACACCTCTCCTGTATGCACATGCACGCAGACCTCGCAGGGCAGACGTCCCATAACAACACCGAGCACAATGGCAAAGGGTTTCCTCAGAGCCCAGGATGAATGGGCACTGGGTCTCATCAGCCGCTGGATTCCCAGCTAAAACGGCATTTCTCCTTCTCTCAAACGCAGGAGAAGGTGACAGATGGGCCTCAGCATCATGTCCAGGGAGAGCATATAAAATGATTATATGCTCCTCAGGCAGGATTGGAGAATAGGCCTGATGCCCGGAGGGTGCCGGGCTCCTCCCAGCTCCAGCAGCCACCCCAGGAGCATGGGGAAGCACCTGGCCAGTCACTGGGGCAGCAGGGGCCTGAGGGTGGAGAAAGGGTCAGTGTCTGCCCACAGCCTGCTCAGCATTTCCCTCCCAGCTGGCCGCCCCCTTGTCGGGTGCTGCTGTCCCTTAGGGCCTGTCTTGGGGTTTTACTGCTTGCTGAGAGGCCAAGGCCTGCCAGCTCCAATGCCAGTGAGCAGGGTGAGCAGGTCATTGAAATCATAGAGTACTCTGTTGGACTGGAAGGGACCTCCATCTACTCCAATTCCCTGCCTGTGGCAGGATCATCCCTGTCCAAACCATCCTGCACAATCCATTGTCTAGCCTCTTAGTAAAATTACTGTCAGCCCTGACACAACACAGACATCACACCTGAACCTGCCCCAGGTAAAGCAGGGGAACCACGGCAGCCGCTGTAAAAAGTTGTCAAAATATGCTCCAGAGATCCCAGGTAGAGATCCCCCGCTACAGAGGATTGCAACTCCCCCCCACCCAGTTGGTACCTATCTGACCAGGGGGTAAAATTCCCTCCTGACCCCAAAAATAAGGAGTGGTTTCATCCTGAGCAGAGGGGCAAGATCCTGTAGCCAGAAACCTCTGGGTTTAAGTCCCAGCAGGAGCACTGGCACAGCCCAGTCACAACCCAATGCCTCTAATGATGGCTTAAACAAAAAATCCTGACATGTAGCAGAAAGGGGGGTGGTGTGCATGCAACCATTGCAACCTGCTCCTGGGAGCCTGGGTGGGGACAGCAGCAGAGGCTCCTCAGGGTGGTTTGAAGCACCAGGCTCAGTTGCCTGCTGATCTGCAAAATTAAGGGTAGCTGAACCCTGCAGCTCAACACGAAGCAGAAGTTAGTTGCTTATTCCAAGTTTCTGGTTTCTTTTTCAGTTCTTCAGCATTTCTAATTCATTACCTTTGTCCTGGATCTTGGTATACTATGCACGAGAGGTCACTACGACTATCTGCAAGTACGCCTAGGCTGGAGCATGGAGGAGCGGAGGCTGCCAGTGCCCAGACCTTCCACCAACCCCCCACCCGTTAGACAGTATCCAAAACCCAGACCAAGTCCAGACATTTGGTGCCTCAATGGCTGTCATAATGTACATATCTGGGAATAGAACCTGGATCACATCTACACAAGGCACTAACTGTAGTTACCTAATTAAATCCACAGTAAATTGTCTCCATCCACCCATTCGAAGCTATTAGATGGGAGTAAACCAATTAACTCCGCTGTAATTTGGTACTGCTTGATACAAGTACTAGCCTACTGCGGAGTCACTAACTCCATTGTGACACACGTGTAGACGCTGCCTGGGGCTGGCTGGGGCATGAGGGTGCTACAGTGTGGGGGCTGCCTGCCAGCCGGCCCTGCACTGGAGCACCCTCATTCTCCAGCCAGCCCCTCCGCAGCACGGTGAGCCAGGTTGGGGCAGCCCTGGGCTGGCAGGCTGACCCCCGGGGCCCCTGCCAGCCGGGACTACTCCACCCTAGCTCAATGTGCTGCAGTCCCAGGTGCACACGAAGACGTTGCACACAGGAGCAATAAACTTGGGTGCAAACTGCACTGGAGTTTATTCAGCCAGGCTAATTTCATATGTAGATGAATCCTGTGTTTGGAAAAGATTAAAAAAAGGAATGAAGAACAAGAAACCAACTTCAGCCTCTTTGGCTCAGCCCAGCTGAGGCGCCTGCACGTCTACTGAGCTGTCTGCACGTGGCTGCAGAAAAGCAGCCCGGCCCTTGCAGCATGAGGGGGCTGATAAGTAACTTGGGAGCAGCCTCCCGACACAGGGCACAGCCTGCGGCAGATGCTGCAGCAAGGTAATGGCAGCCCGGCCTGCAGAGGGGCCAGCGCTGTCGGCCTCAACTCACCCTGGTAACCTTCACAGTAAATGCCTGAGTGTTTCTCTCTCGTATTTTTTTTGCTGCATGCTCTGCCAACCTGGGAAGGGATATCCAGGGGGTAGGGAAGGATCTGGAGTCAGACTGCTTGACGTGCACTGGTCATGCTTACTTCTGCTAATACCTGTCTCAACCTAAATGCCTAACGGACTCTTAGGAGAAAAGGTCTCTCTGTTAGAAACATACTTGCAGGGAGCAGATGCTCCAGGCACATACAGGCCACCTGTAGCGAAGGGAGTCCTCTCTCAGTCCAGGGCCAGTGTCCTTCCTGATGGTCTGAATGCACAAAGCAGACCGATCCCAAGCCTCCCAGCCCAGAGAGGTGAGGATGAGAGAGGAGTGAAGGGGCAGGAGGACGGGGCGGCTCAGGGAGGGCAGAGGCTTGCAAGCCTTTATCTGAGGCCAGCGTGGGGCTGCTGTCACGGAGGTGAGGTGGGCACCCTCGTACCCCTAGGTGTGGTGTGGTTGCCCTTTGGCCTGGAAGGGCCGTGTGCTGCATCCGGACAGCAGCCAGGAAAGGAAAGGAAAGGCCTCCCTTGCCTAAGGGGCACTGTCAGGTTTTCCTGGAGGGGATCCCCACAGGAGGGCTTCCTGCCTGCAGGGTGCCAGGGACTTACTGGAAGGCTGCCTCCACCCGCTTCCTTCACACAGGGGCTAGGAGGGGGATTACCAGGAGCAGGCAGCTTGTTTATAACTTCTCAGTTCTTATCTGGTAAGCACAGCCCTTCAGCTCTCTTCAGCAGGGACAGCCCGGCTGAGCCTGCCACAGACCCAGGCAGTCATCGTCGAGGGGAGACAGCCCCGCTGAGCCTGCTGCAGACCCTCACAGCACGTGGACAGGATGGGGAACTGCTACACTCTGGTGAGTCCAAGGCCTCCGACCCCGGCTCCCTCTTGTAGAGCAGACCCTGCTGCAGGGCTGCATGGGGCTGGCCATGACAGGCAGGGGCCGCCCCAGCCACCCCCCAACAACAAGGATATGCCCCTTGGAAAGATGCTCTGCCCCTGGGCTGTGGTGGGCGTGCTCCAGCTCTCCTGCTTCCTGAGCCCTGGGACCCCAGTGAGGTGTGCACAAGCTCCCAGCAAGGGCACTGCCACCGCAGGCATTTCACAGCCTCAGGCAGTGAATGGCCCACGAGCGAGGCTGCCTGGTGGCATCTCCTGCTCCTCCAGAGCGTCAGGCTTAGCCGACTCACCCTGGGCAGCAGGAGGTGGAGCGCTCAGGTCCCTGCCCACCCCATGGCCACTGTGTGCAGCCCCCTGTGCCCAGCATGTAGAGGGGCTGGGCTCTGTGCTGCAGGGCCTCTTGCCTTGCCCCTGGGCCACGTGCCAGCAGCAGCAGTAGGACCAAGTCCCCGTGCTGTGGCCGTGGGGAGCTGACGCTTCACAGGCAGGGTTGAGGGGGTCTACCTGGGCTTTATGTCCTAGAAATCATAGAATCACAGAGAAGAGGGGCTAGAAAGGACTGCCAGAGCTTGTCTAATCCAACCCCTCCCTGAGGCAGCATCGTCCCTATCCAAACCATCCCGTACAACTATAATCCAAACTCTGCAGAAGACTGCCATCAGCCCTGATACAACACATCACACTTGCACCTGCCTCAGGTAAAGTAAGAGGACCACATCCTCCTACACAAGTTGTTATACATTTGAGAGATCCCAGGTAGAGGGTCATACCCCACCCCTACTACAGACGAAGGCAATCCTCCCCCCGAGTCTGTACCAAACTGACCATGGGGTAAAATTCCTTCCTGTCCCCAAACAGGGCATCGGTGTGACTGTGAGCAGAGGAATGAGACCCTCTGGCCAGGAACCTCCAGCTTCGGGTCTCAGCAAGAGCATTGGCACAGCTCAGTCAAAGTCCCCAGGTCTGGTTAGAGCCAGTACCTAGTGCCTCTAAGGAAGGCTTAAAAAACCCCTGACATGTAATAGCAGGGTAGCAGGTTAGGGGCAAGGGATGGGATACCCTCCCAGCCCTATTTGGCAGCCAGCAAAGCCCAAAGCCTGGGAAATCCCCGTGGCAGAACACAGGCATCGCTGCACCTAGGTCACCCCCAATCTCTCCTTGAACACCCCCAGGGATGGAGAGTCCACCACCACCCTGTCCTAACAGCGCCAGCTTGCAGAGGTTGCGTTTGGCTGCAGTCGCTCTGCTGTGGGAGAAGGGACGCGAGGAGCCTTTAATCTTCCTGAAGCAGGAATTTCCCAGCACCCTGCATCCCACGGCCTGATGCTCCTGCCTCCGCCCCTAGGTCTTGGCTCTCCAACCGCAGGGAGCTCTGACTGCCCGCCAGGCCCTTCACTGTCCCTGGATTATTTTGTCTTCAGCCCCCCCTCATCCTCTCTCTCCCTGCCCGCACAGCCCGGCATCCAGGCAAGAACGAGGGCCTGCTCCGTGCTGGGAAGTGCAGCTTGTTGTTTAGACAGTGTATAATGAGGGAGGCCTTGCCAGGCCATTGTTTGCATCAGGATCCCAGCACTTCTTCCAAAGGAAATTCTCCCCAAGGGAATTTCTGATTGCCTGGCGGCTGCCAGCTCCTGATATGCTCCAGCCCTCTGATAGTTTGCCTCCTGGTATGCTCCAGCCCCCTGATATGCTCCAGCTCTCTGATAGTCTGCCTGGCAGGCTCGCACCTGGCTTGTGAGCTCCCAGATGCTGCTTGAGCTGCCCTGCCCTGCCCTGCCCTGCCCTGCCCTGCCCTGCCTGGCTGGGGGGTGCCTGGGTTGTGGCTGCAGTGAGATTTCATTGAAAACTAAAGGAGAGTCTGGCCCTTGTCACAGGTGGGAGGCCCCTGCCGCCGCCAAAAGCCATCTGGACGTGGCATTTCCAGAAAGCAATTTCTGCTTGCTAAGGCAGAGGATGCTGCAAACAAAGCCCACCCCTCCTGAGCAGGCAGTGAAGTGCGCGCAGTCGGGCTGGTCTCAGTCACAGCCGTAATGGCCCTGCTCTGGCCTGGCACAGCCCACAGCCCAGCACTGTCCCACTGCATGTGGTCTGTGGCCCACAGCCCTTCCTCCAGGTCACAAGTGTGCTGCCTGGAGCAAGCCCCGAGCCCTGCCCACCACAGCTCAGCGGTCTCAGCAGCTTACACTCCCCCGCTCTGCACCTGACCACTGTCCTTCCTCCTCCCCATGCTCCCTGCACCCCCTGAAAGCCTCCCGCAGCCCCTGTGGTCCCCTGCAGATGGGGGTCACTGCCCCACTTCCAGGGACCAGCTCTGAGCTCTCCCCAGCCTGGTGCATCCTGGCCCAGGGGCCAGCACTCACACATGTGAGGGGGGAGGTCCAGGGGGCAGAGACTCCCTGGGCCACATCCTGTCCCCAGCTCCTTGCAGTAGGCAGGACACAAGGGCACGGTCCCTCCTACAGCTCAGGCAGTGTCTACCCCACTCACCAAGTATAAGAGGGGTCCCAGGTGGTGCCTGGGGCAGTGGGCCCAGCTGAGTAACCAGAGGCATGTGGCAGTGTGAGGGGGGGGCTGGGCACATCCGAGCTGCAGCCTCCTGTTAGCGTGGCTGGGGACCAGAGAGATGGCACAGTCGGGGTCCTGCTGCATGCCATGAGCCCTGGCCAGGGAAAGGATAAGGCCAAGGCCAAACCCCTGCCTCGCCAATGTGGTGCAAGCCATGCCAGGGTCCACAGCCCAGGAGACACCTGTCTGCCACACACAACTCCTCGGCCCAGCGGCCACGGGCCCAGGCACAGCTGGGTCCACAGCAGGCAGCTGCTCATGTGGGCCATGGGGGAAGCTGCCCCAGTGCCTGCTGTGCCACACTGCTGGTGCCCTCTTCCCCAGGGATCCAGAATACATTTGCCCCTGCTAGCCAGGCCTGCCCCCATCCAGACAAGCACAAGTGCCCTTGCCTGAATGTAGCAGGAGAATCCTGAATTCAAAGTTAACTGTAAAGAGCTGGAAATTTGGCTGCCAGTAGGAGCTCCTGTCCCTGCTCTTGCCCTTGCCCTTGCCCTTGCCCCTGCCCCTGCCCTTGCCCTTAACCCCTTCCCTTGCCCCTGCCTCTGAGTGAAGATTTGTTTGCAGCTTCGCTCTGGCTAACCAAGCTTATGTTCTGGGAACAACAGTCAGTAAGTGCCTCTGCCTCCCATGGGCAGGAACAGGCCCAGGCAGTGTTAAGCGCCAAGGGATGCAGCTCCTGGGATAGTGCAGCCTAAGAGGGGCGGACCAGGAGCATCCCGGTGGCACAGAAGCAGCAAGACAGAGAAGGACCTTTCCTACGTGGGACCTTTGCTGGAATCCCAAAGATGCCACAGAGAGAACGGGTGAACCGTGGGTCGTTAGAGCAAGGCACTGCCAGGACCCAGCCAAGGTTGCTGGTAGGGCTGACGTGCCACATCTGGCCTGCGTCAGGTGGCCACGGGTCTTCATCAAGTAGGCCATCAAAAGCAGCGAAGTCACACAGAGAGCATTCACTGTCCATTGCATTGCACTGCCCTGGAGTCAGGCGCCAGCTGCCCACCCTGGCAGAGCCCTGCCTGTGCCCATGGGCATGGGACTCAGGGCACTGCTGACCCATCTGGAGATGACTTCTTGGGCCCTCAGTGCAGACCTCAACTCCAGACACAGCACCCCAAGCCTGAGGCTGCCTGACTGCCCTCCCTGCTGGCCAGACGGCAGCGCCCTTCTCCCTCACGCTCGGAGAACGCTCTCCAGCAGCCGTGCTGGGCATGCTGCACAGGATGGGTCTGTGCAGGCACAGGTGGGACGAGGTAGCCACCCTGGCTCCACAGCAGCGAGCTCAGGGATGGTCTGTGCAAAGCAGACGGGTCAGGAATCACCCATCAGAAGGATGTGAGAGAGCAGAGCTCCTGCAAACAAAAACTTCCCAGCAGAGTATTTGGACTTTGTCAAAAAAGTGATTTTCCCTTGGGAACATCCAAGGGGACCAGAACATTTGTGCCAGTCCCTGCCCAGTCCCAGCTCCAGATAACCCACCACGGTCTCTGCCTCTTTCCAGCCGTGCCAGCCTGTGGACGTTGTGGTTTCCCAGGCTGTGGGGTCGGGTCCCTGACCCTCCCACGAGACAACGCCTATTCAGCAGTCGAGAAGGGAATATCTGGCTCCCGGCCGATGTCTCTTGGGAGCTGATGCATGGCTCCAGGATAAGGGACTTGTCTGTCCAGATGTTTTAAAGCCATGTGCTTGGGGTCACTGCAACAAATAGAAAAGCAACATTTCAGTTCCCTGGCCGGAGCTGCATCTGCAATAACAACACAAAAGCAAACATGCTGGGGCAGGGGTGTCCAACACAGGGCCAGATCCAGCCTGTGAAGCAGTGTTGCCCTGTCCATGCGGCTCCTGGAGGGGAGGCGATTTGGGGGCAGGGAGAGCAGGGGCAGGGCTGAGCCTTATGGGACATGTGTCTGTGGCAGCAAGGTGAGCGTGAGCGCCGGTGGCTCCTTGTTGCCACTCACTGCCACCGCTGCTCTCCTCACCATTGGAGGTGGGGCTGTATTCTGCCCAGGAGGTGCCCAGGGGTCTGGATCCTCTCTGGGAGCTAAGTGAGTTTGACTCCCTGCACAAGGGCATTTCCAAAAGGGCATTTTGGAATTTCCCACAAGGCTTGAACCCCAAGCGCCGCTCAGCTCTGGCAGGCAGAGCCCACCCCCTGAAACTCTCTGGCCTCCTGGGCCCTGCCCAGCTAGGGCAGTGGCATGGGAGCGGGGCATGTGGGTGATACAGGCAACTTGCTGAGCTGCCCCCTCCCTTGCTCAGGCACTCACTTGTCTCCTCCAAGGGGAGCGGGGCTGAGACACTGGCTCCTTGCTACAGCCGTCTCACCCAGCAGGACACAGGGCTGGGCTGGGCCGTGCAGCCGGCGGCTGGGAAACACTCTGCCAGCAGTAGGGCTGATGACAGTGGGACTAGCGTGGCCTGGCCGGGGCCTGATGTGCAAGTGCAATGTACTGAGAGCTGACCCCAGCCTGGAGAGGGAAGAGCTGAGGGGCTCTGCTGAGGGGGTGCTGGGCTCAGTCTGGGCACTGGAGAGGGCACAGAGCAAACTCTTCATCATGCTTCTTTTTTCCAGGATAGCAACATCCACAAGAACATCAGCTTCTCTGATCTGATTAACCTGACCCAGTCACTACCGAATGCCTCTGAATATTATGACAATGACTACTACACATGGGATTACTGGAACTATACTGATTTCTCCTCACCCTGCTACAGCAACTTCTGCCCGTTCCTCAGCAGAGCTGGCCCACCGTTCCTCGCCACCGCCTCTGCCCTGGCCCTGCTGAGCAACCTGGCTGCAGGGGTGGCCCTGGCCATGTACCCTCGGGTGTGGGGCGACCCCCCACGCAGGGCCCTCGCATGCCAGCTGACACTCAGCACTGCCATCTTTGCAGCCCTGCTGCCCTTCTTCACTGTGGGCATCAGCCAAGGCTGGGTCTTTGGCATCAAGTTCTGCCAGTTGGCATACATGCTGTGGCACAGCAGCCTCTTTGCCCAAGGGCTGCTGGTGGCCAACAGCACAGCCAGTACCCTGTGGGACAAGCAGGGCCCCTGGAGCAGTGGAGTAGCCACAGCACTCTGGCTGGTCGCCCTCTTCCTGGCCATACCAGCCGCCATGCTCAGCGAGGTGCTGGGGAACACCCATAGGTCCTGTGTCCTTAAAACCAACAATCTGTCACCGCTGTCCGTGGCCCATGTCACCATCTGCTTGGCCATCTTCATCCTGCTCCCAGTCATGCTGGGCCTGGCCAAGGTGGCCCTGAAGTGGTGCTGGAGTAGCTGGGCACCGAGGGTCAGCCTGGCCTGGGTGTTCTTCCTCCTCTGGACCCCCTACACCGTGGCCCTGCTCCTGGACTTCCTCCAGAACACGCAGCTGCTGATGCCCACCTGCGCCTTCCGGGAGGGCCTGAACTTCTTCCTGGGAGTGTCCCAGGGCCTGGGGGTGCTGCACTGCTGCCTGGGGCCCCTGCTGCTGCTGGGGGCAGGGCTCTGCCAGCGGGTGTGACACCGCCATGTGCCACTGGTGCACATGAACAGGCTGGGGGGGGTCTGTCCTGGGCCAGAGGAGCTGGGGCAGCAACCACCCCTGGGGACTGGGCCCTCTCACTAGGCTGTGCAGCCTGCCCTGGGAAGGGCCAGGGCCCCTGCAGCCCTGCCCCAAGCTCTGACTTAAGGGTTGCTTCTGCCTCCAGCCCATCCCAGTCCCATTGCTCTCCATGGAGGTTAGGCTCAGCTCCAGCCGGCTCCTATCACAGCCCTTGTGCATGATAGCAAGGGATGCCCTTTTTCCCCCTAAACTGTTGCTGCTGCGACCATCCCCAGCTCCTTGCCCTGGTCGTCCCCTTCCCCCTGCTCTGCAGCCAGCTGCACTATGTACTATCGCTCTCCCAGCCTGCACAGCTGAGTTGCACTGACCAGTAGCTCCTGCCTGGTCCCCAGCCCTCGACCATTGCCCTGCCAAGAGCCAGACCTTCCCAGAGGCACCTTCACGCCCCTGCCCCCTTCAGCTATGCAGCAGGGGCTGAGCAGCTTTTGTACAGCTCTGGCAAAGCTGCTGCAATCTCTGCCTTTCAGCCTCTCCTTCCCCGCAGCTACTCTGTGTTCCCTGCAGGCCCGGGATGCCAGCCTAGCCATGGGCAGCTGTGATTGCCCCTTGTCCTGTTCCTGGTCATCTCTGTCACTTGGCACCCGCTCTTCCAGTCTGCATCCTCCACTGCTCCTGAGATATTGTACACATGGGGCAGAGCCCTCTCCTGGTGCGCCCGGTCGCAGGTATGAGGGCGCTCTGCGCCTGACCAAGGCCTGTTGTAATACAAATAAAAGCCACTGCAGTGAGAGGAGCATGATCTGTGGTGGAGCCCAGGGATCCATGCCGGCTTTGGAGCCCTTCATGTGCTCTCTGGAGGGGAGTGGGGACGGATGGGCTCCTGCCTCCTGCAGAGGGATTCGGGGCCTTGCTTGGTGCCCAGACGTGAGGAGAGCGTGGCGATCCCGAGCCCCACACCCAGACTCCCAGTTCTGTGCATGTCCCCAGGACCCCAGGCCTTTTCCCCCACAAAACCAGAGGCTGGAGAAACAGGCAGGGGCAAGAGATGCTGGAGGCAGCATGAGTCGAAGGGGGCCAGTAGGGCCAGTCAGCCTGGGAGGGAGCTGTGGAGCCCAGGAGCTCCCCCCTCTCCCACCGTTAGCTACAGCCAGCTGGCAGGGGCATGGCCATGAGCGGAGATGGGAGAAGGGACACTTTCTCACCAGAACTCTCCGAGGACCCCAGGGCAGTGTAAGCCAGTGGACAAACCCCAGTTCAGCTACTCCCCACACTGTGCCAGCTGTGCCCGTCTACTGCCCTTGCCCTTATGCCTTCTGTTGTCCTCCCTTTTGTGTCACTGGTGCCCCCTGTGCTCTCTAGGCAAAGGGCAGGGGGCTGCTGCTGCTCCCTGAGCCGGGGCTGCCTGCCCAGCACAGGGCATGTCCACCAGCTGGCAACATAGCCTCTGCAGGCAAACAGCTGGCGGCACTAGGCGAGCACACATCTGTGCTGGCCTCTGCCAGGGCACACTGCTACCTTGCTCTCTGCTCTGTGGCCCAGGTGCTGAGTTTGGACCAGATCACCAGAGCCAATTCTGCTGCTGCTTTCTGATAGCCAGGATCTGGGCCAGGCCAGGGTGGGGTGCAGGGGTGTTGCCCAAACACGTGTGTTTATGGCGTGGGCAGGAATGAGCCACACAAGGAGACAAGAGTTCCCCTCTATAAGGCATGTTTATTAAGAGATGACATAACGCCTGAGCCAGCAATGAGCAAGTTCCCTTGCTAAGCCCATGTTTTATCCCAGGGGTTTCAAACGTACAGCCCATGGGCCAGGCCCTGCCTGCAGAACTATGTCCACTGGCCCCTGATAGACTGACGGGCTGCTGGAATTTGGGGTACCTGGACCACCATGGAAATGGCCATTGGCAGCAGCCCCATGTACCCAAGCTGCTGCCCAGACACAGCCCTCTGCCAATGCCTGAGCACAGTCCAGCACCACCACAGGCTGTGCCAGGCTTGACCTTGGCCTGGGCACGTCACTGATAAAATCAGGGTCTGCCCCTTGTGGTTGCTGATAAGCAGGGATTCTGGTTTCTCTGATTTAGCCCCCGCCCCTGCAGATAAGGGCTAAACAGCTCTGCTAACAGGTGGCATTTTTGGGATGGGTAGAGTGGAAAATGTGCCTCCTCTACTACAATACATCCTCCCATGCATCATTTGGGGAAGGGATGGCTTGTGGGATAGGGAAGGGCAGCATTAGACTGTGGACTGGTGACAGGCCTGGTGGAGGGATGTGTTCCAGCTAACTACCCACATCCATACCCCTCAACCTTGCAGCCTGGCAGCCCTGAACCAGGCATCTGCCAGGTGCACTGGGACATGATGTCACCCTGTCTCCTGCACTACACAGGTGCTCCTAGAGCTGTTCTTAGCCCTGCTCATCCGGGTCTACCAGCATGGCACAACGTAGCCCATGCAGACTCGCCGTGGCCAGCTGTGTCCCAGCACTGCACCCAGGCCAGACAGCTCTGCTGAGGCGGGGTATGCGCAGAGCGGGACCAGTGCCCTGGGCACCTGCTGCTCCTGACTTTGTGTGTAGCACAGTGCATTTCCCCAGTACTGAACCCATCCTGCCTGTCTGGTCAGGATGCAAGTAGTGGCCTTTCTGACACACCCCAGCTCTGCCTGCTCCTCTGCTATGGCTGGTGCTCTCTGTGACTAGGGCATCCTTGCTGCCATGCCAGGAGTCAGCTGGTGCTGGTGCAGCCTGGACTGGCTCTCTGAGAAGGGCAAGTACTACCCTGAGTCACCCCATGGAGATGTCTGAACTCAGCAGGAGGAGTTCAGTCCTGGTCCCAATGAGAAGGGCTGGGATTTGACTGCAGAGTGGGGATGGCAGGGCAGAACTAGGAGGCACAGAGAGCCAGGCCCAGGGGCAGGCAGCACACTCAGAGCCCCATAGTGCTTGGGCCACAGGATGTGACGGGGGCAGTTACCACAGGGGACACAAAGCCAGAGGGCCTGGCCAGCAGTCCTACCAGCTGTCCCGGTCTGTGCCCTCAAAACTGCTGCTGGCAGCCCTCCTTTCCTTCCACAGGGCTGAGCTGAGGGGGGCATGGCCAGGCCTGGGCAGGAGGCTCTGATGTCCCCCCGTCCCCCCAGGCAGCCTAGCAGGGAATGTTTATCACCCCTAACTCAGGGTTTATCAACCCATTAAGAAAACAAGGCCTCTCTCCATTAGTTCAAGCTCTTCTTAAACAGCTTTTCCAAGGAAGGACATTGCCAGCTACCTGTTGATTAGCTCCAAAAAGCCTGTCTGCCTTTATTAAATTATCTCCCACAGCATGGACTCTCACCTAATACTGAGAGGTGTAAGGAAGAGGGGGAGTGGGGAATAATCCTTGTTTAGCAGGGAGAAGCTAGGCCAATGCCTGCAGTCTCTGCTGGAGCTGCAGTGAGGGAGCAGAAGGGAGCGGCCAGCCCTGCTGTGGAGCAGAGAGCCCTGCCCAGCCCCGAGAGCATGCCAGGATGCTAGGGGAGTCTGGTTTATCTTAAACCAGTAAGGGGTCTGGGACAGACAGACATTGCATAAACTGGTTTGACCCAAATCAGTTAAGTCTAATACTACATTCAACCAGGTTTAACTCAAACTGGTTTCAGCCATTTTCAAACTGGTTTATGTGCACTGAACATCTGTTCTGTTACAGGTTTAAGCCAGTTTAGGATCACTTAAACCAGTTTATGTGTAATGTCTGTCCCTAGCCCTGAACTGCAGTGCTGTAGTCTGAGACATGCACTGGCTGTGAGCCCTTTCCAGCCCAGCCACCCAGCGCCATCTCACGGGGAGATGCAAGCGGCTTCCTGTACCACAGATGAACCCTGACGGCAAGCGCAGAGCTTCCTCCACTTCCATGGGCCACTTCTCTGGACCTCCCGTCTCTTGGCATTTCTCAGTGACTATGGGGCAGCAAGCACCATGGGTCCCTGCTCCATACTCCAGGGTAAGACATGGATGAAGGGCACCACTCACTCATAGCAGGGTAAAGAGCAACAGCAATTGGATGGGTGGGGGATGCTCATCCCCAGGCATGAGCCGTGACCTGCTAGAAGCCCAGGAATGGGCAGCATGTGCACCCCTGGCATGGGGAAAGTCTTGCGGTACAGCATGGTCATGGGCAGGTCATCATGTGGGAACCCCAGGCCCTGGGGAAGCAAAGTGAAGAACCAGCTGTGTCATGGAGATGAGCTCCACCCCTCAGGCTGCATGGTACCACTGCAAGCTGCCACGGGAGCTGGGCATGCAGACCCGGGTTCATGCTGGAAAACTGTGACGTGTGCAGACTGATTGGCACCAGCTGCACCTGGAGGGGTACCCCCAGCTCCCAGCCCACACCCTGTCTCCTGGACCGCATTGGGCCTTGTGCCCAGACTTGCATCCCACCTGGGACTCCAGCCCTAACCTCAGCAAGCAGACACCTGAGCTTGCTCAGATCAGGCTTCCTGCACGTGGGAAGTTGGCTGGGCTAGAGCATGCCCAATGCAGACAAGGTTCTTTAGGTAAATGTGATATCATTTATTAGACCAACTAAATATCTGGAAAAAAATATTCTTTGAAAGCTTGCAGTTACAAACACCCTTCTTCAGGCATGGGGAAAGTTTGTTTGTAACTGAAAGCTTGCAAAGAACATTTTTTCCAACTATTTAGATGGTCTAATAAAAGATATCACATTTCACTAAAGAACCTTTCCTGCCTGTGTCCTTAGACTAACACAGCTACAACCAACAACTCCAATGCAGACAGCAGGCAAAGATCCCAGCAACAAGTCTTCAGCAAGCACCAAGGAGCACGTGGAAGTCAGCTGCCAGGGGCCTCAGTCTTGGCCAAAGCAGCCTGGAGTTTCACTGGGAAACGAAAGGTATCTCCCTCATCCAGGGACTGGTTCTCTGTCAGATTCCTGGGCCCCTCACACTGCCCAGAGGTGGTAGGCATTTTCACTCAGGGCCTGGGGAATAAAATTAACATTGGCAAGTGTAACAGGCCTGCGGTTGTTTTGCAATGTTTCTGGGATAAACGTGTGTCTGTGTCTATGTGTGTGTTTTATAATAAAGGTTGCATACCTCAGTTTCCCTGACTTTCTTGTACACTGGGAAAGGATGGGATAGTGCTGCCCTTTGTTTGACCTGGCTCTGCAACCAGGAGCCAGGGTCTCACCTACTGCACCAGCTTCTCCTGGGCTGGCGTCAGAGACGGTGTAATGCTGGAGTTGCATGACAGAGCCCATCTATGGAGTCCATGATAGCAATATCACCCAGTGTCCCTGCACCTATTCCAAAAATGGTTGAATTGCTTTTCTGAAGCCTCCCCTCAAAATGCAGGCTGAGGCAGACCTGAGCAATTACATATAACTCGAATGAATGAATAGATGAACGAACGAATGAACGAATGAATTTGCTGACCCCCAGAGGAAACGTTGACAGCTCCTGTTCCCACCAAAGCAAGTCCTTCAGCAGAGTGAGTGCAAAAGCAAACTTTATTAAAAATCTCCAGATATAAATATCACTAACCAATAAAGGATACACAATACAGAGAATGCATAACAGGAAGGTATCTATTCTACTTGGTTAAAGCATCCAATTAACTTCCTTGGCTATTGAAGACAATTTGAAGAGATTTCAGTAATTGATTGTCAAGAGAAAATGAGGAAACTGGAACATGAATGGATATAGAAGTGATATAAGGTTGGAGTGTCTGTTTTGGCAGTGATGTTTTGCAAAGTGTATCCTCCCCGCCCATAGCTGCTTGTAAGGGAAGCACTGGGTAACCACTTTAGGGGATTATAGTAGTGACCATGAGAATTTAGAGCAGTGGTTTTCAACCTTTTTAGACTCCAGGTCCCTCTTGATAGATTCAAGGCCCCCCTCAGCAAACACCAGCTCTTTGCTTTCACTCTTTTTTTGACTACGGAAAAATGCTAGAACAATTCTCCTGTTGCAAAGAATTTAGCAAGCCCATGGCAGGGAAGGATGGTATGACAATGATCCCTATTGGAAATCTCTGGGTTTACTATGTAAGATGTAGTTAACAGCATTAGTCTGAAGTCAAGTAGAAGGCAGGATCGGTTTGCACTTATAGATTAACCAAAGTGGATAGATAGATAGATAGATAGATAGATAGATAGATAGATAGATAGATAGATAGATAGATAGATAGATAGACGATTTTGTGAATTTCAACTTACTTCAGATGCTGTGAAAGGATATGCATTAGACAAGGGGGGGGAAGAGAGGGGAGAGAACAGGGAGTGGATCATTGCTAGGAGAGACAGGCAAACAAACAGCAAACCCATAGGAACAAAGGGTCACCAAAGCTTTCTATCTTGTGCGTCGTATCAGTGCCTGCACACCTAACAATGCTGATACTGCAGAGCAGCCTGAAAAGGGTCTCACAGCAGCCACGGTGCTGTGGCAGCCTGGTACAGAATCACTGATTTAGAGTTTGCCGGGCAGCTACTTGTAGTCCCCCTGGACTACAACAAGCTTAACCATTGTGACAGACTTTGAAATTTGTTTTTCCTTTTGCAGTAAAAGCAGTTTGGTACCCTGGGAAAGAAAGCATGGCTTGTTTTTTCCACAGTGTTAGAGCAGGCATGGATCCTGACCTGTCCACTCATTAAAGGTTGCATATTAGCAACCATAACTCAAGAGAAGCAGGGGAGGGATGCTGCTGGACCCAGCTTGCCAGGCCCACACTTTGTCCCTGTTTCACTGTGTTTTGTAGCGGTTCCTATCTCTTTCTCAGTTATGTGCTGGTGCAGTTGAATCACCCTGCGGTATCTTCTTCTTGTGCTCTGTTTGCTGTTCAGTAACACTTAGCATTGCCACCATATATACAATTTGGGGGCAGGGGTATCTCCATGGAGGGATTTTCTGATTATACGGAAAAGCCAATCAGGTTTTGTTGGGACTGGAGGTTTTGCAGTGATAAGCATCTGAGTTAGGGACTACTGGAGTGATGTTGTAGAGTGGATGATCCAGGAATCACGAGAGGCCAGGATCTTTGCGGGTGCTATCTTTTATTGGACCAACTGCACGGCTGACATAAAATTAGACAAACTTTGGGATGCAAAGCTTTCTTCATCAGTTCAGACCAATTCGTTACCCACAAAGATCCTTGCCTCTCACATGACTTTAGGGTAGAATTCTCAGCAGTTTTCTATAAGAAAGAAGAAATTAAATAAGACCCAAGAGTTATATTTTAATTAGCAGCTGTATCTGCCTCCTAGCAATATTGTTAGCATTCTGAAATGCCTCTAAAACGTGACTCAGGCTAAGCTTTACCTGGTGAGTTGTTTCTTTAGCAGATCTCTGTAAATCTGAAGCTTGAGTTTGCAAGTCCTGAATTTGGTTTTGAACAACAGCTAATTCCTGTATTTTATGACCCAACATTTTAGTTAGTGTCCTACAAGAGGTAAGCAAAATATCCATGCAGCATCTGTTTCTTTTTGGGGTTTTGACTTCTCTTTTTTGAATAGTTTTAAATGTTTTTGGAGTTTAAAAGTTTTGGAGAAGGTATTATTCTACCTCTTCTCTGTGTGTCTTAATGCATGTTTCAAGAGCAGTAATGCTTAATTTAACGTTGGGTGTATTTTTGGATTGTGGTTTATTTTGGCAATTTTCCAGCCAGTTTTTGGAAATGGGGGCTTTTGCAATTTTTGACTTTGTCTTTGGATTGTACCCTATACAGGGCTGGAAAACACAACCCAGAATAAAAGGATTGCAGAATAAAATGCTACTGCTTAAGTTAAAGGAAATGTTGCTTGCTAGTGTGAAGATTGCATAGGATTTTTGCTTCTGCTCAAAAACCATTTTATCTGCTTCAAAGCAAAAAGATAAAAAAGGGGAAGGGCAGCATCCTCCTGAAAACAGATGCTGAGCACTGAAAATGGGTAAGCTATACACCAAATTAAAAAAAAAAATTGGAGCGAGATATAAACACTTCAAATACACAGATCTCTGAGCTTCCTGATTTCCCAAACGCAAAGGAATAAAGATCCGCTCTGATATTAACTGTTATTATAGCCCAGATACAGAGAGATCTCCATTTTAGAAGGTTAAAATGTGGGGAACAAGACTAGCTGGATTACCAAATCTGTTAACCCCTGAAAGGAATTTAGGGGACTGAGGGTTATTTTTGGCAGCCCCAGTTCCCACCAAAGTACATCCTTCAAAGGAACCAATACAAAAGCAAATGTTATTAAAAATCTCTCAATATGAATCCTGCCACCTATTAACTCTAACACAACATAGACAAAGCATAACAAAAAAATATCCAGATATACACAGCCTAATACTTACCGATGTCACAGAGATTACAGCTTTTAGAATTACGGGATCTTAAAATCCTAGGACTTCCTAACAGGTAGTCAGTTTGCTGGGGAAATCTTGCCCAGGCCTAGAGATACGTTTTTAAGTGCTGGATTTTCATACATATGCAGACAAGAACCTCAGTAAGACATGCCAAAGCACACTGACAATCCCCTTTTCACCCCCATTCTCCAAACAGGGCTTACCAAGCGCTTGATCAAAGACAAGGCACCTGAGGTCAGGAAGACCTTGTATCACAGTGTGCTCAGCCTAGAGCAAACTGAGGACCTTGTTACGCACTGCACTTCAAGTTGCTCAAATGTCGATCCGTGTCAATGCTGGCTCAAGTTTGAAGCAGTCTCGCCTTAAGGCTACAAATCTTCCCTGACTGTCCCTGGCCTGCAGAGCTGTGACTTGCTACTAGATCAGTGTTTCTCAACCCATGGGTTGCGACCCAAAAGTGAGTCACAAGAATATTTCAAAGGGTCGCGAACAAGTGCCAGAAAAATGTGTGAAAGCACAGGTTTCCAGCCTGCAAGGGGCTGCTTGGGGTGTAGCCAGCATGCAACCAGGCATGGGAGCAGGCCCTGCAGACGGATGAAGGTAGGTATGAGGAGTGGGGACTGGAGGGCCAGGGCCTGGAGACTGTCGAGGGGGGACAGTGTGTGCATGTGTGTGTGGGTACGTGTGTAGAAGGGATGGGGGTGTGGAGGAGGCAGGTGCCTGCTGGCACTGAGGGAAGGTAGCTGAGCACTGAGGGTGCAGCATGGTGAGGAGGGCAGGGCAGTGTGGGTCAAGACAAGCCACTGATTTTTGCAAATGGGTCCCGGTATGCAAAAAGTTGAGAACCACTGCATTAGAGGGCTGGTGAGCAGGGGGCTGGCTAGGAGCTACAGCTGTGAGTTGCCACTACAGGACTAGAGAGCGAGGACCTCCTCTAGGTTGCGGGGGGAGGACAGGGGGAGCGGGGATGGCACAGGACATGAATCTGGGAGGTGGAGAGTTAACGGGATTGGGGTGGGCAACAAAATGGGAGGTGGAAAGGAAAGGAGGATGGAGAAGGGTGGTGAAATGAAGTCAGCCTCTGAAGGATAAAATAAAAAGAAGTAAAAAAAAGAGAACTGAATAAATAAAGAGGAAGTGAATTAAAGAAAGTCTCATGTGTTAATAAATTGGGATAGGGAGTGTGGGGAGTGCTGGTCATGCTTCCCAGGATGGCTGGGAGCTGAAAACAGTCAGGGAAGGTGCTTTTGGGAGGGCTACTGCCCCGGCCCTGGGGAGGAAGTCCTAGCTCACGGGGACTCAATCTGGCCCCCTACCTTATTCCTCTCCATGCCTGCTAGACCCCACTCCCGGACCTGTCCATGCCCTGCAACCTGGCTAGCTGGCATGTCTTCAGCAGGGTGTTTGCACCCCTGGGGATGGGAAGATCACACCCCCCAGAGCAGAATGGGGAGTTGGCTTGGTGCCACAACCACCCCCTGGGCAGTAGCATTTCGGGGGTGCAAAGTTTGTCCACAGAACAGGAGGACGGGTGCGGGGATGCTGCAGCCTGGGATGCGGGAAGACTACAAGTGAGCAGCTCATCTTTGGGGGTGGCCACACCTGAAACACAAGCCGGGTAACACGGATCAGAGGTGAACCTGCCCTGGAGCGGCGTAACTTTAAGTCTCCTAAAGTATGCTTAAAACCATTTCCAGGCGTTAATGTGTGGACAATCCAGGGGTTAAGACCTCCAGGAGCTGCCTAAAAGTTGTGTGTAAAGGCCCTGAACTTCGCTAATCAAGGTCTAAGTGTTCTCGAGCTGACCTTAACTTTCCAAGAAGATTCCCTCGCCTGTGACTCAGTTCCTTTTATACTGCTTACTTCCCTTAGCCTCACTTATACTAATGTAACCCTGGGCGCGACATGACATGCGCCCTCACCTGAATAATGGGATCCTGGGGTACCCGGTAGCCAGTCGCCCTGCCCAGCCCCCTTGGGAAGCTGCTGCAGTGCCTCTCCCAGGGGCTCTCCGAGGGACCGCTGCGCTGAGACTCTCAATCCGGTCTCCAGCCTGTCCCTCAGCCCCCGCTCTCTCATTCCCCCCCCCCGCGGGAAAAACTGCTCCCCCTTTTATCCAAGCCTCTCAGCCAATCCCAGCTCAGGGCCTTCCCGGGCTTTTGCTAAGGGCTCTCTTTCCAACTGTGCTGGGGTTACATCACCCCTCCCACTTCCAATGGGGCTGCTCCTGAAAAGCTTCACTTGCCCTCAGAGCCTACAGTGTCCCCTCGGGGACAAACTCTGTCTCTGCCAGGCAGCCCTTCCCATTCTGTTCAGGTGGGTCCAGTTTTTAAAGGCTGCTATTCTAACTTAGCTTTTCTTAAATTTAAAGCAAGCCCAGCTAATAGCTCACCTGTGGTGTGGTCACTAGAGCACTGATAGGCAGTCAGAGAGAGCCCCCCTCTAGCCCAGGACATCACATCCTGCCTCCCAGATAAGAGGTCTTGGCACTCAGCTATTGGCAAGAGAGAAGGCAGGGGATGAGGGGGTCTCTCTCCCTCTCACCTGTGTGCGCACCCAGTCTGGAGGTACACAGTTGTCCATGCACCCAGAGCCACACAGCCAAGAGGAGAATCCCACCCTGTGCGTAAGTGGCATTTTTGGCACTGAGACATCCATGTAGACAACCAAACACGGACACTTAGATGCCCAGGAAAAAGCAGAACGTCGCTTCGGTGGATCAGAGTTTGGTCACATGGCACCTGTTTGGAAATAGGGCTTTGAACGGCGGGTCTCAACCTTTGCAGGCTTGCGGCCTCCTCATTCAACTCAAGGGAAAGGTCAGCTCTGTTGTTCTTGGACTACAAAAAAATGCTAGAGCGATTCTTCTGCTGCAAAGAACCCAGACAGCCCACAACAGGCCTTTGCCACTCTGGATTCCTAGTTGAAATCTTGTGAATCATGTATGGCGGTTGATGTCCCTAACAGTGCTAGTATTGTAGCTCCCTGTGATACCTTTAAAAGGCTTTCACAGTGCCTCAGGGCACCAGGGTACCCTGGCTATGATTCACTGGCTTAGGATGATGAGTCTTAAAGACCCATAGCTATGGCACCTCTGCCATGAATACAAGGAAGTACCAGAGCCAGCCTCCCTTTACTCACCGCACCACATGGCCCTGCCTTCCTTTAAGCCCGTTTGGTTGGTTTTGGTCATGGTCTGCACTATTGGGCATTAATAATGATGGCAAAGTGAGGGTAACTGGCTCGCACATGGGTGGACATATGCCTGAATGAACATACAAATCCCTCAACAAAAACTGGTTCTCCTACCACAGGAGTTGCCCACGGTGGGGAGGGTTCACTACTTTAGGGCTCCACCGTCCCTTCCCCGGCAGGTTCCTCCCCTCTCCCCTCTGTGACAGGCTCCTCCACCTGCTCTGCAGGGGCTCTGGTGGGAGCAAAGGGCCCCACAATCCCGGTGAGGGGCATGCTCCTAGTCACATACTCCAGCAGCTCATCCGGGCACCCCCGGGCCTTAGCCACCTTCTCTCAGCTCTGGCTCAGGAGCCCCTCAGACCGCGCCTGGAAGGATGGGGTGCTGGAGAAAGCAGCCTGGAGCTCCCGCAGGTGCTGGCAGCCCTGCTGGACCTGCTCCTGCACGCTGGCTGGCAGGCCCTGGACGCTGGGTACCAGGCTTTGGCAGGCAGCCTCCACATACTGGAGGAGGTCCGGGGCGGTGGACAGAGCCTGGGAGCCCATCTCCTCAGGCTGCAGGGTGCTGTCCCCCTCATGGCTTCCTGGCTCTCTCTGCTGCCGCTCCAGCCACAGTTGCTTCAGCGTCTCCTGGCTGTCGTGCGCCGTCTGAGCCCCAGTCTGCTTGGCAGAACCAGTCAGGTCTACAGCTCGCTGCAGCTGGGCCTGGGCCCCCAGGGCACTCTGCCTGGTGCGCCTCATCTTGCCCAGGGAGCGTTGGGAGGCTCGCTGCTGCAGGCTGGTCGAGAGGGAGCCCAGGTGCACACAGTAGCTCTGCTGCTGCTTCTGCTGCTCCACCGGAGCCACCTCTGCCCTCTCCACGGAGGTGGCAAGTGCAGCCAGCTCCTCATCTGTTATGGGGAGGTAGCGGTCCACCCACTGCTCCAACTTCCCCAGCACCACATCCAAGCCACTCACAACCTTCTGGCCCAGGGATGAGCCCATTACAGCATCCCCGCTGCTGCTCACTGCAGATCTAGTCACCTCCACACCCTCCTGGACAGCCTCTTTGGCCACATCCACCATGCTGGACACTGCAGCCTTGGCCCCAGTGACTGTGCTGTAGACAGCATCCTTGGTCCCCTCAACTGCAGTAGCCACCAGATCATCACCATTGCTCTCCTGGGTGGGTGAGAGCTTTGCAATTGCTCTTGGACAGCCAGGGAATCTGAAGCACCGAGTGACTTGCCCCAGGCCACCGATGGGTGCAGGGTCGAGCTCCACCCATTCTGCCCATCCTCGGAGCTCACAGCAGAGACCCAAGTCCCGCCCGAGCTCCCTGGGAGGGCAGAGAGCCAGTTCAGGGTAGGGGCTGCTCCTTTGCTCAGCATTTGACTCGCAATTCGTGCTGCGTAGCTGCAAGAGCCCTGCCCTCGATCTCTGCCGTGCAGTGCAGCGGGGACGTGCCCACTCTATGCATGCTCGGGGGAAGCTGCATGTTCGTTATCCACTTGACAGTGTTTTGAACTTGGCAAGGGCCTGTCATTCCTTCTGACAGCTCCATTTGGATTTTAAGTGGCCTCGAGGCTATAAGGGCCCTTCAAAATGTCAATAAGTTCAGTGAGACAAGCATGGTAATTCTTCCCCGCATTTTTGTGTTGCTGCCAGTTGGGGACAGCAGAAATTGCAGCCACAGCCTTATGCCAGTGCTCTGTGCGGAGACAGCCCAAGCACTCCCAGCACAGTGAGAAACAAACGCTTCCCCCGAAAACACATCCCAAAGCCAGGGCCCCAGCCTGGGAGCTGGCTTTGATTTGGGGCCCACATCAGTATAAAAGGCTTCTGCACTTTGTTGTCCTCCCTTCCATCCTTATCTCTGGAGTTCAGAGAGTTCCTTATCAGCATTAAGAGCTGCTGTTGCTGCTTCTCCTATGAGCTCCCAATGAGATCCTCTTTGTCATACAAATGTATTACCAGGTCCTTTCTATTCAGTCTACTCCCAGGCCCTGCTAGGCAGGAAAAAACATGTGCCTAAATTTGTGCTGGGCCTGGGGAAACATTAATTGTTTGGGGCTGAGTAATATTTATACTGATAATGTCTAAACAGGGCTCATGCTTGTAGGTCAGAAGCCAACAGAACAAGTCGCCAGCGCATAGCGGGTCCCCAGTCTTTGTCAGGAATATTTTAAGAAGAGCCAAGCAGTGACTGCCAGGAGGAAATGGGGGAAAGTATGTTCATTAAGAAACTGTCTATTTTTATAAATGATGCTGTTTGCTAACTGTGGGCCCTATGGCCCAGGGAAAGTTAATGTTAGTTGTCTCAGCAAAAGACTCCTTCCATGTCCTGCCCTTGGGGTTTAGCATATTTTGCAGAATGAAGGGTTCTCTGGTGAGGGACTCCATCCTGACCTGCGACTGCCCAGACGTGAGAGGACAGGACCATGCTGACTGTGCCAGTGAGTCCATGCCCTGAGCCACAACGTGGGAAGTGATCCTAATGGAAGCAAAAGCCCAGCTGGAGAACAGCACTTCTCTCGTTGTCCTGAGCCTTGCATCACCTATCCGGGGAGGCAAAGTGAAAGGCTTGCATCACCGGCACGGGCAGCCTGACAGCCTGCATCCTCTTCCTGGGATTTCTTGAGCGTACATGAAACAGAAGCAAGACACGGGCTGCTGTGGTCCCCCTGCTTTACCTTGGCAGGTTTGGGTGTGACATCTTTTGCTGGTTCAGGATGGACAGTAATTTTACAAAGAGGCTAGACAATGGATGTGTCTGGGATGGTTTGGAAAAGGGCTGATCCTGCCTCAGGCAAGGGATTGGATGAGATGTGACCTCAGGAGGTCCTTTCCAGCCCCACTGCTCTGGGATTCCTATGATCCTGACAAGAAGTGCCGCAAGTAGGACAGGGCTGACTGCGACTCTCCCACCTGATTCCCGGTGACCAGCAATAGCCACTTCACGAGTCCAGGATCCCAGCAAGGAAAGAGCAGCCTGAGTTCTCCAGCCTCTTCTGTAATGCAATGAGGAAACACCTTCCACAGTTACTGTCTTGTTTCTCATGAGTGCTTGGTGGGGAGGGAGCACCAAGGTTCATTTAATAGTTTCCTGAGAGTAAGCATCAAGCCAGCATCAAACTAGCCAGTAGATTCATCGGGGCTAAATAGTGTCATGCAAAAGCTGCTGTTGTGTAGGACCGCGTTCAAGGATCTCTCCTTGCTTTGGCCAACCAAGGCATGATTTGTGCCTGCTTGGGCAAGTAAGCTTGGCGAGGGTCTCAGGACTCAAACCAGCACCCGGGTCCATGAGACACTTTGTAGAATCATGAAGGAGGGCTGGGAGGGAACTCCAGAAGTCACCCAGTCCAATTCACTAAGGCAGGATCATTTCTATCTAAACCATCCTATACAAATCCACAGTCTAAACTTGTCATAAAACTCTTCATCAGCCCAGACACAGCACAAGACATCACACCCGAACCTGCCACAGGTAAAGCAGGGGGACTGTGACAGCCCATGTCCTGCTGCTGTAAAAGGCTGTTAATATACACTCGAGAGAGTCCAGGTAGAGGGCCACTTGCATCCAACAGATGCTGTGATCTTCCCCGGCTAGGTCCGGGCACTGCATCTTCTAGAGACCCGGCTGACTCTTGGGCTGAAAGGGAATTGTCTCCTCTTAAATTCTCTCCACCCAAGACCAAAGTACAGGAATCACTGCAAGTGCTGCCTTGTATGTCCATCCAATCACAGCTGCCTGGGCTTGGCAATTTGATCATCCCAACCTATTGATCAACTGATTTAGTTTTAATTGGGACCTAAACACGCTGGTTGTATTGCTCTGCCTTCAGTGAGCTTTGTAAGGCTGTAGCACATTATTGGAGTAATGGCCTTGCTTATATGGCTGTTTGTTCACTTGTCCCTTTTAATAAGATCAATAAAAACTGAAGGGAACCCATTTAACCTGTCCAGCTGTGGCCTGGGTCCAGCCTGGGCAGCTTCAGGACAGAGTCTGTGTCCACACTTGGCTCTGTGTCCAGATTAATACCTGAGCCCCCAGCTAACCCTGTGCCGGCCATAGACTCATGTACCCCAGTGCTGGAGAATGGCTTCAGTACAGGGTGAGTCACAGTGACAGATGTCAGGGAAAGATATTAATGTAGGAGGGAAATCACAGCATGGGCCCTCCTTTATATCTGGGGCAATGGGGACAAGCCTGTAGGTGGAAGGTCTGCTGGGTGGAGCAGACAGGATCGGGCCATCAGTCTGATCCTGGGTTGATGGCCCAGAATTGGCCCAGGATTGGAGGTGCCATGAGCTGCTCCAGAGTCATTTGCCTGCATGTACTGCATGCCAGGGACAAATGTCCCTGTTGGCGGGGTGGGCTGGGAGGCCATGGGGAGCTGGGAGAGCCCTGGGCTAGGCTGGGCTCGCTGGGGCCGTGAGGGCTCATCCACACCACTTTGTTTTTTGTTTGTTTTAGTCAATTTTTTCATGTTCCAAGCCAAATCAGCCAAATCACTTCGAAATCCATGAGTCGTTCAAGAACCATAGTTGGCCTTACTACTGGCAAATATCTGCCACCCCCACCTGGGGTTTCACATGTTTTCAGATCATTTGGTGGGCATCCTACGTGCAGGCCCAAGCCCAGAGGCTTGGGGTTCGGATGCCCCTGAGTTTCACTTGCCCTCAGCTGCATAGCCACAGGAGCAAGCTAGGGAGGAGTCTCTCATTTTCATAAAGTGGGCATAAAGCCAAGATCTTCCCATGGGAAATGAAGATGGGAGGTTCACTATACATTACCTCTGCGAGTACATCCCCATGCTAGAAAGATGGTTATCCCCAGAGACTGGGAAAACCGCCTTAGTGGTCACGGTATTTCCCCTGTAATGGCAGGGGCCTCACCCTCAGCACAGCTCCTGGCATGTCCTGGCATCCGGCCTTGCCCGAAGAAGCCAGCCCTTCCCCAGGCACAGGAGGTAAAATCTGAGCACCCAGGCCAGGTCCCTCCCCTGGCATCCCTGCACGGCTCCAGGCTGTCTCCAGCTGCAGATCCCAGAGGGTGCGCCGGGCTCACCTCCGCTGGGTGCGTGCCTGGGCCCAAGCGAGGGAGCAGCCTGCGTTCTCCTCGGCCGCCAACCTGCCCCCACCAACAGCCCTGCCCCATCTCTGAACCAGCTCCCTTGTGTCCCCCCAGAGGCTCTGGACTGGGTGACAATGACCCTGGAAACTTCCTGCTTGCAAGATCCTTTGCTATGGTCTCCACCACAGCAGCAGGAGGGCAATGTCCCTGCTCCCCGGCCATGCCCTCTGTCCTGCCAGAGGGCTGCAGCATGGCCACACTTGCAGCAGCCCAGGGGCCTGCCCAGGCTCTGCTGAGAGAAGCATCACAGACGGTGGGTACCACCCCCAGCTCCCTGCTCTGTGCCAACAGGGTGCAGTCGGTCGCCAGCACTTGCACACCTCCTCCTCCCTCCCGTCTCTGTGAGACAGCAAGCCCATGCTGAGGGGATGAGGTCGTTTCTGCCCCCTCTGGAGGGAGCATCCCCTCCGCTGTCCCTCACATCCCTCTGTGTCCTTTGCCAGCCCCCTCCCAAGCTGCAGTCGCTCCGGTCGGTCGGCTGGTGGCAGAACCTGCCTGGCTCACCCGCGGAGGCAAGTGCCCTGCAAGGAGAAGGCAGCCCCTGCCAGACACCCAGAAGAGCCCCAGGCCCGGGCACGACACTGCAGAGAGCCAGAACAGCTTCATAGCAGAAAAGACCCCCTGGGGAAACAGGCCCTTTAGGGGACCTGCCCTTCTACCTAGGGGCTGGGAGAAAAACCAGGCTATGTCCACAGCCCGTTTTCTCCTGCAGCAAGCTGTCCTAGCCAGCTCCCGGGGCAGCTCTCTGGGCTCAGCCCTGTGGGACCAGGACCACAGATGGATGCCAGTGGGGTGCCCTCTCTCAGCACCGAGGACCCAGTTGAGAGGACGCCCAGCTGGCCGGCGCCCCAGCCTTTGGGGGCACTGCACCTAGGAGGGAGCCCGGGGCTCCATTCATTCCTGGCTTGTTGAGCGACCTGGGCAGGACGGACGCTCCCAGCCCTGAGTTTCAGCCCTCCCCACTGGGAGACAGGGGAAGTGCCACATCCCTGCGAGGCGCTGGCAGCCTGTGGGGGATTTGCAGTGCGCAGCAGCCAGGTGGTTGGGTTATAAGGGCTGGAGAAGGGGCAAGATAGCCCAGCTGCCAGCCAGAGGCAGCCCCACCACCCCATACTTGTGCCGACGCCTCAGCACGTCCTTACCAGGGAGGCAGGAGTTGTCGGCAGCAAGCAGGGCAGCAGTGATGGCGGATCCTCACATGCGCTTATCTGTCTGGGTGAAGTGAGCCGGGATTATCGGCTCTCTGCTGACGGGTGGAGATAAACGTCCTGTCAGAGATCAAGCGGCAGGGATTAGGTACAATATACATGCGTGTCACTCCCCTGCCCTGGGATTCAGGCCGCGTTTCCTGACAGGTGCTGAAAAGTGCAGGGACAAGGGGACTCGCGCTGTCTGGCTACATGGCTCCCCCTTTAATAATTTGTCAGCTGCTCCGTCACCCGTGAAATAGCAAATGGCTGCATGATGTACTGGCAGAAATAGCAGCAGACACTCTCTGCACGCGCACGCGATGAAAGTGGGGAGATGAGCAGAGCAGCAGGCATCCCACCTGGGAGTCGTGCTCTGAGCTGTCCATCCACCCGGTCCCATGCGGTGCCCGTCACCTCAGTGTCTGGCCATGAAGACTCCCAGGAGCGGACCCCAGAGCAGCCATTAGCAAGCCCATCACCCCCTGCCATCTTCCTGGCTCTGATAAGGGAGAGGTGCATGGGGTTGCACTGACTTAACATGCAGTTAGTTCCATGTCTCTTATCAAGCAAAGAGACCTAGGCATGAATTGCAAATCACTCACCACAGAGGGCTCCTAGAATGGATTGAACACTGATGGAAAAATTCGGGAGTGTGGAAAAGAATGAAAATGACCCTGCGAGCGACCCCTGTGCTTAGGCAGGAGGCTCCCGGCGTGGCATGTTCGCTCTGGGACTGCACCCTGCCCTGAGGCATCACCCTGACCTTTGCCAGGCAGCCTCTTTCCGAGCTCGCTGAAGCTAACCACAGCTCATCTGTGCAGCGGACCCCCAGGGTCACTCCCTCTCTCCTACTGGGGCCAGGCCTGGTAGAGCTCCCAATATCCAGCCTGGCCCCAGCACGGTCCAGGAAAGGCTGGGAGGAGAGCAAAGGGCTGTGCTGCCCATACATAGCAACTCCCGCAAGAGGAGAGAGCACAGGACAGGGGAGTCCTAGGCAGAAATGGGGGAGATGGGCCTGGGATGCAGCAGCATGGGGGTCCCCAGGCAGCATATCAGCCCCTCCTGGGCAATTTAGACCAGCGCCAGGCTCCACACAGGGCCATCGAGTGCCCAGCTGGCCTCCTCTCCCCATATCGGGACACAGCACCAGGACCCATGCCGCCGGGGCTATTACAGTGGCTGGGAAGTCCAGCCCTTGGGAGCTAGCAAATGCAGGAATCGAGGCTGCTTGGACCCCGCACTTCCCTGCTGCTGCAGGTGCATTACGGGGCAGTCGGTCTTGGCAGTACCTCATCCATTGCCCTGCCACCCCCTGCGCTCAGTGCCAGGCCTCGGACACGTGGTCCCAGAATGATTCATTCCATCCCGGACGGTCACCATGGAAACAGAGCACTTTGCAGGCCCTGCTGGGAAGCCGAGGCCGAGGCTGCCGGCTCACACCGGTCCAGAGATTTTGGATGCTCTCAAGGGACCAGCAGCCCGGCGTGGACTGTGCTAGCTCTAAGGGACAGGGACAGAGGGCAGGGGGCAGAGCCAGCCTGGGCCGAGCAAGGTCAGAGGTGCGGGATGCGCCCTCAGTGAAGGGAACTGCCGTCGGCATCTCAGCAAACGGGCAGGGAAGGGAAGGGGGAGGCTCCGCATGGCGGGGGCAGCAGGCCTGGGGGATTCAGAGCAGTTGTTACACAAGGGCCGGGGCTCAGCCCGTGGTCTTCGCCCGCCTCAGCCCCTGGGCACAGCTGCGCAAAGCTTTTTATTATTATTTCTTTTTAAGGACATTTTTCATGTCCCAAGCCAAATCAGCCAAATCAAGTCTAAATCCATGAGTCAGTCCAGAACCATAAGTGGCCCTACAACCGGCAAACATCCTCCACTCCCACCAAGGGCTTCAGATATTTCCAGTGTCTTTTGGCCGGCATCCTACATGCAGGCCCAAGCCCAGAGGCTTGGGGTTCGGATGCTCCCAAGTTTCTCCTGCCCTCAGCCATGACCGCAGGAGCAAACTGGGGAGGAGCCTCCCGTTTCCATAAAACGGGCTTTAATCCCCAACGCCTCAGCGGATTCTAAACCACGCCAGAAGAACAGTTATCCCGGGAGGGCTTAGTGAAGACTGCCTTCTTGGACCCAGATACAGGGTGTTTCCGCTGCCAGGCAGAGCTGTGCAAAGTGCCGGCCCCAGCGCACCCCGTGGTGCTGCTATGCTACAGGCACAGCTGAGCGCCCTGGAGTCCCCGTGCACCCAGTGCCTGCAGGATATGTGAAAGTGTTCAATCTGCAGGTGTGAATCTAAAATTACTCTGTTGAATCTACTAATGCCCGTGCATGTATAGTTTTCATAGTTCCATAGTTTCATAGTTGGTGGGGTTAGAAGGGACCTGAGCAGATCAGGAAAAAGTACTGGGGTTAAACGACCCCAGCGAGGTGTTCGTCTAACCTCCTCTTAAAGACTCCCAGGGTAGGAGCCAGCACCAACTTGCTCAGAAGTTGGTTCCAGATCCTAGCTGCCCTGACAGTGAAGTAGCACTTCCTGATATCTAGTCTGAATCTATCCTCTGCCAGCTTGTGACTGTTGTTTCTAGTCACTCCTGGTAGTGCTCGGGGAAACAGGGACTCCCCCAATGCCTGCTGGTCCCCCCTGACTAGTTTGTAAATGGCCACTAGATCCCCCCTCAGCCTTCTCTTGTGGAGTCTGAACAGGTTCAGGTCCCCTAGCCTCTCCTCGTAGGGCCTGCCCTGCTGCCCCTGATCATGTGGGTGGCCCTCCTCTGGACCCTCTCCATGCTGTCCACATCCCTCCTGAAGTGCAGCGCCCAGGACTGGATGCAGTACTCCAGCTGCAGCCTGACCAGTGTTGCATAGAGGGGGAGGATCACCTCCTTGGACCTGCTCCAGATGCATCTGTGGATGCACGACAAGGTGCGGTTGGCCTTCCTGACCACGTCCCCACACTGTCGGCCCATGTTCATTTTGGCATCAATAATGACTCCAAGATCCTTTTCTGCCTCTGCACTGATGAGAAGGGAGCTCCCCAGCCTGTAGATATGCTGCTGGTCCTTCCTCCCCAGGTGCATCACCTTGCACGTGTCAGTGTTGAAACCCATCCTGTTCTCATCCGCCCACCCCTGTAACCTGTCTAGGTCCAATTGCAGCCTATTCCTCCCTTCTAGCGTGCCCACTTCCCCCCATATCTTAGTATCATCAGCAAATTTGAACAGGGTACTTTTTACCCCCTTGTCCAAGTCACTGATGAAGATGTTGAACAGCGCGGGCCCGAGGACCGAGCCCTGGGGGACTCCACTGCCCACATCCCTCCAGGTCGAAAATGACCGTCCACCACCACTCTCTGGGTGCGGCCCTCCAGCCAGTTAGTGACCCATCTGACTGTGTAGGTGTCGACACCACAGCCCCCTAGTTTTTTAATGAGAATGGGGTGAGAGACAGTGTCGAAGGCCTTCCTGAAGTCCAGAAAGACTATGTTCACTGCTACCCCTGCGTCTAAGGATTTTGTGACCCAGTCATAAAAGGCCACCAGGTTGGTCTGACAGGACCTGCCGCTAATGAACACCTGTTGGTTGCCCCTAAGCATAACCTCCCCTGCTGCCCCTCGCGGACATGCACCAGGATAATTTTCTCAAAGAGCTTCCCCAGGACCGAGGTAAGACTAACTGGCCTACAGTTCCCTGGGTCCTCCTTCCTCCCTTTTTTGCAAATGGGAACCACATTGGCCCCTTTTGATGGTCCCTTTTGATAGCCCTTTTCATTGGTCCTTTACCTTATTTCACAATAGGGTCTGCACCTGCCCATCTGGCAGCACGTTCCCACGCTCATGGCTGCAGCTGAGTGCCCTGGACAGACATAAGGAGACCTTTCCCTGCTCCCAGGGCAGAAGCCAAGCGGCCCCCGCCCACCCTGCAGGGGAGCAGCCTGGGCACAGCACCCAGCCCTGGACCTCACTAGTGGCCGGACCATTAGGAACCAGTGCCCTCTGTCCTCATATTTTGCAACTCAACATGGCTCGGTGCTGGGGGAAATAATAGAAGAAACTCCTCGTCCCAGCAAAGAGGTGCCCCCACTAGAGTCCAGCAGCACAGACAGCAGGAGCTCAGCAGGCCCAGCCCCTTCCCTGCCCCGCAGACATCTGTCCCCCTGCAGACGGCGCATGAACACCCTGGCCATGGGTCCCAGCTTGCTCTGCTCCCGGGCACAGCAGCATCCTGCCTTTTGTGACTGCTCTGATGCTTGCAGGCTAGTCCTGTCACTTGGAGGCCTGCTGCTAATCCCCAGAGCCTCCCCTCCACATCCCCAGCAGGGCAGGAACCTGCTGCTCTCTGCCTGCTCTGGGTGGGCAATGGATGGGGGAGAGACATCACTTGAGGTTTTCTTCCCTGTTTACTGGAAGAAAGGGAAAGTCCTGAAACAGTGCCGTGGGACACGCTGCTAGGGGCTGTGTTAGCCGCAGTGCAGCAAAGCAGCCTTGCTGCGTGCCCTCTGCCCACCCAGCAGCCCCAGAGGCTGCTTGTCTGTGGGTGACCCGCAACTGCCCTTCCTGCAGCTTCCCTGTCCTCAGCCGAGTGCTCTCAATGTCTCTCCCTCATTGCCCATCCTGTGCTGATTAAGGCTCCCAAGGGCCCTGCCAATGAGAGATGGGAGGCACATGCTCAAATTAGAGGGAAAGTTCATCATGGCAGAGCAGCTCTCCAGCCAATGAGTAGGAAAGGCTGTGATTTATATCCCACAGCAGAGGCTGCTTGCCAGCTCTTCTCCATGCTGGTTAGGGCAGCACTAGTCCCCATCACAAGACATACACACAAGGAGAACTGGCACAGCAGAACAACCCGGAGCCTGGGCTGGGTCGTCAGCCGCGTGCAGCTGAAGTCAAGTAGACGGCAGGGTGGATTTGCACCTTACAGACTAACCAAAGGAGGTATAGGTATAGCACAAGCTTTTGTGGGATGAAGCTCAATTCATCAGATGCTGTGAAAGGATGTGCACAAAGCAGCATGTAGGAGAGAGAAATTAGACTACAAAAAAAAGGGGGGACGGGGAGGGAGATGGGGGAGGGCTCCAGGCCCCACAGCAGATCTGGGGCCTGCTGGAACGTGAGCCTCCGTCCGCCAGGCAAGGTGAGCCCAGCCCTGGGGACCCCGGTCCCCTTTGCAGGGCTGCAGACAGACAGGAGAGGAGCACCCGGCGCTGACGCCTGCAGTCAATGCTGTTCGCTGCTCTGAGCACTGCAAACTGAGCTCCCTGCGGCAGCCCGGGCACCGCCCATTTCCAATTCACTGCAAGAGCTGCCTGCAGAGAGGCAAGCTTGTTTCTGATCGTGCTAAACCCCACAGGCCTGCCAGCGTCCGCCACTGAGCCTGCTGCACGGGGGGCTGCCTCTCCAGGCTGGAACAGGTCCTCTCGGTGGCCCAAGGGAACAGCCTCCTGGAAAGCCGAGATGCATGGTCCCTGGAGTCTGGGCCTCTCCCACAGGTAATCGCTGTTGATGCTCTGTTCTTTCTCACCCCAAATCCTCTGTTCTTTGGCCCTTTCAGCTATCTGTAATGACCAAGTTTAAGCAATGGATTGAAAAATGAGGGAGATACGGGTATAAGTGGGTACAACCAGCTGTGGGCTAAAGACAGGGCTGGGGTCTACCACGTGTTAGCTGCTCCACACGCCCACATTTACCCCGCGTACATGACAGCTAGCCCCTGGCATCTTCAGCCCGGCTCAGCTGAGGAGTTAGCCCCTGCCGCACGGCTTCTCCTTCTGCTTAGCAGGAAGCTGTTAGCTTGTCTGTGCCCAGACCTTCTGGCCATTGCTGATACATGGAAAGTGCCTGCATCTCTCCCTGGCCTCCAGTGCATCCAGGCTGACCATGGGTCTGTAATGAAATTTGTGTTATCGCCTTCATCCCCCTGTGAGGTGATTGCTGAGTTTTTAATCTCGGGGATTAGTCTGGCAGCAGTGACCCATGCTCCCATATCCCTGCCACCAGACAGAGACCGGGGCAGCCTCCAGCTTGGCATCCCTCCTAACAAGCCTGACTTATCTCCACATTCACATGCTGTTGGCTGCAGCCCCGGAGGCAGGGGAATTAGCCACGCTCCTGCCAGCTTCCCCTGCATGGCCCGATCCATTGCCAGGCGGGTGCTGCCACGGACCTTGTTTCAGCTGTACAGTCCCCAAAACAGGCACTCAGTTCCCACTCTGGAGGCAGGGGGAGGGGATGCTGCTTCCACCCGGGGCACGGCATCCTTCCCTGACTGGGATCCAGTCCCTTGCCAACAGACTCCTGCCCTGGCCGGGTGCTGCTCCCCGAATGGGCTCCCGCACCTCGGGCTCCTCCAGTTGGGGCTTGCGGGAAGGTACAGCCCAGTCCCAAGCACTTTGAAGCTCAGGCACGTCAGTGAGGGCCCCCTCCTGCACCATCCTGGGGTCTCCCAGGGCTCCTTGCCCCTCCCAGGCTGCCCCGCACGAGGCGGCATATTCAGCAGGGTTGAGCTCCGGCCCCGGGCTCATGGCAGGCAGAGCCCCACCGGGGAGAGGGGCTGCAGGCAGCGCACACAAGGGCAGGTCCCAGCTCTGGTCGCTCCTGGCCTGGACAGGGCTGTGGCTCAGTGACAAGCTGGGTTTTGTCCTCCTAGCCTGGTGAGGCTGGGGTTTCCCTTTGACTCCAAGTCTGTTGGCAGCAGCTGCACCAGGCCCCCACAGTGCCAGTGCTGCCTGCCTTCATCTGAACTGTCAGCCACGTCTCCCAGTGAGCAAGCAGGCAGCTGGCCTCTGCCCAGGGAGAGATGGAGGGGGAAGGTTTTGCTGGTGCATAGGGAAGGCAGCAGCACATCTGGGCTGTGCCCGGGGCGGGCCTGCCAGCTGTGTACGGGGACCACAGAGCCAACACCCTGGAGCCGGTGCTGCTGTGAGCAGCAGGAAACCCAGCGGACACCAGCTCCCCAGCTGCGGCACAGAAAGCACAGGCTGGGAGCAGCCCCTCTTGACATCCCTGCCTGCAGCCCGGCCCCAAGAAAATGAGTGCCTGTTCTGCGGGCCAAGGCCCTTTGGGCCTCCACCCTGCAACCATCAAGCTCCCAGCTTCTCCCCAGAGCGTGCGCTGCCCTTCCAGCACCCCAGCCTACCCGCAGCCACGCGGGCCAGCAGCTGGCAGAGTTGGACCTGAGGGTATGGCGCTCAGGGGCAAAGGGCTGGGCCACAGGGTGGAGCCCAGGACAAGTGACAGGTAAACCACCTGCAGACCTGGCTTCCCCCCGCACATCCAGGTAATGACACAGGTCTGCCCGTGGGCTGGGAAGAGCCTCAGGAGGTGATCTCCCCCCAACCTGCACCCTGCCCGCTCCAAGGCAGGAGCAATGTGGTCTGTGCCTGCCCTTCCCAGCATGTGTTTATCCATAATGCTTGTAAATATGCCAGTGCAGCAATCTCACAGCCCTGCCCTTTCCCAAGGGGCCTCCCCCTGCACAGGCCTCTCCTGGCATCTACAAGCTTTTCCTTGTCTTGCCTAAATTTCCTCTGCCTGGCTTATGCTCATTATTTCTTGCCCTATCCTCCCTTTTTGCATATCGAAGGACTGTTGATCTTTCTCCCCTTTCTCGGGCCACACACACTGAGCCCTAAAGCATTTCCTTGTTGGCCAGCTGCCTCTTTGTTGGCTAGTCCATGTCTTTGCTGAAATGTGGTGCCAGAAGCTGGGAGGATCAGCGCCAGAGCCGTGTGATGGGAGCAAGGGGGTCAGAGGCAGCTGGATGCTGCCAGAGACGCCTTGCTGTTGCCACCTCCCTGCACAGCTGTGCTCAGAAAGGCACCAGCATCTCTCAACTTTGGGCAGGGTCTGCGGCAGGACTGGGTTTGAAGGTGGTGCATCACTCTTTGCCAGGGCAGAGAGACTGTGCTCTGGCTCTCCAAAGGGCACACGTTCCCTACACCTGCCTCCAGATGCCCTTCCTAGCTCTGCGGCCAATATCCACAGCCCTGTGCTGCTGCAAGCACTCAGGGGGTCTCTCCCTTCTCTTTGAGGCATCGGGGCAGTCGAGGGCAGCCAGGATGGGCTTCCTCGCTCACAGAGCCCAGGCCTCTTGCCAGCCAGGGGAGAAGCAGAGGCCCTTTTCTCCTGGAGTTTGTCTAAGAAGGAGCTGAAATTCAGATGCCCATCACTTATCCTGGGGTCTCTCCCTGCCAGACCAGGCCAGGTGGCAGGGGTGGGAGTGATGCACACAGCATCCATGGAATCGGGTTGGTTCCTTAATGAGAAAGGCCAAAAACATGTTGGAGGCTGCGTACATACGTGCGTGTGTGCATACGGAGAGGGTCTCTGTGTGTGGGCAGAGCTGGGTGCACAGGGGTCTGCCCTGCACAGGAAGGGGTTAATAGTGGTTGCCACCCCATGATAGCATGAAATTGGCATGCACGGGCATGTCCCAATTCTGTCCTGAGACGGGATTGGTGAAAGGCATCCTCCCCCTGCCCGCCCCTCCACGCGGGGATAAATGGGTCGGTGCCAGGTCCCTGAGCCTTGTCTGGAGCAACACAGGCCAGGCATTCCCCTCCCTCCTCCACGTCCCAGCCCCGCTTTGCCCAACAGCCCTGGAGCATGGAGATGCAGCTGCTGTGGGTCCTTGTTCTTGCTGGGCTCTCGGGGATCCTTGCGCAGACAGGTAGGGCACGGATGTGCAACTTGGGGTGCTCCAGGCTCAGCATCCACCCCAAGGGAGGGCATAGGTGGGTCAGCAGTGGCTGGCACAAGGGCAGATCCATAGAGCACGGGTGGCCAACCTGTAGCATGGGTGCCACAAGTAGCACAGGTAGCCTGTGTGTGTGGCACGTGGCAGATGGAGAAGGGGGCAGGCAGCACAGTAGTAGAAAAGGAAAAGACAAGAGACCAGCAGATGAAGCAGCGGAAGGGGATCATAGTGGCACTCGGGGAGGGCACAGGGCTTAATGTGTTGCAGGCCTGCAAAAAGGGTGGCCCCACTGCCCTAGAGAACCTGCAGGAAGATGCCCTGTGCGGCAGTGGAGGAGCCCAGGATCACCTGGTTGTCTCCAGCCTCAGCACATCAGGGAGGCTGGTGTCTCCAAGTCACAGCCATCACAAGCCAGCTGACCAGGAGGGAAGAGGCTAAAACACAGTTGTGAACAGCAAGGGGATTCTGGTCAGAGCAGTTCATCAGATCCCCAGAAAGCCGCTGTGGCAGGAGCAGCGCCCGGCTCTGGAGGAGGGGGAACAGCGACCAGGGTCCTTACCGCAACGTCATGGAGGGGTTCAGGCACGTCCTCACCAAGGTGCGCAGTGTGGGCACCCCTGGTGCTGTGCTCCATCCAGACCCAGCAGCACGAACTTGGGGGCCCTCAGCCAAGAGCCCCAGGGGCCCCAGGCCAGGGATTGCCCACCAAGAGAGTGCTGTTGTTGCATGACGTTCTTCACACGTGCCATCATCTCCAACGATGGGCCTGATGTGCACTGAGTTCACCTGATCGGTGGGGACCTCGTCTAACATGCAGCGCCCGATTCCATGTTAATAGGGAAGCGACAGTTACAAAATCAGTGAGCACCAGCAGACACCCATGGCACGGGCTGGGACCTGCGCTCACATACTGGGCTGAGGCAGGTCGGCTGGGGCACTGCTCCTAGGGGGCAGCTGGGCTGAGCAGACCGGCTCCAGGAGAAGGGGCTCAGAGCACCTTTCAGAGGCCGTTCCTGTGCACATTTCTACTCAGACCATGTCTTAGGAAGCTGCCAGGACCTGCTTTTGGACTCTAATCTCCAGGTGCAGGCAGGACCAGCTGTAGCAGCTCCCGCCCTGCCACCACTCAGGTTCAGTCCAGCTACACGTAAATGCTGATGTTGCAAAGTGCTCTCAAAATCCATGCGCGAGAGCCCATTTGCAAATGGCTGTGGCACTAGGGGTAGGGAGTGTGGAGGGAGCTGGTTCTCCGCAAGAAAGTGCAGGCTCTCTGAGCGAGGCTGTGATGTGCTGTGGGAAGTGTGGAATCTGAGGACATTTTTGAAGAAAATGTGTCAAAATGAGTCATCCTCATGTCTCTTCACTATGGGGAAAACATTTAGCTTAGATGCTGCCATTCCAACTCTCCAGGTACAGCGCTGAGTTTAACGTATTTATAGATGCGCTGTATGCTGTGGGTTGGATGCAACCGTGCTGAAGCTGGTGGGCAGAGCAGCTGCTTTCCCTACGGGATCAATAGAAGCAGCCTTCTGGAGTAGGGTGACAGCAAGTGTGGGAGCCCCGTCACAGCACAGACGGCACACAAGGCAGCTAGGAGCAGAGCCGGAGGGGGAATGGGAGGGCTTTCACTTGGAGCTGGGTCTTGTCTGGATGCAGCAAGAAACCCCAGCTAAATACTCCTGGAAGGGCTGTGGGTAGCCAAGAAGTGCCAGACAAGGCCCCGTAGGAGGACACGGAGAGCTATGAAGCAGAGCTCTGGTTAGAAAAGGAGCTGGAGATGCTGTGCAGAGACCCTTCATTCCTACAGCGGCAGGGACCCAGGATGCTGTGTACGCTGTTCAGGAATAAAGAGTGTTGTGCCCAATAAATGCCCAGCTCCATCAGCCATTTCTCCCCCAACAGCAGCATGGTGCAAGACTCCACCAGGGGCCCTGGTACCCACACCTGTGCATACAAAACCAAAACCCTGCGCTATTTCTGACTTGGCTCCTCTCAGAGTTTCCTTGCCAGGAGAAAGTTTCATCTGTCTGTGACAGTCCAGAGACGTGTGTCCAGACCTGAGCCCTTCTCCTGGGGTGGGAGTGGAGCCCCCTCTTGACCAGCCCAGACTGACCTGACACCCTGGGCTCCTGTGTGATGCAGGGGCAAACCCTGTTCCCTTTCACGTGCCTACATGGCACTGACATGTTTGGTACTTCAGCAGCGTGGGCCTCAGCACAGCTCTGCTCGCCCTGTGCACCCCGGCTGCTCACATGCAAAAGGCAGCACAGATGCCTGGGAAAGCAGAGCTGCCAGGCCCACACATCATGCTGGGGAAGGCCCACCACTAGCTGCCATCAGAGCACAGTTTGCTTGGGTTGGAGGCTCTTGGGGGATGCCGCCCACCCCAGCTTAGTGGCACAGGCAAATGCCCAGGAAGCATGGGACCCCACGTTCACCCAGAGAGAGTTTGAAGCTGCATCCTAGCAGAGCCCTACCCACCAAGCTATGGGCTGGGTGCTGCCCAGCCTTCCCTTGGCGCTTACTGGGCAGCCTGGAGGCAGAAACAGGTGGGGCATGGAGAAGGCAAGCAAGGCAGCGGGGTGGTGGCTCAGTGAGACAGAACTGTGACCTGACAGGGAGGCAGCCTTGTTCTAGCTGGCACCCCTGCTCCTCATGTGCTGCCGCCCTCTGCCCCCCAGTGCTGTTTATCTAATGACCATTACAGGTGCAGTGGGGCAGCTCCAAGGGGGCTGGTGGGGGCTCTGGGCAGGGCCTAGCTATTGCAGGGGGTCGGGGGTCAGAGCTCCATGCAGGTCCAAATCCCATGTGGGTGAGAGGGACCTGGGCATGAGGGCTCCTGTCCTCTCAAAGAGCCAGAGCTCACAGGTGGGAAGCTGGGGTCCTCTTGCACTTCTAGCAGGTCGGAGCACAGGGAGATCCTGACCCTCCCCAGGGAGAGGGGTATCTGTGTGGCCTGGCCAGGGAACAGGTGGTGGGAGTGCAGTCGCAGAAAGGCTTGGGGCCAAGAGGCAGGTGCACTGGTGGCAGCATCGGGCTGTGTAGCTGGCTCTGTGGATGGGCAGACAAGATGCACTAGGGCCCCTGCCACTCGTTACATGCATTATGCAACGAACTGGGTAGTCATACAATACATTTAGACCAGCTACACATGCCAAATAATCATGATGCCATTGCCATAAGAAGGTTTATCCAACTACAAAATGAGCCGACTATTGCTTGCTAATGCGTAACCATGCTAGAGTTGGTTTCTATCCAGCTTTCATCTGAACGTGGGGCACAACCTTAAAGCTGGGAGAGACCCCAGTGCTTCCTGCCCCTGGGTAACCCACTGGCCATCTCTCCTCTCCCCCAGACCTGTACCAAAAGGTGTTTGTCTTCCGCAATGACCCGAGCAATGCCTATGTCAGGGTGCAGACGAAGCCAGAGCAGCCACTGCAGAACTTCACCGTTTGCCTGCGGTCGTTCAGCGACCAGACCCGGCCCTACGGCCTCTTCTCCTATGCTAGCAAGGCCCATGACAGTGAGATCCTCATCTTCAAGCTGAAGTCCGGGGAGTACCGGCTGTACGTGGGGGGGGAGTTTGTGATGTACCACGTCCCAGAGAATCGCATGGACTGGGACCATGTCTGCGCCAGCTGGGAATCCGCTATGGGCCTTGCTACCTTCTGGATTAACGGGAAGCCCCTGCCCCGGAAGGGGCTGCAGAAAGGCTACTTCATCAGCGCCGAGGCCATGATCCTGCTGGGGCAGAAGCAGGATGGCTACGGGGGCAGCTTCGACCCATACAACTCACTCACAGGGGAGATGGCTGACGTATACATGTGGGAGTATGTGCTGTCACCAGCGCAGATGAGGGCTGCCTATCTTTCCCTGCGGCTGCCTCCCTGCGCCCTGGGCTGGCGGAACCTGCAGTATGAAATCAAAGGGGACGTGGTCGTGAAACCCAGGCTGAGAGAGTCCGTGGTGCTGTGAAAGCAGGATAGGCCCACAGGCTTTGCAGCCTACCCCCTCCCCTTCTTTCCCCAGTTCTGCCTCGTTCCAGAGGCTCTGTCCCCGCCAGATGTCTGCCCGCCACTGCACCCCGCTGCAATCAAGCATAAGGGAGAGCGTAAGAATACAAGAAGTGCTGTGCTGCATCAGACCAGCAGCCCATCTGGCCCAGTAGTCTTCCTCCGACAGTGGCAGATGGATGCTATAGAGGGAGAGCACAGAACTGGACAACTCTAGAGTCATCTCTCCCCTTTCAGTGTCCTCCCTGGCATCCAGCATTATTGGATTAAAGATGCCAGAGGAAACATCTCCCACCAGTCTGTTCAACAGCCATTAATAGATCTACCAGCCATGAATTTACCCAGTCCCTTTTGAACCTGGCTTTGCTCTCTGCCTCCACCGCCTGCTGTAGCAACAAATTCCATAGGTTAACTGTGTGTTGCATAAAAAAGTCCTTTCTCATTAGTTTTGAACCTGTCACCTACTCATTTCAGCGGGTGCCCCCAAGTCCTAATATTCTGGGACTTGGAGAACAACAGCTCCCGGTTCACTGGGTTGACACCCATAATGATTTTATAGACCTCTATCATATTCCCCTTCAGCCTTCTCCTTTCCAAACTAAACAGACCTACCTGATTTAGGTAACAGCTTTACAGCAGCAGGACATCGGCTGCTGTGGTCCCCCTGCTTTACTAGTGGCAGGTTTGGGTGCAGTGTCTTGTGTTGTGTGTTGTTAAGCTAAGACGTTGGATGATGGATGTGTCTGGCCATAGGCAATGCATAGAGAGGGCATGGTGGGGGCACATGCCCCCCCGAGATTGGCCACCACTGAAGCTGCCACTGGCTTCTACGTGTGGTCACCATTCACCCCCCCCCCACCACCAATGCAGCCAGTGGCATCTGTGGGTGGTCCCCCCTCGCCGCTCACCAACCCACTCCCCACTGCTGCCAATACCACCAGTGGCGGGTGCGGGTGGTCCCCACTTGCCACTCACTGACCATGACACTGATGTCGGCAGTTGCACATGGTCCCCGCTCACTGCTGCTGACACCGATACTGGTGGCTGCAGGCAGTCCCCGCTCACCACTCGCCGGCATGGTGCCCCTCCAGTCTTGGGAGACACCAATCGTTCATGTGTCAGTGATAGTTTGGACAGGGCTGATCCTGCCACAGGCAGAGGGCTGGACTAGATAACCCATGGAGGTCCCTTCCAGCCTGACGTCTCTATGATCCTCTAAAGTAAATCATTTTACATTTGGATGGACATCAAATGTAACATTGCTGTAGCCTGAGGTGACCAGTCCAATAGCAACAACCCCCAGCTCCCTTGGACATCCCCTTCTAATTTTGCTGTTACTTTAATCTCCTCCGCATTCCCAAGGCTGCATGTGAGCATCCGGTCAGATGTGAACAGCAAGTGCAACAGCTGTTCATTTGGCTCAGCCTGGGGCTGCTCTGGGGGAACAGAGCCTGAGCCAAGTCACTGTTACTGGAAATAAGTAGCCCCTGAGGAGCTTGCTGGGAGGGAATACCTGTGCCACAGGCATGAATCCAGCTCCTTGTTGCTGCAGGTCCTGGCCAGACTTGGGTCTTTCCTGGCCCATGGCCCCACTCACCACCGGCTCTAGCAGCAAGCTACTCTGGGAGGGAATGCCCTGGCACCTCCAGGCCCTGCAGTGCCCACTGGGATTTTTAGTCTCTCTTGGTGTGGTAAATGCTCCAAGATCCTGATCATTATGGTTGCCCTTCTCTCTACCTCTTCTAATTCTACTACAGCCTTTTGGGGATTTGGAGACCAAAACTATGTACGTTATTCAAGATGTGGGTGCATCATGCATTTGTGTAATGGCAGGATGATGTTGTACACTATTCAAGATATGGGTGCACCATGCATTCGTGTGATGGCAGGATGATATCCTCTGTTTTATTTTCAATTTCACTCTTAATGATGCCTAATATTTTATTGGCATTTTTGGTCACCGCTGCACGCTGAGCTGATGTTTTAAAGAACTGTCGTCTATAGTGACTCCAAGCTCTCTTTCCTGAGCCTTGACAGCTAGTTCAGAGCCCAGCGCTATGTACATACAGCTGAGGTTATTTTTCCCCAAGTGCATTACCTTACACCTGTCAACGTTGGAGTTCATCTGTCATTTTTTTGCCCATTCACTTAGCTTGGTGAGATCCGTCTGCAGCTCCTCTCCATCAGCTTGGGACTTGATTCCCTGGAATAATTTGGTATCATTTGCAATCTTGGGCAAAGAACCTTCCCTGCAATTCTGTGGCAACACGTGTTTTTTTTTTTAAGCCCTTGGTAAGGGACCTTGTCAATGCTTTCTGAAAGTTCAAATATATTATGTCAGCTGGATCCCCCTGGCCCACATGCTTGTTGACACCCTCAAAGAATGCCAGCAGATTGCTGAGGCAGGATTTCCCTATATAAAAATCATGTTTGCTCTTCCCCATGTGACTGTCATGGCTGGAGCTCTGCCAGCTTGCAAGGGAAAAGCCATAGTTTCCCATGGTTTTCTCCTTTAAAGGAGAATCCATTTTTTAAAGTTTGTTGATCCATTTTTAAAGTTTGTTCGTGAGCCTTTCGTATATTTTTGCAACCCACTTCTGGGTTGTGACCCATGGGTTGAGATACACTGCTCTGGAAGAATCTGAAAAACAGCAAGTCATTGACTGTGGGGCTTCACCTCCCTCTGCAGCCTGGGCAGGGCTTTTTCTGGGATCTCCTGGGCATCCCTGAACCAGCCCCCCCTGTGAGGAGCTGCTTGGGTGCCCCCTGCCCCATGCACCCACCCCCTCCCCTACACACCAGGGTGCTGGGGCTTGGGGGCAGGAGGACAGCGGGTCGGGAGTGAGGGGCACTGAGTCAGGACTGGCCATCAATGTTTACAAATGGGTCCTGGTACAAAAAAGGTAGAGAACCACTGCTCTAGAACAGGATTTAACCAGCATCCCACAGATCGTACCCACCAGCAAGGTGGTACCTCAGCCTGTGGGCTCCCGCGTGGGTGCCACTCTCCCCATCACTCTGGGTGCTGTTGTGGCTGGGGTCCCCATCCCTCCTCCAGCTTCTGCTTCCTATCCCAACCTCTGTGGGGTGGGACAGCACAACCTGTGACGCCCAGGGTTTGGAGATCCCACATAGTAGAGAAGCCCGTGGGGGAGGAGCCAGGCAGTGGGGGAAGCCCACGTGGCATGGGGCCTGGGAGCTTGTGGTATGCCCAGGTGCAGCCCATGTGGCATGCAACCACCAGCTGCTGGGATCAGGCAGCCCTCCATTAGATCACAGACGATGATGGATGTATGCAGGAAGACCCAATGAGGAGCATGTTTGAGATGCACCGTCAGATGTACGTCAATGGGAAAATGCCATAAATAAATGGCTTCTGGCAACACCTTTACTCCTTCCATCAACGGCCGCTCAAAACCTGTGCAGCCAGAGGACTCCCAGAAGGCACTGCTGTGGCCTAGACAAGGACAGCCAGCTGCACCTTTTTTCTGTGGGGAAAAAAAGGCATTTTCTACCCTTTGTTGTGGCACAGACTGGATCACACAATCCCATCCCAATGCTCAGTGCAGGGGACACTGAATCCAGCAAAAGCCACAAGGAGGAGCAGACGAGGCTGCTGGGTTTGAGGTCAAGGGCTGGGGTCAGGGGCTGGGTCTATACTTGGCTTTGCTGCTCCATGGGAGAAGAAGTCTAGGGGATGAGGTGGAAGCTGTGCCATGCTGGTGCATGAGTGCAGGCTGCCCCTGGGGTAAGTGTCCAAATCCCAGTGGGCACTGCAGGGCCTGGAGGTGCAAGGGCATTCCCTCCCAGAGTAGCTTGCTGCTAGAGCCGGTGGTGAGTGGGGCCATGGGCCAGGAAAGACCCAAGTCTGGCCAGGACCTGCAGCAACAAGGAGCTGGATTCATGCCTGTGGCACAGGTATTCCCTCCCAGCAAGCTCCCCAGGGGCCACTTATTCCCAGTAACAGTGATTTGGCTCAGGCTCTGTTCCCCCAGAGCAGCCCCAGGCTGAGCCAGATGAACAACTGTTGCACTTGCTGTTCACATCTGACCGGATGCTCACACGCAGCCTTGGGAATGCGGAGGAGATTAAAGTACCAGCAAAATTAGAAAGGGATGCCCAAGGGAGCTGGGGGTTGTTGCTATTGGACTGGTCACCTCAGGCTACAGCAATGTTACATTTGATGTCCATCCAAATGTAAAAATATTCACTTTAGAGGATCATAGAGACATCAGGCTGGAAGGGACCTCAATGGGTCATCTAGTACAGCCCTCTGCCTGAGACAGGATCAGCCCTGTCCAAACCATCACTGACACACCCATCATCCAACCTCTTAGCTGAACTACACAGTCAACCCTGACACAACACAAGACATTGCACCCAAACCTGCCACTAGTAAAACAGGGGGACCACAGCAGCCAATGTCCTGCTGCTGTAAAGGCTGTTAATACAGGTACAAGAGAGCCCAGGCAGAGGCCATGCTCTCCACAACAGAAGAGGGCACCCTCCCCCCAACGCCGTACTAATCTCACCAGTGGGTAAAATTCCTTTCTGACCTCAAATACTGCATCAGTCTGACCCCGAGCAGAGGGGAAGACCCTCAAGCCAGCAACCTGTGGGTTTAAATCCCAGCATGAGCAGTGGCACAGCCCTGTCAAAATCTCCACCCATGGCTGCAGCCAACACCCAGTGCCCATGAGGAATGCTTTCATAGAGTCACAGAGACGCAGGGCTGGAAAGATCATCCCTATCCAAGCCATCCCATACAAACCATAATCTACACTCTACATCAGACTGTCGGCAGCCCTGATACAACATAGACCTACCAACCGAACTGGCCACAGGTAAAGCAGGGAAACCGTGGCAGCTAACATCCTACAAAATGTTGTCAATATACGCTCAAGAGGTCCCAGGTAGAGGCCATGTGTGGCAGGCCAGTAGGGGGTGCTCCTGCGTTGAGCCACCTACCTCACTGTGCCCGACCACCTTCCAGGTTCAGAGTGCCTCCCTGGGGGTGCCTTGCATCTGGCCAGCCCCTGTCCTGAAGCACACCCGCTAGCCTGGGGGTAATGCTGCCACCACCCAGAGTCTGGACTGATCTGGGACCTGTGCCCTCTGGGAAACACAGGACTATTAGTCCTTGAGGGTACTTGACCCACTGCAAGAACTTGGTGTGCTTTCCACAGACTGAAGCACAAGTAGTGGTCTCCCTTAGTCAGCTGAACCAAGGGGACCCCAAGGCACAATCTAGGCCCTCGCCCAGTAAGTCTCCCACGCTAGGTACAAAGGAGAACTTTATTGGTTACAAGGAGAAGGGTTGGAATAGGGTACAGCGTAGAGCAATATCAGAGAAATCCCACAGAGCAAACAGTGGCATGGTAGCATTTGATCTCGCATCTGAGTTACTGCAAGCTAGATCTCAGGTCGCTTACCCACAAGTATCATCCAGAGGCTGATGGAGATTCCCTCTGGAGGCAAACAGTGGATTGATCATAAGTCTCGAGAGAGAGAGAGAGTTTCAGATGGTCCAGCTTCTCTCTGAGTTTTCATCATAGCTACTGCGCCTCTTCTTGGGCAGTCCTTAACTTATATAGACCTTATGACCTCATTTATTTGATCCAATGAAGGCCAGCAACTGTTGGCTGCCAGCCAACCAATTTGGTATGCATCACTTGTTGCCAAGTAGACTGGCAGGCTCTTTAGCCCCTTCCCAGTCATGTTGGCATTGCTTAGAGCAGGGGCAGGCAATTATTTTGGGCAGAGGGCCTCTTACTGAGTTTTGGGAAGCCATCGCAGGCTGTGTGACTGGCAGCCAGGAGCAGATTAATATTAATTTTCTAAATTTTTTAGGGGCCCCGTGGGCCAGATAGAATGGCCTGGTGGGCTGCATCCAGCCCACGGGCCTCATTTTGCTCACCCCTGGCTTAGAGCAATAGGGCATTTAAGCCCCCACTCAGGTGTGGGATGCCAGTCACGTAGGCAGAGGGAGCAGGTTTCCCTCCTCCTTCAGGGATGTCTCCAGCTCAGGTTATAACTCAGGGTCACCTGAAGAGATGGGATCAAAGGAGTCTGCCCTTTGCAGTGACCATGATAACCAAATTGTCAGATAGCAGAGTCTGAGGAGAGACAGAGATGGTATTCTGCCACACCACGACCCTGCTCAGAATAAAGCAACCCCTCCCTACAGTCCACACCGATCTGACCATGCGGTAAAATTCCTCCCCGACCCCAAATATGGCATCAGTCTGACCCTGAGCAGAGGGGCAAGACCTAGCTTTGGTCCCAGCAGAAACACTGGCACAGCATAGTCAGTCCCCAGCATTGGCTGTAGCCAGTAGGTCTGTGCGAAGTGGCTAGTATTCGCTTTGGATTCAGATTTGGCTGATTCAGGGGACAGTGATTCGATTTGGTGATTCGAATCGCTGTCCTGATTCAATCTGGGCAAATCTCCGAATCAGCCAGGCCAGGCCAATCCCCTGCCCCTCTCCCAGCCCAGCAATGGCTGCCCTGCCTCCCCCCGCTCTTGGAAAAAAAAAAGCCCTGGCTCAGTGGGTGCTGCCAGGTGGGGGGGGGGGGTGATCCCTGCTGCCCCCCACTGCCCCAAGCTGCATGGGGGGCTCTGCACAAGCCCCCGGACCCCCCCCTTGCTCCCCCAGCCCCCTCACAGGTGCCCTGCCTGGGCCAGCTCCAGCCCTTTAAAAAAAACAAACCCAAAAAACCCCTAGGACTCACGGCTTGTGCTGGTGGGGGTGATCCCCACCCCCCCATTGCCCCACACCATGTGCGGGGCTCTGCATGAGCTCCCATAATCCCAAGGCCACTGCAGGAGTGGTGAGTCCCAGGGCTTTTTTTGGCTTTTTTTTTTTTTTAAAGGGCTGGAGCTGGCTCGGGTGGGGCGCCGGTGGAGGGGCCGGGGAGCATGGGGTAGTGGGGGGCAGCAGGGATTGCCCCCCCACCCAGCATCTCCTGTTGAGCACTGGAGCTTTTTTCTAAAGTACCGGGAGCTGGGGTGGGTGGGGGGCATCCATGGGAGGCTGGAGGAGCGAGGGAGCGTTGGGGGGGCTGGCAGGGTTCCCCCCATGTTCCCCTCCTCCCTCCCCTGCCCCTAGTACTTACCAGCTCGGAGTCGGCTGCAGGTCCCTGCTGCAGCCACCGGGGACTGCCTGAATCACCAAAGCTCTCCAAACCTTTTCCAAAGATTTGGAGATCCTTGAGTTGAAGGGGAACAGAACGGAGTTGAATCGCCATTATGTGTAAGCGAGCAGATCACATACCCAGCTTAAGCTATAAGGAAGTCAAAGGGCATGACCCCAAAACTGCTAGGCTAAGCACAAACTGGAACAATCTTATTCTAGTTTAGTAAAAACAGGATACTAGTATAGGAAGAGTGTGACTATTGATGATTGGTGTATCTGTTACTATGCACGTGATGTCATACTTCCTATTTAATCAAGCTGCGTGCGAAGTAGAACAGACAGTTTCCTCTCGGGGCAGCTGTCTGTTCAGAATGCTTTCTTTAATAAATCAAGTCTTTAAACTTATGTTGTCATTCATCTGAGCCTCCGCCTAATGAGCCCGGGGACTAAGTTTTCCCCAACAGAGTCAATTCGGACCTTTAAATTGGTCCCCTGATTCGATTCAACGATTTGGCCTGATTTGGTCGAATCACCACCCGAAGCTTCACACAGCCCTAGTAGCCAACATTCGATGCCTCTGAGGAAGGCTTATAAACACCTTGATGAGTAGCAAAAAGGCAGGGGCAGGGCAACAAGCAAAGCCCAGTACCATGGGAAGTACCTATAGTAGAGTATAGGTATCACTATGCCTAGATCATCCCCAACCAGTGTCCTGCAATCTCTTCTTGAACAACTCCAGTGATGGAGAGTCCACAACTTCCCTCAGTCTATTCCACTGCCTCCCAGCTCTAACAGTGACGTTTGCAAGCTATTGTTCTGATATGTGTGTTTTGAATGTGTTGCTGGTTAAGAACTGGGGATCTTCGGTGGCAGGCTCGAGCAGTGGCAATGTGAATGGCCGACCAACACCCAGTACTGTAAAACCTTGAAGGATCAGTGAGAGAACAAGGCTAAGACCCTTGGAAGCTCAGTAACCCGTCAAGGTCAGCTGGATTTCAAGTCAGGGATGAGATGCACTAGAAAACAGGCATAACCAGGAAGGGCAGCACCAGAGATATCAGGACACCCATGAATTGTGAACCACCCGTGAAGTTGCCCTAGCTGGTGCTTGCTCTTCTTGAGGCACCAGGGAGCCCTGCACTGTAAAAGCAGAAAACAAGGAGCAAACTGTGCATCTCAGTTAGCCTGAGTCCTGCCAGGTGTGACCTAGGCTCGTGCAGGCCTCTGTCAGCTGCAAGCAGGCAGGTCACTGTGACATTTTCCATGGAGTGCTGGTAGATGGGTTGCATTTGGGGGGGGGGGGCTCAGCCTCCAGCCCTAGGAGCCATGTTATCTGGTTTGTGGGGCTCCCCAAGGGTCTAGAAACATGGCAGCAGGGAAGCAGCGGCACTTAACCCTGGCACTGCCACTCTGCTGCCAAATTTCCTAACCTTGCACGGCTGGATCAGGCCCCAGGCAGGCCTGGGCCATTCATTGCCTAGTAGCTGGATAGGGCCTGGGCCTGAGCCAACCCATTGCCATGAGGCCAGCTTGGCTGTTGCTGTGCAGCCAGATCAGGCCCCTGCTGTGCCTGTCCAGCACTCTGGATCAGTCCTATGGACCGGATCTAGCCCATGGACAGACCCAGTACTACTCCTCTGGCCCACAAGGCAAAAAGCCTGGGCCCCACTGGATTAAAAGTTTACTAGTGAGGTGGCAGATCTAGTGCATATTCAGTCTGTCTGCCTGCCACAACCAGGGAGGCTTGGTGCATGTCCAATAAAAAAGTCCATGCTGGCCTGAATGGCCATGTCCAGAGATCCTGCCTCACCACGGACAAGAAACAAGCAGCAAGAACAATGCCCAGGGACCTTTTCCTGCCTCATAAGGTCACTCTGGGTGCCCTGGGGCAGGTTCCCTGGTCTTATACCACTGGGATCTCACTTCCTGCATGCCTGGTTTTATACCAGTGCCAAAAATAGATGCATTTCCTGAAGGACATGTAAGGTCCTTCCGATTTCCATATCAGAACAAACCTGCTTCATATCGCTGATGACAGGGGATACGCAGCGCTGTGTCATGGCATTCAGCCAGCTGCAAAACAGTCAAAAAGGGCTCCGGACCACCTTAGGATCTCAGCTTCCCAGCCCCACAGCTGGGCTTTGTTGACTTACCCGTCTGCAGTGACCCACGTCTGTGTTTCCTTGGGACTTCGGCTCCTAGACCCCGGTAAGAAACCCATTGCCCTGGCCCACCAGCCATCTCCTAGTAATTTTTGAGTGTTTAGGATTCAGCACATTCAAAGCCTATTTGAGCTCTCTGTTTGGCTGGGACCGGCTCCCTGAGCCCGCTCATATCCCTTGGCCCCAAGGGCACTTGGGGTCTGTGCAAGAGGCGTGCAGGATGGGGCCAGGCTGCCAGGGGAGCTGGGAAGAGGCATGAGGAAATCTGTCAAGACCAATTTTGATTGTCCTAAAAGAAATCCCTAAATTCCTGTTGTGGGGAAACTCCCCTTGTCTCGCACTAAAGCTGAGTCTGGGGCACCCTGGAGGGAGGCACTATATTGGGACCATCTGTAGCTGGCAGCCTCGTCCTGCTGTGGTGCTTGGTGCTGTGGCAGCCCATGGGGGCTCAGGCAGCTGGAGTCTTCCCCTAGCACCAGGTGGACACAGGTGGCATGTGCTGTTCCCTCAGCCAGCTGGCCGGAGAGGGCAAGGGGGCCATGCCTCTGCCCATCTCAGACAGAGCAGCCCAAGCATCTGAGGTTGACAGTGACAGGGCAGATGGCAGGCAGCTCTGGGGAGGAGCAGGGAGTGGGTTTCAGTCCTACCCCCATCCCTGGGGCCAGTCCAGGAATCCTGCAGCTGGCTCAGGAGCCTGCACTGTAACAGGGGCACCACAGAGCCGGACAGGAGGCAGTGAAAATGCTGCGAGGAAGGGCCTGGCAGTGAGATGCAGCAATGCACGCAGTCAGGTTAGTGCCCTGGGCCTTCAGCCAGCAGTGATGGGGTTAACTTGCACTCACCTGTGAGTGAGGGACATGGCAACCCTTAATTTGGCTGTGGGGATAGGCAAAAGAGTCAGCCTTCTGGTTGCTGGCTGTGCTGACCTGGACCCCTCCTCCTGCAGGAGTGGTATCTCCCCCAGGATGGGGTGGGGGATGAGGAGAGAGCCCCTGGCCCCCCTGTCTCTTCCAGCACCCCCTTACTCATGCCCCATCGCCCACTCCTAGAGACACTGCTGGTGAGACTGGAAGAACTGTCTGTTTAGCTCGAGGGTGTCAAACATACAGCCCGTGGGCCAGAACTGGTGCAGAATTGTTCTGGCCCCGATAGTCTGCTGTGCTGCTGGAAGTTGGAGCATGGCCTGCCGCAGAGTTGGGGGTCCCTGGACCCCCATGGAAATGGCCAACAGGAGCAGCCCCATGCACCCACGCTGCTGCCCAGACACCACGCCACTGCCTGAGCACACCTCGCGCTGCTGCAGGCCTCCGGACCTGAGCTGCCTCCATACTGCTGTCCAAACGCAGCTCTGTCCTGCCCCCCAGCCCCTCACCCATGCTGCTGCTCAAAAGTGGCACCACCACAGTGGCTGCTGGCCCCATGGATCCAGCCGGGGAGAAGCCCCCACAGTCTGGATCCAGCCCGGGGTCCATGGTGAGTAAGACCCCTGGCTTAGCTCATTAAGATGATGCAGGAGTGACTTGATGGCTGCGTTTATGTTTCTTTCGGTTGTGGGGGGGGGAAACACCCAGTACTAAGGGGAACTTTAATTTAGCAGAGAAAAGCAGAGCAAAAGCCCGTGGCTAGCAGCTGAACCAGACAAATCCAAGTGAAAAATGAGGCAGACACTTTTAACAGCATAGGTTGGGATCAGCAACCTAAGCCTCAGGATGGAGCAACCCAGCCCCAGTGCCTGGGCCCCCACCGGACCCCTGCAGCTGGGAGCTGTGCCAGTACTACCACTGCTTCTCCCAGCCCTCCGCACCACAGCTGCAGTGTAAGCACAGCTTGTACCTAGCAGGCAGGTGCCCCAGGGTCGGGGAGCTGGAAGATGACTGTGGCCTTGAAGTGGGAAGGGAGAGAAGCAGTGGAGGCAGCATGGGCACAGCTTCCAGCATGGGCACCGGCACAGCCAAAGCTCTGCAGCTCCATGGGCTGGACCAGCCACGGGCTGTACATTGCTGACCCATGATGTAAGTGATGGACCTTTGGAAGAGCTGCCGGGCTTGAGCTGCAGCCTGCATGTTGGGCCAGATGGGCTGCATTCAAATCTGGGCCATGCTTTAGCCAGCACTTGGCTTCATGCTCCATGCAGAGGCGAGTGGGTGATGTTGGGTCTCAGAAAACCAGATGAAATGATGTGATGGTGCCCGATAGCCCCGGCTCTCGATCTCTGAGAGCACAGAGCCACACGCTGCTGAATGCCTGCCAGCTACTAGGATCATATCTGGTCATCTGAGTATATCAGGTCCAAGGCTAGCACATCAGGTTGATGTCAGCACCACTGTAAACACAGCATCTGACCTCACTGCAAACTAGGCTGAGTCACCATGACCCCTGGCCCTGGCACAGACCATGCTGATTTCCCTATGGCTTTTCCATCCTGCCTGTGATATTTCCCTGGCTGACAGCCAGGCTAATAGGTCTGGCCTTTCCCAATCCATCCTGTTTATCCTTTTACCCAGGGACTGCACATCCATTTTTCCAGGGGTTGGGAGCATCTCCAAGATTCTGTGCTTTGTTAACAAGCAGAAGTACTTTGTTTGCATCATTCCTAGGGCTGGTGGAAGCGGGAAGTGGCTGTGAGGGCTGAGTACATGACAGCCTCTTGCTAGGGACAAGTGCAAAGTCCTGCACTTAGGACAGAACAATCCCATGCACCAGTACAGGCCGGGGGCTGACGGGCTGGGCAGCGGCTCTGCAGAAAAGGACCTGGGGGGGTACAGAGGACAATAAGTTGAATATGATCCAGCAGTGCACCCTCGTTGCCAAGAAGGCTAATAGCATACTGGGATGCATTGGTAGGTGTGTTGCCAGCAGATCGAGGGAAGTGATTCTTCCCCTTCATTCAGCACTGGTGAGGACACATCTGGAGTACTGTGTCCAGTTACGGGCCCCCACTACAGAAAGGATTTGGACACATTGGAGGTAGTCCAGTGGAGGGCAACAAAGATACTTAGAGGGCTGGGGGACGTGTGAGGAGAGGCTGAGGGAACTGGGCTTATTTAGTCTAGAGAAGAGGAGGCTAAGGGGGGATCTAATAGCAGCCTTCAACTACCTGAGGGGTGGTTTGAAAGAGTATGGAGCTGGACTGTTCTCGGTGGTGACAGATGACAGAACAAGGACAATGGGCTCAAGTTGCAGCAAGGGAAGTTTAGGTAGATCTTAGGAAGAATATTCTCACTAGAAAGGTAGTAAAGCACTGAACAGGCTACCCAGAGAGGTGGTGGAGTCTCCATCCTTGGAGGTTTTTAAGACCCACTGGACAAAGCCTTGGCTGGGATGATTTAGTTGGGGCTGGTCCTGCTTTGAGCAGGGAGTTGGATGAGATGTGACCTACTGAGGTCCCTTCCAACCCTCGTTGTCTATGACTCTGTGATTCAAGGACATACCAGGAATGTTTAATGAACACTCCCATCCATCTGCTCAGCCCAGCAGCCTTGCACCCAAGTCAAGGGCAGCTCACTCAGAGGACAGTAGTGTAGCAGTGGGTGGGAAAGTCCCCAGGCGCTACCTAAGTGGGGGAGGATACTTGAATGGATACTTGAGGATCCTTGAACTACAAACCTCCCCCATACTCCACTGCACCTTGCACCAGCTCCAGCTCCAGCTCCAGCAGCAGGGCAGATGGAGCAGCAGTGGTGGCACGTGGTGTCCTGGGCAATTATGGTGCATGGTACAGGAGCAGGCACCAGAGGTTTGCTGCTGCTGGGAGGCGGAGACAGCTACGCTTGTGACAGGGGCCTGGGGCTTTGTTCCTGGGGTCAACACAGAATTGCCTTACTGTCCACAAGCCTCTCACCATCACACCCCTTTTCCCTGCAGCCGTGGCTCTGGCCTCAGCTTTGGTCAGCGAGTGAAGAAGATGGAGAGGATGCTGCTGTGGCTCCCTGTCCTTGCTGGCTTCTTAGGCATCGTCTCCCTGGCAGGTAGGTGATTGAGGCGGCCCTGGCTGTGACATCCCTTTGCTGGGTGGGGGTTGCTTCACCCTCTGGAGCTGAACGGCAGTGATTGCCACTTGCTCAGAGGCTGCCCTGTCTGCAGCTCCTGCCCCTGCGAGGGGCTGGCTGAACCGAGACGGAGCTGCGCATGAAGACAGAAGTATCGACGGGAGCCCAGGGAACTCCCTGATGCTTCGCAGATGCATCCCGTTGCCCTGGCTGCAGGGGACACCGCAGGTGCTTTGAGAGCGGAGTCCCAGGTGCTGCCCACATGGCCGCAGGCACAACACCCAGCACCAGCTGCTGCTCCCACACAAGAGTCCCATGCCTTCCCAAGCATGTCCAGTAGGTGCTGCTGGTGACCACGCATTGGAGTATCAGGAGCGTGGGGCTGTGCTGTGGGATGGGGAACCCCCTCTCAACCAGGACTGTCTTTTTCACACTTCAGGTCTGCCAGAAGCAAGGATCCGGGCGCACCCGTCCCACCCCAGCCCGGGCGCAGAGGTGGAGCTGATCTGTGAGGTGTCGGGGGGGCACGGGTGAGGAATCTCCCCAGCCCCAATGCCTGCAGCCGGGCAGCTCCGGCTGCACCTGTCACAGCCACTCGGCCACCACTGCTCCCCCCCACACTTCGCTCCCCCCTGTGCACTGAGCCCCCTGGGCCCAGAGCACTCCTAGGGCATGTGCCTCGGCTGCTTTCCCCACCAAGCTCATGCTCCACCTGCCAGCAGTGGGGCCCGGGGGCAGTGGGGCAGCTGGCATGGTCTCTGCAGAGCCCCAGGGGATCCCAGACCCACTGCAGCCAGCCTGCTCCAGGTGGCACCACTGTCTGCATCTGCCCCGCCACTCCAGCGCTCCCAGCCTGCCCTGCCCATCAGAGAAGGAGGGTAAGGCCCATAACGGTCCTGCAACTTCCCCAGCCACAGCCCCAGTGTCCAGGGAGTGCCGCAGGCTTCCCTGTTAGCCTACACCCCCATGCCGCCCGCAGAGGCCTTGGAACTGCACTTCCCAGGCACCAGCCTCCTCCCTGCAGAGCTCCCCCTGGGCTGAGCAGGGGCCAGCCAGCGGGATCGGGAGCAGGCAGGGACTGCACCATAGGCCCTGGCCCCACCTCACCCCTGGGAGGGGCTGCAGGTGCTCACAGCTGGTCTAGAAACACAGGGCTGGCTCCCACCCCCAGCATGAGCCCAGAGCCCCTCCTGCTGTGCATGGGAGCCAGGACCACAGGTCTCCACAGCCCCATGGGCTGGTGCTGGCTGCTGGGACAGGGCAGAGGCATGGGGAGCAGCAGCTCCTGCATTTGGGGGCTCTCTCAAAGCCGAGCTGCTGCCTCCAGTGCCCAGCTGGCCTGAGGTGCAGCCCTACCCCAGCACTTGCTGCCGCATGGGCTGTCTCAGCTGCCCCAATCTGTGCCCCCGCTGATCAGCCCCCGTCCTCTGCAGGCCATGGGAGTTCCTGTGGGAGAAGGAAGATGTCCTGCAGAGGAGCATGGACAGTGTCTTCTTCATCCCCTCCTTCGGCAAAAATGACACTGGCACCTACACCTGCACAGCCACCAGCCCCACGGGCAGAGTCATCGCCGAGTACCACCTGGAGACCACAAGTAGGTCCCTGTTGGCCGCGGCTCCCACTAGGGCACATAGCCCTGCACCCTGGGGCTTTCGCCCATCTCCAGCAGGGCTGAGGTGCCAAAGGGGACATGTCCAGGGGCTTTGTTCAGACTGTCTCTGTGAACAAGCCTGTCCCTGATGGAGCATGGGGGCAGCCAGGGGATGGGGCAAGCTCGCCCAGGTCCCCAGAGGAGTCTGGCGTGGATGGCAGCAGTGTCGCTCCCCCTTCAGCACTATGGGGCTGCCCATTGCTGCTCTACCCACCTCTCCTCCTCATGCCAGTCCTTTCCTCACTACCGCTGGAGCAGGGGCTGCTTCTGAATGAGACTTTTTAAGTGAAGGGCTGATGCCATTTCCCCATTCCTGCACCACATGGTTCATGCCAACCCTGCACTGGCCACTGTCACCCTGGGCCCAGATGGGATTATGCCTCCCCTTGTGAAGTGCTGGGTTTAGGGTACTGGGCTGGGAGTGGTGCTTGACTAGACGTGATCTTCTAAGGGCCCTGCTGGCCCCACTTGTCTGTGACTATAAGCAAGATCACCCTGTGCGCAGACAGAGGAGGTGCCCTCCCACCTCCCAGCCCAGCAGCCTGGGGGCCAGCACAGGGCTCGGCCCACCAGTACCTGGGCTAGGTACTGCCCAGGAGACCCTCCCCACTGACCCTTGCATTTATTAGTTACTGGATAAAGAGCATGGGGACGGTGCTGCCCAACCATGGGTGCAGGCACCTAGGGCAGAGCCTCAGGTCCCCCCTTTCAGGGCCTCAGTGCCAAGCCACTCAGCCCCTGGCTTGCCCCTGCCCTCCCAGCCCCAGGTCTCCTTCATTTGGCTGCCTGGTGGGCCAAGAGGAGGGTGGAGGACAGACTTGGGGTGCCTAGCTTGTTGCCTACCGGTTAGAGCACATTGCTGGGACACAGGGGTCTTAGAAGCTGAGTCACCTGCCTGGCAGAGGAGCCCATCTGTGCCCCTTTTCTCCCAGACCTGAAATGGCTGGCCTTCATCTTCCCCAGAAAGAGCAAAGACTCCGCCGTGCTTGTGAACATGGAGCTGGATGAGCCGCTGCGAAACTTCTCCGTGTGCCTGAGGTACTTCACGGAGCAAATCAAGTCCTATGCCCTCTTCTCCTATGCCACCAGGGGCCAGGACAACGACATCCTCCTCTACAAGAACAGGCTCCAGAATTACCGCCTGTACGTGGGTGGGGAATTTGTGTCCTTCAGTGCCCAAGGGAAGGAGAGCACCAGCCAGGGTTGGATCCATGTCTGTGCCAGCTGGGAATCCAGCACGGGCATTGCTGAGCTCTGGGTGAATGGGATGCCTCTGCCCCGGAAAGCTCTGCAGGCAGACTATGCCGTCAGCCCCGAGGCTGCGGTCGTGCTGGGGCAGGAGCAGGACTCCTATGGGGGCAGGTACAATGCCAGCCAGGCCTTTGTCGGGGAAGTCACCGACGTGTACATGTGGGATTTCCGCCTTGCACCTGATGAAGTACGTTCCATAAGTGGAGGCTGGGATATCCGCTCCCCCGCCCTCCTTGACTGGAGGAACTTCCCTTATGAAATGATAGGCCACGTATTTCTGAAGCCCAGGCTGAGCTGAGCCCCACTGGTGCCTGGAGCTGTGCAGACCACCCCAACCTCTCACTCCAGTCCTGCTGCCCTATTGCAGGGGGTGCTGCCCACCTGGTGGCCTCTGCCACTGCACACTGCCATGCCTCCTGCATCACATTTAAAGTTCTGGATCCAGTGTCATTCCCAACCATACAGCTCCTCCCCTCCTACCCCGGGGTCCCCAGCCTCAGGGCATGCGTGGCTTTCACTTGGCCAATATTCCCCGCTAGCAAGTCCCGCATGGCCTGGCTGGGCCTCCTCGCGCTACAGTTTAAGGGCATGTGCACACGTTCATGGTACCCAGTCTATGATCATGTGGCTTGCTTTAACCTGCATGGTCAGAGATTGAGTGTGGCATGTACACATGGTCACCAGTGCCAGGAGCTATGCCAGGAACCTGATCTTAGTACTGGAAGTTGAGGTGGGGGGAAGGGGGCTAGCAAGTCCACAGGGGGGTCGGCAGCATCGGAGGTGCTGGTGGGTCTGCGGGGATTCACCTCCTCAGGTGAACTAAGATCAGGCTAGCCCTTTTTTACCCAATCTAACCTCCCTGCACATCTGTACAGTTTGGTACTTAGATCGACCCTACCCTAATTATGTCTCCAAGTGTAAGGGCTGCACGTACCCTAAAGTATTTTAGATATAAGACCACAGGATTGGCCAGAGCTCCTGGGCCAGCCGTGCCCCTGGGCACTGCAGCATAGACTTGTGTTCATGTCCTGACCCCTCTTCAGCCTACAGGACCACTCAAACTGAACCTCCAGGGTCATTCCCCCCCACTCCTCCCCCCAGCTCCTCTGAAAACCTCCTCTGTTTCAAACCCAATTTATTCCTGAGTAGTCTCTGTCCATTTGCTGGAGAAGCCCTGGGCACATACAGTCGCTCCTCCTAGCAGGTGCCTTTGGTCTCGCCCTCCCCTCCAAAACATCTAGCGCCACACTCCTCTGTATTCACGCCCCTTCGTATTCCATCGCCTCTCTGCGTTGTTCCACCAGTCACCGGCAGTAGTTGTGATTTTCGCTGGCATGCCGTTCACTCATCCTCTTGTTTCATGCCCCTGGGGCATTCTCCATTGCTTAGGGGCTGGTCCAGATTTTTGGAGCGTATAGCAAGGTCTGTATACTACAGCTCTTTTCTGTCTCAGCCAACTGAAGTGCTTGTGACTGCATCATCTGAGAGTGCGGGGATAGTTTCTGTGTGAGGACATGTATTGCTGATGCCATAGCTGGGTACCCCCACCCAGCACCAGGCCCAGGCCCATATTTGGCATCTCGGAGAAACAGTGCTGGAAGGGACCTCCAGACATCATCTGGTCCGCCCCTCTGCTTTAAAACCTCCCAGCTCTTCCCTAGCCTGCCTCCCAGAGTCTCTGATGAGTGGTCACTGTGAGTTTACCACTTGCTGCCCTGTTGATGTGCAGGACCCAGCTACTCAGCACAATTCATGACAGGGCTGGAACTGCTCCCAGCCGGGACATGTCTGAGGGGCTCCACACCTAACCATGGCTGCCCCCAACGCTCTTTGCTCAGCTCTCCCCTGGTCATGGGGCAAAGCTGGCAATCTGGGCTTCTTGACATCTCCCTCTCAGTATTGTAGCTGTAGGGCACTTGTGCAGGGCTCTTTGCCCGCCAGGGATGAGCACTCAAGTGCATTTGCTGTTGCGAGCTAATCACAGGGTGCATTGTACTGACACTGGCATGTACCTCCATGTTACCCACAGGCATTGCAATATTAAAGAAACAGCTTGCAAAAGAAAGCAGAGGTGTTTGCTGCCTCTGTCTGTTCTTCCTAGAGCCCCGTGCTGCGCAGGGGGCAGGGCCAGGAGGCCTCTCGTGCAGCAGGGGAGAATCCCAGCCCTTCGGCCCTTCCTAGCTGTTGCAGGCATCTGTCCACATAAATGTCACCTCCCTGGGGCTGCACTGGCTCAGAGGGTTGTGGATGGCTGGTGCCATGGCCCTCTTTCACCTCACCTTCGGGCACAACCTGAACACAAGCCTGGGTAGTATCAATATGTGGGGCTCTTGTAAGAGCCAGATGGGACCAGCTAGCGGACTAGCCAAAGTCTCCTGTTAGTAAGCAAACTCAGAAAATACCGGGAGCAGCAGAATGGAGAAATTAAATTCCTCTCCGAGTTCAAGCTCTCTAGAAACATGGGGGATGACTGGAGCCTGTTTAGCAGCACTTTGCACCATACCTGGCAGCAGCCTGGCCAGCGAAAACAAACCCAGTAGGTAGCTTGATCCGGACCTGAGCTGATGCTCAAGCACCTGATGCTTTGATTGTTTTAGTTAACTCAAGTAAAGGAGGCTGCGAGCGTAGTACAGCCCCTCTAGCAGCGCTGCGTTCTGCTGGCAGTCGAACGAGGGCTTGGAAGCAGAGTGCAAGGGAGGTGAGAGCGGAAAAGCTGCTGACTGCTCCAACCCTGCAAACCACCCTGGCCATCAGGACCCCTTCTGTAACCCTACTTACGTTGTATGTCCTCCGTCATGTGTGTCCTTGTGACAAGACCCGAGCTATCCACAGCCACAAGAATGCAAGCTCCCGCAAGGTAAGATGCCCAGTTACAGGAGAGCCACAAGAAACACAGCATTACTAATTAGGGAAAAACCCTGTCACAGAACTGGGGAAGACAGCACATAAAATGAAGGTTCAAAGCACACTAACTCCTCACACTTCTCTCTCCTCCCCCCGGCCAGGGCTCAGTGCCCAGCTGGTTCCCGTGGCAGGCAGAGATCTTCACCGTCTGCATTGAAACTCCTCCTCCCACAGGTCTCAGCTTCTCTGTTGCCCTCCGCAGGTGGCCTCTGCCCCGCTACCCTAGCCTTTCCAGTCACAGTCCCCACGTGGCAGGCTCCACTCTGTGGGGCTTCACGCCAGCAGGCTTTGTGGACTCCAGCAGGCGTCAGGCTAGCAGAGACTCCCACGTACACACTCACATGCACTCTGGCTCCCCTGCTTCTATCTCCTTCTCTCCCACCAGAGTCAAGAAAGAGCAAGAGTTCTCAGGATAGGGCCCTGCCAGCACCATCCAGAGTGCAAACAGCTCCTCACCTCCCTCCCTGCAATCCAGCCATTAATCCTTTCTCCATCAGAACAAAACCCATCCAAAAAACACTTTCAACAGGGAACATCAAAACAAACAATACAACCACATAACCATCGCAGTCCTTCTTGGTACGCCCTCCTTGGTATGTGTGTTCAGAGGTGGAGGGGCTTGTGCCTTCTTTTACTGCTTGTGAGCAATGGATTTGAATGTGAAGGGCAGAGTGACCCAGAGTCCTGTGTTCCCAGGCTCTCCTGCTTGAATGGTACAGTGGAGAGGGTGCAGAGGCACTGAGAGAGAGTTGGGCAAAGGGCACTGAGGGATTAGCACCCCCATGCCCACATAGAGGTCTGCAGTGGGGGGCCCTGAGGTCTGTCTTAACATGGGCACATGTGTGAGGCAGCACAGGCACCAGGCAGCTCGAGGCCCCCGGACTCACAACTGCCCCAGGGGTCAAACTCCACTTGCTGCCCCCTCCTTCCAACTGCCAAACACCTCCTGCACTCGCCTGCCACACTTTAGACCCTCGGCTCAGCCAGAGGCAATTGCTCTAGGTGCCGCTCCTCTGTCGTGTAACAGGGCCCTGGGCCCTGGCCAGCTCCTGCCTTCTCATTTGTGCAATAGTCACAAGGGCCAGGTCGCAGACCTGCCCCGAACAGCTCACCCAAATGCCATCAGAAAACAAGCCCCCCAGGAAGGAAAACAGCTCACACCACTCGCTGGTCCCAAGCAGTCATGGAGCGTCCTAACTGCACCCTCTCTCCTTGCTCACAGTCACCCCCTGCCCCTTGGCTCAGGCCCCTGATGCCAAGTTGCCGCCAGGTTCAGTCAGGTTTTGCTGGACCCCCAGCTCCAGCCTTCCCCCAGGCCTCCTCCATCTCTGCTGGGCTCTCCCCACCTCCAGCTCTTCCCTAGGCCCCTTCCCCACTGCAGTGTCTAGGGTCTGGCCTGCCTAAGCTCTTGCCAGCAGATCCCACCCCTTCTGCTGCCACAGCTATTCTGCCAAGCTTTGGTGGAGCTGCGCTTATATAGTCCCAGGCCCCACCCCTTCTGGCAGATGCAGCCCGGCTCTTAAAGGCCCAGGCCCCTTCCAGGGGCTCCCATTACAGGGTGCATACTGCTGCAGCCAGCAGGGCTCTGGGGCTGCCTTTCAGGACCCGTGGCTGCCTAAGAGCAGAGCAGGACAGCCCTCGCTGGTGAGGAAGGGCAGCAATGCTGCCTTCTGGTGCCTGCTTCATGCCCCACAGAAGCAGAGGCTGTTGGCCAACCTGGCACTGCAGCCCAGGCTATGAATGGCCAGGAGGGCAGGCCACTGTGGGGAAAGCTTGTGCTTCACATGATCACATCCTGGGGCTTGCTGTACTTCTGCCAGAGGCTGGTAGGACTGGGCTGTGCCCATGGGTGGCAGGCCACATGTTGGGAGGTCGTGGCCATAGTGGCAGACAGGGCAGAGCAAGCTCTGGGCTGTGTTACTCTCAGTTGCATGAGGAACAGGGAGTGCCGAAGGTCAGACAGTGCCCTGTGCTCCCAGGCAGCAGCAAGGCAGGGGGACACAGCAACAGGGACTGCTCCAGGATGAGAGGACCTTCTGGGCAGACTTGCCCTTAGACATGGCAGGATGAGACCCACAGCAGCCAGCCCATGGTGCTCGGAGCCCTGGGATAGTGCCCGGGGAATGCCAAGAGAAGACAGACTGGCAACAACCCTCCCAGGGAATGACAGACCCCCTCGGGGGTGCATGGAGGTGGGCACCCACCTGCACTGGGATCTGTAGCCTATGCCTCATGCCCAGAGCTCAGCTCCTACACCAGCCCCCCCTGAAGACCTTCAGTGCCAGTCCCACCTCCCAGGGCAGTCTGCTCCTCTGCCTTGCCACTCTAGCAGGGCTGTCCTGGCCTGAGTCCTGCCCAAACCTGCTGTTTCATGAGAGTAAAGCCTCTCCAGGAGACATGCAATCCAGGCAATGGTTTGGAAGGAAACACTGAGACACGTTTCAGTCAAAGCTGTGAAATTTATTCTACGTTCCCATTTACACTTGATTTCAATCTTGCGATTCCTTTGAATTTAACTTCACATTTATGTCATGATGAGCTGCAGCTGCTATTGATCCTGGTGGTGACGAAGGCCTGTCTTTTTTCTCCAGTAAGGTGTGTATGTGTGCAGCTGGGCCTGGCATGCTTGGAGGTGCACTAGGAACATGGGTAGTTGAGACCCAGCTGCACCCCACGAATTTTCCATATTACTGGTTTGTAGGAAGGGCACTGGGCACAACACAGAGGCTGTGCTGCAGCACAGAGACCGCAGGGACATAGATTATTGTATATATGAAATTCAAGCACACATGTGCATACTAGACCCAGATACACACAGTCACACACCTCCAGCCCTTTCACAGTTTCCCATTCTGTGCAGCTTGGAGGACACGGTACATTGAGGACAGACTGGGTTTAAGCACTACATAATGCTTGATTTCATAGGCCAGGTTTCTCCAATCAATGGCATGTGGAGGCAGAGCCTCGTTGTTCCTGACCAGTCGAATTTCAGCTGAGGTGAGAATACGGTCCCACATGTGCAGGTCAGTGATTTCCCCTACAAAGGACTGCATCTCGTCGAACTCACCCGCATAGGTGTCCTGATCCTGCCCCAGAAGGATTGAGGCCTCAGCCTTCACAGAGTAGTCCTTCTGCAGCCCTTTGCGGGGCAGGGGCTTCCCATCCACCCACAGCTCGGCAATGCCCGTGGCGGACTCCCAACTGGCGCAGATGTGGACCCATTCAGGGCTCTCTTTCTCCTGGCAATTGTAGGTCACAAAGTCCATGGCCACAGAGAGTGTGTACGTCCCGGGGTAAGCTCTGAAGAGGAGGATCTCATTGTCATGGACCTTGCTGGCGTAGGAGAAGAGGGTGTAGTTCCGGGTCAGGTCAGAGAAGTATCGCAGGCAGACGGTGAAGCTCTGCAGTGGCTGCTTGTTCTTGGTTCCCAGGACAACGTGGGCAGTTGCAGATGTTCTAGGGAAGACAAACACCTGGCCAAAGAGATCTGCCAGGGCACAAGAGCAGCAGTGAGGTTGGTTGTGAGCCACGGTCACTGCTTGACCTCGCCCAGCCCCTCACACTGCAGGAGGGCTCTCAGCAATGGCAGTGTGGTGAAAGGGTGCAGGGGGTGATGCATGCACCTCCCACTGCTGCCCTGCACCAGGAGGGGACTCCAGCAGGGATGGGAGTGTCCCCCCAAGAGGATGCAGAGAGCCGGGAGGGGACGGGGTGTTGGGGGCATGGTGTAGCAAGATTACTCTAGTGACAGTGTGTGGTCCTGACAGTACAGCTCCACGTTCACCGATCCCCAGAGGAGCAGTGGCTCTGTGCTCTGTGCCCCTAAGATTCAGCCATTTCCTGGGACAAAAACAGCTGCTGAGCTGCCAGCACTGCCCTTCCAGCCACTTCCCTTCTTCGGTGCCATGTTGGCATGTGGAGTAGGCTGCAATGGGGGTGCAGGTCCCAGTGTTTTCCTGGGACAGGAGCCAGCTCCCACTCTGTTGCCTGCCAGGGTCCAGGGCTTTCTTTTTGGCAAGCACACCTGCACACACAGCAGCACAGCTTGGCTGGTGCCCATCAGTCCCGTTCCTCAGCCCCTAAGATGCCAGTCCTAGGTTCCTGTAGCTCAGCTGTTGCTCCTTCCTGCAGCCCTCGGCTCTCCCTACCGGGGTTCTCCCCTCGCACAGCTCTGCCAGAGCCCCTCACTCCAGACCCAGCGCCTCCGCTCTCCCCACCCCAATGCAGCCAGCTGGCTGCTCCAGCCCCGCCCCAGCCCCAACTGGCCCAGACCCCTCTGTCCCCTACCTTGCTGGGCAACAATCCCCGAGAGGCCAGCAAGGACAAGGAGCCAAAGCAGCAGCTTCTCCATGTTCAAGTGCAGGATGAAGAGGGGGCAGATTCTCCACAGGAAGGAGGAGGGAATGGGAGCCGGGCCACGCTGCTGGGGGATGTGAACCCAGTGATGCCAGTCCCTGAGTGCGGGGCCCTCCAGGCTCACCCACTTTATATCTCCAGCAGCAGCAGCAGAATCAATGTGTAAATGACCTGCCAGCCAGGTGGAGCCAGGAGCTGCTGGGGCACGGGCACCCAGGCAGGTGCTGGCACTTGCAGACCGATGGAGTTGATTACCACAGCTTGGCATGAGGGTCCGCCCCTCCAATCCGAGTCAGACTAGCTGACACCATTGGGATCTGAAAGAATTGTACCCCACGGTCACAGGCATGACGGGCTTTGCCTTCCTTGGTCACTGAAGCATGGTCCTCTTCCTTGGATCTCTCTTGGATTTTCTAGCTCTTAGGAGAGCAAAGATTTGGGATGGTCTGAGCAGAGTGGTGGGGGAAAAAACCCCAAACACTCCCAGATAGTGCTTGCCAAGTCAGCGGGAGGGGATCTGTGGCAGGACAGCTGTGTCTGGACACGTCAAGTAGCTGCCGTCCCCGTGTCAGAGTGGCTAGGCAGCTCTCTCTGTGCAGGAGGTGCCTGGCACTCTGTGCTCCAGAGATTTTGCTGGTCACCAGTGATCGTTTGCCCCCTGAATGCATTGGCTACTGGGTGTGTTTTGTTGTTTGTTCTTGATCCTTCCTCTGAAGCAGTGGGCTTTGGCCACAGCTAGTGGGGCAGAGTGGATTGGGATGTACTGCGCTCTTGCTGGTACTTTGAAACCTAAGTTTAGGCTGGCAGGCACCTGCCATGCTCCTAAGACAGACTCCTGCCCCAGAATGATGTTTTCCTATGATCTAGGGGCCCTCACATCGAGTGAGCCATTGGGGCCTCCAATATCCCATACTAGCATCTCCCTCATCGCAGCCCATGCCCCACTGCCCCACGTGCAGGGGATGGAGAAGGCCGGCCTAGATGACTCATGGGTACCGGGCCTGGAGTCTTGCACGTTTACTGTCACCCACTGTTCCCGGGCCTCCAAAATCTGTTGGGGGTAGGGGGAGCCCAGCTGCACAAGAGTTTCTCTGTCCCCAATCCTGGGGACAAGGGGGAGCAGAGTGGCTGCCCCTTAAAGCACCTGGGCAGAAAAACCAGGCTGCAGCCAGCGTTGGTCTGGAAAAGGTGCAGACAGCAGGTGAGAGGGACCCACTGCCTGGACTGGGGTCCCGGGTGGAAGACTTGCAAGAGCTTCAGCAGGGCAGGGAGGGAAGAGGAAAGGAGGGAATCTGGGGGACAGGGAGGCTGACAATGGGCCCAGGCCCCTCCTGGGACAGAGAAAGGCAGGACAGGGACACCTGTTTGTCATTTTTTGTTGGACTTCAGTTTCTTCGTGTGTGGGAATTGTGCTGAAGAAGCTGCCAACAGAGCCACAGCATGGCTGTCTGCTATGGCCTAGGCTGGGGTGCTAGACCCCAGGATCCATATGTGGGGAACTGTACCTTGAAGGAGTCCTAGAAAAGCCAGCCAGGTCTTGCACAGTCCTGGGCCTCCTATCACCGCAGGATGACTGGTCGCAGCTCAGACACTGAACCAGCAGTGCAGGCCTCTCCCACTCTTGGCTCTGGACCAGCAGCAGTGCCAGGAGCAGAATGGGCTAAGAAAGTGCCCACATGGGTAGGCTGGAGACACTGAAGCCCCCCAGAGCTGGAGCTCTCCATCATGTGGAGGATAAGGGGAGAGGGCTCAGCAATGTTTCACACTGCACCTGCCAGCAAGCAGGCCAGAGAAAAGAAACCTGGCAGCATGTGACTTCAGCTGGTCTCGGGTGCCTGAGGGTAACTGCTGGACTCGTGCCCACTGTCAGGCACTCCTCGGCTGGGGCCCGTGTCTGTGAAAACAGGGTACGGATGTACAAGCACCTGTTTAGCTACTGTAGCCTCCAGAAGGGCGAGCTTAGAGATCTGAGATGGGCCGCTAGGTCAGGTACATGGGGCTTGCAGCCAAGGAAAAGCTTTGCCTGCTTTACTCCAATGGGCAAATATTTCCTGGGCTTGTGCTTGGCTTGGTCTGCTTTGGCATCAGTAGCAGGCCAAGAAGGTATTAAGAAAAATAGAATTGCTCCTAGATCATAGCTTACAGAATATAGATTTTAGTGAAGCAAAGGATCTGGGCTGAGAAAAAGCCATTTTAGGCCTAAAATTAGGAGTTGAAGACAAAGGTATTATGAGTCAGGCTGCAGGATATGAAGCAAAGGTAGGACAAGACATGCAAAAGTGTAAGCAACTCTGGGGTTTCCTTAACAAATAAAATGAAACAGCTGACATGTTTCTGCTTTGGGTGCAAGCTGCTACTCTTTTTTCTTGCTTGAATTGCTGCATATTTGACGTGCATTGACACATATTGAAAGGCTTGTTTTCAATATGCCACAAAGCTAAATTGTGATAGGCCAAGAAGTTACATTGGGGGATAAAATAAGGAGTTACTTTGAAATCAAAGTCTCCGATGGAGGTCTCTCTCTCTCTCTCGCTATATATATATATGAGGTTATATATATTTACACTGAGTATCACTCCACAAAGAAAACCTTAACCTGTTACAAAAACTGCACCCATGCATCCCATGCACCCGTACAAAGGCCCGCTGGCCACCCAAACCCATTACAATATCTGCGTCTCACGCTACACACACAAGCAACTTCTGGTCTCTCAGACCAGACAGCCCCTTTCTTTCATCCCCACCCGGCTTGCGGGGTCATGTACTCAGTTCACCTGTCGTTCATGTCGCTGTTGCTCCAGGTCCCGCTGGCGGACCCGTTGCTGCTGTCGCTGTCCCCAGTCCCACTTGTCTCTTCCTCTTCCTCGCTGTCACCACCCCCTTCTCCACTAAGGGGAAGTTGGAAGATCCTGTGCCACGTGAAGTCAGGGCGCTCCTGACGCAGGATGCAAACTGGTCAAAATGGGGCAACGGGCTCCCCTGGTGTTTGGCGAGATGCCCATACAGCTCCAGTTCTCTGGTTAGCTGGTTGACACCGGTCATTGCTTCGCAAAGCCGCTTCACCCTTTTCCATACCTCCTTGGTGCAGGTGCAGAGCCAGAAGACGTGGTCGATCGTCTTGGTGGCCACGTGGCAGTTGGGCCACAGGCAGCTAGGTCTCCCCAGCTGACCCTCTCTACACCTCCAGGCCCTCACTGACAGGGGTTGGTGGGCTGTGAGCCGGTTCAGATCCTTGTGATCTTAGCACAGGTCCTTGTGGTCAATGCACTCCCACACGGCCTGGCACGTGTCACCCGGGAGCAGGTCCATGGGCGACGTGGCGTCCCTCAGCCTCACTATTGCCTGGATCTTCTTGTGCTTGCTTATGGTCATGGGGCCTGTGCTCTGCAGGCTGTACAAGCTGTGGCACTGGTTTAAGATCTTGTAGAACCAGGGTGAGCCCATGACCTGAGGTTGGTCGGGGTGAACACCCCCCAGTGTCTCAGGATGTGCCCTGCAAAATATCTCACCAGGCAGGTGGACTTGGATTCCGTGTCCATCGCCAGCTTGCAGATCTGGCTCGTATACGTGGCCCACAGGAACAGGAGGATGTCTGGCATGCCCCTGCCCCCAGCCCTCTTGTCCTTGTACAAGGTCTTCCTGGTGATCTGGTCGATGGTCCCTGTGGCACCTTGGCAGTTTTCCGTGGGGTAGCTGGGTCAAGTGCCTTGCCCCTCTGCATCGCCATGTCCTCACTGGGAGTGTGCGGTGAGCTATAGGCCAATTTAAATCTCATTGGCCCGTTTGTAGGTCCTTGTGGAAGATCTGCTCCCAAACGGCCAGCTCAGCAGCGACCCCACCAGGCCCAGGCCCCCATGCAGAGTGCCCAGATGCCTGTGCCTTGCACGCTGTGATCCAGGCCTCCTGTGATGCACTGGGCACCCTCCAGCCCTGCTCCTGCCTCCCCTGCAGGCTACAATGGCCAGGGCCAGTGGAACTGCGAGTAGGGTGGCCCCTGCACTGGGGCAGCAGGGGAGCCGGGAGCCCAGCCCCGCCGCTCCCTGTGCGCGTGCCCATGCCAGCCACTCAGCTGGGCAACAGGCTGGAGGGGATACAGCAGCAGGGCGCAGAGGGGCACACAGTGCTGGTGCTGACTCCACCTGCCTCCTCTCCTGGCACTGAGCCTTTTCCTTAAACCCTGCCTTAGCCGACTGAACGTGCTTGTTTGCCGAGCACCTTGGCCATGTTTGCTTTGGCTTAGCCAGGCTCCTTTGCACTCCCTTCTGTTTGCACAGCCCAGCTCAGTGCAAACACCCCTTGTTTGTGGCTGGCAGGTCTGCTGCGCTCCCTAAGTCACACCTTGTTTGGGGCTCTGTGCAAACAGGCTTGTGATGAATCTGTCATGGCTCTTCTGCGCTGAAGGGAAAGCGGTGGCTTGAGAGGTTGAAAGATGCCCTGGGAGTGTGGAAAGGGAGCCAGACGTGGGCTTGCTCTGTCCCCAAGCTCCCAACATGACTGGTGGGGGCTGTGGGGGGGGGGGGTGTTTGGGGCTGTGGTGGTGGCTGGCCCCAGCTCTGCCTGTCCCGTTTCCTGCTGAAGTCTCCCACTGCAGCTGCCCTGGGAACAGCCCCAGCAGAAGCTGTGCTGGCTGGGGCCAGGGCCAGGGCCAGGGCTGGCAGGAGTGTGGGCATGCGCTGCCCAGGTGGGAGCGGTGGGGCTCAGCCCCATGTGGAGCACTGCAGGGGCAGTTGTAGGCTCGTGGGCCGTATTTTCTCTGCCCCTGTTGTAGCCCCACCTTCCCCAGAGGAGGCTTGAGGCTGTACGTCTCACTTCCCAACCAAGTGCTCTAAGCACCAGACCACAGGCTAGGCAATGCCCAGCCCTCCTCTTGAAGTTGGCCCATGGGGCAGTCAGGAGGGGAAGGCTCCTAGGGGCTAGGAATTAGTTGCCAAGCCAGGAGTGTGGCTCAGTGAGATGGATGCTCCCCTGCCCTAGGCTCTGGCCCTAGGCTCTGGCCATGCAGCCTGCTCTCAAAGGGGCAGAAGCTGTCCCTGAGCTGCTTGGTCCTCCAGTGAATCTTGGAAGCCAGATGTAGAAAAGCCACAGAAGCCCTGGGGAAAAGATGTTTCTGAGACTCATTATTAGATCACAGTATCGCTGTGATACTCAGGGTGTAAATATATATAACCTTATATATATATATATAGAGAGAGAGAGAGAGAGACATATATTTTTCCAAAAAAAAAATAATTGACCACCTCCTGTGGTCTGTCTGTACACCAAGGGGGTGTGGAAAAAGGTAAATCAGCTCCACAAAGGAGTCAGGCTGATGCCGAGTGATGCGGCGCTGTATGGACACCTGACTAAGCATCAGGGGTCCCCAACAACTGGCTTCGACCTGTCCATGTCCTGCGTCAGGAACGCCTGTGGAAATGCAGGAACCTCCTGATGTACGTGAGCCTCAAGGAAACAGACTGTGTTAAAATGTTTCTGAGCGAACTCTAGTCCTACCATCAGAAATCGGCAGCAGTGTCAGCAGCAGCAGAAGTGACCATGACGGTGACAGCAACGACGACAGTGAAGAAACTGAGAACGTAAATCCCAAAATCGGAGCTAGGACTAAAAGACTGGGTTAGGGAAAGGACTGTGGACAGGTGCACAGGAGCGCGGATCCACAGGTGTGTTTATTGTAACAGATGGGTTAAGGTGCGTGAAGAAAATCTTTTGCTTGATGCTGTATATATATAGCCACACACACACACACACACACACACACACACACACACACACACACTTTTTGTTTTGTCTTGAATCTGGGCACACTGCACAGGGCTCAAGCCTGGTGGGGTCACTGCTGAGCTGGCTTTGTGCAGGACCAGCCCAGCCGCATGGCTACCATCTGCTTTATGGGGGCACTTGCCCTCCCAGCACCGGGCCATATTCTGCTCCCTTCTGCAGCCTTCTGCTCCCGACCCTTCTCCTGATCCTGCTCACGCAGGTGTTCATGGTTGTCCTGCTGCCAGGGCACTCCATACCCTGTGCCAAGATTGCCTCACATGCATCTTTCATTTTATTTAATTTTGTGAGTTTCCTGCGCCTTTTTGGGGAGGGTGGCATAGAAATCCAATAAATAAATAGGAAATTTCTGGATAGCGGGGTGCGCAGCTCTGCTCAGACTGTAACAGTGAACCACAACAAATTGTTTCCAGCGCTTTGTGGCAGCCCCCAGGTGCTGTGCTGCGGCCTGGGAGCAGCAATGCTGCCAGGCTCACTGCTCTGTGGGGTGCACATTCCCTGGGGTGAGGACACAAGGTGTGGCGCGAGCCTCTGGCAGGGTAAGCCAAGGCCAAGCTCCATCCCGACCTCTTCCTCCCTGGCCAGCCATCAGGGACCTGGGAGCTGCCGGTGGCTGCTCCGGGCCCCGGGAACCTGCCTCAAGGGCTGTTGGACCATACAGCACTCCAGTCCAGGGTGTGAATGACCATGGGATCAGGCTGCTGAGGACACAGCAATGGGGACGGTGGCCCGAAGGGCTGCTTCCACCTGAACTGCATAATGTGGGGTGACTGCCCCGCAAGCTGGGTGTGTGCAGAGCAGGTCACAGGCCTGGAAGGGGGCAGTGCTGGCCAGCCTGGCTGGACGTGTCCCTGATGCGAGGACCAACTGTGCAGCGAAGATACTGGGGCCAGGTCTGCATCTGGCCCTGCACACACCGAAGCACCTGGGGTACCACAGCCAGGCCGCGGTGCTGGGAGTCCCTGAGACAGTGCCCAGGGAATACCACAAAAGCAGGGTCTGGCCACAGCCCCCAAAGGGACCCACGCAGAGCTGCGGGGAGGTGCACGTCCCCAGTGGGAGCCACAGCCTGCGCCCAGAGCTGGCACCTACCTGCTGCAGCCTCTCCTTGGAAACACGGGCAAGGGAGGAGGCCACCCCCAGCCTCTGGGATCAAGCACATGCCCAGGACATGGGAGGTCCATGGTGTCCCTGGGCCTGATTGCAGCACAAGGTCAGGGCCCTCAGGTGGTGGCAGTCCCTGATCCCCTGAGCAGGCGAGGGCTTCGCAGCACCAAAGGGCCTCCCAGCACCCTCTGCCTGGCTCTGGCCAGTGCAGGGTATGGCAGGCCAGTAGGGGGCACTCCTGCACCGAGCCGCCCACCTCCCTGCCCCGCCCACCTTCCAGCTCCGAGTGCCTCCCTGGGGTGCCTCCCGTCCGGCCAACCCCTTCCCTGGAGCACACCCGCTAGCCTGGGGTTCCCGCTGCCACCATCCAAGGCTCTGGACTCAATTCTGGCTCTGCGCACCTTGGAGAACACAGGCCTGATCGTCCAATGGGTCCTAGACCCAATACAGGCACTCGGGGCACTTCCCAAGTCAGGGGCTGATTAGAAAAAGTCTCCCTTAGTCCACAGACCTAAGGGGCCTCCTTGGCATAATTTAGACCCACCCCTCAATAAGTCTCCCACACTGGTCACAAGGAGAACTTTATTGATTCAGGGGGTCGGGCGGAAACAGGGTAAAAGGTAGAGCAATATCAGAGGAATATCAGAGGAATCCCATAGAGCAAACTAGGATGGCTGAGGTAGCCGTTTAAACATGCATCTGAGTTACTGTAAGCTAAATATCTAGCTTGATCTCGAGTAGCTTACTCACTCGCATCATCCAGAGGTGGTTGGAGTTTCCTCTGGAGGCAGGGCACTCTTTGAGCATGCGGTGATGAGGAGAGAGCCAGGTTCAGATTCACCTGGATGACCGCATGGCTAATGGCTGCCTTCTTCCTGGCCCGGGCCTTTTTATCACCCCTCTGACCTCAGCAGCCCAGTCCAATTGAAGCTGCCAGTGCTGGCCACAAGCCGACCAATCTACCAAGCATCCCTGGCTACCTGGGCCCCTGCGCAGGGCCGGGCTTTTCCCCCCTGCCCAGGTGACCAGAGTATTGTCATGCAGACAAGGGAGGGAGATCCCCACCCTGAGGGATTCAACACCAGCCTCTCAGGATGGCAGAGACAGGTCTCTGGAGAGGGGCACCGACGGTGGCATTTCTGCCATACTTCCCCCCCCTCCTTTATAAGCTCGGACACGGGGCCTCTCAGGGCCGTGGGTCTGGGCGTGTCGGGTCAGGGAGTTCCCATGGGATGCCAGAAGAAGAAAAAAGGAAAAAAAACCCAAAAAACCTGGAACATGACACGAGTTATGACAATAACAGACAGAAACCATAAAACCTGATGGCAGTCTTACACTAGTGATCTCCTCACTAGGCCCGAGTCCCGAGGACCCACTACCCAGAGTCCTTTCATAACAAGGCATCTGCTATCACATTCTGGCTCCCCTTGATGTGCTTGACAGTAAAATTAAATTCCTGAAGCTGCCCGGCCCATCGCTGTAGTTCGGCATTGGTGTTTTGCATGGTCTGCAACCACTGCAGTGGGGCATGGTCCGACAGGACGGTGAACTGTTGTCCCCACAAATAGGGCTTCAGCTTGTTCAGGGCCCAGACAATTGCCAAGCACTCCTTCTCGATGGAGGACAGGCTCCGCTTCTGAGGGATTAGCTTCTGGCTGAGGTACACTATGGGGTGCCATGTCTCCTGGTGCTCCTGTAAGAGTACCGCTCCTAGTCCTACGTCGGAGGCATCCGTTGCCACGTAGAAGGGTTTATCCTGGAGCAGTGCCTTCAGGATCGGTTGTTTGACCAGGGCAGCCTTGAGGGTGTCAAATGCTTCCTGGCACCCCTGCTTCCAGACCACCGGGTCTGGGCTGCCCTTCTTGGTCAGCTCGTGCAGCGGGGCCGCGGTTGCTCCAAACCCCGGGACAAATCTTAGGTAGTAATCCGCCAGGCGAAGGAAGGCTCTGACTTGCTTCTTGGTCTGTGGAGGCAGCCAGTCTTTGATGGCCTTGATCTTGTCCCACAAGGGAGCAATATGACCTCCCCCCACACGATGACCCAAGTAGACTACCTCCGATAGTGGCCACTGGCACTTTTTGGCTTTCACAGTAAGACCAGCTTGCTTGATCTTACCTAACACGGTGGTCAGGTGAGTCAGGTGCGACTCGAAATCCTGACTGACGATGGCAATGTCATCGATGTAAGCCATGGCAAACTGCTTGCATCCTTGCAGCAGACTATTGATCAGTCTCTGGAAAGATTCAGGAGAGTTGCACAAACCGAAAGGTAAAACTGTGAACTCATAGAGCCCTATAGGTGTGGTAAAGGCAGACTTGGCTATGGCATCCGGGTCCAGGGCCATCTGCCAAAATCCTTTAGACAGATCGAGAGTAGAGATCACCTTGGCTGGGCCCAGGCGATCCAGCAAAGTGTCCCTCCTGGGCATAGGGTACGCATCAGGGGTGGTAATGGCATTCAGCTTCCGGTAGTCCACACAGAACCAGATGGTCCCATCCTGCTTCCGGATGAGTACCACCGGACTGGCCCAGGGACTCATTGAAGGCCGGATTACCCCCAACTCCTCCATCTCTGCGATCTCCCATTTTATTTCTTGCCTCACCTTCTCATTGACTGGGTAATGTCGGGAGTATATAGGGCGATGGCTGCCCATCTCTATCGAGTGTACTGCCAGGTCCGTTTTACCTGGTTTATTGGAGAACACTGTCTCAAAGTCCTTGAGTGCTGCGAGCAGCTGGTCCTTGTCCTGGGAGGGCAGATGGTCCGGCAGGCAGAGTTCCTCGATCCCTGCCTCACCATCCCAGTCTCCATACATGACCAGCTCCTCCGGGTCCTCTGGTGTTCCCTCAACGGAGGGAACCCAGAATACCATCTCCTTCCTGTCATAGTAGGGTTTAAGCATGTTCACATGAACTGCCTTAGGTTTTCTACCCCTAATAGCCACTACGTAGGTCACATCATCCAGTCTGTCCAGGATAGCATGAGGACGTTCCCAAGCGGCTTGCAGCTTGTCCGCTTTTAGTGGCAGGAAAACCATCACATTATCACCCCGCTCAAAGGTACGTAAGCGGGCCTGTTCATCATACCAGGACCTTTGCTTCTCCTGGGCCTGTCCCAGGGAGTCCCGTGCCACCTTCACCATGTCAGTCAGGTTCTGATGAAAGTTAAGCACATACTCCACCACTGAGGTCTTTTTTGTGGAAGGGATCTTCCCTTCCCACTCCTCTCTCACCAAATTGAGAGGACCTCGCACTCGCCTCCCGAACATCAGCTCGAAGGGCGAGAACCCAGTGGACTCCTGGGGCACCTCCCGGTAGGCAAAGAGCAGATGCAGCAGTTTCTCATCCCAGTCATTGGGGTTGGAGTCCACATAGGCCTTTAGCATCCCTTTCAAGGTCCCATTGAACCTTTCCACCAGCCCATTTGTCTGAGGGTGGTAGGCTGTGGTCTTAAGGTGTTGCACCCCACAGCAGTCCCACAGGCACTTCATCACCTCCGCCAGGAAGTTCCCACCCCGGTCTGTCAGGATCTCGGAGGGAAAACCCAGCTGGCAGAAGACCTTGATGAGGGCGTCAGCAACTATGGGTGCCTCAAGGGAGGTCACACAGGGCATCCGTCTGGTGGGGTGGACAGGCACTAGCACAGGGGTGGGCAATTATTTTGGGTGGAGGGCCGCTTACTGAGTTTTGGCAAGCCATTGAGGGCCGCATGACAGGCAGCCCAGGGTAGATAAATATTAATTTTCTAAATTTTTTAGGGGCCCTACAGGCTGGATAGAATAGGCTGGTGGGCCGCGTCTGGCCCACGGGTCGCCCACCCCTGCACTAGCGCCATCAAATCCCAGGTTGGAGGCGGTTGCCTGGCCCAGACCCTGCACAGGCCAGGGACCACTCGTCCTAAGCCAGCCTGGTTCAGCGCTTCTCCAGCCTCCCCCGGCAACCTCCAGTGCCCGTTCCATGCCCCCCGCGCCCCAGGCAGCTCCCCTGGCTCTGCCCTAGCAGGGCCAGCCTGGACCAGGCCAGACAGCAATCTCTGCCTGGGGAGCCTCTGGAAAGAAACACTTCACAACGCATTCAGAGCAAGCCAGTGGTGTTTATTGTGATTCTGCACCATCATTTCCTTTGGGGTTTTAGCCTTCATTTCAGCTGTGATTTACCCTTGAATTTCATTTTACCTGGATGCTGAGATGCACTACTGCTGCTGACAATGACAACAATGATGATGGTGGCTTGTCTCTGATAAGATGAAGCTTCTGATAAGATGTGGGTGTATGTGTGAGTGTGTGTTTGAGTGTGGGTGTGTGTGCATGCATGTGCGTGTGTGTGTCTGGGTGCAGCTGGGCCTGCGATGCTTGGATGTGTGCAAGGAGCATGGGCAGTTGAGACTCAGCTGTGCCCTGTGGCCTTTCCATAGCGCTGGTTTTGTGCAAAGGGCACTGGACATGACAGGGTCACATTACAGCACAGAGCCCACAGGGGCACAACAGCAGCTTAAATATTTGCATAAGCTACATACAAACACACACCTGCACACTAGGCCCAGCTGGACACAGCCACACGTGCACACACAGACAAACATCCCCAGAAAAGCCATGGGCCCAGACCCCTGGGGCTGCCCCATTATATGGTCACACTGGCACAGAGGAGCACCGGTTTGCCTGGCCCTTTCACAGCTCCTCTTCCTGCGTGGCTTGGGGTGCACGGTACATGGGGCACAGGCTGGGTTTCAGCAGGACATAGCCTTTGATTTCATAGCTCATGTTCCGCCAGTCCATGGGGTGCAAAGGCAGGACCTCGTTGTTCTTGATCAGTCGAATTTCAGCTGGAGTGAGAACATGGTCCCACATGTGCACATCAGTGATTTCCCCAACAAAGGACTGGTTCTCATCAAACCCGGCCCCATAAGAGTCCTGATCCTGGCCCAGCAGAATAACAGCTTCAGCCTTCACAGAGTAGCCTTTCTGTAGCCCTTTGCGGGGCAGGGGCTTCCCATCCACCCACAGCTGGACAATGCCCGTGGCAGACTCCCAGCTGGTGCAGATGTGGACCCACTCAGGCCATTTCTTCTCTTTCTCTGGTACTCGGAAGGTCACTGCTGTCCCCCCTATGTAGATCTTGTACACATCAGGGAAACTCCTGAAGAGGAGGATCTCATTGTCGCTGGTCCTGCTGGCGTAGGAAAAGAGGCTGTAATCCCGGGTCAGGTCAGAGAAGTATCTCAGGCAGACGGTGAAGCTTTGTAGCGACTGCTTGTTCTTGGTTCCCAGTGGGATATAGGCAGTTGGAGAAGCCTTAGGGAATATGAGCACGTGGCCAAAGAGATCTGCCAGGGGAACAAGAGCAGTGGTCACTGCCCAACCTTACCCAGCCCCTCTCCTGCACTACACTGCATCCACCCTCAACACCTTGAGCACAGGTGGCTGGAGCAGCCCAGGACCAGGAGCCCACAGCAGCTGAGCCAAGCAGTGCAGGAAAGGGGTGAGTGACACAGGCAGGGGGGCGGTTTCCAGGTTGATCCTGCGCTGTCAGCACGGCCCCTTCAGGGAGGGCTGAGCACAGTGCTGGCCCTTTGGGCTTGCTGCAAGGCCCCAGAGCCAGCTCCTCATCACATGGCAGAGGCCTCCCAACCCTGGATGGCACAAGTGCCCATACAAATGCACATGAGCAGCCCAGCTGCTGCCCTGCAGCCTTCTGGCACCCCCAGGCACAGCTCTGGCTGAAGTCCTCACTTCCTACCTTCCTGGGCTGTGATGCCTGAAAGACCAGTCAGGACCAGGAGCCAAAGCAGCAGCTTCTCCATGTTCTTTTGGAGTTTGGGAAAGCAGCAGCTGTCAGGGCAGGAAGAAGGAGGAGGGATGAGAGCCGAGCTGCTTTGCAGTGGAGACTGTGCGTCCCCAGTCACAGGGCCCTCGATGCTGGCCTCCTTATATCCCAGCTATGATGGCAGCAGCAGGAGTGTGCAAACAATGTGTCAATACTTCCTGGTCAGCTTGAGCTGGAGATGCTGGGGTAGGGGCACCTAACGGTGTTGACACTTGGAGATCAATGGAGCTGATTACAGCTGCCTGGCAAGAGCTGCTGGTGGCGGGGGGGTCAGAGCCTCCAATATGGGCAGCAGGTAGGGTGACCCCCCATCCCTAATTGGGTGGGACAGTCCTGAAATGTGAACATCAAGTCCCAGTCCCAGGCTGAATGACTCCGGGACAGCATTTGTCCTGGATTCACCTTGACACAGTCAAATCATAATAATTATTGACCCAGTATCATGTGCAGGGAGCTGGGTTTTCTGTTCACCACAGAAAAATGTGAGAAAATGCAGGTTTTTCTCCTTTGAAGGAAAAAACCGTGAGAAACCATTGGTTTTCCCTCAAAGGCTGGAAGTTACATCCTGCAAGAGGCTGCTTGGGGCTGGGGGGTGGATGCAGGGCGTGCTGTTAGGGTTACCACCCATCCCTAATTGGGCAGGACAGTCCTGGAATGGGAACATCAAGTCCTGGTCCCAGTCTACACAACTCAGGGACAGCTTTTGTCCTGGATTCTCCAGTATATTTCAGGGGTCCTGTTTTGGAAAGTGGCAAGTTTCCCCTGGAAGGTTACTTGAGGCTCCTGGAAGCGGGACTCAGCGGATGCATGCACATTCCTACCCACATGCACATGGCCAGGAATACAGCCAGGCAGTGTGGAGAGCAGCTCCCTGAAGGTAAGTTTATGGGGGCGAGGGGGCTTAAGGGTGAGAGTTGGGGCACAGATCAAGCCCCCCACGGCGAGGGAGGCAGAGGGGCTAAGGCAGTGCATGGTGCCTGGGGCCGGGGAGGGAAGAAGGACTGAGCCATGGGTATCTTGTCCAGGGGGCAGGGACAGTTCCTTGCCTCTGTGTGCACTTCCCAAAGCAGGGCTTGTGGGTGACACCCCCCGAGATTTGTGCACAGGGTGGGAGTCGATGCAGGCTGCCTGCTGTGGGCTCAGTGCTCCCTGCCTTGCTGCCCTCCCCACAGGGGCCCTGCACCACCATGGCAATGTGCCTCCCGCCTGCCCAGCAGCAGTGGGGGCAATGGCCCCATGGAGTTGTGCCCCCCGCTGCTGCCAGGCATGCAGCAGTGCATGGTCAGTGCAGTGCTCCCGGGGGAAAAACAGCAGGGCAGGGAGCCTCGAGCCTGCAGAAAGCACCCACATCTGCCCCCCCACTCTGCTCAGATCTGCTCTGGCCGTGCCACCAGTGAAAACTGTGGGGGCATGGGGGCGAGCTGGGTATGTGTCTCACCTTTTCATTTTGAAATGGTGGTCACCATATACCACATGCATGTGTGGACAGAAATATAGCTCCAGGCAGAGGTGAAGAGCAGCTCCCCCAGCTGCCTGCAGGTAAGTCAATGGGAGGGGAAGGGGTATTGGGGATGCAGGGGTAGATTGAGGACCCCATGCACATGCTACTGGACAAGGCATGGGGGCAGCGGATCCCCATCTGCTTGTGGGCCCCCAGGACTGGAGCTGGGCTCTGCAGAGGCACTTGGGCAATGTGCCAACCCTGCTGCCTTCCTGGGCACAAAGTAGGCTTTGGACCTGTTTGTGCCAGGCCCTTCCCTGCCCCAGCGAAGGGGGTTGGGATTCAGGGTCCAGCTGTCCTGTCCGCCCACACTGCCAGGAGATGCAGGCCACCATGGCCAGGCCCCCCTAGCTGCCCTAGGCATGGCCTTCTTGCAGGGGCTGCCGGACGTTGCCACAGCGCTGGCTCCGTGCTCAGCATGGGGGCAGAGGGAGCAGAAGGACCCCCATCCCACTAGACATGCAGTCGGGGCCAGGGAGAGGCACAGGGATGGCCCAGTGAGGTACAGCCTGCCACAGAGGGAGCATGCACCTCAGGACAGTGCCACGATGGAGCCAGCCTACCACATCCCACAGGGCAGTGGAAGGGGGAGGCGGGAAGGCATCATGTGGGGTCCGTGACCTAATGGGGGAGCTGTTTGGTCAGTGCGGTAGTGAACGAGCTGTGTAGTGGTGGGGGGAGCCGTGGGGAGTCAGTGTGGTAGGGGGGCAGCCATGCGGGGCCATGCAGGGCCACAGCAGTAGTGTGGGGAGCTCTGTGGGGCCACAGTGGTGATGGAGAAGCCATATTCCCTGAGTGCTGCACCTGTGATGTGTGTGATAGTGGCCCAGCAAGGCCAAGTTCTCCGTGGCCAGGGACAAACATCCCCTTTTCCTCCACCATCCAGACTTGTCGCCCTCCCAGTGCTCCCAAGCCCTGCTTCAGTCCACATGGTCTTGGCAGCGGTACCACACATGCAAGTGCCAGTGATGTCTTCCCCAACCCTCCCCAGCACTATAATGCAGCTGCCACCCAGCTGCTGTCTCTGGATAACCTCCACTGCACAGACCAGAGGAGGCTTCTCTTTCTTTATTGACACTGATAGGCAGGATCTGCAACATGTCCAGCAGTGAGTTGCAAGCAGCTGGCTGGGCTGGGCAGATGAGCCCTGGCCTTGCTATAGCATGGGCTCCATCGCCACATAGCCCTGGACCTTGTAGCTAAGCGCAGTCCAATCCAGCACAGGAAGGAGTCCAAATGCCATACGCCCATCTGCTTGGGCGTCAGTACCATGTCCGACATGGTCATCTCCCCCACAAAGCTTGCCTGGCCTTGAGGGAGCCCCTGTAGGAGTCCTTGTCCTGGCCCAGGATGACGACTGGATCTGCCATGAGCATGCAACCCATGGCAGCCCCCTTCCTGGGCTGGGGGTCCCCATTCACCCACAACTGCACCAAGCCCATGGCTGACTCCTATGCCAGGCAGACAGATTCCCACTGGCCACTGCTGCTGCCATGTGGAGGCACCCAGGAGGTCACCTTCTTGCCGCCCATGTAGACCTTGGACTTGGTGGGGCTCTCCCTGAAGAGGAGGATCTCCTTGTCCTGGTCCCTGCTGGCATAGGCTAAGAGGGCATGGGGCTGTACCAGGTCTGTGAAGAATCTCAGACACACAGTGAAGTGCCACAGTGGGTAGCCCAGCTGGGGCTTCAGCACTACGTAGGCATCAGGAGCTGCTTTGGGAACATGAAGGCCTTCACGGCCAGGTCTGGGGAACAACACAGCACCCATCTGGGCACAGCCAGCTGGGCTCTGCACTGCCCAGGGGACTGGCTGCCAGTCAGACCAGACCCTGCAGCACTGGTAGCCTCCCCCCACCATGAGGTCACAAGCACTCCTGAGAATGGGACTGGGTAGGCCACTGCCCCACACTCAGAAGCTGGTAGAGATCTGGCTCGGAGATTTCCAGAGAGAGCGTTTCAGATGGATCAGACTCTCTCCCTGTGCCCTGACACTTGTGGCATGCTGGAAAAATGGCTTCTCCTCCTTCTTCTTGGACCAGGCCCTTATGTAGCTTTTCTGACCTCAGCAGCCCAGTCCAATAGAAGCCAGCAGTGTTGGCCACTAGCCAACCAATTTAAAAAGCATCACTGGTTACCTGGGCAGAGGAGCAGGGGCTTTTCTCTCCCCCACTCAGAGGGACCACCCCCATGGCACCAGGCTTTTGTCACGTAGGCAGGGAGGAAAATCCCTCCTCCCTCAGGAATTCGACCCCAGTGTCCCAAGCTGACAAGGACAGATTTCTGGAGGGAGACACAGACGGTGGCATTTCTGCCACAGGCTGCCAGCTGGGAGAGGGAGACGGATGGACAGCCAGCCCAGGGGCTGACCCCTCACTAGTTCCACCCATCACATTGCTCACTTGTTTGAGAGACAGCTCCCGCGAGGCTGACAAGGATGAGGGCCCAGGGCTGCATGTTCTCCACCTGCTCAGAGCCCCGCGGGGCAGGAACCGAGTGGCCGCTGCTGGGCCTTTCATGGCCAGTGTAGTTAATGCGTAAGGGATTCTCAGAGCAAATATTTAACCTGTCTGCAGGCAGCCAGTGGAGTTGAAGGCTCTGTGGGGGAGGCAGGGAAGAGCGTGGGGGACTGGGCCTGCTCTGAGCAGACTGCTGGCAGCTGGGCTGGTGCTCACCCCAAGGGAAGGTGCAGGTTACTACGGGGTGCCCGAGGCAAGGAGCTCCAGGCCGGAGAGATATGCAGATGCTGCTTCTTCTCCCAAAGGCTGCTAAGTGCCTCAGGCTGCCTGGCACGCTTCAGTACTGGAGAGGTGCAAGTGCAGGTACGTGTCTGTGCCTGCGCAGCAGTGTGTGCAAATGTGTCATACGCAAACCAGACCAGCCAACTGTGTAGGGCACAAGATCTCAAGTGGAGGTCTCTGCGCCCTCAGGGCACAGCAAGTCTTGGACTTTTCAGGGCTGGTGGCAGCTGACAGAACAAGAAGCAATAGTCTCAAGTTGCAGCAAAGAGGGGTTAGATTGGATATTAAGAAAAAAAAATCTCACTAGGAGGGTACTAAAGCACTGGAACAGATTTCCCAGAGAGGTTCTGGCATCTCAATCCTTGGAGAAGTTTAAGACCTGGCTAGACAAAGACAAAGCTTTGGCTGGGATGCTGTAGTTGGGGCTGGTCCTGCTTTGAGCAGGGGGCTGGACTGGATTCATAGATTCATAGATGTTAGGGTCGGAAGGGACCTCAATAGATCATTGAATCCAACCGCCTGCATAAGCAGGAAAGAGTGCTGGGTCTAGACGACCCCAGCTAGATGCCTATCTAACCTCCTCTTGAAGACCCCCAGGGTAGGGGAGAGCACCACCTCCCTTGGGAGCCCATTCCAGACCTTGGCCACTCTGACTGTGAAGAAGTTCTTTCTAATGTCCAAATGTGGATGTGACCACCTGAGCTCCCTTCAACCCTCATTGTCTGTGATTCTAAAGAACAGGGCCACATTCATACCCAGGGGTCTGGATCACCGCTGTAGTGGTGGGGTTACTTCCCAGGCACACGGACTCCTGCAGATCTGGCCCCAGGCACGCACACAGCCCATGGCCCATGCCCTGTGGAGCTGTATTTTACCCTCCTGTCCTATGTGCCAAGCTGAGCCCCCAGCACATCTCACTGCTCCATGAAGGGTCCAAGTACTGCCAGCCCGGGGGCATCCTGAGCCCAGGGCCAGGCTCGGAGTAGGCCGAGAGATCCTGAACGATGTTGAGCCGATGCTCCCAGAGTTCCCCCAGGGCAAATCCCTTCTTGTTCCAAAGCCAGTAGGGTCCAGCCCAAAGCCTGCCACAGAGCTGTCAGCGACTGCAAGCAATTGGACTCAGCAATCCAGTACGCCAACCGCACTCCTGGGCTCCTCTGCCCTGGGCATTTTCCTGTTGGCTCCGAGGGATTTAGGATCTAGCCCCAGAAAGCTCATTTAGTATGAGCCAGTGCCACTTCCCTCAGGTGGAGACTGGGACAGCTGGACTAGAGGGGAATGTCCTGGAGACAAATCTCTCTCCAGGCAGCCAGGAGCAGGAGTAATGCAAAGGGCCTGCATGGGACCCGCCTTGTGCAAGAGCAGTCATTCCACCTCCCAGGGCCAGGGCCGGGGCGAGGGTCAATTCCTGCCCCTTGCACGGCTCGGTGTGCTTGGTAGAGTCTAGTGTGGAAGCCCTGGGGGTTGGGCTCCCACCCCTCCCTGGCCACAAGCTCCATGGCCTCCCTCGCCAGCAACAAGCGCCCCTCTGACACCACCAACACACGTCCTGGCCTGGCTCGTTCTCCAGGTTGCCCCTTCCGGTGAGTTCAGGTCCCTATTGAGTCTTACCCAACCCTAGGCCTTCGTCCATGACGTCCCACTCTGAGGAACTCCTCTTCGTCCATCTGCTCTCGCTGACATCCCTGGATAGGAGCCAGCCAGGGCAGTGCCCAGCACAGCACGTGGGCAGCGCACCTCCCAGGGGGCCTTCCTGAGCCCCCCAGCGGATTCAGGCTGGGGCCCAGTGCTCAGACACTTTCTCTCTCAGCCAAAGACAGCGATCCCTTGATCAATCGATTGCACAAAGTTCAATGCAGATGTCAGTGTGGTCCTGACATGAGCTGCCAATGCCAGCTTACTGCCAGAAAGTGCTCTGCCCTTGGGGCTGAGCTGCCTGGCTTCCCCAAAGTTTGACTTGTGTCACTGCTACAGGGACCTTGTGTCCCAGCTCTGAGGGGCTGATAACACTGTTGGATCAGTGTTGGGACTGGAGCGGGCATGGGCACCGGCTCTGGTGGCTCGCTGAGAGCTTAAGATCCTAAGCAGAAGCCTCTTCCAGTTCAGACTGCGAGGAGGAAGGACTCAATGCCTAGGGACAGCCGAGGATCTCCCCACTGACAGCAAGTGTGCCTCTGAACTTGCTGTTCTGCCTTTGCCTGGCCTTTCCAGCATCCAGAAGGTCCCTTCCTATCCTTTGCTCGGTGTCTAAGTTGGTGCCCAATCTACTGACCCAGTGCTGGTGGAGGCAAGTGGAAGAAACTCCTTGAAAAAAGCAAATTCTGATCTTGTAACCAGCATTTCCTCCTGCCGCCCTCCCTACCGCTGTACAGGCCAGCCCACAGCTTCATGCATCCACACCGAATTCATCGATTCATTGGGTTGGAAGAGACCCAAGGTCATCTGGGTCAAAACCTTGCTGGACTGCAGCCAATGCAATCCAAATGCCCAGTCTACAAGCTGAGAACCCACCGCAGCCTAGTGCCATGGGCTTGGAAGGGCCCCTGGGGCATCGCACCCACAACTGCTTTTGGAAAGAAGTCAGCCCTGTGCCCCAGCTCCTTTGGTGAACAGTCAGAAACAGGGAATAAGTCTAAGGAAACTGCCCCGCTCCCAGCTGTTTGCACACAGGAGGGGAACAAGGGCCTCACTTCTTCCAACACCTTGAATCAGCTCCTGCCTACGACTGCGGCTGCTGTCAGGAAACTCCAGGAAAGCAACATGGGACCAAAGCTATTGGAGGCTTCTGCTCTAGGTACGCTGGTCTGGACCCCACAGCACATGGGTCAGAGTGCCCGAGTGGACCTGCTGGGTGCGACGTGGTGCATTCCTGGTGCTCTGCTCCTGCTCGCTCAACCAAATATTCTGGTCATTTCCCCTCATTTTACTGACCTCATAAAACCCTTCAGATCAATGACATGAAAAGCTTCAGGACAAGCTCCAGCTGAGGCTGTCTCCACCAAGAACCCAGGGGCAGAGCCCGGCACTCCTACATGGAGAAGACTTAGAAGTTAGTAGAGTCTACTGTGAAAGCCCAAGGGTTTAGGAGAATGAGGCTGTGGGTCTGAACAGCCCACCATATCCTGAGCTTTGGGTGTTGCCTCTCCTAGGAGAAGGCCCTGGCACAAGTCAGTTTTCTCCAGTGCAATCCTGCTTAGAGGAAGCCCAAAGTCCTGTTTTCCTGCACCCAGAAGCAGCTTCCTGCTTTCAGTACTTCAACCAGCCTCTCCTACCAGGTAAGGGTCCCCAGAGTTATCTCCATGCCCTCTCAGGGCCACGCGACTGCGTTGCTCGCTGTCTGCTGCTTCACAGTGGCCCTTGGACTGTTTTCTTCCTTTCATGTGTGCAGCGATCATTGGCTTTAATAAACACAGGGCATGTCTACATGAGATGTTTACTAATGACCTGACTAATTAGCTCCACAGTAAAGCCTCAGCATCTATATATGCAACCCTATTAGGCCACAGTAGGCACATCTACCCATACGCTACACAGGTCATTTCCAATGCTCCTGTGCACAGTAGTGTCAGTGTCATGATTTGGCCCTGCCATAGCTACAGCAATGTAGTGTCTCATGTAGACGCACCCAGTAAAGTCATTAACGCCGCCCTAGGATAGTACTGCACAACACAAATACTATCCTATGGAGGCATTATTTAGTGCACTGCAACACATGTGTAGATGGTGACAGGCTGCCTGGGGCATGAGGGTGCTTCAGCGTGGGGGCTGCCTGACAGCTAGCCCCACACTAGAGCACCCTTGTGCCCCAGCCAGCCCTGCTGCAGTACATTGAGCCAGGGTGGAGCAGCCCCAGCCTGGCAAGCTGATCCCCCGGGCCCTGTGCCAGCTGGGGCAGCTCTGCACCAGCTCAGCATCCTGCGGTCCTGGTTGCATGTGCAAATGCAGCACTTTGGAGCAGTAAACTCTGGCACAAACTGCACTGGAGTTGACTGTGTCACATTAATAGCACATGTAGACGTGCCTACTGACATGTGAATGAGAAGCACTGAATAATGAACTTTATTGTGGAGCAGTAGGCAACCTATGCAAACCCTTGGTTTCTACCTAGCTAACAAGCTGGCTGTTCTGTAACTGAGGGGTCATCTCCCAATTTCCAACTCCTTCATTCTACTTTTAGGTAGCATCTCTAAAGTATAACATCCCTCAGTGCAACGTGTGATGGACGCAGTTAGTACCAGTTGATACCCCAAGCGCCTGGGCTTCTGCAGTAGCATAACTGAGTGGGGGACAATCAGGGCAGCAGCCCCAGGCACCAACTTGTGAGGGAAGGGGCAGAAAATGAACAGCTACCACTGCAGGCACATAGCCATGTCAGTGGCACTGCAGCAGCCATGCTGTCCCCATGCATTGCTGCATTTATCGAGCCCTTCTGCATCTGCTGTGTCATTACTGCTTTTACGGTTTCTTTCTAGTAATACACCCAAGCAACTTGTCCCTGCTCAATTGAAAATTCTTTCTAAGTCTTCAGTCCTGTTGGCCATATATTTTTTGCTGATACCCAGCACTTCATGGTTATCTGCCTCTGCTTAGTTCCAGGTTTTATATATTGTTTTCTAAATTGTTTTTCCTGCTTCTTTAAGATGGATGATTTTTTAAGTCTAGGTAGCTTAATCAGAGGACTTAAGATGGTTGCAGCTGTAGAGTCTGACGACCATGGATAATGAAATCTGTAACAGAATGTAAGACTTCCAGATACAAATCCCACTGAGAATTGTCTGGCCATGTGAATGCTGAACTGGGGCTTATGCTAGTCACAAACTTAGCAATGACAAAACCAAAAGCCACATGTCCCTACTATGCAATAAGTGTGTGCATCCTCACTTCACTGCTCCACCTTTCTTACCACACAATGCACTGCAGCTCCCTTCAGAAGAACGTGGGACCCTTTGCTGGCACTGGATGGCTACAGCAAAGGCCAGGCTCAGACTTAGGGGTTTCACACAACAGTTCTACCTTGGCCCAGACTCCAACCCAGACATGTGGGAAAGATGTTCCCCTGGGTGCTCCAGAGTGAGCAGACTTCCACTCCTGCAAGCAGTAGTGAACTGCAGCCAGGTTTATTAATGGGGACAAACAAGCAACCTTACGGAGACCTTAGCAGTTAGTTAATAGCTGGTCCCAACTAATTGCCAGCAGTCTATCCCAGTCACCACTGACAGTCTTTCCCAGTTCCACACTGGGAGACCCTGGTGACTGATAAGTGTGGCTGGTAGCCCCAACCTGTCCCCTGTCCCTTGGGATGGTGCCGTTCCCCCCAGAGCTGGGGCCAGTCCTGCAGCAAGGGGCTCTCTGGCCTGCTGCAGAGCAAACCCAGAGGTGCTCCACTACCTCACCCAGCCACCAAGGGTGGCCACTGCCCTCTGGGGACTCGACTGCCCACATCAGACGGAGCCCACATCAGAGGCCACAGCACTCACCACTACCAAACCGTGCACTCCTGGCCACTCTTGCTCCTTACCACTAGGGGTGTTTTCCCAGCTGGAGCATTGCAGCCACTGCATCACGGCCACTGCTTCCCCCAGGTTGCAAGCATCAACCCATCAGCTCTTCTCAACCTTGTGCTGCTCAGGGGCAAGCTCAGGAATAGCAGAGCTTCTAGGAGCCAGCTGACAACAGACCCCAACCCAAACCTGCTTCTGGCAGCACTTATCATAGAATCACACAAAATGAGGGTGGGAAGGGAGATCTGGAGGTCACATCTAGTCCAACCCCCTGCTCAAAGCAGGACCAGCCCCAACTACATCATTGCAGCTAGGGCTTTGTCTAGCCAGGTCTTAAAAACCTTCAAGGATGGAGATTGCACCATCTCTATGGGTAACCTGGTCCAGTGTTTTACTACCCTCCCAGTGAGAAAGTTCTTCCTAATATCTATCCTAAAGTCCCCTTGCTGCAACTTGAGCCCATTGCTCCTTGTTCCATCATCTGCCCTCACTGAGACCACCCCAGCTCCATCCTCTTTGTAACCCCCCTCAGGTAGTTGAAGACTGCTATTGAATCCCCCCTCAGTCTTCTCTTCTCCAGACTAAATAAGCCCATTTTTTTCAGCCTCTCCTCAGAAGCCATGTCCTCCAGCCCCTGAATCATTTTTGTTGCTTTTCACTGGACTCTCTCCAATGTGTCCACATCCTTTCTGTAGCGGGGGCCCAAAGCTGAACACAAGACTCCAGATGTGGCCTCACCAGTGCTGAACAGAGGGGAAGAATCACTTCTCTGGACATACTGGCAACGCTCCTACCAATGCAGCCCAGGATGCTGTTAGCCTTCTTGGCAACAAGGGCACACTGCTGGATCATGTTCAGTTTATTGTCCACTGTCACCCCCAGGACCTTTCCTGCAGAGCTGCTGCCCAGCCCGTCAGCCCCCAGCCTGCACCGGTGCATGGGATTGTTCTGTCCTAAGTGGAGGACTTTGCACTTGTCCTTATTGAACCTCAAACATGAGATTCCTTTTGGCCCAATTCTGCAAGTCACTCTGAATCTTAGTCTTACCCTGCAGTGTATCTACTATTCCCTCCAGCTTGGTGTCATCAGCAAACTTGCTAAGGGTGCACTCTGTGCCATCTTCGAGGTCATTGATGAAGACATTGAACAAAACTGGTCCGAAGACCAACCCTTGGGGCACACCGCTTGATACCAGTTGCCAACTGGACATTGAGGCATTGACTGCTAGCCTCTGAGCCTGATGCTTCAGCCAGTTTTCTATCCACCTTATAGTCCACTCATCCAGCCTGTATATCCTTAGCTTGCCTGCAAGAATGTTGTGGGAGATTGTATCAAAAGTCTTGCTAAAATCAAGGTGCACCACAACCACCGGTATCCCCACATCCAGAGCCAGTCACTTCGTGTAGGAAGCAATCAGGTTGGTCAGGCATGACTTGCCCCTGGTAAATCCATGCTGACTGTTCCTAATCACCTTTTTCTTCTCCAAGTGCTTAGAAATGGATTCCTTGGGGATGTGCTCCATGATTTCTCCAGGGACTGAGCTGAGGCTGACTGGTCTGTAGTTTCCTGGAGCCTCCTTTTTCCCCTTCTTAAATATGGACACTATGTTTGCTCTTTTCCAATCATCTGGTACCTCTCCTGTTTGCCAGGAGTTTTCAAAGATGATGGCCAATGGCTCTGCAATCTTATCAGCCAGTTCCCTCAGCACCCTCGGGTGCAGCCCATCCAGCCCCATGAACATGTACATGTCCAGCTTTTCTAATAGTCCCTATCCTGTTCTTTCACCACAGAGGGTTGCTCCCCTCCTCCCCAAACCATGTTGCCCATTGCAGTAGTCTGGGAGCTGCCCTTGCCTGTGAAGATGGAGGCAAAAAAGGCATTGAAGAGTTCCGCCTTTTCTGCATCCTTTGTCATGAAGTAGCCTCCCCCATTCAGTAAGGGACCCACACTTTCCCCTATCCTCCTCTTGCTAACAATGTACTTGCTACTGGTGCACTTATCACATCTACCCTCATAAATTTTACAGTTTTCGGGGGGAGGGTCTGGGGAACACAAAGACCAGGTTACCTGGCGCTTTACCTGTAAACATTTTTATCTCAGTACAGCTAAAGCAGGCATAGGGAGCTCCCATCCCTCTGTCCTGATAACTGATACCTGATACAGGGTGCTGGGCGTGCAGATAACGGACACTCGAAATGTGTCACATGCAACACAGATCACACCAGCAAAGTTTCAGCCAGCTCCCAGCAATATGCCGTGAGCCCTAGGGAAATCAGCACATGTTCCACAGGGTTCAGCTACAAATCATCTTTATTCCCAATTCCAGTGGTGAGGGCTGAACCTTTGTTGGTAGAGACACTCGCCCTGTGCTTCAGGGATGAACATCCGGTATCCTCATTTCTTTCTTTGCTTTTTAACCTGTGAAGAGAAGAGAAAGCCCATTATCCCTGTAGAGGCAGCTGGCGCCACACAGGTTAAGACGAAGAGCTCTCAGTCTACCTGCCTGCCTGTTCTCATACAGCTCCCATTGCTGGAGGATCTGAATATCTCTCAACTAGTTAAAGCTACAAGCAATAAGAATGGCCTCTTTTTCCTTTCCAGCCTGTAAGAGAAACCACACATGTGTAGTTAGTGTGTGAGAGCAAGTGCATGCATGTGTTTGTGAGCGAGGGTTTGAGGTCCTGGGCAGAAAGACCTAGGGTGACTCTGCTCAGAGAAGGGAGCCTTAGGGGACATGTTCAGAGCAAGGTGCAATGGGACATGGATGAGCTGCTGTATTTGGTACCAGCTGGAGCCCTTGTGGGGCTTTTCTCTTCACACCCCTGCAGGCCACTGCTCCGCATGTCCTTACCAAGAGGAGGATGAATCTGTGACTGCCTGCTCTCTCAGAGAAAATGGGCATCAATCACACAAGGCCCCTAGTGCAGAATCCAGCTGTTCTGCTGTTTTTTTTCCAGCTGTTCTGGGGCTGGAAATGTTCAGGGTTTAGTCAATTAAAAACAAAAAACCTAGAAAAATGTTTTTAATTATTTTTGAGAAAAACTTGAACTTCTCTGCAGAAAACCTAAGTCTACTCTGCCAGGTTTAGTATGAGCAGCTTATATAAGCAGGATCAGCTCAGTGTCCCCAGCTGCTCCAATATGAGGCTTTTACGACATCAGAGGAACCTTAACAGATCACCAGTCTGTTAATTTGCCCAGTGCAAACTAAGAGCTAATTTGCCCAGTGCAAGTCAATGGCACGAAGAGACTGGCACACATGGGTCGAGCCTTCCCCTCGGTAGATCACTCTGTCCCAGCTGGCTGTGTTAAAAGCTCTGTGGCTGTAAGCCTGCTAAGCAGAAGCCAGACTAACAAGCTCCCTTTGCTGCTTTTCACCTTCCTAGTTACTCATGTAGATACAAAATGTGCAATCGCTGCCGGCGTTGTGCTCCTCGGGGGCCCTCACAGCACCCTGGTGAATCTGGCCTTACACATTAAAAGTTGTAAAAAAATTATTCCAGGCAGATACTCCATAGCTCCAAAGGCACAAAGGCAGTTAGCCATTGCCTCCAGATGCTAAGTGCCTCATTCATCTCAGCTGATCGAGGCAAACCACTTATTACCTCTCTTAGCCTCTCTTCTTATCCCTTTCCCTTCTACATATAGAATCATAAAAATGAGGGTTGAAGGGACCTCAGGAGGACACATCTAGTCCACCCCCCCGCTCAAAGCAGGACCAGCCCCAACTATATCATCCCATCAACCAGAGTCTTAAACACCTCCAAGGATGGAGGGTCCATCACCTCTCTGGGTAACCTGGTCCAGTGCTTCAGTACTCTTCTCATGAGAAAGTTTCTCCTAATATCCAACACAAACCTCCCTTGCTGCTACTTGACACTATTGCTCCTTGTTCTGTCATCTGCCCCCACTGAGAACAGTCCAGCTCCATCCTCTTTCAATCCCTCTTCAGGGAGCTGAAGGCTGCTATTAAATCCCTCTTCAGCCTTCTCTCCGAACTAAATAAGCCCAGTTCCCTCAGCCTCTCCTCCCAAGTCATGTGCCCTGGGCCCCAAGCCATTTTTGTTCCCCACTGCTAGACTCTCTCCAATTTTTCCACATCTTTTCTATACTGGGGGCCCAAAATTGGACACAGGACTCCAGATGTGGCCTCATCAGTGCTGAAGAGAGGGGCAGAATCACTGCCCTCGATCTGCTGGCAAGGCTACTACTAATGCAGCTTAGGATGCTGTTAGCCTTCTTGGCAACAAGGGCACACTGCTGGCTCATGTTCAGCTTATTGTTCACTGTCACCCCCAGGTCTTTTTCTGTAGTGCTGCCGCTTAGCCAGTCAGTCCACAGCTTGTAGAAGCACATGAGATTCTTCCATCCTAAGTGCAGGACTTTGCACTTGTCCTTATTGAGTACAAACCTGTCTTTCTGCCAGTTCATTCATAGCTTTTGATAAATTATGAAAGCTCATGCCTCTGACTGAGTCTCTAAGGTGCTTCTCTGCCCTATCCTCTTCCTAATGTCAAAGGCAGCATTCTTTTTGGAGGTTCTGTCTACTGTTTGTGCATAAGTTTTTAACAAGAATTAAAAAAAGAAAGTCCTAGCAAAAATATCCCTAGGTTAAATTCTATGTGCACATCTCATCAATAACCCTGACCCTAACGATAAAAGGTTGTGCAAGAATATTGTAATTCTCCCCCAAAACAAGCAGCACATACTTAAGGGTAAAAAGGGTAGAAGAAAGCCAGACCTCCTCAGTACCACAGTGTGCTCTTCTAGCCCCAGACTACCCTCTGCAGCAGTGCCACCAGAGGAAACAAATTTGCTGTTGTGTGTTCTGGTTCTGGGATGATCCTTGGCCCTGCCAGAGAATCCTGCCTCTTCTCTGAGAGAGCTCCTTCATTTGGTTGGTGTAAATGGAAAGGTCCAGCACAGGGCAACAAAAATAATGAGGATCCTGGGAGGTACGAGTTATGAGGAAAGGCTGAAAGAACTAAAGCAGTGGTCACCAACCGGTGGATCTCAATCAACCGGTAGATCTCAGAGCCCCTTGGAGTCATCCCAGGAGGGGGTGGGAGACCCCACCCCCAGCCCAGCAGGTCAGTCCCTGGCAGAGGGAAGGGGCGGGGGCCTGATCAAGGTCAGGGACAGTGCTGCAGGTGCAGAAGCAGGGGTAAGATGAGTGGGCCTCCGGTCACCCAGCCGGGTGGTGGGAGGATCGAGCCCGGGTTGCTCATCCAGGAGTGTGGGGGGGCTCCTGCCACTATGCACACCCTGGTAGAGGCCTCGTGGGGCATGTGACCCCCCATCTGTGCACAGCGGAGGCAGCTGGTGTTGTGGGTTGGGCTTTGTGCCCTGAGCCCGGGTGCAGCCCACCCAGAACCGGCCCGATACCATGTGATTCCCGCTGCTCGGTGGGCAGGGGATAAGGCTCAGCCCAGCGGCTGGACGCGTGTGGCATTGGTTTGCTCCTGGGTGGGCTGCAGCCGGGTTCAGGGCACAAAGTCCAGCCCACAACAGCAGCTATGTCTGCCATGCACAGATGGGGGGGGCACATACCCTGCCCCCCCACCCCCTCAAACACTGGGAAATGTGGGCAGCTGCTGCAGTGGTGAGAGAGGCAAGGAGAGGAGCTGGAGCAGGGGCAGGCCCTGCACAGCCAGGGCAGGGGATAGAGCCACGAGTGCCTCGTCCAGGGACCGCGAGGGGCCACGCAGCCCAGCAGGGCATGGGGGGCATGTATGTGACGACTGGGTTGGCTGCTGCTGCAGGCTGGGACTGGGCGTTGTGGGGGGCACAGATTGAGGCCCCAGCAGTGAGGGAGGAAGTGAGGCTAGGGCTGGGGCCTTGATCTACCTCTCCCGCCCCCCACCCCTTCCCCCACAGACTTACCTGCTTGGAAGGGGGGGGGTTGTGCACAGTAGAGCTTGAGGTTGCTTTTAAATGCCAAAGTGATCTCCTACTTAAAAAGGTTGGAGACTACTGAGCTAGGGTTTAGTCTGCAGAAGACAAGTTTGAGGGTGGGCATTTGATAAGTTTTCAAATACCTGAAGGGCAATTATGGAGAGGCTGGAGATGGGCTTTTTTTCTGTAGCTGTGGGGGACAGGACAAGGAGCAATGGCCTCAAGCTTCAGAAGGGGAAATTTGGGCTGGAGATGAGGAGGAGCTTTCTGACTATGAGGATGGCTACTCATTGGGACAGGCTACCTGCTCCCTAGCTTGGAAACTTCCAAGAGCAGGTCAGACAGACCCTTGGCTGGGACGGTTTTAGTCGTGGATAATCCTGCCTTGAGCAGGGGACTAGAAGACCTTGTGAGGTCCCTTCCAGCCGTGCTTTCCTAGGATGCCCGTGATTTCCCTGGACACGTTCTAACAAGCAGGGCTGCATGTGCTAAGCTTGCTGAGTGAAAGCTTGGGTTAAGGGAAAGAACATGCAGAAGAGACCAGGCAGCGTTTCAAGTACTGACTACAGAGAGCAGGCAGGTGCTCATGGTGGGGAGGTGCAGGAATTTGGTGCTGCTTCTCAGCAAGCAGCAAATGACCACCCTGCCTGGAGCATGGATGGACACAGCGCGGGCTGTTCTCAGGGGCTCTGCTGCGCTCCCCGCACCACCGTGGCCTCTGCCTTTGTGGGTTAGAAGTCCAGGGTCTCCGCCAAAGGAGCTGGAAGCATCTGAAGCCGCAGGCGGGGGTGAAGGATGCTTGCCAGCAGAAGGGCCCCATACGGTTCTTGAATGACTCATGGGTTTAGAATTGAGCTGACTGATTTCACTAAAGACACAAAAACATTTCTTTAATAAAAAAAAAAAAAAAAAAGAAGTCCAGGGTCTTCCAGAACCAGTGCCCGTTGCTCTGCAGGGCACACACACCAGCTAGGCTCCTGCCTGGGCACTTCCGTATGCACTGGGCTCATTGGGAAGCCAATAGGAGAAAGGGCTGTGCAGCTAGGGAAGGGGTTTAGCTCTCTACAGCTGTCCCTTGGAGTGAACCAAACCTGAATCACCCACCTGGATTCGACTGTGCATTTCCGATTTGAGCTGTAATTTGGAGTTAAACACGTTTCTTTTGAACCAGGTGAGCTGGAGTTTGTCGCCCTCTGCTGCTTTCACATTACCCACTTCATCAAACACCATGACTTCTATTTCTCCTGTGTCGTCTGTCACTGTAAAACAGGTGTAACCTTTTCCCAGCCGTTTCTGCAAAGCAAAGGCAGCACCTTGTAGGGAAAGCCTCACACTTCCCAGCTTCCTATGATCCAGTATAAAAGCACCAAGCTCCTGACATGGGCTGCCTGTGCTCCTGGCCACACAGGCTTCTGCCCCTGCGTAGCTCTTCCTGCCTGAGGTTGTGTCTGCACTCAGAGCGCCGAGCAGGTGGGGACAGGCAACCAATGCAACCCAGCCAAACTCGCTGGGGCTATGAATGATGGAGAAGATGCTAGGGTAGGCATCTTGCACCCCAGCAACAATGAAACCCCCTCCTTTTTAGCCAGGAACCTGCAAAACATCACTAAGTCGACTGTTCTCAGCAAAATAATGCTACTGCCATCACGGTGCTATTTTTAAAAAATTAGACTGCAAAGCCTCTCAGCTGAAGGGACCGTTCCCACCATTTGCACTGAACCCCAGGCAGGGCTCCAGGATGGGCTAGAAAGGGGTTGGCGAACCATGATTGGGATGGCTGGAGGGTTTGCTCTCAAGGATGCTAGACAGCGAAGCAAGAGAGAGGCGAGCTGGACTTTTCAAGTGCTGGGGGATCATTTGAGGAGTCTACTTTTGTTTCTCAGCTGTGGGTTGTTTCCCATTTATTGTACACCACTCTGAGCCTTTCTGGATAAGGCAGGATCTAAATCTAAAACTAAATCTAGATAATAATAATAATAATAACAATAGAAGTGTATTTGAATAGAGACATTCAGTGCCTGGTAAATTGTCCAGACCCTGCTAAATCATTTCAGAGGTTAACTGTCTTCACTGTTAAAAGCATGCCTCATATTTCTTATAAGAATTTTCACTGAAAAAAATGGAAAACTTTGGTTCTCTAAGAACTGAAGTTCTTTGAGAAAAAGTCTGAAATGTTGGCAGTATTTTTCCCTCCAGGTGATAAGCTTATGGTAAAAAATAGCAGTCCTCTCTCAATTATAATTCAATAGGCCCCAATTTTGTCCTTGAAAAAATAAAATAAAGTAACAAAGATGCTAAATGTACAGGCTTGAATTTATGGAGAAAAAAAGGTGCATGCCTCTGTGACTTTACCTCCTTAACTGTAAAAGTTCCATCCACATAGGACTTTTCTGGCATCTCCCATATGTCTTCAATCCTGGTTCTTTTCACAGCATCTTTATGCATTTTCTTTGGAATGACAAGTTCTTCTTCTTTTATCTCACAGATTGAGTGTTTCACTACTTGCAAATACCCCTCTTTTTTATAATAATTTGATATTTCAATTGTTTTATTTTTTTTAAAAAGCGGGTGTTTTTCCGCATCAAAAATTTTAATCCTTGTTTTTGCAGATGCATTTAGCACAAGAGCATGAAACACCTGCTTCCTTTTACCATCAGAATATCTGTACTTTAATGGTTTTGTCACTTTTATTACTTTGGCCACAAAGGGCTCTTTGATCATTTCATTTTTTGTACGTTGATTCTTGCAGGATCCAGTGTTTTGTCCCTGGTTAAGACAAAGAATAACAATCCAGGATGAGGAAATAAAGCCCCCACCGAGAAAAAATACAGAGTTTAACATCATCAAGTTGGAGAGGTATCCATTTTTTTACACTGAAGTGGGAGAGCTGGGGAAAGTTTCTGTAACACCTGAAGAGTCTTTCCTTTGGGGAAACTCACAGTGCAACTCCTGTGGACTGAGAGGGAGACAGTCTCCCAGAGCCTCTATCCCACACCTCTCGCCAACAGGAAAGGTGACAGGAATAGGGACAGATGCCTCATCAGCATTATGTCATTGCTCAAAAAGAGAAGTGACACATTTAGCCCCTCGTGGCGGCATGCTGCTCCTGGGGTGCTCCTGCATTGCAATCAGAGCTGTGACTGCAGCATGTGTGGGTATTTCCAAGCTAACTGCAATCTAGCTGGCAGGGTGCCTGCAGCAGTGACCAGACCACTTAATCACTTGGAGACATTGATACACACTGGGCATATCTACACATGTGCCTTAATGTGCATTAGCCTATTCTAATGTGCATTAAAGCATCACAAAAAAACCCCATGGACTTTCGCTAAGGTGCATTAAAATAGGCTAATGCACCTTTTTGTAGTACCTCACAATAGGCACTTTTACATGTGCTGCAGGGGTAGGGGGATGGCAGGGACTCTTGAAATAAAATTTGTTCGACAAGCACCCCCTCTGCCATTTTGAAGCGTGGGGACACTGATACATGAGATGCAGGAGGCTGCTGGAGCGCGGTAGTTAGCACACTGCAGCAGACTCGATTAACTGGAGGAAGGGTCTGCTGTGACGTGCTGTAATTACAGCGCATCAGAGCACCCAATAGAGGTACTAAATTTAATGCACATTAGCAAAAGCACATTAATTAATGTGTAGACGCACCCACTTAGGGCTAAATCCTGTTTTGCTTTATATGTCTAGCCAGCACGGACACAGCTGCACAACTGCCGTTATGGCACAGGCACACCGTCTGGGATCTGCTCTCTCTTGAGGTGGGAAAGAATCGCTCTGAATGTGGAGCACCCAGCAACAGTGTGGAGGAAAAGAGACCTCCTTCCTTCAAGCCCAATAGCGTAGTAGTTGGGTCCAGGTGCCAAGGACCTATAGGACCCCTCACCCAAAGGGGCTTGAACCTACATCACCTGCTCCCCAGCACAATACCACAGCCACTGGGCTGCAGGCTGGGCATCACCTTGCTCCCTCTCCAGCCTCCTCTTGAAGCTGGCCCACTGCACCTGGCATTCAATCATTGGGTAAAATAGGCAAACAGCACTGGAAAGGTCTCTGCTCTGTTAGGAGCAAAGGTCCAGGCTGGAACTGGGGCCATGTCCCTCCAAGATAGCAGCTACCTTTCAGAGCCAAACTCCTCCTGGCCAGCTCTGAGGGGAGAGCTGAGAGGGGTCTGGGCCACACCTGGAGGTTGCAGCAGGAGATACAGCTTCAAAAACCCTCCAGGCGAGGGAGGTCTTGAGCCATGGTCTCTTGCTGTCTGCACCAGTGCCCTATCCCCTAGGTTGGGCTAAACGGTGGGAGGACATCTCTCCCGGCCACTGATCATGTAGTTTGCTCAACTAAAATTTCAGGAGTCATTCGGCCTTGTGCACATCCTAGGACGAGCCTGTTTTCCCTCCCAGCTGGCCAGGCAGAGCACAGCCCCGCCAAACAAGCTGGCATGGGCAACAGTGAGACACAAGCTGTGCCAGCAGTTATGTGGTATAAGAGGGTGGACAGCCCTAATAAGCTATGTCTGCTGTGGGGCATTTGGGTAACAAGGGAACACCCCCAGCACACAGAGGCAAGCTGTGGGGAGAAGCAAGGTTGCTGTGCAGGGCGAGAAGCTAGAACAGCAAGTGGCTCTTCTGATCTTGGGAGAGGATTGAGGCATTTGTTTTGTTCTGGTTGTTTGTTAGACTGAAGTTTTTATGGATCTAGCAATAGAGCTTGCTCTTGCACATGGCAGCAGGGTCAGTGACTGGCTTACGTGCAGCTTAGGGACAGTGACATGGGTTGCAGCCCTTTGTAAGTTTGCAGAGGATTCGGAGCTGGGCAGGGAGCAGGCACTTTGGAGGATACGGCTGGGATTCAAAATTACCTTGACAAATTGGAGGAAGGGTCTGCAAGTCATTGGATGAAATTCAATAAGGACGAGAATAAAGTCCTGCCCTTAAGACGGACCAATCAAGTGCATAACTACAGACTGGGAATGGGTGGCTTGGCTGCTAGGGGCCAGTAAGCCGAGCACGAGGTCAGCAGTGTGGCAGCATTAGACAAAAAGCCACTAGCATACTGGGATGTCATAGCAGGAGTGCATGGGCCAGTCAAAGCACGTCATTTTACTTGGTTTAACACAGGACAGGAGAGACATAGACAAACTGGACATAGTTCAGAACAAAAATGATTAGAGAGGCAGGAAGCATGACACCCAAGGAAAGCAGGGGAAACTGTGATGATTTAGTCTGGGGAAGAGAAATTGGAGGTGAAATTTGATAACAGATTTCAAATGCCAATGGGGTTATTAGGAGAAAAACGATCATCTGGTCTGTGCTCACAGAAGACATGACAAGGAGTAAGGAACTGAAATTGCACCCAGGGAGATTGAGGCTGGATCTGAGGAAGAATATTCTCACTCCAGAGGTGGGTCAGCACTGCGACAAATCCTGGGGTGTGACAAATCTGGCACTGGAGGTTTGTATGTTCAGGTCAGACAAATACTTGGCCGGGCTGATTTAGATTCATAGATAGATTCATAGATTTATTAGATGATCCTGCCCTGAGCAGGGACTTGGACTAGATGTTGCCTGAGAGCCCAGCCTGCCTGATTTTACTAGGATTCCTTGAAATCTTTGAGCCCGAAAATTACCCGGCACAGATGCCAGCACAGAGAGCTGGCTCTTTACCAGCGCACTGACTGGTATGTCTTACCCACACTGGAACACAGTTACCGTGTTCTTCGCTGGATGGCTCTTCGGTTTCTTCTCCAGAGACTTTTTTCCTTTTGCCTTTGATAATTTCTTAGCTACTCTTAGAAGAAGAATACGGTTCAGCGAGCTACCCAGACAGCATTCCCAGCCCAGAACCCAGCAAACATATCTAACAAAGCAGCCCAGGCATGCACTTTCCCTACACACAGCACATGTCCACTTCCAACAGCATACACCCAACCTCTCTCCCTCTGGCACATTTAAATCATAGAAAAGTTGAGCTGGAAGGGACCTCCATAGGTCATCCAGTCCAAACCCTGCCTGAAGCAGGATCATCCCTATCCAAACCATCCTATACAAGCTATAATCTAAACCCTACATAAGCCTATCATCAACCCTGACACAACACAGACCTAACACCCACAGGGAAAGCAGGGGTACCACTATTCCAAACGCCAGCAACTGAGCATATATTAACAACCCTTGACAGAAGCGAGAGCTGGGGAAGGCATGGGGCAGTGCGCTCCAGCCCCTAAGCCCCTGGGCTGAGACCCAGCCCTGACTCTTTCCCCAAAGGGCAGAGCTTGACCAGGCCTGCTGGGTCACCATGGGTAAGTCACTCGGCCTTTTTGTGCCTCGGCTTCTAGTCCTGTAAAGTGAGGACCATGGCACTGACCTCCCTGTGAGTGGCAGAGCTGGGTGTAGCTATTAAATTACCTTTCTCAATCATTATGTTAAGAGCTTCTTTTAAATGGAGGTCTCTTAGGATGCGTTTTGTTGTTGTCACTGCTTGCTTCCTGTCGAAGTGCTGAATCATGAGATTGGCTAATGTCGGGACATCAGCATTTTCCAGTTTGCACAGGGGAATTTTATAGGGACGTTCCGCATCAGACAATTTTCCTTTGAAATTTTTAAAATCATACTCTTCCAAGTTGCTCAGGCCACAGAGCAAGATATCAAAGCAGTGTGCACCTCCTGCTCCCATCCTGTCCAGGAGCACGCTGAAATAATGACATGAGGAGCAGAGTTGAGCCAAAGCCAGAGGCTGACTGTATTGTATCTGTTGGTCACATGTATGTGGACAGGGAGAACCCGAGCATTGAAGAGTTATGGATATTTTCCCAAAGGCATCAGTTGAATTGATCAGGTTCTTACCCGGGGCATCATTGACTCATAAATGAGAAGGTCAAGGAAGGGCCACTGTGATCACCTACCTAAGCGCCTGTGGAAAGTAGCCCATTGCACTTCCCCGGCAGGGCTTCTCCCAGAAACAGAACGTCTCTTTTAGAAAAACATGATGTTTCATTTAAAATGGACAAGCCAGCCCCACATAGAGACACACAAGGAGGTGAAGACCCTGCTCAGAGGGCCCCTGGTGACTGCACTGCAGTGGGAGACAATGCCCTGTCCCTGGACAAAGTGGCCAGTTGGAACCTGTCATTCACATGCATCCAATCAGCCCATGGACAGGCCACAGATGGAGTGGCTGGGGCTGGGGCTGAGAGCTGAAGCTAGACACAATCCAGCTAAGAAGAAGGTACAACTGTTAACTGGGAACAACAGACCAAGCCTGGGGGAGTTTTCCACTGCAGGCAGCAGCCGGTGCTTGAAGCTGGCCAGTCAGACACTGCATGGGGTTCAAATAATGTCCTGCACAGCAAGCTGATGGGCAAGGAGGAAGGGATCCACCAGAGGACTGTCTTGAAGAAGTCTGGGCTGGCTGCTGCCCGACCTGAAGCACAGTTTTTGCATGCCGGCCTGCCAACTGACAGCACTCCAGGCCTACGTGCTACATATGTAGCACCACGTAAGGAGCTGAGTTTCGGATGGGTGCAACAGGGTGAGAAGGTGAGGCAGGAGAATGCAGGGAGCGAGGGGCTGGCTTTGCAGCTGCCAGCACTGTGGGCATGTCGCACCGTTTGGCACTGACCTAGTCATTTGTGCCAGGCACAGGGACTGCACGCTGTGTCTGGCAGCGAAACACAAAGCAGGGGCTCAGAGAACGCCGGTGGCGGGCCTGAGCTGCAGAAGCCCCAAGCTCCCGGCATTGCTGGGAGCTTCCCTTACTTAACTACACTAAACTCACCTGCAGGAAACTGGGATGTCACACGGAGGAAGCTGTCGCTGATCGGCCGAGTTCCCCAAGAAGCTGCAATGAAAGAACTGCAGAAATAAGTGGAAAGAGTTCTGGCTGGAGATGGAAGGATGCACCAGGAAATGGAGAGGGGCAGACATCATGCCTCTGTTGTCTTTTGCTCGTGGAGGACAGACTCTTGGGGATACTGGGCGGGAAGCATAGAGCCTATTGCCAAAAGACACCTCCAGGCTGAGACTGGAGAGCCAGTGAATTCTCCCATCCAATGCCCAGGAACTCAAGTGACTATATATAGATATGGAGGTTCACGGCAGGAGTGCAGGGGTGCAGGAGCTCCCAATAGTACCCCCATCTGGGGTCGTGCCAGCCTGCGTGGAGTAACGGGTCTCCAGACAGTGTTTTGAGGTGCTAGTGTGCTATACCCTAAACTGGTATAGGACCCAGCGGAGTCTGGACTAAGACCACGGAGGATTTAGTGGACTTTGGGAAGCCAAAAGAGGCTAGAGAAATAAGCCAGGCAAGGTGGAGGTCCTGCTGAGAATATGGCACCATTTTCCAGCAAGGCATGGTGAACGAGTCTTAAGTGGGGACCAAACCCTTGCCCAGAGAAGGTAACAGGGAAACCAGTTTGACCCCAGCTGCAGCCCCTGTTACAATGGCATTAAAAAACAAATCTTTTCTGGGTCACCCCATATCTGTGCCACCAGTGGACTCCCCTGAAGATGCCTGGGCAGTCCCCTCTCTGATCCAAAGTAGTCTGTATGTGCTAGCCAGCCTACTGCCAGACCCCCAGGCCTGCGTGCTAAATATATTGCTATGATTAAGGAGCTGATTTTGGGCTGGGATTATGAGGCAAAGCCCACTTTGGGCAAAATCCTTTTTGGGTCACCCCAAACCTCACATCTCTGTAACTGGGGGACTCTCCTGAAAAAGTCTGGGCAGGCTTCTGCCCTGCTCGACCCAAAGCTCAGTTTTCACGTGCTAGATTGCCAACTGACACCCAGCCACCCAGGCCTGTGCTATGCACAAAGCCCAGAATAAGGACTCGAGTTTGGGCTGTGATTACTGGGTACAATCTGCCTCGGGTCAACCCAAACCACATATCTCCACCCTGGCTACTGTCCCAAATGCATGACCCAAAGTCAAATTTCTGCATGCTCATCTGTCACCTGTCAGCTCCTGAGGCCTGTGTGCTAAGTAAATTGTCCCATATCAAGAGCTGAGTTTGGGCCAAGATTGTGGGGCAAAATCCTTTCCAAGTCACCCCAAACCACATGTCTCTGCCACTGGGAGACTCTCCCAAAGAAGTGTGGGCTGTGCACTGCCCAACGTGAAGCATGGCTTTGAGTGCCAGCCTGCCAACTGATGGCTCCCCGGGCCGGCATGCTATGTGTGGCAGAGCTGAAGGAGCCTGCAGAGGAGCCTGCGGGTGGGGGCCAGGGCTGATGGGAGGGAGTCGTCTGACCCAGGAGGAGGGCCAGGATTCAGGCGGGGATGAGTGAAGACCCTGAGCACAGTTAGTAATACAATCGTGGAGCCTGCTGAGAGAATACCACCTCGGCAGGACAGATGCAGCTCCATAAAGTCAGCATGGAGGGCAACATCTTAAGCAGTCTGGGGAAGTAAAGGGGTGGATGAGGTTCCAGGGGGCCCACTGAGGGGTCCAGAGCCCAGAGAGAGGAGCTGGATGTATGGGACCTAATGAGGGGTCCGGGACCTAGAGCAAGGGTATGCAAAATGGCAGATCCAGCTGGTAGCCAGACTCCATTTCCTAGCATCCCCAGCATCCCCATGGAGACCTCAGTAGCGGTGGGGCCATGACAGCACGGAGCCACAATGGTCTCATGCTCCCAGGATCTCCATGCAGACCAGCCTGGAGCAGCGCTGGCAGGGTGTTGGTAAGGTGTGCGGTTAGGTGGGGAGCTGCTCTGGGGCCGGGGTCTTGCAATGGTGACAGTGCGGGGCCAGAGCCAGGGAACAGCTGCGATCCACTGCCTGTGTGCCCCTGCCCATGCAACCCGTGCTCATTGGGGTGACCTGATGAGAGGTCTGGGACCTGAAGAGAGGCCAAGAGTGCAGGACCTGAGGAGGGGTCCAGAGTCTAGAGGTGAAAAGTGTGGGACCTGAAGAAGGATCCAGAGGACCTATTGGGGGGTCTGGATGAGCCCAGGGAGATCGGAGGCTGGGAGAGCTGCAGCCAGGGGGCCTGGAGGTGAGAGCAATCTGGGGCCGGGCGGCCCAGAGGTCTGTAGTCCAAGAGGGGTAAGGAATGGGACTGGAAGTCCATGGCCCAGGAGGAGCAGGGGACATCAGTGACAAAGCCTAGGGAGCCTGAGATTAGCCATGACAGGCGAAGTGCGGATGCAGCACAGCTAAGCCCTAGGGACTGAGGCCAGGGCCCAGGGTTGGTCCTGGGTAGGACCAAACACTGCCCCACCCCAGAATTCACTCTGGAGCTGGAAAATAGCATGAAATCCTTCCCACACCAGCATCAAGAAAACTACTTCCACTTATCCCCCCACTTTGCCACCCCAAGAATTTTCTATATACTCCCAAAGATCCACAAACAAGGCAGCCCTAGCAAACCCATGATATCCAATGATGTACTCTCACTGAAGAGCAAACAGGATTCATAGAAACCATCCTGAAACCACTCACCAGTCCCGGCTGCCCACAACCTGGCATGACACAAGCTTTGTCTGGAATACACTCCCATGCTAACGTCAACCTGGGTGCAGGCAGAAGTGCAGCTCCCAGCTGTAATTCAGAAGGTTTCTGCAAAGCGTCCTGAGTTACAGCGTTACCCCCAACCACACAGAAGTTCACTGCTGGCTCCAGGGGGCAGGGGAATCTAGCTGCGGGCTGGGAGCCTGCAGGCAGGATCCCTCAGCAGGGTCCCCGGGCTCTCTGCCGGTGCTCACTGCTTTCAGAATGGGAGGGGGAAAAGGCAGCGGAGGGTGCTCATTCTTGGGGCTCCCCAACTGGTGCTGAAGGGTGGGGTGGGGGAACTGGAGCCTCCTCCCTCACCTCAGGGGGGCTCCAAAACATCTGCTCCACCCTCCGGGGAGGTTGAAAACCCCCCAGACTGACCCCCGCTGCTCCCTTTCCCCCCTCCCATTCTGAAAATGGGAGCTCAAAGACACAAGTTACAAAAGATGCTACATTTTGAAATGTCATCTGATACCTCAGGCGATGAGGGGTCAGATTTTTCACCCAATCAGATCAGCCATTTTTTAAGCTGATTTTTGCCTGTGGCCGCGCACTTGTGTTTGGTTACGGCTATGGACTGCTTTCTGTGGCCAGATGGAGAGAAAATTGTCACTTCTGTCTGCACTCCTAGATACCACAATCCACATCCAGAATGATGCCCTACAAACCACTATATGCAGAAAACACGGAGACTGCCATACCTATGTCCACAAGACCAGCAATCTTCCCAAGTGCACAAAAAAAAGCTTTAATCTACAGCCAGGCCCTCAGATACCACTGTGTCTTCTCTGAGAAGAGCGTGTGTGATTGCCCACCTGCCCGGCCTTTGTACAAGGCCACTGCAGTAGAGAGATAGACACAAGATTTGAAAGAGCTACCCAAATACTGCGCAGTAACCTGCCACAACACAAAAAGAAAACCCACTGCGACCACACACCCTGGTGCTCACCTGCCACCCTGCACTGGCACCAATCAGAGGAATCACCAAACACCTACAACCTATACTTGACAAAAATCAGGCCTGGAAAGAAATATTTCTGGCTCTTTTGCTCCTGGATTTCAAATAACCCCCTAACTTTGCCCAGCTTATCATCAGAAGCCAACTGTTCATTGCCCAGCAGACATCAAATGGGACACAGCCTTGCCTTGGCAAGACACGCTTAACTGGCCAGCAGTTCTCCACTGGCACGACTATCATAAACACCCCATCAGCATCCGTGGTTCCTACACATGCATGCCTTTCACAATATGTGATATACCTGGCCCAGTGCTCCAAGTGCCCTCATGGCAAATATGTGGGTGAACTGAAACAAGAACTAGACACCAGAATGAACTCTCACAGAAAAAAAATATAAAGTATGGAGACACGCACGCACCACTAGGAGCCCATTTCTCCCAGAACCGCCACTCCCACGCTGGCCTCGTTATCTTTGTTCTCAAGGGAAATCTACCTAGCACCTTTAAAAAGCAAACTTGGAAACAAAAATTCATAAACTGACTGGGCACTAAGAACCAAGGATGAACATTGGTGCTGGTTTTATGGCACATATATTTTACCCAATTCCTGGACTCTTTCCACACAGAAAAGGTGAGCATGACCCTCCCCCACTTTTGATGGGGCTTGATATTCCAGTAATCAGTTCTTTTTTTACTCTACTTGTGTGTCTGCTACCCCTGCAAATGTATCTCCCCCCCACCGCTGATTTTTACTTATGCAGTGCCCAGCTCCCTGCAGTCAGAGACCTGAGGGAAATGTCTTGCATTGAAAACCTTGTCTAACACAAGAGAAGGCTGAAAGAGGATCTGGTGGCCATCTATAAACTCAACAGGGGGGACCAGCAGAAAATAGGTGAGGCTCTGTTCCCCCAGGCACCACCCAGGATAACAAGGAATAACGGCCACAAATTGAGAGCAGGTTCAGGCTTGATATCAGGAGGCATTACTTTACGCTTAGGGCTGCCAGGCTTGGGAATGGGCTCTCAAGGGAGGTGGTGCTCTCCCTTACCTTGGGAGTCTTCAAGAGGAGGTTGGTTAGGTATCTGGCTGGGGTATTATGATCCCAGGACTCATTCATGCCCATGGCAGGGGGCCGGACTTGATGATCTATTCAGGTCCCTTCCAACCCTACCAACTATGAAACTATGAAACTTTCTCCCAACTACACAGTTGGTCCAATAAAACAGACCAACCTAGGAAGCCCTTGCCTCTGGCATAATTTCTGTACCCTCATGGCTACAACATCTCCGTTACACTACCAACATTTATTATAATGTTTTATTTCAATTGTATTGTATTTATTTTATTTCAGGTTTATTTTTCTCCATTTTATTTCAATTCTAAGTTATTTTCTCTTTTTTACTTCCATCCTTATATTACACCTCACTACAAACATTTTCCAAATAAAATCCACATATGTTCTGTTGAAACTCAAGAAAGTCACCTCACTGGTGTCCTTATAACAAACAAGACTGATGACATTTCCAAGGAAGACATTTTAATTAGCCCCAAGATGAGTGCATTAACCCCATGCAGGGCGTCTCCCAGTGGGTGCTCAAAGCGCCTCTGACCAGAAACCAACTACTGTGCATGCGCAGGCTGAGCTCAGCTGGTGACAGCGACAGCAGGGGTGGTAAGAGGATGGGTTTCCTGCCTGTGTTGGGTGCTGGACCAGGTGCTGGGAGGGTGAACACCTCCTGCACCACTACTGCTACCACTATCCCCAGCTTTTGGCCACTGTGTAGCCCAGCTGGACTAAGTGGGAATGGCTCTGAAGCTTTCCACACCCCTGGGACAGTGGGGAAAGCAGCAGCAGCAGGGAGGAGGATAGAGGAGGAATTGTGTCACTAAACGTGGATTCTTAATTGTGTTGGAGACTTAAAAAAGTCCCCGGAGTCTCTCTCAGTGAGGTCATCCACAGAGGTGGGTGGGGGGAGGTTGGGAGTGGGGTGCAGCTACCTCTGCAGTGTTGGTTGCTGCTCCCACGCCCCACTTTGGGAAATCCTAGATCCTCCCCTGGAAGAAAGTACACGACACCGTTGCTGATCTAAGACCTTCAGAGCCTCTTACTCAGCAGGAAACATGGAATAAATGTCCACATTCAACACCAGCCAGCTCCAGCCAGTCCAGGACCTGTACTGCACACGGTGCCCTCTTCAGCTGGCCCAGGCTGGCTGCCGTACGAAGCGTGGGCCCCAGACCAACTGGAGTGGGTGCCAGGCTCAGTGCATATCCTGGACAAGCTGAGGTGGGTACCAGTGTGTCACGGCCCCAGACTGGCTGGGCTGGGCACTACATGTAGTGCAGGTCCTGGACCAGACAGAGTGAACACTGCATGCAGCATGGGACCTGGACTGGCTAGAGCGGGCGTTGCATGTGGTGCATAAAGAGGGTTTTTCCCCATAATCCCAGCCCAAACACAGCTCTTTATTCAGGACTATTTACATAGCACAGAGGCCCGGGGGACAATCAGCTGGCAAGCTAGTATATGAAATCATGCTTTGGGCCAGGCAGCACCCTGCCCAGATTTCTTTGGGATATTCCCCCTGTGGCAGGCCAGTAAGGGGTGCTCCTGCGCACAGCCACCAACCACCTACCAAGCTCCAAGTGCCTCCCTGGGGGCAAGTCACATCTGGCCGCCCCCCTTCCTGGAGCACACCCGCTAGCCTGGGGGTAACGCTGCCACCACTTGCAAGTCTCGGTCTGTCAGTGGCTCCGTGCCTTGTGAGGTACACAGGTTTTATAGACCTGAAGCGGGTACTCAACCCATGGCAAGAACTTGGGGTCCTTCCCTTAGTCTGAAGCACAAATAGTGGTCTTAGTCAGCTGAACCAAGGGGACCCTAAGGCATAATCTAGATGCTCTCCCAATAAATCTCCCATGCTAGGTACAGGGGAGGACTTCATTGATTACAAGGAGTAGGTCTGGAATAGGATACAGGGTGGAGCAATATCAAAGAATAACCTTTAGAGCAAACAGTGGCATGGTAGCCTTTGATCATGCATCTGAATTACTGCAAACTATATATCTAGTTAGATCTCAAGTAGCTTACTCAGAAGTATCATCCAGAGGCAGGTGGAGATTCCCTGTGGAGCCAAGCAGTTCATTGCTTAGAACAAAAGGGAGCTTAAGCCCCCTCCCAGGTGTGTGATGCCAGTCATGTAGGAAGAGGGAGCAGGTTCCTCCCCAGGAATGTCTCCAGCTCAGGCTACAACTCAAGGTTACCTGAAGCCGATGGGGGCAGGGGTGCCTGCCCTCTGCATGGACTATGGTAACCAAATTGTTAGATAGGTAATAAGCCTAATAGCAGAGTTTGGGGAGAGACTGAGATGGCACTCTGCCACACCCCCCATGGTGGAGACGTGCAGCTTGGGGTGACCTGAAAACAATTTCACCATAATTCTAGGCAAACTCAGGTCCTTATTCAGTACTATGTACAAAGCACAGAGGCCAGGGGCTGACAGCTGTTATTCATAAAATGATCTTTGGATCAGGCAGCAGCCTGCCCAGACTTCTTCTGGAGAGTCTCATGATGGCAGGGACTTGAGTTTTGGGGTGACCAGAGGCTGATTTTGCTTTGTAATCCCCACTGAACCTCAGATCCTTATTCAGGGCGATGTACATAGCACACAGGCCTTGGGGGCTGTGGGTAGGCATGCTAGCATGCAAAAACCACACTTCAAGTCAGAGACAGGACTGCCCAGGCTTCTTCTGGGGAGCCCCTGCAGTGATGGTGAGGTGTGGTTTGGGATGACCTAAAAAGGATTTTGCCCCATAATCCCAGCCCAAACTCCACTCATTTGGGGCAATGCCCAAGCCCCTCTGCTCCCCCTGCATTTAGAGCTGGCTTTGCCAAAAATGTGGGGTCTTCTGAGCACAGCACCACAGCACAGGGATCAGCTGGGGGACACAGGAAGCCAGGCCAGTCTAAACAGGGGAAGGGAAGCCAAAAATAGGCTGAAAAACTGCAGAGAATCGAAAGTGAAACCTTGGTGCGAGCCGTTGGTGTTCCCGCCTTGGAGGCATTCAAATGTTTTTCTCAATTTTGGGCAGCACTTCATTAGCGATTGCTGTTTCTAGTTATGCTGCACGCTACCAAAAGTGGCCTCCAACAAAGTCACACAGAGGAATCCACAAACTACTTCCCAAATCCCAAGAGCTCCGATTTCCCCGTTCCCCCTTCCCCCAACCACCGTCCCCCTGCCCACACCCACACACAAGCAAACCAAGCCGAGCCCACCTGCTCCTTGCATCCAGCAGCAAAAAGCCCTTTTCCCACCCCACTGCCCTTTGACCCCCAGATTGCCCCTTGCGCCCCAGCAGCCTCGCCTATCTCCTCCCCCTTCCCCAGCGAACACATCACTGACTTCCAAAGTCCCTAACAAACAACATTGCCTTTCTGCGGGAATCCCAAGTGTCCTGAAGACTATCACAGGCACGCAGGGGCCCGTGTGGTTGGAGTCAGTCGGGCTCCATCCCAAACCTCCACCTCCCTCTTACTGTCTACAGCTGACCGGATAAAACAGACTTCCCTCTCTCCCCACTGCTCACTCGTGGCCAGGCTGTTCTTGCGTGTCCAGGCAGCGGCAGAGTTGGGAATGAGAAGCCTCGGCAGCCAAAGCATCACATGTCCCTGAGAGACGAGCCCAGGCAGCAGAGCCGAGCAGGGAGGGAAGGTGTGGGCAGGAAGGAGGCGTGACAACGTGGGAGAGTTTCTTCTTTCCAGTCCAGCCAGGCTCTGGCAAGGTGTCAGGATGGTTTCAGCTGTGTCCTCACAGGTGAGTGCCTTCTCGCAGGTGAGTGAAGACAGTTTCTGTGTGTCATAAGGCTTTCCTTCTGGGGCCAGCCTGCTGCCTCCAGTCTTTCTCCCTGACTTTCAGTTGGCATGGGCAGCTGGGCCCTGGCTCAGATAGGGCAGTTTTGCAAGCAGCTCTGCCATGCCACATGCTCTTAAAGCAGTGATGAGTATCATGCTACACACACCTCCATCCCCGCCTGCCCTGTGGCAATGCTGTCCCTGCCCTGCACATGTTTTGCCGAGGCAGTCCTGCCCGGCCCCTCAGGCCTGCCCCACTCCACTGCTTCAGTGCTACCCCCGCCCTGAATCCTGCCCCCCAGCCCTGCCCCTGTCCCTTTACTCCTGCCCCAACTCCCCAGTCCAGCTCCCACCCCCTAGTCCTGCCCCCGCACCCCTCAGTCCTCTCTGCCCCCCTCAATGTTGTCCCCACACCCCTTGATCCTGCCCCATGTCCTCAGTGTTGCCCCTCACCCCTCTTGCAGCCCCCCGGGTTCTTTGCTTTCCGACCTTTCTCCCAGGCAGGGGGCGGCAGCAGGGCTCCCTCCCCTGCCCCCAGAGCTTCTCACCCCCTTGACCCTGCCCCAGGGAAGGAGCTTCTGGGATGGAGGGGGAGTAGACCTGACACCCCAGAAGCGAGGCCAGGAGGGTATGAGCTCCCTTTGGTTGCTGGGCTCTCCCTACTCCTTCCAGCCAGCCCCACCCTGGAGGAGGTGCCTGGGCCTGCCAGGAGGCAGGCAAGGAGAGAGGCTTAGCTTGAGCTGCATGCTTAGCTTGAATTGTGGTTGCAACTTGCACCCAAGTGAAAAGAAGCAGTTGAAAATAAAACTGTCGCTGACAAACTGGGAAATTGGCTAACTAAATTGAATAAATATAGTCTGGGCAAAAAGAAAGTCAGAGCAAAACCTACCCCCACCTAAGAATGAAACGATTCCAGTTAAAGGTGACCATATTTGGCAAACAAAAGCAAAATTATGAATATGCATTAGGAGAAAGGTTTAAGCTAATTGTATGTATGAAGAAATGCAAGCTATACCGTGTATCAATGGGGTATATTTGCAGTAGCTCATAACTTTAAACATCCACTGAATGGTTTAGATATTTTTAACACCTTAGTGACGTTGGATGCCTGTTTTGAGGCATCACAGAGACCCCCTCTACACGGAAGTGAGCAGAGAAGTGCAGATCAACAGTTTCCTGAGCGCCTGGATCTCAGTGGAGTTGGGGGCCCGGAAGGGCTGCCCACTCTCCCCCATCCCATTTGTGCCATCGAGCCCCTGGTCCAGCACCTGAGGCAGGACCCAGGGATCTGCAGAGTCCACATCCCAGGTAGCAGCAACTGAAAGGAAAAGGTCTTGACCTACACGGACAATTTGAACATCCTGTGCCAGAACTAGCGGTCAGTAGAGAGAGCCCTGGCAGACATGCAGGTATACGAGGCGGCGGGGGGACCAAGTTCAACATGAGGAAGCTGTGGGCAAGCTCGGGGACCTGGAGTCCCCGGGGGTCTCTGTCCCCCGCGAGGGTGTCAGGATCCTTGGGATAGATTTCAACCCCAAGCTGAGCAGCAGGACAGTGTGGGAGAAGAAGAGGCAAAGGTCAAGCAGAAACTGGGGCTCTGGTACATGCACTCCCTTTCCATTGGGGGGGTGGGGGGGCATCACACTCGAGAAAGCGGTGTTGTTACTGGTGCTTCTGTACACCCCACTGGTCTTCCCCCCCTTCCAAGCGTGTTGCCCACAGGATCCAGAGGGCCATGTACATTTTTTTCTGGGGCTCCAGATGGAAAGAGGTCACCAGGAAGACCTTGTACAAGGACAAGTGGACAGGGGCATGCCAGACATCCTCCTGTTCCTGTGGGCCAAGTATACGAGCCAGATCTGCAAGCTGGCGACGGACACAATCCAAAACCACCTGCCTGGTGAGATATTTTGCAGGGCACATCCTGATTTATTGGGGGGTGTTCACCCCGACCAACCTCAGACCGCAGGAAGAGACAAGTGGAACTGGGGACAGCGACAGCAGCAGCGGGTCCGCCAGCAGGAGCTGGAGTGACAGTGACATGAAGGACAGGTGAACTGAGTATGTGAGCCAGCAAGCGGGGTGGGGATGAAAGGAAGGTTTGCCTGGTCAGAGAGACCCGAAGTTTCTTGTGTGTAGCGTGTGATGTGGCTATTGTAACAGGTTTTGGTGGCCAGCGGGCCTTTGTACGGGTGTGCAGGATGTGCAGGTGCAGCTTTGTAATGGGTTAAGGTTTTCTTTGTGGAGTGATACTCAGAGTGTATATATAACCTTATAGATTCATAGATGTTAGGGTAGGAAGGGACCTCAATAGATCATTGAGTCCGACCCCCTGCATAGGCAGGAAAGAGTGCTGGGTCTAGATGACCCCAGCTAGATACTCATCTAACCTCCTCTTGAAGACCCCCAGGGTAGGGGAGAGCACCACCTCCCTTGGGAGCCCGTTCCAGACCTTGGCCACTCGAACTGTGAAGAAGTTCTTCCTAACGTCCAGTCTAAATCTGCTCTCTGCTAGCTTGTGGCCATTGTTTCTTGTAACCCCTGGGGGCGCCTTGGTGAGTAAAACCTCACCAATTCCCTTCTGTGCCCCCGTGATGAACTTATAGGCAGCCACAAGGTCGCCTCTCAACCTTCTCTTGCGGAGGCTGAAAAGGTCCAATTTTTCCAGTCTCTCCACGTAGGGCTTGGTCTGCAGGCCCTTAACCATATGAGTGGCCCTTCTCTGGACCCTCTCCAGGTTATCCACATCCCTCTTGAATTGCGGCGCCCAGAATTGCACGCAGTACTCCAACTGCGGTCTGACCAGCGCCCGATAGAGGGGAAGTATCACCTCCTTGGACCTATTCGTCATGCATCTGCTGATGCACGATAAAGTGCCATTGGCTTTTCTGATGGCTTCGTCACACTGCCAACTCATGTTCATCTTGGAGTCCACTAGGACTCCAAGATCCCTTTCCACTTCCGTGCCACCCAGCAGGTCATTCCCTAGGCTGTAGGTGTGCTGGACATTTTTCCTCCCTAGGTGCAGCACTTTGCATTTCTCCTTGTTGAACTGCATTCTGTTGTTTTCTGCCCACTTGTCCAACCTGTCCAGGTCTGCTTGCAGCTGTTCCCTGCCCTCCAGCGTGTCCACTTCTCCCCATAGCTTTGTGTCATCTGCAAACTTGGACGGAGTACACTTCACTCCCTCGTCCAAGTCGCTGATGAAGACATTAAAGAGTATCGGTCCAAGGACCGAGCCCTGCGGGACCCCACTGCCCACACCCTTCCAGGTCGAGACCGACCCATCCACCACGACTCTCTGGGTGCGACCCTCCAGCCAATTCGCCACCCACCGGACTGTGTAGGCATCCAAGTCACAGCCTCTTAACTTGTTCACCAGTATGGGATGGGATACCGTATCGAAGGCCTTCCTGAAGTCTAAGTATATGACATCCACCCCTCCTCCTGTGTCCAGGCGTTTCATAACCCGGTCATAAAAAGAGACTAGATTGGTCAGGCACGATCTGCCTGCCACGAACCCGTGCTGGTTTCCCCTCAGCATAATTTGTCCTGCCGGGCTCTGGCAATATTGAGCCTTGATAATTTTTTCAAAGACTTTGCCATGGATGGAGGTGAGACTGACAGGTCTATAGTTGCCCAGGTCCTCCTTCCTCCCCTTCTTGAAAATAGGGACCACATTGGCCCTTTTCCAGTCCTCCGGGACTTGGCCCGTGCGCCACGAGCGTTCAAATATTCCCGCCAGTGGCTCTGCAATGTCGGCCAGTGCCTTCAGCACCCTCGGATGGAGCTCATCCGGGCCTGCCGACTTAAAGGCACCCAATTCTTCCAAGTGACTCTGCACCGTCTCAGGGTCTACGCATGGAAGTCTGGCGCCTTGCTGCTGCCTCTCTACAACCCCAGTGAGAGACTTGTCTTGCCCCTCACTTAGGAACACTGAGGCAAAGAACTCGTCGAGGAGTTCAGCCTTGTCCCTCCTGTCCATCGCCAATTGTTTCTGCCCATTTAGCAGGGGTCCTATTCCTCCCTGGGCCTTCCTTTTACTCCCTATATATCTAAAAAACAATTTCTTGTTGTCTTTTATTTGGGTTGCCATCCTCAGCTCCATGGTAGCTTTGGCTTGTCTAACTGCCTCCCTACAAGCACGAGCAGAGGAGGTATATTCATCTTTAGTGATCTCTCCCTGTTTCCACTTTTTATGTGCTCCCCTTTTGGCCCTTAGGCTGCCCTGGATTTCTCTGGTCAGCCAGGAAAGCCTCCTGGCCCCTTTCCCTCTTTTACCTCGCACGGGGATCGTCTCGCTTTGTGCCCGAAGGATCATTTCCTTAAGGCACAGCCACCCTTCTTGGGCTCCCATCCCTTCAAAACTCCTACTCCGCAGTGCGTCCTTGACTAATCGCCTGAGTTCATTTAAATCAGCTTTCCTGAAGTCTAGCACTTTCACCCTACTAGTTACCTTACCCACTCGACGTCTTATGGTGAATTCTATTATTAGGTGATCACTGTCCCCCAGCTGGCTACTGATCTGTAGGTCCCCTACCATGTCATCCCCCGTTGCCAATACCAGATCCAGTATGGCATTCCCCCTAGTGGGACCATGTATGTCCTGTGTCAGGTGGGGGTCCTGTACACAGGTTAGAAACCTGCGTGAGCGGTGGGACTTTGCCGTCTGCGTCTCCCAGCAGATGTCCGGGTAGTTTAGGTCCCCCATGACTACTGCCTCTTTAGCTTTTATGGTCTCTGAGAGCTGCCTCAGGAGCCCCGAATCTCTTTCTTCCCCTTGATGTGAGGGTCTGTAGCAGACCCCTACCACCAAATCCCTTTCCCTTTGCCCCCCATGTAGCCTAACCCACAATCCTTCTACTTCCTCAACCTCGGATTCTGTCTTGATGAGGGTCGATGTATATTGCTCATTGACATAGAGTGCAACCCCTCCCCCTTTTTTCCCCACCCTGTCCTTTCTATACAATCTGTAACCCTCAATATGTACCGCCCAGTCGTGGGATGAATCCCACCAGGTCTCTGTTAGCCCCACTAAGTCATAGGTGTGTTGTGCAAGCAGGAGCGCTAGTTCATCCTGCTTGTTTCCCATGCTCCTAGCATTCGTATATAGGCACTTGAGCCCTGCGACAGGTGCCTTTGCTGCCCCCCCGCTCCGAGTCCCAAGGGGCCCCTTATTTCTTACCTTCTAGTTTCTTACCTGTGCCGTAGTGCTGGCCGCCCTGCGGCTTGCAGGTTCCCAATGTTCTCTTTCTTCAGGCTGGGCTGTCCTTGTGGGTGCCACATGGTTTGGTGGTCCACAGCTTCCCCCGCCCTCATCTTCCCTTTCCCCCGGTGAGCCTAGTTTAAAGCCTGCTGGAGGAGATCCGCCAACTTAGTAGAAAACACACGCTTACCTTTGGGGGACAGGTGAAGCCCATCCCAACTGAGCATGTCCCTCGTCGTGATGTGCGGGTCATTGTCCAGGAAGCCGAAGCCTGCCTCGAGACACCACTGCCGAAGCCGCCAGTTGGTCTCTCGGATGCAGTTCTCCTGCCGTCTTCCGCGTCCGTTCACTGGTAGGATGGAAGAGAACACCACCTGTGCACCGAAACCCCTCAGCACGCTGCCCAGAGCATGGTAGTCCGCCATCAGGTGATCAGGGGTTCTCCTGGCCGCATCATTAGTACCCACGTGGACTAGGACCATGGGGTAGTAATCGGTGGGCTTGATCCTGGCCTGGATTACCTCCGTCACATCCCGAATCTTTGCTCCAGGCAGGCAGTATACCTCTCGTGTTGAGGGGTCCTGGCGACAGATGGGCCCTTCCGTACCTCTCAGGATGGAGTTGCCTATGACGAGCACTCGTCGCCTCCTCCTCTGGGTCCTCTTGGATCTCTTGACCTGTTGGGAGTGTGAAGAATGTGGTGTTTCTTCCTGCCCAAGGGTTTCCTCCTCTCCTTCCATCTCCTGCAGGGTCACCAGGGCCTCGTACCTGTTCTCCAGTTGGACTAGAGGGACTGGTACCTGTTCGCTGTGAGCAGCTCCGGTCCTGGATGTGACCGTCTGCCACTCTGCTGTGGAGGGCATTCCCCGGGCTGCTTCTTCCTTAGGTGCCTGGTCCTGCTGGGAAAGGATATATATATATATATATATATATATATATATGGACATATATTTTTACCAAAAAAAAAATCCTTATCAAGGCCAAATCAGTTCCAATTCTATTGGACAAAGCCCAAGTTCCAAAATTTGACTGAGCAGAACTCAGTTGTCATGCCCATGTGGTTTACCTCCAGGCAAGTATCCTCCCTCCCAGACCCATCCGTCTGGGGCTTTGGATACTCCAGGCAGGCATCCTACGTGCACCCCCTGCCTTGCTTGCTCTTAGCCAAAAGGCCAAGCAGCTCCTAGCTGAGGTTGTCTTCTTTTTTTATTAAATTTTTTTAATTACGTTTCCAAATCAGTTTCGAATTCTATTGACTAAGCAAGGCTCCATCGTTGAGGTCTGCATGGTTCAACCACTGGCAAGTTTCCTCCTGCCCAGACCCTTCAAACACCTCCAGATCTGTGGCAGCATCCTACACGCCTTGGGGTTCAGATGCCCCTGAGTCTTGCTTGTCCTGAGCCAAAAAGTCAAAGGAGCAAGCTATGGAGAAATCTCCCATCTCCATAAAAATAAAGTGCATAGCGGAGTTCTTGCCGTCGGGCGGCTACAGTAGACTCTCGTAGGGCAGGTTGTGCCCAGTGCACTGGACACGTCTCCGTTCTTAACTACACAACAGCATTCAAGGTGATCCTGGCATCTCCCCTGCCTGAACAAGGACTACACTTGATGTGAGCCAAAAGGCCATTCTTAACTATGCCAAAATACTGAGAACTTCTGCAGCCAAAGCTTGGGTTTGAGGAGCCTGCCGGGCCCCCATGCACTGCCCTGCGCGCGCTGAGAAGGGATGTGCAGGGTCAGCGTCACAGCTACAGCTTTGTACTACTCCAGACACGCGGCTCACAGAGCATCAGCCGTCCTGTCCGGGGACAAGAGGACTCGCCCAGGGCGGCTAGGACGAGAGCCAGGACCCGTTTCAGCAAAACAGTAAGAACTAGAAGGTACTGGGAACTGGAGCCCGACTGCCACCTGCCGCAGGGATTTGCACAGTGCCTTCACCTAGAGACCTGGCAGAACAGCGCCCGAGTGGCCCTCGGGAAGGGCAGACTGCAGTGACAGGCCGTGGTCTTGGGAGGCTGGTTTTTTTTTTGTGGAGAACATAGATATATTTCCATATATAAAAATAAAGAAACACATACACATACACCTACCACAACCCCCCTGACACACGGAACAGGCCGAACTGTGGCCGATTTGGGAGGATAAACGTCACGGCCCAACAAACGTCCTGTCCTGCTCCCCTCCCACCACAAAGAGCGAGCGCACAAAAGCCTCCTGCCTTTTCCAGCTTCCGCTTCCTCTGTGCAGACGTGCCGAGTACGTCCCTTTGACCCCCCGGGACACGCTGCCGCCACGTCCCGGGAGCTCTGCTAGAGGCTCACTCCGGAGGCAACACTCCGGCCTTACGTTGCGGCGGGTCCCCGAGCGCCCCGGCGGGGCGGGGCGGGGCGGGGCGGGGCGGGCCGAGCTCGGGGGCGGGAGCGGAACTGCGTTTCCTGAGCAGGTCAAGTGCGACCCTCTGCCGTGGCAGGGAAGAGCGCGGGGTCAAGCGACCCGGGCCAGGTGTCTGTCTAGCCCCCTTTTGAAGACAAGTCGTTTCCCGGCTCGGGCAGTGGCTAGCGCGCGGTGAAAGCCCAGCCGCCAGCTCCCCGGGGAGAAGCGCTTCGCTGGGTGAGGCCCGCTGGCTGCCGGGCACAGGCGGGTGGGGTGGGGTGGCACGGGCTGCCCCAAGCCTGCCGCGTCCCCAGCGGAGGGGGAATCTGCGCCGCCCTCGGTGGGAGCTGCAGGTGCCCGTGGCTGACCAGGCTGGGCCTGCCCGCGTGGGGCAGCTGCAGTGCGCCCTGTCCCTCCTCTGCCTTCCAGGGGTGCGATGGCCCTCGTGCCACTAGGCCAGGATGCCGCAGCCCTGGCGTGGGAGGCTCATCTGCCCTCAGCTGCACGGCTCAGTGTAGATCAGGGTCCACAGCGACCTCCGCGCTCCAGGGAAGGGACGTCCATGGGGCGGAGGGGTACTGTGGGAGTCTGGTTGTGGCTGCTGTCGGCTCCAGGCCGTTTGCCGAGAGTGAGGCTGGAGACTCAGGGATGACTTGGGTATCTGTGGCTATCTTGGGCCCAGCCAGAGATCTCTGCAGGGGCTGCGTCGGGCTGGTTGTGCTGCTGGGCCTTTTCCCTGTGGCTGTGGCCCTGGGCTGGGACTGACCAGCTCCATTCCTGGCAGTGCAGAAGTGGGCGCCAGCCCGTTTTCCAGCTCTCCTTGCTGCTGTCATCAGTCGCAGTGTTTCTGCATCTCTACCTCCCAGTCCTGCTGTCGTGCAGACGTTGCAGTGGATGTCGTGGCAGCAGGTTGCACAGTGGGTTTGCAGGCTGGGCTGTGGCAGCTGATGCTGCCACTCTGGGAGGAAGGAGCCAGGCTGTGCGGCTTTGGGACAGGGCAGGGCAGGATGGGGTACATGTCTCGAGGGGCCCTAACCAACTCCTCTGCCCCTTCCCAGCCTACAGGGAGCTGCTGGGCCAACCCCTTGGCCAGGCAGTGTGGGGATGCAGTATGCATGGCATGGAGTAGGTGCCACCATCCTCTCCACCCCAGCAGGAAGCAGCGGGAGTTGGAGCCACTGGGTTGTGATACAGGAGCCAGGGAATGGGGATCGTGGCAGAGCCCTGGGGCAGAGGGGCCTGGTGGGAGCTAGGCTAGGACTGTGGTGGGAGGACCTGCAGAAAGTGTGTGCTGGGCAGCTCGCTCACTTGCTTCTCTCTTGCTGCAGCTGTGATGGCATCAGCCGTCCCTCCAAACTTCTCCTGGGTGGTGCCCGACAAGCTGGCAGGGCTGGCAATGCCGCGACTGCCTGCACACTACCAGTACATGCATGAGCACGGCATCCGACACCTGGTGTCGTTGAGCGAGCGCAGCCCACCCTACCACGACACCTGCCCTGGCATCCAGGTCCATCGCCTCCGCATCCCTGACTTCTGCCCCCCATCCGTGGAGCAGATCCAGCGTTTCCTGCAGATCGTGGAGGACGCCAACGCCAAGGGGGAGGTGCGTCCCAGCCAGGGCCTCGCACACATGCACAGGCGGCCTGCCAGGCAGCAGGGCGGGTGCTCAGGCGCTGCCCCACCAGTTTCAAAACAACATGACCTATCATGTCATGATTATGTAGGCTGTTCCTGTCCACTCTGCATATGCACAATAAGGGACCTTGGGGCGATCTCCTTACTGCCCCAATGGTGCATGCGTAGTGGAAACACTTGACCAATTTGAATAATTAAAATCAGCTACTTGTTTAAGTGGGCAGCGGGGCACTTGTATTGATGCCCCAGCCTGGGTAAAAAGCTGTTAGGAGGAAGGCGGAAGACAGGGCGCCATGTGCAAAAACATGCAGTGGCCTCGGGCAGTCTTCAGAGCAGCTGCATCAGGTAAGTGGGGGAGAGGGGGATTGAGGCTCCTGTAGGAAGGGAGCAGGGCAGGCTGCTGCCCAGCCAGGTGGGCCTTGGGTCTGGGGCCTCAGTGTGCGGCTGCAGGGCCCCAGAGGGGAGCAGGACGGGGCTGCAGGTAGTTTGTCCAGGGGAGGGGGAGGGCCAGCTCCCTGCTGCCGTGTGCATAGGAGGGGAGTTGGGGCACATTTCCCCTTTGGCTTCCCCACGCTGTGCCCCTGGACGACCCGCTGGGATCTCATTGTCCCACAGCCCAGCCTGGCTGGAGCTACGTTCACAGTGAATGGGGTCCTGGCTGGGTCGGGTCATGGGACAACGAGCCTGGTGGCACCGCCAGGGGCACAGCACTGGGCAGCCAAGTGGGGCTTGTGGCCCCCTGATCTTTGCACAGGGCACCAGCGGGCTACAGCTACAAGCTGCGCTCTGCCTGCTCCATGTCTCACTACTGCCTTTGAAAGTGGTGTGGCTTGGCGCCCTGTGCCTCGCTGCCCGGCCCGCCCAGCAGTGGGACTTGCATGGAACCATGTTGCTTTCAAAGGCAGCAGCGAGGTGTGGAGCAGGCAAGGCGCAGCTCGCAGCTGTAGCCCAACAGTGCCCCATGCAAAAATCAGGGGACAATGGGTCTCCCTTGGCTGCCCAGTGTTGTACCCCTGGATGAGTCACTCTTCCCAGGGACGATGTGGGGCAGGCACGGGAGTCCCGTGGGCTCCATCCTCTCTGACCCGGCAGTACAGCTGAGGCTGGCCCCGTTCCAGGCCCCCCTGGGCAGTGTGGGGCCAGGGCCAGTGTGAGGCAGTGAATTTACAGGGGCCACCAGCGCCTGGCAATGACTCCAGGTGTGGGGGAAGGGACGGGCACAGCGGGCCCTGGCCCTGCTCTGATCCCAGCCCCATTCCTCCCACGGCCCTTCCCCCCTCCCCTTGCAGACTTTCCAAGGGGGGGTGCATGCATGCATACACACATGCACATTCAGACCCCGCCCCCCCCCAGCCAATTTTTTTTTCTCCCTCAGCCTATGTCACCCACACCACCTGTCTCCAAGTTCACCAGCCGCACCTGCCCCAGCTGGTACAGACTTCCCACTCCCCTGCTCCCACTGTCCAGACTGAGCACTGTGGAACAGTGTCCTTGGCTATCAAAGCTTATGAAGGGCAGCTGTGCTATTGTGGTCCCATTGGAGAGAGGGCTGCAGTATGGCCCTGCCTGCGGGGTGTGGGCAAGGCTGAGGAATCCCCAGGGCCAGGGCTGGCAGGGCCAGGTTTGCCCCCATTCCCTGGGAAGGGCCTTGTGCTGTCCTCCAGAGCCAAGCATGTGTAGATGGCACAAAGGTGCCTGCCCCAGAAGGTGTCTCCCCTGTCAGTGCTTTGGCCACTGCCCTGAGTGCCCTAGCAGCTACTGCCCCAAATGCAGCTTGTGCAATGAAAAATGCTGGGCAGGATGCGGGGTATGATACAGCTTTGGCCTGTGCCAGGACATTTCATGCTGCTCCCTCCCTGCAGGGAGTGCCAGGCACAGGGCTGGCAGAAGGCAGTGACAGAGCTTCAGGGCACCCCCCTGCCAGCTGCACACAGCAGCAATCATTAGGGGCCAGAGCCAGTGCAGTTATGTCCTAGCTGGCCAAGGCACAGGCTGCAGGAGGCCTGGGCCTCCTCTAGGCTGGTGCATCACTGAGGCCATGAACAGGCCCCTTCTCCATTGATCCTGGCTCTGGGGAAGCTGTGTGTGCCCTGTGGGGCCAGTCTAACCCCCGCCTATGCTCCTTCCCCAGGCAGTAGCAGTGCATTGCTTGCTGGGCTTTGGCAGGACAGGAACCCTGCTGGCCTGTTACCTTGTGAAGGCCACGAAGATCACGGGGGTTGATGCCATCCACGAGATCCGGAGGATTCGGCCCGGCGCTATCGAGACACACGAGCAGGAGAAAGCCGTCATTCAGTTCCACCACCGCATCAAATAGCGGGCACTGCGGGCCCGCCCAGCCCACAGTCCTGCTGCATTGTGGGCACCGGAGACACTGGACTGCTCGGGCACTGGTACTGCAGGGTGGGCTCCTAGGCTGGGGAGGGTGGGAGCCCTTCTCCGTGGCAGTGGCAGAGATGCTGGTCTATGGGTCTCACTGAGTGCCTATGCCACCTCCAGCCCCTCCTGGCTGGGGGGTGGCACCCCAGCCTGTGTGCTCTGGGCAGAGAGCTGAGAGGAGGTGCTGAGCACAGCTGGAGAGGAAGGGAAAGGGGAATTGTAGAGCAGCATCTCCCCAGCCCCTTGTGAGCACCGCACTGCATGAGCTAGACAGTAGAGCCCCAAGACAGCAGGGCTTGGCAGTCCCCTGCACTGAGACCTGCCCAGATCCTGCCATGAAGCCCTTAGAGAGAGAAAGCCATGATCAGGAATCCCCTGGAGCTGAGAGCTTCCTGTATGAAGCAGGTCCTCATGGGGAGCTGAGCCAGACTGGTTTGGGCAGTGTGGGAGATCTCCTTTGAGCTGCTGCAAACACTCCTGCACCACCCTGAATAAAGACAGTTGTGTGGTCTGCACTGGTGTCTGTGTAGGGGCCCCTGGCTGTGTGGTTTGCTCTGGTGTCTGCATAGGGGCCTGGCATAGCACTGCTCTTCCCATAGACAGGGGCACAGCACACACGTGCTGCATGTTTCAACGGAGCCCGGGCAGGTCTCATGCTGCCAACCCAGGGGCAGTGGCTGCAGGAGGTCCCGCTGGCCGCTATATCGGTCAGGCTGGGCTTTGGTTCACAGGGCAGCATGAGCACTTGCTGGGGCCCTCAGGCAGTGCACAGGGAGGCAGTGCCCTGCTGGCATCGATGCTGTCACAGGCCAAGCAGCTGCAGCTGTGCACCTGCTTTCTGCATGCAGGGTGGCTTCTCCAGTGCCCGCAAGTAGAAGAGCCTGCCCAAGGCTGGGGTTCATTCCCTTCAGGGTGTCTCAGCCACCAGTCTGCAAATGAGTGCACTGTAAAGCCATGGAGACCCAGAAAAGGGGAGTCAGCCCCCAAGGACAGACCATGAAGCCTTCAGTGCCAGCCTTCCTCCTAAGGGCAAAAGAGGGACAGGGGCTGCCAGTTCAGGGCTCCAGACTGCCTGCCTCTGCCTCAGTGACACAGCAGCCATGCACTCACTGCACCTGGAGGCGCCAGCACTGCAGCAGCAGGCCTTGCACACAGCCCATGGAGCTGCTCCCATGCCAGCTTGGAGCAGTGTTTGGCATCTGTCTGGCTGAGCTTGACAAGGACACTCAGGGCTCTGAGCCACATCAGACTGACTCAGACACGCGCTCACACCCCAGCACCTGTGTTGAAGCCTGCTCAGGAGCACTCCCAGGGACTCCTATGTGGCTCTGCCACCTCCGGCTGCAAGGTTTCTCAGGTCAGCTGAGGACAGCAGCAAGGAGATAAGACTGCAGCCTGTCCCTGAGGGTGCAGACAGTCCCCAGCCTGCAGGAATTGCACCCCAAACCCCTCCCAGGCTCAGCTGTCTTGTGCACCTGACATCCTGTGTCATCGCTGCCCTATCACCCTGGTTTGTGCTGCATCCCAGCCATCTGCCCCCAGGGAATCACCCTGCCTTGGCTGCCCTTGAGCTGGGCGGGTGCCTCTCCTGGGCAGCTCTGGTGCTGAGGCAGCAAGCATGGCCCCCACCACCGCCTCAGGGAGGTGGCACACTTCCAGCCCAGATGAAAGGCCTGACTGCCAGCTTGCCAAGTAGCTTCTCCAGCCTGCTCCCCCACCAGCCCCTTTGACAGTGCTGGGGGTGGTAGGCGCCAGTGACTGGCCCCCTCCAAGGCAGGGATCAGGGGAGCCAAAGGGTCTCAGACCGAGGCCATGACCCAAGGCCTCTGGGGAGCCTGGGGCTTGCTGGAAGCTCCCTTCTGCCAGGGTGTTGGACTTGTCTGCTTTGCCAGGTGCAGTGGGGGTTGACGGTGTCTGTGCTGCTCCCTCCCATGGGGATGCATTGCCATTATTTCTCCTACACCGTGCAGGCTGCCTGCAGGCTGCTCCTCACACCCAGCCCTAGCGATTTGCCCTCACTGCTCAGGTCAGCGCTGGGTAAAGCAGCCCCCTGCCTGTCCTCCCTGGTGTCAACAATGCCTCCTCACCCCACTGCTCCCTTCGGCGTGCAATTGGGACATCTTGGTGTTTCAGGGCCTTGGGGGTGAATTGGCTGTTTGGGGGCTTCTGTGGGTTCCCACCTGCCCATGAATGTAGGGACTGGATGCAGTCACCCCGGAGGCCATGGTGCTTAGGGAACGAGAAGGTCTGGGTGCGGCCGGGCCCATGCTGCCACATGGTGCCTTCCCTCTACTGTGGTACCCAGCTGGCGCTGGCCAAGTCCTGGCCTAGTGCAGCTCTTCTGCTCCATCCTGGCAGGGGCAGGGGTCACGTGGGCTGGGGCAGGGGGCATCAGCATTTCCTGGAGCTGTGAGTACCACCAGCACCTGCTCCCTGAGATGCTTCTGTTGCAGAGCCTCCATTGGGGAGTGTGGTGGCAGGGGCATCTCCAGGACTGAGGTAAAGGGTTCAGAGGGTGAGGGGCAGTCTGTGGCAGAAGCAATCATGTCAGCCCAGGGGCCGGGTCTGAGTAGGCACCACAGGGCAGGACCCGCTGGGGCTGGACAGTTGTCTTGTACAACTGACACAGGGCTTCCCCTGTGCGAAGTGTGTTGTGGGGTGGCTGGTGCTACTGTGGGTTTTCTCTGGAGCCATCACAGCTTCTTTTTAGCAATATCTGCAGCCTGGCATGCAGCTTGGCATGAGCACCCAGCATGGTGCTGATCCCCCTGCACCCCCATCTCATCCCAACCCAGCTGACACCAGCCCTTCAGCTGCCACGGGCAGCTATTACTAGGTGCCAGCCTTTCTCCAGCCCTGTTATTTGCCCAGAGTCCCAATTGCTGGTTCTCCTAGGCAAGGCGCTCAGAGCACTTGCACCAGGCACCACCGCTCTGCATCACTACTGCTGCCCCAGGATCTCAGTGACAGATGGTGTCTGGGCATGGCCAGGAGTTGTTCCCAAGGCAGCCTGGGGCCTAGGCAGCAGGGAGCCCACACGGGCCTGGCCTTGGGGAGCAATGCTGGCCGCAGGATGTGGCAACACTGTGGCATGAGGGACATCCTGCCCCAGGGCCTCCTGAGCTCACTGCCCCTTGGAAAGGGAGTAGGGCCAGGTCTGGAGAGCACTGCACCCTGTCTGCTGGGAGTGCCCTTCTCCAGCTTCCCTGCATGTAAGCAGGCACCATCCTGACCCTGTAGCAGGCCTGGGCTCTGCTCGTCCTGGTGTCCCACTGCCCAGAGGTGCTGTGATGCAGTGGCCTTTACAAGAACAGGCTCCGACCTAGGCCCGGGAGACAGGCAAAGTCCTCCTGGCCCAGAGCCCTGGGAGAAAGGAGGCTCCTGGTCCACACTGCTGCAGAGAGCAGCATCCCATCCCGTCCCCACTGCGCCCCTTGCATTTGCATTGTGAGCATGTCTCTTTGACCCCTGCCCACCGAGCCTGTTTGTCTCTGTCGGCAGCGTGGCCCCGTCTCTGTGGGAGGGACGCCCCAGGCACAGGGAAGGGACTGCCCTCTCCTGTGCTCCCTGTGGTACTTTCTGCCGTGCGGCTGGGGTGGAAAGGCTCATGCCTGCCCCACCCTGTGCTCAACTGCAGGCAGTCTGTGCCAGTGCATCCTGGCAGAGGCTGCGCTCACTGCATCCGGGCTCTCAAATCCAAGGGAGTGGCTCTGGCTGCTGGCCACAGCCCTGGGCTGAACAAAGCAACAGGAACAACAAGAGGGGAGGCCGAAGGGAGGGCACAGGGGCTGCCAGGGTGAGGGTATGGGCACTGCTGCTGAAGACCCGCACTCCACCCAGGGAATTGCTGGAGCACTGAGCACCCACCCCTCCATCCCGGGCCTGCGTCTCCAGCCTGGTACAGCCAGCCAGGCACTGGGCTTCCCTGACCGCAGCCTGGGCACTCAGCCCTGGGTGCTGTCTGGAGATCGGTGCCTGGCTGCACAGGGGCTCAGGCCTTGTCTGCAGGTGAAGTCCCAGCAGGGTCAGAGAGACCCACGTTCTTGTGTGCGAGGTGCGCGGGTGCAGATATTGTAACAGTTTTGGGTGGCCAGTGGGCCTTTGTATGGGTGCACGGGCGTGTGTATTGTAACAGGATCGTGGCGTGTCACTAAGAATGTAGATATACATAACCTTATAGATAGATAGATAGATAGATAGATAGATAGATAGATAGATAGATAGATATTTATAATAACCCCTCCTCCCCCCCCCCGCAGGGGCTGTGGGCTGGGCTGTGCAGTGACCTATGGCCCAGGCATGGGAACAGGTGTTGAGCTCTGGGGCCACAGGGCCTCCAGCTGGCCAGGCACAGGCTCTGTCTGCTGCATGTTCCTCCAGGGAGGCCTTCTGCTGGCTTGTCCAGGAGGCAGGTACCAGCTGCACACAGGCTCTTGGGCCTGAGCAGCCCCCAAGCTGCACCTACCAGTGCTGCAGTGCTTTGCTCTCCTCCCCTGGCATTGTTCTGGGGCTCGGGGTTATCTGTCCTCCAGGAATGTCCCACTCTTGGCCTGTGCTTTGTGCATTGCTGCTGAGCCTGCCCCTCCCTTACCCATGCACAGCTCAGCCCTTGGCTGGAGACTGGCAAGTGGCCTCTGCATCTGGGAGCTGCAGGCTGGGCACCAGCAGCTGAGCCATCCATATGACTGCTGAGGGGGTACACTGGCATTGTAGCTCTCTCCTGGCAACGTCCATGTCCTGGCCAAGAGCCCAGCCAGCTCCAGCTGCCCCTGGGGCTAGGGCTAGTGCAGGCTAGGGCTGGAAGGCTCAGGCTGCAGCCTGGGGCAGGCAGGCTCAGCACCGCTCTCAGGCTCAGCCACGGGCAGGGAGGCAATCATAGAATCCCAGAGCAGTAGGGCTGGAAGGGAGCTCCAGAGTTCGCATCTAGTCCAGTCCCCTGCCTGGGACAGGATCAGCCCTGTCCAAACCCACCCAGACACAACACAGAACCATAGAAAACGAGGGTTGGAAGGGACCTCAGGAGGTCACATCTAGTCCAACCCCTGCTCAAAGCAGGACCAGCCCCAACTAGATCATCCCAGCCAAGGCTTTGTCTAGCCAGGTCTTAAAAACCTCCAAGGATGGAGATTTCACCACTTCTCCGAGTAACCCATACCAGTGCTTTACTACCCACCTGGTGAGAAAGTTTTTTCCTTATATCCAACCAAAACTTCCCTTGCTGCAACTTGAGACCATTGCTCCTTGTTCTATCAAATCTATAAGCTAAAATCTTATTCAAACTACCATCAGCCCTGACACAATACAAAACATCACACCCAAACCTGCCGCAGGTAAAGCAGGGGAACCACAGCAGCCAACATCCTGCTTCTGTAACAGGTTGTTAGTATACACTCAAGAGATCCCAGGTAAAAAGCTATGCCCCTACTGCAGAGGAAGGCAGCCCACTCTCCCCCAGTCCATAACAATTCGACCAGGGGATAAAATTCCTTCCTGACCCCAATGCAGCATCCATCTGAGCCTGAATGGAGGGACAAAACCAGTGCCATAGCAAGTGGGGGGGGGGGGGGGGGGGGGGGGGGGGAAGCAGGGCAACCACCCCAAGCACCAAAGCAAATGGGCACTAACCAGCACTCCACAGCTGGGGCGGGGCATGGGATGCAGCTGTGAGCAGTTCATTTCAGAGGGTACGGGATGGGGGAAGGATGGCTTCTACCGCTGCATGCACCCCTGGGCAAGCATTGGAGGGCATGTGCCCCCTGGATCTGTGTGCAGGGCAAGTGCGGGCTGCTGCTGCGGGCTTTGCCTCGGGCACCAAACTTCATTGCCACAGCACAGGGCAAGACCCTGTAGCTAGGAACCTCTGGGTTTGAGTCCCAGCAGGAGCATTGGCAGAGGCCAGTCACAGCCTCCAGCCTGGGCTGCAGCCAACACCCAGTGCCTCTGAAGAAGGCTTAAGAAAACCTTGACACAGGGAGGGAGCAGCCAGTGAGATGCAGAAAGCAGAGGGAAGATCCAGACCAGCCCAACCAGCCGGGTGAGAACCAGCCTGGGCAGGGGAGGGGAGAGGCCAGCAGGGATCCACTGGAGAGCAAAGTCTGGGGGTGCGGCCATATGCACTGGGGGCAGCCTGTGTTTGTCCAGCACCTGGCCATTACCCAGCTGGCAGCTCTAGCAGATGCACCTGTCTGCCCAGGCCAGGAGGGGCCAATCTGCAAGGGACGGAGGAAGTGTCTTCCCTGGGCCGTCAGTGGGATTTGCTCCTGAATCCACCATACAGACCGGCAGTCCTGGTGGGCTTGGCTGTGAAGCCCCTAGTGCCCTAGAGCAGCACCTCTGTACCTGCCCAGTGGCATCTCAGCTTTCCCAGGGCCAGCCATCTTACTGGCCTCACATGCTGTTTTGGCTTGTACAGCACCTGCACCTTTCCCACAAAGCCGGCCCTCAGGAATTGTGGGGTGTGCCTTAAGCAGGGAAGGTGATTTTTCTTAAGCTTCAGTTTGAGGGTGTGCCTGTGGGCTGCATGTAGTATGTGAGTTGGCACAGTTGACAGCAGCCTCCAGGTTCAGGTGTGGGATGTAAGGGTTCAATTCTTCCCTCTACCTGCAAGTATCAGACCCCTTCCCCCCCACGGCCCTAACCTCCTAGCTGGGGCTGCTTGGGCTGGGGAATGGGCAGACTTTGTCCTCCTGGTGAAACTGTTTGTCTGCTCCCAGGCACTCCCTAGATCTCACAGGGAGCAGTCACTGGAGACAAGGCCCTGGGAGTAGGGACCTGTTTCCCCTCCACTCAGCTGGGACCTGGCCCCCACCTTGCAGAGGGACACTCCTTCCAGGACTCTTCCTGGCTCAGCGAACTTTGCACTTTTCATGGCACCCTGGTGCAAGTCCCACAGGAGCAGGGCTGTCTTCCGTTGTGTGGGCAGAGCACTCTGGGGGAGCTGTAGGTGTGAATCCCCCGAGCCCCAGGAGGACCTGGGTTTCCCATCTGCTGGGTGTCTCAGGAGGGGTGGGCGCCTGGTCCCGCTGTGCTTGGGCAGAGGGAACCCCTCTGCATGCTAAAGGGTAGAGCACTAGCAGCTCCCTTGAGGAGAGGGCTCTAGGCTTCAGTCCTGGGTGGAGAGAGGCACCTCCCTACTGTCCTGTCTGAAGTACAGAAGCCCCAGAGCAAAGGGAGGGTAAGACAGCCCCTCCCCACCCCATCACAGCTTATAGTGGCTGTGCGCTGGCCTGCAGCTGCTCAGCTGCCTGCTGTGGATCCCACCCCACGCTGCAGCACTAGCTCCCCACGCACAGCACAGCACAGCACAGCACAGGGCACCTGTGTCCCTGATTCACACTCTGTCCCCCTTCTAGGGCAATGCACCTGGGGGCATCTTGGTCCCTGGGTGCTGAAGTCACTAGGCCTCCTGTACCTGCCCCGACCAGAAAGCACTGCCAGGGCCTGGTACACCGACAGTGGGTGCCTGCCCCCACACCCACAGACCCAAAGGGGCAAGGCTCAGTTGGCAGAGGGCCACAGCCAAACACTGAACCTGTACAGGGCTCCTCCAGCCTTCTCCCACGCAGGTCGGGCAGCCTGGGCGCACAGCCAGAGGCTGGCAGGAGCAGGGCTGCCAGCCAGAGGCAGTGCCTGGGAGCTGACTGTGGGGAGAGAGCTGGGGAGCTGGCTGCAGAGGTGGGGCAGGGGAGCTGGCAGGCGGGCCACCTGGCTGGGAGCCAGCAGACAGGACACAGAGCAAATGGGGGTCCAGGAGGGTTGGAGGTATCTCAAGGGAGTGATCCTTGGGGCTCAAAAGGAGTCTATCCCATTACGTAGGAAGGGAGGTAAGGGGGCAAAAAAGCCCCCTTGGCTGAACAGGGAACTCCAGGAGAGTCTGGGGGCAAAGAAAGAGATGCAGCTTGCTCCAGGACCATGGTTGTCATGGGTGACTTCAATTACCCAGACATCTCATGGGAGGATCGCTCAGCAAAATCTGAGCAGTCGCAGAGCTTCCTCTCGTGCGTGGATGACCTCTACCTGACTCAAGAAGTCTATGGGCCAACGAGAGGCAAAGCACTGCTCGACCTGGTGCTGGCTACTGGAGATGACCTAGTTGGCGACCTAGTGATCGATGGGAAGCTGGGTGACAGCGACCACGAGCTGATCACCTTCACCATCTGCCGAAAAGCTGGCAAGTCAGTCAGCAACACAGAAGTCCTTGACTTCAGGAAAGCTGACTTTGACAAGCTCAGGAGGCTTGTCAGTGAGGCCCTAAGGGACTGTGACCATGGGGAGAGTGGAGTTCAAGAAGAGTGGTTGCTCCTCAAGGGAGCGATCCTCAATGCACAAACTAAGTCTATTCCATCTCGGAGGAAAGGCAGCAAGAGGGCACAGCAGCCCCCCTGGCTCTCCAGGGACCTAGCAGACCTCCTGAGGCTAAAAAGAAAGGCCTACAAAGGATGGAGGATGGGAGTCACCTCCAAGGAGGATTATTCTGCACTGGTCCGGTCCTGTAGGGAGCTGACCAGGAAAGCCAAGGCTGCAACTGAACTCCAGCTAGCTTTGAGCATCAAGGACAATAAAAAGTCCTTTTTCAGATACGTGGGGAGCCGGAGGAAAAGCAGGGGCAACGTTGGACCCCTGCTGAACCAGATGGGGCAACTGACAACTGACACCCAGGAAAAAGTCTTTCATCAGCCCCATGGGACGCCCATGCCCGCTACGGGACAGGGAAGTCCGGGTGAGGGTGATCCCCTGCCCTCCATTAATGCTGACCTCGTGAAGGAACATCTTTAGAAGCTGGATACCTTCAAGTCAGCCGGCCCTGACAATCTTCACCCCAGGGTACTCAAGGAGCTGGCGAGCATCATAGCCCAGCCTCTAGCGCGGATCTTTGAAAACTCTTGGCGCTCTGGTGTAGTGCCCGAAGACTGGAAGAAGGCCAATGTGGTGCCTATCTTCAAGAAAGGGAGGAAAGTGGATCCGGCTAACTATAGGCCCATCAGCCTGACTTCTATCCCGGGGAAGATCTTAGAAAAGTTTATTAAGGAGGCCATCCTTAATGGACTGGCCGACGCCAACATCTTAAGGGATAGCCAGCACGGGTTTGTTGCGGGTAGGTCTTGCTTGACCAATCTCATTTCCTTCTACGACCAGGTGACCTATCACCTGGACAAGGGAGATGAGATTGATGCCATATATCTTGACTTCAAAAAAGCCTTCGATCTGGTGTCCCATGATCGTCTCTTGGAGAAACTGGCCAATTGTCGCCTTGGGTCCTCCACGATCCACTGGCTGGAAAATTGGCTCCGGGGTCGGACCCAGAGGGTAGTAATTGATGGAAGTCACTCATCGTGGTGTCCTGTGACCAGTGGGGTCCCCCAAGGCTCTGTCCTTGGACCCATACTGTTCAACATCTTCATTAATGATGTGGACACTGGAGTCAGAAGTGGACTGGCCAAGTTCGCAGATGACACCAAACTTTGGGTCAAAGCATCCACACCAGAAGACAGGTGGATGATCCAGGCTGACCTGGACAGGCTCAGCAAGTGGGCGGACGAGAATCTGATGGTGTTCAACGCCGATAAATGCAAGGTTCTCCACCTTGGGAAGAAAAACCCGCAGCATCCTTATAGGCTCGGCAGTGCTATTTTGGCTAGCACTATGGAAGAAAGAGACTTGGGGGTCATCATTGACCACAAGATGAACATGAGCCTGCAATGCGATGCTGCGGCTAGTAAAGTGACCAAAATGCTGGCTTGCATCCAGAGATGCTTCTCAAGCAAATCCCGGGACGTCATTCTCCCCCTGTACTCGGCCTTAGTGAGGCCGCAGCTGGAGTACTGCATCCAGTTTTGGGCCCCACAATTCAAAAAGGATGTGGAGAAGCTTGAGAGAGTCCAGAGAAGAGCCACGCGCATGATCAGAGGTCAGGGAAGCAGACCCTACGGTGACAGGCTGAGAGCCCTGGGGCTCTTTAGCCTGAAAAAGCGCAGGCTCAGGGGTGATCTGATGGCCACCTACAAGTTTATCAGGGTTGACCACCAGTATCTGGGGGAACGTTTGTTCACCAGAGCGCCCCTAGGGATGACGAGGTCGAATGGTCACAAACTACTACAAGATCGTTTCAGGCTGGACATAAGGAAGAATTTCTTTACTGTCCGAGCCCCCGAGGTCTGGAACAGCCTGCCACCGGAGGTTGTTCAAGCGCCTTCACTGAACACCTTCAAGATGAAACTGGATGCTCATCTTGCTGGGATCCTATCACCCCAGCTGACTTCCTGCCCTTTGGGCGGGGGGTTGGACTCGATGATCTTCCGAGGTCCCTTCCAGCCCTAATGTCTATGAAATCTATGAAATGTATAGGCAATGGAAGCAGGGAGCAGCCACCAAGGAGGAATATATCTCCCTGGCGCGCTATTGCGGGGAATCAGTTAGACAGGCCAAGGCAGGGTTTCAGCTCAGGCTGGCTTCAACAATCAAGGACAATAAAAAGTCCTTCTTCAGGTATATAGCAGGCAAAAGGAAAGCTCAGAGCAACATAGGGCCCCTACAGGACAGATCAGGACAGTTGGTGGTTGACGCAGGGAAAAAAGCGGAGCTCTTCAATGAGTTCTTCGCTTCAGTATTTCTATGTACCGACCAAGCCAATTCCCCCACCTCAATCATTGATGGATGTCCACATGGCACCAGTCCGCCTACGGTTAGTTCTGAAATAGTTAAGGAGCTCCTGGAGGAGCTGGATGGTACAAGTCAGCAGGCCCGGATGACCTCCATCCACGGCTCCTGAAAGAATTGGCCAGTGTCATAGCTGAGCCGCTGGCATAGCTGTTCGAGCACTCATGGTGCTCCGGCCAGGTCCCTGAGGACTGGCGAAGGGCCAATGTGGTGCCCATTTTCAAGAAAGGGAGAAGGGATGAACTTTAGACCAGTCAGTCTTACCTCTATTCCTGGGAAAATGCTAGAGAAAATAATCAGAGAGCACATTTGTGCAGGCCCAGCATGGGAAACGATGCTGAGAGGAAACCAGCGCGGGTTTGTCACAGGTAGATCCTGCCTGACAAACCTTGTAGCCTTCTACGGCCAGGTCACACACTGCCTGGACGTGGGAGCCGAGGCTGATGTCATCTTCCTGGACTTTAGGAAGGCCTTCGATACAGTCTCGCACCCTGTCCTCATTGGGAAGCTAGCAGACTGTGGAGTGGATGCCTACACAGCCAGGTGGGTGGCCAACTGGCTTAGGGACCGCACCCAGAGAGCGGTGGTGGATGGTTCCTTCTCAGCCTGGAGGGAGGTGAGCAGTGGGGTCCCGCAGGGTTCGGTCTTCAGACTGATATTATTTAATATCTTCATCAGCAATTCGGATGAGGGCGTGGAGAGCACCCCCTCCAAGTTCATTGATGATACCAAGTTATGGGGCAAAGTTAGTACACCAGAGGGCAGGAAGCAGATTCAGGCCGACCTGGACAGGTTGGATCAATGGGCAGAGAGAAATAGGATGCAATTTAATAAAAATAAATGTAAGGTACTCCACCTGGGAAGGAGGAACCCCCAGCACACCTATAGGTTGGGGGTGTCCTTCTCAGCAGCTCGGAGGCAGAGAGGGATCTTGGAGTCATAATTGACTCCAAGATGAACATGAGCCGGCAGTGTAACGAGGCCATCAACAAGGCCAATTGCACCTTGTCGTGCATTAGCAGGTGCATGACTAATAGATCAAAGGAGGTGCTGCTCCCCCTCTATGTGACACTGGTCAGGCCGCAGTTGGAGTACTGTGTCCAGCTCTGGGCACCGCACTTCAAGAGGGACGCGGGGAATCTGGAGAGGGTCCAGAGGAGGGCCACTCGCATGATTAGTGGCCTTCGTGATAGACCCTACAGGGGGAGGTTGAGAGAGCTGAATCTCTTCAGCCTTCACAAGAAACGGCTGAGGGGAGATCTTGTGGCCACCTATAAATTTATTAAGGGAGGTCAACGGGGAATAGGGGTCGCGCTGTTTACTAAGGCGCCCCAGGAAGTGACTAGGAATAATGGGTGTAAACTAGTTGAGAGTGGATTTAGGTTAGATATTAGGAAGAAATTTTTCACAGTAAGGGTGGCCAGGATCTGGAATGGGCTTCCAAGAGAGGTGGTGCTGTCACCTAGCTTGGAGGTCTTCAAGAAGAGGCTAGATAGTCACCTGGCTGGGGTCATCTGACCTCGGTCTTCTTTCCTGCCAGGGGCAGGGGGTCGGACATGATGATCCATTGTGGTCCCTTCCAACTCTACAATCTATGAATCTATGAATCTATGACAGCTAGGGGTAGGGCTGCATGTGCCCAAGCCCCTAGCACAGCACCCTCTGCTCCCCATTGCCAGGTGCCCTGCTCGGGCCAGAGGTGCCCGGGTCTTACTTGGCATGGCCTGGCTGGTACTGCAGGAGGCACTGGCCATAATAGGCAGATCCCGTTGTGTCCCATGATAACAGACCTCACAGCTCTGGCCCCCATGGGACAGAGCAGCTCTCAGCAGTGCTGCCTGCATGCCCACTCGCACCCCCACGCTGCCAGTGGTCCCCGCTGGTCTAGACTGGCCGAGGCATCCCACCAGGTTTCACTCACTGGGGTCTCACCCCACAAGCCAGACTAAATGGGCCTAAGCCTTCAGAGCCAGGGCGGGGGGTGCGACCCAGCAGGGCAGCCAGGGACCTTGTCCTGGGCTCGGACAGACTGGCAGGGCTCTCATGGGTCAACACGGCTCTTGTAGCAACTGTATTCGTGGTTGTTTTACGTTCAGACCACAACGGTGCTCCCTGGCCCTTGCATCACAAAGGTTGTCACTGAAAATAGCCACCAGCCAGGAGTGGTCAACAGGTGGGGAGGGACGTGTCCTGGGCCCAAAGCCGGCAGTGGGCAGCGCTGCTGGAGACTCCAGAGGTGGTTCGACAGGGAGAACTGCACCAGGCCTTTCTTGGAGGGCAATTGGGATCAACCTTCTGGAAACCGGCCCGGCCTGCACCTCCTGCCCCTAGGGACTAATTTGTGGAGGCTTCTTCTCTTCCATTCAGGGATGCCATAATCAACCCTGGGCCAGAGCATCACAAATGATGGGCCAGGAGGTCGTAGGTTTGGGTCCTGACCCTACTGAATGGGCCCAGCTGGACATGTGGGCTGTGCTCTCTGCTCCCAGGGCTGGAGCCGCACTATGATGGGGAAGCAGAGGGCGGGACCAGGGCTCAGGAGCAGGGCAGGGGCAGGGGTCGTTCCCCAAGGCATCCTCTAAGCCCGGCAGAACCCGTGACACACATGGTCAGGAGGGACAGGAAAGCTGCTTATCCATAGTATTATTTCCTCTTGACTTATCTGACTTCAGCTTTGTCCTTAATACTCTCCTGGGCTCAGAGGGACGGGCAGGGCCATGGGGCCAGGCGAGTGGGGGGCTCTCAGCCACAGTGAAGGCAAAGCCAGAGGGATGAGGCTGGATGGGCTCTGCCAGGTACCAGCTATAGGAACTGGATGAACTGGCAGGATGGGACAGGGTCACAGCGGGATCACAGGTTTGGGTTGTAGGGGCCAGAGGAGCAGGGTGCTGGATCATGGTCATGGGCCGAGTGTGAGCACAGTCTTGTTACCCAACATGTTTCATAGCAGCTTTCAGCTCAGCCTGAATGAAACACACCTGCTCCCACCTGATCACCAGTCCCTGCCAGCAGGGACAGGCCGAGCATGGCGCAGAGGATGGGCACTGCTATCAGGTGTCGCCCCAGACCCTCCCCCCCGCTACATGCATGGATAAGCAGCCAGCCATTCGCATGCATCTGCCCCTCCTCCGTTCTCACAGCCCTGCCAGCCACAGGCACCTGCAAATACCCCTCCTCCACACATGCAGGAGCCCAGGCACACCCCCTTCACATGAGCACACATTCCTCCACACACAGCTCTGCTCCATATGCACGTAGGAACCCTGGCTTGCACACATGAGAGCTCACACTCCCCAACACAGACATCCTCTACACGCATCTCTGCCCCATATGCACACATGGGAACCCAGATGCAGTCACGTGCGCAGGCTCCGCCTACACACGTACACCTACAAACACATCTCTGCTACATGAGTGCAGATGCACACACCTTTCTCACACGCATGCCTACTACACATGCACGCACACATGTGCCTTCTAAATACACCCATATCTCTGCTACACAAAGGTACAGCCAGCCAGGCGCACACAATCCTGTACCCACACAACACACTGTTCTCCCCTTTCTACACACACGCACATGCACCCACACACAGATCCCTGCTACAGTTACAGACATCCAGACACAGACACACTGCCTACACACACAAGCAGGCACCTATATGCATACATTCATTCTGCATACATTCACAGACACATCTGTCACATGCATATGCAGGCAGCCAACCCCTCCCCCTGACAACACCTGCGACACACTGTCCTGTGGACTCACATGTCCCGTCCCATTCCCCCCACCCCCCACACACTTCCCCAGCATGGTGGCACTGAGGCCTCGCTCAGCTTGTAGGGCCAGGCAGTACTGCTCATGCCCTGCCCTGGCTGCCAGCCCAAGGCCAGCTCAGCAGGCGACTGCCCAGTGGACAGGGACACTATAGCACCCCCATCCCATCCCCCCGAGCCATTGAAGAGGGGATTATCCAGGAGCTTCCAGAGCACAATGATTTGCAGCAGGCAGGGAGGTGCCACAAAGGGCAAAGCACTGCATGGGGCCCAGCTGTGGGGCTGCACAGAGCCCAAGGGACAAGGCAGGTCACAGCTGAGGGGCAGAGATGCTCACAGCCCCTGGCTGGACTCAGCATGGTCCTGGAGCCCAGGTTCCCTGGGCCTTATCAACAAAGGGATCCTCTGCCCAGTCTCCGAGTGCTTTAGAAACCTCCCCAAACCGCATGTGCCCCTGGGTTCGACCCCTTCCCCTCAGCCCCAGATTGTCGATCCACTGCCCCAGACATCACCCTCACATCCCAGGCCACCTGCAGACCTGGCCAGCCAGGGCATTGGCCCCTCTCAACTTGCTCCTTTAGGGCAGGCTGGAAACTTCTGCAGATGCAGAAGGCTCCCGCCTCAAAGCAACCCCCTTACTGGAGATGAGAGAGATGGGCAGGACCCCCGTGATACCCCATGGACCTCTGTTCCTCAGAGATCCTGTCTAGCTGAGTAGACAATGCGGGGAGGCAGATAACCCAGGAGGCCTCCCACAGCACTGGGCAGAGATACTTAAGGACCCAGAGAGCAGAGCATTTGCACAGGGTTGTGCCAGGGCTGTTGAGGTACAGGACATGGCTGGCAAGGAGGCTAGCATGCCCTGCTCCTGGGCTGGCACTCAGCACAGTGCTTCCCTGTGCCACACATGACCCTGACTGTCATCGGTGAGCTGTGAATGGCCCAACAGACATTCACATTCCCAGCTTCCTGCTGATGCCCTGCGGGCCACAGGAGAGGTGTCCCCCAGCAGCAGGGCATCCATAGGACTGTCCCAAGCCCAGGAAGAAAGAAGTCTGGCCGATGCTTTGAGTACTGAGGGCTGCTGCAGCACAGGCCTCAGGGAGACAAGTGTGAGTCTCCATGTGTCAGAGCACCCTTCCCTGCCTGCTCTGGAAGGGTCTGCAGAGTGCATGGGAGATAGCTCTCAGCTCCCTGAGCTGGTCTCCCCAGGCCACGAGGCCTTGGGCTGGAGAAGTGAGTGGTGTGACACTGTCCCCAAAATCCCCTGCCTCCCACTTAGCTATGCTGCAAGATCCTGTCACAGGGAACAGGGCACAGTCCTCAGCCAGGCAAAGGAGCTGTGGCTGTGAGGGTGCAATGTTGCAGACAGGCTACTGAGCCCTCCCAGGCTGGGCACAGTCCTGTGCCAACACACCTGCCTGCTTTCACGATGTGGCCTGCAGCCTACATCATTTCCCCCTGCCTACAGGACAGTGCTGCTCTCCACTTCCCAGCCCTGCACTGCCCTGCACCTCAAGAGGTCTGCAGGGAAACCCTGCTCCAACAAGCATGGGCACACTGCTCCTGCAGAGCACAGCAGGGCATCACAGCAGTGAATGAGTCCCTGCTGCTCTGGCCCCTCTGCTCCCCGCCTGCGACAGGGCCTGGCAGAGAGAAGGCAGGGCTGACATCTTTGCAGCACGGTGTCTGAAGCAGCTCCATTGCACCTAGCTTTGCTGCTTTCTGGGCATCACCAGCGAGCCTTGGCACAGGATACTCACTTCCTCGGAGTGGCTGCTTTAGAAAATTGCCTCTACCCCCAGCTGCTGAGACTGGCTGGCAGTGCCAGGAAGGATCCTGTCCCAGAGGCACCAGGTCACGCTGGCTTGTTCCACCAAGGTCTGGCCTGGCCCAATTGAGCACCAGAAACCACTCCATCCCCCCACCTGGAAAAGTCCTGCCAACCATGTCCAGCCACGTGACATTCACCCGGACACGCTGGCACCTCTCCAGCTCTGTGCTACCTGGGGAAAGAGAGCTTTGCTGTGTGCAACTCCTGATAGGTAACTTCTGCCCACTGCCTGCCAGTTGTTGCTTGGTGGGAGCACCGGGGATTTGTGTGCCCGAGTCTGCTGACAGGAAGAGCCCGATCCTGCCTTTTACTTGGGGGCACAAGACCAGGATCATGTCACTCCTCAGCCTGCTCTTTGGTGACCTAAGCAGGCCAAGTTCCCAGAGTCTCCCACAAGGACTGCTTTCTGACCTTTGCATCACTCCATGCCCTTTCCAAGCCCTCTCTGATTTATCAGAGCTAAGAGCCAAATGTTGGTGTTAGGCATCAGTAGCAAAGCAAAAGGTCATGGAGCAAGTCCAGGTGGGTTTACGCAGGGACCACACTCACCTTCCAGCCAACTAGGGGGGCATACAGGCATGGCCAGCCTGACGTGCCTCCAGGGGCTCCTGGGAGCTGGCAGCCCTGGGACTCTCCTGGCACCCTCTAGAAATCCCTGCTTAGTGATGATCCCCCACGTGCACTTCTGTACATTGCAACCTGAGCCCTGCCAGTTAGCCACTTTTCAAACATTTCATGTGTGCTATGTTGATTTAGTATCATGGTATTGTTCTATGTGGCATTTGCACCTTGTCAAACAAATTTATAATCTCATCCAAATAGGAGACCAAGCTATTTGGACCAAGTCTCCTTTCTGTTAGTCCATGCACTTTTATCACCTCCTTCAGTGACTGAGTTATACCAGTCCTGTATCAGATGTTCCAGGATTTCACCTGGGATCAACGTCAGGCTGAAGGGACGTTGCTGGGCCTTCGTGTTAACCCTTTAAAATGCTGACACCACCATAGCTTTCCTTCAGTCCTCTGGAGCCTCCCCACTGCTTGAAGACTTACTGAAAATCAGCATGGATGGCCCTCAATCTCCTCAGCCAGCTCTTTTAAAACACTTGGACTCAGGTGTCCTGGACCTCCTTTTATTAAAACTAACTTAATATCTTCTTGGGTGATTACTGGAAGGAAAACAATTGCATCCTCATCTGCCAGAAGTCCATCATCTGGCTCTTCCCCAATACCGAACAAAGCAATGTATTGAACACTTCTGATTTGGTTATTATTGACACTGCTACCATGCCCACAACATCGTTGGGTTTCCTTTTGTTTCTGCTTGAATAACTACTCCTTATTCTCCTTCACACTGCTGGCTACTTGTGTTGCATTGCTTCCTGTATTATACTTTCACTGCTTTTAGCTTGTCATATTTATTACTAGCAATGTTACCCTGTTTCCTGTTTAGACATACTCTCTTGTCCAGATTACAAGTGACGCTGCCTATAATTTTGGAGTTTAGGAAAGAACACGTTTCCCCCATACGACATACTGCACGAATGCATTCAGTGTTTCTGCTAGGATTAAGCAGCACCCAGGCATTACACCGTGGTTTCTAGGGACCTGATTAGAGGCTGACATTTGTCAGCCCTTGTGTAAGTCAAGGGCAAGTTTTATGGGTGTTTTGGGGAACAAAGGTCAACTTCACTTTAAGAGCTGGTCTCACTTCTCAGCTGAGCCTTTTCATAAAATCCCAGAGCAGTGGGGCTGGAAGGGAGCTGTACAGGTCCTCTAGCCCAACACCTGCCTGAAGCAGGATCGGCGCTATCCAAACCCTCCCATAAAAACCATCATCTAAACTCTAGGTAAGGCTGCTCTCAGCCCTGATGCAAGACAGACCTAACACCCAAACCCGCCACACACAAAGCAGGAGAACCGAACGAAGCAGCCGACACGCTACTTCTGTGAAATATCAATATACGCTCCAAAGATCTGGGGTAGGGGCCAGGGGGTAAAATCCCTTCCTGACCCCAGTGCAGCACCAGTCTGACTCCGCGCAGGGGCAGACCCCCCCAGCCAGGCACCTCCAGGTTTACGTCTGGGCAGGAGCATTGGTCCAGCCTGGCTCAACACACCCTGACCAGGGAGCAGCGAGGTGGGGGGAAGCAACCAGCAATGATGTTTGCAACTCATCGCGGCAGTGCAGGGCTCGGGGAGCCTGCTCTGAACCCAGTCGGGTTTCCGTCGCTGCTAGGTAAGCCCCCACAAGCCCGCACTTCCCAGCCTTGCTCTCGGCCCCTCGCAGAGCAGCTCCCCTGGCCCCGGCCCCGGCCCGTGCGCAGCCCCGCGGCGCCCCGCTGGCGCCGCAGCCGAGCTCGACCCATGCGGCAGGTGGGAAACCTAAGGCGGCCGCCGCCCGGCCCGGCCCGCCCCGCCCCGCCCCGCTCCCCCCACTTGCGGCTCGGCGGGGCGGGGCGCTCCCGGCTCCGGCTCCGGCTCCCGCAACCCGCCCTGCCGCTGCCATTGGAGTCGGCGTCCTCGCGGCAAGAGGCGGCCGGCAGCCCCCTGCTCCGCCCCCCATTGTGCTGCGCCGCGGCCGGGGCCGGAGCGGGGCGCGGGGCGCGGGCAGGTGCGGGAGAAGTTGGTCGTCCCCGGGTGCCCCGGTCCCGCTCGCGGACCGCGGTGGCCAGGCGGGGCCGGGACCTCCCCGGGGCGGTCCCTTGGCCCCGACCTGCCCAGGGCTTTGTGCTCTGCAGGTCCCCGAGCGGAGAGCGAGGGCAGGCGCGGGGCTGGGCAGCTCGCCCCCGTCCCGCCGCCGGCGCTGGCGCGAGGAGCGGCGCGCAGCCCAGCACCCGGGCCGAGCATCTCCCGCTTGCCGCCGTGGGAGACCGCGCCGCTGGCCCCGGGCACGCCGGGCCCCCGCTCGGCCGCCCGGCCTGGTCTCGGCGCGCGGGCAGCGCTGCAAGAGGGAGCGCTCGGGGCAGGGCGGACCGGGCACCTGTGCTATGATTTGGTGTTTCTGGCTTGTCTCCCTCAGCCGGTTCTCCAGCATCTTTGCTGAAGGTAAGGGGTGCGCGGCGTGCCCCCGGCTCTCTGCCCCAGGGCCTGACCCAGAGCCCCGAGTACCACCGGTGCTTCCCACGTGCCCTGGGTCAGGCAGGGGCTAGAGAGGAGTGATGCATGGGCTGCTGGGGTTGTGGGCAGAGCAGTGAGGGGATCAGAGGTGGAAAAAGTCAGTGCTCCCAAGGCTGTCCTATGCTAGAGGGGGTGTCCTGTGCACAGCTGTGCAGCCCGTGACCTCCCTGAGCTGCCAGGGCTGACTTTCCCCTTGCGACAGGGGAGCACTCTACATCTTGTGGTGGCATGTGAGCAGCTTGGGGTGCGATTCCTGCCTTGGTGCTCCAGGAAGGACCCTGCAGGGCTTTGAGGGGGGGGCACTCACTTCTCTGTGCTGATGGGCACAGGGGCCAAGACAAGGTTTCTGAGCAGGTCTCCTGCTGTCCCCCAACCTGGCACAGCTCCTTTCCTGCCCCTACCCTCCTGGCGCTCCAGGGCTGCTGGGAGGCTGGGTGCACCAGCAAGTACAGCGCAGGTCTGAAAGGGGGCCCGGGTTCTGCTCAGGGAAAGAGGCTGAGACTGGGGGGGTGGCCTTGGAGAACCCTTTCTGCAGAGGGCAATGATGGTCGTGGCTGTTCTCTCTGTCCTGGGCATGGTGGTGGGGGCCAGACAGCGCTGCTGGAGTCAGGCACGTGCTGGCAGGCCAGGACAGGCAGTGCTATGTGTCCTGCTGTGCTCTAACCAGTACTTTCTCCTGGCTCTGTGTGGCTTCCTCACATAGCAGCAGAATGGGGGCAAGATGCTCTGGGGGGGTTCCCTACACGTGGCTTTGTGCCCCTCCTTGCTCCCACCATGCAAGGCAGAGGAGAGGGCAGTGGCTGTGAGGGGCCCTGCCACCCTGCATAATGGCTTGGCTGGGGTCTGACTGCGTGGCCTGTCACTGGGGTGCCTGCAAGAGCAGCTGAGAGCAGGGTTTGGGTGACAACACAGCAGCTGTTCTTGTTACGCCTGAGCCCCAGGCATCGCTGTGGCTTTCCCAGGGAGCCTGGGGGCCCAATCCGGCTAAAACTTTCCTGTGGTGGCTCCTGCAGGCAACGGCAACAGCAGCACCAAGGGCCAGGCACAGTCACAGGCTGTGGTTGGGCGCATTGGAGAGAGTGTGATCCTGGGCTGTGACCTCCTGAATGCACATGAGGCACGTCCCCCACTCTACGTGATCGAGTGGGTCCGCTTTGGCTTCGTCCTTCCCATCTTCATTAAGTTTGGCCTCTATTCGCCACGTGTGGATCCAGAATACGTGGGTAAGTCAGCACCAGCACAGCTGGCGAACAGAGGAACCGGCCAGGAGGGCGGATGGAGCTGTGGGGATGGAGCAAAGGGCGCAGGGAAGTTGCTGGCATCATGCAGCAGTGGGGGGCATGGTAGCCCACCCTGCACCAGGCCCAGGGGTGTTTTCAGCCATTCCCTCTGGTCTCAGCATGCAGGGGCTGGCCTTGACCTCAGGGCGCCAGGCAGTGGCAGGTCCTGGCCAGGCTGGCTCTGGTGTAGCACTCTAACACACTGGTGCCTGCTGCGTGGTCTCCTCCCCTCTCCCTGGCTGGGCCCCAGCCAAGGGCTGCTGCTGTCAGACAGCATTAATCATGCTTCACTGCCCTGGGGAGGTGTGGAGCCACATGGCTAGCCTCTTGCCTTCCGCTGGGCTGGGCTGAGTGCGGCGGGAGAGGCCAGACCAAATTGAATGGTCCAGGCTGTGGCCCCGTGCCCGTGGCTGGCTGGGCAGGGAGCCTGGAGGACTGGGGTGTCTGGTTCCATCCTAGCAGGGCAGGGAAGGGCTGCTTGGCTCTGGCTGTCCAGCCTTCAGTTGAAAAGCAGGGACCCCAATGCTGGGCTGAGGCCCCCTGTTCAGAGGCAAATTGTTCCCAGCTGCCCTGAGTAGAGCAGTGGGGACGGAGCGATGGGGGGCCAGCAAGGAACAGGTTGCACACGTCGATAGGCATTGGGGCAGGGTAGAGACAGTACATGCCAGAGGGAGAGGTGCATGTCCCAGCTCTTTGCAGTGTCTGTGCGGCTCTTCAGGACCCCTCTGCATGGGATGGTGTGCATTGGGCATGGGATGGTGTGTCTGAGTTGTAGGCAGCTGCTTTGCACAGGGAAGGGGAGTGCTGCTTGGCCCACCTCTTTTGGCAGTGAGATGCAGCAGGCAGCATCTTCCCTTCCTCAGTGCCCAGACAGTCCCTGGGATGCACATGGCTGTGACTCGGCCCTTGGAGCACATGGCAGCCTGTGCCGGGGAGCAGGGCTCTGTATGGCCCAGAGCACAGGCAGAGCCCTGGGCTGGTGGGACAAGGCAATATGATGCTGTTGGCCCCAGAAGCTGAGCAGGGAGCAGGCGATGGTCCAGGTGCAAGCAGGACTTGGATGCTCTGTGCTGCAGGGAGGAGCATGGAGGTCTCGAGCCTTGGCTACACGGAGGCCCTTTCTTGCCAGGGTCAAAGGTCGGGCTGATGCTACTCTGGGCTCCCTGTCTCTGTCTAATCCTATAATCCCACCTGTGGGCTGCTGCTCCGGAAGGCTCTTTGTTTGGGCCCAGCTGGGATCCGCTCTGGCTCTTCCCAGGAGGCTGTGGAGCTTGGTGCAGGCACGAGCAACCTGCTGTAGCAGTCGCCCTGTGCTACTCCTTTCACACGGGCCCCTCAGCACACACATTGGCCTTTCCTGAAGCCCATCTGTTGGGTGGCTTCTGCTGGATAGGGCCAGGTCCCACTAGACTCCAGGGCAGAAAGCTGCCCCTCTGTGCCCAAGTGCTGTGATGTGAGGATGAACAGAGCTAGAGTATCATTGAGGGACTTGGCTAGAACCACCAAGGCATCAGTCCTAGTAACACACAGAGCAGGTGGCCCCATGTGCCCACTCCCCTGCCACAAGCCAGCCCCAGGCTGGAGCCTCGTGGCTGGGACATCAGGACATGTACCGTGCTGAGGGAAGCTCTTGCACGTGCATCTGCTGCTGGTGCCAGACCAGGGGCATTTCTGCAGTGAGTGGCAGCACAGCGGATCTGGGAGCCCCCAGGACAGAGAGGCTGGGGGTTTCTGGGTGCTGTCGTCTCAGCCCCGCAGGGTCACTTGAAGGTTGAGCTTGGGCAGAGGATTTCAGGGAAGCCGGTAATTGGCAGTACTGGCCTGAGTGGGATTTGGAGCGAAGCTGTCCTGGAGCTGGGGCCGCAGTGTGGGAGGGGGATGTTCTCCTGCTCACAGGGCATTTAAGGAGGCACAGTGGCAGGGCTTTGGGGTGCTCAACAAGTGTGGAGGCGGCAGGAACACATCTGATCTTAATTAAGGGACAGGATTGGCACCAGTTGCAGGAGAAGCTAAGGAAGGGGAGGAGGCTGGAAACTGGCAATCCAAGGCAGAGCTGGTGGCATTAACACAAAGCAGATCCCAGCAGGATGTGCCACAGCAAAGTACTGCTGCTCCTCGGGGGCAGGCCAGCCTGGTGGGAGGGGGCAGCTGGGGAGCCCAGACACTACTCAGGGGAGGGCAGTGCTGGTGTCCCTCCAGTATGAGCAGAGCTGGCTGCACACACGTGTGTGTGTATGCACACACATGCATGTGAAATCACTGCAATGGTTTCAGAACAGCATTGTGGGCAGGGGTTGCCCCTTCCTATTAGCAAACTTGGTCTATCCACAGCAATACATTGGGCACCAAAAAATAGGGCTGACTGAGCCAGTGGTAGGTGGGCCTGGATGTTGTGTGAATCCTCCAGGTCAGGATCAGAAAGAGCTTGACTTTCAAAATGATTGAGTTGAAGGAGTTGCTTAACCAAAAAAAGCGAGACCAAAAGTAGGGGTTGCTGTTTATACCATCTCTTCCAGCCCAGCTAACTGGGAAGGGGTTGGGAGCAGGGCAGGATCCTCCATTGCAACTCTAGTGGCATCACCTGTCTCCCCACACAGGGTCTCACTCCTAAGCAAACGGAGAAGGCCTCTTCCTGCTGTCCTGTACCAGTGAGCACCTGCGGGCTCTGGCTGGAGCCTTACAAGGCTCCCACCTCACAAGTCACCAGCAGGAAGGAATGACCTCTGACGGTAGCTGTGGCACTTGCCTATCTCAGAACGCCCTTATCCCCACGTCCAGTGGCACACAGATACGTGTGCCAGGCTCAGCTCCAGGACTTCTCCGCACCTCTGTGGGTCCAGGAGGAGAAATGGCACAAAGGCTCGCATCTTCCCTCAGCTGTGTAGGCAATTGGCAGCCCTATGGCAGAAGATGTGCACCTTTAGGGACCACTAAATAAGAGTTATGTATAGGGCACAAGCATCTGTGAACTTGAGCTCACTGCCCTGGTCTGCTGACCAGGGGGTGCTGCCTCTGAGCAGCCACATGTCAGAGCAGACGTGCGGTCAGCACTGGGCTCACTCCCAGCACAGGCTGCCCCTGCCGTAGAGACAGGTGCTGGGGCTGCCCTCTTTCAGTGCCAGCCACATAGCCCCTGCTCCACCTGTTCAACCCCAGCGAGACCCTGCCTCTTGGAGCATGCGGAGAGTCCCAGGTTCCTCCAGGGCAGCTGTGCAGAGTGAGGTCAGGTCCCTGAGGGTAGCATGGCCGGAGAATGCCCAAGATCCCTGTGCTGGGCTGGTGCTGCCTCCTGGGAGCCTCCACGGGGGTGTGGAGCATGGCACTGCTGGCCTCTGCCGCCTGCCCATTCCCAACCTGGCCTGTTTGCAGGCTGTCTCCCTTGCGTCTCCTGGAAGGCCCCAGGCTGTACAGGGTGCTGCCTGCAGCCTGTTGCTGGGCTGGGTCTTTGTCTCTGTAACCCTGGCTGCTGCTGCTCTGTTACCTGAGCTTCTAGTCCTGAGGCCTCACCAGGGAGCAGCCCAGCATGCCCGGGGGCAGCCCAGCATGCCCGAGTTGCAAGCTGCCCACGAGTGGCCGCGGGAGCAGACGTGAGGGGCTCCCTCCCTGCTGCCCAGTGCCCATATGAAGATGCTGGCTGCCTGAGGGTCCTTTGGGGAGCCTTTTGTGCCCTGGCTTCTTTGTGCAGCCTCCAGGCCCTTCCTGGGGGCACTAGGGATTTGCTGTGCTGCCTGTCCCTGCCTTGGAGGCGGCTGCGCCTGGGCACAGCCATATCGGGCACGGCGCAGTGGAAGGGAATGTGAGAAGGGAACAGCCTGCAGGGCAGAGCTGAGCTGGGGGATGTGGGCGGCTGCCGAGGCCAGGGCATAGCCTGCAATGGCCCCAAGCCCTGGGCAGAGCCGTGCTGTAGGGGGTAGGGCACAGCAGGCTGAGCCGGGCTGTCTGCGGGGAGCCCGAGTCTATGAGTGTCCCTGTCTGTAATTAGGGCGAGGGGGTGGCTCAGCTGTTCCCATGGCAATGGGCTGCTTATTTTCAATCCTCCTGCAACCCCGGCTGTGCATGGGAGAGAGGACAGGGTGGGGAGGGGCTGCCTGGGCCTTAACGGGCAGGGCTTCAGCTTGGATTTAGCTCATTGCCATAATTCCCAGGTGTGCCGAGTGCTGTCCAGGGTGGATCAGATGCACCCTGCCATGCCCCATGTGTGCCCTGGGCCTGAGCCTAGCCTCCCACCCACCCCGGCCACCTCCACCAGCGGTCACCCCGGCCACCTGCTGTGCCCCATGAAGCCCACCGGGTTCAGACCCTGCACATCTCCCACCCCGACTGTGTGGTCCATGAGCTGCAACCCACCCTGCCTGCTGGGACCCTTCCCCTCCCCGCCACCCGCCTGCCAGGGACCTTGCCTGCCCAGCCCTTCCCTGTGCCATCGGCCTCCTGTGCTGCGGAGCCCACAGCCCCTGCCTTCAGCCTGGCTCCCCGATGGGGCCTGGCCAAGCTCTCCACTCTGGCCACCCAGCTTTGAGTTTTGTGCAGGGGACGAGACGTCTTGTGGGCCCTGAGCAGGCCTGGCAGGGCCAAGGGGGCAGTCGCTGGAAGGTGCATTCCCACCCATTGCTGTGGCCCGGCTGGCGGGTGCGCATGATATGGGGAGCAGCCTTTTGGGGCCAAAGCTCAGGGTTGGGCCCCTGCTCTTTGCTAGACGCCAAGCCCACAATGCAGCAGGGCCCCAGTGCATGGGTCTGCCGGGGCCAGGGGGCATTTTGGGTGCAGGCAGGACTGTGCATCTAGACTGTGCGTCTGCCAGCCCCGCTGCGCCCACCCCAACCCAGCGCTCCTGCTGCCGGGCAGCCCAGTAGCCAATGGGATGGGCCCCAGCCTCTTTTGTATCCCTTTGAAGGGCGGTTGCTAGGCAATGGGAGGTGGCGGTTGCTACGGACAATGATGTTTTGTTACCCGCTCTCCTTGAATGGGGAGGAAGGAGTGGGTGGGGCCGCGCAGGGGATTAGGGGGCAGGGGCTTGTCCCAGGCTTTCTCTTTAAAGTTTCATCTCTTCCAATGGGGCTTTGTTCAGGAGGCGACTGCTGCCCGGCGGGGGGAGGGGTGGGACTGCCACCAGCCACACAAATCCGGGGACTGCATCCTACATCGCCCCCATCTTGCATCGGGCCCTGCCCCGTGCACGAGTGGGGCAAAGGTGGCTGCAGGTGCAGGCAGAGAGGAAGGCAGGCCAAAGCCATTCCACTGCTGCCCTTGTCCAGAGGGTGGAAAGCCCCAGCCCCGCACCAGCCCAAGGGGCCGTTCCAGCAGGGCAGGGGTCTGGGCCGCGTCCCCATTTGTAGTGTGCTGCGGGTGTCCTCGCTGGTCACTGGGGGTAGAGGTGGGGCAGTGGCAGGCACCACCATCACCCGTCACCGTCACCCTTGGCCGGTCCGCAAAGGGCAAGTGCCGCGTGGCCAGGCAGTGGGGACAGCTGGCAGCACCCGCTGCTGCAGCAGGAACAGACGCAGCTGACAGGTGCAGGCCCTGGGGCAGCATCTGGTTTTTCTTTTTAAAAAAAATAAAAAATGTTGTATCCCAAGCCAAATCAAGTCCAAATCCATGCGTCAGTCCAGAACCGTAAGTGGCCCTACAACCGGCAAACATCTTCCACCTCCACCAGGGGCTTCAGATCTCTCCAAAGTTTTTTGGCAAGCATCCTACATGCAGGCCCAAACCCGGAGGCTTGGGATTCAGATGCTCCCAAGTTTCGCCTGCCCTCAGCCCTATGGCTGCAGGAGCAAGCTAGGGAGGAGCTTCCCATTTCCATAAAATGGGCATTAAGCCCCAACACCTCAGCGGGTACTAAACCACGCCAGAAGAACAGTTATCCCTGGGAGGCCTTAAGAAAAACTGCCTTCTTGGACTCAGATACATGATGTTTCCTCTGCCAGGGGCAGCATCCGGTGCCTGAGTCTGGGGGTCTGTCCTGGCACTCTGGCAGCTAGGCCAGCTGAGAGCGTTTTGGGGTGACTGCGGGGTGCGGTGCGAGGCCTGCGGGTGCTGCAAGACAGTCCTCTCATCTTGCAGAGGATACTGTGTGGGGCAGAGACCCCGTGTCTAGCTGCAGAGGGATGAGGGAGCACCCGCAGCTGGGAGCTAGGCAAGGACTGGCGTGCGTCACCCAGGGATGTGGCTGCTGTCAGTGTCATGCTGAGAGCACGTTGCACATTTGCACATGTGATAGGAAAGCAAGTTGCAGGTTTGCATGTGTAATAAGAGGCAGCCCACAAGGTCCCCAGCCCAGGAAGGGCCCTTCCTCCCCCTGAGTCTCTCTTGGAGAAGTTTTATTGAACAAAACTTGGGCAAAGTGTTAAACCAAGGCTGTTCAGCTTCTGAGCAGCCCTGGCCATCAGCAACACATTGCATGGGCCACTTGTGTCCTCCACTGCAATGTAACAGCACCCCCACCACATGCCATGTCCTCTCCTACTGTGCCACAATGCAGACTCGAACGCGCTGCACTGTGCCAACACTCTGATACTGCTGCACAGGGTCCTCGGAGTGACCTGGTCACTGATGCCCTGCCCCCAGGGACGGGAGCCAGAAGAAGGAAGAGGGTGGGGGAGCCTGGAGCCTTGGGCAGCAGCAGCTGTACCCAGATCAGGAGCCTGGGGGCCGCATGTAAACCCCTTAGGGGCCAGATGGACAGCCCTGCGTTAAACCAGATGCCCCCACAGGTTCCTCCCTGCCCTTGCTTGATACAGGGTCTGCTGCTGCCACTCTAGGTGAAACCTTGGCAGCTTACCACCTGGGTCTGCTAACTGCATAGGGCTTGCTGGACCCAGGCCCCCAGCCCTTGAAGAGGTAGTCCCCGCTGTGGCATACCTGTATGCGAGTGTACCTGTTGGGCATTGGGGTGGGACACATGTCTGACCTGGTAGTGTTCTTGGGGTTCAGGCAGGTATAGAGATGTGGCTGTGAGTGTTGTGCACACTTGTGTGTGCTGTTCTGTGTGCTGACATGTAGGGCAGTAAGCGTGTGTGTTACCTGTGACTGTGCATGGAGCATTATCAGGTTGGAAGGGGGCTCTTGGGTCACTGACCCCAGTGCTCAGCTGTCACAGATGGCCACAACCTGTAGCCCTGGTTGCAAAAGTACACAGCCCCAACTTAAGACCAGTTCATCTTCTTGCTTCTACTGCTCTTATGATGGGGAGGGGAGGGGGCTTTAGCCCCTCACTCTGCATAGGGTTTGAAACCTCCTGCTGCTCTCCAGCTGAAGCATATTCCTGGCAAGGTCCTGCCTGCTTGCCCTTGTGCCAGCATTGGCCTTTTCACTTCAGCAACTCTTCTGCCTCCCTTGTGTTTCTGTCTCAGCTGTTCATTGGCAGCAGGTGCCCCTCCCAGCGACTGCTCTGTCAGGCTGAACAAGCCACGCTCTTTTTTTCCCTTCCCCTTCCTGCAGGCTCTCCCCTCCCTGGCTTATGGCTGCAGTCGTTCCCTGCACCTGTCCTGGTCTGAGTCTCTCTCTTGTAAATATGGGCACTGGAATATAGTGGTCCAGATGAGATCTCTGGACATGTGCATTGCACACATGCCCATGTGGGGAGGGGGGACATCCGTGCATGTCCTGAGCAAATCCCTTTAGCAAACAGCAGAAACCTCTGTTTCTGTTTTACACTGTACGAAAACATACGGAGCTTACTGGGCCAATAAACACTATTGAATTACCTTACTTTCTTGCAGATAACGTGCCCCTGTGTGTACCACTCACCTTGTGTTTGAACAGCTTTAAAGAAAGAAATCTCCTTTTTTTGCAGAGAAACCGAGTAGCAGCAGCTGGGGAGTCAACCTCACGTGCTGGGTGGAAGCTGGATAGGGCTGCACCAGGTTCAAGGCCACATGCTGGGTCTGTCTTGGCACCAGGTCCAGGGGCTGGGGTTTACCCTGCATGCTGCCTCAATCCTGCACATCACCATGATCCTGGACACGGGATCTGGGCCAGCATGCTGGTCCCAATCCCACATGCTAGCCCAATCCTGTGCTAGCCCGATCCTACATGCTGGGTCCAAGCTGGTGCACTAGGTCCAGGGCCATGTGTCATGTCCCAGATGGCATGCCAGGTCTTGGGTCACTCCAGGGTCCAGTTGGAGACCGACCTTGCATGCCAGCCTGTTCTGGCACACACGATCATATCATTCAGATGGCAGCTCCCACAGGTCTAGAAATGGGGTAGGGGGGTGGTGGTAGCATTAATTGCTGCAGCTGATATGCCACCAAATTTCTGGACCTGTGGGAAATTCATATTTCTCTCATATAATGCATACCCTGATTCCCCCAAGCTGGTTTTGGGGGGAAAAGTATGTTATGTGCAAGAAAACATGGCATATTGCATGTGCATGCACGTGTGCTTTTTGCAGTGTGTACGCATACATGTGTACCTGGCACTGCCCGTGGGGTGTGTCCAGATATGTCTAACAGGTATTATGTGCCTGTCGGTTTACCTGTGTGCATGCTGCTGGCTGTACATCTGCTTCTGCCTCCAACCTCAGTATGTAAGTGTGTGTGTCTGGGAAGTCTGACTGTATCGCAGGAGTTTCGGTACAGGGGTACCAAGAAGAGCAGGTCACGTATTTCACAGCAAGGGATTTTTTGAACAGGAAATAGTGTCTCCCTGAAATGCTCTGTAGGAATGTGCCGTGCTCAGCAGAGCCTTTCCAGTGGAACAAGTGAGGCCAGAGGCTGGGGCGGTGCGACGGAGGTGCTTGCACTCCAGTCCTCACTCTGCCTTGTTCAGAGCAGGTCCCTCACATCCCAGGTGAGTCCCCTGACTGCCTGCTTAGCTGTTGCGGGCAGTCACTCGGGTGCAGGAGACCCAGGTTCCAGCCCGGCTCCAAGACTATCACGTTGTTGTACCAAGCGGAGCAGGTGAGGTGAAGGGGCATGATACAGGAGAGCCGATAGCCTGGTAGCTGGCACTTGTGTGCAGGGATGGCAGAGCGGGGACACAAAACGGGGTCTCCCTCAGCATCTGTGCCTGGGGTGCGCGTGTGTGCTCTCTGCACCCCAGCCCTGTGCTGAGCCAATTGTCTGCCACGATCCTGAGCCGATTATGTCTCTGATAATAGCTCTGAGGATTAGGGGGTTGCATTTGCTGCTGCTTTAGGTTTCTTATCTTCCTCCTCATCGAAGAGCCTACACAGCTCTGGACCAGGAAATGCCCCCGCAGCCCGCGGCTCTGGGCTGGGTGCCATGCAGTTACTGAGAAAAAGCAGCCCTGCTTGTGGCCTGGCCTTTGGCTACTGCCAAAGCCCCGCACAAGCCCCATCTGACCTAGCCCCGGCGTATGCTGGGGGCAGGGACACTGGGCCTAGCGGGGCTTGAAACCAGTAACTTCTGCAAGTGGCTGTCTAGTGATGGGGAGCGGCACGGAGGGGGATCAGGGGCTGGGGGATCCAGGGGAGGCAGCAGTTAACATATGTGCATGGGGGAGTTCACAGGGAGGAGCACGCAAGAGGGACTGCAGGGTGTGGGGAGGAAGGAAGGGGCTCCTGGAAGGGAGGCACTGAGCCCAGGCGTGTGCGCTGGGGACAGGGAGGTGAGCGGCAGGACTTAGTGCAAGCCCATTGCCTGGGACAGGGGCCACATGGGTTGGGGGCAAAGACTGAAGGGGGTCTGGGCTTCTGATGCTAATGCTCCCAGCCTTCCCTGTGCACCTCTCAGCCCCGCTGCCTGACAGCAGCCAGTGTGTGTAGTGCTAAATGTCTGTTTAACTGACCTCTGCCCCGTGTCCCTGCCCTGCCTTTGTCCAAGGGGCCGTTCCCAGCCCCCTGCTGAGCTGCGAATGGGAGGCAGGGCCAGGAGGCCATGTACTGAGCTGCAGGGTCTCAGCCAGGGCGTGGGGAGCCTGGTGGTCCCTCCGGGGGGGGCTGGCAGCAACAGGGGAGGTTCTTGGTCAGAGCCCAGGGTAGAAGTGCAGGCAGGGTCCAGACCCTTGCAGGGAGGGCCCTGGGTGCACCAAAGGGTGACAGACCTGCGTTTGCTCCCTGTGTCTGTTTGCTGCTGGCAGCCACGGGCAGGCATGAGCTGGCACCGTCCGGGTCCGACTGAGCCCCCAGCCTCCTTGAGAAAAGAGCATGCACAAAACGGCCATGTGCCCACCCAGGCTTAGAGACGCACATGGGCAGATGCCCCGGGGCGCGCGGGGTGTTCCCAGGCTGACACTGGGGCTGCTGCTTGCCGCTGTGCAGGCGGCCGTCCGCTGAGCAGAGCCGTCTGTGGGCAGGTCGTGTGCGGATTCAAGAAGGCGCTTCCCTGCGGATCGACCTGCTGCGCACTGAGGACCAGGGCTGGTACGAGTGCCGCGTCCTCTTCCTCGACCGGCACAACAACGACGACGAGTTCCAGAACGGCACCTGGATCCACCTCACTGTCAACTGTAGGTACCAGGCCCTGCTGTGCCCTGGGCCGTGCCGCAGGGGTGGGCGTGGGGGGAGGAGAGGGTGATATACAGCGCCAGGTGAGAGCAACTCCCTCGATGCTCTGCCCTGCCTGGCTCTGCGAGGAGACTTTGTCTTCCCTGCATTACCTGGAGCATGCTGTGTCGGGCTGCGGCATCCCGGGACCCGGGGCTATGCCTGGCTGAACCATGCCTGCAGGGGCAGTTATGCTTTGTGACCTGTGTTGGGGGGTGTGGGCTTATGGCACATTTGGGGGTCAGTGGGGTTGTAGGGCAGGCTTGTCTGCTCGGTGGGCAGAGGGGCCAGCCTTGAGCAGCACCTTCTCCTGTTGGATGCCTTTGCAGCTGGTGGCACAACTGGCTTTCCAGTGCGAGGGCAAGGTACGTCTGAGGCAGTGCTTAGGAAGGCTGTGCAGGAGCAGTGGGGCAGGCTGGGGTGGGAGCCTGGCTCTGCTCAGTGTAGTTGCTCTAGCAAGCTCAGGGCGTTTTCTGCAGAGCCTGCTGGAAGCTCAGCCAGCCTGGGCGAACTTTGCCCCTTGCAGCAAATCCTGCTTGTACCAGCTGTGCTTGTGTGACTCTCAGCCTGAAGGCCCAGTAATCCTCCCTGGGAGCCTTGACGCTGGGTGTGTGCAGGGGAAGCCCAAGCAGCTTACCGAGAAGTAGGGCCACAAGCCAGCATTGGCAGAGCAGCTCAGCCGGGCAGGACAGGTGGGATGCCCACGTCCCGCCTGCCTGCCTTAATCCCTGCACCGCTCCCCTCACATCCTCTTCTCTGCCCCCGGGGACTCCTGACCTCTTGCCTTCTCTGGACTTAACCAGATTCCTCCTCTCAGCCTGTGCAAGAGCAGCCCGTTCACTGGGCACTGCCCAGGGTGGCAGGGAGTGAGCCAGGCTCTCTGCAGCAGGCTGGCAGAGTCCTAGCAGCTGCCTTCCTTGAAAGCTCAGCTTTCCCCCTGGGTGCCAAGCCTATTAGCAGGGTGGCAATGGACGGCTCAGGCGGAGGGGAGGGGAGGGGAGGGGAGCTGTGTCCTGGCTGGAGCAAGCACACGAGAGGGAGGTGTCCTGCTGCAGCTCACCCGGGAGGGGGCTGGTTACCTGCTGAGCTGTGGCTGCAGGTGTAGCTGTGGCTGCTGAGCTGCAGGGGTGTCCATGGAAAGCTGGCCAGGGACCCTGCTCTGCTAGAGTGACAGGACCTCAAGGGCCCTTGGATTTGCACTGCCTTTGCCGAACGTTGGGTTTGGAGATCAGCTCGCATCCCGCTGCATCCCAGGCCCACCCTTCCGAACAAGCTGTTTGTAAGAAGCCCAGTGTTAACTGTTAAACCTCAGGAGGAGTTGGCCCTTGACCCACCGGTTGGCATGGGGGGCTGGCCGTGGGGAAATCTCCCATTTGGAGAAACCTCCTCACACACACCTGCTTCTTGACACACGCTGTACTGAAGGGAGACGTTCCCACACTCCACCCCTCGCATGCTGTACGGTACGGCCTTTCCACGCTATACTGAGGGGAACTCATCCAGTCCGCACCCACAGATGCACTGTATCAAGAGGAGGCCTCGTTTGGCCATCCCACACAAGCTGTACCAGGAGACACCTTCCCCTTTTGCACATACATTGCCTGAGAGGAGACCCCACACATCCCAGCCCTCTCACACCATGCCAAGGTGCTGCCCTCACACCCCATGGGAGGTTCCCCCTCGACCTCCACCTCACTTGCACGTGCGCTGTGCCACAGGGAGACGAGCTGTGTCGAGGGGGAAGCCTCCCTCCTTCCCCTCTTGCACACACATGTGTGCTGTTTGGAGGAGCCCCCTTCCCCACCAGTGTGCCCCCTCCACGTGCTGCCAGCACAGCACCGTGCACCCCTCGCAGTCGCTGTACTGAGGGAGACCCTTGCCAGCCCTCTGGGGGCTTGCAGGCCATACCGAGGGGCAGCCTTTGCCTCTCACACACATGTAAAACCCTCTGCCCTCTAACGTACATGCTGCATCAGAAAGACATCCACCCAGTCCCTTCATATACATTGTATTGAGGGAAAATCCTTCCCCGTGCCCCTCTGACACAGCCTCTGCACAAGGGAGACTCCCCCATGCCAGCCTCACACATGCTGGACTGGATGGAGGTCTTCCCTAGACCTGTCGCCCACCCTGCTCATGCACTTGCCTACATGTTGTACCTTCCCCCAGGCTGTCGTCCACACCCGCCCTGTACTTAGGGGGAGACCTCCCTTTACATGGTCCTCCTACACCTGCCTTGGTTCCCTCCTCTCTGCCCATCCACACCTGCCGTGCCACCCCTTGTAGCGCTGTGCTGGGGGCTGCCAGAATCATTGTGAGGAAACTGAGTCAGAGGGGCAGGGATTTGCCCAGTGCCATGGAGTTAGGCAGCAGCAGATTTGGGGTTAGGGCCTGCATCGCCTACCCCTGCCCCTGTTGCTAGCTGTACTTTTCCAGAGGACTAGCTCCTTCCACCTCTCTCAGCCGGGAAGGGAACCCAAGAGTCCTGGCTCCCAGCCCCAGCTCTGTCCCTCCGATCACATCCCTACTCCCTGCTGCTGGCCAGCCTAGACAGCAAAGCTCGTGAGTTGTCTCCTGCAGAGCTCACAGGTGTCACCGCAGGAGGACGCTGGCGTGGCCTGGCTTTGGGGCCAGCAACGTGATTCTGAGGGGCTGGGTCTGTCTCCTCTGCAGCTCCTCCAACCTTCCTAGAGACCCCGCCAGCCTTTGTCGAGGTTCGAGACCGGGACCCCCTGAGCCTCACCTGCAGGGCTGTCGGCAACCCCCAGCCCATCATTATCTGGAAGAGGAGTGACCTGGCCGTCGAGAGTGGGGACAAGGTGCAGGTAAGGGAGAGGCAGGATGTGGGGGGAAGGGGCAGTGCCCTGGGAGAGTAAGTGCCATGGGCTTGGCAGGGGATTAGGGCTGCCTGCAAGGCCACCCAGCCCTACTCCAAACAGGGCGGTGATGTACAGGGAGAATACCTTGCCCCCTTGCAGAGCAGAGGCCAGGACATGGCCCTGGTGCAGTGTCTCAGGCTGGCCCTGCCCCTGGGGTAGTGGGTAACATGAGGAGGGTTGCCCTGAAACAGTTGGCCTATGTCCCAGAGCTGGGTCTACAGGGCCTGGAGGACCAGGGAAGAGTCAGAGCCACAAGCCTTTGCCCCTACAGGCCAAGGGGTGGCACTTGGGACGGTCACCAGGGTAGTTATTTTACCCTGGAGCACTGTCCTACCAGGGCCAGGCCAGATGGGGAGGAAGGGAGCCCTTCTCCCTGCCCAAAGTGGTTCATTCCTGAGCAGAGAGGAATTTAGCCATGCTGGTCTGAAGCCAGGCAGAAGGCAGGGTAGATATGCATCTTATAGCCTAGCTAACAGTGCAATTCATTCCCGAGACTGGTCTGCCCCCTAGCCACCACTCCAGGTTGCACAAGGGAGGCATTTGCCTTTCAAGCTGGGCAGAGGAGTGGTGTGTGAAGGGGACTGGTGGCTCAGTGCTGGCCAGCCCTCCAGGGTTAACAGGCTGTTCCCAGCTGCAGCACTGGGCCTTCCCCAGGGTGAGGGGAAGGCATCTGAACCAGTGCAGCTGCAGCCTAAAGGGGCAGGGCTTGAAGGGCCCACCTTTTTTGCATCAGAAAGGAGAGATGGCAGTTCCTTGCTAATAGGGAAACTGCAGATCTCAGCATACACTGCTCTGCCGTGGTCCAGGCGGTAAGGGGGCACAGTTCAGCAGAGAGCACTGCTTATTGATTTATTTCTGCATTAGATGCAGATGCTGTCCTTCTCTGAAAGGCTCAGGGATGCTTACAGGATGACTCAGTTATGAAACAGAGAAATATGAAAATCAGGAATAACAAAATGCCACAACCACTCCCCAAGGTCAAAAGCCATCCACCTCACCTTCCTCTGCACCCCTGGCCAAGGAAGGAACCTCCCTCTGCCCAAGCAACCAGCTTCTCAGCCCACATTCAATACCTCCGTGAAAGGAAACAACAATCCCCTCCTTGCCACGCACACATTCCCTCCCATCCCCACCCACTCCCACTCCTCTACCTTACACACGGGGGATCACTATACCCCTTTACTGTCCCTCACCTCACGTGTTGCATGTGACGGGCAACGTGTGAGCTGAGCCCTGGCCAGTCTCACAGTGGTGCTGGGGCTTGCCCTGTGCATGGGACACGCTCATGATCCAGGACCCAAGTTCTCCCTGCCACACTGGAGTGCTCTAGTGTCTGCTCCAAAACAAAGCCGCCCTGCAGCTCCTTGGGACCTGCCTCTGCTGTGGGAAGCCCAAGGAGGCCGAGTCTCCCTTGTGCTCCCAGCTCTGCTGCCTTGTGCCTTTCTAGGTGAGGAATGGGACCCTGAGGATCACCAGCGCAGAGCGGACCAGTGCTGGGGCCTATACATGCCACGCGTCCAGTGAGGAGGGCACCATCACCCATACCACACGTGTGCTGGTGCAAGGTAAGGGCAGGGCAAGCACGGCAGGGTTCCTGATTGGGGTCGTCACTTGTGGGCACCTCTTGCTATGCACAACACAAGCTGGCTTCTCAGAGCTGGAGCTGCACGTGGCAAATACAAGCATGCACTGGTGCATGTGCATGCAAACAGCCTCTCAGAGCCAGAGCTGTGCGCACAAACACACACGTGTACACACACACTTCTCAGCCAGTCAGAGCTGCGCCAGGCATGCAGGATGCACGTGTACACACACAGTGAGACTTGGCTAAGCTTGTCTTCTCTCAGCATGCACCATACGTTGCAGGGACAGACCTGCCCTTTACCTCGGGGAGCACCCGGCCTCAGCTGAGCTACAGAGCTAAGTTCTGCCAGTAGTCCTGGGCCCCAACCAAATGTGTCCACTTCAGCGCTGCCAGCAATATCAGGACTGTAGTGGGGCCAGTCCAGGCCCTTAGCATCCCAGGCCCTCAACACCCTGTCCTAGTGCTGCCAGGGAGCAGTGGCAGTGGAGCAGCGTTCCCTTTAAGCTGTGTGGCCATGCCTGGCAGTGTGGCATGAGTGCACCTGCACAGCTTAGAGGCAACGCTGCAGTAGAGGGACTTGATTTGGGCACTGCCAGCCAGAGGTCCCTCCATCCCTTGCTCTGCTTGGGCATGTGTGGGGCCTTTGCCCCAGGCTCCCTCCTCTCCCCCCACCCCACCACAACTGCGGCCCCTTGCTATTTGATCTGGGGGACGTACCAGAGAGTGAAAGCACACTGTGATGACAGCAGGTCTGGTTCTGCAGGATGTGGAGCACCTCCAGCCCGCTTGACTCCAGAAGGACTGGGGGGGCTGACCCCAGAGGATGGGGCCCAGGGGAGGGTGTGTGAGTGTCCACCAGCAAAGACCTGCCTGAACCCTAGCTGGGTCTGGGTGCCATGAGTGGAGCAGGACACTGCTTCATCCGTGGGGTGGCCTGCCTTCATCCCTGCCACCTCCCCCATCTGCCCAGGGGTCCCCCTCCTGCCCAATCCTCACTCTGTGCCCTTTGCCATTGTATTTTCAGGGCCCCCGGTTATTGTAGTGCCTCCCCAAAACATCACTGTCAACCTCACCCAGGATGCCTTCCTGGCCTGCCAAGCCGAAGCCTACCCTGGCAACCTCACCTACAGCTGGTTCCAGGGCAACAGCAACGTCTATCACCTCAGGTATGGAGCAACCAGGTGGTGGGGGCATTGGCACAGCAAGACATTGGTCCCAGACACAGATGGGCATTGGCTACAGCAGGGAGTCATGGAGTGAGAACCAGGGACTCCCCTCTAATTGAGAGAGATTTAATCACACTTGCATTTACACATATGTGCAGTTGCATGCATTTGCACAGACTTGTAAACTTATATGTACATGCACCCAGCTCTATATGTATTCCCACAAATCCAAATATACAGACATGGATCCGCACGTGAATTCATTTGCATGTAGGTGTGTGCATCCATATGTGCTGACATATGTACCTATGTTTGTTTGCCCATGTGCATATATACATGGGTGTATGCTTGCATGTATAAATATGTATACCAATGTGTATGGATGCACTTGTGTACGTATGCATGGACATAGGCGCTTGTGCTTCTGCACACTTGCACTCACATTGAGGCACACATATGCGTGCACCCAGGCACATGCTGACACTAACATGCATGCATATTCACATAAGTGTACTCACACATGCTCGGAGATTTGTACTCTCATTTATGCACTAGCACTCACATATACGCAACTCATAGAGGTGGCACTTGCACCTTCTCTCACATAGAGAAGTGCCCATGCACATACACATACAGGCATGCCTTTACATGTCAACACACCTATACTGTGTATCTTTATGTGTCTACATACCTGCTTGTACACGCACATGCTCAGATGTAGATGTACCTGTACTCAGACATACTACCATGCATACACACATCTCTACTCACACAAGAGGTAGGGCTGGAAGGGACGTTCAGAGATCGTCTAGTGCAGGGGTTCCCAAACTGGGGTACATGTACCCCTGTGGGTATGCAAGTCATCTCTAGGGGAATACGCGGGAGACATTGTGTAATGGCAGCTTTAATTTTCATTATAATAATTGGCATTTAAGGGGTTAAAAATATAAAACCTATTCTGGTAGGGGTATGTGGGCAGCTGGTAAATCTGGAAGGGGGTACACAATTGGAAAAAGTTTGGGAACCTTTGATGTAGGACACCCCCCTGCCTGAGGCAGGATCAGCCAGCCCTCTCCAAACCATCCCACAAAACCCCTTGTCTGACCTGTTACTAAAACTACATAGTCAGCCCTGTCACACAGCCACAAGATTTAACACCCACATCTGACACGGATATAGCTGGGGAACAACAGCAGCCAGTGTCCTGCTGGTCCAACTGTTCTTAAATATGCTTGAGGGATCCCAGGAAGAAGGCCACACCACCCACTACAGAGGAAGGCAGAACCCCCACAGTCTGTACCACTCTGACCATGGGGTAAAATAACTTTTAGACCCCAAATATGGCATCAGTCTGACCCTGAGCAGGGGGACAAGGTCCTCTAGCCAGGAACCTCTGGGTTTGAGTCCCAGTGGGCACACTGGCACAGCCCAGTCAAGATCTCCAGCCTTGACTACAGCCAACAGCCAATGTTTCTGAGGAAGGTGAAAAAAATCCTTGACACGTGTGGGAACAGGAGGGGGAAAAAATACCTTCCTGGGCCCATGTGGCAACCAGTAAACACTGGAAGCATGGGAAATACCCATAGCATAGTATAGGCATAGCTACTCTTAGATCAGCCCTAACTAGTGCTTGTCCAACTTCTTCTCAAGCACCTCCAATGATAGACTCCACGACTTCCCCAGGCAGTTGCATCACATTGCAGACTCATACTGCGTTTATGATCCATCAAGACTCCTAGATTCTTCTCTCGTTCTGCCATCCAGTCTGTTGTCACCCATTTCGTATGAGTGTTGTTCATTACTCTTCCCAAGGTGCAGCATCTTGCATGGTCAGCACTGGACTTCATCCTGTTGGCTTCAGCCCAGCTTTCCAGTTTGTAGAGATCCTTCTGACTTGTGCTGCCATCCTTCAACATGTTCCTAGTCCTTCCTAGGTTTGTGTCATCTGCCAGCTTCCTCAAACAGCTTTCTATGCCTGCATCCAAATAATTGATAAACACATTGAATAGCACTGGGCCGAGGGCAGACCCCTGTGGTACTCCACTGAAAACCCCCTGCCATTCTGACATGGACCCGTTAATAATTACCCTTTGCTTGTGTCCATTGAGCCAGTTGTCTATCCGCCTTGTAGTAGTTTTTTCCAACCCATGTTTCTCCAATTTGTTTAAAAGAAGATCATGTAGGACCTTGTTGAAAGCCTTGCTGAAGTCCAGATGCACGATATCCACAGCATTCTCCTCATCCACCCAACTGGTGGTGTTGTCAAAGGAGGATATGAAGTTTCTTTGACATGGTTTGTTCTTAGCAAAACCCTGCTGGCTGCTTGTGATCAGCCTTTCCTTCTCCAGATGCTTGCAAATGGACTTCCTTAAGATATGCTTCAGTAATTTTCAAGGTGTCAAGGTTGAAACAAATCAGTCTGTAGTTCCCTGGGTCTTTCTTTTTAAAAGTGTGGTACTGTGCTTGCACTTTTCCAGTCCTAGAGTACCTAGTTCATTTCCCATGACTTCATAAATATTATTGCCAAAGGCTCTGAGATCTCTACCAATTCCTTCAGTACCTGGGGATGAAGTTCATCTGGCCCTGCTGATGTGAATTCTTTCCGACCTATCAAAAGACTTTTGCTGTTTCAGTCCTTGGCTTGTCCCCATCCTTTCCAAATCATCCTTATTAGGTGTCTAACTGCAGCTCTGGGTTTTTTTTGTGAAGACTGAGGCAAAATGGCTGTTGAGTAGCTTTGTCTTCTTTGCACCTTTTGTTAAGGGTTCCCCCTGGCTAGCTAACTGTGGACTCTCAGCCCCCTTGGTCTTTCTTTTCTAGCCAACATGCTTATACCCTTCACAAGAGAAGGCTGAGAGGGGACTTGGTGGCCATCTACAAACTTACCAGGGGGGACCAGCAGGGAATGGGAGAGACCCTGTTCACCCGTGCACCTCCCGGAGTAACAAGGAATAGCAGCCATAAGTTGCTAGAGAGTAGTTTCAGGCTGGACATTAGAAGGCAGTACTTCACAGTCAGGGCGGCTAGGATCTGGAACCAACTTCCAAGGGAAGTGGTGCTCGCTCCTACCTTGGGGGTCTTTAAGAGGAGGCTTGATAATTACCTGGCTGGGGTCATATGAGCCCAGTTTTGTCTCCTGCCCAGGGCAGGGGGTCAGATTTGATGATCTACTTAGGTCCCTTCTGATCCTACATCTATGAATACAACCTCTTATTGTCCTGAGCTGCCCTCTCCAGGTGCAGCTCATTCGTTCTTTACCTTCCTGATTTTATCCCTGCAGGTTCTTGCTATTTCCTGGTATATGCCCTTGATGACCAGCCTATTTTTTTTTCATTGCCTGCATGCTTTGCTTTTGTATTTGAGGCAACGTAGTAGTTTCTCGTGCAGCCACATTGGTCTCTCGCCATTCTTCTTGTGCTTCCTTAGTGTCAGAACAGTTTCTCCTTGGGCTACCACTACTGTGCCCTTGAAAAGCTTCCAGCTCTCCTGAGTGCCATTATCCTTCAGTCTGTCTTCCCATGGCACTGTGCCTAGTAACTCCTTAAGTCAATTGAAACCCATCTTTTGAAATCCAGTGTCTTAGTTTTGCCAGCCTCTATTTCTGTGTCTCAGGATCTGGGATTCTATTGTATCATGATCGCTTCCTCCTAAATTGCCCATCACCTTCACATCCTCCACCAGGTCTTCCCTCTTGATCAAGACAAGATCCAAGATAGATGATCCTTTACTTGTACTCTCTGCCTTTGGAAACAGAAAGTTGTCCCTTACACAAGTTAGGAACTTGCCCAACATTGCACGTGTGGCTGTATTGTTCTTCCAGCAGGAGTTCAGAAAACTGAAGTCTTCCATCAGTACCATCCCGGAGCTTTTGGATAGATTTTTCTCCTACTTGAAGAATGCCTCATCCACCTCCTCTTCCTGATTTGGTGGCCTATAATAAATCCCCAACATTATATCAGTGCCGCATCTTTCACCTTTTATCTTCACCCAGATCACTCTGATCTGCTGTCGTCTTCTTCCTGAACCACGGAGTAAGTGTATGTATTTTTGACATACAAGGAACATCACCATCTTGTCTCCCAGACCTGCCCTTCCAAAACAGAGTGTAACCATCAGTGTTGATGTCCCAGTCACATGAGCTGTCCCATCAGGTCTCCATGATACTAGTCAGGTCCTTTCGCAGGCAGCAACTCATTTTGTTTGTTCCCCATACTTTTTGCCCCTGGTGCCCAGGCAGCTGGAAGAAGAGGTCGGGAGGACATCACAGCAGTAATACAGGTCATACAGTTATGGCCAAAGCTTTCACGACGATTAGCAGGGTGATTTCACCAGTAGCAGTGTGGTGATGGTCAATGAGATCCTCAGCAGGGCCCCAGGGAAAGGGGATCCTTGTGATGGCGATGATGGTAGTGATCTTCGGTGTGCAGAGTGCTGGAGCCCTGCTGGTGTGGGAGCTGGCGCAGTGGTCATCAGGTACTGGTAAGGCTGTGCCCTACAAAGGATGCCTGAGCCCTGCCAGTGGCTTGGGTGCAGGATGTTGGGGCAGTCCCTAGCATACTGATTATCCTCCCACCCTCTCTGCTTTCCTTCCAGCCACCTCCAGTCTCGAGTCCGGGTCCTGGTGGATGGGAGCCTTCTTCTCCAGAAGACCACTCCAGACGACTCTGGCAAATACACTTGTGTTCCTAGCAATGGGCTGTGGAGACCACCTTCTGCATCGGCCTTCCTTACTGTGTTGTGTAAGGATTTCCACTGGACCGTGCCCTACCATGCATCCCTGAGAGACCCCTGGTACCTGAGTGCCTTGGGGGCTTTACTGTGTCGTGCCAGAGCCGAGTCCCAAGGGCACCCCTTGCTGAGAGAAGGCATCTCTCTGGCCTGCAGCTGCACTCTTTGCAGCTTGGGAAGGCATTCACAATCCTCTGCGCTGGCCTTTGTCCTGCCTGCCCACCCCTCCCCACACTGGCTAGGGATGTATCTGCCTCATAGCTGGCCCAGATCTCTGAGTGGAGTTGCCCATGTAGCTGTGCCCATGGACAAGATGTTCAGGGCAGCAGCCTGAGAAGTGGCAACTGCATCTCTGCTCTGTAGGCTCCACTTGCTTGTTGGGAGTGCTGCCATGGGCTGGCTCATCTGCCTTGACAGGCCCATGTCTGAGACATGACATGCTGTGTGGAGGAAGGGCTTTGGCTCAGCCCATCCCTGCCCAGAGAGCTGGCACTGTCTGGTTTATGCTGCCACAGTGAGCTGGTGCCACTTCACGTGGGCCTTGACCTGTCCCATCTGATTTGTACCCTTGCAGATCCAGCCCACGTGACCGCCATGCCACTGGAGACTCACCTGCCCAAGGGGATGCAGGGCGCAATCCAGTGTCCTGCCAGGGCCAACCCACCACTGCTGTCTGTCAGCTGGACCAAAGATGGGTACCCCCTGCAGCTCAGCAAGGTACCGGCTGGGCCGCACTGTGCCCCTGCCTCAGTCTGCCAGGCAAGGGCACTGTATTCTGACCCAGTGCCTCTCTCCCCAGTTCCCTGGCTGGTCCATGAGAACCGATGGCTCCATCGTCATAGCAATGGGGAATGATGATGCCCTGGGGGTCTACACCTGTACCCCCTACAACAGCTATGGCACAGCCGGCGAGTCAGGGCCCACGCGGGTCCTGCTCAAGGTGAGAGGGAGACAGCCCCTGCGCTGCCCGAGAGCAACAGTCCTCCCCATAGTCCCCACTCCACTCATCTGCACCCCTGCACACATTACTCCACCATCCCCACTCACAATGCACACCAGCCCCGCCATCCAACCCCCTGATCCCATTGCCCCATCATGCACTCCAGCACCGTCCATGCACACCATCACCATTCCCGCCCATTCCCCACCTGACCCCCATCCCTGCTCACCCGCCACCTGCACACATCTACCCACTAACAGGCACATCAGCACTTCGCTCCTCTGCCCGCCCCATTTCATAGCATACACCCCCACAACAACCTGCGTACACTTCTAGGGCAGGCTGTGTATACTCCCATAGCTGCCTATCCCCATATAGCTCTTTCTCCAGGGACCCCTCTAAGGGCTGCTGGCTGTGCCTTGCTCCCTTGGCTTCTGACTCCGCTGCTTGCCCAGGATACAAGCCAACATGCTCTCCTGCCTCCCTTAGTTTATGCCTGCCCATGTGGAACAGGCAGAGCCCTGAGGCCTGCTGCCCATGTGCTACCCTGCGGTGTGTTGGTATTCCAGGATCCCCCCACCTTCAGTGTGCGCCCCAAGGATGAGTACTTCCAGGAGGTGGGCCGTGAGTTGGTGATCCCATGTGCTGCCCAAGGGGACCCCCTGCCCAATATCACCTGGGCCAAGGTAAGGGCACCGTAGCCTAGATAGTGTGGGGAAGGGATGCTGACCTCACCACTACCTGGACAGCCCATTTCTCCCTGCACTCACCATGGATCCCCAGCTGCTGAAAGCCCAGGCATTCCTCCTCCTGCATCTCTGGGGCTCCCCAACCTCATGCCTTCATTTATCTTCAGGTTAGGTGCAGCCGTGGCAGCCCCAGGTTGTTGAAGCAGCCTCGGCTGGATGCTCTGGGAGCAGCAAGAGGCCTGCCCATTTTATCCCCCTGGTTGCATGGACCCAAACCCAGACGAGTGTGCCTTTGGTGCTGCTGAGGGCATCTAGTGTCAGCCCCTGGCATGTGAGCTGCCCAGCGGGGCTCTGCCATCGCTGCAGAGGAGCAGCCCCACTACACTAGGGGCACAGCCACATTCCAGCCTCTCCCACAGTTGCTCTGCAGGTCTGACAGGCGGGGGGCCCTGGGACTGGTGCCCTGCCTGTGGGCGCTCCGTTCCTGCTGTGTACTTGGGAGGCACTCCATGTCTCAGGCTCTGCAGAAACCAGGCAGAGTCTCCCTCCCTGGGATCAGGATGCCATTGGAGCAGGAGCATACAGCCAGGTTTCTTGCTCTGCCCCAGATGGTTTGTGAGACCTTGTCCCAGCACTTCTCCCCTGTGGGGCCCACCCCTGCATCTGCCTCAATGGCAGGTTCGGGGAAGCGAACTTGTTCTTATTGATCAGCTGAGACCTGGCACCAGGGTGGCAACTTGTGCATGGGCTGATTGCAGATGTTCCCCTTGCCCACTTAGCCTGCCTCATGCTGCGCTGACACCCAGCCCCCAGCCTGCACCCTGTCCCTCTATACTCCCAGCTGAGTCTCTGCTCTGCTCCCATCCCATCTACCTCCCGTTAGTGCTGTCTGCTCTCTGCCAGTGCGGGACCCCACAAGGCCTGGAGCTAGCTGGCACCTGGCCAGGTTGGAAGTGTTGTGTGGCTTTGCTTTGCAGCTGGGGAGCACGGAGAAGAGCAGTGCTCAGGTGGACGGGAACAGCAGCCTCGTCTTCCGGCCACTGGTGAAAGAGCAGCATGGGGTCTGGCGGTGCACGGCCAGCAATCAGGTGGCGCAGATCAGCACCAGCACCTCCGTCTACGTGCTGGGTGAGTTGGACTTACTAGCACTGTCGCACTATGGTGAGGGGGGTCTTGGCTGGGTGTGGGGTGGGGAGTGTGATAGGGAGGACACCCCCAGCTCAGCACCCCTGAGCCTACCCCTCCCTCTGGGATCCAGGCTGGGTTCACTCCATGCCTGGACTTTGTGGGACACCTGCTTATCCCAGCATGTGCTACAGAGAGGGTTGTGGACCCAGGGCAGTGTAGTGCTGAGCCATGGCCTGCAGGTCATCCCCATGCGCAGCACCTGCCCCAGGACACATGGGAGATTGCATGCCCAGACCATATGCCGTGCTCGTCACCTTCCCAAACAGCACATGGGAGGAAGGCCATATGCATGGTTGGTGAATGCTCTGCCTTCTGTGTCAGCTGCAGCCCTGGGAGGGGTAGATCAGAGACTCCCACCACCTGCTGACCCCCCTGTCCTGCTGTCTCCACTAGGCACCAGCCCTCACGCTGTCACCAATGTCTCGGTGCGTCCCCTGCTACTGGCAGTCAACGTCTCCTGGGAACCAGGGTTTGATGGAGGGTATTTCCAGAGATTCAGCGTCTGGTACACCCTGCTGTGAGTCACGACATGCAGGGCCTGCATGTCCCTTGTGTCTCCATCTGTTGACCTGAGAGTGAAGGCAGGGGTAGGCTGGCATGGCCCCCAGCCTGGGTAGCGACACAGGACTCAAAGCTCATGGCATAAGCCAGGCTGAGCTGTAGGGATCCTGCTGCAGGCAGGACAAAGGTTGGACACATGCAAGGCACATCTGGGTCTTAACACGTCAGAGTGAGATGGCGTGAGTCTCCCCCTTCGAGGGTAGGATGGGACTGGGCAGAGCAACCAGCGGGCAGGAGTCGGGTTGGCACTGAGGTTCTTTTGCTGCACTCTGGTACCAGCTTCATGGCCCCCTAGTCAGGCTATGCCCCCAGTGCTGGCTCTGCCTCCTAGGTCAGGCTATGCCCCCAATGCTGGCTCTGTGCCCGTTGGTCAGGCTGTGTCCCTGGACCAAGCTGTGCTTTCAGCACTGGCTCTGTGCACCTGGGTTGGGCTGCACTAGCTCCAGGATCACCTGTCCCATGTCTCTTCAGGATGAAGCGCCCAAACCGGGCCCATCACGAGTGGGTGTCTCTGGCAGCGCCTGCGGGGGCTGAACACCTCCTCGTGGAGAACCTGCAGCCAGACACTGGCTACCAGTTCAGCATCCTCGCCCAGAACAAGCTGGGCAGTGGCCCCTTCAGCGAGATTGTGACCTCCTTTCCCCTGGGTGAGAACTGCCTCTGGTACCACCAGCCCTGCCCCTGGGACAGCTTCCACAAAGGGCTCCTCCTCTGCCCTGGCCCTCCCCTCATGCACTGGGGAGGGCTCCTCGTGCGAACTTCCCTGCCATCACCCACCAGGTCTGCTCTCTGCTGCCATGCTCCCCTACACACTCCACTCTAAGGATGATTCCTATCTCCTTGCTGGCTGCTCCACCCAGAGGATTTCCACGGCTTCCCCATAGGGAGAAGTCCCCATCTCTGCACACTCCCAACAGTGTCCCTCCAGCTGGTGCTTGGAGAAGCTCCCCGGCTTTAGGACCCGTCCCTTGCCAGCCACTGCAAAAAGAAACCCCATATACCCCAATGAGATTCTCCCCGTCAGTCCCAAGGACAAGCACCCTCCCTTGCGTGCCCACTCCCCAGAAGCCTCCTTGGGACTCCCCCCCATGCTCTCACCCACCCCTACCATGCTCTTTCACCAGTGACTCCTTCCCCTCAGGTGTTCCAGTGACCACGGTGCCTCCGGAGCCACCCACCACAACTATGCGCATTGTGCTGTCCCCACCCCAATCGCTGATGGCCAACGAGACTTTGCGTGGGGTCCTGCTGCAGTGGGAGCCCCCGTTCCAGCTCTCGGTGACCCTGACGGGCTACGCCTTGGAGCTGCGGCAGGACCAGGGGGGCTGGGAGGTGCTGGACAGCTCCATTCCTAGCACCGAGACCCACTTTCTGGTGCCCGGGCTCATCAAGGTGGGTGTATTGGGAGGGGCGGGATCCTGAACCTCTCCAAGGAGCCTCCAACTCAGCATCTGCCTCAATGCACCCTGCCGCCTGCGCTAAGCTGTGCCAGGTGCTGACTTGGCCCTTGGTCCCCTGCTGCGCAGCCTCTGCTCTAGCTGCTAGCCATGCCATGTGGCCAGCTGGACACCCCCCAGCTCTGCAGGCTGGGAGACACTGGGCACATGAGGTACCTAGGGAGGATAGATGAGTGGTTTTGTCCAAGCAGGTGATTGAGGAACAGTGGGGCAGTTGGGGCCTGAGGCTTACCGCGGCTCAGCGGAGCGGGCCCTGTTGGCCTGGTGGAGGCTCAGGGTAGTTGCTGAAGCTGAACCCTGCTTTTCAGGCTGTTCTCCTAGGATAACGACATGTCCCCAGAAACTTCTTGGACTGAGCTTAGCACAGAGCAGGACCTCACTTCAGTCCAAGGGAATGCTCCCCAGCCCCAGTGTCATTATCCCATTGAGGTGCGGATGTTGGAGGTTGTCCAAACTGCCCTCGTTGGGGGATTTAGCACTGGCAGAAGCAGGTGCATCAGGGCAGAGCCCTGTTGGGGTCCTGTGTGCCCATGTGTGACCAGGCAGGCTGCAGGCCCTGTTGCCAGTGCCCCATACCGGCTGGCAGATGCTAAACCCATCTCTGCTCCCCCAGGACGCCTTCTACGAGTTCCGCTTGGTGGCCTTTGCTGGGAGCTACATCAGCGACCCCAGCAACATGGTGAATGTCTCCACAGCAGGTGAGACTGCCCGTACCTCCAGGCAGCCGGCAGGCACTGGCAAAGAGGTGTCTGCTGGCAGCCTCATATTGGGCTATGCTACAGCTCCTGTTGTTCCCCTCCCCCAAACAAAGCTCCATGCACCAAACTGAGCCCTGGCAGCATGCAGTGCAAGGCAATGCCATGCATGTGTGCTGCAGCTCTGATGGACTCTCCCTGTCTCCCTGGCCAGGCATGGAGGTGTATCCGTCTCGCACGCAGCTGCCAGAGCTCCTGCCCCAGCCTGTGCTGGCTGGGGTCATCGGAGGGATCTGCTTCCTCAGTGTGGCCGTGATCTTCAGCACTATGGCAGCCTGTATCATGAACCGCCGGCGTGCTGCCCGCATCCAGAAGCGCAGACAAGGTGGGCTTGCCCACGGCACAGGTGCTGGGGCTAGGAGCAGGGGTGAGCGAAACACATGAGGAAGCTGGGTGCTGGGGGCAGGAAGCCCAGGGCCATCCCCAGCAGTGGGGCAACAGGCTTGCACCCAGGAGTGCAAGCAGCAGGAGACAGGCTGGCGGCCAGTCCCCTGGGAGCTAGAGAGGACCAGGTCAGATGAAGGGGCTGCCTGGCTTAGAAGAACATCAGAGATTGGGGCCGAGAGCTTCTTGGGGCTAGCTCCAGTCCCGCCCCAGCACAGCAGGGACCCAAGGCTTTTCCCATCCTGGGACCTCTCACCAAGAGCCAGAGGAGCCCCTTCCTCCTGGGCTGCCCCATGTGCAGGACACTGAGGCTAGGCTTGGGGCAGAGGCGGGGTGCTGCTGGCTCCTCATCATCTCTTTGTGTTGCTTGCATGTGACCCCCTTGTGTTCTCATGACCTTCCAGAGCCACCAATCGTCTTCTCCCCCAACAAGAAGCTTCCACCTCCACAGTAAGTCGCGCCATCCCATGCCACCCCCCTGCCTGTCACTCATCCTCCTGGATCCTTCCTTTTCCTTCGCTTCCTCATTCACTGGCTGCTGGCTCAGGTCGGGGGCTAGAGCAGGATGCCTGGGACAGGTGCCTTCCCAGCGGCTGCTCCTGGCAGCGGGGGGGGGCTGGGACAAGGGGGCGGCCCTGCCCTGCCCTATGGAACTGGCAGGGCAGGGTGCAGAGGGGCTGAGGCTCGTGGGGTGGGGCTGTAGGGCAGGGCTAGCCCCTGCTCCGGGGCAGCTGGCTTTAGCCCCATCTCAGACGGGGAGGAAGTGCTGTGCTGAGGTTTGAGCTGAACACACCCAGGTGGAGGCTGTGGGGTGTCGGGCAGTGAGGGGCACAGGGGCAGCTGGAGCTGGCATGCAGCAGGGAGCCAGGCCGCCCTTCAGTCACCCCTCTCTCCCCGCAGAAATTCTCACAGCTCTGGTAGCTCGGACAGCATTGTGAAGCTGAAGCCGCAGGCCTCCCCCTACCAGAGCCTGCGCCGGACCCTACAGTGGGGGGAGAAGGCAGGTGCCAACCTGGGCATCACCATCACAGCGGGCACGGGGACTAGCGCCAAGTATGCCATCTATGAGAGCCACATTGGGGAGCCGGAGCCTCTGGAGCGCATCTGCCGAGGCCCCGACGGACGCTTCGTCGTGGAGACGGACAGGAAACCCCAGGAGCGGAGCCACCGGGCCCTTCCCTATGTCCCGGAGATGGAGCTGTACGCTGCACTGCCGCAGCGGGACCCCTCGCCTGCCCCCTCTGAGGGAAGCCAGCACGAGCCCTACCTGCAGGTGTACTCGCCCCCCAGGGCAGAGGAGCCCATCTGGCAGAGGGGCGTCCTGTTGCGGCCCCACGCCACGGGGCAGGCCCGCAGGGAGGCGCGGGCCTCTGGCTACCGGCAGGGATGCTACTTTGGCTATGGCAGCAGCAGCCCCACAGATGAAGCCAAGCCCCTGTGCATTGTCAACATCAGCCCCGTGGCCTCCACCGTGACTCTGCCCTACAGCACTGTGGAGGAGCCCCGGGATGGGACGTGCAGCGAGGGGCCCTGCGAGGGCACAGCCAGCACTCTGCAGGACTCGCCCCACGCTCTCCCCGAGGGCTCCCCTGTACTCAGCAAGCTGCTCAGTGCCCGGCCCTCGGGGTCCCAGAGCAGCCAGCTGAGAGCCAGCACCTCGGTGCAGAGCGGGATCCTGCAGTACCTGAGCCTGCCCTTCTTCAAGGAGATGAGTGTGGATGGGGACTGGCCACCACAGGAGGAGCCTCCTGTGCAGGACCTGGAGGACAGCCCCCACTCACCCCGCAGCAGCCCAGAGCTCACACTGCAGGGGCACGAGAGCTCCCTGCCCAGCGCGGACAGCACGGTCTGCCCCGACTACATGGACACATGTGTGCACCCGGAGTCACCGCCAGGGGAGATGCCAGGCATGGGGCTCCTCAAGCCTCCCGAACCACAGGTGGGCCCCGCCAAAGCAGCCCTGCCCGGGGGCACCATGTGGCCGAGCTACCTGAGCTCAAGTTCAGACCGGCTGGCAGCCAAGGACCAGGCCTCCTGGGCCCAGGGCCTAGTGCCCCTGGAGAGCAATGGGGCTGAACTGGTGTACACGGCCATCTCGGAGCCCAGCTGTGCCCTGAGCCCACCTGGCCAGCCACTGCATGGGACACTCCTGGAGGCAGAGGGGCTGGATCAGCACAGGCCTCCAGAGCCCTTGGGCCTGCCAGGTGCCCCAACCGAGAAGCCGCTGCGGGGCAGCCTAACCAGCCAGAGCAGCGGCCGAGGCAGTGTGTCCTTCCTGAGACCCCCATCGCTGGCGCCGTCTCTCGGGGGCAGCTACTTCAGCTCCCCTCTTGGCGAGACTGGTAGCTGGCAAACCGGGGCTGGGTCCCAGGGTCCCACTGCAGAGGAGGGGAAGCCAAGGAAGGAGCCAGCCATCGCCCAAATCAGCAAGAGGTGAGCGGCAGGGAGGAGGGCTGGGCTGGTTCAGCTGGCAAAGACCAGGACTCCTGGGTACCATTCTCAGCTGTGCCTTGTGCTGTGATAGGGGGGATCCCAGCATGCAGGCTGCGGGCATCAGGCAGCAACTGCAGGGAGTGGCCAAGAGACAGTGCAGGAACCCCAGAGCAGGCCCTGCTAAGCCTGGGCTGACCTGCTCCCCACAGAGGTCCAAGACACCCTTAGCTCTGAACCAGGAAAGGTGAAGGGCTGAGGCTGTCCCATAAATCAGTGCCACAGGACCATGAGCCCTAATCACCCCCAGTGACGGTGTGGCATGCTGCCAGGGCCTGGCAGGGCTGAAAGGCTGTGCTGGGCCAGGCGGAGCACTGCTGGCCCTGTTCTCTTGTGTATATCCTTCGTGCTCAGTGGCCCAGGGGACAGGGGGCACATGCCCCTCCCCATTGCAAGAGAAGCTCTGCACCCCTTCAGCACTGCTTCCCAGCAACCCTGCCTCCTCCAGCTAGCATAGCCCTCTCCCGCCAGCTTGAGCACCAGTGCACATAATGCCAACTCACAGCCCAGAGTCATTTCTGTGCCCCCGTGCCAGCCCTGTCCATGCACAGAGCTTTCCCAGGGCACCCGCTTAGTTCTGCAGTTTTAGGGAGCTGAGGCAGGCCATGCCCATGGTAGTGCCAAGCTCAGGGACTCTGACCGGAGAAGGTGGGCCTGGATGGCACCCTGCAGTGCACGCCCTGCACTGGAGTAGCATAGGGCAGCCCACGATCGGCTCTCATGCGGCTCAGCTGGGTCACTCGTGCTCAGCACGGGGTGACAAGGCCACCTGCCTGCCCAAGCGCCCAGCACATGCCCGTTGGCTGGGCGAAAGGGGTCCGGGGCCAGAGGGCTGAGGAGGGAATAGGGCCTGCTGCCGAGAGCTTTGCGGCCTCAGCAGCCTGGCAGCAGTGAGCTGCAGTTCTCAGGTCTGCCCACAAAGTGTCACTGCAGCCTGCGGCTGGGATGGAGCAGGAGCCCCGACTGCCCCCTGCCTGGTCCCTGCCCCAGCACCTCTGCAGGCAGCGGGGCCAAGTTGCCCTGGGATGTTCCCACCAGGGGCCTGCCCTGTGCCCTCTGCCATCTTCCCTGGGTCAGGATAGGGCAGCTGCCCCCGTCTGTGCGCTCCTCCTGCCTCCTGGGCGGGTGCGTGGAGCCCTGCCTGCTCACGCCGGCCCGGGGCCCTCTGCCCCGCAGGAGGAACACGTCTGTGGACGAGAACTACGAGTGGGACTCGGAGTTTGCGCTGGAGTCGGAAATCCTGGACGCGCTGCAGCTCTACCGCAGCGGCGACCCCAAGAGACCCGTCTCCACCATCGCGGTGCGGGAGCTGGAGAGGCAGAGTGAGTGGGGCCGGAGGGCTCCTGCGGGGAGGGCCGGCTGGATGTCCCAGAACTGCCCTGGCCCCTGGTTACCTCTGGAGCCGGCTCCAGCCCCCCCCGCCCCGGGGAGGTACAGGCCGGGCAATGCCCTGGGGCCTTTTTCCATGAGCCCGAAAGTCCTGCCCCAGGCTCCCTTGTTGCGCCCTCGGGCTGCCGCCCCGGGGGAGGCGAGCGCGTTGTCCCAGCCAGGGCTAGCGCGGCCCGTCTCCCGCCCCGGTGCCCCGGTGGAGGGGCAGGGGAGCAGCGCTCCTCCGCTCAGGACCCAGGGGCTCAGGGATCCCATCAAGTCCCCTCCACCCAAAGCGCCAGCCCCGGGCTGGGGGGGACGGGAAGGGACGGGACGGGACGGGGACGCGGCGCGCAGGCGGGCCGGCTCTGAGCTCTCCGTGCGGCTGCAGGTGCCAGGGCGCCCGGCGACAGCAGCGCCTCGTCCGTGAGCTCCAGCAGGTCGGCGGAGGCGCTGGAGGTGCCGGGCGCGCCCAGCCCGGAGGCGCGCTGCGCCGCGCTCAAGGAGGAGTTCCTGGCCTACCGGCGCCGCAGGCAGGCCGCCCGCCAGCGCCGCACCCGCCGCCACGACGAGCGCTTCGAGCTGGCCACGCTGCTGTGACGGGCCGGGCCGGGCCGCCTGCTCCGCGGCCTGCGCGACGGGGCGGGCGCGGCATTGCGGAATAAAGACACATGCACAGAGCGGCGTGGCTCCGCGCGCCCCCGGGGGCCGTGCCCTGGGCAGCGCCGCCGGCACCCGCGGGGTTAACGGGGCCGTGCCCGCAGCGCCGCCCGCCCGCGGCTTCCTCTCTTCCCATATATGGGCATGCTGGGACACATCACGTGGGAGGCGCGGGGGGAGCCCCGGCCCCCCCCCCCCGATGCGCTGCGGGGGGCGAGGCACCGCCCAGTGCAGCCAGCGCTGCTGCCGCCCCGCCCCGCCCCCGGGCGGCTCCCCTCCTGGGCAGGGGGAGGGCATGCCCCTGGGGGGCTGGGTCCAGCTCAGCCCAGGGCCGGGGGACAAGCCTGGAGCAGCTGGGGCGCTGAGCTGCTCCAGGGCTTCCTTGGTGAGCCAGGCGCTGCCACGTGCCAGCAGCTCCTCGCGGCAGGTGCCCGGGCCCTCACAGGCACTCACCCTTGCAGGCAGCGGGGCTGGCTGGGTGGAGGTGAAGCCCCCTCCAGCCCTAACGCCGAGCCGGGTGCTTCCCCGTTCACCATGTGGACCAGGAAGGGGGAGAGGGAGCCAGGGGAGCAGAAGCAGGGGCGCTGGGACTGGAAGGAAGGACCGGGAAGTGCTGGGAGGGGATCTGGGTGAGCCTGACAGGGCTGGGAGGGAGGGGGCACCTCCTGTGCCCAGAACTGCTGTGATGGTGCCACAGGCCCCGATGGGCTCCCGTGCCCGGCGCTGGACTCAGCGTTCAGGCAAGTGCAGTAGCAGCCAGAACAGCAATCAGCCGCCCTTCTGATGGAGAGGAGGAGCCCTGGCGTGCCCCAGCCGGATAGGCAGGGACTGGCTTGCCCAGAGTAGCTGACCTCACCTCCGCGCACTGCTTGTTATCCGAGGTGTGGCTGGGCTGCTGCCCTCGATCTGCTCAACGGGCCCCAACCTGCAGACTGCTGTGTCCCACTCTGGACTTCGTCTAGCCTAATCCGCACCCTCCATGTCTTCGGTACACCTCCACGGACTTGTAGCCGTCGCTGCTGATGCCCCCAAATCCCCTGCTGGCTCAGTGCTCCACCCACCCCCCTTCCAGCCTGCTGCCCTGCCTTGCCCCTGGCTTCTGGAGGGGCGGCTCGTTCCCTGCAGGCATCAGGCCCCACATTGCATCCAGAACTGCTGTGTGGCCTCGGACAAGTGGTTGACACACAAGCATTCACGGTGACCTGGGGTGAGGCTGCCTTGACCCTGAGTGTGTAGTGACTGCACCAGCCAGGCCCAGAGCTGAGGGGCTGCAGCCCAGGCTCCCTTGCTAAGGGGCACCGCAGCCTTCGGGAAGTTGGCATGAGGACAAGCAGGGCTCTGCACCTACTGGGTCTCTGGCAGGGCCTCCCCCACAAGTCCTGGGCTGTTCAGCTCAGCAACCAGGAGCCTCCAGTGCAGGGCAGCAGACAGGCCCCAGCCACCATCATATGGGAGCAATAAGGCCAGCTCCTCAGGCCCCAGGCTCCCACCCCCAGTGCACCAGGGCCAGATTTGGCTCCAGTCTGCTGCCCTTGCCAGCCTCAGCATGTACAGGCACCCCTCAGCCCCCTCCCTAGGGTCTGCAGGCTTGCCAGGAGCATGGACAACAACCAGGAAGGGGTGGACCTGTAGGTAGGGGGGAAATTCCCTTTCAGAGGCACCCACTCCCTCCCCACTATAACTGCAGCATGTTCCCTGTGCCAGGTGTCACATGGCAGAGTTGAGACTGCCAAGCTGATTCATGCCATTCACAGCCCCAAGTGTGCTCCAGCCCTCAGCCCACCTCAGCAACCAGCCACAGCCTCTCTTGCCAGCCTGGTGACCTGAGACTTAGGCACTCCCAAAGCAAACCCAGTCCAGGAGGGGAGGAAAGCAACCAAGAGCTAGGCCTGCCAGCAGCCCCTTCCCCCATGCAGCAAGGTGCTGCCAGTTTCCCTGCCCCCATCTCTGCTGCTGCCGCCAGGCAGGGGCATTTGAACACAGCTCCTAGTCCCATGGCAATACAAGGTGATTGTTCCCTTGAGCACCTGCTCCATGGAACAATCATTGAAAGATCATTAACGAACACAAGACAGCAACCCTGACTTTTGCCCCCAGGCTGCACTGGTCCCAGCGAGCTGAGAGTCTGGCGTTCATTTGGGCCGTGCCTGCATGCACCCTGCCATTTGCTAGGGGATAGAGCAGGGGTGGGCAAAATGTGACCTGCAGGCGGGTTGCGGCCCATCAGGCCATTCTATCTGGCCCACAGGCCCCCTAAAAAATTTAGAAAATATTTATCTGCCCCTGGCTGCCTGTCATGTGGCCCTCAGTTTGCCAAAACTCAGTAAGCGACCCTCCACCCAAAATAATTGCCCGCCCCACGGATAGAGCCACATCCTGAGGGCATCCCAGCATGGCAGGACCTCCTAGTACTGTCCAGGCCTTGGATCATCAGGCCCCTGTGTCTTTACCTGTCCCCAAGGCTACCTGGTACCTAGCCCCCTAATATCAGGGACCCTCGTGCAGTGGTCTCTGCACTCCACAGACCTGCTTTGCTGGCTCCCTCCAGCACCCTGGGGCTACAAAGGCACTGGTGCCTGGATTCTTAAAGGAGTCTGGGCACCCAATACCACTGGTTCCAGTAGGAGTTTGGTGTGGTGGGGGGCCTTTAAGGATAGATCAGATCTAGGCCATCTGTGCTGCCCAGGCTGAGCACTCCCTTACCCTGGAGCAAACCTCACAACCCCAGGGGCATGGTTTCTGTCTCCAAAGCAACTCCTGGAGCAGCTGGAGAAGCCAGGGCAAGTCCCACTTTTGCCAGCTGGCCCCAAATGAGGGGGCATGGCCCGAATGGGGACAGAGCACACAGAGGCAGGGTGTGAGCCCCACAGACCTTCTGCCACAAGGGAGCAGGAGCCAAGCCTGGATGGGGCCATGAGCCCAGCCAGATCCAGAGTCCAAACTTGCGGACTTGCTGCCCATCAGCTGCTCCACAGTCCCTGCCCGCAGGCAGGCTGTTAATCCTGCACAAAGCAGACACTAAGCCAGCTCAGTTTAGCTGCCCATGAATCACAGCTATTGTGCATTGGTTCTCCTTCCCTGGGGTTAAGGCGGTTTACCCAGCGGGGTGCACATCCTGCTTCCTACAGGTGCTGTACCTCGTTCCCTTGTCACTACTCTTAGGCACATCCTCCCCCAGCCACTGCCTGGGCCCTGCACATTTGCCTCCCTGCCCCAGCCCTCCAGGTCTTTCTTCCTGCTACTTGCCTAGCCCTCACTGCAGCAGGATCTCAGCCCATCAAAGTCCCCGAGAATTTTTTTTTTTTTTGCAAAATATATATGTGCGTGTGTGTATATGTGTGTGTGCGCATGTATATATTGGCAGCAACAGTGATCCCACATGATAGAGGGGCTCAAGTTGATGAGTAAGGCCAATCCTAGAGCTGCAGACTCTGGCAAATGCCACTGGTGATGGTTAAAGCTAGGGTCAGACTAGGGATTTCTCCATGTGTACACCCCCCCTCCCCCAAACTTTTACTGTCCTATCTTATGACAGACCTGGTGCACTGGACAGTCCATAACACACAGTTAGCAAGCATCACCCCTGCGTCTGTGTGCCTGTCTCCATCTCCTGTACCCATAGAGTCGTGCAAACAGCCTCTGTGCCTCTCCCCTTCCGCTCCCCTTCCCACCCCCATTATAAGCCCTCTGTTTCTTTCCCCAGTTTTCACTGCTCTGCCACTCCTGAGTCTTTGTGTTTGTGGTCCTCTCCTCTTCATCATCCTCTTCTTCCTCCTCTCTGGTGGTCTTGTTCTTGAACAGTCTGTCCCATTCTTTCCTTTTCCCTGTGTCTTCCACCGTCTTTTCTTTCTGTTTTGCAGCACAGCTTCTGTGCTGCAAGCGTGGGGCTGATTATGTCGGGACATAAACTGGGACAGGTTAAACTGAGGTTGGCCCGGTTCAAACCCTGCACTGAGGGAGAGACAGCAGCTAGGCCAATGCTGCAGTGCCCATGTGCAGGCAAGGCCAAAGCCACCCGGAGCCAGCAGCTGCATTGGGTCTGAGCTGCATCCTGCCCAGCAGGAGCCTTCCCCCATCAAGAGGCTGCATCTGCATTTGCAACTCCGAGAAGTCTGATCTTATCTGGGAGCCTTTTCCGTCCGGTCTCCCCACCCAATGGGCAGATGGTCAGTGCCACCCCAGGGGAGGGCAAAGCTGGCCTCGATAGCCCACAATCGTAGTACTTCGGAGTACTTAGGGTCGGAAGGGACCTAAACAAATCATCAGGTCTGACCGCCAGTGATGTCCTGGGCTTGGCTGCTCAGCCCCTGGGAACACCGGGGCAGAGCAAGGCCCCTTTTTGCCTGGGGGCTCTTAGCTGGTTTGGTTTTCAGCAGGAGTTAATCAGTTAGGCTCCGCTCACCCCACACACACACGGGCCTGTTCCCCGGGCCACGATCACTTGAATGAATGGGGGTGTGTAGTAGAGGGCGCAGCCCGGTGCAACGCACTGCGCAGCGGGAGGATCCCCGCGTCACCCTGCTTCACGGAGACGGGGATGTGCCCCTCGCTTGTTCCTTTGCCCTTCGGGCTAAAATGGCAAGTGAGGCCGGGGGCATCCGCGCCCCCGGGTCGGGGCCTGCAGCCCCACGGACCCGGGGGTGTCCAAGCGCCGGGCTGCGACTGTGGGCGGGCGGGCGGAGGCGCCCCGGCGGCGGTCCCCAGCCGGGCTCAACCAGGGAGCGCTGCTCGCCCGCAGCCCCGGAGCCGATTCGGCCCCAAAGACGGAATTAAACCAAACGCCTCCGGACTCGCCGGGAGCAGCCCCTCGTGTGCACGGGGGAGCTCAGGTGCAGCCTCCCCGCGGGCCCCGGCCCCGCCTCCATCTCCGAGAGCCCGGCCCCGCGGGCGGAGCCGCCCCGCCCGGCCCGGCCCCGGCCGCCAGCGCTGACATCAGCCCTCAAACGTGCGGAGCCGCTTGTCGGGACAGCCGGAGCCCGCGCCGCAGTCGAGGTAGGGCGGGGTCGGGTCTCCGTGGCCGGGCACCGGGGTCCCCCCATCTCCCGGTGGGGCGGGGGGCGCTGGGACCGGCCCCGCGTGGGCTCGGCTCGGGCAGCGGGGTCCCGGTCCCGGCCCGCTGCTGAGCTCGGCCGCCACGTGCGTCCGCCGCCCGCCCCCGCTCGCCGGGCCGTGCCGGGCCGTGCCGGGCGTCTCTAGCCTGGACGGGCGCAGCGCCTGTGGGCTGCGCGGGGAGCGCAGGGCCGGCGGGCGCTGGGGCTGGGCTGGCCCCTGGCCGCGGGCGGGCGGGCGGGGCAGGTGGCGGCGGGGAGGATTGCCGCTCCTGGCCCGCATCAACAGGAAGGCCTCGGCCTCCCCTGCCTCGGCCCCCGCCCGGCGGGCTGCGGGAGATGGGCCTTGGCCAAGCCCAGCTCCTCTGCACAGGGGCGATGCTCCTTTCCCCCAGAGCTTCACGAGGAGCTGGCGGGGCGGCCCCGGCCTTGCAGAGAAGGGGAAGATGCAGCTGCAGGGCCTGAGCTCTGGGTGCTTGGGCGTGGAGGTGGGCTGCAGGGCCGTCCAGCTCTGCGTGCCAGGGCTAATCCCAGGAGGGTGGGCCCCTGAGCGTGGTCTGGTCCCTTCCTAGCCAGCGAGCCAGCAGGCTGTCGGGACTGGCCCTTCACTCACAGGGCCATGAATCTCCCGAGGGCTGCCCCAGCCTCAGTGGGCATGGGGCGCGCCCTACCCGTGCTGGCTGCCCTGCTTCAAACCTGGAGGCTGCTCCTGGGACCAAAGTAGCTGCAGAGCAAGGTGCGCTGGGGTGGGGAGCTGCTGTGCTGACAAATGTGGACACCCCTGGCACCTTGCCGGCTTGGGGCTGCGTGCCCTGCCCACTGTGGGCGTCGAGCCCGGGCTCACGGGCAGGAAGGGCTGGGACGGTGTGGCTCTGTGCAGGGAGGCTGCCCCCCCTCTTCCCTGCCTGCTACCTGGAGGTGCTGCCCAGATGGGTACACTTCTTGCATCAGGTTCTGGGCATGACCTATGCATGCCCTGGCACAGGGCAGACTTGTGCCCACCCCCTCTTCCTGTTTTGGTTTGTTGCTGTGTACTGAATCCATGGCAATGGCCCTGGTGACCTGCTCCACATCCTGGGGCTTCCCCACCTAGGGGCTTTCTTGCCTGTGCAGGGGCTGGGGCTCCTGCTGAGCGTCTCAAGGGGCTGTGCTGCCTGCCCCCAGGCTACCTTGCAGCGGGTCTGGGGGGCTGTTTGCTGGACTGGAAAATGCCTGGGGTGCTGTGCTGCCCTCCCAACCCTGCCCTCCTCAGCCAGCCCCACTGTGTGTTGAGGAAACGGCTGTCTACGCCCATTCCAGTTCCTCTTGGTTTCCTAATCCGCCCTGGCCGGGAGCCTGGCTCTCCAGTGGCTCCTGGAAAGCTGCCTTCCAAGCCACTCAGCCCGCCTGTTTCCAGGGCCGGCCCCTCTGCCCCTGCAGGCCCAGGGAGTCCGTCCTGGCTCTGCCGGGGGAGCCAGAGACCAGTGTGGGATGTGGCCCATCTGCCTGAATGTCTCTTCTGGGGTGGGTGGAGGATGCAGCTCCGGAGCCTCTGCTCCTGTTTGTGTGAGCTGGCGAGGGGCTCTGGGTGGTGGTTGGATGCGGGTCTGGGTTCGTGTCCCTGTTTGTAGCTGCTCTCTGGCAGGGCAGAGCAGGGCCCCTGGGTGCTGGTCAAACCAAGCTGTGCTCTGGTGACTGAGGTGCCCTGGTAGCTGCTCCAAGTCTGCTCTGCTCAGCACCAGCCCAGGCTTGGCAGGGGTGGGCTTGGTTCTCTGTTGCTTTCTCCAGGCGCCTGCAGAGTCCTGCTCTGGGGCCTGTGGTGCCTGGGAGAGCAGCCAGGAGAGGCCCCTGGTGCCTGCGGGTCTAAGCGATCTGTTCCTGGCCAGCTCCTTCCTAGGCTGCTGGGGCTTGGCAGGGCCTGGCTGCAGCAGTGCAGACCCTCCGACCGGGACCCTTCTTGCGTGGTCTGATACATGGGGCCGGCTGCCTTCCCAGCCCAGCTGCAGGGAGCTGCTGCTTGCTGTCCAGGGCAGGGCTGTGGGAGAGTGCTGGCAGGGCAGCCTGGTGCTGTAGAGATGACGAGCATCTTCTGGGGCTCAGTGCAGCAGCATGTCACAGCTGAGCTCCTGTGTGGCGCGGGCTGGAGCCTCCCGTGCTGCCTGTCGCTTGCCACCGGGCTTGTTCTGGGCTCCCCTGCCCTTGCTCACCTGGGTGCTGGGCTCCTGCAGTGCCTCGCTGCAGCCTGAGCCCTGCAGCCCCGCTGCTAATCCTTTGTCTGCTTGGGCTAGATCCCTCCAGCACAGGATGTCTCCTCCCCGCCGGTGACTCATAGTCTGGGCGCCTCAAGCTTTGCACAGGCCTTCCTAGGGGCGTAGTGAGGAGCCTCCAAGTGCTTGGTCACTCTTGCGGCTTTGCCTGGTGCCTGCTGCAGCTCTTCCCAGCCTGCAGAAGTGTGGCTGGAGGCACCTTTCCCACTGACTCTCTGCACTGAGGGGACCCCCTGATAGCACACTGGCCTGGGGGAGGGGGGAAGCTCCCAATGCCACACACTGTCCTGGCAGGTGTTCAGTGGGGCATTGTACAAGGGCTGCCTTCTGGACCCTCCCCTGCCCCCGGAGCCTTTCTTGCCAAAGCCATGGGCTTGTAGAGCAGAGCCAGACTCCCACCATCCTGTGACCAAGGCAGCCCTGCTTCAGGCCTATAGCATGGGACATGTGCGGGAAGGGGGCAGCTCCCTGCAGTGTGGATGTGGGGGTCATTGGGACAAGGAGGGGGCTGGCAGGGGTGGGAGCTGATCACATGGCACTTGGCTGAAATGGCCCTGCTCTGCCCCTGCGTCTGCCCTGATGCCAAGCCAGTTCCCCAGGTGGGTGCTGGCCCTGTGCTGCAGACAGGCTCAGCCGCCAAGCTGTAGCCTGCCTCCAGTCATCCCTGACCACTGCAGTCAGGACAGGCTAGAGCTCCCAGCTGCTGGCAGCGAGAGCATGAAGCCCAGGGATGTAGGGCTTGAGCCAAATTCTTCCGAGGATGAGCAGGGCCTGCCTGGCACCTGGGTGGATCACACCCGTGTGGTTGAGGCAGCTGGACCCCATGTGCCCCCAGGGAGGGGCTGGGCTCACAAGCAAGTGCTGGCTTTTGTGGAGGGAGAAGCTGAGTGGCCGAGAGAGCAGACCAAGGCAAGTCGGTTCATATGCCATCCTGGGGCATGCCTGGTGCAAGCAGTAGTTTCACAGTGCCAAGCTCACCCCGCAGGGCAGGTGCTTGCTACCAGCCTGGGCCTCAGGAGGGAGCTCCAGCTTGAGTAGTAGCCATGCTGCTGCCTTGCCCCAGCCTTTCTCAGTCCCGTCTCCTGCAGGGGGGCGTCCAGGAGCCGTGCTCTGCTTTGGGAGCTGCAGTAGTGTGTGTAGGGTGGTGGGGACTGCCTTGGACCTGGCTGGGGATGCTGCAGTGGGTGAGGGCAGCAGAAGCTGTCTCATGGGCAGGCCAAGGACCACTGTGATGGTGCCTGGCTCTTGCCTAGTGGAGCTGGGGACCGGGAGGGCCTGTTCTCTGCCCAGTTAGCTCTGGCCCATGGCAGCTTCTGGTGCGGGCTTCTCCCAGACTGGCAGCTGCCTGTGTTTCCCCTGTGGTGTGGGCGGTTCTGGGCAGCTGTGCTGAGCCGGCAGCAGCTGTGCAGGGCGAGGAGCTGGCAGGCAAGGGAGTTGGGGCCAGCCTCTTGGCGGCACCAGCCCCTGCCCTGGCTCGTGGGGTTCACCGAGGGCTCTGCCTGCCCTTGGCCCGGTTCCACTGTGGGGTCTGTGCTGCGATAGCCGGGTGGCTGCGGTCAGCCCTTGGGGTTAACCAAAGGCCCCACACTGTGTGCTGCTGACACTTCCCACACACCCAGAAGGACACAGGGTCACGGTCTGTGTGCACACCCTGAGAGGCAGCGTGTCTCAGCCTCCTTGGAGGGCCTGCCTTGCCCTGCCCTGGTGAAGGGAAGCTTGGTTGGGCCTGTGCCCAGTGCAGGGTCATCAACATCTCTGCACCTTTGCACTGCCCCATTGGTAGGGAGCTGCAGGAAGGGCAACCAAGACTGGAGCAGTAGTTACCTGCCCCTGGGCAGGGCTGGGCATGCACACTGGGTAGCTGGGGCACCGTGAGCCCCTCCTGGCTCAGGCAGGTGCCTGCTGCGCTCAAGGTCCTGGAGAGGGAGCTAAGCAAGGGTCCTGCATGGCTGCTCCCCTGGGGTTCAGGCAGCACCAGCTGGAGGGAGGTCTGTGTGGCAGCTGCCCTGCCTGGCAGGCGGGGGCCAGCTAGGGGCTCACTCCCTGCCCCAAAGGCTTGCAGATGGGTGGGTATTTGGGGGCAGGGGTGGGAGGTAGCGAGACCTGCTGCTGCCGGGCTGGTGGGTCTCTGGGGTAGGGACTTTGGGCCACAGCAGACTGCCTTCCTCTCCTCCCTAGCTCTTGCAGGCTAAAAGCCCTGGGAGGAGCATTTCGGGCAGCTTTGGGGGTGGGCACCAAGGCCAGGGGTCTCGGCCCACTGCTTCCCCCTCCACAACCAGGCCTTATAGGACATGGGTCCCCAAGCCCGCTCCAGCTCTTCCCCGAGGCGGTGGTGCAAGGGGGCACTGGGGGAGTCTCCCGTGCTATTAATAACTGGGATCCCTGGCAAGTCTGCATGCTTACTCTCATGGGCTGGAGAGCAGGAAGTGGTGACTGCTGATCACTTCGCAAGAGTGGGGGGCCCTGGAGTCTCTGTGTCTGTGGAGAGGGGGAACTCCCCGGGCTCCTTCCCATGGCAGGGTGGGTGCTAGGCAGGACCTACTCTGGCGGAAGTGCCCTGGGAGGTGATTGCTGTCACATGGAAATGCTGGGCGCTGTACTGCGGCAGGATTGGGTCCTTATCGGGGCTGGTGTGTTTGAATTGGGATCTGCCTGTGGTCAGTATCTAATCCAGAGGGTGGTGGCTGCGCATGACTTGCCCCATGCAGGATGCATGACCCCTATCAGGGTGAGTCCATCTGCTGCCTGACTTCCCTCCTTCCCCAGCCAGTACTGCCCTTCCCTGGGGCCTCCCAGGGCCTGGGAACAGACAGCAGCCACAGCAGAGGAGAGCAGCTGCGGAGGGAGCAGATCACCAGATCCCAGAGCAGCACTGCCCTTGTGCACAGGGCCGTATGGCACCCGCTGCCCTCTCAGGCGGGCAGCAGGGTCAATCCTTCTGCCTTGCTGTGCCTACGTGCTGGAGTGGCTGGAACAGCCGGGGCTGATATTGGGTAGCTGTGCTGCAGGCTGAGGCTGGCAGGAATCTGGCTGCTCCTCTGGTCCTGTGCTGTGAGGCAGAGACTGAGAGTCTCATGCAGCAAAGGGGCTTGGCCAGATGCACCCTTGCTGTGGGGTGTCCAGTGCAGGGAAGAGGTGTCCTTTCCAGGGTAGCTTGGCAGGGATCCGACTGTGGTACCAGGACGGCTGCTGCTGGAGCTGCAGCTCGACTGTTGGCAGTGTGGGCACTGGGAGCAGGCAGCCGTGCAGAACAGGACTCGGCCACCGCCTGCCCCCCGCCATCCCAGGCTGCAGCGAATGGATGCTGGCAGCTCCGGCCTGGCCCCGGCACCCGGCTGCATTCCAGAGATTAGGGCTGGAATGTGCTATGGGGAAGGCAGGGCATCGTGCATCTGGTGCGGGCACCTGGTACCGTCGGCCAGGGAGGGGAGCCGGGGCAGGTGCTTTCCCACTGGTGGGAACTGTCCCTGGGTGGGGGGGGGGGCCTGGCCACCTCCGTTACAGCATGAATGCGCCCCATGGTCACATCTTCAGGAGGCTGCAAGGGGTGCCGGTACGTGTCTCAGCTGGGTGCTGCTGGAACTAGATAGAGCCCCAGACCTGGGCAGCGCTGAGGGGGCTGTGGGGTAGGAAATATGTGGGGCTGGAAGATCTCCTTTCTGCTTCTGGGGAAGGTGCTGGGGCAGGGCTTGCTGGAGCCTGCAGGGAGGAGGCCAGCCAAAATTTCTGCCCCTGAGCAAGAGCTGGGCAGGTGCATGCCCTTGAGAGGCTTCTCAGAGAGGGAGCTCCTACCCTGGGGCAAGGGGGGGTGGGGAGGGCAGTTCCTACTGAAGTCCACCCCTTCCCAGACAGGCCCAGCTTGCACCCTGCATGCAGCATGAAATCTAGGCCTGTGGCTCCTTCAGACTCATGCACCCTCGGGGTCAGTTGTGGCACCCAAGTCCCTGCAGGGCAGACGGGTCCAGGGGTGCTGCTGAGCATGTGCATGAGCAGAACCCAGTTGGGCCGGGGTTTCGAATGGGGCAGGTCCTGGATGAGAGGTGCTTGCTCTCGGAGCTGTGGCAGATTTGCCTAAGGATGCATTGGGGGCTGCTGGGAGTGGGTGGAGGGGTGCATGGGTAGTGCTGGCTGGACAGAGCTCCTGCTGGTATCTTCCAGGAAGAGATGTTGTGGGGGGGGGTCCTGAGCAACCCTGCCCTTGGCTCTACCCAGACCTCAGTGACTCTGTGCTGCTGTGGCTGCAGCAACCCCACAGGAGAGTAAGGGTCAGGTCCCACCCCTGCTGTATGTTCCCAGCCAGTCCCTGTCTAAGCCATGGGCAGGGCAGGGCAGGGCAGCCTGGCATGAGCAGAGGAGCAGGATGGCCTTAGCCATCAGTCTAAGGCCATCCTGGTTGGAGAACACCAAGGCACCCCAGGGGGAAGACTAGGAATAATGATCATAAACTGATAGAGGATCACTTCAGATTAGACATTAGGAAAAACTTCTTTCCTTTTTGTGTGTCCAGAGTCTGGAACAGACTCCCCCCAGAGGTGGCACAGTCACTTTTCCTGGGGATCTTCAAAAGACATCTGGATGCACGCCTTGCTGGGGTCATCTGACTCCAGGAGTCTTTCCTGCCTTGAGCAGGGGGGCTGGACCTGATGATCTCTGAGGTCCCTTCCGGCCCCTAATTTCTGTGAAACTATTAATTAGTCCTGGGCTCAGCTGCTGGAGCCCCAGGGCCCCTCCTGGCTTGGTGAGACCTCTGCAGAGCCATGGTTCTGCCCTGGTAGGTGGGGGCATGGGCCACAGAGCTGTCCCTGGTCAGGACGGAGACAGAAGGGCATGGGCAGCTCCCCAGGCTCCTGGGGCAGCCGGCCAGGGAGGAGACCCCACCCCTAGCTGCACTGGGGTCTTCTGAGCAGCCCTTTCCTCAGTGGGTAGGGGCTCTGGGTCCCTGGTCTGGCCTGCCAGGCTCTCCCAGGGCAGCCTCCCAAACAAAGCCAGAGATCCCCTGCTGGGCAGCCCCGAAACCAGCTCCTGCACAGCTCCAGAGGGTGCGGGCACTTGTGGCACTGGGGAGGGGTCCTGTACCTCTGTCCCATGCTGCTGGCTAGATGTAGGTCTCAACAGGGCACCCACACTTACCCACTGCCCCTGTGCCCTGCAGACACCCTACTGTCACCATGGCCAACCGGGGACCAGCCTACGGGCTCAGCAGGGAGGTGCAGCAGAAGATCGACCGGCAGTACGACCCCGAGCTGGAGCAGATCCTCACCCAGTGGATTGTGACGCAGTGCGAGGGGGCAGGTGTGCAGCAGCCCGGGCCGGGCAAGGATAACTTCCAGCAGTGGCTAAAGGATGGCACTGTAAGTAGCAGAAACCCAGAGCAGTGGGGCTGGAGGGGACCTCCTGGGGTCATCCAGTCTAACCCCGTGCCCGAGGCAGGATCAGTCCTATCCAAACTACCTCAGACAACCCATCATCTAAACTCTTTGCATAACTACTGTTGACTTGGACGCAATACAGACATCACTGTACAGACCGAACCTACCACAGGGAAAGCAGGGGGACCACAGCAGCCAGCGTCCTGCTGTTGTAAAAGGTTGTCAACATATACTCAAGCAATCCCAGGTAGATCCTGTGCCCCTGCTGCAGAGGAAGGCAAAACCCCCCAGTCTGTACTGATCTGACCATGGGTTAAAATTCCTCCCTGACCCCAGTGCAGCATCGGTCTGAGCCTGAGCAGAGGGGCAAGACCCTCCAGCCAGGGTCTGCTCTGCTCCCAGCAGGAGCATTGGCACAGTCCAGTCACAATCCCCAGACTTGGCTGCATCCAGCACCCAGTGCCTTTAAGGAAGGGGTAAAAACATCCTGCCACGCAGCAGCAAGTGAGGGAGTGGGGCAACCAGGTAAGTGGTGCTGGACCAGGAACACCTGCTGCTCTCTTCTGATGGGGCTGTGATGTGCAGTGGCCTGGCAGCCTGTATCCAGTGTCACAGGTCCTCCCTCCCACCCAGGTGCTGTGCAAGCTCATCAACAGCCTCTACCCCAGGGGCCAGGCACCAGTGGCCAAGCTCCAGCCTTCAACCATGGCCTTCAAGCAGATGGAGCAGATCTCCCAGTTCCTGCAGGCAGCAGAGCACTATGGCATAGCTGCTACTGACATCTTCCAGACTGTGGACCTCTGGGAAGGTGAGCAGTGGCAGGGGGATCAGCTGCTTCCAGCCACAAGCCATGTATCCCAGCATGGAGAGGGCCAGGGAGTCCTGAAGCTGCAGCTGGGAGGCTTCCCACTTGTCCCAAGCCCAGGCAAAGCTCCAGACTCGCTTCTCTTCTTGTGGTCTGTCTTTGCCCACTAGACCCTATGACTGCCTCCTGAGGCTCCTGCATTGGTGGGACTCAACCCAAACACTTACCCCCACCTCCCTAGCCAGCCCATACCTGCTCTCTTCTGTCTCAGGGCTGCCCCTTGGGGGCCAGCACAGCCCCCCTGGCCCTACTAGCACATGTGCAGCCTCTGGGGAGAGGTTCAGGGGAGGTATGGCCATCCAGGAGCGGGCGAGGGGGCTGCCCATCCAAAAACACCCCTGCTTCTGCCCAGACCTTGGGGTGAGAGAGCCTGTGACTGGTGGGGGGCCCTGCACACTGTGGGCCCGGGGGGAGTTCAGCCCCCAAGGGACCCTGGGTGCTGTACCTGCGTCAGTCTGCTGGGCCATGCTCACTGCCTCCTGCCCCCAGGGAAGAACATGGCCTGCGTGCAGAGGACCCTGATGAACCTGGGCAGCCTGGCTGTCACCAAGGAGGATGGGCTCTTCCTTGGAGACCCCAACTGGTTCCCCAAGTAAGTGACCGGTGCTGCCCTGGGGACACAGTTAAATGGGCAGGGGCCAGCTTGGGCTAGAAGGAGCAGGGCAGGGCAGGGTCTCCCTGGAGCCCTAAGTGACCTAACTACAGTCATGTCCTCTGGCCCAGAGGAGATATGCAGGCAGAGCTGGCCTTAAGGGTGGATGACATGGTGACCGCCCAGGGCGTTGTGGTCGGGGGTATTGGGGGCACACACAGCACCACTCTATCCCTGTCCCAACAGATCCCTGCACCCCACCCCATCCCAGGGAGATGCACTGTGGATATCTCCCCAGCCCTCCAGCCACTGCTCAGGAGGAGGTGGGCAGGGCAGTGCAGGTGGCTGTGGGAGCACGTTTCCCCATCCGCCACGATGGGGCCTGGGAGATGCCCATAGTGCTGGGGACTGGGCCATGTGCCTGGACAGCCGCGCTCCCTAACCCTTCCATCCCACCCCCACAACCTTGCCTGGCCAGGCTGGCTGCTGCACCAGGAATGCTGAAATTGCTTCCGGCCTCAGCCACAGCTCCCCCAGGGTGCTCAGGCAGCAGCAAGCTGGGATGATAGTTTCCAGGTGGCTGTAGTGTGGTGCCCAGGGATGAGATAAACCTGGGCTGGGACCTGCCTGGGCAGCCCTGCTCTCTCCATCCCTTCCCCCGATCTGCCTCCCTGCTTGCCTCTGCCTGCAGCTGCACCGCTGACTTCTGGAGTGTGGGGGGACAAACTACAAGTTTGCCCAGGGTGCCATTTTCCCTAAGGTTGGCTCTGTATGCAAGCACTGGAGCTGGCACTGCTGCTCCCAGCAGAGGAGGGGGAAGGGACCCAGAGCAAGGGGTAGTAATGAGTGCCCTCCAACCCTGTGCTAATGGGCAGGACCCAGGGCCAGTCCTGGGTCTGGCCCGGGCTGGCTTGAGGGCCTGGTGATATGTGCCAGCCCTTTGTGGCCTGAAGGGGCATTGGCATGTCCTGCCTAAGCCCTGCGGATGCTGTGACAAAGGTGGGGACAGCCCTGGGCCCTGCTGTGCTCTGCCCCCTGCTCTGACCATGCTTTGCTCACCCAGGAAATCCCAGGAGAACCGCCGCGCCTTCTCGGATCACAAAATGAAGGAGGGCCAGAATGTGATCGGGCTGCAGATGGGCACCAACCGGGGTGCCTCGCAGGCAGGCATGACGGGCTATGGGATGCCACGCCAGATCCTCTGATCAGCCCATGCTGCTTTGCTGCCTCCATCTTCAGCATCATTATCATCTTCCTCCTCCTCTTTCCCCACCACCCTCTCCTCCTCCTCCCCCTGCCCAGGGCTTTACCTCTGTCTGCAGTCTAGAACAACCCAGTGACTTGCCCGACCGTTCCCCTGTGAGATGATACCTCCCCCTCCATCTAGAGGGGAAGGAAGGGCCTCTGCCCTGAGTTCCCCTGCCCCTCTGTGCAGCCTGGAGCCTGTCTCCTCCGCCCATGGGGGGTCACAGGCAGCACATGCTGCTGGAGAGAGGACCCAGACACCCTCCCAAATTGTCCTTGGCCTGCAAAGACCTGAGCTTCCACATGGACCAAACCCTCTAGACTGACACTGGGACCAACTGAGGCTGCCCCACCCTGATCCCGGTCTTCGAAGCTACGTGCCAAAGCCATCTCTGCTAGGCAGCTTCTCCTCGCCCTGGCTTGGGGCTCTGCTTGTTTGCTGAAGCACCAAAGCCACCATTCTCTCCCATTCCAGGCACAGGGCAGCCGCACTGCCGGGATGTCCCTACCCTAGGACCAAACCTCTCGTGGGCTCTTCCCAGTTGTTCTCATACTGGGGCAGCCAGTGACTATCTGCTTTTCCTGCACTAGGCAACTGCAATGGTGCCTTCTGCTTTGGGTGTTGGCGCAGTCCTGCCAGCCAGGTGCTGGGAGTGACATCTGCTCTTCTCCAAAGGATGTGGCCCTAAGGGCTTGGAAGAGTCACAGTGATGTCTCCTGGTTTCTTCCAACCCCACGGGGTCAGAGCAGCTGTGGGCTGCTTGAGGGCAAAGCCATGTATTCCCCAGGCATGGCTGGGTAGTCTGGTGCTGTAGCAGGGCTGCCTCCCCAGCCCTCCACTACAGCTTCCTGGGTGCCTTATTATTCAGCCTCCACCCTGGTGCCTTAGCAGTTCCCCTGGGGAGCTGTCACCTCCCAGGAGCTCCCAGCTAGCAGCCATGCCCAGGGGCTGGGCTCGCTCTATGGGGTTGCCCCAGCCTGGAGCCATCACCTCTGCTGATTGCTGTACCTGTGGTGTTCTGCTGTGGGATGTGTTCCCAGGTCCCCAACAAGAATAAAGATTGCCCAAGCCTTGTTTATACCCCTGTATCCAGTGTGGTGTGGGAAGGGATGGGGACACCTGAGCAGCTTGCACAGGTCCTGAAAGTGAGCTGGGGGCTGCCCTTCCCAAGGCCTGGCACTGCCCCATGGGCTGGGTGAACCAGAGGCAGTGGCAGAGACCAACTGGCTGCTGCACCGGCCCTTATGCCCCATCAGCCAGGCCTCTGTTGAGGGGCCTGCAAGAGCCCCTGGCACTGCTGGGAACCAGCCTGAGCAGCTTTCCCACCAGGGACAGCTCCAGGATGGAGCGCTGCCCTGCAGATCTGTGCCAGGCCCATGGCAGCAGTACCTGTGGGGAGGAGGAAGGCATGGGCAGGACCCTCGGGGATGGGGTGGGAGGGCAGTTCTGCTGGTACTAGTAGAGGACACTGCCCTAGAAGCTGCAGGTGAATGCGGGGCCTGCTTGGGGGCCCAGGAACAACCAAGGGGCACAGTCTGGGTGCTACAAGCCACCGCCCCTGCCTGGGTAGCAGGAGCTGTGCATGGTGTGCCAAGGATGCTTCTCCCAGCAGGTTGACACCACTGGACTGGGAAGGGATGGTGTAACCTGTCCCCAGTGAGAGGCTGACCCCTGTCCCCCTGAGCCTGGCTGGGGACAGGGGTCTGCTCCTCCAGGGGTTTCTGCCAGAGCCCAGCTCTGTTACTTTCAGGGCCAAGTGGCTGAGCTGACGTGGGCAGGTGGCTCCTGCTCCGCACTTTACCCTGTGGGGCGGGCAGCACCCAGGTGGACATGGGTCTCAGGTGGGGGCAGCAGGCGGTGCTGCCCTTGGCCACGCTGGCATCAGGCTGCACGGGAATGCACTGCTGCTGCAGCCAGGACAGCCCTGCCTCTGCAGCTCCAGGAGTTGTGAGCAAAGGCCCTGCCACGGGCCTGGGGCACTGCAGTGGTGTTCCTGCAGCTGGGGGCACCTCCACTCCCACAACTGTCCCTGCACTGGAGCAACCTGTGCGCTGAAAGCAATCTGTTGCCAGGGCTTGGACTTGGGCCAGGGCTAGCTGATTGTAGCAGGACCTGGCTCCAGGGCCAAGCAGGCAGCCCAGGGCCTTGTTCAGAGGCAGCGTGTTCAGGACGTCCACGCAGCCTCAGCCCATGCCCATGCTGGCTGCAGCAAGCTCCGGAGGGGGAAGCTGGGCCATCTCTGCAGCTCGGGCCCTCCCCTGGCTGGGGTCTGCTCCCATCTGGGCTGGGGTCAGCAGTGGGGCATGAGGCCAACCTTGCACCAGTGACCACAGCCTGCTCCTTGCAAGCACTGTACAGCCCCTGCTCACCCCTGCAGCCCCTGGGCAGCTTGGGGGGCATGGCTGGCTCAGCCTGGTCCCTCCTCCCCAGAGACACAGACTCATCTTCCCCCAGGCCAGCAGAGCCTTGTCCCCCAGAAGGGGGAAGCACAGGACCCTGGCCAGCCTGAGGGACCTGCCAGTAGTCCTCTGGGTGGTCCTATGGGCTGTGGTATCCCCAAGCCGCAGCAAGCACATCCTGACCCCCAGGCACGTGCATGATCTCTGCTTTCCTGTTGGGGCTGCACATGGCCCCAAGGCAAATGGCTATGCCAGTCCCCTCACCATGCCCACACCTGGGCAAGGCCCTCACAGCAAGGGCAAGTGGCTGCCTGGATCCCCACATGGGGCAGGCCCTTCCCTGGGGAGCCTGTCTGGCACTGCCTGTGCTGCATGCTCCCCCTTCTGCTCAGCACCTGCCAGTGGGTCTGGAGCAGACATTGATGTGCTGCTTGAAGCTCAGTGGGCCCAGGTGCCCAGCATGGTCTGGGCAGATGGGCATGGACCACTCCCAGAGCAAACACCTGCTGCCCAGGGGCTGCAGACCCTAGCAATGACACCCAGGGTGTGTGTCGTGCTGCTGCCGTGGCCCTGTTGCATGGAGCTGCATGCTCGGTGTTTGCTGGCAGGTTTATAGATACCCTTTGCACTGCCCCAGCACTATGCCCTCTTGGAGGGTCTGCCCAGTATCTGACGGTGGCAGCTGATGACTGTACTGAAGGACGGTGCCCACCGGCTCCGGATCACGAACGTCAGGCAAGCTGGGTGCTCAGGCCTGTCCCGTAGGACACCAGGTGGTGGAAGCCCAAGTGTTGGTATCTTTGCAATTGCGGTTCGTGCTGCCCAGTGGCACTGGCAGAGCGGGACTGCAGTGCCCCGAATGCAGTTTCTCTCCTTGACCCGCTGCTGACAGCAAAGGCTGGAGCCCTGCAAATACAGGCTTGGCTGGAGCAGAGAGCCACCTCCCAGGGCAAATATTTACCTGCTCTTGGAGCTACTGTGTTGCCTTAACGACAGGTCTGTGTGATCAGACTCACTGCAGCCACCCGTCACTGGAGGAGTCCCTGGCCAGCCCCAGTGGGGAGAGCCCACCCCCTGGGCTGTCAGAGCAGGGACAGTGCCACCCCGGGGCTGGGCACAGTGCCGATGCAGTGCTCAGCCCTGGAGAGCTCTTCTGGACCAGCTCCTGTCTAGCTACCACTTCACCAGGCCGGAGGGGGTGTGACCCAAGCTAAACCCACCTTGGCCCTCTGCCCCTGCCAAGCATGCTGGACCAGGCACGGCTGCCTCTGCACCCCCACACCCTGCTCCTGCAGTCACCATCCACACAGGCACTAAGGACACTTACAGCAACCTTCCCCCCACCCAGCCCCACCGCTGCCCTGGCCACACCTGGTGCAGGTGCACCCCACAGCAGGAGGCACAGGATGGGTCAGGACCCAGGCAGGGAGGGCCTAGCCTGGCTGTGTCCCTCTCTTCCTTTCACTTCCTGAGTCCTGAATGACCCACGGATCCGACTCCTGTCCTAGATGCAGCCTGTGCTGCAGACTGAGGGAGCTGGGTGGGCATCCAGGTCCTGATGGGTCTACGCAGTGATGGTGCCTCTTGGCCAAGATCAGATTGAAACCAGTGCAGCCAGGTGGGCAGCCCTTGTGCAGACACAGTGAGACCAGATTAAGGGGGTTCCCCAGGTGCCAGTCCATGGGGCATGAAGGAGACCAGCCAAGGGCACCCCTGCCACAAGCCACAGGGTTTGGAAACGAGGGACAGCTTGTGTGTCCCAGCCCTGCCACAAGCGGAGCCATGCTACGTCTGGACTGGCAATGCAGGAGTAACTGTGGGAGAGGAGATGCTCCCTGGGCTGCAGCAGTGAGACAGACCCTGCCCCAGGCAGGCCCAGCCAGGCCTCAGTGCTGAAGTGGGAGGATGAGCTGGGGGTGGACCTGGCTGGGCAGCACAGGGGTACAGGGAAGCAGGGGGCTTGCAGCATGCTGGGCCTCCCCATGCACACCTCTCCCCGGGGGGACCACGGGGTGCTGAGGTATATGTTTGACCATAGCCTTGGCGGCAGGCACCGATACAGGAGCCATGGGCTCTGTGCAAAACTGCTTCCCCTCCTCAGTGCGTCTGGAGACCCGGGAGCAGCAGCAGGGAGGTGGCACAAAGCGGTGAGTCATTTCCGCCATTCACGTAGTGGAAAAACGGTGTCAGGGGATGAGTGCAGGGGCGGGCTCACATCCGAGCACTGGAGCATGTCGGGGGGGTGCAGAGCGGTCCTTGTCCCTGTGGCTGGGCGCAGCCAAGTCTGCAGTGCTGTGTGCGGCTCTGCATGTGCCCCCCAGCCCAGGCTGCCTGGGGGCGGCCAGCTCTGCTCCCCCCTGCGCAGCCAAGCAGCAGCTCTTCCTCCCGGTGCGGAGCAGCACAGCAGGCCTGTCCCTCAGCTACGGGGTTTCCTCAGTGGTGGAGAGACAGCTCTGGAGTCCCCCACGGTCCCACCCAGCACAGCATCGCTGCCCAGACCAGAGGGGCACCGCTTCTGCCCACCAGTCCAGGCCAGGCTGTGGTGGTCGCGGCTTTGGGGCCCATTGGTGCTCAGGCTCCTAAGCTGGATGCAGTTTGGATGGGGAAGATGCAAAGGGTTTGCAGGCAAACCTGGCTGAGGGTTTGCAGGCACATGGAGGCTTTGTGGGACCCTCTGGCAGTGCCTTGTGCCAGACGCAGGCGTTGGCCTGCATGGCTCCACCAGTCTGGCCTGCCCACAGGAAAGCCAAGCAGCAGGGCAGGCCCATGCGATGGTGTGCGCAGGGGCACGGCAGCCCTCCCCGGGGTTTCTGTGGGGACTCTCCGGGGCGCAGCACAAGCCTTTGGCCTCCTGCTGGTCACCTCATGACAGCTACAGGAGTCAGCGGAGAGCCTGGCAGGGCAAGAGGAACTAAAGTGCTGAGAGGAATCCCAAGCCCGATGAGAGACCACAGGGCGAGGGGCAGGCAGGGCATTACAGACCAGGTGTGCAAGCAGCCGCAAGGTCCTGACTTCAGAGGGAGCCGCATGCTTGTGCACAGTCCGCGAATCGCTCCCACGGGGTTTGGCAGAGCTGCTCCTACGACGGCCAGGGGCCAGCGAGGCTCTGAGGTCCATGCGGCAGCAAGGGCAATGGGAGGTGTCAGGGCTATGAGGAGCCTGCTTCTGTCCCGTGGAGGGGAGCTGCACAGCCGTAACACCACCGCAGCGACGGGCAGAGCCCTGCGCCGGAGAGGAACTGGGCAATGCTTCTGCTTCGCATCTGAGCCCGGCACAGGTGCGCAGTCAGGAGCCCTCCCACCCCATCCTGCCCCTCTCTGCTGTCTGGGACATACGAACCCTGCTTCCCTCTGAGGGACGGGCACATGGGCAGGGCAGGGGGAAGGGGTCTCGGGCAGGGGTCCCGCCGGGGAGGGAGACAGCCTGGAAACAACCCCTTACAGCGAGAGCTCACCTGATCACCGGCTTGAAGGGCTGACACCGCCCCGCGACCTTCCTACGAGCTGGCCAACAAGGGGGGACAAGAGAGCGGGGCCAGACAGAGACCAGCCGGGTTCAAGGGACCTGCTGCTGCGCCCTGGACTCAGCTCAGACCCCGTCACTCGGGACCAGCCCTCCTGCCTCGACCTGCCCTTTGAAGGAGGCAGCTTCGCCTGGGCGGGACCCTCCCCTCCCGCAGTGCCGCTGGAGCCGGGCATTGCGGCCTGGCTCCAGCGCGGCCCTACCCCAGCTCGGGGCAGCACCCGCCCCTCCACCGCCGGGTGATTTGGGGAAGGACTTTTACGAGGCGTCACCCAGAACCGGATTCCCAGGCCTCGGCTCTGCTCGGTTGCTGGAGCAGGCATCAGGGCTGCCAGCCCTGCATCGCCCGGGAACGAGAGAGAAATCTCCAGACCCACGAGAGGCACCTGGGAGATAATGAGAGGGCATTCGTGAAAATAAATATCAAATGTCGAACCCGATTTGTACACGGGCGGGTTTTTTAAATGCAACAGCCACGTGTCTTTGCCTTCGGGATGTCAAGTTGTAGGGGCGGCCGCTCAGTCATCCGTGTCATTACGGTGCAAGACACAGTTGGCAGCCCCAGCTGGCACGGCCAGAGCGCGTGGGCTCCACATTGCCCCACCCTCGCGGCCCGGCCCGGCCCGGCCCGGCCCGACTGGGGGCGCTGTCGGCACAGCTTGCGGGCCCCTCCGCACCATAGAGATGCGCCCCGCCGCGCTACCCAGCGCGCCCCCCTCCCCCCTGCAGAGGGGCCGCTTTAGCCCCAGCGCGCGCGAACGCCCTCCCCGGCTCCCTCCTCCGCGGTGCGGAAGCGCAGTAACGTCACTTCCTCCTGAGCTCGCCTGTTGCCCGGACACGGCGTCGGGCTGCCGGTTGCCATGGGGACGAGTCAACGCGGCGCCAAGATGGTGAGAGGCCCGGACCCCCCGCCCCCCGCCCACCCCCCAGGGCCGCGGGCTTCCCCCGGCCGTGCAGGTCCGCTTCGCCACGTGCTATTAAGGCGTCCTGTCTTGCAGCCCTGGCAGCGGCCGCGCCCCGGCAGCCCCTTGGCGACGCCCCGGGAGGTGCAGGAGCCGCCGCGGGCCCTCGGCCGCCGCCGCAAGCCCGAGACCATCCGCCTGATCGGCAAGGACCTCGTCCGCGACCTCGTGTAAGGCCGCCCCGCCCCGCCAGGTTCCCCTCGGGTGCTTCGCTTCCCGCCTCGAGCTGCCGCCGCCGCGATGCCCCTGCCCCGTGTCCCCCACGCCCACGCGTGGCTTCGTTCCCTGGGAGGTGAAAGGAGCTCGGGGCCGCGGCGCGGTGCGGCCACGAGCGGTTGCGGGTCCCAGGGGCTGCGGTTGGTCCGTTCCCGCCCTGGGCCGCGGGGAGGTGCTGTCGGGAGGTGCTGAGCGGGTGCCCGGCCCTCCTGCAGATCCGGCCCCGCGCCTCCGGCCGGGCTCCCTAATGCTGAGGCAGCCCCGGCGCCGGAGAGCTAATGCCGGCGCTGTTACTACGAACCCTTCTGTAAAGCGTCCTGGGATCCCATCCAGCGACGCTGCGGCTGCAGTGGTTGTTCGGCAGGTATCTACGAAACGCCGGGCGAGTGCGTGGTTGAAAGGTGACACACGCACATAAAATTAGTAATAACCTACTCAGCCCATCATGCGGACTCTCTGAGAAGGGCTTGGCACTGTCTTTCTAAACCACGCGCGCGTCCCCAGGTGTCCGAGTCATTTGTGCCTCATGACCTCCGAGGGGAGCGGGCCCAGAGCGTTATCCCTGTGTTCGGCTGGGGAAATGGGGGCGCGGGGAGCCTCAGTGACTGTCCCCACGGGACCCAGCCCGTCAGTGGAGAGTGGGAGCCACGACTGACTGGTCCGTGGCCCCTTGTCCTGGGCTCCTGCAGAGCCGCGCTGCCTCCTGCGCAGACACGAGTATCGTTAGGGTCCATGGAGGGAGCGACGGGGTCCCGGTTTTGCCTGTAATGCAGCATACGCTGGGCTTCTTGGTTAGGTCAGCAGCCTGGTTTTCCCATGGAAAACCACACTGTACACTTTGCAGTCTTAACAAACCACGATGCAGTTGTCATCGTTTGTATTACCACAGTCCTTAGGCATCCGCGTCCAGGGCAGGGCCCCGTAGTGTTAGCCTCACACCAGCGCAGAACACGAAGGCACTGGGCTAGGGAAACGACGAGAGACAACAGGTGCCTGCAGGCCCACGAGGGGTACAAGGAAACAAGCGGTCCATAGGAGGGTCTGGTTAGAAAGTTAAGGTTGTTAGGGACCTCAGGAGGTCACCTCTGCTCAAAGCGGGACCAGCCCCCACTACATCATCCCAGGCAAAGCTTTGTCATGCGGGTTTTGATGGAGCTTCCGCCTCTGGGACAGGGCTCAGCTGTTGGACAGTGCGCAGCATCAGTGACAGCGGGCGGTGAAGATCATCATGTTGTGCTGCAACCATGGGGTGTGGTGACCCCAGGGTGACGGGAGAGCTACCTTTGGAAGAAAACTCTGAATGTTGCTTTTGTCTCCGGAGCATTTGACCACATATTTCCAAGGGCTGGATCATTCCATGGTTTTTGTGTTGTGACCCAGTAATGTCCTTGATATTTAGGGACCTCTCTGCAGGCTCCTGCTCTTGCTGTGACCTTGTGCTGCTCTGAGAAGGAAAGCTGAGCCACGAGGCAGGTATCCACAAGTCGGGCCTGGCTTAGCTTAGTACATGGCAGCCTGGTGCTCGTCTCCCTGGGGTTTCTTTTTGTCCTCTCACAGGCCTGAGGGACTTTCTGTGAAGCACCATTTGCCACTGTCTACATTACTGAGTCTGGGCACTTCCTGTGTTCATCCCTGCTGACTCCTCACGGTCTTGCTGGGGCTCCCATAACCCCTGTCTTAGGTTGCCCACCAGGATCCATGCTCCAGGCAGGAAGAGGGGCAGTTTCCAGGCTGACACCTGGTTCAGGGAGGGGAGACACCATGCCATTGACTCAGACTCTCTCCATGCCTCTCTTCCTGTTCCCCAGCGTGCCGGCAGAGAGACCGTCAGGGCAGTGTCTCATCCTGAGCCGAGAGGAATTCCAGCGCATTAAGGAATCATCCCGGGTCCTGACCAAGGAGGAGCGTGAGGCCAAAGTGGCAGCCCTCAAAGCAGAGAAGGACACCATAACAGTAGGAGCCTCCTTTTGCTTTCTCTGTGCTAGCTGGTTTCTAGGCAGGGTCCAAGGTGTGGTTTGAAGTGGTGGCCCTTTGCCAGGGCTGAACTGGTGGGTACAGGACCAGTGGGTGGGTACAGGACTAGTGGGTGGGTAGAGGAACTGGGAGCCCATATGGAAGGCATACCGCAGCACCACACATGTCCCAGGGAGATGTCCTTAGCATGGGCTATGATGACAGTGCCTGCCAGAGGACCTCTGAGCTGGAAAGCAGAGCATGGAACATCTGTGATGGCGGTGGCCCTCTTGAGACCCTCCCCACCTCCCCAAGCCTCAGCCTGGCTCCAGTTCCTACTGTCTCAGGTGCAGCAGGATTCAAGTGCCTCACTCAGGAGCTGGGCTGCCTCCTACGGCAGCCTCTGGCCAGGCCCATTCCCCAAAATCCAGTCAGCCCCTGGCCAGTGTGACAGGATGCTGCTGGCCCAGGGGATGTGGGCTCCTTGAAGCGTGGGCTCTAATGCTAATCCAGCCAGGCTCCCTGAGTTCCACAGTCTTCTTGCAACCTGCTTCTCTCCTCCAGGCTGCAGTAGCTGAGCGCAAGAAGGCCATGAAGCAGAAGTTGATTCAGAAGCAGAAGGAAAAGCTGGGTGACGTGGAGAAGGAGGCCCAAGAGCGATCTCAGTACCTGCTGCAGCGAGCCAATAGGATGCGCTTGGAGCAGGAGGATGAGATCAAGGAGCTCAGCAAGGTGGGCCACAGGCATTCTGCTGTCCAGCCTGCTCTCTCACCTGCCCATCTCCTTCTGCTGCCCCTTTGTCCCAAGGCTCCAAGTGAAAGGCAGGTCACTGGTGCACCTGCTTCCGTGGGGTTTGGGGATGGGCTTAACCAGAGCAAGCAGGGCATGGACCATGGGCACATGCAACGCTGCCTTGGATGGATTCTGGTACAGAGGGGAGCTGGGGGAGGAGTCTCCTTAGCCCAGGGCTTTCAGTCTCCACAAAGAGCCCTGTGGTGATGGTACAATCATGACACACCTTCCAGGAACTGGGCCTTGTGGATCCCCTCCCAGCTCATTGCGGTGGGGTCACTCACCAGTGAGGGCTACAGTCACTCCAGTCCCAGCTGGATCAGGATTACCCACCTCCAGGCCCAGACTCCTTAACCTAATTCCCACCCCTGAGCCCTACACTCCCTTTTGTGCTCAGTGGAGTTGTGCAGACGCAAAGAAAAAGGGTAAGTGACTTCCCCAAGGGCACATACAAAGTCAGTGGCAGAGCCAGGAATAAGTCTGACCTCTGCTCACCACTGGAGTCCTAATGGCCCTGTGTCTCTTCCTCCCTACCCCCTCCTTGCTCCAAGTCTGGGTCTCTTCTGTCATTGAGTGCATCACAGACTAGGCTGGCACTCTGCCCCTGCAGCTGATCCTGAATACAAAGTGCCACGCCATTCGTGATGCCCAGATCTTGGAGAAACAGCTGATTGGGAAAGAACTGGAGGATGAGGAGAAGCGCCTGGCCCAGGTGATGGAAGTGGAGTGTCAGAAAGCCAATCAGGTGCAGGAGGAGCTGGAGCAGAAGAGGAAGCAGGAGCTGATCCGGTGAGTGGGAAGGCCCTGCCCCACCGCTGCCAGGCAGGGGTTTTCTACACCGTGCTGTGCACAGGCTGTGTGGCCTCATGCAGCACTTCACATGGAGGCAGAAACGGGCACCTCCAGGGTCAGCCTCACCTATTTGGCCATTAGAGGGTAGCTTGGGAACAGGCCCTTCAGTCCAGCTGGCCTTGCAGGGGTCCTGCTGGCAGTGGTGACTGGAACCAGCAGGGAGCCATGTGCATAAATTCTTGTGTCTCACCCCCAGGGGGAGGCGCCAGCTGGTTAAGCAGATAGAGAAGAACCAAGAGCAGAGGGCCTTGAAGGCTGAACAGCAAGCCCAGGAGGCCCAGGAGATGCTGGATAGCCTGAAGCAGCTGCAGATGGAAGAACTGAGGGTATGGACGGCACAGGCAAGGAAGGGGAGGGTTCATTCTACCGTTCCATCAATGTGGGCCTGGGCTCACCCTAACTGACACACGGAGCTGCACTGCTGTAAGCCCAGCATGCCCAAAAGCAGAATCATATCTCTAGTCCTCAGAGTCCCATGAGTACCATGCAGCAGGAATGCCCTTCACACCCAGTCCAGGGGTGGCCTGGCAGGTTCACACTGGGCATAGCACCATCATGCTTCAGGAAGCTGCCGAGGAAAAAGAAACAGATCCATGCTGGGATGTCCCCCGGCCTCTGTCTCAGTCCCACCCACTTGTACCTTCCTCAGGAACTGGAGCAGAGGCAGGAGCAGCAAAAGAAAATCCAGGCTGAGATTAAACATATCAATGATGAAAACCAGAAGCGCAAGGAGCAACAGCTGGAGCAGGAGAGGCTGGCTGATCAGCGGGTGCTGGAGTACCAGAAGCAGAAAATGGTATGGTGCAGGGACAGGGACCTGCAGAGCCTGAGTAGTGATTGGAATGACCTCTGGTTTCAGCATCTCTGGGCCCAGAGGAGAACACAAGAGAGCCCTGTGTGCTGATGTGCATAGGCAGCACATACCTCTGCATAGAGCAGGGATTCTGCTCCAGGACCTTTGTCCAGTGGAGAGCAAAGGCAGGGTGTGTGGGGGGAGAGGGTCTCTTTTTGCCAGCTCCTGCAAGGAGTCAGACAAAGGTGTGTAAGCGTGGATGTGGGGCTGTGCACAGTGTGATCGGTGCGTGCAAACATGGCATGTGCATATAACACCATGTGCATGCACATTGCATATATGAAGGCTGTATAGGCAAGTATGTGACACTGAGCACTGCACTCAGGAACCTACATGTGAATGCTGTGCAGGTGGATGTGGCACAACACTGCACACAGGAGCAGTGCGTGTGAGTGCTGGGCACACGTGTTTGACACTGAACGCTGCACATAAGAACACTGCATATATGGATGTGTAACACTTTGTGAATACTCTGTGTGTGCCAGTGTGTGAACCCTGCATACATATGTTAATGCTGTACATGGTTGTGTGTGGCTGCTGGGCACATGTGCATATGACACTGCCTGTGTGTGAATGCTGTGCATGCATGAGTAACACAGCATATGCACACATGTGATGCAATGATGGCTCTGCCCACGTGTGCTGGTGCTTTGGAGGGGTCAGTTGCTCAGGGTGGTCCAACAGCTCATGGATCTGGGCTGTGTTGTGTTTAGGCACGGGAAGCAGAATTCGAGGCTGAGCAAGAGAAGACCCGTCGGGAGAAGGAGATGGAAACGGCCCGCCTGAGGGCCTTACAGGAAAGGGCTTGGGACCACCAAGCAGAAAAGGTAATACACTTGGCAGCACCTGCCCCTCGTTCCCTCCCAGCCTCTCTGGCAGCTGGGTACCCAGCAGAGCAGGAGGGAATTGCACCAAGGCACCCAGTGGGAATAATGGGGATGCTTCCTCCCGAGCCTAGGTGGAGGCAGAGCAGACTGAACCCTGGCTGGAGCCCGAGGGGTGAGCAGGGCATGGGTGGGGTATGTGACAGCCTGATCTCATGGTGAGGACATTAGATCTCCAAGGCAGGCAGCAATCTCTGGGCTTGAGTGAACAAGCTCCAGTGAGCCCTTAGGTCCAGTGAGAGGATGGAGAGGACAAGCAGGGGGCAAGAAACTTGCTGTGTTTCTTTTACAAGAGGTGAGTGGCTGAGAGTCCCACTTCAGCTTCCCAGAGCAAACAGCTTCCCTGGTGCCCAGGTGCAGCCTTCTCTCTTGCAGTGTCTGTGGCCTGTCAGCTCTCCTGCCAGGATCAGTGCAAGTTCCTCACTCCACCGGCACTGCTGTGAGGGGCAGGCCATAGTTCACTAAGGCTTGTGGGGAGATGAGGAAGCCGTTGGTAAATCTGTCCTGCTGCTTTGTTGAGCCAGTACGATGCAAAGCAGCCTTCCCTTGCTTGACCCTGCACAGAGAGGCAGGTGAGGATATCTTGCCCTTGCCGTTTCCCCCAGAAAGAGCCAAGGAGCTTCATTTGAGCCCTTCTGGGATCTCCCAGTGTGAATGGAGAATCCCCAAACTCCCGAGGATTGAAGGTCCTGACAAAGTCTTTTGTGGATGTCCTTCTAAGCAGAGAATCCATGTGCCAGAAGACCATCCTTGTGCACAGCCCCGACAGCAGGCACAGTCCCCAGGCCACCTTCTTTGCTGAGCAGTGATGCCCCTCACCCTGCCCAACAAAGCGGGCCAGGCTAGGAATGACTAGCTAAGGCAGGTCACTCTTGCAGGCCTGACAGACTTACCCCTGGACTGTGACAGAGCAAGGGCCCTCCGCTGTGCTATTTCTGAGAGGCCAGCTCCAAAGCATAGCCAGGCCTGGCTGCTGGTGGGGAGGGGGGCTTGGAGGTAGGAGACAGGTCTGCTGGGGAGTCAGGGCAGAACCAGGGCTGTCTGCACTCCCGAGAAAATGGAGCCTGCTGTGCTGCCCAGCTCTCGGTGCCCTGTGTACCTAGCTGCCTGCCCCACACAGGCTCAGCAGCGGAGAGGAAGGATGGTCGAGTCCTGCCACCAGTTGCTGGCCCTGAGGCCTGCCTTGCTCCTTGGCTGGCAGCTGCAGGTCCTGTGAGCTCTAGGACTGCTGTGTGGCAGCATCCGCCCCCCACAAGGTGACACTCACCCAGCTCGTGTCCCTGTAGCTTGACCCAGCTCAGCTCAGTTTGCGTCTAACAAGGTGTCTGTAGCTTCTGACACTGCTGGCTCCACCCAGGCTCTGCAGCTCAGCTGGGTTTTTCCTGCTTTGCCATGGAAGCCAGCACTGCACACGGAGCAGGAGGTGGCGGAAAGCCCATTCAACTCTAGCCCTGGAGGGTCTTAAGCTAACTCTGCAGCGGGGAGTAGGGACAGCATCTCGGCCTAGCTCCTTGCTGCTTCCCTCCCGGCAGGATGAGCTCAGGGCCAAGCGGAACCAGGAAGCCAAGGACCGTGAATGGCGCCAAAAGGAGAAGGAGGCTGCACAGAAGAAGGCAGAGATGGAAGCCATGCTGAAGCAGGGCTTGCTGGAGCAGATTGCTCAGAAGGAGCGTAGGCTGGCTGTGCAGGTGCAGCGGGACCGCAGCGAGTTTGAGAGGATACTCAGGTAGCATAAAGCATGCAGTGTAGCCCCAACAAGGCAGCAGGGTCACAGGCACTGAAGAGTGTGCCTGTTGGGGGGGCTGGGGCACAGGGCTTTTCCCAGTGGTTGGGACTGGGGCTGGGGGTTTTCCCAGTGGTCAAGGGTCTAGGGACAGGCACTGGCTGGGCAGGCAAGTCCTGTCCCCTACAGTCACTGTCAGCAAGCTGGGATGTATGCAATAAGGACCTGAGAGCCCTGGACAGATCCAGCACTGAAGGGGTCTGGAGAGGTGAGCAGGTGCAAGGAGCCTTTGGCCTGACAGCCTCCCTCTGCTCAGCGCTACAGTGCTCTGAGGCCTCTTAGACCATGTATTCTTTCTCAGTGCCTGTGGTTGGGGGCTGCCTGGTCATAGGCTTTGCCCTATCTCTGTTGAGTCCTTCCTCCTGATTGGGGCAAGGAGCACTGGGGGAAGCAGTTCTGTCTCCACAATCCAGGCTTTGGGGGCTATAGGAAATTGTTTTCTGGGGCTGCTTTGCCCTGCAGCAGGGGGAGCACAGGGCCAAAGCCAGGTGCTCACTCAGACTGTGCTCAGACCTTGGCCTGAACTGGGTCCCTGCCCCAACAAGGACCCTGCCAACTGATCTGGTGCATCAGGCCTACCCTCTGCAGCTCTGGCTGAGCTTGTGGGGCACAAGCTACAGTGGAGACTCCATATTGTGCAGATGTATTACCTTGTGTCTGTGGGAGTGGAGGCAAAGCTACCCCTGGCAGGATGGTCATCATCCTGCCAGCCTGCAGCTGGAGAGGACAGGCAGTGCCCATGCACGGGGCTGGGCTGGACCCTGTCACCAGTCCTGGCATCTCCCACAGAGAGCAGCAGGAGCTGATAGAGAAGGAGCAGAAGCAGCAGGAGGAGAGGGCAGCCCAGCGGCTGATGCATGCGAGTGAGTTGCGGCGTCAGGTGCATGAGCATCAGCAGAAGCTTGTGCAGGAGAGAGCCATCATCTTTGAGGAGGGCCAGCAGCTGAAGGAGGAGGCGCGCCAGTGCAGTGAACGCATTGCAGAGCTCAAGAGGCAGAGGATGGAGGAGCTCAGGTCAGGGCCTGGACTGTGGAAGCTCTGAGGGTTGCTGATTCTGTACAGCTCATGCTGTCTGTCCCTTTCCTGCCCCTTCACCATGTCTTGGGGCAGGCTGAGGCTCTGAAATTTGCTGGGTGGTGCTGGAGTAGGGCAGTGGGCCCAGGCCATGGGTTGGGGAGGGCCGGGCAGCTGCAACAGGGCTGGTCCAGGCCAGTGGTGAGAGCTGGTTAGAAGGGCCAGAGGCAGTTCACTTTGCTGTGTGCTGCCCTGAGCTTCCCTTCCTGCTGCTTGCTCTGAGCCTCCCTTCTGCCCTGCACACTCCCATGCTCACTGGGGGCTGGGTCTTCCTGTGGGAGCAAAGCTGGAAGCTGGGATCAACCATTGCCTTCTGGCCTCTGTGTTGTGATCATAAACCTGCCTCCAGGCAGCAGGGCCCTGGGGAGAGGTTGGAAGGGTAAGCTTCAATATTTCAGGAAGGAGCCAGTTTCACTGAGTTAGCCTGGGGGCTGAGGTGCCAGATGTGTTGCTGGGCCCCTCATAGCTGGCTCCGGACCCTGGCGTAGCTGGAGATCCCATGGTGGGTGGCCCCATACTGTGTCCTGCTCCATGGCAGTGGTCTGGGTCTCTTACCAGGTTTTTTTTCTGTTTCCAGAGCCACTGGCCTCCCTGAGAAGTACTATGTGCAAGTGGAGCGTAAGGCCTTTGTGAATCCAGCCTCCAAGTGCTGAGGGTCTCCACGCACTGCCCAGCCTACTCTGGTCTGGCCCAGACTTGGAGGGGGTCGCATGTGGCCTCCCCCCAGCCTAGATTGTCTATTTTGTTAGTTCACAGTGTTTATGAATAAAGCTATTTCTGGAGCTGGCCATTTCCACCGCTGTCACTCACCTGAGCCAGCCTGGCGTGCAGAGCGGGGAGCTAGCTGGGACCTCTGCTGCTCAGCACTGCAGTGTGTCCTGGTGGATGGAGTCTAGGTTCTGGGCCACTCATGCTCCCCAGGATGGGGGTCTGACAGTATGCTTGTGTCTGCAAAAGCAGACAGTCTGTCTCTCCATGTCCACAGAGAGTCCCGTGTCCTAGCTCTGCCAGACTCCTGGGTGTCTGCTGGGTAAGGCCTAGGGGGATTGTTTCCCTGGGCCAAGGTCCATAAATGTGCATCAGTGTAGATGTTAGCTTCCTTGGTGCTTGGGGCAGGGCCAGAGCGGCCAGTCCCTGGTGATAGGGAGCACCCTGCCCAGCTCCCCATCCTGCTTCCCCCTCCCCACTGACATCATGTCCTGCATGAAGAAGCTGCAGGTGCCCATCAGGCAGCCTTAGCTCTGGAGAGGAAGTAGATCAGAACCGCTCCCCTAGAACCATTGCAGCGCTGGGGGCTCTGCCATGCCTTGGTTGTGAGCATGAGGCTCTCATTTCTGCTCCTTATGTTCAGCACCACCAGGGTGCTAGGGGACTGATTGGCACAACACATGCTGGGCTGACAGCACCCGTACCCTGGCTCTCCTGCTGTAGCTGTCCCTCGTGGAGGTGCTGATAGCGGCAGTGCAGTCAGAGCCGCTGCAGGTTTTCCTTTGCAGTCTGCTGCTTTGGTTCTGTCCTAGAAGCTGTCCTAGAAAGAACCCGCGGTGGCTGTTGAGGATGGTGAAGACTGCCCTCATGGACCCTCTGGGTGTCAGGGCAGTAAGCTGTGGCTGGGGACCAAGCATCCTAAATGCTGAGGAATCCTGGAGCATGGCTGGGAGCTGGGGCAGCTCTCACACCAGCCCTTTAGAGCAGCTGGGCACATCCTCGGTGGCAACTTGGGGCATGGGTGCACGCAGAGTGCATTCTGTTGGCATCCGGGACTGCTGCTCTGGGCTGCAGGCTCCACCCTGGATGCAGCCAGGCACCAGCTTGTTTCTCTTGCTCTGCGGTGAGCTGATTCCCAGGTGCTGACACAAGCTGGGCAGTGCAGAGTCATCCCAGTCCAATGTCAGCACTGTGGGGCTGTGAGATAGCTGAAGCTAAGGGGAAACCCAGTTTTCCCACCCTCTGGAGTAGCAGCATTCCCCCAGAGGGGCAGGCCTTTGTAGCAGGGGCCCTGCCCATGTGCAGTTCACCTGTGGGAGTGGGACTGCCTTCAGAGAAGCCGTGTGTGGGGAGGAGGGGTGGCGGGCTGGACTCTGAGGAATTTGACCAGAGGGAACAAAGCCAGGCAGCGCCTGCCAGCGTGGACTATGGGGCCTGGGGCTAAATGTCCCTTGGGCCAGCTAGGGCAATGTGGGATGGGGTTTCCAAACCCTTGTGGAGCCCATGCCCCTGTTGGCTTCCCCCATCGCTATCCCTTGGAGTACTGCCAGCCCAGAGCAGGCGTGAGGTTGGAGCTCTGGAGAGGGCATGAGTGAGCTCCCAGAGGCTCCAGGCAGTGCTGGTCCTGGGGTCCACAGGCAGCAGGGCTACGGGCTCCCATTCCTGTGACTATGGCCAGGAAATGTGGCAGAGAGGCCCAGTGCCATAGCCTGCCAGGCCCTGGGGCAGAAGCAGTGAACACAGGCCCTGCATCCTGAGATCCAAATGCGGCAGCTTGGTGTGTGCCCAGCCAGAACGGGCCACAGAGCTCCGGTGCATTTCTTGGCACAAAGAAGTGTCCTGCGGCCCACCAGGCAGCAGCTCTAGGAGTGCAGGATGCTGTACGCCCTGCCGTATCCATGGGGTGACATTTTACAGTGGCTAGAGCTGTGCCTATGGGAGATGACGGGCAAGTGGTCTGTGTGGAAGAAGAAGTGGCACCACCTGAGGAACACAAATGTGGGCGCGTGGGCGACAGTGTTGCCCACGCACCGGGTGACCACGATGAGCATGAGGCACTTTGATCCTGGGGCCACGGAGACATGTCTGATGCAGGCCTGTGTGGATGGAAAGTTGCACCCTTTTCAAAGAGGGGGAAGGACTCAGCACTGGGGACTAGCTGGTTCATTGAACCTGCTCCATGAATGGATCTAGGTTTGAAACGGGGGGTGCAGCTGGTGAGGTGTGTCACCACGTATGGAACGGCACACACTGCTCTCCAGTGAAACCTAAACTAGAAGCTGTACTGATAGGCTAGGGGCTTGGGGCTGGATTATTCAGTTTAAGATTGAAGCAAAAACAAATAGTACTTCATTGGAAAGAGGTCAAAACAGTCTGCAGGGCTGTGAAATAGCTTCGCTGCCAGGAGCAGGGACCAGGCAGCAGCACAGCAGAACAAAGGCTGGCTCGATCGATGGGACATCAAGACCATTCAGAAAGGAAAGCGGCTCTTCGACACCTGCGAAATGAAGAGTTTAGAAGGGATCGGGGAGATGAAGTGAAGTGACGCCCTCGGTGCTGCTGGGCTAGAACTGCCAGGCGGCTGGTTTAAACTTGGGGTGGAGCAGGAAGCACAGGGAGGTGCATGTGCACCTGTGCTCCCCCCAGACCCACCTCTGAACTGCTTCATCTGTCCACTCCTATCCTGCAAGGAGGGAAGCGAGCTCCCGGGGGTTTTACAACAAGGCAATGACTGCAATCTGGTTTCTGCTGCAGCACCGGAGCAGACAGACGGAGCAGTGGCACCGGACTTCGCTGCCCAGGTCTTCTGTCCTTGCCCCAAATGGAGGAGCACCCCCAGCTCACTTGGAAGCGGTGAACAAGGTGGACCTAGTGGTCTTAGGGCGTCAGAGGTGCAAGCTGTGCTTTGAGGCTGAGCTGGCTAGCCTGGCTGCAGGGTGATTTCCTGGAGGGCTCAGGGCAGGTGCACAGGCAGGGCAGGTGCTCAGGGCAGAGACGGCACAGGCTGGCCAGCTCACTGCTGAGCTCAGGGCCCCAAAACTGTTACGCATCTCAAGCAGCAAGAGCCTTGTGGGGAGATGCTGGCAGCTGCCCCCCAAGGTGAACCTGGAGCTGGTGGGCATGCAGCAGGGGGGCTGCCACAACTGGCACAGGCTTCATCCCAGAGCCTGTCCAGCTTCTACACCAGCCCCTCCCCAGCCAGCCGGAGTCACTGCCAGATAATTAACCACTGATGAGGATGTGCCTAGCACAGGCCTGGCCCACCGAGGGGTAATGTGCAACACAGGTCAGTGACCAGAGCAGCAGGTGACCCAAGGAGAGGTAACAATCACGTAGGCAGAGGCAGCGCCACTCATCTCACCCAGCCTGCACATCACAACCAGGGAAACCACAGACTCAGGCCGTGCCCTGTGCCCCAGGCAAGAGCTGTGGCCGAGCTGGGCCTGGCTGTGTCCCTTGGACTGGGAGCTAAGGCAGGCCCTGCTGTCGCACCCAGGCTGGCGCTTTTCTGGGCTGGCAGGGGCTGCAGTGCATGGTTTGCTGGGGCCATCCTGCATGGCACATGGCACAGCTGGGGCTTTGGAGCCAGGGCCCTGCCCCCTGGGGCTTCTCCTTGGGGGGCATCTTCAGCTGCCTGTAAAATCAAGGCTGTGACGGGAGGGCCCAGCCTTGGGTGTGATGAACTTGGCTCCCCCTGCCCAGGGGGACTCCAGCTTGGGTCAGATCCAGGGGGTGAGTCCCTGAGCTGGATGAGGGGCTGTGCTCAGGGGGGAAAGGGGTCCTACTGTAGGGGGGCAGAGACCGCTGGCCAGTGGCAGGCCACTGCACTGGGCTCCAGCCACTGTCGGGCTGGCTTTAAATAAAACCCTGTGCACTGGGGCTTGGTGAGGTGGCAGTGGGGCCACGGGGCTGGCACAGCACCCCACATGCAGCCCAGCACCACCAGGCCGAGCAGGGAGTACAAGTCCCTGGCAGGGCTGTCTTGGTCGCTTCTTGGCCCCGGCTCCTAGGCAAAGCCATCCTGTCTCCCTCCAGTCAGGTCCTGCACCAGCTGGGCCCCCCACCTGCCCCCTTGGTAACAAGGCAGAGTGCCACCGAGCCCAGGCCAGCTGCAGCCTCGTGCCCCCAGGGCAAGGCAGGGGCTCAGCTACATCCACCCCGCCTCGCCCGGCTCAGGGCAAGAGCTTCAGCCTTGGTGCAGGCAGGGGTCCGTGGATGCCACAGACTGGCTGACCCCTCACCCAGGTGCTGGGACTATTGAAAGTCTCAGTTCAACCAAAGGGATCGTAGGGCCACCCCGGTCGGGTGGCCGATGGTCGTGCTGGCCTCCGACTTGTGGCCGGACAGACACCCAGGTGCTGGGGCTCACCCGGGCTGCGGGGTGGAGGGTCGCAGCCTCCTCCAGTGACCATTTAAACACTGACATGCAGCAGTGCCCCTGGCACCCCCCGCCAAGCCAGCACCTCTTGGTGCAGAATAATCACAGGGGAGGGAGGCCCCACGCTGATACTGAGCTGGTGCCTAATTACCAGGGAGGGGCCAAGGCTCAGCCCTTGCTCATGGCTTGGCGGCTGCTCTCTCACCACCCCACTCACCCCACAGGCATCTTCCCGCTGGGAGAAGCGCCCAACCCAGCATGTAAAAGCAGCCCCGAGCACGGCTGCTCTGTCTGGTGTGAGCCTCCTCCGGTCGCACGTGCCCTGCCCTGCCTTGCTCCAGCTCCAGCTCCAGTCCAGCTGTGCCACGAGAGGCTGTGGGATCATGGCCCAGCAAAGCGCTGCCCTGCTCCTGCTCCTGTGTCTCCTGCCAGGTAGACCCCTCCTGGAAACCCTCCTGCCACCCTGCAGGCAAGGCAGTGGGTCCTGACCGCTGCACATTGCAAGGGGCCGGGGGGCTGGGCCAGCTGCTTCCCCAGCTGTGGGTTGCAGGGTGGGAGCCACCAGGGAACATGGCATTAAGCCCTCTCCGGCTGAGCCTGGCCCTGGGCCCAGCCAACCCCTGGCACTGCCTGCCCGAGCGGTAGCGAACACCTGCTGCTCCCTTGTGCCATGGGCAGGACCTGCCAGGGCTCCTGGGGCTGGGCACCCCCTGACCAGGGCAGGCAGGGCAGGGCAGAGGTCTGTGTGTGGGCACTGGTGGGCTCCTGCCGCCCCTCATGCAGGCTGCCCAGGCTCGAATGTCTGTCCTGCCCAGTGTGACAGTGGTCTGTCCCTCTACCAGCCCTGCCGGCGGCTGTGCAGATCAGCGCGAGGGGCCGGGAGGTGCTGTACCTGGCCAAGGGGGAGACAGTGAAGTTGGGCTGCCCCTACACCCTTGAGCCTGAGGACAATGGCTCCGGTGCCCTGGGCATCGAGTGGATCCAGCTGAGCCCAGACACAGTGCACCCAGACAGTGTGGTGAGTGCCAGCCTGCCCCCCCACGAGCCCAGCGCACGCCCCAGCCTGCCTCTGCTCTGCATCCAGCACGCTTGGCTTCTGCTCCCACCTCAGCACCTGCCTCCCCAGCAGGCGCAGACCCAGCCCGTGCCCCTCACTGCCTGCTGGGCACGGCCCGCTGGGAGCTGGCTCAGACTCCCGGCCTGAGGGGCCCTGCACCCCTGCCCCCTTCCTGCCCTGGATGAGTACATCACACCCCCTTCCTCAGCCAGCCGCTCCCTGGCAGCTGTACACCCATGCCTAGCCAGCCCCTCCCCAGGGCAGGGCCAGCCAGTGTCCCCCCTTCAGTGTGGTCTTCACCCACTGCTCCCGCAGCCTCCTCCTGCCCCAGGGCTGCCTCCTCCAGGGGCTGCCTCCTCCGGGACCTACATCCCCCCCCCCGGTGTCACCTCTCCATGGTCACTCATGGCAGCTCTTCCCTGCAGTTCCTGACCTACCAGGACCAGCAGGTGAGGTACCCGGGCACCCCGGGCCTGCAGCACAGGGTGGCATTTGTGCAGAAGGATCCGAGCCAGCACGACGCCTCCATCCAGCTGGCGAACCTGCAGGTATCAGACACGGCCACCTACCAGTGCCGGGTGAGGAAGCACACGCTGGCCACTCACGAGGTCACCATCACCGTGCAAGGTGAGCCCCGCACCCCACAAGGCACCGCAGCTGAGACCCTCCTGCTCGCACGTGGACCCTTCCCTGGCCGTGTAGTCATGCATAGTTACCCTCCCACTCTCACTTCCGGTGGGAAGATCTCAGCTATATGCTGACTTTTTGGAAATGGAGACTCCTTCCTAGCTTGCTCCTACAGCCGTACGGCTGGGAGCAAGTGAAGCTTGGGGGTATCCGAATCCAAGACTCCAGGCTTGGGTCTGCATGTAGGATGCCCCCCAAAGGATTTGGAAGCATCTGAAGCCCCAGGCAGAGGTGGAGGATGCTTGCTGGTAGCAGGGCCACATTTGGTTCTTGAATGATGCATGAATTTAGAATTGATTTGGCTGATTTGACTTGGGACACAAAAAATTTTCCTTAAAAAAAAAAAGTCAGGGGCAGGCTAGGCCCTCTGAGGAGGGCAGCTGGTGGTAGTATGGGTATGGAGATGGGTGCGTGGATACGCGGTGCAAACTGTGTAACAGGTTTTTATCAAAGTGTGCTTTGATCTGCCAAGAGAACCACAGGGGCCACTTGGTGGAGTGCTGGAGGTAAAGTTATATATTTCTTTCTTTCTTTATTTAAGAAAAAAAGGGCTCAGTCCAGCAGGGCCAGCACCTCCCCAGTGTTTGGGCACCTAAAGCCACAGAGCCGCTCCAAAAAGGAGTCCTTAAACCAGCCAGTGGCCGACCCCTCCCTGCCCCGACCCTGCCAGCTCCCTGCAATCTGGATGCAGACCCGGCCCTGCCAGCCGCACGACTCCTTGTTCCCCTCCGGACTCTTGAGGGGACCCGGCCACCCAGCACCTGCTTTGCCTGTCCATCTGCAAGGCCGGGTCTGTCCGTCTCTGAGCCTGGCTGGACTCCCTTGGCTGACGCAGTCTGTTTCTGCCCCACAGAGAAGCCAGTGACCCCGCAGTGCTGGACAGAAGGGGAGCAGGTCGAGGGCAGCAATGTTGTCCTGAAATGCTACTGCCAGGGCGGCTCCGCTCCCCTCTCCTACCAGTGGTCCAGAGTGGAGGAGGACTTTGCTGCGGGGGGGCTGCCCCTGGGCACAGGGCAGGGTAAGCAGTGCGAGGCCCCGTGGGGAGCTGGCGGCCCAAGGCCATGCGTGGTGGAGGTGGGAGTGATCCCTGTGCTGAGCTGGGAGCGTTTCTTTGGCTGCACCAGGGACACGAGTGCCTCAGGCCTCAGCTCCAGCCTGGCCAAAGGATCTGGCTCTGAATGGAGCAATGTTTGACTTGGGAAGGGGCGGGGGGCTGGCAGGGACCCCTGCAGGGCCTCAGGGGCTTCTCAGGGCACAGGGAAGCTGCAGCTCCCGACGTGAGGGGTCCCAGGAGCTGCACTCAGGCTGTCTCTCTCCTGGGCAGGGCACATCCCCGGGGAGCTGTACATCCACAGCCTGTCGCAGCAGCATGCCGGGATCTACCAGTGCCGCGTGGCCAACAGGGTGGGCTACTCCCAGTGCCGTGTGACCATCTCCGTCAGCTCAGGTAGGGTGTGGGGGCACCAGGGTCAGGGTGCCGGGGGAGGCCGCGCCGGGACTTCCAGCTGGGACAGGACTGCACCCCAACCTGTCCCAAGCATCTGGCAGGAGCCCCTCAAACGGGAGCTGACGCCAGGCTGGGCTATGAGCAGGAAGGACCCAGTGCCACAGAGCCCCGAAGGCATGTATTTACCTGCAGCACCTGAGCAAGGCACAGAGGAGCTGGACCCTGAGCTCAGCCCCAGCATTTCCCAGTAAGGACAGGGGAGATGCCCCCTTCCCACCACCTCACATGGGGCCTGAGTTCCACGACCAGCTGCCACGAAGTCCACATCCCTCTGGCCGCAGGCAGGCCCGGGCTCCCTGCACAGTCTGTCCCGTGCTGGAAGGACACAGCCAGAGCTAGTCCCAGGGTTACTCGCTGGGATGGGCTGTTCAGGAAGGAGGGCTGCACCCAGAGCAGGGGGGCTCTGGGTTGAGTGTTATGAGTCCTGCCCTGTGCCAGGGTGTGCATGGGGTCAGCAGATGGTGTCACAGGGCGCTTGGGAAGAGGCAGCCCCGTGCTCCCTACGTGGCCTGTGGGAGGAGGTGACGGGTGTGTTCCTTGCCTGCAGGTGCAGCGCGGGTGTGGGTCATTGTGGGCTCCATCCTGGGGTCCCTCCTCTTCCTCATCCTGCTCATCCTGCTCATCTGGGGCTTGCTGTGGTACCACAGACGGAGGTGCTGCTGGCGGGAGGTGCCTGGGGACAGCAGGTAATGCCTGTGGCGGGGGGGCAAAGGGGTGGCAGTGGGGGTGGCAGTGGTGGGTGGGTGGAGGTGAGGCTGCACAGAAAGCGTCACGGTAGAGGATCAGCCTGTGGTGCTCTGGCATGACCCACAGCCAGTGCCTGCTGGCTGTGCCAGGCAGGCTGTGGGCTGTGTGCAGCAGGGGCTGGGGAGAAGAAATTGGGACCTCACGTGGTCTGTATTACCCACAGGAACAGTGCTAGTGCCACCCCGGGCAGAGCCAGCCCCCAGCATCACTCCATCAGCTATCTGCAGTGCCAGCAGTGTGAGCAGGGTGACCTTGGTCCCTGCCCTGTCCATGCACTGGGGCACTAGGGCAAGCGCTCCGAAATGGGTTTGGAGAGCTAGGGTCTTGTGTGGCCCCATCATGGCACGACCCTGGCCCAACCAGCACATGGACATCGACACCAGGGAGGCTGGTGAGGAGGTGCTGGGGGCAGCACATGACACGGAGCATCATCGAGCAGCACCAGGCAACCACGTGGGACAAGCAACCAGGGCTTCTCCAGGTCTCTGCAGAGAGCGGCTGGAGCTTCCCATTGTCAAGCAACTGCTGTTGCTGGGGAGGGAGGAGCAGCTCCTGCGGCTTGACGCTGAGCCGTGAATCCACTGCTCTCCCTGCCTCCAACAAACAGGCTGGGGGGCAGCTGTAGGGAGCAGGGTAGCTCGCTTTGGGCTGTTAGTGGGACCCAGGGTGGCTGATCTGTCCCAGACAGCAGCTTGCAGCTGACAGGTGCCCACAGCAGTGGCTGCCCCACACCCTGGCATGTTTCTGGGTCCAGGATGCCACCTGGCAGGTCTGGGCTGATGAGGCCCCCTCTGCTGAGCTGAGCCAAGCTTTACACGCTGGTGCCACACAGTGCAGCTGGCCTGAGACAGAGAGGAGCCAGAAGAATAGGATTTTAGCCCAGTGCAGCACATGGGTTACATCAACAGACCTCCTGTGTTGGGCTAAGTCCACATGTGTTACCTTTTGTTGGAGTAAGCGTGGGCCCCTTTCTAAAACATCCCTGCCCTTCATCCTGCCCATGGACACTGCCCCACCAGGCCTGCTCTTCCTTTCTTCATCGTCGGTTTTGCTCGGTGTTCTGCGGTTGTTCAGAAAATCATGATCACAAGCCGCTCTCACAAAACCCTCCAGCCAAACCTCCACTTCGAATGCATTGGTTATGGATTGGCTCCAGGGATTAGCATTGACATTGCTCTTGATATAGGAAGATGATCTCGGTACAATTATTAGCTTTTTATCAAATGTGGGAATAAACCAAAATGCATTCACCTTGGCGTGTCGTGCGTCTTTGACTCAACAGTCACCCCTGCACTAAGATGACCCATTTTGGTGAGACCTGAACATGAAAGCACAGCCCTGGATGACTTACCCAGGCTGGTTGCATGTCACAGGATAACTCCTGCTTTGTTTCTCTTGCCTATTTCCAAGTTTGCCCATGTAAAAGCGGGCTGCAGTGCTCCCTGCCCTATATCCAACCCATCATCTGACAGCAGGGGACAGGCTGCAATCTCCCAGGAACAGGCTGAAAATAGGAGCTGTGGGACCTGGAGCCCCAGCCCATTTTTGATCTCCTAGGACTGCCCCCTCCCCAGTAAATGCTGAAGGGCCCAGGGTGACTACAGTTGTCAGAACTGGTTCAGGGAATCAAGACAAAGAAACCAGGCAGCTGAACCCTGCTCCCATTTCTCCCCCAAACCAAAAGCAGCCCACAGTCCTAATTCTGATTCTGTCCTAGCACAGCATTCATCTCAGATCCCATCAACTGAGCCGAGCCCGGATCCAGGGGTGACCCACACCGGCCTGCAGCTCAGCTCCAGCCCATGGAGCCATAGCATCCGGCCCACGGGGCTTCTCGTGGGTTGGGAAATGTGGTGGGGGTGGGGGTGTTAATACTCCCATTCCTTCCCCTCTGCCAAATCCCCAAGTCCTGCATGGCCAGGTCAGGGCTGGGCATATGCGCTTCCCCCCATACAGCCCAGTTGGAGTCAGGCCATGCCTCCCTCCCCCTGCGCAGCTTGATTGGGCCCAAGCTGCCCCCCCCACCCCTCCATATGGCTGGATTGGGGCCTGCCATGCCTGCCCTGCACACTGGATCTGGCCTCTGGATGAATTGGGCACAGCCCATCCAACTTGCAGAGCAGAAAGCTTGAGTACCACTGCTCGAGCCCTGTCACTGAACCTCACCCGAACTGAACACCTATCGCAAATCCTAAATTTAACCTGCAGCCCAATGCTAACTCCAAACCCTCAGCGTAACCCCGGCAACAGCTTGATCCTACCCCTAATCCTAAAGACTAACCCTCACCACTACCTATCAGCAAACCCTAATCCTAATGTTAATCCCTAAAATCCTCATACTGTCCTTAGCGTGTCCCACTCCCCATCATAGGGCTGGGGTGACAGGCAGATGTGCCGCTCCTTGTTAGGGCCAGCTGCATTGCACAGCTGGGATCAAGCCACGCACCTCACTTCCCCAGGCAACTCCCCCCACAGAAGGATTTTATTTAGTGAGACCGTGCCAAGGGGCTGCAGAGCTCCCCAGCTGTTGGCTCCGAGTCCAGGTTAGCGGGTGTCTGTCTCCCTGGATCCGAGCTCCCCCCCGCCGCAGGTCTGTCCAAGGCAGGCAGCCTTTCCCGAGGTGGCATGAAGGCCTTTGTGGAAGGTTTGTCAGCTGGGGCATGTGGCATGTGACACAACTCTGCAGGTAGTTGCATACCCTCATACCAGGCTGGCAGGTCAGGAAATCGCTTTAGGCCTCGTGCAGGGAGAACCTCTCCATATCGTGTCGCAGCACCAGCTCCAGCCAGGAGGCTGCTGTCACCGGACCACGCGGCTTGCCACTTTTGGTCTTTACTGCCAGCAGCTTCCACTTGGTGCCAAGTCCAATCAGCCTGTTGGGCCCCCAGGAATGGATCTATATTCAGCAGGAAGGAGCAACCCCGTGCCAGCCTCACCCAGGCAAAGTGACCAATCAGTCACCCTTGTTTGGGGTGTGCACATGCAAGGGCAGGCTGCACAGGCGTCTCCTGCCACAGCGTTGTATTGCAAAACCTGGAGAAAAATAACAGCACCTTTTCCTTGAGGATTTCCTTGACCTCAGAGTCCAGGCACTGATAAACTGAGTTGCCCCTTTTGCCCTCCACGATTGCTTGTCTTGAACCTGCCCTTTCCCTTCCCTCTCCTGAGTGCAGGAGATCAGGCCAACACTTCGCCCTTTGCTCTCCGCCTTTTATAGGATTTCCGAGAACAATGGTTACACGCGATGACAACCACTTCCCCACCGACAGCGTGACCTGAGTGGGTGAACCCCAGCAAAGCGCTGAGGATTTTGAATGTTTCTACCATGCTTCATTTTTCATTTCCATTAGTTATACCACGAGTCCCACTTCTTGCTAGATGCCAACACTCATGCTCTGTCCTGCCCAGGCAACCACAAAATTAAACCTTCCACCTCTTTGAAGGTCAATTAAGAAGCAGCTTGACACAGTTTAGTCTTTAGCTCATGGCTGGGCTGATCCTGTGCATTTCCCAGCTCCACTCCCTATGCACCCTTTGAAGTTTACTGAGAGGTCTTGGCACAGTCTGGACCCTGCTGCCTACAATTATTGCAGGATCCCCAAAATACTGTCTGACTGTGGGACCTTTAATTCACCAGGGCTTGTTCTCTCTGAGGCTGGGGGTCCAGGACCTGGGCAAATTTCACCCCCCCCCCCAAATGTCCCTCTGTTTTGTTCCTCTGATGTGCCCCTGTGATGGTTTCACTTCTGCATCCTCTAGTCATTTCTGCGTATATACAAGGCCTTCACGTGCTCTTCCCGAGTTGTGCTAGAAACAGGAACACCAGCTCCAAGATCTGCTATGGCTCTTCCCTTTGCCTCTGCCAGGCCTGTTAAAGTCCTCTGGGAAATCCTTGACCCCGCGGGACTCTCCCCCAGCTTGTGTTCACACAATCACAGCCCATCTGGGCTGGCAGGGGCCTCTGGAGGTCACTTCTAGTCCAAACCCCCACTTGAGGCAGGATCATCACCACCAAACCACCCCATAGAAATCCTTGTCTAACCTATTACTAGACCAACACAATCGCCCCGTCACACAACCACAAGGCACATTGGCCCAAGGCATCCAGCCACGGGTGAAGCTAGAGGCAAGGGATGTCAATGTCCCGCCATGGTAAAGGTTGTTAAAATGCACAGGAGAGGTCCAAGGAGGAGGGCCGTGCCTCCGCTACAAAGCCCCCACAGTCTGCACCAGTCTGACCACAGGGTAAATTCCTTCCTGACCCCAACTATGACAACTGGTCTGACCCAGAGCAGAGAGGTAAGACCATCTAACCAGGCACCAGAGACATGAAGTGTTAGGGCCTGAGCCCAAGGGCTGTCCAACAGGCCTTCACGTGCCAATCAGCCCCTGGTATGCTGAGAGCCAGGCCTTGGCATTGAAGGGAGGCGTAACAAGCCAGGGGCATTGGCACGCTGCAGTCAGGTCCCCCGGCTTGGCTGAAGCTGACCCTCAATGCCTCCAAAGAAGGCCAAAAACACCCTTTCACCAAAGGGTGTCAGGAGGGGCACTGCTACAATCTTTCATCCAAAAAGATGCAAGACGGTGGCTGCCAGCAGGTGCCTCTCTGCAAAAGAAACACCTGGCGTGTGAGTGGGGAGGCACCACCTGGCAGCTGAGAGGCCTCAGGGTTGCATTAGGCACCTAAGCCCCAAATGTAGGTCCTCAAACCCCTGCTCAGTGGCCGGGGTGGCTCTGTTGCCACCAGGAGGGTTCCCTGTCCACAACGTGCACAGCCCCTCCAGCTGGGTGCAGCTCAGTCCGTGACTGGGGTGGGGTTCACACACCGAATGCCCGCAGCCTTGCTTGGGAGGGGAGCAGGACACTGGTGCCAGGCTCCGGTTCAGAGAGGCACCGAAACGGCAGCGCTGAGGGAGCTCGTGCTGCTGCAGCAGCCACCACGCAAAGAGGGGAGCACTTGATTCTGCCCCGTACCCCCAGGATAGCAGCTGCCTCCTTCTGACACGTTTAGCCCCATGTCCTTGCTTTCTTGGCTACCTCCCTGCAATGTTGCTACCCCTCCTCCACCTGGCACCCATCAACACGGTCCCTGCAGCTCCAGGCCTGGGACAGTCCCATCTGTGTTCACAGCCTAAGGAATGAGAGCCCCGGCTGCCTGCACCCACTTCCTCTGGGCAAGGGCAACCTGCCAGCATTTCAAGCCAGCCTCATGTATCCCTCTGCCTTTCTCCAGAGAACTGGTGTCCTCGGTGCATGACATGTGCCCCAGAATAGCAACGTCCCCCCACGGGTCTGCCAGGGACAGCAGCAGCAGGGAGTGAAGTGGCCCACAAGGCTTGGCCTAAAGCAGGCCACCTCTGAGACCTGGGTGCCAGCCGTGCCAGGAAGTTCAAGCTGGCATCATCTCCTGGGATATTCAGGGCAGGACGAGAGCCCTCGGCAAGGCTTTGCAGCAATTGACCACTGCTGCTAGTAATTACACACAGCGTACACAAAGCCCACAGCATCGGTGCCACGTTGCCATCAAACAGCTGACAAGAATAGAAGCATGTAAGCAAAATAATTAGCTAATAAAAGCTAAATACAGACATCACGTGGTGTTTAATAGAAAGGACAAAGCACAGGTGCAGCATGACACGCAGGGCACACTCAGACTCCTGGGCACGCAGTGACGTTCTTCCCAACCCTGTCATTCACCGCATCGAGCAGGCAGACCTGCCAGGATACAGGTAGCACGTGGTGTACATGGAAGGACCCTAGTACGGCCTGCCTAAGCGCAGCTGGGTGCCCCTTGGGTACTGGGTAGAGCAGCCATGCAGAAGTGCCTGCTGGCCACTTGCTTCCTCCTGCATCTCCTGCCCGTTGTCAGCTCAGCAATTTTGCTGCAGAATTTGTTATCTGGTTTCAGAAGAGGAACCAGCAGAAATATTTATATCTGCTCTGGCTGTAGCTCCTAGAGGAGGAGCCAGCCTCCCAGATGAGGCATTTGCCTGGTCCTCTATGTCTGCTTATCAGGTGCTCTTTAGCCTGGCAGCACGCGCACCCCAGGATCTCGAGCAGTAGTTCTCACCCAGGGTGCTCTGGGGCCTGGGGTGCCATGAGATCCTTTTAAGGATGCTGCAAGGTGCCACACAATATCAGCCCTGTTAGAGGTACCAACAGCTACACATGGTTCATGAGATAGCCCAGATCTCCAATAAGAACCAGGGTGTCAGAACATCTTGACTGGCTGGGGGTTTTCTGAGTTCTCTGCAACAAAAGAATTGCTCCAGTGTTTTTTCCATAGTCAAGGAATAAGTGAAAGCGAAGAGCTGGCATTTTCCAAGGGGGGCCTTGAGTGGAAAATGGGTAAGCATCACTGATGTAGAGGCTGGGAGCAGCTGTTGGAAGAATGGAAGGTGGAAAAACAACATTTCCATTAAAGATGGAGGGAGTCCAGACACTGAAACCGGGCGTCTTGCTGAGCAGTGCACCCATTCAGCCACAGGCCTCTGTGCGCAACAGTGGGGAGGAATAATGGCTCTCCTGTGTGAATCCCCCGGGGAGAGGCTCTCCAGGCAGGGCTCAGGTCACATGGCCAGAGCATGCCTTCCCAGGTGTGGGATCCTTGCTGACCCGGTTTGTGCCTCTGAATCTTCTGGTTATTTGTTATTACTTCCAATTAGTCATTTCATGCCAGGAGCATCATTAGAAGTTGAGAGGACTGGCCTGCTGGTTTGGTCTAATAAAAGATATCAAATTCACCCAAGGAACCTTGTCTGCTTGGAATACTTCATTTATGCAATGATAACAAGCCAGCTATACCAGCGGTGGACAAAATGTGGCCCACGGGCCAGATGTGACCCACCAGGCCATGCTATCTGGCCCATGGGGCCCCTAAAAATTTTAGCAAATTAATAGTTATGTGCCCCTGGCTGCCTGTCTTGCAGCCCTTGATGGCTTGCCAAAACTCAGTAAGCGGCCCTCCGCCCAAAATAATTGCCCGCCCCTGCTCTACAATTATAACAGATTTTAATGTACTGATTATACTGGTACACAATACCACTAAAACCTAAATGTATGAGTATTAGACCATGTATAAAGCCCCAAAGTAAGAAACCCAAAGTTTTTACAGGTGTTACTGCCTCAGTTGTGCTTTTCATGCATCTCAAGTGGTATTTCAGTCACTGCTAATTTCTGCATTGGTTTGCCTTGGTTCATAATCCTATATTCTATCGTTCTAGTATTAGCATGAGGTAAAGTGAGTCTCATTGGTTACTACAGCCCTTTTTATAGCTAAAGTCAGTTCCTTTACAATCTTGTTTTGCAATTTAGTATTCTGGTGTTGGTGATATGATAACAGCACGTTTCAATTCCCACTCCTTGTATTCCCATGCTTCGGTACCACACTTACTGCTCTGACTACTGGCAGCTAGGGGCACATCTGGATGGCCCACCAAGGAGTTGGCCACCTTCTTCCGGGGTACCTGTCCCCCAAGGAAGAGCTGATGGCCACCTTTTTCCGGGGCTCATCTGAGACCCCGTACCAGTCCCGTTTCCATGGCCGGAGACGGCTCCACAAGAACCTCACCCTGAAGATTGGCCAGGTTTTATTTTGCACCTGTTCTATGTCCTGGATTTGTTATTGCCACCGAACTAGCTCCCCTAGTTCATTTTCTTAATTGCCACCGAAAGGAGCTTGTGGTCATTTTTTAAGACACAATTGGTGTTCAAATCTTCTGGCTGTGACTTGCTGGCACTGGAGTTCCTGAGATGTCAACACTGACAACACATCAATAACACCAGACAAGGACAGCGGCAATGCCAACGCTGATAACCCCAGACAACAACTTCCCTCTGTGATGGAACGACCGAGCCTTCTTAGAAATGACTAACAATGTTTGAGGCAATACTCGTTGTGCAATCATGAACACAACTGCAGATGGCTCCCAGAACTGCATGAGCTAGTGCCAGGTGCTCAAAGCCAGCATGTGGGAGGTGGGAAGGGGAGGTGTTGGACCCCAGGGCCCCATCCAGCCTGTGGACTGGTCCCAGGCAACTCATTTGGCCCATAGGGTCAAAAGATTGATCACCACTGGCATACAACATTTGTACGGACACCCCATGCCTGGTGGCTACTCAAACCCAGTCCAGGGTGCCATGCTCTCTCGTTAGTGGTGGCAGTAACCACAGCTGGCTCCAGAGTGCCCCAAGAGCCGCCCTTGCACCCCCACATCCCTCCGCTGGCACTGGGCAGGCGTGTGCAGGGGTGAAGGCAGCAGTGCACAGAGCTGTGAGCTCCAGCCAGGGTGGGAGGGCATGGTTTGGGCTGCCGAGAGCACGCTCGGGGTGCCAGGTTGCAGGGCCGGGCCGTGTCTTCCCAGTCAGACCTGGACCTGAGGTATCCGAACAGCCTTGGGCTCCAGCAGGCAGGTGGTGGTCAACAGCCCTGCTACCCTGGCCCTGTGGGACTTTCCACTGCCAGGAGACGGAGCTTCCCCCAGGGCAAGACAACACCCAGGGCTAAACACTATCCAGACCATCCTGCTTTCAGTGCCAGTGCCAGGTGCCCAGCCCAGAGCCCAACTTGGAGCCTCTGTACCCCATTATAAACCTAGAACATGGGGGACACTTAGAAGCAGCTCCCCCAAAACCTTAGCCAGCAGCGACCACCTCACTCAGCCTCGCGGAGAGGGCAGAAGAGACGGAGACTCGTGCTAGTCATGGTGCTTAATACAGGGCTGTACAGGGCTGGAAGGTGCCTGGCTGGGGCAGAGGGCAGTACAGGACCTGGAGCTGGCTGGAGTAGAGGAGGGTCCTAGCTCAGAGCACTGGCTGCATGGTCGGCTCCTTCCTTCCCCCCTGGACCCAGCATGGGCTGCACAGGGGTCCACGGGGCAGTGTGGCTGATGCCTGTACAGCACAGCCTGCCCTCAGCCCTGCCCTGGTGCTGGGGGTGAGCTCAGCTTCCCACATCTGGCCTGCTGTTCCTGAAAACCCTGGCTGGAAGGCAGCAGCTCACTTCTGCTTTCTGCAGCAAGCTGAGTGACGCCTCCAGATTCCCTCCAGCCAAGAAGAGGGGATTTCCTGTGGGAAAGCCCGGCCATCCCACGGCCAGCAGGACTTTGCAGTTTCTCCTCTTGCTGCGTAGCAGGCAGCTCGGGACCAGCGAGATGGCAGCGTGGCTCCTGCTGACCCTGCTGCTTTACCAAGGTAAGCACTGGCGTCGCCTCGCCCTGCCCTGGGCTCTGCACTCGGAGCCCCCTGGCACAGGCACGGCTGAGAGCGGTAACTGCCCCGGCTCAGCCAGGCCCAGCTCCTGAGTCAGCCATCGCGCTTGCAACCACATCACAACCAGTGACCGGGGAGAGCGGCGGTGACTCACCCGCCGCCACTGCAGGAAAATGCCCCACCTGGATGTGTGTGAGTGCACACCAGCCCTGCAGCTGGCACGTGTGGGGACTAGGTGCTGACCGCCGCTGAGACCAAGTGGAGTGGGGCAGGGGCAGCTGGGTGTGCTCTGCGGGGCTACATACACCCCTCGGCAAGTGTGGCCTGGCCAGTCAGTGTGTACAGGCTCACCTGGGTGTCTGTGAGCCCCTGGCTGTGTGTGCAAGGTGTGTTGCTTTGACCTGCCGTGCCTCCTGCTAGCATAGGACACGTGTGTTATGCTGGTAACACGCCAACATCATGCTTCCCATGGGGGAGAGGCTTAGTCACCCCACACAGGGGCCTGCTGGGAGGCAGGCAGCCCCCTGCTGCTGGGACCAGTGTGCCCAAGGAGCAGAGTGGGATGGGCCGACTCACAGGCTTGTACAGGGTCCTGGGGTTGTCTCCCCCTTTCCCTGTCTGGGAATGGTCTCAGCAATAGGACTCTGCTCGCACAAATGTTTGCAAACAGCACAGTGCGGGTGCTGCTGAAGGCAGTCTCCTCTCTCCAGACGCTTTCGGGGAGTGGATCTCCGAGTTCCTGTCCCGGGCAGCAATGGAAAGACGGGGCAGAGAAGCATGGAGGTTCAGGGAGGGCAAACTAGCAGAATGGCTGAGTGGGACGGGGTGGAGCTTCAGTGGGAAACTGGGAACGGGTCTTATTTCAGTGTGTTTGTACCTGGGGTTAGGATCTGGGGAAGAAACTTCTGGCTAGGATTCAAAGTACGATGCCAAATTCTGTCCCTCTGGGGAGACTGGAATTTGTCTTTAGCAGGATTTATGACATTTTAGCTTTAAGAGGATCGGTGAGGAAAAAGCTCAAGCGCGGCATGGTTTGTGGTAGCGCTGTGACCCACAGCGTGTGAGAAGCCAAGCAAGGGCTGCTTTTCTGGTTCCTCTGCAATCACAGCTGCTGACAAGTGCCAGAGGGGTCATCTTCAAAGAGACCTGCAAGTGTGTGCATGTCCTTCGCAGGTCCCCGGTGATGGAAAGTGCCCAAAAAGTTAAGAATGGGCTGGGGAGCGAAGCAGGCTTTAAAATATGTTTTCTGAGTCACAAGGATCTTTGTGGGCAACAGCGTTTATTGGACCAGTTGCACGGCTGCGGCAGGTTTGAATGTGCTTTCGACTCCAGCGCCTTCTTCAGGTCTGCTGACATTACTCTATGAGCTGCTCATGCCTTAAGAAAGCCTGATCTTGCGTGGGTCTGCAGGGCTGATAGGTATCTCCAAGTTTGCTTGCCCCGTCCCAGGGCAGGACTGGCTGCAAGGGAAGGCGCCTGCCTTTGCTCTGGGCAGGCTGTGAAGAGGCAGCATGTGGGCAGGAGGAGAGCGAGAGAATGGGAAAGGAAGAAGGCAACTGGGAATGGCAGGAGGAGGGATGGGAGGGGCCCTGAGACCAGGGAGAAGCCCCCACAGGGAGATGGTGTGGGTGTCCAGGACAGTCATCCATCATAGTTCATGGAGGAGCCGTGGATCTGGGGAGAGGAGAGTTGCTGGAGACACTGCTTCTGAGCCAGTCCCCACCCCGCAGCCCATCATGAAAGGATCTTCTTGTTTCCTCATCCTAGCCCTGCTGGCTGCAGCCCACGGCTCCGTGCAGGTGACAGGCATCGTGGGGAAACCGGTGCTGCTGCATGTGGACGTGCCGCCGGGCTTCGAGGTCAGGGACGCCATCTGGAGGTACCTGTCTCCCAAGGAAGAGCTGGTGGCCACCTTCTTCCGGGGCTCGTCTGAGACCCTGTACCAGTCCCGTTTCCACGGCCGGAGCCGGCTCCACAAGAACCTCACCCTGGAGATTGGACAAGTTGAACTGGGAGACAATGGGACCTTCTCCGCCCTGCTGGTGAACACGAGGGGGCATATTGAGACACGCACCCTTCACCTTGCTGTCTACGGTACCGTGGCACTTATGCCCTGTTGGGGGCAGAGGGCTGGGACTCAGGTCATGCTTGCTGCTGATGCCCAGCTTCATCTTCCCGGTGTCTGTGTTGGTGCCAAGGCAGGCCTGTCTCCCAGGCTCCTTGCCCAGTACATGGCCCCAGCAATGTATTTGACATCACAACACTGATCCCGGAGGTCAAATTCCAGTGACCTGAGCTGAGCTCACCTGGGCAGCGTGAGCCAGTCCAAGTGTGACTGGCAGGGGGCAGCACCCAGGGGCAGAGGTGTCCTGCCAGGGGGCCTCTGACGAGCTGATGCTGGGAGGGTGAAGAAGCTGTGGCCCAGAGTGGGGGCCTGTGCTGAGCTCTGCTGCAGAGATGGCAGCGATGGCATCACCCATTGGGTTGTTTGCAGCGAGAGGGAGACCCCAAGCACCCAGCACTGGGCCCTGCCCAGGCTGCCAGCATCCCCCCAGGGGCACACAGCACTTCTGATGCACAGAGGTGACTGCCAGTGCCATGGCCTCACATGGGGACACCCCCAGGCATGGGCTGAGCCCACCCTGCTGTCGCCAGGAAATAATCCCACTTACAAGCCTGCACTTGGGGAGCATCAGGGAACCTGGGTCCATGACTTCCTTGTGGCCTTCACTTCTCCTGTCCCGAGGCTCCTGCATCCTCCCTCAATGGGCCTTCTGCTGGCCCCAAGTGGCTGGGAGTCCCAGTGACATGGAGAGAGGACACAGATGACTGTGACCTGTCCCAGCCCTGCTCAACCCCCGCCCGCTTCTCCTCCCCGCCAGATTCAGGTTTTCAAGGCCAAAGCTGGAAGCTATGTCCAGCGGGGCACAGCACCCCCTGCCCCACACTGCACCAAACTTAGGGCATGAATCCAGCATGTGAGCATGCATAAGTGTTCATCCCTATGGGGCGTGTTGGGGCTGCTGTGGTCCCCCTGGTGTGCATGTGGGTGTGGGTGTGGGCATGGGTGTGGGCTTAGCCTGGCCAGTGGGAGATTGCTGGCTCTGACTCCCACTATCCCCCCACCCCCTGTGCAGAGGTCGTGTCCCAGCTGGCCGTGCAGGTGTTCACATCGACGGGCCAGAACAGCTCTGCTGGGGCCTGCGAGGTGTTTCTGACCTGCGGTGCCTCGAAGGGCACCAACGTGACCTATAGCTGGAGGCGTGCGGAGGCGGCGCAGCTCCATGCAGGCACCCACTCGTTCTTTGAGGCTGGCCAGGTCCTGCGGGTCCAGCTGGGTCCTGGGGACAGGACGGCCTGCTACACCTGCACCGCAGTCAACACTGTCAGTCAAGTCTCCGTGACCATTGTCCCATGGAAGCACTGCCACAAGGAAGAAGGTACGTGGCAGCCATAAGCTCGGTGCGCCCCTCTGCATCCGGGGGATCCCTGGGCAGGGCTGGGACTTGCGGTGGAAGCCGGCTGCACGTCCAGGTAGCAGGAGGGGGCTTGTGCACCTGGTGCTCCCCTGCTGCATCCTCCCAAGACCGTGTCTCCGGGAGAGCCCAGGCTTTCCCCACACCAGCAGTGTGAGACTCTGCAGCCCAGTAGTGAGGCAGGGCACTGGCTGGTGTGCGGGGCTCAGCGCTTTCCTCAGTGGCATGGATTCCACTCTGCTCAAGTCCTTGGAAAACTGTTAATGCCCAAGGTGGGTCGGTCCTCCTCCTCACCACCTTGCTGCAGGTCAGGCAACTGGGTGTTACAAAATCAGAGACTTTGTGGAGTTTCAGGACTTGAACAGGGTAGAATAGAATTGCACCGACATCCACTGAGATGCCAGAGGAGGACCAGGGTCCAGCCCCGCAGCTACCCCGCCTGTGCCCTGGGGTGGTGTTGGCATCTGCAAACACCAGTCTCACGTGTCATGGGGAAAGCCTGCAGAAGAGCCCGCAAGTGCTGCACAAGGAGTCCTGCCTGCCTTTGCTCGGGAGGAACTCCAGTTTCCCCTGCCCTTCCTGCCGCCCCAGCTGGCTCCTGGCACTGCAGGGAGGGCGGGGGAGACTCCTCGGCGCCGTCTGCAGCTGCTTTTCCATGCCTCTCAGTGACTGGCCCAGCTCAGCAGTGGGGGGCTATGGGAGGGGAGGGCTCTGGATCTGTATGTGGCAGCTGGCAGTGCCAAGGAAAGGCTGAGAGGTCAGGTCCATGTGCCCACCTCCCCTGCTGAGCTGTGAGGCTTTCGCAGAGGGGCCAGCCAGTGCCAGGTGTGACCATGCCACCCTGTACAGCCCCAGCACCTGCGCATTTACAGGCTCCTTGCGGCACTGACCACGTGGGTCTCTTGTCCCCAGGAGTGGCGGCCAGCAAGTATGACTACAGGGACATCCTGCTCATTGCCCTGCCCCTCGCTGTCCTCGCCATATCCATGGTCACCATGGGGATCCTCCACTCTTGGAAGCGCTCAGGTAGGAGCCACCTGCGGGGACAGCAGCTGTACCCTGGCACAGCCCCTCTGTGCTCCCCCCGCGGCGATGGGCAGGGTGCAGATGCCGGACAGCAGGAAGGGAGGCACAGTGCATGTGCCGCTCTCCCACACAGAAACCAGCTGCTGCTGTCAGCAGGAGCCTCAGAGCATGCAGCTGTGCTCCGTGCATCCAAACCTCTTCTTTAGAAAGCAGAGACAAGTCTCATGCTCCTGGATGCACCCAGGCTGCTCAGGATGCTCTGGTTAGGTTCCCGAGGGCCAGGACACAGCCAGGAGCCTGTGATCTCCTGGTGGCTGGGGCTGACATTTACACCCAGACTCTGGCCAGAGTCCCCTATAAATAAGGCCATGTGTCCTCCAGTCACTCAGGGTCCTTGTCCCACCAGGTTAGACTGCAGCCCCACAGCCCTTGCTTAAGCTCTGCCCCAAACCCCATCCCCACAGCGCACTAGTGCTAGCCTGCTGCTCCATTCCCACCCAACACCTTTCTCCTGCCACCAGCTGGCTGAGCCCGGCCGCACCACGGGGCTTGCAAGTAAGGTTCTTGGGGGGGATGAGAGCCCACTTGCAGGCACTGACCTGTCCACAGGACTCAGTGCCCTGCTTGGTCAGCCATGAGGTTCACTGGCTTGGCCCGGGAGCATCTTATTCCCTCCATGAGGCCAGCAGACACTTCAGAGGAGTCTCTTGGGGGCCCATTTTGTTCTTTCCTGGTTATCCAAGAATCCAGATTTTGTTGTCTCAGTGCCCTATAGTGACCACCTTTTCAAAAGGGGAAGGTGGGACATAGCCACCTCCTTGCTCTCCCTGCCACTGGACCTGAGTGGAGTGGGAAGGGGGTGGGGGTGGGCTGCCTGTTGTGGGCCCGGGGCTCCCACCCTGCTGCCTTTCCCTCACAAGCCCCACACTGGCTGTGGGTTCCCTGCCCACCTGGCAGCACCAAGGGGCACAACTCTATGCTGTCCCTGCCAGGTGGGCAGTGGGCACCTTGCCATGGTGGCACGGCCAGTGTGGGGCCCCCAGGAGCAGGGCAGCAGGGCAGGAAGCCCACATCCGCCCCGCTCCACGCATGAATCTGGGGGGCATACACCCTCCCCCAATGCTCTCCAGCCGCTGGATGAGCCATCCATGGCTCTGTCCCACTCCCTGCCCTAGCCCCATGTACCGTCCTGGCTTGGCAGTGCCCCCAACCCCTGCCCCACTCCCTCTCTCACAGTGGGAGCCTCGATCTGCCCTCCCTTCTGTCCCCTGCAATGTCCCCCATAGGCTTTCCTGCAGGGAGCTGTTCTCCATGCTGCCTTGTTGTATTCCAGGCCATGTGCATGTGTGCAGGAGCATGCATATCGCCCCCTGCATCCTGCTCCCGGCAGCCCCTTGCAGGCTGGAATGCTTCCGGCCTGCAAGGGGAAACCCACCATTTCCCAATCCCTGCACAACGCTGTGAGTCTGGGACATGTGCTGTGCTGGAGTCATGCATCCCAGGGCTGGGACTCAAGGTTCCCGTGGCAGGACTGTCCTGCTCAATTAGGGACGGTGGTCACCCTACCATGCCCACAATGCCATTTGCACACCGGCTGGAATTTGGACCCTGACTACGTGATCCTGCAGGACTACGTCTCCCCCAGACTGGGCATAGGAGGGAAGGGCCTTCCCATGTCATCTCCTGCACAGCCTAGGCTGGGCAGTCCCCTAGGAAGTTGGAGGTCCTGCCCCATCAACCTAGAAGAGATTTGAACCTGGGTCTCCCTAACTTGTCTGCACAGCACTGGACCCCCCACACCATAGAACAGCCACTACCAGCCCCTCTCCAGCTCTCCTTCTGAAGTGGCTGTCTGGGGAGCCAGGACGGGGAGGCCCGTGGGAGCTATGTGGGACCAGGAAGAAAGGCATAAGCTAGAGGGCCTGTAGCTCAGTGCGGCAGCTGCTGGTTTGGAAGGAAGAGGCACTGGATTTGAGCTGGTGCCCTTCTTCCCAGGGAGGCATGAGATTATCCTTGCATTGCCCCCACTGCCTTTCCCAATGGCTGTTAGTGGCTCAGCTCCAAAAGGGGTGCTGGGGAGGAGGCCAAGCAATGGCTGGTGTGGGCTGTGGTGTGCTGGGAAGCCGGAGACAGCTCAGTTCAAACCCCTTCTTGGAAAGGGGGGCAGAATTCAGGGTCTCCAGCTCCCCAGGTAAATGCCCTGGTCACTCAGCTACCAGGGTAAGGGGACACACAGCCTTTTTGCCTTCCTGAGGCTAAGCCCAGTAGTTATGGCCTTTGGATGATTCTCTTTCTTGGTGTCTGAGGCTACTAAGCACCCACAAAGGGCCTGTGTCTGTGCCCCCGCTGCTGCCCAGATTGTGCGACTGTGTGGTCAGGCATGGTCATCTATGTGTACAGGCTAGTGGCTGGGAAAAAAGCATCAGCCGGTGCTTAAGTAGCTGCCTGGGCACTTAGACAACCCAAATCCCATGTAGACATCCAGATACATAGATGAACAGGATGGGAACAGGATGTCACCCTTGCTGTCTAGCAAAATCTCCATCTGTGCACCTGTGGGTGGCTGTTCTCCCCCAACACTGAGAGTCCGATCACCAGGATCTGCCAAGGCCAGTGCTTGTCCATTGGCACTGTGCCCTCCTGCCCATGGAGGGAGAAATGGCTCTGCCAATACAGGGAGCAAGTGGAATGATGCTGGCTCTTTCTGTCCGCAGGGAAGCACAGAATAGCATCACTGGCAGATGCCTGCGAGGCAGAGCCAGTCCCCGTCTAGGACCCAGCTGCAGCACGGGAGCAGGGGGACCTGTGTTCCCAGGAGACGGAGCCCCTCGTTGTCCTTGTTGAGGAAGCAGCAGAAGGCTCCCGGGGCATGCATTACCGCGTCCTCCCTGCTTCCTGCACAGCTCAGAGGGAGGCTGGCTCCTTCCTTCACCTTTGGGATGACTTCCCCGGCAACTGGGATGAGAGTTCAGCATCCCGGCATGGACTTATTTGCAGCCAAAGCAGCATTATTCAGGGCCTGCGGGATCCTTCTGCCTCCCAGCAGCCACTGCCATCACACACATTTCCTGTGCGGTCCTTGCTCCCCTGCATCTCACAACTGGAGACATTTTTGTTGAACTGCTTCCCCCCCCATGTGCCTTCACTGGCTTCTCTCAACATTTCCTGGCAGTGCATATTCTGAATATCCTTCTGCCAAGCGTGCTCCAGGGCACTGCCACCAGCAGACGTACCCATTACTGAAGCAAGCCAAAGCAGGAGACTGGCAATCCTGGGAGACAAGGCAGTCGGTGGTTTCACATGAGTTGGCAGGTCACAGGCTCACCTGCAGTCCTCACCTCCCTCTGCCTGCTCCGTGGCTTCACAAGGAGTTTGCTTGGGATCAGCTATGTGGAGCCAGAGGACCTATTCTGTAGCAAAGATAAGGCCCAAAGGGCTACAGGGCCATGCTACCAGAAGAGCTTGGCATTTTGAGGGTACACTGGGTCCTGAGTGCTGCTGTTGATCTGGCCCCAATTTAAGTAACTGGCACTCGGTCATGGACACTGAGTCCTTGCAAGTCTGAGCTTGTTGGTAAACACAGGTCCCAAGAGGCAGATGATAAGTGAGGGAAGGGCACGCTGCCCAAGACTCCCCGCTTCCCAAAACACTTTCAAAAGAGGAGGGCATCTAAGAATTGGAAAATATTGCCTGAAGCTATCCTGAAACTGCTCTGGGATTTCCTCAGGGCTTTGGGATCTACCCCAGTCACTGCGCAGTAGAGCTGCACAAGGACTACATGTACTCACACAGCTGCACACGCCTGTGCCCACCCCCACTCTTCTCTACAGCGAATTACGTACAGATATGTCTTCGGTAACTGCAACCTGTAAAACAAAAACCTCATCAGAAGTAGCTGTTCATGTTGTAAATAGCTAATTTAAGACAATCCAAGTACACCAGTGAGATCCATGCAAAACCTGTGTAATTATGTATTAAAATCAAAGTGTAAAAACAGCTCCGTGCCGAGTGTTTGTCTGCATTTTTAAGAGGGCAGCCCCTGGCGTGCGCTCCCTGTGCTGCCGGGCAGGGTTCTGCTGCACATGCAAAAGCAACTGGCTGAATGGGACAGCATTTGTGGGCTCTTTAAGGATGTGCGGTGTGCCCAAGACAGGGCCCGGGAGGCAGGGGAATGGTGTTCTCAGCACAGGGCAGCTGCAGGGAAGCCACCAAGCAGCCTTGAGCCTAGTCTGTGTAAAGGGACCAGCTCCTATGAATGCTGTGGCTAACAGAGGTCAATTTGTTCCTCCATGTGTGTGGGCTGTATTGCCCTTATAGGCATGAGCTATTGCAAATGCAGAAGCCCAGCTGGTTGCTGGGGCAGGCAGACCTGCACATTCCCAAACCTGCCCATATTGGCCTCGGGGTCCTTTCAGGGGTCCACTGCCCCAACCATGGGCACAAGCCATTTCTGACCCTCTGGGGTCCTGCACCATCTCTTGGCTGTCCTCAGACCCCACACCCAACTTCATCACCATCCCTGTAGGTCGCGGCACCTGGAGTCAGACCGCATGGGAGTGCCTGCAAATTGCTGACATCTTCCATGTCCTGGGTGCTGTGGATGGGACGGACATTACCATCAAGTGGCCTCTGCAGGATGGCTGCATGTTTGTCAGCAGGCACCGCTCCTATGCCACGAACAAGATGGGGCAGCTGTACCCACTTAGAGTTCACCCATATTGTGGCCTGGTTCCCCGGGGCCAGCCATGGAGGAGCTGGGCTCTCCCACTTGCAGCCTCCTCCGCTAGCACTGTGACAGAGGCAGGTGAGGCCCTGGGGGGAGCAGCACCTGTCCTGCACCATTGGCACCTGGAAGGGCAAGTCCCCAGGGCCCTCACCCTGCTTCAGGGTCCTCAACCCCAGGCATGGCAGCTGGCCTCACTGCATGGACTCAAAGTCCTCCGCACCTTTCAGGTGCTCCAGTCTGTGGCCAGGGACTCCCCCAAGCCCTCCAAGCTGGGATGACAATCTCTGGTGTCCCAGGCCTCTTCTGCATAACCACACATCTCTGGGAATGAGGTGCATAGCAAGGAGTGGGGTGAATAACTGCTCTGAATAAAGAGATGGGGCAGGAGGTGGCAGCCCAGCTCTGGGACAGCAGGGACCTAGGCCCTGTGCTCTCAGAGGTGCCTGATGCCATGCGGCCAGACAGGCCCTGCAGCAGAGAATAGTCCAGACCACCTCCGTAGTGTCCGCCTTGCTCCGTGACAAAGTGAGGATGCTATCAGGGGTGGCTACAACATGCCAGCAGTCTGAGGAGGGATCTCTTCCTCTCCAGTGCCACCAGCTCCATCTGCTGCTGCTGAGAGCAGGTATCCAGCTTCTGTTCCCCTGGGGCACCCCGTCACCAGGACTCCCCCAGCCCCCCAAGAGGCCTTCTGCTCTTACATGGGCTAAACCTGATGAAGTCAGGGCGGCTAGGATCTGGAACCAACTTCCAAGGGAAGTGGTGCTGGCTCCTACCCTGGGGGTCTTTAAGAGGTTTGACGATTACCTAGCTGGGGTCATATGAGCCCAGTATTCTCTCCTGCCCAGGGCAGGAGGTTGGACTTGATGATCTACTTAGGTCCCTTCCGAACCTACATCTATGAATCTATAATTTTTTATTTTACTTTATGTGACTAAAGGGTACTGTAGCAAAGCCTTGGGGAGGGGAGTCCTCAGGCAGTGTGTAGCCCCCTGGTGTCCTGCCCATCTATCTGGCACCTGGCCTACCCTCCCCACTCCCCTACCACGCCTGTTGGGATTCACACAGCCAGGCCGCCTGTCCAGAAGCCTTGTTTTGTGGATTTTTTTTTTAAGGAATGCTTTTTACGTCCCAAGTCAAATCAGCCAAATCAATACCAAATCTGTGTGAGTCATTCAAAAATCATACATGGTCCTACTACCAAACAGCAAGGATCCACCACCCCCGCCTGGGGCTTCACATATTTCCAAATCCATTTGGGGGCAGGCCCAAGTCCGGACTTGAGGTTTGGATGCCCCTGAGTTTCACTTGCCCTCGGCTATATGGCTTCAGGAGCAAGCTGGGGAGGAGTTTCCCATTTCCATAAAGTCGGCGTATAGCCGAGATCTTCCCACTGGAAGTGAAAGTGGAAGACTAACTATGCATTTAGCTTGGTCAGGGTACTACCCCCTGCCATGTCCATGGTTTTCCCCTGCCAGTAGAAAAGCCACCATGATGATCATGGTATTTCCCCTGCCAGGTTTTTAATTTTTTTTTTTTCAAATATATGTCTTTATATTAATTGTATATAGCTCTCTCTCTCTCTCTCTTTCTCTCTGTATATATATAAATATAAATACATATATACACACACATACTCACGCAGACCTTCTGGTCACTGATCATTGCCTCCTTAACCCACCATAGAAACATATTGCACACCCGTTACAATATACGCACCTGTCCGCAAGTCATAGTCTCCCTCCAAAACCCCTTGACTCTATCAATACCCCAAATATGGGGCTTAAAACTCAGTTCATAGAAAAGTAGGGCTCCAAAGGTCATGTCATCCAACCACCTGCCTGAGGCAGGGCCATCCCTAACCGGAGGCATCTCCCAGTGAGGAGATCTCTATTTCTCTGGGCTCTGCCGTGAGCCTCATGCAGTTCACCTCCTTCTGCTCCTTGCGTGCTCCCATGCCTTGTGGCTCAGTTATAAGCATCCATGAAAACGTACTGCGACCGGAGACTTGCTCTCCTGATGAGCTCCTTCTCTTGAGCACCTTCTGCTACCACAGCCTGGGCCAGCCTCCCTTTTCAGCCCATCGCCCTGTTTAAATCCCCTGTCCGACTCTGCCCCTTCCAGCCACTGGCCTGCCCCCTGCCTAACGAGGCACAGGGATTCCTCCTGCACTCATCAGCAGGCTTCCTGCCCTGATCTTTCCCTGATGGGCCACAGTCTCTTGAGCTGCACTGCAGCCGCTACTTTACTGTCTGGCCAGAGCTTCGCCCTTTGCTGACCACGGCCATGCAACTTGCTCCCTGCGGCCCCTATCTTCCCCTGGCTGCTTACTCCCCTGTCACCAGCTTTGACCCAACTTCCCGCACCAGGCTGCAGCCTTGTAATACTCCCTGGCCCCACCTCCAGTAACAGGGGTTGGGGTCCCTCTTGCACCTGGCACTTCTGCATGTTGGGCCACCAGCAAACAGAGGGCTGGGCAGGGGCCAGGGCACTGGCTAGCACTTTGCTGGGAAACAGAAGATGCAGGTTCATACCTCTTCCAGGTGGGCAGGGCCTAGCCTCTGGGTCTCCTGTTCCCTGGGCAAGGGCCTGAATCACTAGGTTATCGGGCTAAAAGGCAGATGGCTTAGAACAAGGGCAAACGTTGAACCCCGAGGGAGCCCGTTCCTTTGCAGTCTTCACTGCCTTAGTGTATTTCCCAGCTCTGCCCAGACATTTGTATCATGAAGCAGCATCTTTGCTGTAATGACTACCCAAGGGAGCTATATATATACATTAGATGTCTTTGCTAGGTACACAGTGTTCTTATAGGCTCATAAATTCAGCCCCAGCCCTCCCATTAAGTTGACAGCAATTCTCTTTGTAAGTTGTGAGCGATGACATGTGAGCACAGATGTTTCCAGTTGTTCCAAAGCCTGGCCATCTATCAGGCTTGCTTCTGCTGTGAGTGGGATTCTCTGTAGGATCGGCAATTCCAGGAGCTTGTAAACGCAGCTTAGGAGGCTATAGGTCAAGAGTTTTCTGGCAGTGAGTCGTCCTTCCCTGGTTTGGGAGCAGTTATCACTTTGGCTTTCCATCAGATCTTTGTATTTTGATTTTTTGTAACAATACAGGGCATAAATATAGAGAGACTTTTTAATGCTCTTTTCCTCTAAGTCATGGAATAATAATAATCGTAGAAAAGTCGTGCTGGGTGGGCCTTGAGGAGGGCATCTAGTCTATCACCCGCTCAAGGCAGGATCATGCCCCTTTCAATCATCACAGAAACGTTTGTTGAATCTATTGTTAAAAACTCCTGGAATCACCTTCCCACGCATCTGCCAGGCACAGTGGTGCCCAAAACATCAACCCCCGCTCTAACTTGCCCCAGGTAGGGCCAAGGGATGAGGAAGCTGCCAATGTCCTGCTCCTGCAAGGACAGGAAGGAGTCTGTGTAAGTGTTTGAGCATTGCCAGGACACGGTCCCTCCCGGTTTCCATGCACTTAAGGGCTCTTCTTACTTCCTCTATGAGAAAGCCTCAAAAATACCTGGCTGGCGATGGCCAGAAGTTCTGTTCTTTGCTTATTGCTTTATCCAAAGGCTTGCCCTGTTAGCCTTGGCTGTGCTAGTGCCTGTGCAGGTATTTTGTGAGGATGGACACGGTGGACTGTGCTGGTGGGTTGTTGAGCAGCATCATATTTCCAAAGCGGTGTCCACACTTTCCAGCTGGATCTTGCTACATTCATGTTAGACATGGTTACCTCCCACTGTGGCCTGCGTCACTTATTACGCTTATCTGCAAGGGGCTTGGCAAAGCTTTGGAATAAGCATAAAAACTTTTTACATTCCTTACCCATATTGGGTATATAGTTCCCACAATGACCATGTGGGATTGATTTAGTGACTGCCTTGAGCACTGCTGTAGAAAACTGCTCCTTGGCTGCATGGGTAGAGACAGCCTGTGGTATGTGCACTACATGTACAAGACAGGGAAGGACACAGAGAGGCAGGTGAGAGTGCAGAAGCAATCAGAGAGAAAGGGGCAGTGGCATGAACAGAGCCTTTGGGATAGCGGGCATTTAGGGCAAAGAAGATGGTGTATACTTAACACCTTCCAGCATATTTTCTACTCCCCCGGCTGTAACAGATGTAGGAAAAGAGAGCTCTACTCTATGCTCAGCCAGTCTCCAATTTTCTTTTTCTTTTGAAATGCTGTCTCAGGCCAAATCAGCCAAATCAGTTCCGAATTCTATGGACCGAGCAGAGCCTAATCATTCAGGTCCGTGGCGCGACCACCAGCAAGTCTCCTCCCTCCCAGACTTCCAGCCTGGGGCTTCAGACACTCCCAAATCCATGGCAGGCATCCTGTGTGCAAGCCCCGAGCCCAGAGGTCGTGGGGTTCAGATGCCCCCAAGTCTTGCTTCCCCTAAACCAAAGGCTGAACGAGCAAGTGAGAGGAAAAGCCTGGGAGCAATCCCTCATCACCACAAACAGTGTTGCTGAGATCCTCCCATTGAGAGGCTTTAGCAGACTCTTCTTGCAAGGGGGCCTGGCTGCAGTGCAAGGGACAGGCCTCCACCCTCAACTACATCAAGTCATTGCAGGCTGAGAAGAAGGGGATCTCCCCTGTCAGGTCAGTAAAACTACCTGGGACAAAACCATCTCATGGTTGTACCACTTTCTAGATCATGCTATCTCCCCTGCCAGGTACTCCAAAACCCAGATGTCTGCTACAGCTGTGCCAGCTGTGGGTAGTGCAGTGACTGCACCAGACTCACCCCCAGCAAACCCTAGGACAGGCCAGTGAGGATGGAGGCCTAAAAGGAGACCCAGGTGCTGCCCAATGGATTCATGCTCCGGTCACATCTTCCCCAGGGTGCTCAGCATCGTTCACATGCACAGGGCTGGGCACAGTGTGCCAACATCGCATCGCGTGCCACCATCTGCACATTGTGCTTCTCTGCCTGGGCTTCTGCCTTGTAGCCTGTGGCCTGGAGGCCAAAAGGCAGCAGGTGAAGCAGCAGACAGTGGTTCTCAGGCCCAAGGCTCTGGAGGGGCAGGGACGGGGGTTTCTGCTCATGTTAAATTCCACTCTGACTAAACACACCAGGAAAACCCCATCATTGCTCCTGCAGGAAACAGCCTGCCCACCTGCGTTTTGGCTACCTGCTCAGGTGCCAGGGCTGCCATACAGACTCTCTGCTCCATGTGGTCCCCTTGGATTCTGGTCCCCGAGACGCAGGGCCACTTGCTCACTGACTTTACCCCCATTTTGGGGAAAAAAGTAGGGCAGGGGGGCAGCTTGGAGACTAGCTGGGCCAGAGGGGCAGTCCATTCCCAGCATCTGATGAAGTAGGTTGCTGCCTATGAAAGGTCATGTGTCTCTGAACCAGCTAGTCTCTTAGATGCCACCCTGCCTTGCCTTCTGCCTGGCTTCAGTCTAGCCCAGCTAACCACCTCTAACCCCCCTTTCAGAGATCCACAGAGCTCACTGCCATGAAAGGCCCGACATGATGATCCTGGGGATGCACTGGTTTGTATTCTGCTAATTGTCATCTGTTGCATGTGATGCTCAGTTACATCCTTGTACATCACCAAGGAGAAATCACAGGCACAAGTCCAACAAGAAATATCTGGGGGTGACAACATAGCAGCAAATGATATGGGAGTTAGGGTTGATCTCAGTTTACATTTAACATGATGCTGTCACAAAGGCGACAAATCCCAGGCTAGACTATGAATGGGGACACTGCATGTTAAGATATGGGAGGAAGCTATTCCTGTCTCCTCAGTGTTGGTGCTATCTTAGCTGGAGAAGTTCACTCAGGGTTGTGTGCTCTGCTTTAGGAAGGCTAAGAACAAACAGGAGAGAGTCCAGGCAGGAGTAAGAAAAATGGTGAGAGGTAAGTAAAACACGACCGATTAAAAGAATGATTATAACAAACTGAGTTTGTCTAATCGAATACTCTTTCATTACATAGAAGTTTGCAATGAACAGGGCAGCGATCACTTGATCTCTAGCCACTGGGGGAAGGACATGAAGAAATTAGCTTAATTTGCAGAAGAAAGATTTACATTAAGTAAACCAGGGTAGTGAAACACTGGACCAGCCTCCTGCGCCAGAGGCATGTGAGCAGGTTAGACAAGTGTTTGTCGGGGATGGTCTTGGTGAATGTGATTGCCTAGCAGTACAGGGGTCCAGACCAGGTGGCCTCCTGAGGTCTTCTACAGCTCCCCAGTTCTGTGGCAACACTCCTCCAGTCATCACCCAAACTTGTGATCTCAAAAATGACATTCAGCGTGTTTGATGGAACCAATTTTCTATAAAATCATTTCCACTGACATTAATTAGAATCATAGAAAATGAGGTTGGGAAGGGACCTCCGGAGGTCACATCTAGTCCAACCCCTTGCTCAAAGCAGGACCAGCCCCAACTGCATCATCCCAGTCAGGGCTTTGTCTAGCCATGTCTTAAAAACCCCCAAGGGTGATGACTCCACCACCTCTCTGGGTAACCTGTTTCAGTGCTTTACTACCTTCCTAGTGAGAGTGTTTTTCCTAATATCCAACCTCAACTTCCCTTGCTGCAGCTCGAGACCATTTGCACCCCTGTTGTTTAATTCTTTCTGATTTCTCCTTTCACCTTTCCTATGAATGATTTTGCCCAATATCAATATTCGTCCAACTGAGCTATAATCATGCAGGCCACCCCCGGGGACCTTTGTAATCATGGGCACAGTGTTAGTTTTCTCCAGTCTTCTGGAACTTGCCAGTGTTTGGGAAAAATCAATGATAATGATACCTTGGCCAATTCTTTCTATACTCTTAGGTGTGCTAACCAGTCTTGCCAGTTTACTGTGCTGGAAGTGAAAAAGGGGCTTGGAAATGTGTGCAAATGTAGCTGATGTCCAGTTTGCACTGCCAAGTGGTGTGAAGAGCCCTTCTTGTGCCTGAGAAACTGCCATTCAGCAACAAGCGTGACAGTATCTTGCCAAAAATCTTTAATGTACTTAGTGTAGAAGTCACTACCTCATTTTGGACCTGCCCACTTCCCCTTTCAGCCTGTGGCAGGAACAAGAAGAGAAACTTTCTCCATCCAACATCCCCTGCTTTTTCTAAAGGAACGGGCTCATGATGAAGTCAGCGGGTTCCTGTCAGCAAGCTGTTTCCAGTTTGTGAGCAGTCAGGAGTGGAGTTTGCTGTCCCTCCACGACGAGGGTGTTTGAGTGAGTCAGTGGTGTGTGTGTCCCGCGCTGCGCAGAGGCCGGGGAGGGCGGTCTTCTACTACAATGCCTCGGATCTGCCCTGGCAGCAGTGGGGAAGGCCTGTGGGGGGAAGCAGAAATGGCAAAGAAGTGAGAATCGAGGGAGGTTTTACATGCCCATCCAGGCCCTGCATACAGCTGCTGTCCTCCCTACACGCCACCTTCCCTTCCCTTAGCTTCGGCTCGGGGAGAGGCCCCATATCCCTAGCAGGACAGGGATGGGGAAGGGAGGCTGCAAGTGGTTTGTCCACATCCACCTCCCTGGGGCTGTGCTCATGTTCTCTGTACCCCAGACACACTTCCTCTTGCAGATGACGTCCTCCTCTGGTGTCCCACACCTGCCCACGCTACACGGCCACCCACACATCTGAGCCTGGAGCCTGAGCTGGGAGCTGCCGTCATGACGTGCTCCTTCCTCAGCGAGGATGGAGCCAACAGGTCCTGAAATGCAGAGAAGCCCTCTGTGGGACAGCCTCTCTCAGGATCCTGCCGCATATTCAAATTGAAGCTGGGCAGAAACCAGCTGTAAAGCTGTCACACGTTGGCAAGCACTAACCCTGTAGCTAGTTGGCTTGTTTTGTAGCTGGACAGACCTTTTCATGGCATGATAATTACTTTGCATGGGTGGCCGGTCTAAATTTATTGTGTGAGTAACCAATTAAGTGTGTAATTAATATATGTAACATGTGGTAGGGGCCTCAGAGGCCCCAATCTCCTGCATGGAGAGCAACTGCCCCCTCACAGACGCAGGATGTTCCTGCCCTGGTCAGACTGGTTGCAGGGACTGTGGTGTGCTATAATGTCTGACAAACCAGTGGAAAATGAACCCTTCCCCAGGCAAACTGCTAGTCTGGCCTGAGAGGATCAGGTCCTTCTCAGCCCCCTCTCATAGACTCTCCTTGGATTTTGCCATCCTGCACCCCCAGTACATCACTGTCAACTGCATGCTCTGGCACTCGGATGTCCTTGCGGCTGAGCTGAAAGCAACCTCTTGAGCACCTGGGCCTCCACAGTTTCATAGTTTCATAGTTATTAGGGTAGGAAGGGACCTATTAGATCAACGAGTCCAACCCCCTGCCCTGGTCAGGAAAGCACGCTGGGGTCAGATGAGCCCAGCCAGGTGTGTGTCCAATCTCCTTTTGAATATTTCCAAGGAAGGGGCCAACACCACCTCCCTTGGAAGCCTATTCCATATTTTGGTGAACCTCACTGTAAAGAACTTTTTCCTGATGTCCAGGAAATTTGATCTCTTTTAACTTGTGTCCATTATGGCAGAAATGCCACCGTCTGTGTCTCCCTCCAGAAACCTGTCCCGGTCAGCTTGGGACACTGGGGTTGAATTCCTAAGGGAGGGGGATTTTCCTCCCTGCCTACGTGACAAAAGCCTGGTGCCGAGGGGGTGGTCCCTCTGGTCACCTGAGTGGGGGAGGGAAAAGCCCCTGCTCCTCGGCCCAGGTAACCAGTGATGCTTTTTAAATCGGTTGGCTAGTGGCCAACACTGCTGGCTTCTATTGGACTGGGCTGCTGAGGTCAGAAAGGCGATATAAGGGCCTGGTCCAAGAAGGAGGAGAAGCCATTTTTCCAGCATGGCACAAGCATCAGGATAGGGAGAGAGTCTGATCCATCTGAAACGCTCTCTCTGGAAATCTCCGAGCCAGATCTCTTCCATTTTCTGGATGATACTTGTAAGTGTTTCTAGAGAGCTAGTCAGCTCCCAGTGATGCATTTGCGTATCACACGGTTACCTCAGCCAGACAGTTTTGCTCAATGGTAATCCCTTGATAGTGCTGTACCTCTTACCCTATTCTAACCCTACCCTCTGCAACCAATACAGTTCTCCTTTGTGACTGGTGTAGGGGACTTATTGAGGGGTGGGTTTAATGATGCCTAGGAGGCCCCTTGGGTCTGCGGACTAAGGAAGACTATCCTTTTTTGGCCCCCAACTTGGGGAGGAGCCCCAAGTCCTTGTATTGGGTCGAGTACCCGTAGGACTATTAGGCCTGTGTTTCCCCGAGGACACAGGACCTAGAAGGTCCCCTTCTCAGGGTGGTGGCAGCACGTTACCCCCGGACTCAGCGGTGGGGCTCGAAAGGGGGTCTGCCAGGGCTTAGGCAGCCCCTGGGGAGACAGGTGGAGTCTGTCAGGTGGACAGGCATGGTGAGGTGGGAGGCTCAACACAGGAGCTCCCCTACTGGCCCACCACATCCATCATTTCTAGTTACCCCGACTGTTGCCCTGGTAAACATCATATCCCTCACTTCCTGCTGACCCCCTGTGCTGAGTTTGTAGGCAGCCACAAGATCACCTCTCAGCCTCCTCTTGTGGAGGCTAAAGAGGTTCAGGTCTCCCAACTGGTCCACATAGGGTTTTTTTCTATAGGCCTTTAACCAGATGTGTGGCCCTCCTCTGAACCCTTTCCAGGCCATCCACATCCCTCCTGATGTGCGGCGCACAAAACTGGACGCAGTACTCCAGCTGCGGCCTGACCAATGTTGCATTGAGGGGAAGTATCACCTCCTAGACCTGCTTGGGATGCATCTACTTATGCAAGAAAGAGTGTGGTTAGCTTTACTTACTACCTCATCACATTGGTGACTCATGTTCATTTTAGAGTCGACTATGACTCCGAGATCCCTTTCCACAGTTGTGCTACTTCGAGTGGTCCCTCCCAGGCTATGGGAGTGTTGATGATTCTTCCTCCCCAGGTGCAACACATGGCACTTATCCTTGTTAAACTGCATCCTATTCTGTTCTGCCCACCTCCCCAGCCTGTCCAAATCAGCCTGGATTTGCTCCCTGCCCTCTAGTGTGTTTACCTCCCCCCATAGTTTTGTGTCGTCAGCAAACTTGGACAGGATGCTTATTACTCCCTCATCCAAGTCACTAATGAAGACATTGAATAGTACTGGTCCTAGGACAGAGTCTTGGGGGACTCCGTTGCCTACATTTCTCCAGGTCAAAACCAACCCAGCCACCACCACTCTGCGTGCATTCCACAATCCAATTTTCCACCCACCGGACTGTGTAATAATCTACATTGCAGTTTTTTAGTTTATTTAAAAGAACTGGGTGTGACACTGTGTCAAAAGCCTTTTTAAAGTCTAGGTAAACAACATCTACCTCTGTTCCCTCATCCAAGCATTTTGTGACGCGGTCGTAAAATGAAACTAGGTTGGTCAGACAGGATCTGCCTGCTCTGAGCCCATGCTGATTGCTGATTGCATTACTTTACTCGCTGGCCTCCAGGAAAGGAGAGAATCCAGACCCCTTCCCTGGCAACTTGGCCCTTACGTCACCAGCTGAAGTTTCCACCAGGTGAATTTTTTGTCAGTCACAAGTTAACAGAAGAGTTTGCTTTACCCGGTATATAGATTAGTCTGCACTTCCTTCTTCCCCAGGCCTGAGAAGGGGCATTTTGTGTCCAAAAACTTGTCTGGCATCTCTCCTGACTGTTGGCCCAAGAAAAGACAGTCAAAAAAGCCCTTTTCCTTCTGGCATAGGGCCTAGGAGACAGACAGGCTGTTCTGAGTCACCCAGGAGAGGGCAGAGCCACCCTGCTCCAGAGCTGGCCTGTGCACTGGGACATTTCCCGGCTGTGCTTTCCCATATTCTAGCTTGCCCATTCTAGCCGGGTAGTTTGACTGGGAACGGCTCTGCAGACTAGGAAGCGGATCCATCTCAGCTCCCCTGAAATGGGAGCCAAAGCATTGACATACCCAATGCCCTTTGGTGTGTGGGACGGTAATGGGGTGTGCTCAAGCCACCCGGTGCTGGACCCTTGCAGGGGAGAGAGACCCACACCCTATGAACAGACTGCCTGCCAAAGCCCGCACGGGGGGTCTGAACTGTCACCCCCAGGGCAGAGACCATTTGGGGAGTGATTTCTGTACAGCCCCTTGCTGAGCTGGTGGCAGAGCTGGGGGGAGACCTCCCAGCTGCCAGCTGCACCTACCTCACTGTCCATGCCCTCCCTGCCAGCTGAGCATGGAGAGAAGCCAGGCCAGGCTGGCTCAATGCAGGAAGCTTTACATCTGCCATGGCTGTCAGATCCCAGGATGCAGCATATCCCAGCTGACCCAGCATTGCCACCAGGCTGTCTGTGCCTAGATCATCACAGGAGTCCTTCCCTGGCTCTGCTCCAGGAGCTGAGCCCCTCTGTCCCACAACTCTCCAGGTCTTCCAGAGCCTGGCTGCCATGCCCAGGGGATCTCACCTCTGGACACAGGGGCCGGTGGTGGGTGAGGCAGCACTTCAGCTCCACAGCCCTCTTGGGAGTCAAGCCCATCACCATCCCCCAGCTCCCTGCCTGGCCCTGTCCACCTGGGTCCAGGGAAGTCTCTGGTGTTCAACCTCCTGGGACTGACCCCAGTGCTCTTTCCTGCCCAGGGCAGGGGGTCGGACTCGATGATCTAATAGGTCCCTTCTGACCCTAACATCTATGAAACTATGACTATCATCCCCTGGGCTTTGCTCTTCCCTGGGGTCATTGGAGGGACTGGGGAGGGATAAGTATGGGCTGGGAGCTGGAAGGGCTCTCTTCCTCCCAGCTCATATGCACATACTCCAGAGTTCAGGGGCCATAGGGGCCTGATGCGAGATGGGGCAGTGTAACAACCTGAAGGTTTTTGCCGGTTGGACACAATTCATAGGGATGATTTGGAGGGTGACCCTAAGAAGCGTTATGTACTTAGTACATTTGGGTGGGAGCAAAGGAGGCACAAATGGGGTTTGTGTCAGCAGTTATATCTTGCGTGGGATGTGCCATGTTCATGTCCCCCACCACTGCATCTGCACCAGGTGTAAGCTGGTGTTTGCCCTGGAGGAAAAGACTCAAGGGCTGGAAGACTGGGTATGCATGCTCCACTACATCAAGGAAAAGGAAGATTACATGGACAGGAGTTATGAGAGGTTAGTACTGGAGAGGCCAGATGGAAATGAGGACAAGTGGCAGCATGTGACTCCTCAAAGGAGGGCCCTCAGAACTGAAGTGGAGTGGATTGAACCATAAAATCATAGAAAATGAGGGTTGGAAGAGACCTCAGGAGGTCACATCTAGTCCAACCCCCTGCTCAGAACAGGACCAGCCCCAACTAGATCATCCCACCCAAGGCTTTGTCTAGCCGGGTCTTAAAAACCTCCAAGGATGGAGACTCCACCACCTGTTCCAGTGCTTCACCACCCTCCTAGTGAGAAAGTTTTTCCTAATATCCAACTTAAATCTCCCTTATTGCAACTTGAGCCCATTGCTCCTTGTTCTGTCATTGGCCACCACTGAGAACAGTCCAGCTCCATCCTCTTTGCAACCCCCTTCAGGGAGTTGAAGGCTGCTATTAAATCCCGCCTCATTCTTGTCTTTTCCAGACTAAATCAGCCCAGTTCCTTCAGCTTCTCCTCATAAGTCCTGTCCCCCAGCCCCTGAACCATTTTCGTTTCCCTCCACTGGACTCTCTCCAATTATCCACATCCTTTCTGTAGTGGGGGACCCAAAACTGGACACAGGACTCCAGATGTGGCCTCACCAGTGCAGAATAGAGAGGAATAATTACTTCCCACATTCGGCTGGCAATGTTCCTACTAATGCAGCCCAATATACCGTTAGCCTTCTTGGCAATAAAGGCACGTTGCTGACTCATATCTAGTTTATTGTCCACTGTCACCCCCAGGTCAACAACTGTTTTCAAGTACTTTGTGGTCCAAGACATCTGCAGGCATGATGCAGGGGACTCAGCTGTCTGGAGAACAGGAAGTGCAGAGCCCCAGGAGCAGCAGCTCTAGGACCACTGCAGCAAGAGAGAAGAGCAGAGTGGTGGGGGTTGGTGATTTCCTGCTGTGGGGGACAGAGGCACTAATTCGTTGACCAGACTTGGGGTCTAGGGAGGTGTGCTGTCTACCTGAAGCCCAAATTCAGGATGTCACAGAGAGACTGCCAAAGCTCATCGATCCCTCAGACCACCACTCTTCCCTGCTTGCCCATGAGGGCACTAAGGATGCTGCCAGGAGTACCACCGAGCTGATCGGGGTCACCACAAGGATCTTGGCAGGAGGGTTAAGGAGCTTGGAGAACAAGTGGTGTTTTCATTGATCCTCCCTGTGGACGGCAAGGGTCCAGGTAGGGACCATACTGTTCTGGAAGTAAATGAGTGGCTACGATGATGGTGTTGATGTGAAAGCTTTGAATTTGTTGCCAAAGGGCAAATGTTCTGCTGAGGAGGACTGCTTGCAAGAAATGGGTCCATCTGACCAGAACTGGAAAGAACATCTTTTGGCATTGTTCGGGCACCCTTGTAAAGAGGGTTTTAAACTTGGGTCTGGGGGGGAAGGGACTGGAGGAGATCGATCAACTCTGCAAAAGGGCCAGAAAGTCACAAGGCAACAGGTGGTGCAAAAGTGGGGTCTGAAGCAAGCAGAGTAGGACAAAAGGCAAAATATATCTGATGTAATTATACAAATACGAGAAGTATGGAGAATAAACAAGATAAGCTGGAAGCTGCAGCCAAAGAAAAATACCTATAACCTCAGTGTGAGTCTGCAGTGTGATGCAGATCATGGAATCACAGGGCGGGAAGGGCCCCCGAAGGGCCATCGGGCCCAGCCCCTGCACGAGCAGGAAAGACATCTGGGGTCAGGTGACCCCAGCCAGGTGACCGTCCTGTCTTCTCTTGAAGACCTCTAGGGTAGATGATTGCACCACCTCCGGGGGAGCTTGTTCCATAGTCTGGACACCCTAGTTGTAAAGAAGTTTTTCCTAATGTTCAGCCTGAAACTGTCTTCCAGGAATTTGTGGCCGTCGTTTCTAGTTTTCCCCCAGGGCGCCCTGGTGAACAGTTGTTCACCGAGCCCCTGATGTACACCTCTGATATAACAGTAAGCTGCAATCAGATCCCCTCTCAGCCTTCTTTTCATTAGGTTGAAGAGTCCGAGATCCCGCAGCCTCTCCTCATATGGCTTGCCATGGAAGTTCCCGATCATACGGGTGGCCCTTCTCTGGACCCTCTTGAGTTTTAGCATGTCCTTGTTGAAGTGCGGTGCCCAGAACTGGACGCAATACTCCAGCTGTGGCCACACCAATGTTGAGTAAAGCACGAGAATCACTTCTTTGGATTTACTGGAGATGCATCGATTGATGCATGCCAGAGTTTTATTGGCTCTAGCAGCTACTGTGTTGCATTGCTGGCTCATATTCATGCTGGGGTCTATTGTTACCCCCAGATCCCTTTCATTTGTAGTGCTGGTCAGGTTAGCGATGCCCAGCCTGTAGGTGTGCTGGGCTTTTCCTTCCCAGATGCAGCACTTTGCATTTCTCTATGTTGAACCTCATCTGGTTATGTTCTGCCCAACATGCCAGCCTGTCTAGGTCTGCTTGTATCTGCAGCCTATCTTTAGATGTGTCTGCACAACCCCTTATCTTGGTGTCACCCACGAACTTGGCCCATAGGCTTTTTACTCCCTCATCCAGGTCGTTGATGAAGGTGTTAAACAGCACGGGGCTGTTGTCCAAAAGGTAGATGCAGTTTTGGAGTGCTGTAATGGGGAACCCGGGAGTCCTGCTACTTTAAGGGGAGAGTGCATCTGGAAAGCAAGTAGCCCAGGGGCAACAGGGATAGGAGTTATCACTGGCAGGGGCTGCACTGGAATAGGCATCAAGGGACAGAGCTTAAAGCAGCCAGGGAATAAAGGCTGCAAGAGCTGGACTGGCTGCAGCAGAGGAAACAAGGCTGTTCATTAAGCAAAGGGACCCCTGCGTGTGGCTGGGAAGGCACCTGTCCTGAAGTGGGGGGTGCTTGGGGGCATAGAAGCCCCTCACTTGAGGCAAAGCAGGCAGCCTAGCTCTGCCATCCGCAAGGAGAGGACCTCCTGGGGAGCGAGGCTACAGGAAACAGGGTCACAGGCACCCAAGCTGCCCCAGAGAGATGGAAGGAGACAGCTAAGGGGGATATGAGCTGCTATGGGGGAATGACCTAGAGTGGATGTAAAGTTTAGTTTGCAGCTGGTCGGGCAGGCTGGGTGAAGAACAGCGGGGCAGCCCTTGGGGGTGCTGTGGGCTGCACTGGGGACAGAAGAACGGTTTAACCCTTTGGAGGGGGCAAAGGACGTCTGGTCAGGCAGCCTCTAATGAAGTGGAGCTGTGTGTTTGCTGCTGGGCACTTTGGGCTGTGCTTATTCTCCCCACCAAGACGTGAAGTCCCTCTCTCAAGAGCGGACCTGGATGCTGCTCCTTGCGTCAGCACCGCAGAACAACCAGGGAGGTGCGGGACTGAATGGCCGGGGGGTCAGACTGAGAAGGAACCAGTCCACCTCCGCTGTAAAACAGGCCTGGGCTGGCTTTGGGAGCACTCAGAGACCAGACCAGGCCTGGTTCCAAGCAAGCACCCCCGGGGGACCGTGTGAGAGGTCTTTCTCCGCAAATCCATTCATCACATCTGACAAAGTCCATTGCTGCTCATGGACCAGCCCTGCCTCCTGCCAGATTCCTGGCTGCCACCTCTCTGCTCAATACCGCGGGAGCCCTCTAGTGGCATATGCTGTGTGGTGGTTACGGCTGAGGCTCCCAACCGTCCCAGAGTAAAGTCCCCTTGGTAAATTCCAGCTTTTCATTTCAGATAATTGCAGATCGTTTCAAATAATCCAGCTGATTATAGGAAAACAAACTAGAGCAAATTTTCTGCTGCAAAATGATGAGCATGACCACAACAGCATATTTCTTGCAGTGTGGATTCTTTGTTGAAACTTCTGGTTTATCTTGTGACTTGTGTTTGCGCACCTGACAGTGCTAACATGATGTGGCACCCCACAGCACCACTGAAAGGATCTCTTGGCAGCCCAGGGTGCCACAACACCCTGGCTGAGAAGCACAGGGCTATAGGAACACTGCTTTCTCTGCGTGTTCATTCATACTGCACACATTTTATTGGTTTTCAGCCAGTTGATCTATTTATGGGCCATGTTCAGTACATAGATGTAAAGGGAGAAATTTGCCCTCAGCTCTGCCTGGGGGATCTTGCAGTCAGTCTGCCCCAGGAGAAGAACAAGTCGAGTTGGCTCCTCACAGAGGTCCCAGGAGTGATGCCAGGCTGGATCTGTTCATCCAGAGCGGAGGAGCAAACCCCATGTTGACCAGGCAGCCATGGACAAGGGTCAGGCCAGGGATGCCAGGAGTGCGGTAGGGGGGAGCCCAGGGTCATAGGAGGCTGGACAACGGCGGCAGCAGGCCTGTGGAGATCTCTGTCCCAGGGTCTATGGGGCATTGAACCATGCGTGGGCTCCAGAATGGAAGCAGCCAGGGTGGGGATGCCAAGAGCCCCGGGCAGGAAAGAGGCTGGGGCAGACAAGAGGGGCACAGCCTGAGAGCCAGGGAGGGCAATTGTGAGACCAGGGCTGGGACCCCGGACACCCGTTCCCCCAACACAGAGCCACTGCCTGCCCCATGGGATAGGATGGCAGGGGCAGTGCGTGCCCCAAAGGGGCTGGCCTGGGGCGGGGCATGGCCTGCATGGTGAGGGCTGGGCTGGCTGTGACCTCACACAGGAGCCTGGGCAGGACCCAGCCTCTTCAGCCAAGGGCCAGGGGCTGTGACCTCACAGAGGCTGACCTTCGACCTCACAGAGGCTGACCTTTAGGCAGAGGCCAGAGCCTGGGCCAGGACCTCAGACTTCAGACCTTTGAGCCAACAGGTCTCTCCTCATCTGGGGTCTTCCCGGGGAAGACAGCATTCACGCTGTGCTCTCAGGCAGCTGAAGTGTTGCTGTTCAGGTGACAGAGAATCTCGCTGCCTTTCCTGGACCCCTTGCAGACGACACCAAGCTGGGGGAGTAGTAGATACCCTGGAGGGTAGGGCTAGGATTCAGAGTAACCTATAGACAAATTGGAGGATTGGGCCAAAAGAAATCTCATGAGGTTCAACAAGGACAAGTGCAAAGTCCTGCACTTAGGACAGAACAAACCATTGCACCCGCAGGTGTCTGCGTCTGGAGCTATTTCCAGGGCAAAGCCATTGGGAGCGGCAAAGGAGCCGTCCCTGGTGACTCACCTGAACCAGTGCCAGCACTTGAGCAGGTAAGAGAGTGATTCCTCTTCCGATGCCAAAAATCTGGTGCTCTGTCTACGCTACCCCTGTCCAGCCACAGACACTATCTGGCCCTTGGAAAACCTTTCAGTGCAAGCCTCCATCCTTGCACCATCTCCTTCCCCAGCCCAATATCGGGGCAAGGCCGTTTCAGGGTCTTCTCCTGTCACCCTAGTGCTGCACTGACATAGAAAGGAATTGGCACATTGTGCAAAGGTCATTTCAGCATTGCAAAACCCTAAGCCAGGGCAGCAATGCCAGCCAAGGCTCAGGGCAGCATTTCCACCTCACTGGGGCAGCTCCAGTCCCTCTAGAGGCCCAGAAGAGGAGCGCTTGGGCAGGGACAAAGGCAGAGACCTCTCTAGCAGCCAGTCGGATTGGGGAGATTTCCTGGACCCAAGGAACTGTTTAGGAATCACTGTGAGCAGACAAGTGGCCCCTGAGGGCTGAGAGTGCCCTGAGCCCCCAGTGTGCAGGGTCCGAGCACTGTGTGGTGGGAGGCAAGACGCCTCCCAAATGTTCATGCAATGAGGGGGCATGGCCAGTCTGTACTCCTAGAGACCAGGCCCTCCCCGCCCCTCCCCTCCCCTCCCCTCCCGGTCCCACACCCCAGGGCTTGTAGCCCATTTCCACTTTGGACCCAGCCCCCCATTGCAGGGGAGAAGGCCAGGGCAGCACAGAGGGAGGGAGCCTCAGCCTCTCCCCACAGGCTGGAGCCGGACGGAGCAGCTGTCCTGCTGCAGCCTCTGCGGTCCCTCGCCCCAGGGTCTGCAGTGCAGGTTCCAGCACTTGACCAGCCCTGCCCAGCCCCAGGACTTCTGCCAGAGGGCACTGATCTACGCACGCTGCCCGGGGTGCCCCAGACCCAGACAGCCCTCCAGATGCTCTACCTGCCCCTGCTGCCGGAGGGACCAGGCGAATGATTAAGGATGAGAGCAGTACAGGGGAGGGGTTCCCTGCCAAGGCCACAAATTGAAGCAGCATTGAAAGATCTACTTGTCTAATTCACCAAGCCAGATAGCTGGACACTGGGGACACCAGTGGATCACTGCACCATCCGGGCTGAGAGGGAGCAGAGGGCCGTGCTTTGGGGCCTCTGGTTGTGCCAGAGGCTCCCCCTCCCCGTACAGGTTGGTGACTTGTGTCTCGGGATGGAAATAGCAGGTTCCTGCAGACAGCCTGATGCCAGGCGCTCCCCTCTTTGCCCCAGCCCTCTTTGCCTCTACCCCTGCTCTGTTCCCAGGGTGCAGCTTCCGCCCCGACCCCAGCAGATCTATGGATGTGGAGCGCACCAGGGAGGATCAAGTTGGACCCGTCCGGGCCGAGGGCGAGCAGAGGGCTGTTCTCTGGGGCTTCTGGTTGAGCCGGAGGCCCCCCCTCCCCGTACAGGTCAGTGGCTCCCCGTACAGGGCGGTTTCCCCCCAGGCAGCCGGGTGCAGGGCACTCTCCTCCCTGCCCCATCCCTGCTCTGCCTCATTCCCAGGCTGCAGCCTCTGCCCGTCCCCAGCCCTGGGCACTGAGTCCCCAGCCCTGCCCGTGGGCATCCCCAGGCGCTCTGGCACCTGGGGTGGTGAGGCCCTGCACAGCTCGGCAGTGGGATCAGGATCTGCCCAGGGCCCCGGGCCTCACTGGCTCCTCCTGTCCTGTGCCCAGGGCTCAATCATCTCTGGGGCGAGGACGAGGTCACCCCAAGCGGGGCTGTGCCGGATGCACTGGTGAGCATCAGCCTATGTGGGGATCCCAGTGGGGCCGGGTGGGCGCCTCTGGGGGACGCAGTGGGATTGGGGGATATTGTCCCACAGGGCTGCCATGCCCCTGCGGTGTAGAGATAGGCGCAGGAGGTCCTCTCGAAGGGGCCGCGGTTCTGGGCCTGCCGGTCAGAAAGGGGCCATGGCTCTGGGCCCGCTCCAAGCCGGGGCTGTGATGTGATGTCTGCTGGGTTGCAGCTCCGGAGGGTCCGTGCTCGCCAGCCCTCCATGGCGGACACCGTTCCCTGGAGAGGCACCAGCGGGAGCCCTTGGAGGAGGCCACTCTCCAAGCCTGATGTGAGTGCCTGAGCCGGCCCTCCCTGGACTCTGGTCATGGGCATCAGAGACAATTCCCCTGGCTTGGCGCCGCAGGAGTCCCTCTCCCCGTGCGGGAGCGCTGGCCTGAGGGCTCCTCCCTGCTTGTTTGGGGCTGAGACAGGGAAGAGGGGCTAGAGCCCCATGTCCTGGGTGCCAGCCCCGTGGTGTGTCCAGGGCACCTGCACCCTGGGCTGGGACAGCAGGTTTCTTCTTCCTTCCATCAGATTGATGGACGCCGTGGGCACCAGGGAGGATCGTGCTGGATCACTGCACTGTCCAGGCTGAGAGGGTGCAGAGGGCCGTGCTCTGGGGCCTCTGGTTGTGCTGGAGGCTCCCCCTCCCTGTACAGGTTGGTGCTTCTTTTTCCAGGATGGAAATAGGAGGTTGGTCCCTGGCAGCCTGGTGCAGGGTCTCTCCTCTCCTCCCTGCCCCAGCCCTGCTCTGCTCCCTGCTCCATTCCCAGGGTGCAGCCTCTGCCCCTGCCCCCAGCCCTGGGCCTGTACCCCAGGCCAAAAGGCACCATCCCTGGCCTTAGGGATCCTCAGAGGTAACGGCAAGCAGAAGACTCAGAAGAGGTACAACCCCCCAGCCCACCCCGGAGCTGTGCAGCAGCCCAAATCAGCCCTGTGCTGGGCTTGAGATTCGCAATGTCCCACTTTGCTGCAGCCTCTGAGTGTGCTTGCAGTGGCAGGTGGGCTGTCCAGGGTTAGGAAGTGACCATGGGATGAGGGAGGGGTCTTGGAGCTGGAGCTGAAGCTGCCACACAGGATGGTTTAGCTGTCCCTAGCTTGGTGCTGTGCACCCTCACTGGGTCCATCACGTGTGTGGAGCTGGGGTCTGTCTGTTGTCGTGGCAGCTGTCTTGCCGCTGCAGCTGAAGTGCTTGGGTCCGTGTCAGGTGGGGCTGGTCCGGGGTCTCACGGGCTGGTACTCACCATTCCCCCATAGGGCCCTTTGGGCACAGAGGTGGCCGTTTCGTGCTACTCCCAGACTTGGGCCATGGGGGATGAATGGAGCCTCCAAGCCTGTTTCAAGCTGGACAGGGGTGGCTCTGGGTACAGTTTTGAGCAGGTGACAGGTAACGGCAGCCCCTGGGCAATTCAGGGGTGGTTGTGCCATGGCTCAGGGTCCTTCCAGGTGCAGGAGAGCACTCTGGCTGCTCCATCCCATAGGTTCCCCACTTCCATGTTCCCAGGAATCCCGACGCTTGTCTTCGCTCCCAGAAGGGGAATCATGGCCACTTGTGGCCAGCAACAGCCTCTTGTGGGCAGGGCTCCTTTGCTCTGGGAACCAGGCGGTGCATGTCCATTCCTGCCCTGCTTGTAGTGGCCTCATGGACAGCTGGGCAAGGGCCTGGAAAGAAGATGTGAGCTCTGCCAGGAAGGGGAGCGCATGGGGAAGAATGTGTGTGAAAGGGGAGACCAGGCTCCAAGCGTGGAGGACATGGGGAGGTGATCTCTTGTGATTCCCCCGAGCCAGCAAGCAGGAAATAACCTGGGACCCCTCACGTTGTTCTAGGTCAAGTGGACAAAATGGCAAATCCAGGCTGCGGCTGGACTCCATTTCCTAGCAGCCCCTGTCTGTGTGGCTCCTGGCAGGTCTTCATGGAGACCCCAGGTGCTCAGGGCCATGACAGTGCAGGGTTGCAGAACTGGGCCTTGGCCCCAGTCCTGCACTGTCATGGACCAGCGATCCCGGGGTCTCTATGTAGACCATCCTGCAGCGAAGTGGGCAGGGCACACAGCTGGGCGAGGACCTGCTCCGGGTCTGCGGCCAGAATCTTGTGGCAGTGACAGCACGGGGCCGGGGTCAGGGCAGAGCTGCGGTCTGCTGTCTGCATGCCCCTGTCCGTGGACCCCGCACTCATCCCGAGCACTGGATCACGGCTCAGCCCCAACCCCGGCTTCATGCTGTCACTGCCCCAAGATCCTGGCCCTGCCCACCTGTCTCACTCCTGGACACAGCCCCATCCCCATCCCAGCCTCTTGTCTATGTGTCCTGCCTGCGCAGGTCCCACCCCCTGTAGCGGGTGTGGGACAGATGGGCCAGGGTGCCTGGACAGCAGGGCTGGGTCCAGCAACAACAGCCACAAAGAGCCACTACTACAGGAGCTGCTGAGGCATGGAGACTGTCACAGGACAGATCCAGCCCAGGGACCAGATTTTGCCCACCCCTGTTTTAAGGCGAGGAGGTGTGGGAAGACCAGGGGTCTGCAGCACTGCCAGAAGCTGGGAGCAAGGGGCTGCCCACCCAAGCAGGGCTCCTGGAGTCAGCCAGGCACCACACTGCCATCATCGCAGCCCGTGCAAATGTTCTGAGCAGTGACGGGGGCTGTCGGACATCAGCGCTGCTCGGGGATCCCTTTCCCAGTGCCTCTGAAGAGCAGCAAGGAGGGGGTGTGGCTTTTCGTGTGTGCAGATGTGAGCTTGTTCTGCCCGTGCAAGAAGCTGAACATGCCCATTGGGACTTGCTGCATGTTTGCACCCTGAGTTCATGGTGGGGAAGGAACAGATACCCACCATGCCTAGGAACGAAGATGCCGGTAGCTCAGCAACACCTCGGATAAGCACAGCAGCACCCAATGCTTTCCAGCTGACCCAGCCCCGGGGAAATAAAAGCTGATGCAAGCAGTTGAGTGGCTCACCCTTCATTTGGGTACTGTAAATCAGGGTGTCAGACTCCCACCTCCCACTTAGGCCTTGTTGACTGTGCTAAGCACTCCCTGCTCCCTCGCACTGCAGTCCTGCCCAGGCAGAGTCCCCAGGCAGCCGGAGGCTGGCCAAGGCCATCTGGGGTCATCTGTGCTGCAGCAAGGGTGAGTTCTGATTAAGTCGGATCTTTCTATTTGGGCCGAATCAGGGCCCACGTAGAAGCCGATGAGCTGAAATGGTGCCCCAGTGCTCCACCACAGTGTCGCAGGGCACTGCCAGCATTTGGGCATCTCCCAGAACGCCCTGCTCCCAGGAGCCAAGCTGGATCACGGGGGAGATTCTCAGAGAGCATCAAGACAGAAGCGGTTCAGGGTAGAGCCAGGGCAGAGGTGCCAGGTTCATGGACATCTGTGTCCAGCTGCTGTGGGCACACCTGGGTGTGCTAAAACAGAGCCAGTGCAACTGGTGTGGGGTCTGCATGGCCCAGTTCTCCGGTGCTGGGCTCTCATCCCGTGAGTCACAACTCCCTGTCTGCCCCATAGAGCTGAATGGTGTGGGTCCTGGTTGGTCTCAGCTTCATGGCAGGGCCTCTGCCCTGAGCCTCTTGTGCACTGGGTGTCGAGAGAAGGGAGTCAGGCAGAGGCCCTGTACCCACCCCATCACAGAAGGGGCCTTGCCATGGCCATCCTCTGGCTCTGGCTCTATGTGGACCATGGCAGCCTGAGGAGGTAGCCCATGGGCTGAGAGCTGCTGCTGCACTGCACCTGGAGTGCTGCTGTGGGAAAGAAAGTCGTGAGTTCAAGGGAACGGCATGGAAACCTGCAGAGCAGGGTGTGGGGAGACAGACAAATGGAGAAGGCACATATATGGATTCACAGTCATGCACGGGACCCTTCCACCGCCCGACCTGGGGCCTGAGGGGAATCAAGCCCTTGTTGGTGCCTGTTTCCAAGCAATGCAGCCAGGTAGAGGTGATGTTCAGACTCCCGTGATCATCTCCAAGCTGCTCAGTAGGCCTGTGTGAGTAGGCAGCTATTTGATCTGGCTTCGGATCCGGCCGCTTTGGATGCCAGGGATACAATCTGGAGCTCCAGACTGGATTCCTGCTTCAATCCAGCCAAAGCGGCTCTGAAGTGTCAGAGCTGCCTCGGAGATTTGGCCATAGGGTATAATGAGGAATCAATGAAATATCTATACCTTTGTTGTTTTTGTCTGATTTGGATGAAACTTGCAGGGGTGGTAGGCTCTGCTGAGAGCTGAAGCCTGCCAAGTTTCAAGAAGTTCGATGCAGGGGTTTGGGGGGAAGTGCACCTCAAGCTGTTGAAAGGCAAAACTCGTGACACAGATGACCCTGTGTGTATTAAGGTGCAGCAGGATGAAAACTGCAGGGATGGTGGCCCCTGCTGCAGCCACGACGCCTGCCAGCGGTCGAGGAGATCGGTGCAGGGGGGTCCTGGGGCCCTGTACCCCTAGCTGCTCACAGACAAAACTCGTGCCATGGGTGTTTGTGGGACTGACTGTGTGAGTCTTGGGGCAGTTGATTATCTGTATTGATTATTTCCTGTCCTTAGTCCATGGTTTAGTAGGTGTTAATCCTTTCTAATTAACTCATTAATGCCTAAGTAACACCTACAAAACCACAGACTAAGGAGAGGAAAGAATCAATACAGACAATCAACTGCCTCAAGACAGAGACAGTCAGTTGCACAAGCACCCATGGCATGAGTTTTGTCTGCTAGCAGTTCGGGGTGCAGGGCCCCAGAACCCAACACCCCTGACAGCTGGCAGGCTTTGTGGCCTCACCAGGGGCCACCATCCCTGCAGCTGTCACCCCGCTGTGGTGTAAAACATACAAGTGACATGAGTTTTGCTTTTAAGAATTTGGGGTGCAGTCCCCGCGAACCCCTGCACCGATCTTGAAACCTGACAGACTTCGTGCTCTCAGCAGAGGCTACCACCACAGCAAGTTTCATCCAAATCAGATGAAAAACAACAAAGTTATAGATATTTCATTGATTCCCCATTATACCCTATGGCTGGATCTCCGAGGCGGCTCTGAAGCTTTTCCAAAGCGGTTCATAGATTCATAGATTCATAGATGTTAGGGTCAGAAGGGACCTCAATAGATCATCAAGTCCGACCCCCTGCATAAGCAGGAAAGAGTGCTGGGTCTAGATGACCCCAGCTAGATACTCGTCTAACCTCCTCTTGAAGACCCCCAGGGTAGGGGAGAGCACCACCTCCCTTGGGAGCCCGTTCCAGACCTTGGCCACTCGAACTGTGAAGAAGTTCTTCCTAATGTCCAGTCTAAATCTGCTCTCTGCTAGCTTGTGGCCATTGTTTCTTGTAACCCCCGGGGGCGCCTTGGTGAATAAATCCTCACCAATTCCCTTCTGTGCCCCCGTGATGAACTTATAGGCAGCCACAAGGTCGCCTCTCAACCTTCTCTTGCGGAGGCTGAAAAGGTCCAGTTTCTCCAGTCTCTCCTCGTAGGGCTTGGTCTGCAGGCCCTTGACCATACGAGTTGCCCTTCGCTGTACCCTCTCCAGGTTATCCGCATCCTTCTTGAAGTGTGGCGCCCAGAATTGCACGCAGTACTCCAACTGCGGTCTGACCAACGCCCTATAGAGGGGAAGTATCACCTCCCTGGACCTATTTGTCATGCATCTGCTGATGCACGATAAAGTGCCATTAGCTTTTCTGATGGCTTCGTCACACTGCCGGCTCATGTTCAACTTGGAGTCCACTAGGACTCCAAGATCCCTTTCCACCTCCGTGCCACCCAGCAGGTCATTCCCTAGGCTGTAGGTGTGCTGGACATTTTTCCTCCCTAGGTCCAGCACTTTGCATTTCTCCTTGTTGAACTGCATCCTGTTGTTTTCTGCCCACTTGTCCAACCTGTCCAGGTCTGCCTGCAGCTGTTCCCTGCCCTCCGGCGTGTCTACATCTCCCCATAGCTTTGTGTCATCTGCAAACTTGGACAGAGTACATTTCACTCCCACGTCCAAGTCGCTGATGAAGACATTAAAGAGTATCGGTCCAAGGACCGAACCCTGCGGGACCCCACTGCCCACACCCTTCCAGGTCGAGACTGACCCATCTACCACGACTCTTTGGGTGCGACCTTCTAGCCAATTCGCCACCCACCGGACTGTGCAGTCATCCAAGTCACAGCCTCTTAACTTGTTCACCAGTATGGGGTGGGATACCGTATCGAAGGCCTTCCTGAAGTCCAGGTATACGACATCCACCCCTCCTCCTGTGTCCAGGTATTTCGTAACCTGGTCATAGAAAGAGACTAGGTTGGTCAGGCATGATCTGCCCGCCACAAACCCGTGCTGGTTTCCCCTCAGCATAATTTGTCCTGCCGGGCTCTCACAAATGTGAGCCTTGATAATTTTTTCAAATACTTTACCAAGGATGGAGGTGAGACTGACCAGCCTATAGTTGCCCAGGTCCTCCTTCCTCCCCTTTTTGAAAATGGGGACCACGTTAGCCCTTTTCCAGTCCTCCGGGACTTGGCCCGTGCGCCACGAGCGTTCGAATATTCCCGCCAGTGGCTCTGCAATGACGTCGGCCAGTGCCTTCAGCACCCTCGGATGGAGCCCATCCGGGCCTGCCGACTTAAAGGCATCCAGTTCTTCCAAGTGACTCTGCACCATCTCAGGATCTACGCATGGAAGTCTGGCGCCTTGCTGCTGCCTCTCTACACCCCCAGTGAGAGACTTGTCGTACCCCTCGCTTAGGAACACTGAGGCAAAGAACTCGTTGAGGAGTTCAGCCTTGTCCCCTCTATCTGTCACCAATTGCTTCTGCCCATTTAGTAGGGGTCCTATTCCTCCCTGGGCCTTCCTTTTACTCCCTATGTATCTAAAAAACAATTTCTTGTCCTTTACTTGGGTTGCCATCCTCAGCTCCATGGTAGCTTTGGCCCGCCTAACTGCCTCCCTACAAGCACGAGCAGAGGAGGTATATTCATCTTTAGTGATCTCACCCTGTTTCCACTTTTTATGTGCTCCCCTTTTGGCCCTTAGGCTGCCCTGGATTTCTCTGGTCAGCCATGGAAGCCTCCTGGCCCCTTTCCCTTTTTTGCATCGCTTGTGGATCGTCTTGCTTTGTGCCCGAAGGATTGTTTCCTTTAGGCACAGCCACCCTTCTTGGGCTCCCATCCCTTCAAAACTCCTACTCTGCAGTGCGTCCTTGACTAATCGCCTGAGTGCAATGAGATCAGCTTTCCTAAAGTCTAGCACTTTCACCCTACTAGTTACCTTACCCACTCGCCGTCTTATGTTGAATTCTATCATAAGGTGATCACTGTCTCCCAGATAGCTACCGATTTGGAGGTCCCCTATCATGTCATCTCCCGTTGCCAATACCAGATCCAGTATGGCATTCCCCCTAGTGGGACCATACACCTCCTGTGTCAGGTGGAGGTCCTGTATACAGGTTAGAAACCTGCGTGAGCGATGGGACCTTGCTGTCTGCGTCTCCCAGCAGATGTCCGGGTAGTTTAGGTCCCCCATGACTACCGCCTCTTTAGCTTTTATGGTCTCCGAGAGTTGCCTCAGGAGCCCCGCATCTATTTCTTCCCCTTGGTGTGGGGGTCTGTAACAGACCCCTACCACCAAATCCCTTTCTCCTTGCCCCCCATGTAGCCTAACCCACAATCCTTCTACTTCCTCAGCCTCGGATTCTGTCTTGATGAGGGTTGATGTATATTGCTCACTGACATAAAGTGCAACCCCCCCCCCCCCCTTTCTTCCCCGACCTGTCCTTTCTGTACAATCTATAGCCCTCAATATGTACCGCCCAGTCATGGGATGAATCCCACCAGGTCTCTGTTAGCCCCACTAAGTCATAGGTGTTTAGTGTAAGCAGGAGCGCTAGTTCATCCTGCTTGTTACCCATGCTCCTAGCATTAGTATATAGGCACTTGAGCCCTGCGACTGGCGGCTTTGCTGCCCCCCTGCTCCCAGTCCCATGGGGCCCATTGTTTCTTACCTTCTTGTTCCTTACCTGTTCTGTTGTGCTGGCCTCCCCATGGCTTGCAGGTTCCCAATGTTCTCCTTCTTCAGGCTGGGCTGTCCTTGTGGGTGCCACATGGTTTGGTGGTCCACAGCTTCCCCTGCCCTCATACTCCCCTGCCCCCGATGAGCCTAGTTTAAAGCCCGCCGGAGGAGATCCGCCAACCTAGAAGAAAACACACGCTTACCTTTGGGGGACAGGTGAAGCCCATCCCAGCTGAGCATGTCCCTCGTCGTGATGTGTGGGTCATGGTCCAGGAAGCCGAAGCCTGCCTCGAGACACCACTGCCGAAGCCGCCAGTTGGTCTCTCTGATGCAGTTCTCCTGCCGTCTTCCTCGTCCGGTCACTGGTAGGATGGAAGAGAAAACCACCTGGGCACCGAACTCCTTCAGCACGCCGCCCAGAGCACTGTAGTCCGCCATCAGGTGATCGGGGGTTCTCCTGGCCGCATCATTAGTACCCACATGGACTAGGACCTTGGGGTAATAATCGGTGGGCTTGATCCTGGCCTGGATTACCTCCGTCACATCCCGAATCTTTGCTCCAGGGAGGCAGCATACCTCTCGTGCCGAGGGGTCCTGGCGACAGATGGATCCTTCCGTACCTCTCAGGATGGAGTCTCCTATGACGAGCACTCGTCGCCTCTTCCTCTGGGTCATCGTGGATCTCTTGATCTGTTTGGGGTGTGAAGAACGTGGTGTTTCTTCTTGCCCAAGGGTGTCCTCCTCCCACTTCTGAGGTTCAGAAAGCCTAAAGAAGCCAGCCCTTCGATCCGGACATGCTGCTTCGGATGCTGAAGCATCTGAAGCTTCTCCGGATCTGAAGCACCGTCTGAAGCCTTGCACAGCCCTGCTGCTCAGAGCTCTTCTCAGGGGAGAGGCCAGGAAGAAACAGAAATGCCACTGTCCTGGCCCTCCAGCCAAGCTGGTGGTGGCTGCATCTCCCCTAGGCTGGGACGGCTTGCTCCTTGCACCGCACTCGCCTCCTCCAAGCAGTGGAAACCATGTCCTCTGCAAAGCAAGGGAGAAAGGGGCGTTATACTTCTCAGGCTCATCATTCTCAGGACCTGAGGCTCAGGCTGCTCCTCACTGCACAGGAACGTGAGGAAGAGGGCTGAGGGAGCCACAATGGGGACAAGGAGCCATGGCAGGGACATGGGGAAAGGAGTGGGGGTATAGAGATGAGGGGCAGCAGCCACTGAGGGGGCCCTCTCTGCACTGTGCTCCAGAGCAGCAAAGCCAGCGCCAGGGGGCTCAGGTCAGGGGGCTGCTCCCTGCGAGGGGTTTGCCCCCCAGGGAGCATGTGTCTGCCCCATGCAACCGTCAGAGCAGGGGCAGGGCCGTGTTTTCAGCCATCGGCTCTGGGCCAGGAGCCTGGGAAGAAGCCACGTCTCCACCTCCATCTCGGCCTCCCCGTCCTTCCTCTGCCTCCTCCTCCTCCCTCCCCTTCAGCTCCATTCCCCTGTCCTCTCCATTGCCTTGTTCCTCTGCTGTGAGATGGGAGCCAGCTGCACAGCACGGGTGGGGGCTGCCTGTCTGTTCAACTCTCTGTCTGCCCTCTCTCCTGCTCCTGCTCACTCCCTGCAGTCAGTGGGTGTCCCTGGGTCAAGTGACAGCCCAGCCTGGCCCTGAGCATCCCCCTGTGTGGGGCAGCCTCCACGCTTCCTTGAAAGCTCCCTGCAAAGCTGCATCTCCTTTGACGTCCCCGTGATCCCGATTACCGACTTGCACACACACACACACACACACGCACAAACAAACTTGCACACACCAGCATGCACGCGCACTCACTGTCGAGTGACACTCCATTTTGTAATGACAAAAGAAGGAGCTGCTCATCATATATTTGCCTGCATCCTCCATCGTCAGGCCGCTGATTTCCAGCAAGTAGCTCCGGCCCAGGAGTTTCACTCTCCATCTCTGGTTTGGCGCAGACACGAGGGGCAGCTCTCCCGGCCCCCTCAGCCTGACAACAGCCAGAGGCACTGCGTCCCCCGATGCATCACAACGAGCGTTGGAGGAGCGGGGGCATGTAACACTGTTGAAGACAGATTGAGGGTGGCAATGAGGGATCACTGATTCATCCAGGATCCTGTGCAGGATCACACCGGGACACATGTGCTTGCCAGGACTTGCACCTGAACACATGGAACGGAGGCAGGATCTAAGAGTCAAGCCCTCCCAACCCTGCCCCACTGCCACAGCCCCACCATAGGATCACACTCACAACAGCCTTTGGCCCTCAGCTGGCGCCTCCCAGACCGGGGCTCCAGAGCCCTTCACACACTTGGGGGACTGGAGCCTTTCCATGGCCTCGTGGTGGTCGGGGAATGCAACCCTGGCTCTGTTCAACCCTGTTCCCCTGCAGAACAGAAGGCTTTTTTCCTGCATCTGCGTCCTGTCCCCTTCGCCACAGACCCTGCAGGATGAGCGTGTTGCAGAGCACCAGGGATGGAGCATTGCCCCATGGCGCAGAGGAAACTGAGGCCCCCAAGCAGGCAGCGCTTGACAAGCTCCAGTCGCAGGATCAGGCCCACGGGCTGGCCAGGCTGAGACTCCATCGGCCCCTGGACTGAGCCAGCCCCAGCCTTACCCAGTTGCTGACAGGGACCTGGGCGGCACTGAGCCACTCCCTGCTCCACCCATGCATCCCTCTGGGATTTCCAAGCCTGGTGCCTGCTGAGCCCCTGGGGCTGTGGCCCTGCAGTGCTTACCTCTGGGCTGGGCCAGCTCCAGCAGGAAGGCGAAGATGGGATGAGGCCTCATCCATCTGGGCAGTGCAGGCAAGGGCTGCTGAGCAGGGGGAGTCAGTCATGGGTAGGGCACGGGGGCAGACTAGGCTGGGCTGGGAGGGTGACCGGGACCCTGCTGTGTGGCCAGGGCTGCGCACAAACAAACATTTGCTGCTCTGCTCCAGTGGTTCCACCATCTACACCAGCCAAAGTAGCAAGGGGTGCGGAGAGAGGCCTACACTGGCATTCCTGCTGCTTTGAGGCCTGGGTGCAATGGCTTTAAAGCAAAGAGGCTTTAAGGACAAAAGGAATCTCATGAGGTTCAACAAGGACAAGTACAAAGTCCTGCACTTAGGACAGAGCAATCCCATGCGCCGGTGCAGGCTGGGGGCTGACGGGCTGGGCAGCGGCTCTGCAGGAAAGGACCTGGGGGTCAGAGTGGACAAGAAGCTGCGTATGACCCAGCAGTGTGCCCTTGTTGCCAAGAAGGCTAATGGCATCCTGGGCTGCATTGGTAGGTGTGTTGCTAGCAGGTCATGGAAGTGATTATTTCCCTCTATTCAGCACTGGTGAGGCCACATCCGGAGTCTGGTGTCCAATTCTGCCCCTCTCTTACAGAAAGGATATGGACAAATTGGAGGGAGTTCAGTGGAGGGCAATGAAAATGGTTTGGGGCCTGGGGCACATGACTTATGAGGACAAGCCGAGGGAACTGAGTTTATTTAGCCTAAAGAAGAGAAGACGAGAGGGGATTTAACAGCAGCCTTCAACTACCTGCAGGGGGGTTCAAAAGAGCCAAACCACTCTCACTAGTGGCAGGTGACAGAACAAGGAGCGATGGTCTCCAGTTGCAGGAAGAGAAGTTCAGGTTAGACGTTAGGGAGAATTTTCTCACCAAGAGGGTAGTAAAGCACTGGAACAGGCTACCCGGAGAGGTGGTGGAGTCTCCATCCTTGGAGGTTTTTAAGACCTGGCTAGACAAAGCCTTGGTTGGGATGAACTAGTTGATGCTGGTTCTGCTTTGAGCAGACGTTGGACTAGATGTGACTGCCTGAGATCCCTTCCAGCCCTCATTGTCTATGACGCTATGATGCTAGGGACTGCTGATCCAGGTGCTGACTCCAGGGATCTCTGCCCCTCCTCCTTGCTGCCAGAGTGCCCCTGCTCTTCATTTTCTCCTCTTCAGATTGCTATGTGCTTTCAGACCCTACCCTACATCAATAGGGAGTTCAAGGATTTTTTACAGCTCTGTTAACTACAGAAATTTCCAGGCTTTTCCCTAAACCCACTACAGAGTCCTGTGCTCCGAAGCCTGTTCCCTGCCATCCAGAGGCTGACTCCTCTCAGGAGTCTCCCCGCTCCTCTGCTTTTTGTGATTTGCCCTAAATCTGAGGGCCACCCGGCTATGGGTCTATGATTCTGTAGAACAAGGATGAGAACCAGATGTTGGGTTTGGTTCAGGTTCGGGTTCAAATGTGTTCACTCTGTTCAGGCTCAGGTCAAGTTCAAGCCACCCAAAAAAAAAAAGAAAGAAAGAAAAAGAGTGGTTCTCTACCAGTTCAAACCATTTCAAATGTCTTTCATGCACAGAAGTAATTTACTGATCTCAGAATAAGAAAGAGGCTTGAACCCAAACATTCTTTAATGTGTAATATTTATTGAAAGCTCATACAAGTGATGTCCATTTTTAACCTGACTACACTTGGCTTCAACTTTGCATGACTTTGCCTGGGATTTTGTGTTGTCAGAACAATGACTTCTTTATGTACAATCTTTTTGAGCGACTACAATAACCTCTTCTAATATCTGCCCTGTGCTGCTGGCCCTCTGTGCTGACAGAATAAATTCTCGCCTGGAGGCTGCAGTTGAGCCCCCAGCTGCACACGCCGAGTATGTGCATCCATCGATGCAGTCGCATGACCAGTAGAAGTTGTCATTGCTGCTGCCCTCATCAGGTCCTGCTGATGTGTTGACAGTGCTGAAGTCTCAGGGACTGTGATGCTGGCAAAAAGTCACAGTCAGGACATCCGGACACCAGTCTTGTCTTAACAACCACTATAGGCTCAGTTTCACGGCAAAGGTTCAGCCAGGTTTGGTGTCTGTAAGGCACAGCCCTAACATGCTTGTGCTCTGCAGAAAAGGTGCTAATCTACGTATGCCCATGACATGGTGTTGGCACAGCACTACATAGGCTCCCCTCATACAAAGTTCCCATCATTTCCAATTCTCCTTTTATACAGTGCTCCAAACAAATGACTTAGGACATTCCAGCAGCACCTTGAATATTTTGAGCCATCCTGTGGCATGCACTTGTTCCACACCCTGATCTAGGTGTTCCCATGCCAGTCTTGTCATCCTGGTGCTGGACTGCTCTTCACCTGGGACAGTCATCTTCCCCTCCCGTCTCCTGGCAGGAGTGCACATCTGGCCCACACGCTGAGGTTTGCTGATGTAAGGAGCTCATGCATCAGTCAGGTTCACTGATCAGATCAGGCCTAATCTGGCCAATGCTTTAGCAAGGCCTTTCTATGAGCAGTATATGCATGGATCCATGTTCCAGCCAGGCCTCCAGAAAGTAAGTCGGGGCCAGGCACAGGGTCATAAGGCACCAGAATGGCTATCTTCGGGGGGCCTGTGCTATGGCAGCAGCATCAAAGGTACAAGGGCAAGGAGCTGCAGGAGCAGCAGCAGCACCAAGGGCCTTGGAACCTCTGGGGCAGTGAACACAGACACCCGCACCTACCCACACACCTGCACTCACCCACGTGCACACACACACACATGCAGACACTCCCTGGCATCTATGCCCAGGGCACAAAAGCTTCTAGTTTTGCCTCTGCATTGCTCCTCCACTGCGGGCACAGTCAAAAGAGAAGACCCCCACCTCCCCTCCCCAGCTTTCTCCTCCTCTTAATCACATCTCTGCTTCCTCCCAATAAGCACATGCACGGTGAAGATCCCAGGGACCAGGACTGCCAGCACGCCTAGCAGGATGAGCCCCTTGGTTTGGCAGTAGGACAGCGATGTGGCTGGGGCTGTGGCAGGAGAGGCATCTGGGCCTGGGTAGATCAATATGTGTTTAGTGTTAGGTCTGTTTGGAAACAGAAAGCCTGGAGCTCAGACTCCAAGGGTACCTATAGATGTCCGGGGACTCTGCTCTGATATGCTGTAATTACAGTGCAATCGAGCAGACTTGAGCGTGCTAATTAGTGTGCTCTAGTAGCCTCCCCGTCTCATACATCAGCATCCCCGCACTTGAAAATGGCAGCAGGGCACTTGAACTAAAGCTCACTAAATGAGCTTTAGTTCAAGAGCCTTCAACACCTTTTTGAATTACGGGGACGCTGACACAAGAGACACTGCAGGTGCTTTAATTAGAGTGGCCCTTAGAACTCCTCCAATTGTAGCACCCCCTCACCCTCCCACCCACAGAGCATGTGTAAAGATAACCGAAGTGTTCACAGGCAGCACGGGGCACCCTAGGTCAGTAGTCACAGATCTACCTGCTCCAAACTGGGCAATGGCAAGAAGCTGGTGAGCGATCATAACCTGGTAGCCATTAGATGCCTTGTGAGCCCTTCAGTGGTGCTCACTGTGGTCTGTGCTCTGGAGCCCAGACCAGCAGCTCATGTGAAGCTAGGCCTGGAGCACTGCTGAGCTGCCAGCTCTCCCCTGCAGTAGGATGTAGGCCCCCGACCCCTCTCACAAAACCACAAAGCTCCAGTCTTCAACAGGCCTGTGCGAATAGGGAAGTATTCAATTTGGATTTGGCTAATTCAGATGCCAGAGATTTGATTTGGAGATCCGAATCATTTTTCCAATTCAATTTGGTGGAATCGCTTTGGATGATTTGGAGCTAATTCAGAGATTAGGCCATAGAGTATAATGGGGAATCAATTAAATATCTATACCTTTATTGTCTTTTGGCTGATTTGAATGAAACTTGCAGGGATGGTAGCCTATGATGAGAGTATGAGATGTGCCAAGTTTCAAGGTAATAGGTGCAGGGGCTTCTAGGAAACTGCACCTCAAGATGTGGACAAGCAAAACTCGTGACATGGGTGACACCGTGTGTGTTAAGGTGCAGCAGGGTGACAGCTGCAGGGATGGTAGCCCCTGCCGAGGCCACAAAGCCTGCCAGCTGTCAAGGAGATCAGTGCAGGGGTTCTGGGGCCCTGCACCCCTAGCTGCTGACAGACAAAACTCATGACATGGGTGCTTGTGCAACTGACTCTGTCTGTCTTGGGGCAATTGATTGTCTGTATTGATTCTTTCCTCTCCTTAGCCTGGTTTTGTAGGTGTTAATCCTTTCTTGTTAACTCCTTACATTAGCTAGGTACTGTGTACTGAGCTAGTCCCTGAGTGAATCATGGTTCATTGGTAACTGGTAACACAGTAGTTTAGCAGCCAGGCCTGCAGTAGTCCCTCCACCTCCCTCCACCCCCCAAAACAGACACAGTTGCACAAACACCCATGTCACGAGTTTTATCTGTCAGCAGCTAGGGGTGCAGGGCCCCAGAACCCCTGCACCAATTTCCTCGACAGCTGGCAGGCTTCGTGGCTGCAGCAGGGGCCACCATCGCTGCAGCTGTCACCCCGCTGTGCCTTAACACACACAGTGTCACCCATGTCACGAGTTTTGCCTGTCAGCAGCTTGAGGTGCCATTTCCCCCAAACCCCTGCACCTATCTCCTTGAAATGTGGCAGGCCTTGTGGCCTCAGGAGGGGCCACCATCTCTACAGTTTTCACCCTCCTGTGGCTTAACACACACACACGACATGCATTTTGCTTTCAAGACTTTTGGAGTACAGTTTTCCCCAAACCCTTACACCAATGTCCTTGAAACTTGGCAGGCCTTGTGGCCTTACCAGGGGCTACCATCCCTGCAGTTTCCACCCCACTGTGGCTTAACACACACACGGCATGCGTTTTGCTTTCAGGAGCTTGAGGTGCAGTTTCTCCTGCAACTATCACCTAGAAACTTGTCACAGGCCATGCTCTCGGCAGGAGCTACCATCTCTGCAAGTTTCATCCAAATCAGCCAAAAGACAACAAAGTTATAGATATTTCATTGATTCCCCATTATACTCTATGGCTGAACTGCCGAATCGACTCTGAATCGTTTCTGAAGCGATTCGGAAGCTCCGAATTGATTCAGAAAGCCTAAAGCTTCCAGCAATTTGATTTGGATTCATAGATTAGGCCTCCAAATCATCTGAATCATCTCCAAATACAAATCATGATCCAAAGCTTTGCACAGCCCTATTAACTAATGCCCGACGGGACTGAGAATCGCTCTTGATTTCTCTTTGTTGCTGTTTAACTAGCTCTGATTGACGAGCCTGTGTGGAGCCATCTGGAGCATTAAATCATGGTCCAACTGTAATCTTTGTGAGAGCTCTGCATCATGAAGCCCCACAACTAACTGGTCCCTAATTAGTTTGTCCTTAAGCTCTCCATATTGGCAGGATTTAGCCGCTGTATACAAAGCTGCGATGACTCTGTCTACAGATTCTGGAGGCTCCTGGTTATAGAGGTTGAATCTAGCTCGTTCATAAATCACATCTCTTTTGCTCAGAAAATGATCAGTTAATGCACTGCAGCATATTGCTTTTTCTCTGCATTTGTAAGATGTAGTGACAGCACAATTTCATCTGCCTGGTCTCCCATAGAGTAGCTAAGAGCACACACTTGGTAAGCTTCTGGCTGTTTGTCTAGTCCCAACTGTTTGTCTAGGCCCGACACTTTCCAGAAGCGATTAAAACACCTGATCCATTGAGGCCACATTCCAGGGGACTGGAAATCAGACTGCTCTGGCGATGCAACTTGGAGTGCCTGCATGGTCTCTACAGCCAGTCTCAGTGCTGGACTGGGCCCTGCTGCAGGTGGAGGTGCCTAGCTCTGCCCTGCACTGGATTCAGCTGCTGCTAGAGTCGGATCCATCGGCCGGGCATCCATCACCTGTTCGATTTCCTGTTGGTGGCAGGATTCATCACTTCTGACACCGTGTGTTATTCTGGATCTTAGGAAGAGGCAGGGAGACTCACTCTTATAAAGCCTTTATTGTGCAACCCTTCTGCTAAGCACCTGTCAACAGCAAGAAGGGTCGGATTCAATTTTGGGGGTACTGAATATATGCTGAGCTCTCACCCAGTCTACCTGGGAAACACTAAATAAATCAATAGGGTGTCAAATAAAAGCAACAACCCTTTCCTCACAAGCACTGTAAACACAAAATCCAAATTTATTACAAGGAATAAAGAAAAAAATGAAAGTAAACATGAACTATACTTTTCAAACAGCTGTAAAACAATAAAAGGGGGACTTAGGCCAATCCTACACCAAGGCCTGAAAAGAGCGCCAGGCCTATTTAGCTGTGGCCTGGACATTTAGTCTCAGCTACACTGCTATGCTGAAACCTAACAGCTACGAAACAACAAAAGGCGGGCCAGACCCATCTGGGCTTAGGTCTGAACCACAACTAGGGCCCAACCGCACTGCTTGGTTGGGGCATAAACTGCAAAAGGGACAAAAGGAGGACCGGGCATATTTCTCTGGGCCTGGGCTGCGTAGAAAAGCCGGCCAGGCTTATAGATTCATAGATGTTAGGGTCGGAAGGGACCTCAGTAGATCATCAAGTCCGACCCCCTGCATAAGCAGGAAAGAGTGCTGGGTCTAGATGACCCCAGCTAGATACTCATCTAACCTCCTCTTGAAGACCCCCAGGGTAGGGGAGAGCACCACCTCCCTTGGGAGCCTGTTCCAGACCTTGGCCACTCGAACTGTGAAGAAGTTCTTCCTAATGTCCAATCTAAATCTGCTCTCTGCTAGCTTGTGGCCATTGTTTCTTGTAACCCCTGGGGGCACCTTGGTGAATAAAACCTCACCAATTCCCTTCTGTGCCCCCGTGATGAACTTATAGGCAGCCACAAGGTCGCCTCTCAACCTTCTCTTGCGGAGGCTGAAAAGGTCCAGTTTCTCTAGTCTCTCCTTGTAGGTCTTGGTCTGCAGGCCCTTGACCATACGAGTGGCCCTTCTCTGGACCCTTCTCTGGACCCCAGGTTATCTGCATCCTTCTTGAAGTGCAGCGCCCAGAATTGCACGCAGTACTCCAACTGCGGTCTGACCAGCGTCCGATAGAGGGGAAGTATCACCTCCCTGGACCTATTCGTCATGCATCTGCTGATGCACGATAAAGTGCCATTGGCTTTTTTGATGGCTTCCTCACACTGCCGGCTCATGTTCATCTTGGAGTCCACTAGGACTCCGAGATCCCTTTCCACCTCTGTGCCACTCAACAGGTCATTCCGTAGGCTGTAGGTGTGCTGGACATTTTTCCTCCCTAGGTGCAGCACTTTGCATTTCTCCTTGTTGAACTGCATCCTGTTGTTTTCTGCCCACTTGTCCAACCTGTCCAGGTCTGCCTGCAGCTGTTCCCTGCCCTCCGGCGTGTCCACTTCTCCCCATAGCTTTGTGTCATCTGCAAACTTGGACAGAGTACATTTGACTCCCTCGTCCAAGTCGCTGATGAAGACATTAAAGAGTATCGGTCCAAGGATCGAGCCCTGTGGGACCCCACTGCCCACACCCTTCCAGGTCGAGACCGACCCACCCACCACGACTCTCTGGGTGCGACCCTCCAGCCAATTCGCCACCCACCAGACTGTGTAGTCATCCAAGTCACAGCCTCTTAACTTGTTCACCAGTATGGGGTGGGATACCGTATCGAAGGCCTTCCTGAAGTCTAAGTATACGACATCCACCCCTCCTCCTGTGTCCAGGCGTTTCGTAACCTGGTCATAGAAAGAGACTAGATTGGTCAGGCACGATCTGCCCGCCACAAACCCGTGCTGGTTTCCCCTCAGCATAATTTGCCCTGCCGGGCTCTCACAAATGTGAGCCTTGATAATTTTTTCAAAGACTTTACCAAGGATGGAGGTGAGACTGACTGGCCTATAGTTGCCCGGGTCCTCCTTCCTCCCCTTTTTGAAAATGGGGACCACGTTGGCCCTTTTCCAGTCCTCCGGGACTTGGCCGTGCGCCACGAGCTTTCAAATATTCCCTCCAGTGGCTCTGCAATGATGTCGGCCAGTGCCTTCAGCACCCTTGGATGGAGCTCACCTGGGCCTGCAGACTTAAAGGCATCCAGTTCTTCCAAGTGACTCTGCACCGTCTCAGGGTCTACACATGGAAGTGTGGTGCCTTGCTGCTGCCTCTCTACAACCCCAGTGAGAGACTTGTCGTGCCCCTCGCTTAGGAACACTGAGGCAAAGAACTCGTTGAGGAGTTCAGCCTTGTCCCCCCTGTCTGTCACCAATTGTTTCTGCCCATTTAGCAGGGGTCCTATTCCTCCCTGGGCCTTCCTTTTACTCCCAATATATCTATAAAACAATTTCTTGTTGTCTTTTACTTGGGTTGCCATCCTCAGCTCCATGGTAGCTTTGGCCCGCCTAACTGCCTCCCTACAAGCACGAGCAGAGGAAGTATATTCATCTTTAGTGATCTCACCCTGTTTCCACTTTTTATGTGCTCCCCTTTTGGCCCTTAGGCTGCCCTGGATTTCTCTGGTCAGCCAGGGAAGCCTCCTGGCCCCTTTCCCTTTTTTGCCTCGCTCGGGGATCGTCTTGCTTTGTGCCCGAAGTATCGTTTCCTTTAGGCACAGCCACCCTTCTTGGGCTCCCATCTCTTCAAAACTCCTACTCTGCAGTGCGTCCTTGACTAATCGCCTGAGTGCATTGAGATCAGCTTTCCTAAAGTCTAGCACTTTCACCCTACTAGTTACCTTACCCACTCGACGTCTTATGGTGAATTCTATTATTAGGTGATCACTGTCTCCCAAATGGCAACCGATCTGTAGGTCCCCTACCATGTCATCCCCCGTTGCCAATACCAGATCCAGTATGGCATTCCCCCTAGTGGGACCATGCACCTCCTGTGTCAGGTGGAGGTCCTGTACACAGGTTAGAAACCTGCGTGAGCGATGGGACCTTGCTGTCCGCGTCTCCCAGCAGATGTCCGGGTAGTTTAGGTCCCCCATGACTACTGCCTCTTTAGCTTTTATGGTCTCTGAGAGTTGCCTCAGGAGCCCCGCATCTATTTCTTCCCCTTGGTGTGGGGGTCTGTAGCAGACCCCTACCACCAAATCCTTTTCTCCCTGCCCCCCATGTAGCCTAACCCACAATCCTTCTACTTCCTCAACCTCGGATTCTGTCTTGATGAGGGTTGATGTATATTGCTCACTGACATAAAGTGCAACCCCCCCCTTTCTTCCCCGACCTGTCCTTTCTATACAATCTATAGCCCTCAATATGTACAATATAGCACTGAGGCCTGGATAAACAACAAGAAGTGCTGGGGCTTCACCCTAGCCCAAATCTGCCAGCCAAATGTATGGCTAGGGTTCAGCCCCACATTATTGGTGTGAAATGCAGCAGCCGTAAAACACCAAAAAGAGCCCGGGCTTATGGCTGCAGCCTGGACATATAGTCTCATCTATACCACCACGCTGAGACACTACAGTCCCCAACACTGCGACTGCCAGGACCCTGATTCCTGGTCAGTCTCCACCAGGGAATGATACTCTCCTGGCATCATCCCACTCAAGACCTGCACGGCCAGTAGCTGCCAGGACCCCACTCCAGGGCAGCCTGCACTGGGAGGATACACTCCTGGTATCATCCCACTCAAGGCCTGCATGGCCAAAACAGCCTGCAAGACACAGAGCTGGGGTTGAGTGACACAGCTATGCTGAACCCAAAAGAAGTTGTAACAGCACATAAAAGATGCTAGGCTCTCAGTCCTGGCCCAGAGCGTGCCAGCAAAACTGCCAGGTTCCAACCTTGCCTAGTTTGCTGAAGGGATTGATGCCCCTGCCCATGTCATCACCCAACTCAAAACCCAGAAAACAAAAGGGGAAAGGAGAGGGAGAGAACAGAGGTCTCAATCCCTGAGACAAACTTTCTCTCCCTGTCCCTGAGCCTTTCCCTTCACATAGCTTCAGTTTGCTTCGTCAGTGAACAGGGGAGGGACCTCCAGCAGGCTTTTTCTCATTCCCAAATCAGCGTTCAGCTGGCAGCCCCAGGCAGGAGTGAGCTAGTAGTCTCCCATGGAAAGTCATGCTCCGCAGGTGAAGGGAGCTGCAATGCGCTATCCTGGGAAATCCCTGTCTTCCCCTCCTGCAGACCCTATCAGTCACCCCGCCACGGCCTTAGGGAGAGAGAGCATCTGGTGTTTCTTTGCTGTGAGGAAATCACATACTCTCCTAGTTGTGTCATCTCTTGCCGGCTTTGCTGGGGGATGATAGGAGCAGCATCTTGGGGTGACTTTTAGCTTCTGCGGCACTACAGGAGTTGACTATTTCCTGCTTGCAGGCTAAGGAACTTGGGTGGGGGGCATGAGATCTGAATGCCCCTTTTTTGCAGCAGTTGGCTAAGCCAAAGACGTAACTTAGTGCTGGTGCCTCGAGGGTGGTGGTGCTTGGGGAAGCGAGTGCTTAACTTCTTGTGCAGGGGCTGCTACAGCGGTGGTGCAGGCGGCTGCTGCTGCCTAAGCACAAGCTCCCCGAGCACAGGCTGCTGCTGTGCCAGTGGTAGAGGGTCCTGGGGGGCTGCCATGTGGAGCTGGACACCTCTCCGGGGCTGACGTCTAGCTCATCCCCCACCTCTCTTCCCCCTCTTACATGATGGCATCCTCTGCAAAGTGTTTTATTATCTCAGCTTGCACTATTATCTTGCACTAGTGCCAGCCTTTCAGGATGTCGTTGCTGCTGACAGTCTTTGGCCCTTGCTGAGGCTGGCTTTGCTATAAAATGAACTTCAGCCTTCAGCAGAGAAACCTCCTGTGGCTGACTGACCATCCCCCTTGCCTGCCTTTGGAGAGACACTGGCAGTCTGGGCTCCTCAGGAGGCAGCAGCTCTTCCTTCTCACTCTGGTTAAGCCAACATGCCTCTCACAGGGAAGGATGATGGACAATGCCAGTGCAGACACTACCACTGCCCCATCTTCTCCCATCCTGTGAGCCCTAGGTCAGGCAGACCCATTCTTGCTACGAGGCCTGAGAATGAGATTGGGGGGCTTCAGTGGAGCCCCTTCGTGGCCCGGGGAAGGATGAGAAACACTCCTGAAGCTAGAGGTGGAGGAAGAACAGCGGACAGCAGAAACTGGACTCACTGAAACAGGCCTCAGCAGCCCACGGCCCGTGGCTTACAGGAGAACATCACTGTGCAGAAGCTGTGCCCTCAGGCAGGCAGTGCAATCTCCTGCTGGGAGCGGGCATCGGACTTTCCTGTTCTGCCCATATGGCAGCCAGCAGCCTGGAAACTGCCCCCATTTATTGGGGGTGGGGGGCAGGAGTTGAAAAAGTAAGAGCTTAAAGAAATCATGGATGCCTATACACATGCTCGGAGGTGGGGAGTGGGGGCATTTTAAATAGAGCGGTTCCTGGGCAGCCACTGTAATTAAATGCCTCACCATCACGTGTATTAAGTCCCTGTATCAGGGGTAGGCAATGTTTTTTGGCCAGAGTGCCGGAAAACCCACAATGTCTACCTTAGAAGGTGCCGGAGTGCCGGCATGCCAGAAAAACAAAATGATGGGGAGGTACATGGCAGGACACACTGCATATTAGTATATATAATTATCATAAATGTTGCCTTTGTTGTTGTGTATTCCTTTTTTGTTGAGCATGTTGCAATGAGAGAGAGAGAAAAAAGAGACAAATAAGCAAAAGAGGAGAAAGAGAGAGAGAGAAAGAAAAAGGCAAGCAGAGAGAGAACCAGACACACACGCACATACACACACACACACACGCACGCACACTCACACACACACACACAGAACCATGTACACAAACACAGAGAACCAGAACACACCCAGAACAGACACATGCGCACACACATCCAGAACCAGGCACGTGTGCGCACACAGACACACAGGACCAGACAGAGGCAGACAAACACACAGAACCAGATGCGTGGGCACACGGAGCCGGGCTCCTGGGCCACTGGACAAAGTCCGACCCAACAATGCCCTGGTCCTGCCAGAGCCCCTGCGCTTCCCCAGAAGGCAGCCCCCAGGCTGCAGAGCAGCTGGCCGAGACCCCAACCCAGAGCCTGCCCATCAGCCCAACCACCCACTCACCCCGCACATCTAGGCCCGCAAAAGGTGTGGTGCTCCTTGTAAGGGGCAGTGTCGGCCTCATCGTGGTGTGGGGGCTGGGCTCAGAGCAGGTGGGAGTCAGGCGGGCTCAGCTGCAAGCCCTGCTGCAAGCAGCCTGGACTCTGCAGTTGGCAGCAGCTACCTGAGCCTGGGCTGGTGGCAGCCGGGAGGCTGCAAACAGCTGCTCTGTGCTCCGGCATCAGCTCCATACTGGCAGGTGCACACGTGCCTTGGAGCGGACAGTGGGGAGAGGGCCTGAGGCAGCACAGCCCTCCCGGTGTCAGCTCTGAGGTGCACATGCCGTCGCTGCCAGCTTGGAGAAGATGCCGGGGCTGCAAAGCCTGGCCCAGCTGTTTGCAGCTTGCCCGCTGCCTGGTGCAACTGCCCAGAGCCCAGGCTGGCTACAAACAGCTGTGCCGGGCTCTCCCACCGTCCGCTCCAAGCTACGCATGCGCCCGCCATTATGGAGCTGATGCCAGGACCTGGAAAAGGTGTTTGCAGCCTCCTGGCTGCAACCGACCCAGGCTCTGGGTAGCTGCTGCCAACTCCGGAGCCCAGTCTACTAGCAGCAGGGCTTGCAGCTGCCCAGCTGCCTGCTGGGAGCAGCTTGGGCTTTGTGGCTGGCAGCAGCTGCCTAGAGCCCAGGCTGGCGGTGGCGTGCTGAGTAAATGGCCTCAAGTGCCGTGCTCGGCACACGTGCTGGGGGTTGCTGACCCCTGTCCTGTATGTTTAAAAAGGGCTGTGGGACACTTTATCTAATCTTTGTTCGATAAGGTTTAGTTCAAGTGCCCTGCAGCCACTTTTAAAATGCACAAGGGTTTAATACGCTTGACGCTGGGGTGATGCTGCAGCTTTCTGATGAGAATGTGGAGCAGACTCGATTAATCATGTCTGCTCCAATGCAATCTAATTAAAACACTAATCAACGAGTGTATAGGTAGCCCATATTAAAGAAATCTTCATTATTTGGGGGCCAGCCCTAACTTGGGGGCTCTTTTCCCGAAGCTTTGAATTTTGGGGTGGGCAGCAGTGACCTCGGCAGTTCCCTTTCCCCCCGTACCAGAGTAATTCCAGCCCTTGAGGGAAAAGCGGCACAAATTAGAAATGGGTCAGAGATGATTCAGACCCTCAGAGGAGTAAGTCCGAAGGCTTTGCTGGTGGCTCCCTTGTGGCACAGCCAACTGCTTGGGAGTGCACCTTAACTCCTGAATAATGCATCCTAAAAGGAGCCTCCCCCCTCCCTGCGGAGTGGGGCTCCTGTCTGCCTTCTCTGTCTGCCCTCTTTGTTGAATTTAACTACATAAGAATGAAGATTCAAATGATCACAAAGTGCAATTGGCAGCCTCCACCAGACCACACTTTTTCCTAACTCTTATTAATTTTTTTCCTTTTTTCCTAAAACAATTTAACGTGTAGGTCTACTCTCTGGTGCGACTTCCCGAGATTTCCTGCGGCGTGATAGGCAAGTTGAGAGAAGAGACTGCACTCTGGACAGTGCATTCAGTATCTCCTTAAAAAAGGAAGGCCGTTTTTTTGGAGCATTGGCAGCAGCTGCTGTGGAGAAAAGATCAGTCACTTATTATAGAAGAATAAACCCAGGGTTTCCAAAGGTCATTTAGTCCAATGTCCTTCCTCAAGAAACAAGCCTCTCCTGTGGACAGGATTTGATTTTGTACAGGGAAACACTTTTAGATTTCCAGTCCAGTCTTGTAATCACTCAGCCATTGTACTTAGTAAAAATGGAGTCTACAAGCAGAGGCAATAAGTGTGCTATGAAGGTGAATGTGAAGATAGGGCATAATAACCTGCTTGGCGGGATCCTTTGCCGCGGCCAAGCGCTGCAGGATTTTGTGCTTGAAGGTCAGGAGCTATCTATCTCTTTCCTGCAGTGCTGCATGTGAGATGGTAGGTAGGGAAGCAATCATGGTCTCTGGGTAGGTCAGTGAATGCGGATTCAGGAGGCCTAGGGTCACTTGCAGATTTCCTGAGTGACTGTGAGTACATCACCTAACTTAGCCAGTGTCCCTTCCCCACGCATACGTGTATCAAGCCCCAGCTCTTCTGGTACGGGAGGAGCTTTCTTTCCAGCATCTTCAGACAGTGTCTCGAACTGTTCCATGGAAAGAGTAAAAAAAAAAGTCAGACAGGGTCCTGTTGGATCTGTGCTCCTCAGGATTACACAGCCACACAAAGAGGGGCAGGCAGTGGTGGTGGGGCTGTCCTCCCAACCACGGTTCCCACTGGTGATGTGAATGACCAGGTGAAGCCCGAGTCCGCGAATGCAACGAGTTTGTCCTACACGCTGAAGTCAAGTGGGGAACAGTCTTCCATACAGGAGCCTCAGCTCAGCCCCATCCCTGCCTCCACTGCTTTCCCTCCTCCTCATAACAGAGTTTCTCTGTGCTTCCCCCTCCCTTGTGCAATATGAGTATATTTCCAGCCTACCCCTGCTGCCCTTGCTAGCCCCTCCAGAAAATGCTTCATAGCTCTGCCACTGCCTTTGCTGTCCACCCTCCATTCCCTACCAAAAGAGTTCTGCTAGCTCCTTTCTGCACCTTTCTGTGTGCATCCAGGGTGGCAGGGCTTGCAAAGTCTGGGTCAGGAAGTATGGCTCAACCAGCACAATTCTTGGGCATGTCACCTGACCAATGAAATGGGCCATTAGGCATCACTCTGAGCAGCACTAAGGGAAGAGACCCCAGCTACCTATTGTATTGGGAAGATTAGAGCAGCAGATTGTGTGGAAGGGAAGACATGCCACACTCACCTTGCAGAACCGGCCAACCTGAGCAAAGGGAAGACACAGCACGGGTATCCTTCATCTACACTACTGGGCACCCAGAACGCAACGAGCCCAGGAATCTCTAGGAACGAGCAAAGTAGCTAGGGGCTAACAGCATGGACACTATTGCAAAGAGGAATGGATACTGGGAAAACTCATCTGGAATGAGGGCGGGGAGAGCAGTTCTCATCCCCAGCATGTAAGAAGATGACAGAAGAGCTAGAGCAAGTACGGAGAAGGGCAGTCCAAAGGATGGAAAGGAGAGAGGAGGCACTAAGGCCTCAAATATACAAAGTCTTCATTTTGAAGGGTAGAGAGTGATAGGTGACCACACCATTGAACCTGCCCGCAGAACTTCAGCAAGTACTATCAGCATCGACCCAAATCATTTTAGGTGATGCTCTTGCCTGTCTTTTACAAAGACCCAGCCTTCATTTCAGGACTTCAGGTGAGGGACAATTCATCATACCCCTGAGTAAGTTGTTCCTGTACTTAATAATCTGTTGGTAACAAGAAAACAGTGTGCACCGTATTCCTAGAATGAACTAGTGGACTAGTGTTCATCTTGGAGTCCTAGTGGACTCCAAGATGAACATGAGTCATCAGTGTGATGAAGTCATCAGAAAAGCTAACCGCACTTTATCGTGCATCAGCAGGTGCATGACAAACAGAGCCAAGGAGGTAATACTGCCTGTCGTGGAAACACATGCAGCATACTTTTGGGTCAGGTCAGCAGAAGCTTTTATTCAACAGAAACTACAGCTGTAGGGGGGACTCCAAAGTGACATGGATTTCCCAAGCACTTGGAAGGGGTCCCCCCCCAAGAGCAAAATCAGAAGGCTTATATACTTTTTAACAGTCGCTTACAACTCACGTGATCATATAGTGAAATTAGCATGAAAAGCGGCTATAACATTACTTCATTACTTCTTTGCTGTAATCAGGATGGGAACTTATGGGGGAGGCGAGGTTAGTTTACAAACCTCCTTCTTGCACCTGGAAATCAGAGTTGTACATACTTTTTGCTATCTTCAAGGCCGCGGTGAGCGAAGCAGTTGCAGAGGAGTTACAAAGAACAAACACTTTCCCTTATCTGTTCTACTGTATAGAGCCAGCAATTCCCCACAAAGCGGTTATGTCATCTTACAACTCAAACGATCAAAGTTTAAGGCATTTATTTTTTTCTGATTCCATACTCCCCCCTTTGAGACTATTTAGTCTCACTTTAGCCTTAAACTTCCATACTCATGAGCCCCTCTATTTCATCATGCAGCTTTTCATGTTTTCTTTTAATCTGCTCACACTTTTGTAACACCATTATTCTAGACTCTGCTGTGGGTTTTCTTGCCTTGCTAAAGCTTCTCCTGCTGGTTTTCACGCAGCAGAGGATCAGTTGCACTAAGACATAAAACATTGATAGAACTATCAAGACAAACAATATTCCATACAGGATTTTCTTGCCAAGGGCCCCGAAATTTGGGAGCCAGGAGGTTAGCCAAGACCACATTTCTTTTAGACCCCAGTCAGTATTTTTTGAGGCCACTTGATGTAGGACCCTTAACTGATTTTGAATTTTATGAATGTCGGTTTTTATTCACATGTCCTGATTGACATAGACACAACAGGTGGAGTTTACTAAGGCACATACTCCTCCCTGGGATACTAATAGGTAATCTAGGGCTATGCGGTGTTGTATAGTTACTTGTGAGATCTGGGAGATCTCTTCTTGCAGAGTCTGAATTGCATCCACAGTGGCATTTTCCATAGCTTCCATTGTGGCTGAAATGTTAATTATGGCTAGTTCCAATACTCTTACTCCAAGCCACGGTATGAAGGTTCTCACAAATCGATGGAACCCTGTGTTTCTGGTAGCTAAGGGGTTAACCGCCCTTTTCATGTGATGGTTGAAATTTTTTTACTTGTTCCAGATGTATTGCACTATGCATTTTGAAACCAGGGATAACATGTCCAATAGTGCAAGCCCCCACCCAATTCCAGGGCAAGATTTTATGAGCCCTGTTTCTGCAGAGCCAGTAAAGGCCTGGGGCAGAAAGAGTACTCAAATCTGGACAGGTGTTGTGCCATATCCGACACTTTCGATTGTTACGCATTGTATAGGACGGGCCACATTCGGCTGCTATCCTGCTGGACTGAGATATATTACAAGAAGTAAAATTGGAGTCAATGTAAAATTCCGATTTGTTTGCAATGAGAGCAACATGAGGTTCCTTAGAAAAGTTGTAGACCATGACTCCTGTACAACTGAGAGAGGGTACTTTACCCAACAGGATTCCAATGGTGCTACTAGGGCTATAATCTAGAGTAGTTAGGCAATGAGGGTAGTGTCCTACAGGTGTGGCTTTATTATAAACTCCGGTGTTGTTGGATTTGTAACAGAAAGGCGCCTCTATTCTTGGGGAGATTATCCAGTTAGCAGGGGCGGCCCTCAATTCTTTAGGAGTGGACCGATGGGCAGCTAACGAAGCCACAGTTTATTTTTCCCCATTGCTAGAGGGATATTGGTACTCTGATCATTGGGATTCCTTGGTGTAGGTGCGCTGGGCTGTGAGAGCATATCCAGCAGTCACTTTTATTTCCAGCTTGAGCCACTGTAAGGGAGATCTGCAAGTACAAATTTTTCTCCCACCCCCCTTGGGTCATACTAAGATACCCAAGTGTGATGTATAAGGATATCAGTGCCATTTTAGAGACAGGAGGGACAAAGAATTTCAACAACAAACTTAACCATCACCAGTAAGAAAAAGAACACTACCAGCCAAACCCAGGATGGCAGCCAAAGTCTTTTTTCATCCTCTGGGCTCAGGTTACCTAAAGGACTGATAACGTCAGCTCTTGGTCTTGATCGAGGTGGTGATCTTCCGAATGGGAGCGTTCAATTTCTTCAAGGCCGGAGATGATATCTTCATTCTTCAACTGATGAATCTGGCTGGGCTGAGGTGTTGGGTTCAGGGGAGAGGTTACTAGCACTTGCACCCTGATGCTCCTCACTTGCCTGAGTGAGGTCCTGAGGGTCTTTGTCCTTGGCCTCAGGGAAAGATCCCAACCTTGGTTGGAATACAGCTGCTTCGGGGTCCAATGGAGGTGATACCTTCTTACAGTGCGAGGCGTGAGTCCACGTTTGGTGACCTTGGCAACGAACAGCAGAATTAGTGGTCAGAAGTACCTGGAAAGGTCCCTTCCATCTGGGTTGAAGTGTGTTTTTCCATTGATAGACCTTTACGTAGACCCAGTCTCCTGGTTCGAGGTTGTGACAGGGAACATCCGGTGGTTGAGGTAAGGCTTCTTGGACCTGTGAATGAACAGACCTGGCATACTTCATTAATGCCTTGCAATAATTTAGTACAGTTTCATCAGTTAATTGTAGGTCTGTTTGGTGAGGGGCAACAGGTGGTGTGGCTGGCATCCTCATGGGTCGTGCCATGAGTATTTCATAAGGGGTTAGGCCATGTTTTCTGTTAACAGTGTTCCTAATATGCATAAGAGCAATGGGCAGCGCATCAGGCCATTTGAGGCCTGTTTCAGCACAAATTTTCAAAATGCACATTTTCAAATTAGAGTTTTTACGTTTTACAGCACCACTTGACTGTGGATGATAACTACAGTTTAGGTGTTGCTGTATGTTGAGTGCTTGGCAGATGTTTTTTATTATCTGTCCTGTGAAATGGGTGCCTTGGTCGCTATCTATTGTGAGGGGCAATCCAAATCTAGGGATGAATTCTTTGAGCAATTTCTTCGCTACAGTGATGGAATCAGCACGTACGCATGGGTAGGCTTCCACCCATCCAGAGAACACATCAATAATAACAAGAATGTACTCATAAGAACAGCACTTAGGTAGCTGCACGAAATCAATGTGCAGATTTACAAACGGTCCCCATGGAGGGGGTGGGCTGCGGGTGTTTTTTTTTACCCGTTGCCCAATGTTGTGAGCTAAGCAGATGGGACAGGAGCTACAGTACTGTTGTGCCATGGAAGGAAAATTTGGGGCAAACCAATTTCTTTGTACTGTAGCAATCATTCCTCCTTTGCTCGTATGGGCCACAGAGTGGGTTAAACGAGCAAGATATGGCAAAAGCTCTCTAGGCGCCACCAGGCGGCTGTGGCAGAAATGCCACCGTCGGTGCCCCTCTCCAGAGATCTGTCCCGGCCAGCCTGAGAGGCTGCTGTTGAATCCCTCAGGGTGGGGATCTCCCTCCTTGTCTGCATGACAAAAGCCTGGGGCCTGGGAGGCGATGCTCTAGTCACCTGGGCAGGGGGGAAAGACCCGGCCCTGCTCGTGGGCCCAGGTAGCCAGGGATGCTGGGGAGATTGGTCGGTTTGTGGCCAGTATTGGCAGCTTCGATTGGACTGGGCTGCTGAGGTCAGAGAGGTTATTTAAGGGCCCGGTCCAGGAAGAAGGCAGCCATTAGCCATGCGGTCATCCAGGTGAATCTGAACCCGGCTCTCTCCTCATCACCGCATGCCCCAAGAGTGCCCTGCCTCCAGAGGAAACAACAACCACCTCTGGACGATGCGAGTGAGTAAGCTACTAAAGATCCGATTAGATATTTAGCTTCAGTAACTCAGATGCGTGTTTAAACGGCTACCTCAGCCATGCTGGTTTGCTCTATGGGATTCCTCTGATATTCCTGTAAGATTTCCATGATACTGCTCTACCTTTTACCCTGTTTCCGCCCGACCCCTGTAATCAATAAAGTTCTCCTTGTGACCGGTGTGGGAGACTCATTGAGGGGTGGGTCTAAATTATGCCAAGGAGGCCCCTTAGGTCTGTGGACTAAGGGAGACTTTCCTAATAAGCCCCTGACTTGGGAAGTGCCCCGAGTGCCTGTATTGGGTCTAGGACCCATTGGACGATCAGGCCTGTGTTCTCCAAGGCGCGCAGAGCCAGAAGTGAGTCCAGAGCCTTGGATGGTGGCAGCGGGACCCCAGGCTAGCGGGTGTGCTCCAGGGAAGGGGTCGGCCGGACGGGAGGCACCCCAGGGAGGCACTCGGAGCCTGGAAGGTGGGCGGGCGCAGGGAGGTGGGCGGCTCAACACAGGAGCGCCCCCTACTGGCCCGCCACAGCGGCCGTCCAGGGAGCGCCAGAGAGAGTTGGGGTGCAGTGAACATCCTGCACGCAGCCAGCCATTTATTTCCTTTGTTGGGGCCTGATTTTGAAGAAGGGGCAGACTTGAAAGGCTAGCCAAAGGACGCTGGTCTGCTGAAAAACAAACAAGAACAGAGTTAGGAGCTGTGGGCCAGAAAGGGCCTCGTTTCTGGCAGAACGGTCTGCCAGATCATTTCCTCGTGTGACATTATCAAAGGGTTTTTCATGAGCTTTGCATTTAACAATAGCAATAGCAGAAGGCAATTGAACAGCTTCTAAGAGCGCTTTTACATAACAACCATGACTGATTTGGGTTCCTGATGAAGTGAGGAACCCTCTTTGTTTCCAGATTTGTCCAAAATTATGAACAACACCAAAAGCATACTTAGAGTCAGTATAAATGGTTGTGGTTTGATTTTTTGTAAGAATGCAAGCATGTGTTAAAGCAATGAGTTCAGCAACTTGAGCAGAACGAGCTTGGGGTAAAGAATAGGCTTCCAAAACAGCATACTGAGTGCATACTGCATATCCCGCAACTAATTTGCCTGCATCATTTCTAAGACAGGAACCATCAACAAACAAAACAAGGTCAGAGTTCGGGATAGGAATGTCCTTGAGGTCAGTTCGAGGGGTTAACAATTGAGTTGTGACAGACAGGCAATCATGAGGCTCACCATCAGAGGCAATAGGCAGAAGTGACGCAGGATTCAGAATTGAACAGCGATTTAAGGATACATTTGCAGCTGACAGTAGAAGTTTCTCATATTTAGTAAGACGGGAATTGGAAATGTGCTGAGTTTTGCCCTTGAGCAGAAGGGCCATCACAGCATGTGGAACTGCAACGGTTAAAGAATGTCCCAAAACTAGAGAATCTGCCTTTTCAACCAACAAGGCAGCAGCTGCAACTGAACGGAGGCAAGGAGGAAGTCCCGCAGCCACGGGATCAAGGGCAGAGCTGTAATATGCAATTGGGCGATGCTTTTCACCATGCAGCTGAGTGAGTACTCCTAAAGCGATTCCTTCCCGTTCATGACAAAACAAGGTAAAGGGTTTTTTATAATTAGGAAGTCCAAGAGCAGGAGCAAGAGTGAGGGCTTGCTTAAGGGCCACAAACGCTTGTTTGGCTTCAGGAGTCCAAGGGAGGGGTTCCGGGGTGGTATCATGAGTGAATGCTTGCAAGTGTTTTGCAAAAGCAGCATAACCCAGGATCCACTGTCTACAATAACCTGTTGCACCTAAGAATCCCCTCATCTGTCTTTTAGTCATAGGTTTGGGAATGTTGAGGATAGCTTCAACTCTACTAGGGGAAAGGTGTCGTTCTCCTGCTGAGATATCATGCCCTAAATAGTGTACCTTAGACTTGCAGAGCTGCAATTTAGATTTTGAGGCCTTGTGGCCTTTTTGAGCTAAAGCTGTGAGGAGTGTTATTTTGCTTACAGGCCTCCAAAGTGGGTGAGGCTAACAATAGATCATCAACGTACTGAACAAGGGTGGACCCCCCTTTGAACATGATAGGATTCAAATCCTTTTTTAGGATCTGGGAAAACAGGGTGGGGGACTCTGTATATCCCTGAGGGAGTTTTGTCCAGGTATATTGGAATTCCTGATAAGTAAATGCAAACAGATACTGGCTATCCTTATGAACGGGGATAGAGAAAAAAGCAGAACAAAGGTTCACTACTGTGAAATATGTAGCATCTGAAGGGATACAGGAAAGAATAGTGGCGGGGTTAGGGACCATGGGGAAAGCAGGTAAAACAGTGGCATTTACAGCTCGATGGTCTTGCACAAAGCAATAAGTATTTTTACTAGGTTTCTTGACAGGTAGGATAGGTGTGTTACAAGGGGAGCGTATTGGGACAATAATCCCTTGCTCAAGGAGTAAGGAAATGACAGACTTGATCCCTTCCTTAGTTTCCTTTGAGATGGGGTACTGTGGGACACGAGGAAGTGGCTTGGCAGGGTTCAGGATGATACGCACTGGTTCAGCACTCAGCATGTGCCCCACTTCATTCGCATGGGTGGACCACAGCTGTGGAGGTACTCGTGGCAACAGTTCCTCTTGCAAGTAGGAAGTGTCAGAATCAGAGTACTCCTGGGTTAGCAAAGCCACAAGCTCGGTTTCCCTCTGTTCCGGTACCTCAAGGTAAACACCATCTGGGCTACAATAAATCACGCATCCCAGTTTACACAGCAAGTCCTTACCAAGAAGGTTGACAGGTGCACAGGGGCTAAGAAGAAAGGCATGATTTTCAGACAAAGGGCCAATAGAGATGGAGACAGGTTCAGAGACGGGATGTGGGATAGGTTGTCCGCCTATACCGACAGCATTTACAGTTTCAGGAGAATAAGGTAGAAAAGGAAACTCAGCAGCCTTTAGCGTGAAGTGGGAAGCTCCGGTGTCGACAAGACAGGAGACAGGTTTACCAGAAATAAGGCATTCAACAAACGGACCAGATTGGTCAGTAGCAAGCAAAGGAGCAATGATGTCACTGTCCCTCAGGCTGTCCTATTCAACACTGGGAAAATTGACAGGAAGTGGAGGTGGGGGCTGGGGTCTGGGTCCTTGGCTGGGGAGGTTGGGGCAATCTGATTTCCAATGTCCTTCTTGCTTGCAATAATGACATTGGTTCCCATAGCCTGGGTTTTGTGGGCCCGAGGATCTATTTCTTCCCCTGAATTTACCCGGGCCTCCCCTTCCCCGCTCTTGTCCCCTTCCTCCACCTGGACCCTGCAACTGAGAAATTTGTAAGGCTATTAACTTAAACTCGGCACTGTCTTTAGACCGTTCCAATTTGTTATGAAAATGGTTAGCTGCAGCAAGGACTTCAGTCAAATCTTTAGTTTCCCAGACAATAATTACCGTTTGAATTTTCTCAGCAATTTTAGGGTTAAATCCCTGGATGAATGCTGCCACTATTGCTTGTTTAGCATTTCCGACTGGGTTATCCATTCCTGAGTATCGTTTAAATGCCTGTTTGAGGTGTTTCAAATAGTCACTGGGGTGTTCATTTTTGTTTTGTTTACAGGTATTTATTTTGGTCCAGTCTGCCTTTTTTGGGCAAATTGTGAGAACTGTCTGAACCAAAGCATTTCTCTTGTCAATAAAGTCTTGGCCAATTCTTGGGTTTTGATCTGGCCAAGTACAGGCAGCGTACAGACGTAGCATAGTTTCCTTGGGCAAAATGGATCGCATGAGCTGATTAATGTCAGCCCATGTTGGATTATAACAATTTATAACAGTCTGCAATTCTTCCTGAAATTTTTCTGGGTCTTCCCTGATTTTTGGGAATTTTTGAGTTAAATTGTAGAGATCACCTGGAGTCCAGGGTGCATGCACAGTTACTATATTTTGTCCACTGGTGCCAACGCCTGGCATTTGTCTTAGGGGGTAAACTTGTGCAGCTCGGGATCTAAGATTGATGGGAGATCTTTCTGTGCCTATTCCCATTCTTCTAAATACACCTGTGGTGGGTTGTGACCCAGGAGTAAATTGCCACACTGGTGATGATTGAGTGGCAGGTATGGTGGATGAGTCTGGACTATTAAGCTCCGTGGATGAATTTACCAAAGGAGCTTCAGCTAATGGGTTACTAGCCTGGGCTGCAGCCTGATGTTGAACCGGTTGTTGCTTATGTGGGAGTCCCAGGAGAGCGGGGTTCGAACAAAGGTCAAGGATATCCTCTGCTGGCTCCCGTGGTGGGGGCGCCCCGGGCAATGCTGGATACATCGGAGCGGTGGCCAGCGTTTAATTTGGGGGAGCAGCCAATTTCTCCCAAACAGCTTTTAACTGCTGTTCTAATTTGTCTTCAGAGTCTTTTAGACTTCTAGTTTGAGATTCTGTCCGCCTTTTGGACATCTCATCATACCAATAAAAGAACGTGTCCCATTGGTTTTGTGGTGTTTTGGATCCACGGGACTCTAAAGCCCCTCCTAAGTGCACTATTTTATCCTGATCGTATGTTCCTTCCTGTGGAAAATGCTTCACAGTGTCGTGGAAACACACACAGAGTACTTTTGGGTCAGGTCAGCAGAAGCTTTTATTCAAAAGAAACTACAGCTGTAGGGGGAGTTCCAAAGTGACATGGATTTCCCAAGCACTTGGAAGGGGTCCCCCCCCCAAGAGCAAAATCAGGAGGCTTATATACTTTTTAACAGTCGCTTACAACTCACGTGATCATATAGTGAAATTAGCATGAAAAGCGGCTATAATATTACTTCATTATTTCTTTGCTGTTATCAGGATGGGAATTATGGGGGAGATAGGGTTAGTTCACAAACCTCCTTCTTGCACCTGGAAATCTACTTTGTACATACTTTTTTTTTTTTTTACCTTCAAGGCCGCGGTGAGCGAAGCATTTGCAGAAGAGTTACAAAGAACAAACACTTGCCCTTATCTGTTCTACTGTACCGAGCCAGCAATTGTACACAAAGCGGTTATGTCATCTTATAACTAAAATAATCAAAGTTTAAGGCATATATTTTTTCTGATTCCACAGCCCCCCCCTTTGAGACTATTTAGTCTCACTTTAGCCTTAAATTTCCATTCTCATGAGCCCCTCTATTTCATCATGCAGCCTTTCATGTTTTCTTTCAATCTGCTCACACTTTTGTAACACCATTATTCTAGACTCTGCTGTGGGTTTTCTTGCCTTGCTAAAGCTTCCCCTGCTGGCTTTCACGCAGCAGAGGATCAGTTGCATTAAGACATAGAACATTATCAGAACTATCAAGACAAACAATATTCCATACAGGATTTTCTTGCCAAGGGCCCCGAAATCTGGGAGCCAGGAGGTTAGCCAAGACCACATTTCTTCTAGACCCCAGTCAGTATTTTCTGAGGCCACTTGATGTAGGACCCTTAACTGATTTCGGATTTTGCGAATGTCAGTTTCGATTCGCATGTCCTGATTGACATAGACACAACAGGTGGAGTTTACTAAGGCACATACTCCTCCCTGGGATACCAATAGGTAATCTAGGGCTATGCGGTGTTGTATAGTTACTTGTGAGATCTGGGAGATCTCTTTTTGCAGAGCCTGAATTGCATCCGCAGTGGCATTTCCCATAGCTTCCATTGTGGCTGAAATGTTAATTATGGCTAGTTCCAATTCTCTTACTCCAAGCCACGGTATGAAGGTTCTCACAAATCGATGGAACCCTGTGTTTCTGGTAGCTAAGGGGTTAACCGCCCTTTTCATGTGATGGTTGAAATTTTTTACTTGTTCCAGATATATTGCACTATGCATTTCGAAACCAGGGATAACACGTCCAAGAGTGCATGCCCCCACCCAATTCCAGGGCAAGATTTTATGAGCCCTGTTTCCGCAGAGCCAGTAAAGGCCTGGGGCAGAAAGGGTACTCAAATCTCGACAGTTGTTGT